>NC_069383.1:2771666-4157500 GCF_027475565.1 Acinonyx jubatus | reverse complement strand
ACCGATGCTCTGACCTTCGTGCGTGAGCAAGACACTCTCTGCCCTGGGCAGCGTTTCGACGGATCCCTGAATGGAGCCCAACACAGGACTCTAACCCATGAACCTCAAGATCATGACCTGGCTGAAGTTGAATGGTTAACCGACTGAGACACCCAGGCGCCCCCCCTGCCAGGGTGTATTTTTATATTATTATTTACACATTGCAGTTGCCAACATGTTAACTAACTTACCAAGGTCAAGGAGCATGTGGGTGGCCTGAATGGCTGTCTTGGGACACAACGTTCTCAGATTTGCGTGAATGATTCCTACACAAATACAGTTATTAACTTAAGAAAAATGTGTCCATTAAAACAGCAGTCGTGATACGTAAGAGACTGTTTTATCAAGCACTTATTACATCAGGTATGGTTGTAAGTGCTTTATATATATTAACTCCTAATTCTCATAACAATGTAATTCTCGTAACAACCTAGCGGGAAAACTGAGGCACGGAGAAACATAGTTTCCCCAACCGGGAACTCTGCACAGGCTCTGGATTGACATCCAACAAGTCTGTGTCCCTGTCTGGAGCCACAGTCCATGTACCAATCACGTATCAATCAGACTCTAGTGCAAATCTCAGCCTGGAAACCTTTGGAGGTAACACTGCGTTTTCATAAGCGATTGTAAACTTTCTACATTAGTTCCCAGGAGTGGTTCCCAGCTGCACGGAAGGTATTTACAGTGGCCAACATATATTCCCAGATCCTTCATGCGGTTTCCATATTAAGAGGGATTAATCCTAAATTGCCCCCAACATTAGAATATAGTTTTTGTCCTTTCCTGCTTTCCCACTTAGCTTTCAGTCTTTCTTCTACTCAACAACGGAGGATTTCGTCACTGCTAGGTTGCCTTGCCAGGCAGGAGATCCCAGAGACGTTTTACTCGGGGTCTGAGGCATAGCTGGAATAGGAAAGCTGGCCTCCCACAGGACCCAGGAGCAAGGGTCAAGTCCATAAGGATGCCTCGCAGAAGGATGACCCATTTCATGGAAATGAAAGTTTGTGCTCCTTGGAGGATGGGGGATGGTTCATACGCCCTTTTACCACTGCCCTGAGACTTTTGGGAGCTTCCCTCATAGAGAATCGTGCACGGGGCAATGCTTATTTTTGCAGGATGACAGGTAACTGGAACAAGAGCTTTTTGGGGCCTGACTTCTTTCCAGGGCAGCTCCACTGTTCCCACGGTAGGGCCAGCATACAACTAACAACTGGGGACAATGTCTGCCCCTTGTGCAAGTGTCGCCCTCTTTGGTCCTGCTGCATTGTCTACAACGTTCTCATTTAGACTTGGTTTTTAAGCCTTTCAGGATGAAGGATCCTCTTGAGAATCTGGTGAAAATTGTACTGTCTCCCTCTAAGATTCTTGTGCGCACGCATGCACCTAAACCCACATGTGCACAGGGCCCTCTATTCAAATCTAGAGGCTTTGGCCCCAAGCTGAGGACCTTGTGATGGAGATACCTTCCCTTGGATTAAAATGTTACTGTTTCTAGGAGCAGGCTTTTAAAATGTAACCACTGTGAAATGCAAATCTAAACCATAATGAGAGACCACCTCACGCCTTTCAGAACGGCTAAAATCCCAAACACAAGAAACAATGAGTGCGGGCGAGGATGCGGAGAAACGGGAAACCTCTTGCACTGTTGGTGGGAATGCAAACTGGTACAGCCACGTGGAGGAGAGTAGGGAGGTTCCTCAAAACGTGAAAAATAGAACTACCTTATGAGCCAGCAATCGCACTACTGGGTGGTTACCAAATCCAAAGGGTGCATCCACCCCTATGTTTGTAGCAGCATTATTTACAACAGCCAAACTCTGGAAGCAGCCCAAGTGTCCATCGACTGATGAGTGGCTAAGGAAGATGTGGTATGTATACAATGGAATATTACTCAGCCATAAAAAAGAATGAGATTTGCCATTTGCAATGATGTGGGTGGAGCTAGAGAGCATAATGCTAAGCAAAATAGGTCAATCAGAGAAAGACAAATACCATGTGATTTTATGAAATGATGAACTTAAGAAACAAAACAAAGAGGCAAAGAAAAAAAAGAGACAAAGCAAGAAACGGACTCTTAACTACAGAAAACAAACTGGTGGTCACCAGAGGGGAGGGGCGTGGGGGAGGGGGGGTGGGGATGGGGGGTTAACAGGTGATGGGGATTAAAGAGTACACATCTCATGATGAGCACCGAGTATAGAAATGTTGAATCACTGGGGCACCTGGGTGGCCCAGTCGGTTAAACGTCCAACTTCGGCTCAGGTCATGATCTCACAGTTCGTGGGTTCAAGCCCCATGTTGAGCTCTGTGCTGACAGCTCAGAGCCTGGAGCCTGTTTCAGATTCTGTGTCTCCCTCTCTCTCTGCCCCTCCCCTGCTCACGCTCTCTGTCTCAAGAATAAATAAACATTAAAAAAAAAAGAAATGTTGAATCACTATATTGAACACCTGAAACTAATACGACAGTGTGTTAACAAGACTGGAATTAAAGTATAAAACTTAGTAAAAAATAAAAGAACATAGGCAAAACCAAAAAATAAACAAATATAAAATAAAATGTAACCTCTGCAGTGAGTAATACTCCCGAGACTTTCAGTGCACAACTTGGTCAGAGATTGTGAAACCAAGGCTACTGCTCGATTCTGGGGGGGTCCAGAGTTGCTTTGGGGGCAGGAAAACACCTTCAAGAAGGAAGAACAGATCATGAGAAAGGAGATGTCACCTCGAGTCAGACCCACGTCAGCCTTTGTGATGGGGGCAGAGCAAAAGGGCCACCTGAGCCAGATATCCTCACTTCACGTCCTATTGTCTTTCTCACTAATCTTCTCATTCGTGAGGTCAGAGGCTGTGTTTCCACAGTTCTTTTTTTTTTAACGTTTATTTATGTTTGAGAGACAGCATGAGCAGGGGAGGGTCAGAGAGAGAGGGAGACACAGAATCCAAAACAGGCTCCGGGCTCTGAGCTGTCGGCACAGAGCCCGATGTGGGGCTCGAACTCACGAACCGTGAGATCGTGACCTGAGCCGAAGTGGAACGCTTAACTGACTGGGCCACCCAGGAGCCCCTGCGTTTGCATAGTTCTTCACACCAGAGCCTGATTCTACACCCTGAGTGCCGAAAATTCTTACAACTGTTCTGTGAGATACCGGTCCGCCTTTATAGGCCAGTAAACTGAGGCCCAAAAAGTTTAAGTGGCTTGTTCAAGGTCACCTAACTCCTAAATTGTGCGGCTGCAAGCCAGCCTTGGTCCTTGTTATAATCAGCCTCAGGTGTTGAGACTCAACTCGATAATTGGGAGCACAACAAAACCAACATCACGTAAGCAGACATCACGTAGAGGCGAGACCAATCCCTCGCTACTATGATAGACCTGGATGTTTTTCAAAACGATGTAAATATCATCTAGAATTACCAGTAAAGCATATGTGATTCTGGACACTTATTTTTACATATGACTAAAACCTTTTACATGTTACCTAAACAGTGAATTATAACTGAGGGCTGATGGGAGGGTGGGGGAGAGGGGAAAGTGGGTGATGGGCGTTGAGGAGGGCACCTGTTGGGAGGAGCACTGGGTGTTGTATGGAAGCCACTTTGACCATAAATTATATTATAAAAAAAAGTACATTCGTGGAAAAAAATAAAATTAACATTCATAAATGAAAGTGAGCACAATGGCAGAACCTCCCAATACCCTTATTTAGTTTTCTACGAAGAAGAGTGGTTGCCGTGAAACGTCTAGCACTGTTCATAGAGCTTCTAGAAAGCAGGTACACCTATGACCTATGGATAGTTACATTCCTCTGTTTTCAGGAGGGACTTTGTAATCATCGCAACAACAATGTTGAGTTAATTACGATGTTCAGTTGCTGTTATTTTTGCTTTTGGGTGACAAATTCCTATCAGCTTACCTATTTATCGGTTCCATTTTTTAATAGTGTTTGCCTAATGTAAAATGAGTAGAGATGAATATCTCTGTCAGCAATATCTGTGCCTCGGATTTTACAATAAACAGACCTTAAGTGCACCCATATCATAACTCAAATATTAATCACCATCCCCATACTGTGAGTGATAAATAATCCATGGGAGTATTCAGGTACGGTGGCTTACCATTATCTTTATGTTTCTTCCCACATAAAATTGGATCGGGACTTGTTGGTCAACTGTCCCCATTAAACTGACATGGGGCCATGAGTAAAAAATATTTGGTGACTACCGCATTAGAATATATAAGACAATGCATATACACGTATTAAATGTTAGGCTAACTGTATACACAGTGATGAGATCAATGCATATTAAATTCATCCAAGTCTCATCGAGGCAGCAAATTCTGAGTGTTCTGCATTTACAAACAGGCTGTTTGCTGACTGACTGACTGACTGACTGACCGGCTGGAAGGGGACATTGCCAGAGGGTTAGACGGGGCCCGACTCCAGAGGGGAGAAGAGACTTTCAGCCCAGGCGGTGGGTTGAGCAAAGTCTTTGGCTGGAAAGGTGAGGTGTCTGCAGAACGGTGAGAGGAAAAGGATGAGGATGACGGAGGAAAGATCTAGAAGAGCTGGGCTGACAACCAAGACTGCCCCCTTAACCACCACTTTGTACCATCCCTGCTTCCCGTGTGGACCCATCACAGCCTGCCACCAAGGGGACACTCAACATCTTCATGGAGGACTGGTTCCTCTGGGAAGAACGGGACTGAGGGGACGTGTGCAGGCACATCGTAGCTCATCTACGAACTCAGCAGGGCTCTCGGGGAACGGTCTGAGCTGGGGCGTCAGTTCTGTCCCGCTGACACCGGTCTGAAAGGATCACTCTCCCGAGGAAACCGCTGGATTTTCCATTTTTCCCTGGAATCGGATCCCGGAGAGTACTGTCCCTGTGGACTCCAAATTCCACTGCGGATCTGGCTGTAGCATATTTCATTAGTTGGAATGAACAAATTGTTAATAAGGCTGAGAGTCACATTGCTTATGAATTCATTTTGAAAGTTCATAAAGTATAAAGGAATACGAGATATAAATGATTTTAAAAAAGCCCACACACAAATCACTGAACCCAAGAAAAAAGAGTATTATTAGCAAAACTCATGAACAACCATTAGAGTCCCTGTGGGCTCTCTTTTTCCTTTAAAATGAAGCATCATTGTAAATTTTGTGTCTACTATTTCCTTGTTTTTCTTTGCAGTTTTACTAAATATACATGTGTGTTATGCAAACACATCTGCTTTGTTTGTTTTGGAGATTTTAAAATGATTTCATGCTACATGATGAATTCATATTACTTGTTTTTTTAAGTGTGCTATTTTCTTTTAAGTAGGCTCTACGTACAACATGGGCTTGAACTCACAACCCTGAGATCAAGGTCACATGCTCTACTGACTGAGCCATCCGGGCACCCCACTTGCTTTTTTTTTTTCTAAAAAAGAATTTGCGGGGCACCTGGGTGGCACAGTCGGTTAAGCATCCGACTTCAGCCAGGTCACGATCTCACGGTCCGTGAGTTCGAGCCCCGCGTCAGGCTCTGGGCTGATGGCTCAGAGCCTGGAGCCTGTTTCCGATTCTGTGTCTCCCTCTCTCTCTGCCCCTCCCTCGTTCATGCTCTGTCTCTCTCTGTCCCAAAAATAAATAAACGTTGAAAAAAAAATTTATAAAAAAAAATAAATAAATAAAAAATAAAAATAAAAAAGAATTTGCATGTAAAGGAATCACGCATGTCGATACACATTGCTCAAATGTATTTATTTTTACTGTTTCATATTATCCTTCTGTATGAATATGCATAGACCGTGGTATATTTATTCATTTTATTATTGAGGGACGTCTAGATTTTTCCAGTTTGGGGAGTTTCCTGTTGTGTTGATTTTGCCATCACAACCCATGCCGCTGGTCTCCTGGCAACGGGAGAGTCTTTCTAGCGGCCATAAGTAAGAACCTCACAGCTCAGGAGAGAACTTGTCGATTCCAATCTCTCTTCCCCAGAACAGTCTTTGGGGTCTCAATGGGTTTCAGTTGGGTCTCTGGGATTTTCTGGGAGAAACTACCAGAGACATAATTTTATAAGTAGCCTCTTCTCTGAGGTGTTAAAGTAGGAGCCTACTGAGATAATATCACCAAGGAGCAGCCAGCTGGGACACGCCCTGTCACTGGAATTTCACTCTTACAGATTCATTCCTTTCCATCAAGGAGCGCCTTGTCCATTGCTTTTCCTTGAGCCCATCTGAGCGGGGTGAGAGCTGCAGGAGAGATGCCAGGGCGGTGGGGAGGGCAGAGGAAGAGAATCATGGGGAAACGTGCTTCTGTTGGACTTGAATCCGGAGAAGCTTGTCTCTAAGAGAAGATTTGCCACTGACATAACCTCACCAGCAAACACACAGACGTGAGAATATTTGAGGCCAGAGAACAAGAGGTAAGGAGAGACTCGGTCCTTCTGCCACAGTGACGTGGACGAGTGTGGAGCACAAGGTTCGCCAGCGCTAAGGGGCACGGGATCATGAGTACCAGCGGCAGGAGGCTGGGAGCAGGGGACCCGGGGGAAGGGCAGAAAGGCTGTGGTCTGTGCCACTCAGGATTTCCAACTTTGCGAACCACAGTGCTGCCAGGTTATGGGACGTGATGTGTTAAGGCTTCCATTTCTTCTGAGTAAGAATTACGTGCTTTAGAAATTCCTGGTCACAGTGCTGATGCATAGGGGCACTTGGACCCCAATATTTAATAGCAGCATTTTCAACAACAGCCCAATAATGGAAAGAGCCTAAATGTCCATCAACTGATGAATGGATAAAGAAGATGTGGTTTATATATACAATGGAATACTACTTGGCCATGAGAGAGAATGAAATCCTGCCATTTGCAGCAACGTGGATGGAACCGGAAGGTATTATGCTGAGTGAAATAAGTCAGTCAGAGAAAGATAGATACCACATGTTTCCACTCATACATGGATCTTGAGAAACTTAACGGAAGACCATGGAGGAAGGGAAGGGAGAAGACAGTCTCAAACAGAGAGGGAGGGAGGCAAACCATAAGAGGCTCTTAAATACAGAGAACAAACTGAGGGTGGATGGGGGCGTGGGGGAGAGGGGCAAGTGGGTGATGGGCATGATGGGGGCTGGGGAGTGAGGGGGATGGACATTGAGGAGGGCACCTGTTGGGACGAGCACTGGGTGTTGTATGTAAGCGACGAATCACGGGAATCTGCCCCCAAAACCAAGAGCACACTTTACACACTGTACGTTAGCCAAGCTGACAATAAACCATGTTTAAAAAACAAAAAGAATTGTTTGTTGGCTTTAACAAAGAGCACTGAAGGAATTGAAAACACTAGGGCTTAATTCTCACATAAAAAATAAAAAAATAAAAATTCTTGGTCACTCCATGTTTTGAGTGACCTGTTTGCATTGAGGGAACATAATTCTAACCTCTTCGTCTCCAATTTTACGTGGATGTCTCCTTCTTAGCCTTTTATGTCCAGCTTGAGTGTCACCCCTTCCTGGGGGTGGGCTGTTCCCTGATACCCCTGGCCCACTGCCCGCCTCACCCCCCGCTTGCCACCTTCACCCACCGTGTTCGGTCTGTAACCATCTTGTTCGGTCACCCTGACTTCGGCGTTGTCTCTCTCCCCCACATGCCTGTCCTCTGATCGTATGAACTCCTACTGCACTGCTGTCTGCTCCACCTTTGGCTCCTCCCACACGTTAGGTATTCGATAAATACGTGTCGAATAAATAAATCTTAAAATTCTTGCTGTCAGGAGACTCCAGGATAAGAGTCCTGTATATTTAGATGATGATTATACTATGCATATCCTAGGGCAGCCGGGCCGTATCTGCTCAATCCAAATGGAACCATGTGGTTTTTACACAAACCTGGAAATTGGATCGCTGAAAAGTGGTAGAACGCAGGCTGTTCCTGGTTTCCGGAAAATTGTGGATAATGATACAACCCGTTACTCTTGCACTGTATTTCGTATTCGTTTTAGCCAAACCCTTGCAACGTGCAGACAAAGTTGGCTTTCTACCAAAAAAGAGAACTCTATTCTCTCGCAATTACTTGCAAGGGATTTAGATACTAATGGGGACAAAAGCTGCTAGCAGGTACACAAAGTATACTGCCAACAGAAGCCCATGCCTGAGAACATTAGCAACATCATTAAGGAAGCTGCTTAAATATTTATGTAGTTTCTTATTTTTAACAGAGGCAAAAGAACTCACAATAACCAAGACTACTTTCCTTTTTAGATGTGGATAAATTTATGGGCTTGTGTATTAGAGTAACATAAAATAAAAGCTTTTAATATTATTTTATTCAGGGGCGCCTGGGTGGCTCAGCCGGTTAAGTGTCCGACTTCAGCTCAGGTCATGATCTCACGGTTCATGGGTTCGAGACCCGCGTCAGGCTCTGTGCTGACAGCTCGGAGCCTGGAGCCGGCTTCGGATTCTGTGCCTCCTCTCACTGTGCCCCTCACCTGCTTGCGTTCTGACTCTCTCTCTCAAAAATAAATAAACGTCAAAAAAATTATGATTATTTTATTCATGCAGCTCCTATGTTCATCCATGCATGTCCAGCTTCTAGAAATTATTCTGTTGTGTGTGTCCTTTGCATACTTTGGTTTGGAGAATATCATTAGCTCTCATTTGGCCCCAATGTATGCACAGGGATGAATTTTTCCTAGGGCCAGTCTTATGAGTGGACCAAGCAGGTGACCGCCTGTGTGGTCCTAAACAGTCTACAACCCAAATACCATTCCACTAGGAGAGCATCTTTCTTTAGAGGGTTGTAGCTTCCAGCCTGTGACATACGGCAGGTAGTCATGATAAAATAATTTCATGTACGTATTTACAGGGCGATGATGTTTAAGGAATAGAGAGGAGACGAGACCAGGGAGGAGGGTTGGGGCAACACTTGATGAATTTTAGAAGGTATGCAGACGTGTCTGAGCCACAGTTTTCCAGAAGGTGAAATTGTTCTAGCACGTGGGACGAGAGCCCGAAATCTGAGAATAAAAACATCACCCCTTTAAGAACGATTTATTTCCCTTCCAAAAGGCATTGCTGGAGTTCAGAAACTTCCACTGTTTCTGAACTCCAGCTCTGAGAATAAACTTGGATAAATGATTTGTCTTTTAGCATCTTTTTTCTGTATTTTCTTTTGAAGGGTTGGATGCGTGGGAACGTGTCGTATTTTTGTTTTTCATATGTCAAAGCAGAGTAAGTTTCCTTTCATTGGATTTGCTTGTCTTTAGTGCAAAGTCAGGCTAATTCAACGTAGCAAGAAAGAAATATTGAGACAAAGAGCAGTTAGGCTACATCTCTATGCACAGTTCTGTGTCCCTGTTTCTCACCTGCCCCGACCTGGGCTGTTTATGGGACTCTGGCATCACACACCTCAAGCGGCCAAAAAAGTTCCCCTTTGTAACTTTCCTCAAGTCACCCTGTCTTTCTGAGAGTGTGAAGTTTTGTGCGTAAAATATGAAACAATCAGCAAATTCATTATGCTGATGTTTCATGACAGTGTGAGATCAAACAGTCACCTTGAAAAGAGGTGGCTTTATTTAAAGGTTAATGAAAGGACCTGGGGCAAAAATACACATTATACTGTCTGCCCCCCCCCCCCCCCCGTTTGGCTGCCTTACTATTCACCCCGCTTGGCAGACCATCCTTTTGGGGAGCTATGTTGGGCAGGAACCCTTCCTGCCATGAAGAGGAGGGCAGTACTCTCACGTCAGACTTTCGTCAGGCTTTCTGGGAATATTACGACGTGGAAACAAACACCAGAACTCAGTTTTGAATACACAGATAGATCCATCCTGGGACACGTGGCCAAAGAACTACCAAATACTCTGCAAGTTGTGAGCCAAAGAGAGAAGGAAGGAAAAAAAGAGAAAGCAATAAAGAATTTGAAGTAATATTTTCAAACTTCAGAATATATTAACATTTTCTGGGCGGCCTGTTAAAATGGAGAATGTGGGGTCCTAGCCCCAGAGTTTCTGCTTCAGTGTGATAGGGCCTCAAGAATTGGGGTTTATAACAAGCTCCGAGACGCTGATAATACTTCTGGTCTGAGGCCCGCTCTCTGAAAACATCTGGTGTAACATCTATGAAAGTCAGGACTGTTTCCCCACAAAAAGTTGCAGCTGGCAGCATTCCTAATATGAAAGACCGAATGCTTTCCAGGGTTGGAAACAGACAAGGATGTCCACCCTCCACACTTTCATTCAGGTTTTACTGAAGGTCCTCTGTGTGTGTGTGTGTGTGTGTGTGTGTGTGTGTGTGTGTCTATGAAAGAGATAGAGACACAGAGAGCGAGAATCTACTCAGAAAATCCTACAGAATCCACAAATTATCAACTATTGATAACAGGTGAGCTCAGCAAAGCTGTAGGATACATGGACCCTTCTATGTATTACCAATGAGCAACTGAAAACTGAAATTTAAAAAACAATACCGCTCAAAAATTATTTTGACAAAATCATCAAAAGATGTGCATTTCCTGTACAGTAAAAATTACAAAATGTTGCTGAAATCATAGACAACTTAAATAAATTAGATTTACCACATTCATGAAACGAAGGGCTCAATATTGTTAAGATATTAATTCTCCCCAAATTGATATATGAATAATCCCAATCAAAACCTTCTAGAACTTTGTTGAACAGAAATAGTCAAATGAATTACAGAGTGGAAATGAAAATGCAAAGGAACTAGAATGGTCTAAATAGTTCTGAAAACGAGGAGAGTGGGAGGACTTACATTTGCCGATTTTAAGTCTTATTGTATATCCACAGTCAACCAGACAGAGCGGTATTTCCGTAAGGGCAGCCATATATAGGATGGAACAGAGTAAAAAGCCCAAAAATGTCTTACATGCATATAATCAACAAATTTTTGTCAGAAATACCAAAGTAACTCACAGGGGCAAGGATTGTCTTTTCAACAGATTCTGCAGCAAAAAAACGGATAAGCATAGGAATGAAAATAACCCTCGATATTTACTTCACGCCATTCACAAGAATTACCTTGAAATGGAACATAGATCAAACTCAGGAAGTGAAACATGAGACTTCAAACAGAAACTACAGATGTCTTATTGAACTTGAAGTAGGCAATGAGTTTTCAAACAAGACCAAAACATTGCAGCCATAAAACAACAACAACAATAGAGAAATTAGGTCTTACCCGAATACACGATGCTGGCCTGTCTGGCTGCCGAGCCCGCTGAGAACCAAGGGCGTGTCTCCTCTGGCCGAAGCCCTCCAGCCGGTCTGAAGCTGCCTGGACACCCGCTCCATAGGCTCCAGAGAGGGTGGCAGTGCCTGCAGCCTGGAGAGGGCAAAGTGGGGCCAGACAGGCGGGTCTGTGAAGTCCCACAACTTAGTTCTCAGTGCTGGACTTCCTGCACTCTTGAATTATCAGAAATCTTTGCTGGTGTTTAATAAGCAGGACGATGTCTCACAGTCCTGACATGAAGGGCGCCCTGCGGAATGTCCTCGTCGCACGGAGCTTTGGGGACAGACGATATCAAGGTCCTCCCGGGGCACCTGTGGCTGCCAGACTTGCAGACTCTGTTGTCATCCACTTTGCCTGGTGAAAATGGGCTTTGCTCCACCCGTGGAAAGCCATACCCAGAAGACCCAGCAGTTTATAAAGTGCTCTCCCAGAAAGAACTGCAAAGGATAAAGAACAAGAAAAGCCAGAAACACAATGAGAGAAAACAGAAAACACTAGAAAATTGCAAACACATGGCTAGTATACCAGCTATACAAAAAACAAAACCAAACAAACAAAAACCAGAAAACACCTCATCTTTGTTGCTGGTCCGTCTCAGCACCTAGCAACCCAGAAGTTTTTACGTGACCACGGTATTTTGGGACATTTGATACAATACATGAAGCTGTCACCACGTGCAGGCTCACAGGGTCTGGGCACCAAGGTTCATCCTGCATCCGGTCAGAAGACCCTCTCGGAACCATACAGCATGCCAACAATGCAGCAGTGGGTGGCGGGACCCTTATGGCCTCTCAGGTACAACTAAATACCACAGTAACTCCTGGGAGAATATGCGGCATCCAAAGCCTGACCACACATATCTCCATGATCTATCTACACGTATGTATCTACATCTCGGGGACGCGGCGGCCAGCATCACAGAAGAGGAAACACAGGTGGGTGAACACCAAGAATACTAATGGAAGCTGCTTCCAGAATTATTTATATAAATTAAACCTCAACTGTCTTCAACTACACGTGGGTCCATTGGGTAAGAGTAAGAACTAACTGATGCTGGGGTGCCTGGGTGGCTCAGTTGGTTAAGCCACTGCCTTCGGCTCAGGTCATGATCTCGCGGTCTGTGAGTTCGAGCCCCACGTCCGGTTCTGTGCTGACAGCTCAGAGCCTGGAGCCTGCTTCGGATTCTGTGTCTCCCTCTCTCTCTTCTTCTCCCCCACTCACACTCTGTCTCTCTCTCCACCTCTCAAAAATGAATAAACTTAAAAAAAATTAAAAAAGAAGAACTAAATGATGCCACTGTGGAGGTAGATCCTTCCACCACCCCAACGAAGCTCAGATTGTCCTTGGGGAGGGAATGCTGGGAATTCCCAGTGGATGTCTACACAGTGTACCCTTTCCCCACCACCTGGTTTGTCCAAATCTGAGGAGGGCATCCCTACCAGCTCATCCAGGGCACAGTCCCCTTCTGAGGACCTGGACCCGGTCACAGTCATCATTCTGATGGCTTTTGCTGTCCCAGCCCCTCCCAGGCAGATCCCTCCTTTCCCCAGCTCCCCACCGTCCTGGAGACTAGCCACAGAAGCAACCCCAGTGCCAGCACAGAGAGTTTGGTGTTGGTTCTTCTAAACAACCAGAGGACGATGTGGGTTGTGTCCCTCGAAAAGCCTTTGGTGGCACCTGACTGGCAAGGAGTTGTCAGTCCAAGACCAGCCTTCCCTTTCTCCCTCCTCTCTTCACAGCTAACCACCCAGGTTGGGCTCTGGGTCCCGCATCGTGGCACTAACAAGCCCAACTCTCAACAGAACCTCGTCAGTCTTGCACAGGGTGTCCCACATTGCCAGCAGCCGCGAGCGTGAATAATTCACCCAGTTTTGCTGACCTGGCATCCCACTGTGCCTTGATGGGCTTTCCACCCGACAGCATCATGCACTTGATGCACACAGCAAACCCCACCGCAAATAGAATTCCTTGGAATTAAATCTTCCGCATAGCACAGCACAGGAATGGGAGGGATCGCTCCAGATGGAGACAAACAGGTGACTGTCATTCTCTCCCCCTGCATTACGGCACAGACAGCAGCCTGCCCGTGTCCACGCTGCTGTGGCTGATGGGGGGAGTAGAGCCAGAGGCCCAGCCTCTAAGGTGTTTGCATGGCAACCAGATTTGCACACGGCTCCTTCCTGAACTCGTAGTTGACTTACACACCCCAAAGAGCCCCCATGAATGTTCCTCATGCCTCTAACTAGTGTTAGCTCACGGTCATTGAAGTATTTTTTCATTAGGCCTTAATGCACTGTATCAGCATAATAATTTTGGCATTGTTTCTCATGAATGATACTATTTTTAACTCCCAACATCAAACTTGTAATACTAATTCAGATCCCAGAGGAGATTAGCCAGAATTGTTCTCATTTTGGCTCTCTTCCTGAAAATGTGCAAAGATCACGGCAACTCTGTTTTGTGACTTGTGGAAAAAACGGTAATACCCTAATATATTCATGAAAAATCTGACAATTAAGAAAATGATGCTTATTGCATTCTCTGAATACTTGAGGAGAATGAATACATGTCAAACAAAATTGGCAGTGGTGTTTAATGCTGAGAAGTGTGGTCAGCAATGGTTTTGAGTTGCATGGATTTATATGCTATATTACGCATCGCACATGTAAATTTGGTTAATGTTTATTTATTTTTGAGAGAGAGAGAGAGAGAGAGAGAGACAGACAGAATGTGAGCGGGCGAAGGGCAGAGAGAGAGGGAGACACAGAATCGGAAGCAGGCTCCAGGCTCCGAGCTGTCAGCACAGAGCCCAACACGGGGCTTGAACCCATGAGTCATGAGATCACGACCCGAGCTAAAGTCAGATGCCTAACTGACCTACCCAGGCACTCCGCCTCACACATTTAGAAACTGCTTTTCTTATCTCTCAGTTGTACATCTGCACTTTCTTTTTGAATGGTTGTTAATTATACAGGAAAGTTTCAAAGATAGTTATTAGAGACTAAGTGCAATGATCTCTTTTCTAATGTGCTTCCAGTATACTAGGAAATGCCTTAGAAACAGAGTTTCAAGCTACAGCTGACGTACCAGAAGCTTGAATATAGCATAACATTTTTATTGAACAAACGGTAGTTCTGTGGGATATCTATTTGGAAATTTCTTTGTTTAGTAATTGAAATGTGTCATAAAACGAGATCACAAGTACTTGGCCAGGATGAGACTAAGGTGGGGGAGAAGAGATTGGGGATCCTCTAAAATTAGGCCACGTAAGTTGTCGTAGATCATTTTGGTTACCCACCGAGGGTAGTGAAGTATTTTACTAAGACAATGTGAAGTGATGTTTTTGGATAACACACAATTTCTTGACACAGTTTTAAAATGGATAATGAAATAAACTCAATTCAATTCTGAGTACTGGACAAAAATGGATTCAGAAAATGTGACTGTGCCACCTAAATTAAGTATCTGGGGAGATGCTTCCCCAAAGGGGAAAGTCAGATATCCTCGAGATTTTCAAAAAACGATTGTGATAAAAGATATGCCTTTATACGTTGGAAATATTAAAAGAATAATGTGAATACCAAAAAAGGAAGCCCAGAGATTTAAAATAATAACAACAATTTAAAACACCTTATTAGGGGGCACCTGGGTGGCTCAGTCGGTTAAGCGCCCCACTCTTGATTTCAGCTCAGGTCGTGATCTCACAGTGTGTGGGATCGAGCCCTGAGTTGTGGTCTGTGCTGACAGCACAGAGCCTGTTTGGGATTCTCTGTCTCCCTGTCTCTCTGCCCCCCTCCCCCAGCTCTCTCTATCTCAGAATAAATAAATAAACAATAAAAAAAGAAAAGAAAACACCTTATTAGGAGATGATATGTAATATCATGTTCAAATTTTCAAAGCTCCCTATCGGAAATCTGATGACTTTGTATTAAATACAATGTACAAATTAAATGGCTTTGTCCTGAGGTATAGTGTGTAAAATCTGTTCCTAGGTACCCCCCGATTCGATTAACTGAGCGTAGAGGAACAGCTAACTACCTAGCCATTTACGTTACTTTTCTAAAATTCTGCATAAATGAAAATCTCTAACTTATATTTTGAAGTAATTTTAGGACAGCATCACAAGAAATTCAGAAAACACACAAAAAAGATGGTAGGCTTACTAAAGAAGACAAATCGGACTTCCTCAAAACTTCACACTTTTGGTTTTCCAAGAGCCGATGTGACAAAGATAAGGAGGGAAGCCGCAGACGTGGAAAACGCTTGCAAAATTATAACTGATAAAGGACGCACATCCAGAAAACATACACACACGTGCAGCTCGATAACAAGAAAATGAACAATTTGATTTTTTAAGTAGGCAAATAACTCTGAGTAGACACTTTACCAAAAAAATGACATGATTACCAAAAAACACAAGGTGTTCAATATCTTCGGTCATGAAGGACATTTTTTAACGCCGATGGCATACTATGATATAATTACTAGCCAGGCTCAAGTTTAGAAAAGGAACGAGTTTGGGTAAAAATGTGGAGCCACTGAACTCTCAGGAACACACCTGTTTCTGTTTCTGAGAAATTCTGGTGGGGATGTGAAATGGTACAAATACCAAAAGGCCGTTTGATGGTTTTGCACAAAGTTAAACATGCACCTACCTACAGCTCAGCAAATCCCAATTGAGGCATTTTCCCCAAAGAAATGACAACATGTCCACAAAAATACTCATACTCCAATGTTCAAAACAGTTTTATCCATCTTAGTCCCAAACTGAATGCAAACCCTAAAACCATTAGCCAGTAAAGAGACAATTGTGGTAGATTTCTAAAGTAGAATACTCTTTGTCAGTAAAATCAGACCCATTACTGATACACACAACAACATGAACGAATATCTAAAGCATTATATTCAGAAGCCAGAAACGCGTATATATACTGCATGATTCCATTTATATGAAGTAACAGAAAAGGCACAACTCTGGTGAAATGGCTTGTGGCTGATTACCAAGAGTTATGAGAAGACTTTTCGGGGTGATGGAAATGTTCTTTATCATGATTGCGTCGATGGATACATGACTACATGCATTTATCAAGACTCGTCAAACCGTACCCTTAAAATTGGTGAATTTTATTTCACATCTATTTTAACTCAATAAGCCAGATTTTATTTATTTTAAAAAAATTTTTTTATATTTATTTATTTTTGAGAAACAGAGTGAGACAAAGCGTGAGCAGGGGAGGGGCAGAGAGAGAGGGAGACACAGAATCCGAAGCGGGCTCCAGGCTCCGAGCCATCAGCACAGAGCCTGATGCGAGGCTCGAACCCACAAACGGTGAGATCATGACCTGAGCCGAGGTCGGACACTCAACCGACTGAGCCACCCAGGTGCCCCAGTAAGCCTGATTTTAAAAAGTAACTACACTGGCTTGGTTATGAAGTTAATGAAATAAAACTAATTGTTGAGCTCGTCCTTTTATGAGGCACCTCACAAGCCTCTACGAGGGAAGAAGAGAGGAAATGTGCCCTCACCATGCATCACAACCCAAACCAGCGTATCCGGTCAATCTGTGCAAATTCCAAGCTTCCCTGCCTTTGCTGCTGTCTAGTGTTGAGCTGTGGTCCACGTGGCAGTAAGGGAGGGGTACACGGATCAGACCTCCTCCAAGGAGAGCCTGCCTTCCAGCCGGCAGATGGTAGGCTTACCAAAGTCCCCAGGGTGAAGGCAGCAGTGAAACCAGTGCCACGCTGGTCAGGGCGCATCCACACACGCCCGGGCCAGGCTGCTCCTGGTCTCTCCTAGGTGCACCATCCATGCACCAAGTCTCTCCATCTGGGTTGCCTGAGACTTGTCAGACATTTATTATGATCTGAGCCCCCCACCCCTCTTGTCCAGTTCTGCTTCATCATCTTTATTTTTCACAGTATTATTGCCCGGACACCCTCTGGTATTCCCAACTCCATCACCGGTCTGCTTCGGAGCACCTGACCTGATGCACTTAAAGAATAACACAGTTGTTCTTAGCAGGAGGCATTTGGTCACGTAAAAGCCGTGTTGGCGCAGCAAGCACCCTCGCGTATCCCATACGCTTATGCTGTGACGACACTGTGCGTGCGTGTAGGTACGCACACCTGCTTACAGGCAGCTTCACATGCTGCTGCCACGAGTGAATCTGCGTAAAAGGAGCAGCCTTCCTCCGCACGTAGGTATTTACACAAAAACTCCATGTCTGGAGTTAAAATGTCATTCCTTTGGAAGAAGTTTATTTTAAACTATGGCCGGGTAGACACAGCTCATCCAAAGGGAGGAAGAATGATTGATGGCACTTCAGGCAAAGAGAAGCCAAAGATTCTGTCCAGGGGCAAACACCTGTTCCCTGAATCAGCTGCCTGTGAACCAACAGAACACCTCATCTCTTCCATCCTACAGCAAGTGCACTGTCTCGCCGGGCTTCCCTCCAGCCATCACGCACACTGTCCCTGAGACCCTTGTGCCATGGGATGAACTGAGATACCCTCTCTCCACCCCAGCTGCTCCCTCAGCTCTGTCTGGAGAGAAACGGGGATGACAATGAATCTCCAAACGGCTTACAGAGACCTGGCATCAGCCTGTGTGTGTATATGTGTGTGTGTGGGGGGGTGCTTATACAGAAAGAGAGTAAATGTAAAACACAAATGTAAAACACAAATGTATTACGCAAATGCAAAACGCTCCCTCGGCACCCTATCGCAAGGCTCCCGGCTCCCAAAGATTCGCTGACATCCTCGTTTTTCATCACGTGAGACAGGACGGGGTTTCTTTGGAAGGGAATTCGCACTCGATATAAAATGTATGCCTCTGGCAAGCTGGATGATAGTATGCTAACCGTTTTCAAGTGTGAGGATCCACATAGAGCCCCTGGCCATTCCTGGAAGAAAGAACGAACCAGAAGCAGAAACCGGAATCATGAGAAGTGTCTTCCTTCTCTGCTTCAAAGGCAGTGGGAGCCGGGTGGAACAGAGGAGACAGGGGAACGGAGGAGAAAGAATCCAGGGGCTGCCTGCACCCCACCCTGCACTCTATAGAAAGCAGGGGGAGGGTAATGAGAGTCCAAACGCTCAGTCCTCCTCTCTGCACGGCTGTCCATTTCCAACCAGTCATGATTGAAGAGTTACAATGGCAAGCGATATAATGCCCGACCCAAGCCAGTTTTCAAAAGTCAGCTTTGGCTCAGATCACGGAGAACTCGGAGTCCTGGGCTAGCATCAGGTGTGACAGTGATGCGGGACCTCAAAGGAGGTCACCACAGCCTGGTGATGGAGCAGGGCCTCCAGCCTTCCCGGCTCTCCTCCCTGCACCAGCTCCCTCCTCGCCGGCCCCCTGGCACCAGCCTTTGCGCCAATGGATGCTTCGGCTCTGGCCCCACCCTCAGCTTGGCCCCAGCAGGGAGGGGAACATTTCTCCCCCCGTGTTAAAAATTCATGCGTATTCTGGGCCTGTTGCTGGTTTCAGTTAGCTAATATAACCATCCTTGAACCAAGTCACTGTAGTCAGGGGAAGGCATTGATTACTCTGAACAACAGGGCTGATCCCAGGTGCCGAGTGAGGGTCAGACCTGACCTTGTCCACAGGGACTGGAGGTGGGAGGCTGGCCTCACAGAAACTCCTGGGTGGCGTTTTATTAGACGAAGGTTGAAGGGATGGTGGGTCAGTTAAGCTGATGTTGTGATGAGAACAACTCTCTAGAATACTCCACTGGCCTTTCGATGAAGAAGGGCTACAACCAACGTCAGAATTCCAAACGCGATGGGCCAGGAAAGACAGAGGCTGGTGAGCAGGGGCTCAGGTGGGGCCGGGTCCCCGTGGATGCCGGCAGGGGAGCTCTGAGTCAGCGCACAGCTCCCCCTGTACAGCCAGGCCGGGCTCCTGTCCCCTGCTGCACAGTGATGAGCACTCCCACACACCCTGGGAAGGAGCCGTGGTCCATCTGGATTCCACATTCATCGCTGGCACCGAGATCAATCATTAATATTGGCGCAACATGGAAATCAGCACCTTCCCCACACACAGGGCAATCTGTGGTTTCCTGATGACAAAGCCCTCGGGGATTAATAAATCTCTGACCTGAGAGAACAAACAACCGATTTCTGGTGGGGGATGGGGATGGTTTTCGGGACTTAGGACCTTCCTGCATTTCTGGCTTTTCCCTGGGTGTCTGTCTGGCATCAGCCTTCCAACAGCCTTTGCCTGACTCTCACTGTTGTGTGTGTGCACAGCACAGATTGCCTCTGACTCTCCAGGGACACGGATTAGCCCACCCTACCAGACACACCTGCACACACACACACACACACACACACACACCCCCCACACCAGTACCCTCCACCCCCACCACTGCCTGTTTGGACATAGCACCCGAAGCCTCTTGTCACCAAGACAGTCACACAGAGCTGAGACTCCCACCTGGGCCTGTGACCACGCCTGAGGTGTTCCTCGTGGGCACCCAGCTCTCCTAAGACACAGCCACGGCCGGTGTGGACATTTCAGGGCTCTCTGGTCCCAAGTTGTGCCCCGTTCTCTCACTGACACAGTGGCCCAGTTAAAGAGAGGCCAGACGTCTTTGGGAAACGTTGGATGAGAACACTATTTCACAGCTACCCCCGGTCACCGTTGACACGGCACCAGCCTGTCCCCTGGCTCGCAGGCTACCTGCATATACGGCCCCTTGGGCCGACTCACTCACACGGAGGGAGAGCGTGATGGGTCAAGAGGGGTTTCCCAGCTGGCTGGGTCACAAGCGTGACAGGAGCCGACAGCCACTTCGTCACATACCTCCGTGTTGATGCTCTGTGGGTGGGGGGGACACTGCCCCAGTGTCAGAGAACAGCACTGAGCCACAGAGGAAGATGTGATGCCAAAAGGGAAGAGAGCCCTGAGACGGAAGGTGAAGGAGTGAGGTGAAGGCCGCTGACTGGGGGCCAGAGGGTAAGGTCCGCCCCCTCCCCCGTCTGGCTGCCCGGCAGGAGGCTGAGAGTGGGCCCCAGGCCTTCAGGTGAGCCGCCTCTGCACCAGGCTGAGAAGTGCCTCTACCACTGTGCCACGTTTGAGCTCTCGGTCTCGAGCCAGGAGCTTCTCCCTCGCAGACAGGATTCAGAACACGGGGCAGACGCGCAAATGGAAACAGCAGAAAGCCCAGGAGATACACGGAGCCTGGGATTTTGCAAGGAGGTCGTGCACACTTTGGTGTCTTCGGTAAAGACCTTGTAAAATCCACGGAGGCTCACCGTAGACAGCCCAGGAAGCACAGAAACAGAGTAAAGAATAAAAGCACATATTAATTCCATCACCAAAAGGCAATTACTATTAATAATATATTTAAAAGATAATTATGATTAAAAATGCATTTATTTCCTTTTGGTTCTTATCCCATGCAAAGGGGGAGATGACATCACCCCAAAAAAGCGGGATATGACATTGTACATTGACGGTATCACAAGTGTTAGGATTCGCTCAGAGAAAAAAGGTAGGTTTCCTTAATTCTCAAATCGGAGGCCTTTCTGGCCCCGTAACGTCATGACTTCTTACAGAGAAAAATAGTATCAGACACTCAACGACTTTCGAGCCGGTATTCTCAACTCAGTTTACTATTGCCTAAGTAAGCAAAACTATGCACACATGTAACAAATAATCGCTCCTCTTAAATATGACTTAGCCTGGGGTAATTACCAAGGAAGTGACTCGTTTTGAATTTGTCCAAACTGGGGACAAAAGGAAAAATTAAACATGAGCTTCTACTGCACTAAGTCGTTACGTTGACTCCTGTGGGGATTTCGGTGACAATCCTTTGAAAAATGGGAATCCCCCCCCACTCTAATCCATGCCTCATAAAATTCCTCACAGCACTTTTCACCCGTTGTTATCAGTGCCTGACCTCCTATCACATATTTAATGCTTGCTGTCTGCCTCCTCTACCAGAAGGAACAGCCAGATTGTTTGCTAATCCCAGTCTGTAATCCTAGCACCTGGAAAGTGGCTGGCACACAGACAAAATCCTCAATAAATATTCTGTTGAGTGTTGATTATTAACCTCCTCCAAGAATACCACAAGGTGAGTAGGGAGGAAGATACGAGATTTCAGTCTACTCTCATACTCCGTTGGATCTAATACTTGAAGCAATCTCTTGTGGAAAACACGATCTCTCTAGATGAGTCTTTTAGACCTCTCCCCCCCCCCCTCCACCTTCCCCCTGTTCTTCCTAGAAATAGCATCTAAATGGATGGGGGGTGTGGGTAATTTCCTTGAGTTCCCCATCCAGATCCAGCGTCCACCCTTTCCCTTGGGTCTGTGCTTCAGGGAGGGAGACTCTACAAACCTGGGGCCCTTGCACTCTGGTTTCTCGTTGGGTTTAGCCAATGGGAGGAGACCGGCAGGAGATACGAACCAGGAGGATGAAATGGCTGAGTATATTCCTTCCATGTCTTCCTTGTTTGGCCAACATGGTTCTTCTGACAGTAGCCATGTGGCTCTACCTCGTCTCTTGTTGGGCAGCCCCTCTTCCATGGCTCCAACAACGGTGTCCTCCCCTCACCCCTTCTGGACTAGGCTTGGTAACCATTTCCGGCTCTTGATGCTCTGAGGGGATTCGACATCTTTTGTTGGATCCCTTAAACTTGCTCACCCCCAGGGAAGAGCCACATCTTTAAATTCTCTTCAAATCCTGAGCTTCCTGTGGCTTCTGTTTCCCCCTGGGCCCCCCATGGACACACAAGGAGCCTGTGTCTTCATGGCAGAGGGGAAGAAGGTGTGTCCCCAGCCTCACGTTGTCTCAGAATGTAAGTATTGGCTCAGGAGCCCCAGGACATACTTAGTGCTGTGCTCATACCCTCAGCTAAAGCTGTAGTTGCTGTAACACATGGTCCCTGCCTGTCTTAACCAGCACATGGTGGTCTTTCCTGCTGCTCGGACAACCTGGCCCTTCTTCTGAGTGATACCGTTTTCCATTCAATCCCAGGTGGGGGGTTCACAGCCATCAACCGAGCACCTCTTGAAGGTCAACAGAAGCCTCAAGGTCTCCCCACATCATGCAAAGTCGTATTTTGTTTTACTTTGTCTCCTGCCCTACACCCAAATCCCACCTGCCTGTCTCCTCTCACGTTCGCAAACAGGGAACCGAGCAAAGGCTCTTGTGCTTTCAAATATTTTCCAACCACTTAAGCACAGTGTGAGCTTCTGAGTCTTTGGCCCGGTCAGTGAGATCTTGCTCACTTCCAGACCTCACCTTCCTTTTCCTCTCAGGGCTGTCTTGGCAGGATGGCTCAGTTTTCTAGGCCCTATTCTTGACTCTCCTGGAGATCTGACCTCACACAGTCGTGGGAGCTGGCACACCCCAAATCCATAGAGCAAGCTGGAAATTCAGGCAAGAGTTGATGTTGTATTCTCGAGTCTGAATTCCCCAGGGCAGCAGGCTGGAAATTCTGGCAGAGAAGAAGAGAATTCCTTCTTCAGAAAGCCTCAGTTCTTGCTCTTAAAGCCATCTACTGATTGGATGAGGGCCACCCCCTCCCATGGAGGTAATCGCCTTTATTCAAAATCTGCTGATGTGATTAAATATTAATCACATCTAAAAAAAATGCCTTCACAGCAACATCTAGATGGGTGTTTGACCAACACCACAGCCCAGCCAAGTTGACATATAACATCAGCCATCACACTTGCATATTTATGTGATGGTTTTAAAGGAGGTTGTCACTTCCTGCGTTAGTTCAAGGAGCTGAGAAGCGGATACCAAGATACTGTAAGACATACAAGAGTTTTACAGGGGAGGGCTCAGGGGGAGGCGCAGAGCAGGTCTGACACTTGTGTAAGAAGACAGGGAAAGAGGGCGTTTGAGCACCAAGTCTCCGATGCAGCGCAGCTCCAAGGAAAGACTGGCTAGGCGGATGAGGACTCCTCCAGCCAAAGTCACCGATTGGAAGAATCCCAATTTACCCCTGTGTTGCCCAGTAATTGGCTGGGAGTGGTCTGCGAGAGGCATGGCTTCAGAGCACGGGGTGGAACTGTTTGTGCCATCAGTCACCTTTGCCCCCACAGCGGGAGATGATGTATTTTCATGCCTCACCTCCCCATTACTACAGTTAACCCCACGTGGGTACAGTTATATCCATGCATCTTCTAAATACACACACCTTCCTAATATGTGCATTTCTGTATGCATGCATGGATGGATTTCAGAAAGGTCCCGATGCCATCTGTCAGCACTAGGCTTTTATTTTTATTATTTTTTCCAGATTTTACTTTTTTAAAGTCATCTCTACACCCAACATCGGGCTCGAACTCACTACCCGGAGTAGAGGAGAAGAGTCACATGCTTCACTGACTAAGCCTGCCAGGTGCCCCCCAATACGTGCATTTATTGGAATCCCCTATATAGAAATACATGAAGCTTCAGTAAGGCTAGAAAATAGTGACCATGATGGGGTTCCACAAAGACTTTTTTAGCTGGGGAGATGTTTTTTTTTTTTTCTTTTCAGTTCAAAGACGAAGGAAAAGTAACTTTCAAAATGATGTCTGTAGCTCTACCTATGAGTCTCTCTAGCTGTGAAAGAGGATCAAAGGGCAAACCACAGAAGAGATTTTTGTCCTGTTGGATTGTGTTCTGTGTTTTCATACTGGTTAGGTTTACATTCTGAGATATGAAAAGGAGATGAACATTTTCTTACTTGTGCATGGGTGCGGCCGTTACCTCACTGTACAGATGAAATGAGATGGTGTTTGTTATCATATCACTGAATGGGTGGAGGAAGTATGTGTTTTGATATAACCGTTAGCTGTGATTTTTCCTTGTAATTATTGGATCAATATAAGGAAATCATGCAGCTAGGGTCATGAGACAAAATGAATTTCTCAGAAAGTATACTGGGTTTATGTAAAAAAAAAGTATTCACTTAAAACACAAAAGACTTTAGTTTGCTAAGCAATTATACAATGGATTCTAGGCTGCACAAATGTACTTGTGTATACTTTCTGGAACATTTATAAAGATTGCAAAATGATCTAACATATTATTTTGATAATACGTCTGATGTGCATTGGAAACTCAAACATACCACTTGGAGAAAACACTCAATTCCTTAGAAGGGATCCGTCAACGAGGTGGATGTTTGAGATGTGCCCTTTAGATCATGTCATATCTGAACTCAACTTCCCAATCTTCAGGCACTTGAACCCAATAAAGCAGCCACGCACAAGATGTCCCAGACAGTACTGATGAGAGAGCTTCACAATTGCATGATCACTGGGAAGTGTAAACCACACGAGTTGTATAACAGCAGCAGCGACAAAGGGGGAAAATGTTCTAGCCACATCGTGCGAGAAGTGAATGACCCCAAGGAATGAACCCTGCTTCTCACCTATTGGGTTTGCAATTTCCATTGCGAAAAATTTCCAAGAAGCTAATTATGAGCCTACAGCTAAGGGAGCCTCGGATCTCCTCATTATATTTAGATACACTTCTCCCCCACACAGGTGAAAATGTGATTTTCACCTAAAATAGAAAAAGAGGGAGGATATTAAATTGTATGTACTCTATAATTACAGCCAGTATCATTGGGAAATGCTTATGAAGCAGTCTGCACGACCGTTATATTAATGACAGCACAGTGTTTTATTGAATAGATATACTATTCTCAGTGTGGTTATTGGAGAAAATCTAAAATGATTTTTAATGAGTTGAGCTGACATTGTAAATTTCCTATATTAAATATATAGCTAGCATATTCATTTATGCTGTATATTAAACATATCTGTAGTTATGCCACATTTCCATACATGCACCTATAATTTTTCATTAACACTAAAGTTAGCAGCGATTTAATGCTAACAGTAAATTCTCAAAGGATTTGTTTATCCAGTATTGTTCATACCAACCCCTTTTTGTATTTCTCTATACTTCCACAGTCATTACTACTCTGCAAAAAAAAAAAAAAAAAAAAAAATGAAGTGGGTCACATTTACCTTGACTTCAAAGTCTATTCTTTTTTTTAACCACTTAAATTCTTTTTCATCCTCCCCAGCACCCCTCCCAAGGCTCCCAGCCTCCGTTTGGTCCCATCTTTCCCATTAACGATTAAAAATGATAGTTAACTGAAAGGCTACTTCTCCAAGTAACCACCTGCATTTCAAAAGAATATCAATCAAAAACTACTGAGCCTATTATTCTATTAGAAGACATTTATTATTGAAAGATACTAGACTCACCTGGGAGATACTGAAAAGAACAAACACATAGGACTTGTGTGGTATTCTCTCTTTCCGTATGGGACAGTTGACTGCCTAGGACCCAATGCTAGACCTTGAAGCCTACAATCCAGGGCATCACCAGGGGGAAGGAGGCAGGACTTCTGACTCTCCATTTTGAGTAGACTTAAGAAGGAACATCTGCACTGGAATCTGCATGAATGAAAAATACACTTTTACTGTACTAAGCCACAGTCTTAGGCTGGCTGGTTACAGCAGTTACCCTGCCCTAATGCATAAATTTGAACCAGAAGTAGGGTTATGCACAAAGAAATGAAGAAAGGAAGGAAGAAAAGAAGGAATGAAGGACAGAAGGTAGGAAGGAAGGAAGGAAGGAAAGAAGGAAAGAAGGAAGGAAGAAAAGAAGGAAGAAAAGAAGGATGGAAGGGAGAATAAAAAAGGGAGGAAGAAAAGAAGGAAGGGAGAAGGAAGAAGGAAGGAAGGAAGGACATAAACATCTAACGTATGAGACAATAGCTTCACGATGGTCTGTCTGCATGAGGGAAAAGTCACTGATATGGAGACTTTGGGCTATCACAAACACTTATTAAACTGTTGCCTGCAACAGCTGGGGAGGCAGATCATGGACCCAATGAATCAGTGGCCTTAGGGGAAATGATCGGGAAGAACTGGGGTCCTGATGTGTAGGATTATCATTGGATACATTTATCAAGGTGTCACCAGCAAAGTTTAGTTCAAGAGAAAATAAGAATAGCCAAGAGTCCAGTCCACTGAGGCCTGCCAAGATTGTACTGCTTCTAAAGCCAAACCATAAGAAGTGGGATTGAGAAGGTCTTTGAGTGACATTAAGGGTCAAGCCCCGGCCTTCCAGCAAAGACCTGAATAAGATGGGGCCTCCTTCCTCAAGCCCAACCATGACAGGGTAGCAGGCGCTAAACCGAGAGAAAGAGGACAGAGGGGCGATGGAGCAGAGAAATTTGAAAATCTTGAAAATGAGGTTGGGGTCATCATGGTGGGTCCAGTTACTGGTTCCAGAAACTGATGACAACAAATGGGTCTGAGTCCAAGTGTGACTGGACTGAAGTGTAAGAGTCTGAACAGGTAGGGATTCTGACGGTGAAGACAGAAAACAATCAGCAGCTTCTCCAACTCTGCAGGGAAAGAAAGAACTCTCCAGAGCATAGAGAGAGAGAACATGGAGAACAATGGACAAGGGTCTCCCTGACAGACAGCAGGACCAACGTACCATCAAAGGAGATCCCCGCCCTCGGAGTGTCGCCCCCAGAGTCCCCGCACTGCCTGCAAGCCCCTCCTCCATCTACTCCCACTTGAGAACCATTAAGAATGCCTGAAGAGGGCAATATTCAACTCCAAATAAAGAATTAGAAAATTCCAGACCCTCTGCGATCTGTGCCAAGAGCATCATGTTCTACATCCTCACAGTAGGGACTTCACACGAGGCTGGTCTACACAGCAATGTCGCATGCTTATCTCCAAGGCAGAGCGGTGGATTTGGCAAAAGTCCACCTCAGGGACCTTGACCTGCTGGGTCAAGAACCTAGATCGGTGAAGCACAAGTTGTTTGAACAACTAAGGACAGTCAACATAAGAGACGCCCAACAGAGGGGAGACAAGGCAGAGACTGAGTTGGTGTTGGCAGAAATCATCTTCAATCTGCGACAAGACCACTCCCCTTCTGTGGCCGTTGCCATCTCCCAGTAGAGGCAGCCGGCTCTCTGACCCGGCCCGTTTTCCATCTGCGTGGTCGGGTATGGCTGTGTGTGTGAGGCCATCCCAGGCAAACCGTACGCGGTTTTGCATTTTTGTGTTGTGACTTATTTTAAAATATTGCCACATACACGTGAGTATGCATGCAAGTTAGTCCCAATTTACACCTAGAAGAGGGTGCTGGGTACCTGATGTATTCATTAGGCATCACCCATCCGGGACCGCATTGTTCCCAGGGGTTCAGACTGGCTTTGGTTTATAGTGATCTCAACGGTCAGGTTGTCAGACCGAGGCCCTTGATGTGAGAAAGAACAAGCTTTGTGATTTTGAATGATCCTTTCCCTCTCCACAGAATCTGGCTTTCGAAACCATTTTCTCACTACGGACAGAACAAGTCGGCGTTGACACTCTCAAGTCCTATCTTGGATGTCAAAAGCCGAACGCTAGATTTTTCTTTCTCTTTGCAGTTTGGCTGCAACAATCCTAAATCTCCATGAGGCAAATGGGTTCCTCTGGCCCACAGGGGAGGTCACAAACAAGGAAACGCAAGAGAGAAAGCACGCGAAATATTTCAAGAAATATTATTCCTGCCACACAGCTGGGGCACGATCCTGCCTTTCCTCCACGGTCGAGCTTCTTGAGTGAGTTTCTCTGATTTATTGGCACCCAGTTATGCTCTCACTATTACTCTGAAATTGCTACCACCAAATATCACTGGCAGACTGCTTTTCGCTAAAGCCAGTGGATACTGCGTGAGTCAGAATGTGCTTACTTCCATGTAGAAAACCCTCACATTTCAGTGGCCTCAGTTTGAAGGTCCTATGAAGGTTTTCTTAGGTCACAGTCCAAAGGCGGGGGGGTTGTCTGCTGCAGAGTCAGGGATTGGGCACCTTCTATCTCATGAAGCCACCACGTTCCGCCTTCTATCTCGTGAAGCCACCATGCTCACCCTCTAAGGTCACTGCAGATCGGACCACAGAGAGGGGGAGGTGACTCCTGGGACAATGATGTGGGGTGAGGCGCATCAGCCAGCTGGTCACATGGCTCCAAATACATGCAATGGGCTGGGAAATGCAGTTTGGAGAGCCCAGGAGGAAGGGCAGATACGCAGGTGTCCGCGAGCGGCCAGCATCGTCCTGGCTCCTCCCATGCCTGGATCTCTTCGAAGTTTTCTGACTCTGTCGACCTCCCACTTGTCTTGAAATGCCTTCTTCTCTTCGAAGCGATTCGAAGGCTCCAGACACGCTTGGTCTCTTTGTCTCGTCTCTGGCCACTTCCCGTGAGGCTCGTCCTCATAGTCCATTACCTAAGAGAGACCGCCGCTCCTCTGTTGTCTCCCTTGGCAACCAGCTACGGGAAGGGTCCTGAGCGCGGCCCCCAGCTCGGGCCTGTGCTTTCTACCTGCTGGCAGCTGCCCTCACCACACGTACCCTCCTCAGCCTCCTCGCCCTTCTTACTCAGTGACTGGCCCCACATCCCTGCCATACCCCCAGGCGCCATTGATTTCCTCTTCTCCTTCCCTTTCCGCTTCTAATCCCAAAGTCCTGACAATTCTGCCATCGGAGAATCTCTCTCATCGATATTTTGACATCCTGCCCTCTCTAAATCCTGGCTCAGGAGCCATGGCCATTTGCCCTGTCTATTTCAGCTTCCTCCTAGGGGAGTCCTGGCTCACGCATTCGTTCCCCCATTATTCTCCACAATGCAGACCGGTCTGATCAACCCCAGTCTGTGGTCCTCAGGATAAAATCCCACCCACTGATCAGGTCTCTCTGGCTCTGATTCCATCCCTCCGCAGGGGTCTCCTTGTAATCTCCAGGCCAACTCTGTGCGATTACACTTGGGCCACGAGATTCTCTTCCCTGGCCAGACCCTGGCTGTTCTTGAGGCTGGTGGTGTGCCCAGAGCCACCTTCCTTCCGCTTTCATTTTCTCTGATTGATTCTGTTCATACTTGGGGGCTGGTCATGCGCCTCCTCTTTCCCCACCCCCCCCACCCCCACATCCTCACATAGCTTTACAATCCTCCTTACATCTCGAAGATCACTATCCTACATGCCTACAGGTAATGGCAGGTATGCAGCTGTGTTCAATAACATTTAACTGAATAAATGAACACATCACAACCAGAAAAGGAGGGAGGAAGAGGAGAAGGAAAGAAAGAAAAAGAAGTTAGGTGTTCAGTAATCTGAGACACATACTGGTATAGTAAATCCTCATTATACTAAAAACCAACAAACTACAGAACTACAAATCCTCCAGTAAGTAAACTTACAAATAAATTATGTGTAATTAGCATTAAAGAGCTTTGTAGAGTGGTCCTGGGGATGTTCTTAAAGTGTATCTAAGCTCTAAATTCATTATTTCTGGATTATCTTTAAATGAAGAGACCCTCAAAAATGCAGGAGCAAAGCCCTGTAATAATAGCTGCACCAAATTGGTATTTAACTCTTCCATTGAAAGCTGTTTTCCTAACACACGATTATCTATTTTATTAGTATTTGAACAGTATCCATTTTTTTCATCACAAGGGTAGCTACAGTAAGCAAATGTTACTCTTTTTAATCTTAAGAAATGATCTAGAATCAAAATAAATTAAAAACCTCATTTCCTTTTTTTCCCCCATCAAATGAGCTCAGTGGTAATAATTTTTCTGTTTGGTATGCCTGCATTACTAAAGAAACGCCAATGATGTAGACTGCATTTTAATCACCAAATACATCAGATTTGGTAACAAACAGCTTTGGGACTGCTAAATTTTTCTCTCATGCGTGGTCAGTAGGCAACTAGGATTCTTTCTGGCGAGTAAAATGAACAGTATCTCCATAATTATCGTGATTGATCCTCAGCCACGGGAGAGGCAATGCTGAAGCTTTCCCCAAGGGGTAGCTAGCACTCAGTGTGCCCGGAGCAGTGGTCACACAGCGAAACATCTGGCATGAGAGGGGTCCCTAGAGGGGACTGGGGGCAAACATCAGGGGTCAGGAGATGACAGAGTAAGGACACGTCACGTTAGGGGAATACAGAGTCTGGGATCGTCGTGTTGAGGGGTAACGGGATATAGGACTGTGTATGTGCGTGCAGAGCATGTGTTGAAGATATCAGGAGACAGAGGGAAAGGAGAGGGTTAGTCACAGGAAGCGTGTGCTCCGGTCCTAGAACCCACTCGGCCTGGCTCTGTGATAGTCCCTCTGAAGGCTTTGCCCCAGGTATGTCTATATCCCATACTTCACAGGTGCAAGGTGTCGTCTCATGGAGAATTTAACTTGCCATGATGGTCCTGTCGGTTACAGAGGGCACTGATTGTTAGCCTACCTCACAGATGAGAACATTGAGAATCAGGAAAGATAAAAGTGATTTGTTTACTGGATGAGGTTCATAGTGAAGACCAGAGCCTGGTGATTTGAGCATCTGGCCTCAGGCTTTTCTCAGTTTCTGCTATAGCACTCTCTGTCATACAAGTGCATGAAGCTTAAGCAGAGAGACGCGATGGTCATCTATATGGTATAATTTGGCAGAGATATAAGAAGGACTCCATCAGCTACCCACCCACCAGTAACACCTCCATCAATTAAGAAACATCAAATCAAGTCAAAAGGAGACCACGGGGCACAGTGGCCAGGCAAACCCCCTTGTGTCTCATTAGCCAGTTATCCCTTTCTACATTTGAGAATGGAGAGGACAGAACCCACCAAATGCTCTTTTGTCTTTCTCCTGTCCCCAAACAAGTGGCGTAACAACGAGGTTGCCCCTGTGCATAAATATACATGCCAGGGTGCTACGATCAGATAGATGATCAGATAGATACCTAGCTAGATAGAGACAGACAGACAGACAGACAGACTGATGTTAATGAGGATTTTAGCGGGTTCTGTGGTGGGCTGGCTCCTGGCCCAGCTGTGTGTAGCCAACCCAGAGGTCACAGGAAGAGGTATGTACAACTGACGAACAAGTGATCGGGCTTCTGGGAGGACAGGGCTCCATCAGCCATCGGCACCCAGAAGCAGGTGAGAGAAGGTAAGTGGGTATTGAAAGATTTTATCATGTTTAGAGCTCCCCCCCACCCCCGCCGATGCTTTTAAAGAGGCTGAATTATGCCCTAGATTCTTTTCCTCTAGGAGTCTTCACTTTAAACAAGATTTCAAGGTAGTTGGGATGTTGTTGCTCCACTTGTCAACAGCTCCTTATGGGTTCATTTACATTTCACTGCCGTGATAGCTGGGCAGGTGTACTAGGCTGCAGCTAACAGACGTTTTTCGTATTGTTTGTTCCTTCTGTTCATCTAATTGACACATTGTGTCTTGTTCTATATTATATTTTGGTGCTTTATGGCAAAATGTCTGCATTTCTCATCCAGTTACCCCGAGGTGTTTCTTGTGAGCAAAGGCTAATATAATGACCCTTCTGTGAGAGGAGGGGCAGTTCCCCAAGTCTTTCCAAATCTGTGTTCATGTCAACGTGCTTGGACCACTTGACAGAAGGGACCTCAAAGGTGATTGTGATGGTGAAATACGAAACTAAGTAAGAAGCTCGGAGAATGGGGAAATCTATTCTCATAAAGTTAGTAGTGGATCTTACCTGGTGAAAATAAATAGACTTTTCACGAAGACTGAAACACCGCATAACTCAAAAGGTATACTGGAGTTTCAGAAATAGCTATAGAATAATTTTAAAATAAACTTCAAAATTCACCTTTTTGAAATTCAGATCCTTCATCATAAAATAATTGAATTTCCAAGCTTGGCTTCTTATCCAAGAGATATGGGGCCACCTGGGTGGTTCAGTCGGTTAAGCATCTGACTTCAGCTCAGGTCATGATCTCATAGTTCATGGGTTCAAGCCCCCGCATTGGGCTCTGCGCTGACGGCTCAGAGCCAGGAGCCCACTTTGGATTCTGCGTCTCCCTCCCTCTCTGCCCCTCCCCCTCCCCTCAAAAAATAAACATTAAAAAAAAATCCAGGGGATATGCTCTAACTCTTTTAATGGTGTGTCCATCAACCCAACAGTGAGTCAGTCAATGAGCATTTTCCCCTGTGGATGCCATAATGAAGTATTAGACATGAATCCTGCCCCAAAATGTGGCCCCAGGACTAAAGCTTAAGAAGCCAGGAGGAATACACAACAGTGCATGTACATGTTGAGGACTGTGAATGCTATGTCGATTCAGCAAAGGCAGAAGCTGTTGGAGCTGGAGGCTGCATGGAAGAGGTGGAATTTGACATTGGCTTTGGAAATTGCACATTTGGAAAGGGAGAAAAAAAGTGGGTGAGGGTTTGAGGCATTGATGTCTGCCAGGGTGAGTCACCAAGTCAGGAGTAAGTACAGCCAGTGAGTGGCCAAGGGGCACGGCTGGTGGCCCCATATGGGATAGAGCTCACTCCTCAACTCTCTGGCACAGGATGCTAATAAATTTTAATCTAAACAGGCAAGTATTGGCAAAAGTGTTGATTACTTTAAGATAGAATCTAAGGGAAGAAAAAAACCCACCTCTATAAATAAATTACTGATGAAATGTGATGACACTTGAGTGGCCATGGATGGCTCCCTGATTTCAAGGAGCTGCGTGTGCTTGGGTTATCTTCTGTTCTTGCCTTGTATCCTGACCGCTGGAAGCTGCATACCCTGGGTGTGCCTCCCTCACCACTTTTACTCATTCATGCCAATCTGTTGATAATCTGAAAACTTCTTAACCCATAACCATTACCAGTAGTAGCTGAAATTAAAGATGGAGCGGCATCCCAGAAATTCAGTCATGAGCACAGTGGTGCAAGGCCAGGGAGTTTGGAGGCACGGTGGCTACTTTCCCAGGGCCCACTGTGCATATGTATGATGACCAATCCCAGAGATGACACCCGAGGAAGACAGAACGAGGCTGTTGTTTCCACACCTCAAAGTCTGCATTCTTCTCATCTTCACAGGAAAGAGCGGCTGCTCCTGTATTCGTCACGATTACTGTCCCCTTCTCTGGGTTACTTTCCCCGTGCAGACCTTGCATGCCTTTGGCATACATACATGCCTAGCATACAGGCACCCGAAGCTGGCATCCTTGGGTTGCCCATCACCAGCTGCTAGGATAGCTTGGTCTAATGGCGGACTGTCATCAACTTCTTGCTGTTCTGAAATTTTGTATCTTTATATCGTTAGGTCTTCTGCACTCTGCAGTTACAGGATTCGGTAGATATACATTGTAAATTGCTGTATCTTCTTAGTGAAGAGATTCATCCATATGGAATTCATATCTTTACCTTTAACGTTTATTTTATTTTTGGGACAGAGAGAGACAGAGCATGAACGAGGGAGGGGCAGAGAGAGAGGGAGACACAGAATCGGAAACAGGCTCCAGGCTCTGAGCCATCAGCCCAGAGCCCGACGCGGGGCTCGAACTCACGGACCGCGAGATCGTGACCTGGCTGAAGTCGGGCGCTTAACCGACTGCGCCACCCAGGCGCCCCATATCTTTACCTTTAAAATGCCCCTTTCCCCCTTAGAGTATGTATTTTTCTGGTGTTAGTAGAGCTTCCCGGTTGTATGTATTATTATTTTATTAGCTTTTCCCAAATAAAAATAAATTAGTGTTTGACATCTCTTCTCTTATCCTTCGGTTCAGGTTTTCTGGGTTCTTATGTTTTACGTCTTTTTAACTAGAGAGTTTGGGTCCACACTGTGATCACTGATATGTTTGAATTCGTTCTTCCATGTTGTTTTTTCTTTTTATTTGTCCTACTTACTCTGCATCTCTCTGCTCTCTCTCCTGTTTTTCCTACTGGAAATGATTTGAGGTCTGTTTTTGTTGTTTGTATCTCTTCATTCAATTTCTTCATCAGTTTGGACGTTATTCTTTCTAGATCTTTTGGAAGCGCTACGCATTTTAACGAGTATCTTTATAAATCAAGCCAATTATAATGCTTTAACTCTGATCACCCACTATCGACTGAGTTCCTAACTTCCGCCATTCGTTTGTTTCAAAATATACTTACTGCTGTTTCTAGATTTATACACTCGCCTGCCATTTTCATTCCTCAGTTATTTTTGTATTTGTCACACCTTTCTTTGGAGTGGTTTTTTTCCTGTAGCACATCCTTTGGAACACGGCCATTTACGTGTGGTCTGCACAGTAGCACTGGTCTGCAAACCGTGAGTTACTGCTCCCAGACTGAGAAGGCGCTTGATCCAGAATAAAAATCAGCTGCATCATTAGGAACTCTGGCGATGGCAGCCAGCATGTTTTGTTGCCCCGGCAAGACTCGCGATGAGAGATGCAGTCTTTTGACCGACACCCTAAAGCAAGCCCCTTGGCTGATCCTAGACCCACCTCTGCTTTGAGTAGCACTGCTCTGGGAATTCCTTCAGTAAGTGCCTGTCAGTGTTAAATCCCTTCAGTTTTGTTTGTTTGTTTGTCTTCTCGGTTACTAAGAGTTTTTATTTTGTCCTTATTCTGGAACAAATAGTTTTGATGTAGAAACTATTGGTTGACGGGAGATTTTCTCTATTTGCTGCATACGCTGTTGACAGACTAGCTCTCAGCCCAGGATCATCCTCTGTGGAAGATGTGCCTTTTCTCTCTCAGAGATGCACTTACAGTCTCCACTGCTCTGCACCCCAGGCTGATGCTTCTCGGAGGAGATTCCTTCCTATTCGCCCCGATCGGTGTTTCTTGGGCCAGTCCGAAGACTGGATTTCAGCAATCATAGAGTTCTCTTCCATTATGTCTTCAAATAATATGTTTTCTGATTCTGTGTTGTCTCTGACACTTCGATGGCATGAATCTTAGACTTTCCTAGTTAGCCTGCGTTATAGTTTGATACAGCCCCCCATGTGGCAACAGGGCACTTCTGTAGATCCAGCTTCTGGGTCAATAATTCTCGATCAGCATCGTTTAGCATAAGGCTTGTTGTTAGGTTCATAGATAGACAGATGAGAGAGGTGCTGGGGGAGGGGCGGGTAGGAATTGATTCTGAGAGGAAATATGAGGTCTCCGGCCAGAGAATAGACAGTTTATCACCCACAGAACATCTTGGCCCCAGCTCCCCAGAGCCCAATGGGATGAGAGAGGTGTTTACCAGCATATTGGTCATATTGAACTACGTGTCCTTTCTTTAATGTGCCCCACCTCTCTCACCTCGCTGCTGTCCTCTCTCAGTCGAAAACCCCCCTGCCTCTCCTCATTCGGATGGTGCCTTGTAGTTCATTTGAACACCTGCCAGGTACCACACGATCCAGGAAGCCTGGTGCAGACTTCTTGGTGGCTTTAGGACCTGTACTTATGTCTCCCAAGGCACTCATCACACAGTTTTCCGATAAATGGATTCCTGCCCGTCTGCCACCCTGCACTGTAGACTTGCTGAGGGCAGGAGACAGCCCCTCCATGTTTGCGCCCCTCATGCCCCTCCTAGAGCCTGGCACGTACTGTTCCCAGCGTCTCCGCCACCCTCCCGGAACAGGCATTGCTGTCCCACGTTCTATTCTTTATTCTTATTTCGAAAGACTGTGAGAATCACGAAATGTTAGACGTAGAAGAATATCTACTTTGCATTACATCGATTTGTTATATTTAGAGTTCATTTCGTCTTGGCTTTAAGGACCGATACCAAGTAGAATACTCTAGACGCACATCCCCTTCATATCGCGGGCCAGGACGAGGCCAAGCGCCTAAAATCTCATTTCTTGGGAGGACGGACAGGCGAGTATCTGCCCGCAAGGAAGGGAAGAGGCAGTTGGGTAAGGGAAACACAGGTTTGTAAATGTTTTAGTCGTTCTGCTCTCCCAGAAGCGGCCCAGTAAGGAGAAGGGAAATAGGACAGACCTCTCTTTCCCTCGGTGTCTTTTCCCTCACTTCCGTTATGGAGTTCTGCCCAAGTCGACAGAGCGGCGGCAACTTCAGCGCATCTCATCCAGCACACCGTGATTTGCACTGTTTCATGACCTGTTGGTGCCTACTCGTTGCTAATTCTAAGCCCGTGTGCTCCTGCTGATGTTTACCGCAGAGGTGGAAAAGCACTAGATGGCAATTCGTTCCTCTAATTTCCCTGTGCAAACAAAGTCAGGGAACAAAGATGCCCGGTGACTGCAAAATATCATTATCATTTCATCAACAATATTAATACAGTACTCCATCAGAGTAGCATCTCAGTAATAAATGCACCTGAAAGCAAGATAGTGAAGCAATGCAAAAGACAAATTTCCATAATGCTACATGAATTATCTGGCACAGGGCCCACTGTAGCTTGCTGCTACCCAACAGATTAATTGCACACTTTGCAGTTCTCTGTCTATCACCGGCTTCCGGAATGCGCACTAGCGATGACCAGATTGACTAAGGCAAACCCAGAATAAGCAGAATTTCTAGCACAGCGGTACTGAGACTTCAGGGGCTATTGCTGGAAATCTCTTTAAAAGGTAAACAAGATATCCATGGTGATTGAGAGATACAGTTTAAAGAGTACCCCTCTTTGGGGGAACCTGGGTGGCTCAGTCAGTTAAAGCGTCCGACTCTTGGTTTCGGCTGAGGTCATGATCTCACAGTTCGTGAGTTCGATCCCTGCATTAGGCTCCGTGCTGATGGTGTGGAACCTGCTTGGGATTCTCTCTCCCTCTCTCCCTGCCCCCCACCCCTCCCCACCACTTGTGCGCATGCTCTCTCTTTCAAAATAAATAAACAAACTTTAAAAACATAAAGGGTGCCCCTCTTTGTTTGATAAGATGCATGGACTTAAATTCACTGTAGGGTTAAGGTGACCAAAGATGAGGTCTACTTTCCGAAAGAAGGGACACACTGGAGGGTGCACAAGGCCCAAGGAAACTTCATGCTTCAAGTGTAAAAGGGGGTCCGTGGAAGAATATGGACGAAACATTACATCTTTATCGCCGATAAGCACTAACTGAAAATCAGCTGCTCCTTCTGTTGTGAACGTAGTCAGCAACGACTGCCCCACTAGCAGCACCTCTGACTTCTTCACCACTCACTGATTTTTCATATCACATTGCAGTCACAAATGTCTTCAGTGTTCGCTCCCAGCACAACTTCGGAATGATAACCCACAACATCGTTTTTTTTTATTTTAATGTTTTTAACGTTTATTTGTTCTTGAGAGAGAGACAGAGCGTGAACAGGGGAGGGCAGAGAGGGAAGGAGACACAGAATCTGAAGCAGGCTCCAGGCTCTGAGCTGTCGGCACAGAGCCGGACGTGGGGCTCGAACTCACAGACCATGAGATCATGACCTGAGCTGAAGTTGGACGCTTAAGTGACTGAGCCACCCAGGTGCCCCTTTATTTTTTTTTTTAAGCTTATTTATTTTTGAGAGAGAGAGAGAGGGAGGGAGGGAGGGAGGTGGGGGAGGGGCAGAGAGAGAGGGAGACACAGAATCTGAAGCAGCTCCAGGCTCTGAGCTGTCAGCACAGAACCCGACGCGGGGCTTGAACTCACAAATCGTGAGATCATGACCTGAGTTGAAGTCGGATGCTTAACCAACTGAGCCACCCAGGCACCCCTCACCCACAACATCTTGATTAAGAACAGAAGAGACTCATAAATATGGAGAACAAACTGAGGGTTGCTGGAGGGGTTGTGGGAGGGGGGATGGGCTAAATGGGTAAGGGGCACTAAGGAATCTACTCCTGAATTCATTGTTGCACTATATGCTGACTAATTTGGGTGTAAATTTAAAAAAATAAAAATAAAAAAAAATAACATATGGTACTATATCAAATTTATTTTTTTCAAAGTTTTGATATGGGCAGTTTCAATATGAGTCATTGCCTTTGTAATCCTCTGGGTTTTATGATTATTTTTTTCTTATCTTCACCTTTTTGCATTTAAAAACTTTATTCTGAGGACGGCCTACAGACTTCAGATGGTCAGCAGGTCTATATCTCAGAAAAGGGTCAGAACCCTGCCTGAAAGGTCATAGAAGGAAGGAAAAGGCAGAGATTCTGTTGATAAAGTTTTCCAACTTCACAATTTTGCTCTTGGCAAAAAAAGCAGCTGCTCCCTTATGAAAACACTAATGCACAATTTAAAAATCAATTTCGGGGTAGTGATGATGAGCACAGCTTCCAGACAGAGCCCCTGCTGTGTGGCCAGCCAAACACCATCCAGATCCTCAACCTTAGTGGACACCAGACACCTGACCCCTGGGCAGGGAAAATCACCTTTCCCATAGCAATGAAAGAACCCCATTTCCTACGTAGGGATAATTATCTGGATTGGTATTAATTGAGGACTAAAAACAAGCACAAAAATTAAGTGGGAAACAAGAGAGACAACGACCCCCCCCCCCCCCCCACCGCCCTACAATCATTTCTCTTTCCTCTACAAGATCACACACGGTCCGCAAACGAACGGAAGTATGAGCTTCTGGGGTTTGTTTCTGATGTGGCCAAACTCACTTGTAACGAAACCAAATAGAACGTCGATCACGTCTGAGTGCTAATTGTGCGGTAGACACACTGCGGAGCAAATGAATATTTATTGAGCGCATGCTACGTGCCAGAAGTTTTCTATACCAAGGGTCAGCAAGCTTATTCTCTAAACGGCTGGACAGAAAATATTTTCGATTTCGCAACTCACACTAGTCTCGGTCACAGCTGAGTGCAGTGTGAAAGCGGCCGTGGGCCATCTGCAAACAGAGGTGACTCCGTTCCAATAAAACCTTATTTACAAAAGTAGGTGCTGGACCATATTTGGCCCATGGGCTGTATTTTGCTGAATTCGGTGCTAGATATTACAGCACTGAGCAAAGGACAGAAAATCCCTCTCCCATGGGCTTATATTGTGGTACAAGGAAATGCACAATTGGCAAAGTGAGTGAGTTAATTCGATGTATACCTCAGGCTGATGGGTACCATAATGGGAAGCCCAGTAGGGCCAGGGCCTGGGTGTCGTGAGGGGAAATTGCAATGTTCCGGGGGTCAGAAAAGGCCTCTTTGAGAGGGAAATGTTGGCAAGACAATTCCAGCTTCTTGGATCATTACAGCAACTGTGCAGCATAACCAATGGCCTCTCTTTGAGACCTATTAAGAGAAGGCAATTTACTTTCCAAATCCACAGGCCCAGGCCCCTCCAGGCCTAGATGTCAGTATTCCTGGGAGCCACAAGGCCGTGCGACTCATTTAAAGCTCTCCAGCTGGTTGCAACATCCAGTCAGGATGGACAGTGACTTAGGCCCCACTGACCTCTAAGTCATTAAATTTCTCTTAAAGAAAACAAACCAACAAAACCTACTGATATTTTTACATGCAAAACTATAAGTTAGCAGTGTTAGATATTCTGTAGCTTGGGAGGTGCTCATTGCTTTGGTCCAGATGTTCTGGAAAGCAGATGACAAGGTACGATCAAACGTACAAGATGTCTCTTAGGGGAACACTTGATAGACAGTGGGGTGGGGTGTGGGGAAGGCTGGGGGAACCAGCAGGCCCAGTGTCAGCACAGGAGGACTGCCAGCCCTGAGACAAAATACAAATGACCACCGCTGTCCATCCCAGGTACCGGGAGTGGTTTCTTTTCATTTTTTTTAAATGTTCATTTATTTTTGAGAGACAGAGACAGAGCTTGAGCTGGGGAGGGTCAGAGAGAGAGGGAGACACAGGATCCGAAGCAGGCTCCAGACTCTGAGCCATCAGCACAGAGCCCGATGAGGGGCTTGAACCCACAAGTGGTGAGATCATGACGTGAGAAGACGGGCGCTTAACCGGCTGAGCCACCCAGGTGCCGACTGGGAGCGGTTTCTGATGCCTCGGCCTCTTGGAATGAATAAGAACACAAGTGCCAAATTCACGGTTGCACACAGTGTACGTGAGGCCTCACTTAGCTGCTTGAGCCGTAATACCATGTCTGGCTGCAAACATAGCTCATTTGTTAGTGTGCGTAAGCCGACGGTCTTTGCCCAGGACCAGCCCGGTTTTTGCAGGGCCCAAACTGCTGAGTTAAGTGGGTACAAGGTAGCGATCACTTTCCTTGTACTCTCTGAGTCTTTAATGGTGGCACAAATCCTCACCCCCATTAAACGCACAATCGACTAGGAGTTAGGGGATGTTCTAGGGTTATGACTTTTGTAGCATGTTAATTTATTTTTTCTAGTTATTCAAAATTTGTCTCAAAAACGATGAAGTGAAATTCAGGAACTTAAACACTTATTCCCTAATTATGAGATTTTTCTTTAGAGAATCCTGTGGTCAATGTGGCTGACACGTTTATTTCAATGTCATGTAAGTCAACACATTAAGGTTGTAGCCACTTCCCAGCTCGATGCCATGTTACAGAGACAGGAAAGGTAATAGAATAAACCTATGTCCTCTGGGAAATAGTTTTATCTCCAAGGACTGCAAACATTGCATTAAGCACTTAAAAATTGATTTTGAAATTATTGTCACAGGTTTATCTTTCTAATGACACCACAGGATCAGGTTTCCGTTTGCAGCTAAAGACGTCACTGCAAACACCCACTGGTTCTGCAAGCCATTCCTGAGGACGTCACTCTCATCGTGATGGGACATCCCTGGGGACAGGGGACTCCCACCTCTCTCCAACACCTGACATTCATCCTGTGTTCTCGAGCTCAGGGAAAGAGACAGCTAATGCTTCACCATGAAAACGCTGCCTACCTGTTCTTTATTTGTGACATTCCCAGTGTCAATGGTAGAGTGGGGACGTTAAGTGGGAGATATTCAAAGGAGCATTGAAATTAATTCCCAAGTTTCCAAGCTCAGACTTCTATAGACCCTACTGACTCTGAACCCATAAACAAAATACCCATGAATATACCAAGACAGAAAAATTACCCAACTACCCGGGCAATGGCAAGTCAAGGTACATTGTATTGTGACTTCCATCTGGCAAAAGCATGCTTCATTACACCTGGAGAGTTTGTGATAATTGCATGGCATACTGTTTCAATTATTACTAATAGCCAACACTAATTGGTGGTTTGCTTTAAAAACTATCAACATGTAATTTCAAAAAAATAGCACAGATTCTAAGTAAAACTTTACACTATTTATTACTGTCCCAAATGACTGATTTCCACCTTGAATATTACAGTTAATATTTGGTACCTTCAAGTTACTTGGTGCCATGGGCTGAATTGTGTCCTCCTTCTCCCCCAGATTCCTATGTCGAAGCCCTAACCCCCATCGCGATGGCACTGGTAGACAGGGCCTTTGGGGAGTAATCTGGGTTAGATGAGGGTCGACGAGATTAGTGCCCTCATAAGGAGACACATCAGACAGCTTGCTTCCTCTCCCTCTCTCTGCCATATTAGGTACAGAGAGGAGGAGGCTGTCTGAAAGCTAGGAAGAGGGTCATCGCCAGGGAACTGACTCGGTCGGCACCTTGATCTTGGACTTCCCGGCCTCCAGAACAGGGAGACATGCCCTCCAGAGGTTTAGCCCCGGGGTCTCCGGTGTTTTGTTCTAGCAGAGCGAGCTGGCATTACACTTGGAATAAGGACTACAGTCTGAGAATTAAACTACCAAATCAACCAAAAATACATTATGCAGAGTCACTGTGGAGAGAAAAGAGCTCTCGGGTGAGAGCAAGAGTTGACGACCACGGGATGAAAGGTGTTCGTGCAGGGGCTCCCGGGTGGCTCAGTCGGTGGAGCCTCCGACTTCAGCTCAGGTATTGATCTCCCAGTTCGCCAGTTCGAGCCCCACATTGGGCTCGCTGCTCTCTGCCCAGAGATCACTTCAGGTCCTCTGTGCCTCTCTCCCTGCCCCTCCCCTGCTTGCGCATGCTCTCAAAAATAAATAAGTAAATCACAAAAAAGAGAAAGAAAGGAAGAAAGGAAGAAAGAGCGTTGGTGCAGGGAAGGAAGGCACAAGGCAGGGGCTGTGTCTGGACCACAGAAAATAATTATGGAATAGAGGACAAAAAAAATGCTGGCACGGGAATCGCACATGGGCAGGCCAGCCTTGCCCCTGAGAGTAAAATGGTGCAAATCAGAAGGGTACCCTGAAGGTGAACTGGGGAGCTCAAAGGGGTGCGTTACAGTCCGTTACATCCCCGTGAAAGCACTGCGTCTACAGCATGCTCTGTGCTGGCTCGGGCACCGCCTCTGCACAGGGAGCCCAGGGGACAGAGCGGGGTCCCCGCCTCCCTGCACACACGCCATCCTGCATGGGGCGACCCCTTGGTGGCGCCCCCGCGGGGACCCCCGCCCCCCAGGACCTACAGAATTCCTTTCCTTAAGTTTTCTTTTGCACAAACACCACTCACAGCTGAGACAGCTACAAGCCCCAGCGATCACAGGATATGGCGTATCAATCAACAGCAATTAGGCAGGCTACGCAGGCGCTATTCCAGCAAAACACAGTTCAAAACCAATCTAATTCTAGGGCACATTCTTTCTCTCACTATTGATTTTTAAAATACTATTGCACAGTTTTCTCCTCCTCCTCCTCCTCCTCCTCCTCCTCCTCCTCCTTCTTCTTCACGTTTATATACTTATTTTGAGAGAGACAGAGAGAGCTTGAGCAGGGTAGGGACAGAGAGAGGGAGAGAGAGAATCATAAGAAGGCTCCGTGCCCAGAATGCACTTGGGGCTCCATCTCAGCCCCATGTGATCTTGACCAGAGCCCAAATCAACAGTTGGATGCTTAAGCGACTGAGCCACCCAGGTGCTCCCACAGCAGTTTTAATATAAAGGTGTTTCAGCTTTTCGAAGAGCTCAGAAGATATCAGACACTATTTTATGTAAAGCTTTCCAATCCCACACATAAAATGGTTTTGAAATGGCAGTCCTGTAGCGGTCTTTTCTCTTTGGCTTCACCTTGCATCGCAGCCATCCAAATATATTCTCTATATTATCATAGAGACATACTATATTTAGTCTACTGTCTCCTAATTTACTACCCTAGTGTTTACGATGCACCTGTTACCGAGGTTCCTCCTGAAATAATCCGCCTTTCTTGGTGCCTTCCTTGGCCCCGGGGCCATCACCAGCCTCTACATCCTCCAAATCGCCCCTATGACCACGCTGGTCCTCAAGGCAGGGATAGGACAACCTCCTGTGGGCGTTCTTAGCTCTGTTACAATATTACGTCCCTGAGATGTGTGTGTGCTATGTATGTCCCATTAGAATGTACTTTTTGGAGCCACGGTAATAAATACTTGATATATCCAGGTTCTCCAAAGAAAATGCCGACGCAAAGTAAGAGCTTTAGAATGTGGTGATCAAAGAGTGCTTAGCAATTTGGAAGGACGAGCAGTTATCTTTTTATTACAAACACACACACACACACACACACACACACACACACACACACAGAATTAAATATTTAAGCCAAACCAAAATGCACCGTTTAAAGCACTCGAAGACAGCTATTGTCAGTTCTTGTTATTCGTAATGGATATGTTCTGTTAAGTCTCCGTGAACAATGAATTAGCGAATACTGGGCTATTTTTCCTACGGAAAAAATAGGCTCAGATTCCTTGAGCCTCTGGTCACAACATTTTTCACCGAAAAATCAATATATAACTTCGCTTTATGGGTGTTTCTGCTTAAAGAAACCTTACTTAATATCTATTGTTGCCTCATTAACATTGAACTCACGGCCAATGGCACTAACTCAACCCGAACGAAGCTCGTCTAACACGTGTATTTTCCCCATAAGGCACATTAAGGCCTTCTTGCATTTAGGAACACAAGAAAGCACTTCGGCACGACAATTAGGGGCCATTTTAAACAACAAAATCAGCAACAAAAAATGCAGAAAACATGTCCCTAAACAGATTATGAAAAAAGAAAGCCCTTGTTTACAGACTGAGAGCTTGTTTGACCTCAGTGCAGAATTGCACCTCCGGCCCCTGGATGTGTGTGGCTCTGGGAATGTCTGCAAGAGTCCACAAGGGCACCCAGAGCACAGATTGGGGTCACTGACCCATTTTAGCGAGTAGGCGATTTCACAGATGGGGAGTCCACCGGCAGTGAAGGTCACCTCTGTATGAATCTCCTCATTGGAGGGGACATGCAGGGGCCTAAGGGGGCTTTTCCTTTGGCAATGTTGCCTTAAAAACCCATCCACACCCTTGAAAGGGCATCCTAGGGAAAGGCAGGGATGCCACGTCGCGAGACTTCTGTTCGGGCCCAAGCTCTGCCAGTAACAAATCGTTTACATGCGAACCTCAGCATCTTCACTTACAAAACCCAATTCGACAGGGTGAGGACACCTCTTCTCCTTCTTGTTTGTGTGAAAGGACACACATGCTGCTGATGCACACCGATTTGGGCTTAAAATGGTGTGATTCCTCCATAAAAACAGTCTGTTGACTCATGTGATCCCTCCCACAGTGTGAATTTACTACAGAACCTGAGCCCCTGTGGGGACCCGTATGTCCGTGGTAAAGCGTGGAAACCTTCAGGAAGAGGCCACTGACCTCAACACCCCCCAGGCAGGTGCTGTTCCATCACAACCAGTAATTAAAAATTGACCCTGACGGGGTGGCGGATCTGAAAGAAGGCAACTCCGGGAAAAGGAAACACACACGGGATTGATGACGCGGCTCAGTCTGCTGACTGTCCCGGCTTTAGCTCAGGTCATGATCTCACGGGGTTCCAGCCCCGTGTCGGGCTCTGTGCAGAACTCACTTCAGATCCTCTCTCCCTCTCGCTCTGCCCCTCCCTGGCTCTCTCTCTCTCTCTCTCTCAAAAATAAGTAAACATTTAAAAGATGACATTGATGATGATGATGATGAACACGAGCAGCGATTTGCTGTTTGGAAAAATAAGAACAAAAAACAAACAAAGGATTATGCTACCAAGTCAGTAAACAGAGAGTGATGTTTATACGGTATCATATAATCTGCTCAAAGCTGGCAGTGAGCAGCTGGGGCAGCAACAGCCAAACGAGGAAAGAGAAATCAAGTCTTTGTACATAGATTTTTTTCCTTTTATCTTTTATTTTCCTTGACGTGGCTTAGATGATCCTCGCCTAATAATAAACTACTATTTTATTTATGTCCGTATGTATTTTTAATTACCTATTTTTAAATCAAAAACTCTTTACCCTTGTCCTTGGGAACTGCAGTATTCCAAGGCTGCTGTTTTCCACGTTCAAACACGTTATATGTAAACAGTTGCTTATTACATGGCCCAGAAAAAGCATCACCAATCATTCGAAGTTAGTTAAGCCCAGGAACGTCATAACCACAAGGAGGAAACCAGAGGTTTGCAGACCTTCCTTGAGCTTTCCAGCCATGATGGGGACGTCACATGAGATCAGAAGACCCAAGTCCTGGGTTGTGAAAATGAAGTGAGCAATGCTTTTTGACAACGTTCCGTGCTGCAGAAATGGAAGGTGCTCAAAATGCTGAGGAGGGAGAATAGCAGTGGGCGTTCCGGATCCTTCCAGATTTCCTGACTCCCTAACAGGTGGCTTTGCTCCAGGAAGCCAGGCTCTGGGTGGTCAGAAACCTGGAATTCTCAAGGCAGCTGCTGGACGGTCCCTCCACACGTCCCTCGCTGGACTAAGGACTCCCTTAGTCCCACCTGGTTCGTTCCAAGGCGGGTGATGAATCGGGCAGACAGTTATTCACCGAATGTGAGAGATGTGCCAGACAGCCTGCCGGGCTCTGTCACTTAGTGTCATGGGAACACTTGACACGTGTGCTTTTCAATTTGGAGCCAAACAGCCATCTTCCATAAAACTTGTGCGATAGATGAAGTCTCTAGCACTCATTTCTTTTCCTATAAGCAACTTCCTGTCTCCTTATGAGCCCGCCTTTCTGCCCACTGTCAGGAAAACGGGTGCCACTGTTTCGTTTTTGTTTTTTATTTCTTTCCCAGACTGTTAATTTAAATATTTTCCATTTGAGAAAAAAAAATTCATGATGTGACAGGATGTGCATGCATCATTACAACGGGACATTCTTCCTGGAAAAAATTTGCTTTAGATTTTGCCATCTTTTGGATCGCCGAGGAATACATCTCTAATGGGGAAATACCAGGCAGAGGCACAACTCTTCTTGGGAGTTTCCAGCACTGTCTGCCGATAGGCTCCTTTTCCGCTTCACTCAGGCCACAGGGCACGTCCTCCTTCCCACCGACGCCCAGGTCTGGTGCTCACTGGGCCCATCACAGCACAACTCACTGTGCTGGCGTCTTACGCCAGAGAGGAAGTGGGCTGATGCACCTGCAGTGTTCACGCACGCGTCTGCATTCACCAAGGCAAGGGTCAGAAGAATAGCACCGTTGTTTTGGGAAGAAACGCCCATCTTTGTAGTTTTGTCTCCACCTCAAAAAAAGGGAGACAGTAGTGGAAATTCCAGGATCACGGGGAGACAGAAGGATGAGAGACAGAGAGGTGAGGTTTTCGCTCCCGTGCAGGAAAGCCAGAATGTGGGACCATAATCCAAGACTTAGGGCTTTTATGTGTTAGCAATGTTGAGGATACACAGCAACTCACCTGCACAGGAGAAAAGTGCCCCTCTAAGTCAGTGCTGATAAAAAGACTCATCTGGAATGACTCTAATCCTAAAATTTAATTTATCCTATATTTAGGAGAACACACATTATATTACCAATGCATCCCCCATGCTCATTATTCCTTTTCATTATAAAATTTATCTGAGACAAATCATGATGGATCTTTAGGTTCTCTAGGTTTTTAAACATCTAATATAGCATGTAATCTCCTACAATGTAGAGAAAATCTATCATAACTAGATTAAAAAGGTTGACTATCATTTTAATTCAATGAAATGGGTAAAGAGCATTTTTATTAAATTTAAAAAAGTTTAGTCTCGCTTTTGACATTGGACGCACCAAGAAAATTATTCCACATCTTCATTTTCTCTTAAAATGGAAAAAAAAAATGCAGGCAATTTTAGTCTCAAAGGCAGTGTAAATTTAAGAAAACTTTATGAAAAATAACAACTCGGCCAAACTACAATTTAATAAAGGAATGAGACAAGGAGCGTCAAGTGCATCAATTGTGAGTGCAAGAATGAGAATTGAATTTGGTGCTGGTGGTAGGGGGAATGAGGGCCATGGAAGATCCTGGACTAGGAATTAAGATATTTCAGTTCTTGCCCTTGATGTAACATTGACCACATCATGGTGGACAGATCTGACACACCGTTGCTCATTCAGCAAATGCTACTGGGCACCTGCCATATGTCAGGAAAGGTGTGAAGAGTCGGGGTACATCTGTGAAAAACAGTGATGGGACCCCCAACCCTGTGTGCTCGCATTAGGGCTCCTGGCCCCAGGTTCACGTCTCTGTGGTTCCCGAGCACGGCTTACACGAGCTCCCTTGGTAACGTCCAGTCTCACACTTCTAAGCACCATCCACACAAACGACTCCTCATTTCTTATCTCCGGGTCTGTCACCCCCCCCCCCGAAACCTGGATTTATATCCCACTTCTCAGATGGTTAATAGGCACCTGACCCCTGATCTTTTGTCCCCCAACTGCTCCTCCTACAGATACCTGGGAATTAACCTTGTCTCCTCTCTGCCTGGCCCCGGGGTTTCTGGCACAACGTCCTTCAGCTCTGTGTTAAAAACACTGTGTCCTCAGAACCCATTGGCTTCTCCCCACCCCCACCACCGGGACCCCAAGACTTTGCCTGGGTTCCTGCAACGGCCTCCTGATAGGTTATAAAACCATTGCTCTCAACTCCCTACACCTACATCTTAACATGGAAGCCAAAGTGACTTTTTAAAAATACAAGGTCTGGTCACACTGCTCAAGAAGTCCAATAACTTAGCATCTCATCTAGAGAAAACCCAGTAACTTTCCAGTGGCCTCCATGGCCCACATATCCTACCCCATCACCCCTTACCTTATCACTGTCTTGACTCACTCCATGCCAGCTCCATTGCCGCTCCCTCCCTACCCCAGACAGGCCAAGCAATGCTGCCTCAGGGCCTTTGCACCGGCCGCCACCGCCATGGGCTCACTCTCTCTCGCCTTTGGGGTCTATGCTCAACTAGCATTTTCTCAAGGGGGTCTCCTACCCAACCCCCTTCACACCCCATGCCCTTTCCTTGCAATGCATCTGCCACGTCATAGCATCTGCCACGATCTGACCTACAGAACACGGCACTTAGTTTTATTTTCCGTCTCTCCCTACCGACACACAAACTATGTGAGAGATCTTGGTCTTTTTCATTGCTGTGTCTTCAACGCCCAGCACGTCACAAACTCCTGATAATTATTTATCGAATCAGGTGACAAGAAATGCACTGAAAAAATAATTGGTGTAATTACACGTTATCTTCACTTTGTGCGTGTGAGAGAGAGAGAGAGAGACAAAGAGAGATGGAAATAGAGAGAAAAAGAGAGAGGCAGAAGAGGGCTTAGGCTTCCACATGATATCCAGCCATTACACAGCCAACATGAATTTTGAAAACTTGATTTGTGGGGCACCTGGGTGGCTCCGTCGGTTAAGTGTCCAAGGGCAGAACTACAGAAATGCACTTTTGAGATATATTTTCAAGAACACATTAGAGGGATGCCTGGGTGGCCCAGTCGGTTAAGCGTCAACTTCAGCTCAGGTCGTGATCTCGCGGTCCGTGAGTTCGAGCCCCGCGTCGGGCTCTGTGCTGACAGCCCGGGGCCTGGAGCCTGCTTCGGATTCCGTGTCTCCCTCTCTCTGCCCCTCCCTCACTCACACTATGTCTCTCTCTCTCTCAAAATAAATAAACTTTTAAAAACATAAAGAAAACTTGATGTGTACCAGAAAATTTTAGATGCTGTGATGACAGACATGGTTAACAATCAACCAGGAGAGACAATTTAACAGATATGTAGCATCACGTAATGCTGTTTCTGGGGGGCTTGGAGGCGTGTGGCCCAGCACACCCCCTGTGACTCCATGGAGGTGAGAATCCACATTCCTCTTGAAGTAATATGTACAGTGTTTGGAGGTGTGAGCAAAGGCCTGCTGGGCGGGGGGCCAGCAAGAGTGAAGTCATGGTGCTGTTATTTTTCTTTCTTTCTTTTTTTTGTTTTGAGAGAGAGAGAGAGAGAGAAAGGGAGGGGGAAGGGGAAAAGGGAGGGTGGGAGGGAGGTAGAGAGGGAGAGGGGGAGAGGGAGGGAGGGAGAGAGAGAGAGAGAGGGAGAAAGAAAGGGAGGGGGAAGGGGAAGAGGGAGGGCAGGAGGGAGGTAGAGAGGGAGAGGGGGAGAGGGAGGGAGGGAGAGAGAGAGAGGGAGAAAGAAAGGGAGGGGGAAGGGGAAGAGGGAGGGCGGGAGGGAGGTAGAGAGGGAGAGGGGGAGAGGGAGGGAGGGAGAGAGAGAGGGAGAAAGAAAGGGAGGGGGAAGGGGAAGAGGGAGGGCGGGAGGGAGGTAGAGAGGGAGAGGGGGAGAGGGAGGGAGGGAGAGAGAGAGAGGGAGAAAGAAAGGGAGGGGGAAGGGGAAGAGGGAGGGCGGGAGGGAGGTAGAAAGGGACAGGGGGAGAGGGAGGGAGAGAGAGAGAGAAACGGAAGGGAAGGGGTAGAGGGAGAGAGAAAGGGAGGGGGAAGGGACAGAGGGAGAGAGAGAGAGAGAGGGAGAAAGAAAAGGAGGGGGAAGGGGAAGAGGGAGGGCGGGAGGGAGGTAGAAAGGGAGAGAGGGAGGGAGGGAAAGGGAGGGGGAAGGGGCAGAGGGAGAGAGAGAGAGGGAGAAAGAAAGGGAGGGGGAAGGGGAAGAGGGAGAGTGGGAGGGAGGTAGAGAGGGAGAGGGGGAGAGGGAGGGAGAGAGAGAGAGAGAAAGGGAGGGGGAGAAGGTAGGAGGGAGAGAGAGAGAGAGAGGGAGAAAGAAAGGGAGGGGGAATGGGAAGAGGGAGGGTGGGAGGGAGGTAGAAAGGGACAGGGGGAGAGGGAGGGAGAAAGAGAAAGGGAAGGGGAAGGGGCAGAGGGAGAGAGAGAGGGAGAAAGAAAGGGAGGGGGAAGGGGAAGAGGGAGAGTGGGAGGGAGGTAGAGAGGGAGACGGAGGGAGGGAGGTGGAGAGAGAGAGAGGGAGGGGGGAGAGGGAGAGAGGGAGGGAGGGGGGAGAGGGAGAGAGGGAGGGAGGGAGGGAGGGAGGGAGAGAGAGAGAGAGAGAGAGAGAGAGAGAGAGAGAGAGAATCTTAAGCAGGCTCCCCACTGTCAGTGCAGAGCCTGATGCAGGGCTCTATCCCACAACCCTGGGATCATGGCCTGAACCAAAATCAAGAGACAGACGTCAACCGACTGAGCCACCCGGTCGCCCCAAACTTGTGGTATTTTAACCATTTGTCACACACTGGACATCGAGTCAGCCCATCTGCCTGGAAAGGAGAGTGTTTGAGGAAATAGAGGAAACACCTGTGATTTGGGCCGCACTGCAAAGCTTGAAATGCGGAACTAAGGTATTTGAGGACTACTGGCCAATTTCATATTATCTCAGGTTTTTAGTCACGAAATCCTCTTGTCAAACACGACCCATCACGAGGCCTAGGGGGCTGAAACGGTCACAGGCGGGAGGTTCAAGTCGAAGGGAGTCAAGGACTCTGTCCCGCAGCTTCTTCTACCCACCCCCCGGGGGTTCGAGCCTCATGGAAACCAGGGGCCCCTCGGACTGTCCTTGGAAACCAGGACAGATGAAGCCAGCTGGGGTTTTCGGTTCACTCCTGATTTACACACACGGGGTATCATCTGGGGACCTGGGCAACACGACAGAGCGACAGCTGACTTTGCCTAAAGGGCTCTCCCTGTGCCGGAAGCTGAGACATAACCCACGTGAAGGGCCCGGGGCCTGACCCGGCCATCCTGTGTGCTCGTTCATTCGGTGCTCAGTCAACAAATATGCCCAAGTCTACTGTATGCCAGGCATCTCTGCAGGTTGTGGGGATATAAAATACCCCTACCCCCCCCACAAAGCTAATCGTGTTGACCCTTGGGAAGGCGGCAGAAGGGCGGCTGGCGTGCAGGTACGCATGGGCCGCCAGGCTGGACCTGTGTCTCCAAGTACAGTCTGTCCCGACCTCTGCACCTTCTCCTGCTTGCTACAGTCAATACTCATAAGCCCCAAACCCATCTCGTGGCACTTTTGCAGTGGCTCACAAACACGCACAAAATGGTGGAAGGTTTAAGCGTCCATCACGCCTGCTCCCAGCTGAGGTCAAGCAAGGCCATCCTCCGCCCCCGGGTTTCAGCTCCTGCTATAAACCAGAGCCCTCTCCACACTCCATGTACGGCCATGGTTTTCCAATTTGTGTGCCTTCCGCTGGGGATTTCGCTGCCGAACACGGCCCCCAAACGTAGTGACGTGCTGACCCACGTTCACGTTCTTGCCCTTTGGTGCAAGGCCGCGATGTGCATGATGGAGAGAACATGTGAGCCCGGTTCATGGTGCTGTGGGCCATGAGTTCCGTGCTGGAGAATCGGCAAAAAGCACATTCGATAGGGGTCTTTACACGGAAACACACGTAAAAGAAGGTTGCGTACTGATTGGCTGATGAAAATGATGCGGCCGGAAGCTCACAGGAAACTAACCCTGTAGTTCTCCCGGGAGCGACAGTCTGGTGCTCACTTAGGTCAGTGTCTAGGGGACTTGGTCAAGCATCCTACTGTGGGTTGTAAGAAGCAACTGTAGACGATTTTGCTTTGTTGTACGTAGCTGAGAAGAATATCGTGTAGCTGGTGGGGAACGAAGCCAGGAAGGAGGGAAGGGGCCCATATTTAGGTGCCCTGATGTTTATATTTCTGTACCGTTCTTCCGTACTTTCCAATCATTCGCAATAGCCCCTAGATGTGCAGATAAGGCAAGGTTAGAGACAACATCTTTCCAGTGAGTCGATGAACAATCCCAGTCCTCTGTACGTGTGCCCTCTCCTGTGCTACGATTTAAGCTGGAATATGGTTATCTGCAGCAACTGAGCTCACTAGAGAACAGAAAAGGAGGGGCGCCTGGGTGGCTCAGTCGGCTAAGCATCCAACTTCAGCTCAGGTCACGATCTCGCCATTCGTGAGTTCGAACCCCGCATCTGGCTCTCTGCTTCGGATCCTCTGCGCACCCCCACCCCCGCCCCGCCGCCACCTGTCCCTTCTTTGTTCACGCTCTCTCCAAAATAATCAAACGTTAAAAAAAAAAAAAGAACAGAAAAGGAAATATGAACTGCCCCTAGACTTGGCTTACGACCAATGGACTCTCCGTGGGACTCATGTGAGGGATTTGAGAAATACCACTTTGAGTATAATGTTCCTTATGCTTATAGTTTTCTGGGCAGTTGCTTAAAAATATAATTTCTTAGTGAAGACTAGTACTGACTATACCTGAAGCCATATTATTGCCTTTGCCCATTCAACTACATCTAAATAAATCAAACTCCTAAGAGTGGTCTATAAAACCTGTGATTTAATCACTGCTTTACTTTACAACTCTTTACTTAATTACAAATTATTTCAAACAAATGGAAGAGGTCAGATGATAATAGACACCCTACCAGATACTGATCCATCATTAATCACATTTTGTCGTATTTGCTTCAGATTCTTTTAAGGAGATAAAATCATACAGTTAAACCTAGCCCGTCCTCTCCCCTCTCCCTCCCCCGATTCCCAGGTGTAGGACCCTCATGCTGGCGTATATCCCCCCTCCTGGCTTGATGCCTTTACTATTTCTGCAGGAAATCATGGAGAGCACATAGCATGGTTTGGGCATTTAAGTCCTTATACACCTGGTACCATTCTCTACATTTCCTTCTGCACATTTGTTTATTTTAGTAAGCAATGTTTTAATCCACTCTGCCAATCTCTGTCTTAAGCAGCATATGGAGACCATTTACATTTGAGGCAATTATTGATAAGTAAGGGATGGGGTTGCCATTTTGTTTGTGTCTCCTCATTTCTCTTTCCTTACCTTCTGGTGAATTAGATGACACTGTTTAAGATTTCATCTCGATTATTCACAGTATATTTGAGTAGATGACTTCCTCCAGTTTCCGTGGAGGTTGTTCTGGGCATTACAACCCAAAACTCATCGCGGTGAGAGTGCCCGCGTCTTCCCACCTGGGGTGGACTGTAGGCGATCTTACTTCCCCTCAAGCCCCTCACTCTCCCCATCATGGAATCGACTCGTCATGAGTATTTCCTCTGTGTGCCCCAAGCACACCATCACGCACCATTACAGTTTTTGCTTTAACCATCCAAGAGGACTTTTAGAAACTGCTGAGGAGGGGTGCCTGGGTGGCTTCGTCAGTTGAGTGTCCAATTCTTGATTTCATCTCAGGTCACGATCTCACGGTTCATGAGTTTGAGCCCCACTTCGGGCTCTGCACTGACAGCGTGGAGCCTGCTTGAGATTCCTCTCTCTCTCTCTCTCTGCCCCGCCCCTTCTCACACTTTCTCTCTCTCTCTCAAAAATGAATAAACTTGTAAAAAAATGGGGGGAAAGATTTAAATTATTAAAAAAAAAACTGCTGAGGACTGATCCAGTCCATTCTACCACCCCTATGCTTGTCCCTGTCTGTGCGCTTGGTTCCTTTCTGACATTATAAGGCCATCTTCTGTTTTCAATCTCTGCTTAGAAAACTTCCTTTAGCCATTCCTTAAGGACGGAATTGGTTTTCCTCTGTCAGCCTGTGCCTTTACTTCCCCGTCATCCTTGAACTATGTTTTCCGTGGGCAGAGAATTTATAGTGCATGGTTTTCTTTCAGTTGTTAGGAAGTTGCCAGTTCCTTCTGGCTCCCGCGGCTTGAGATGAGAAATCTGCTCCCACGGGCAGTGGTGTCCACCTATAAGTAATGTGTAATTTCTCTCTGGTCACTTGCAAGGTGTTCTTTTGTCTTGGGCTCCAAGGGTGTTGATGTTAGCTCTTTGGTGTTTTCCCGGGGGGGCCTCAGCTCTGTTCATTTTGTTTCTATTTCTGTCTGTTGTCCAGATGGGGTCAATCTTATTGATGTTCCCTTAAGTTCTCTAATTCTACTCTCTTGTCATCTCTGCTCTGTTACTAAGCCCATCCACTAAGGGTGTTGTCTTTTTCTGGGTGGGGCGGGAGGTAATTGTATTTTTCGGTTATATATTTTCCATTTGTTTTTTTCTTTCTGATATCCCTTTGGGTCAGCATTTTGGATATTATATTATGAGCCTGAATCTTATTTCATGCATTGTCTTGTTAGCAAGCAGTTCCCCTGTTGAGGGGTATGCAGGACAAGGGCTGAGTGGGTGGGTGTGTTCACTTTCCCACGGGGCCCCTGACACGAGGGAGGATGGAGGGGGAAAGCAGAGTGGGCACCCCTGCCCCCACCGTTCCTTCATCTCATAGGAGCAGGTGCAGGCTCAGGCTGAGGTATCCAGCTGAACCGCTCGGACAGGGAATCCAAGTCTGACGCCCACTTTCCTGGCCACGGTGCAGTGTGGAATAGAAACTTCCCACATGGCCCTACTGAACCCACAGCAGGGGCTGGTTCTGTTCTTGGTTCACTGGAGCAGCATCAGCATCACAAGACTGTTTTCTTGTTAGGCCACCCTCTTCTAGGTCATTTGGCTAGGTGGCCAGGCTTTCCCTGGTGCCGTATTTGTCCATGCCTGAGTCCAGCCTGGAGGAGGTGTCACGCCCTGTGCACAGTCTACAGGCAGTGGGCATAGAACCCAGGGGGTCACACCACCCTGCCGTTCATTCCTCGGAGCTGGAGGTCCCAGGACAGTCCACCCCTTCATCTCGCCTTTCCGTTTTCTGTGCTTGTTTGCCATGTGCTAGTGTAAGGGGGAACCTGGGAGCTATGGGGCTGTTCCGCCCTAAAGGAGCTGTCAACAACGTTTCCCAAGATTTGTGGGCTTTATTATACACGGAGGCTTAGTTTGTTCAGTTTAAAAATCGGTGGTAGAGACTTAGTTCGTTCAGTTTAATAATCAGTGGTGGTCTGTTCTGTAGACACAGGGTTTTTTTGGTCTTTTTCCTATTCATAAATGTTTGCTCCCCCCTCCCAATTATTTCCTGTCATGAACAATGACGGAATGCACCTCCTAGTAACAGGTGTCCTAAATGCACGCCAAGACCTTCTTGGGAATGACGCAGAGGGTGGAATTAGTGATGTGTAATGTCCCCTTTCTCTCTGTCCCTCTCTCTACTTGATGGTTTTGTGATTGCCTCTACTAAGTCTCTACAGCCCCTAACCAGAGGAAGTTGTATATCCACGCCCTAATTCCTATTTGGCGGGGAGGGATGGGGGTTGTCAAGAACCTTATAAATCCAGCCACTGAGCCAGGGGGCAGCTCAGCCCAGGTTCTGACTTGGAGGGAACATCAAATCCTTCTGGCTCCCTGCACACACAAGAGAGCCATGACGACTTTGTCAAACTCACTCACTAACCAGAAGGGACCACTGCCACCCAAGCCCTTGGTATAAAGCAGTGAGCCTACAAAGCCCCCACCTGGCAGCCACACTTGCCACATTATTTCCTTTACACCAACTGAGCTCCCAGCTGCCTTAGCTTAGAGACCAGCAAGATGGTACTTGGGTCTTAATTAAAGCTTGTATCTCTCCCGTCTGCCAGTTTCTGGCCCACGGAGACGTGGATCTCGCTTAAAACTAGCTATGTCTCTTCTATTTTCTCCATGTATGTTTTATCTACTGTTGCCGTGTTCGAAGCAGAGGGTGGGTTTGGGAGAGGAGACTCAAAGCATGAAGTTAGAAAGCCCTCCTTCCCCCAAATTCCCATCCTACCTATCTCGTGTGGGAGTCTCCACTGTGCTCCCGGCACGTCTACACCTGTGCCTACTGGTCAGTTCCTGACCGTGCCATACTTTCTTCCCTTGTGCTTCTCATTGGTTCCCTCAGTCTCAACTTAATTCAAAGATCTTCTTTGAATACCAGTCTAAATTAGGTACCTTCCTATTACATTCAATGTAAGATCCTTGTTGTTTCTTTCATATCCCGTTATAACTTGTATTATTTTCTCTGTTCACTTGTTGCTAGTTAAATGTGTCATCCCTTAGGGTAGGAGCTTCATGATGGCAGGGGACGTGGCTCTCTAGAGCAATTAGAGGCTCACATGGGGCTGGCACACGATTTGCACTCAATACATACTTGCTGCACAATTATGGAGTGGGCTACAATGGACCATCACAAACCCATTACAATAATTGCTCTTTAATCATCATTACTGGTAATTTTGATTAAAATGTGCTCTATATACAATGTTTTTTTTAAAATTTTTTTTAACATTTATTTATTTTTGAGAGAGAGAAAGAGAGACAGAGCAGGACTGGGAAGGGGCAGAGAGGGAGACACAGAATCTAAAGCAGGCTCCAGGCTCTGAGCTGTCAGCACAGAGCCTGGCGTGGGGCTTGAACCCACGAACCGTGAGATCATGACCTGAGCTGAAGTTGGATGCTTCACCGACTGAGCCACCCAGTGCCCCTAGTTTACTTTTTTCTTTAGGACGAGCCAGGGTGGCAATAAACAAAAAATTGCTTGCTCTTTTAAAACTTAATGATGACTTTATTAGGTCATTAACAATGCCAACATAGAAGGGCAAAAATTGTGTGGTGTCACCCTCCACCTCCCGTGCTTTAGTTTAACCCCCTATAATTTCTAGGAGCCTTATTTCCACCCGAAGGAAGCACAGGATAATTTAACAATGATTACTGATATCCTGTCCACTTACTTGCCTTTGAAATACATGCATAGTATCCTGAAAGATGAACCTCCCTTAAATATACTGCATTCGGTAAGTTTTCAGCTTTGTTTTGCATGTTGTCAGGGACAGTGCTGCTGGAGACAGGGGCCCACCACTGCACAGCAGAGTGATGGCTCCCAGCCCCGTCCTGCCACCCAGAGAGAGCCTGGGTAGCTCGGAGACAGGTGCCACCAAGCCCTATTCCATCCATAATGCTTTAGATCTCCGTATCAGGACCTGCAGCCTGACATCGCTCACAGAGACAGTCACCGAGTCGTTGGCTTTCCCGTGTCCCCCGCGGTGAGGGGCAGCGTTTCACACGGTGTGGCGGGACTCACCGGCTGGGTAGTCTCCAGAAAACCCACCGCACGAATGCACAGCCAACTGACCCCTGGGTGCTTGCTTTTGAACTTTTAGAACATGAGAAAATGGTATTGAAGCCGAATCTGCAAATACAAGTGGAGAGTGAAATTGGTTCTACAGAATCCGAATAGCACACTCTTCCTTCCTGCTAAGACCTAGTGGCTATGAACCATTCCTGCCTATTGACCATGAGATAAAGTCTCAGCTCCATCACCAGCATTCAAAGAGCCAACCTGCTTTTTCTCCACGTAATCATTTTTCTAGGAATAAGACTGGCCTGCCCGGTTACTAAGACAGGCTGCGAGAGGTCCCCCTACCCTGCCGCCGCCCTTTACTTAAATGATGCCCATGGCTTGTAATAACCAGAACCCCTTTCCTTATCTCTCAAAACCCTCCTCCGTCCTCAGAGTGAAGTCCGATCGCTTCTCCTGCAAGCGATCTTCCCTGACCCCCACAGCCCGTGCTCGTCTCCTGGACCCTCGCGTGGACAGCTCGGAAGGTCTGTCCCGAAATAGGACAGTGAACACACACGCTGATATGTAACCAGAAAGTGGCACAATTAAGCAAGAAGGGCCCCAGGCTGAGATTTCAGATTCCTGCTCTGGGAGCCATCCCATATTAGCACTGAGGTGCGGTCATGTCCTTGCAGGGCCCGCAGAAGCGACGGTCCCCAACCCTCTTGTGATCAGTTAGATCCACAGGACTAATTCTGGCCAGGGGACTCTGAGCGGGGTGAAAACTCCCCTCTGCGAGGAGGCAATGACCCCGTGCATATGTAGCCAGGCAGCTTCCCGTCCCCCAGGAGTGAGCAACCACACGGTGAGACGACAGAGCAGCAAAGTGAAACTGGCTGAGGCCCTGAGTCACCGTGCGGCCCACAGAAGACTTGGACGGAGTGAAGGAGCTTTGTTAGGCTAAACTACTTTTGTGGCAATGATGTGTAACCACATCAGCGATGCCTCAGGTTCCAGTCCTGCATCAGCCATTAACTGGAACCTTGGACCAGCCTCTGACTGAGGAGTCCAGATCCCCACGGGAGGCCAGCTCTGTTTCCTGACGGCACAGCACTCCTGGTGCACCCACAGTGTCCTCACCCGCTCTCCCAGGAAAGAGCGTAGGGATTGTTCTCAGCTCCTCATCATTACAAACACTGCTGCGGTGGGCACCCTTGCAAGCTTGGAAATAAGGTTCTTTACAATAAGAAGGATGGGATCTCAGGGCGCCTGGGTGGCTCAGTCGGTTAAGCGTCTGGCTTCAGCTCGGGTCATGATCTCGCAGTTCGAGCCCTGCGTCCAGCTCTGTGCTGACAGCTCAGAGCCTGGAGCCTGCTTTGGATTCAGTGTCTCCCTCTCTGTCTGCCCCTCCCCTGCATGCACTCTGTCTCTGTTTCTCTCTTTCAAAAATAAAAATAAACATGAAAAAATTTTTAAAAAAGGATGGGATCTCAATCTGGCGTGATCACTGCTGGAAAGTTTGCACGACATCGTGAATGCAGTTAATGCCACTGAGTTGTACATTTTAAGATTCTAAAATGGTAAATTTTATGTTATATGTGAGGTGACTGAGATGCTTGAAAACAATTTTTTCTCTTAAGGAGTTCAGTTTTGTTTGCACTAGTGATTTGCTTAGTCAACCCCTTCCTTGGTAAAGAACACAAAAGTAAACCAGCCCAGATTTTGCCGAATTAGCGAGGTACCATCTAATGAAGCTTTAGAATATAGCTTGAAAATCATTAACTGGACTAGGAGTCCAGCCAGATTCTACCATTATCGCCAGAAAGGACCTCAGTGACTTTTTAAAAAAAGAAATAATTCATTTATTTTCCTGAGAAGTAGGTGTGATATAGAGCAGTGTTTTATTTCCCCACACTGAAAATTTTCAGTTCTTCCAGAGACTATAGTGGCAATTACCTTAAGATAAGCAGATTCTTTAAGTCCAAAGTCACATTTGACCTATGTATATTGGCCATCGATATCATATTTGGATATAAATTTGGGGGGAGTTGGGGCACCTGCGTGGCTCAGTCGGTTGAGCGTCCGGCATTGGCTCAGGTCGTGTTCTCCTGGTTTGTGGGTTCGAGCCCCATGTCAGGCTCTGTGCTGACAGCTCGGAGCCTGGAGCCCGCTTCGGATTCTGTGTCTCCCTCTCTCTCTGCCCCTCCTCCACGCACGCTCTTTCTCTCTCTCTCAAAAATAAATAAAACGTCACAAAATTAAAAAAAATAAATTTCTGCGGAATTAACATACTGGAGTCAATAGAAGTGTGTGCCCTGACTATGCCGGCCATGCTGATGAGCTGACCATGTATCTGGGTTTTCGGAAGGAGGGGGCCGAGGGCGATTGCCAGAATGGATGAAAGAGGCTGTTCCAAAATGTCAGAAGCATGCGTGTCTGCAACACAGAGCCAGGGAAAGGGGCAGCTGGGAATACAAGAGTTGGCATCTACAAGGGGTAGAGATGAAGAAACACCACTGCAAAAGAAATGGGCACTACTCAGTGTCACTTTGCTAAATTTAGCCGGCATGGTTTCAACATCTAATTAAAACAGCAAAACCTGGAGAATGGACTTTGTCATATGCATCTTTTATGGAATTTAGAAATAATAATTCGGTATGCTGAATTAACTACACACGATCAATGAAAAAGGCGCCCATATATTTTCAGGAGTGCCACATCGTCAGACCAATACAACTGAATTATGACTGGGGATTTTATTAGTCAAGGAAAATGGCGGTAGGGAGGCATTCGCTTAATCGCAGCTGCATGGTTTATTTAAAGCAGGGAGACGGAACAGAGCACCGGCTTCCAAAATTTCCTATTCTGTCCCCGGTGCAAATGTCAAAACAATTCACACAGCCTTACCGTTGAGTAGGTGAGCTGATGGCATACACTTTCCGGAGAAAACACACACTGACTCCTTTGACTCTCTCATTCACAGCAACTTCTAAACACATGCTAAAAACAGTCGCGCACAGGTGAGCACACTCTTTTACCCCCACAGACCCTGGATCCTGGCCCGCGCGCACACACACACACGTGCACACATGCACACGCACACACACGCACACAGCAGGGCCTGTGCTCTGCAGCCGTGTGCTTGGGATTTATATCTTGCCTCTCCAGGATTTGTCAATGCCATTGAAAGAAACTGCCAATTGACTGCTTTTCTTTTTAAAATGTTTTCTTACTTTTCACAGAGAGAGTGTGAGCGGGGGAGGGGCAGAGAGACAGGGAGAGACAGAATCCCAAGCAGGCTCCGCACCATCAGCACAGTGCCGGACGCGGGGCTCCAACTCACAAACCGTGAGACCATGACCTGAGTCAATGTCAGACGCTCAGCCAACTGAGCCGCCAGGCACCCCGTTGAGTTGCCCTGGTACCAGTTGCTTGGAATGATTTGGAATGATCTCTTTCATAGCACAGAGCATCAATGGATCATACTTAAGTTACCAGTGATTATCTGGTACAATCTTCCCTTCCTCTTGGCTGTGCGGCGACTGAGAGATGAACTCATTGCGCTCGGTCTTCATGTGAAACACGAGAGCGTTGGGCTATATCCCCTCCGTGGCCTCTTCTGGTAAGAACTGCCACGTGATCTTAGAGCACGATTCAACTAACCCAAGGCTGTAGCTGGGGAGTCTTAGTTCCAAGGTTCCTGGTAGATACAGGCTCTAACTCCAGGCTCCTCGCACACAAGCAGTCCCACCGGAAGATGATTCTGGAGACACCACGAGGAGGTATCAGCCCCACTCCTCAAGAAACAGACCCCACTTTGGTAATAAACGTGAAAAGAAAACGCCCGTGAGAGGGGAAATGCAGGAGGGGCCCTGAAAACTTCCAGACCACCACTGGAGTCTGATCCCAGTGAAGGAGTGAGGGAGAGAAGCCTGGGGGCCTTTAGCATCCACAGACATCCTTCCCGGAGTCTGTGACTGGTGGCTGGCCATCGGTGCGGCCCCAGGCCCAGGCAGGCCTCCCTGACCATCCCCGAGGCTGTCCTTACTGGCTGGGAGGAGGGGCCGTGACCTCCACACAAGTGCAGTAGGATTCCAAACCACAGCAGGGGGCCCTGTCGGCGATGCCCCCTGTAGCTGGAGGTGGGCCAGGGCTTTCTCCTGGCTATTGCACGACCTACAGAAGGGCAGGTGCACTTAGTCTGATCGCCAGCACGGGCGTGGGGGACTGACTCGGAGACGCACCCTGGAGCATCGCATCCTGGGCTGAGGGCCAGGGGTACTAATCTGCAAGTCCCCTGGTCAGCTATTTAGGGTTGCCAGCAGGGGCGTGAGTTCCAGGGCACATCCAGCCTCCCACACACCCAGAGTCCAGTCGACACAGGTGCTTGCGGCCGGAAATTCGGGACAGAAACGGCCAACAAGATACGGGTGGGGCACCACTGGTAGGTAGACAATGGAGACCCACCTGGCCCCACTCTACATCCCTCCCTCCAGCATCAAGGCCACTTAGAAGGACCTTCTAAAGACAGAGCACAGTCAGGATTTGCTCTGTGTGGCAGCTTTAACAAAGTGAAAATACTGTGGACCCTCGCACACCCCCAGCTGCTCACTCTTTCAACAAGATACAGACACCTTGGGACAGTCGCCTTTCTTTGCAGCCAAGGAGTTGCATTTATTCTGATCAGTACCCACACAAGATTTTAATAGCCCTTTTCCCTTTCTTTATGACATGCATTGAGAAGACTACTTTTATTATTCATTAAAAAAATTTTTTTTTAATGCTTACTTATTTTTGAGAGACAGAGAGAGACAGAGGACAAGCGGGAGAGGTACAGAGAGAGAGGGAGACACAGAATCCCAAGCAGGCTCCAGGCTCCAGCTGTCAGCGCAGAGCCTAATGTGGGGCTTGAACCCACCAACTGTGAGATCGTGGCCTGAGCCGAAGTCAGACGCTTAACCAAATGAGCCACCCAGGTGCTCCAAAAACTATTTTCATTATTTTTAAAGATTTGATTAAGTAATCTCTATACCTAACACGGGACTTGAACTTACAACCCGGAGATCAAGAGTTGCGTGCTCTATTGACTGAGCCAGCCAGGTGCCCCAAGAGGACTATTTAAAAGTTAAATAACAGGGCTTGGGAAAACTCAATACACCCGGGGTGAGAAAACAAGGTATGGGCCAGTAGAGTTTCAAACAGAAGCAGAGCCAGCATCGCAGTGAGCCAGCGTTCCCAGCCAGCGTGGGACACGCTGTAGGCACCGGTCACAGGTACAACGACATAAGCCTCCCGCTGAAGAACAGATTCTGGACCACAGGATGTCTACAACAGCTTCTAATTGGCGGGCATTATTTGCCAAAAGCCATCTTGGATTACCTCACAGTTAGCCTAGGGTTGTATCATCAACTTGTTTAATTTTTTTTAACGTTTATTTATTTTTGAGAGAGAGAGAGAGCACGAGAAGGGTAGAGAGAGGAGGAGACACAGAATCCAAAGCAGGCTCCAGGTTCCGTGCTGTCAGCACAGAGCCGGACGCGGGGCTTGAACCCACGGACCGCGAGATCACAACCTGAGCCAAAGTCGGACGCTTAACCGACTGAGCCACCCAGGCTCCCCACCAAGTGGTTTTCAATACATGGCTGAAAGTGCCAAAGCAATCAAATGGCAAGTTCGGCTAGACGGACTTGTAAAGAGGGCTCCGTGTACCTGCACAGGTAGGAAGGTCAGGAAGGCACAGCTCCTGGGAGCACGGAGCTTTCAAACCACGTGCCGACAGCTGCTGGCAGTTTCCTCATGGTATGCATCTTGGAGCGTTCCAGAAGTGCCCTGGATGCCAGGGGGATACACATGTGGTTGTTAACGAGTGTTGTGTAGAAACAACAGCTTTACCGAGTGCCCACCGATCGTTCAGTGGGTGTCCGATGAATACTAACGAATGTCAATACTGAATTAATTATGGAAGTGGTACCTGTGAGCCACGGGAAAAGCTTCATTACCCTGTATGCACTCTCAATCCTCCTTCCAGACTGAGGAGAATGATCTACAACAGGTCAGTTCACTCCTTCCTCAGATCCAGGGCTACAGGTGAGGCGGCCAGCATTTCTGCCACACGTTACAAATGTCCCTGCCTTTTGCTCCCGCCTCCCTCTGCTGTAAAGACGGGATGTGAGTGTGCATCACATGGGGTTCGACCAAAACCACCCCACTTTCCTGAAAGAGATCACTACAGATATGCATTTCAACCAGTAGACGGACGAGGCACAAATGTAACTTTCTTGTTGTGGGTGTTCGGCAGCCGGCTTGGTACCGTGGGAAGGACAGCTGGAGATCTGTAAACATTCAATCTTAATATCAGAAACGAGGGATCACCACCTTAATCTGATGTATCTATCAACTCAAGCATGGGTGGCCTAACAGTGACAGCACTGCTTATTCTCTGGAACAAGTTGGCAGGAACCCGAGTGTTACTCGCAGATACCCCGCCCCCCCCCCCCCTTAGCTCTCAAATATCAGCACCGGTGTGCTTTTCCGTTCCTCATTGAATTTATGAAAAGAGCAAAATATACAACTGTCGAACAAGGAAACTGTAGCTGAATGAAGCAAATGATGTGTGGCTGAGGTTAACTTTGCAAAACCTACATCACATTCAACGTGCGGATTTCCTCATTTCTGGGAGGAAGGAAGTTGGGAATCATCGCCTAATTGTTCCGCTTCTACTTTTGAGAACTCCCCGGTCACACTCGTCTGGGGTGGGCAGTGTTTGCCCTGACCTGAGGGCCATCAGAAGATGGGGGACCGGGGACCGGGACGGCAGCAATGATCCTGTTAGACTAGCAAGGACAGAGCCTGCTGGTGTCCAGAGAGAAGGGAGGAGGGGAAGGTGGGGAGGGGGCAGCTGTGGAGGCGAGGAGAGAATCAGGAAGCTTCTGCTCATGTCCCTCTTACCTGCTTCCTTGAGCCTGACATAGTGGGATCTATTGCATGGTAATGCTCAACCGGGACTGAAACACGGAGCACTGATAAACACTGCCGGATCCGTAAGCTCCAAATTTTAGTGTCAGAAAAGTATGACATATTGGCAGAGCTGGCCACAGGACATTGCATTATCTAGCCTGCATATTCATCATGAAAAAGGAGTGATGGGAGTTGCAGCAGGCTGCTTCTGAAATGACTCCCAACGATCCCACTGGAAGTGCCGTGCTGATTACGAAACGGCAGGACGCTTCGCGAGACTGTAGCCTGCAGTTCTGTGGAAACAGAAGAGCTTTTCTAATGTTACCTAATAAACGCGGTTATTTAGCCAGAGGGATTTCTGAGCAGCGTGGAAGGTACCACCTGGGTTTTCTTGCTACTTACAGTATGAGAGAAGAGAGATACATTGAGTGAATGGTTATTAAACAAGAAGGGAATAGGGAAACTGAGACGGAAAACACATGGCCTTCTGGGTTCAGCCGCAAACTGTGAAGGGCTCAGAAGCCATTGCTCCCAGCCTCACAGCAAGAAACACCTGAATAAGTGGAAATCAGTGATGATTCTTGGACCCAGAAGAGAGGGGAAGGTCCCAGGGCACACACAGCTCCCCAGGGGCCTGCGCAAGAAGGGTAGATCTGCTAACCCAGAGCAGAAACCCTGGGACAGGAACAGGGAGGAACAGGTCAGCGGTCATTTTTGATGAACCGCTAGAGGCTGAGAGCGGACTAGCGCCAGGGCGAGGAAGTCCGCGGGCCACACTCACGGGATGCCCACCCTTGTGGATTCCACGTCCGGAAACGATGGAAATGACAGACTGTCTCTGAGTTATTAAGCGCTCCCAATGTTCCAGGCTGTCAGCGACAGCTGCCATTTGCTGAATGCCTGTTCCTGTGCCTAAGCACCTTCTACGCATCAATACTTCGGGGTCTCAGGGTCGTCACCGGAATTTGGCACTCTAGTGCCTCCCTCCCAGCCGTAAAACCACCAAGAGAGAACCTCCCCAAGGACGTTTGCCAGGCAGGGCAAAGCCAAGACTCCGTACGACACGTGCCTTCACCACACGCCCCGTCCACTGCCACACACACGGATGCCCAGCACATGCCTCTCCATCCCTGGGACCGAAACCTCACGAGTTCGTCTTTGAACTTCTTCACAGGGCAAAAACCATGAAAGGGGATAACGGACTCTACCAAATGGGCCTTATTCCTATTTGGGGACTCGGCCGAAACGATGAGCACCAGTAACACCTGAGAGCGAAATCCTTTTCCTCTTAAAGGGGCACCGCAAAGGGATGTGCTTCTTTCTGTTGGGAACCCAACACGAGGGAAGGAGCAAGTTCCGGGCTGGCTCTCCCAGCAGAAGCCAACTCCTTCCCTCACTTTGTAGATGATGAAACTAAGGTTGTGGGGCCGGGAAACAGAAACTGAATTATGCCACTTGATTTTCCTTCCAGAATATTCAAACCGCAGTATCTCTACCTGGATAAGTCCAGAAAAACCAACCCACCAACCAAACAAACAAACCGACCAAGATTTGGCTAAATGCTACAGCCGGGCGCCAAGAGGCTCCGGGTCCACTATTCAGACTTGAGAGTCTGTAAAATGTTGCAATGCGGTCTTCGTGGTACAGCTGTTCTTTCCGGGTTTGTTTTTCCTAGTTCCCAGGGGTCAGTTTTCCACCTCTACCCCAACGCTGCCTAATTAGATCATGACTTCACAGGCGCCAAAGGAAAAGAGAGCGAGCGAGCGCGACAGCCAGGGCCAGAGAGACAGGAACCCCAGGCACGCTGCAAACACTCGGGTCGGGCTGCAGAAAGGCGTGCGCGCCCAGGGCCGCCTTCCCCCGACCCGGCCCGGGGCCAGCGGACCCAGACGCACGCGGCGGCGGGGACCGAGCCGGGCGGCCCGGAGCCCGCCCCTCCGTTCCCGGCCTTCGCCCGAGCGGGGGCGCCCGGCGGAGCCTCGCGTGCCCCCTCCCGACCATCCCGGGGAGCCTGGGCGGCGGGAGCGGGCGCCGGCCCTCGGAGGTGCCGGGTGCGCTCGGAGGCCGGCGGCGTGCGGAAGGCGCCCCCGCGAGGTGCCCGCCGCCGAGGCTCCGCCCGGGGGGGAGGGGGCGTCAGGGCGCGCGGCGGCCACGCTCCCGCGGTCCCACCCGCCGGACACGTACCTCCGCGCCCGTCCTCGGAGCGCCCGTGGGTCCGCGCGGCCTCCCGGTCCTGAGCCGCGGACCGCCGCCCGGGAAGGCAGCGCCGCGCAGAGCGTCCCCGCAGCCGCCGGCCTCGCTCCCTCCCGGGTCCCGGCAGCGGCTTCTCCCTTGCGGCGTGCAGCCCCGCGGACACCTGCGGCCCGCCGACTCGCCGCCCGCCTCCGACGCGGCTGGAGGGCAGGACCCCCTCGGCTCCCGGAGACGCGCTCCGGGCCGCCCTCCTGCGCCCGGGAAGTTTGCAAGGTAGAGCGGCGGGCCCCCAACTTCCTCCGGACATGAATCAAACGGCGGGAGCCTCCAATAACGTCAGGTGTCCCCCGGGGAAAGGCCACAAGGTAAGGGACCGCGAAGGGGGGCGCTCGGGCGGGGCGCGGGGGGAGGCCGGACGAGCGGACCCCCGCGGGCTTGCGGATCCCGGGCCTCGGGGTCCCTCCGCATCCCGGCCGCGGGGCGGGGTCCTGGCGTCTAGGGGGCCGCCGGGGGCGGGGGTTGCGAGAACAGGTGGCGCGTCCCGGAGCGGAGCCCACAGTGGGGCCGGCGCACCTGCCCGGGCTTCCCGGGGCACGGGGAGCCTGGGGCGCTGGCTCCGGGTGCGGCGGCTCGCGGGCACATGCAGATTTCCCCCCCAGATCGCAGTGTTTTCCGGGGGTCAGGGAAGGTCAGCGGTGGGAGGCAGGGCCTCGGGGGTCAGCGTGTGACCCTTGGGCAGAGCGCTTCCGGGCGGCGCTTTGGGCTCCGCGGGGCGCGCGCTCTCCTAGGTGTCACGGACACGTGCTTAATTAACTTTAATGGGCCACGCGTGCCTGGAAAGATTTCCAGGAAATCACCTGGCGTTCAGAGAAGGGAGAACAAGCAGCGGTGAGAAATTGCTGCAGAGGCTCCCTCGTCGCGCAGAGCCTGCAGGGACCAGACGTGGGAAGGGTGTGCTTGCCCGCGCGGAGAGACAGACGGCCACAGAGGCCCCCTGCTCCACCCTGTGTGTGCCGCACAGCCCCTGCGTGGCCACGGCCAGCGCGACTCTTCTCGTACTCGCTGGAGGCTCACCTCAGGTCGCAGTTAGTTTGCAAGGAAGATTCCTTACTGTGCTCTGGTCTTTTGTCTCCTGCTTGTTACACCTGTTTGGGCAGCACGTTAGTAGAAGACGGTGGTATTGGAAACTGCACATGTGAGGAGTTGGGTTCATTTGGTGGATGAAGGAACCCCTGGTCTGTTGAGTTATGTACGATGAGGAGTGAGACCAAATGCCTTTCCATCAATCGAGCGATAGCCAGCGTTTTGTACTCCGGGCAGATCTGGGTGCAGTATTTCAATCAGCGGGCCATACCTCTGATCTCCATGCTCATTAACGATGATTCGAGCAGTTACACTTTTCACATTTACTTTATTTAATATCAATAGGAAATGTCTCTTTAATACGTAGTAGCTGATATTAGAAGCTTGTAAATGAAAAACCATCAAGTTTCTCGCACCGGTGAGTATGTGGTAGAGACATCTGTGGAGTTCGGAAGATCATTCGGTAATTTCTTTTCAAAGATGCCTTTGGTTCCAGTGTGAAAGTGGCTTCTTGGCAGAATTGGACTGCAAGGTACTGACACCAATAAAATGTTCTGGGAAGTGTTCAACACTGGGAAGTGGGCAACCATTCAGGATGTAGTAGGAGACCTGTTCGTCACAAGGGAGCACCTAGCGGGTCCGTTGAGTTCTGCTGATTCAGTGAACAGTCATTGTCAGCCGCTCACTTAACAAACTGGGTCAACTCCGATTAAGTTCCGAGAACTGAGAACGCCTAATAGAGATTTAGAGATTGCCTTCACCCTCTGGAGTGAAGCTGTTGTCATACCTGCTCCTCGTGCTTTGACCTTTCTGGTGGTCCCCATGGCCTACTGTCCATCTGCTGGGAGGAAAAAATTCCAACTCCCTTCCGGGTCCCTTCCTCAAAGGAGAATCCACTGAAGTTGTCATCGGCCCGAGAAGTATGCAGGTGTATGGTGTGTGGTTGTGGACGAGGGTTGCTGCAGTGATGGGGCAGCGCTGGAGACAGAATTAACCGGGTGATGAGCGAGTGAGTGTGGAGTGAACGAGGCACACGCACGGAGCAGGGGGTCGACAGTCAACCAGAAAGTAAGACGGGTCACGTGGGACTTAGGCTGCCATGGTTTCTGCCTAAATGCAAAACTGGATAATATCAGTGCGTTTTATGAGAAGTTTGAAATATGCTTGTTTCCATTTTACCTGCTGTCCTGAGGGTCCCATGTGGGAGGCATTCCGGGAAGAAGGGCCTCACCCTCTCCGCAGAACTCACTTTTGTGTTGATTCACTCCCTCGCCTCAGTCCCAGCTATTCCGATTGGACACATTGTTATGGTTTGTTCTTGGGAAGCATTTGTCGTCTTTGTCTTGTAGGGTCCCTGCTCGGTGGCGGCTGGGTTTAGCCTTCGCTTCTGTTTCCTTGTTCCTGATTATGTCGGGGGGGGGGGGGATGCCTCCTCCCTCCCCCCCCCACCCCGTAACCAGTGACTCATGGCTGCTAAGGATCACAGCGGTAACCACGACAGTTACCTCCTGAGCACACCGCTCCAGGAGCCATGGTCACACGGGGCTGGGGAATTAAAATGTCCCTGTGGGATTATGCACTTGTACCTGCCACGTGGGTCTGGTGTTGGGCACCGTGACTGGTATTCACCAAATACTGGTCAAGCAAGCACTGGCCAACAACTTGGGCTGTTCTGTAGACTTGAGACGTGACCATGTCGAATGGCTGGTCGAGCAGCCCACATTGAGTGTTTCCATGGTGGCGGCCTCTGTGTCCCCAGGGGCTTGCTGGAGGGTGACACTTTCTGGAAATTTATGAAGTGTTTTCTTCTTTCTTTCTAGATACAAAATGGTATACATTTTAGGATACTGAATTACATAGAAATATCTGAAAAGATAGTCAGGAAATAGACCAAACTATTAAGCATGATTAATTTGGAATTAGAAGGAATGACTCGTATTTTTGCTATATTTTCCACTTAAGTCTTCTATCGTCATGATGTATTATGAGGTGTTTTTTTTATTTTTGAGTGCTTAATGGGTATATTTTGTGATAACATTACTAAACAATATGAACGTTTAAAATTTTGGTTTTGAAAACTTATGTACCATTGTACAAAGATTTATCAAAATCCAATATAACCTCTATAAAATAGCCACGGTTTTATTATTTACATAAAATGCTTGCGTTTCTTATTCTCAAAGACACTAAAGTCTTGCCTGGTAAAGGCATTGGTTACTCAGTGTCGCAGAACGGACAGTTTAAACTTCGATGTGCCGTAGTTCACGTATTCCAGAATTATTCTTTAATTTGTTGTCTTCTTAAAAAAAGATCGTCATTAAATCTTTTCCACAGTTGTAGCTTATTACCTTCACCGGCACTTAAACTTTTCTTCATTGCCTTTTGAAACGTACAAGTGATGGGACATAAAAGCTGTTCCTGCTGATACAGGGTGAGTTAAAATTTTAAGGTCAGGCCTATTTTGAGGAAAATAAACTCGTATTTAAAACACTCGTTTACTGATAAACGAGACCCAGTGTGGTATTTAAAGCTCTCATCTCGACTGTTTCACGAGAGGCATGTTTATAACTGTTGCGGGAGGTCAGCGACAGGACGGGACCTCAGGTTGACCCTGGAGCCAGACTCCCTGCCGGGTGCTCCGAATGTGCCCACCGTTCCCACAGGTGGTTCCGAGGTCTCAGCCTCGAGAGAGCGAGGTGTCCTTGAGACCGTCCAGGTGGTACAGGTGACCCCGCCTTGTGAAGGCTCCTGTAAACCTGTGGGATTCTGGCAGGAGGGTGTGAGGTCTGCAATCTGGTGGCCCCACCACAGGCCTGGTGTGGACCCTCTCTCCCTGCCCTCCGGGTGTGGGGACAGGGGGCGGTCCCACCTGACACCCCCGAAACCCCCAGGGTTTCCAGCTAATGATAATCCAAGTGTTTGAAGTTCTTTTTGATGAATTTAATTTCCTATTCCCTACTTGCATTTCCTTTCTATTTCTAGTGCTTAACTCACTCAGGGATAGTGAAGATTCGGCCGGTAGGCTCAGTGTGGCTTGGGTCTCTGTCATTTTTCCTTTAGGATGTTCAAAAAATAAAGCCTCTAAACTGAGCCATTTTAGTTCAGTAGGAGGGCGTTTTTGTGAAAGAATACCGGCTAGACCCTCCTGCATTTTTATTTTGCCTTCATTCTAAAAGCTGTTTTTTTTTTTCTGGTCAGAGAATCCTGGGTTGGTAAGATTTCGGTTTCTCTTTCAGTGCTTGAAAGAGCTTTCCACTGAATTCTGGTCTTGAATTTTTTTTTTCCCCCTCCTCAGAAGTGGATAGCCATTTGATTCATTGTCCCTTGAATGCAATGCGCCACTTTTCTCTGTGTCCTTTCGAGATTTTCTCTTTGGTTTGTAGTATTTGGGTGTCAGACGCCTGGACATGGTTTTCTTCCTATTTATCTAGTTAGGGTTCATAGATCCTCTTGAATCTTCACGTTCAGAGCGTCTGGTGAAATGAGGTGTTTCTTCCCTCCTGTCCCTGGGCTGCTGGAGTGACAGTTATTCATATGTCAGACACTTTGTGTGATGCTGCGGGTCTCAGAGATGGTTTCTGCTTTTATACCCGTTTCCTCTGTCTTCTTTGCGTTCGCTGGTTTCTGCTGCTCTGTTCTCACATTCAAGCCACGCTTCCCCCTGGCTTCTCCATCCTTACGGTTGGCACGCCCAGCGGTTTATTTCGGATGTTGTATTTTTAATTCTGGAAATTTTACTTTGTGCTTTCTTCAGAGTTTCTGTTTTTCCAGCTTAGAGTGCTACCCTTTCATTCACCATAAGTACTTTTTCCCTGTAAGTAACGGGCCTCATTGCGACATGTTAAAATCCCTGTCTTCTGATTCTGACATCTGGGCCACCTTGGGACTGGTCTGGGTTGATTGCACTACTTTCTTGAGGGGCGCCCGGGTGGCTCAGTCGGTTGGGCGTCAGGCTCTTGGTTTCGGCCCAGGTCCTGGTCTGGCGGTTGTGAGATCAAGCCCCGTGTCCAGCTGTGTGCTGAACTCAGAGCCTGCTTGGGATTCTGCCTCTCCGTCTCTCTCTGCCCCTCCCCTACTTGCTCACTCTCTCTCTCAAAATAAATAAACATTTAAAAAAAAGGATGGGTCACATTTTCCTACTTCTTTGTATGTTGACTGATCTTGAATTTTCTCTGTTGTGAATTCGAGTGGAGGGATTCTGTTATATTTCTCTGAAGAGTGTCTGGTTATTAATTTTTAGTGAGCCGCTAAGTGGGGGAGCAGCTTCCATGTAAGTTGTGTTCTTTGATCGTTATCTAGGCCGCCCGGACCCTCCCCAATCCCGCACAGCTCAGGGGCCACCAGAGATTTGGGCGCCGTTTGAACACAGAATTTCTGGCTCTCTTACTGATTTTCTTTCTTTTTAAAAATTTTTTTAAAGTTTATTTATTCTTGAGACAGAGAGAGAGAGAGCGCGCGAGTGACCATGCGTGGGGGGAGGGGCAGAGAGAGAGGGAGACACAGGATCCGAAGCAGGCTCCAGGCTCCGAGCCGTCAGCACAGAGCCCGACACGGGGCTTGAACTCACAGACCGCGAGATCATGACCTGAGCCGAAGTCAGACGCTTAACTGACTCAGCCACTCAGGTACTCCCCACCCCCGATTTTCTTATTTCTAGACGTTCCCCCTCTCACTTTCCACCTGTGGCACGTGCCTCAAACTCTGCCCTCTCCAGAATCTGCTAATTTGGGTTGTTTTCCCAGCTGTCAGATTGCTTGTTCTGTGTTTTGCCCACAGATGTACTTATGTGTATCATAGCTGCTTTGACACGACTGTGACCCGGCCGTCCCGGGGAGTGGGACCCCGCTCATCTTTTCCATTAGTCAATTCAATGCCCAGGCTTTAGAGTCAGTAGTTAGGGGACTTTGCTTACTGTGGCCCTGAAACCAGTGACAGAGAAGTTTCTAGAATGACAGGGCAGTCACTAGACTTACTCCTCACTTTATTTTCTCAAATCTTTAGTTGGACGCGTGTTACCCCTCTGCACTTTGAGACCGCATCCAGGAAGGAATGGTCAGCCCAGGTCGCGCCTTCCATCGGTGCTTCAGCCTTCCTCCCCCCTGCCCTCTCCAGGATGTTGTTACACCTGCCAGCTTCTCTCTCCTGTGATGTCCAGTCGCTTCCGTCTCCTCCCGGTCCCCTGTTCTCCCCTCCCCAGTGTGTCCCATTCTCCAAATGCCCGTTTGTTAAGGCACAGCCTGTTAAATCTGGAAGGTCTCTTTCTTCATCTGCCTTCCGACCCCCGCCGGGATGCCTCCCGTCTTTCCCACGCCTCCCTGCCCTTCTTCTGTGGACAGCAGAGCTCTGGCCTCCCCAGGCAGTTCATCCTCTTGCCACACTTTTCCTTGGTCTGCACATCTCTGGAATTAAGCAGCCACCTCCTCCTCTTCACGGGCCAGGAGGTTTTCCTCCTGGATTTCCGCACACGGCTTCGTCGGCGCCTCCCTTTCTGCGGGAAGCCTTCCCTAAGTGACAGGCTCAGCCACCGACCCACAAGCCACTGTCCCACAAGCCACCGTGGACGCCCCCAACGCAAGCAAGGCTTGTGCTGCCCTTTCTCCGTCGTCACCCCTTCGGCGCACGGATTCAGCAGATGACCTAGGTCTCCGTCCTAACTCTTGGGTGCCTGTCTCACTGTCCAGTTTGCCGTAGTGGCTTCAGTTTCGTGCCTTTCCACCTGCTCTCGTCCCTCTGCCTGTTCCTGAGCCTGTGGCTCTGGCAGAATTCCCAGCTCCTCTAATCCTGACCGTTGATTCCTGTCCTCTCCTGTGAACGTGCCTGGTGCCTCCTGTCACAGACAGGCCTCTGTTGCTAATACGTAGTGTGTGTGAGTGTGTGTGCGTGTATGTATATACACGCACACACACATGCGTATATATTATTTATTCATTTATTCATTTATTTTGAGAGAGCAAAAGTGCACAAGCCGGGGGAGGAGAGAGAGAATCCCAGGCAGGCTCCGCGCTGTCAGTGCAGATCTCGACGCGGGGCTCGAACCCACAAACTGTGAGTTGATGACCTGAGCCAAAACCAAGAGCCGGGCGCTCAGCCGACTAAGCCACCTGGGCGCCCCCCTACTACGTACGTAGTATTTTAAAACAGGATCTAGCTCTGGAGGTAATTTTGCTCCGTCCTTTCATTTCATAAAACCTGAGCTCCAACAAAACGCAGCTAGTTGGTGAGACCGCCTAGACGCAGACCCTCATTCGCCGGCCCCCGTCCGTGGCGCATTGTCGCATCCAGCTGTGTCACGCGTAGCTCCGTTGGAGCACGGAGTCGGGGCCGCATCTGCTACGAGCTCGTACGTCACGCAGGTCCGTGGCTCAGCCTAGAGGAAACTTCACTAACGTGCAGTGTCTCTGAGAGCACATCCAGGTCAAGGGTGGTCTGGCCCACCTTACCCATCACAAACGCCAGACAGGAAGCTTACTTGTTTGGCTGGTCATTCCTGAAAGAGATAGGGAAGGGAACCCATGTCAATTAAAAAAAAATGTAAATTCTTTTTACTACCCAGAACCTAAATCATCCCGAAAAATTGTAGAATGTTTAATGTAATGCATAAAACATAAATTGCTTTAATGACTTCCTGGATATTCGCAAAAACCTATTTATGTTATTTGGTTTTACGTTTTATTGATTTCAAAAAATTTTAATTGTCCCCGTTTTCTCAGTAAAATACATAAAACGAGTGTCAGCTCATGCATAAGTTAAATTTCCAGGAAGAAGAGGCAACAGATGAGTAGTAATTGCTTTTCTGGTTAAACTTGCCGGATTACTTCTTTTTAAGTCAAAAGCTGTCCCTCACACTCGGTATTTTAATTATCTCACATCTTATACCTTGTGAAGGAAATAGACTGACTGGAATTTCATAGACACCCCCCCCCCCCATTCATGTTATTTTTGTTTAAGTGCCTGGCAATCTGTGTTTAGTCAGCAGAGACAGAGGACAGCTATGTGGCTCCCTGCTGGTCCTGTCCCCACGTTCGTAGGGCCCGAGAGAGTCTGTATTGCATGCCTACGACGTATAGCGTGCATGCTTTTTCAGTGTCTGTCTTGTGTTATGAAAATCTCAAATTAATATTAAGAGATCTTGAGACATTTAGACATGGCTCTATAATTAAAAATTGTATCTGGTATAATGCGGACACAAAGGAACAAGTTCACATGTTTCATAAAGTAAAAAAGTCGAAGATGCTCTGGGCCTTTGTTAAAGCAGTCTGAAGTGTGTGAGTTCAGGGGTGGAAAAGCCCACCCGGGGGAGGAATATTTACTGAGGGTGCAAGAACCTAAGGGAAAAGGGGTCAGTAGACAGGATCTGAGAATGAGCTAAGTTGTGCCTCCTGTTTGGGTCGACTCTCAGGTAAGTGGCTGCAGCTTGCTGGGCCTCCCCCTGCACCCTCCATCCCCGGCCCTCGCTATCTGAAGACTAAGGCTTCAGGGCCCCATCAGGCCCTTCCTTGCTCGTGTTCCAACCTGAGAAAGAGCCATAGGCAGAGTGATTGCCATTATTAAGGCATTCATGGGCATAGATGTTACAACCAGTTCTATAATGAAATGTGCTTAATGCGAACCCTAATCCAGTGGGAGTCCTTCACACTTTAGTATGAAAACGGACACATACTATGCATATCTGATACAAGCAAAGCTCGCAGCCTGAAGACAGAGGTACCGTATGAGATGAGGTGATCAACAATTTGATGTGCCTTTTCCATCCCTCACTTGTCATAAGTTTTTCACGAATGCCGTCTTATCTTCACAACAGCAGCCACAGTAGATAGATATGACTTTTTTCCTCCTTTTATTTTTTAACTGAGGAAACTGAGCCAAGTGATGAGAGGCAAATCACTTCCAGTCACAAGGCAAGTAAAACAGAAAATGTTTTCAAACTGAAAATGTGTAAATAATGAATAGTATCGAATCTTTCATTCAGTAAGCTTCAACTCATGCTTCTTTCAACCTGTAAGTCTATAAATTTCCTCAATGCTACGTGTTATTTATGTATTTTGTAAGCATGGACTCCTTGCTTACTATTCTAAAAAAAAAAAAAAACAATAAAGAAACTGTCTCTTTCCTTGGTGAGTCAGGTGGGTCTTCACAGATGAGACGGGGAAACGAAAGAATAAAATACCTGGCTGTTAAAAGACGAATAAAGCCAAATTATGGGAGTGTGGTCCGAGAAAAGAGTGATCCATTCAGTCTAGTTGGGGAAGACTTCACATAGGAAGTGGGACTCAGCACTTGCGTTCTCACTATGTGCCCTGCAGTGTAGACATTTCATGCAAACTACCGGCCTCGTACGACCAACTTTTCCTGCTCCCCCAAATGGTAAATACGATTCTTGGCAACCAAGGAACCCAAGGAGCTACCATGTAGCATTAGCTATACTTGCTTCCGGTAATTTCTGTTTGCAACCACTCAGATCAGGTTCTAATGCCTTCCACTCTAGGGACTCCGCAGCTTCACTTCCTCCGTGCAATAGTCAAAAGTCCGAGAGATCACCAAGAAGGACGTGATGCGAAAAAAAACAAAAATAAAGCAACGCTTACTATCTTCTTCCACGCTATGTTGGCTTTTGAAACGGTGCAACGTTGCTTTCTTAATTCACTCATCAACTGCCAGGGTAATGGAGATGCTGTTCATCACCTCATGGGCCACATATCGTGTGAAAGAAAGACCTCGCCTACGGCCTCGCTTCTGTTTGAAACGCAGGACTCTGCCTGCTCCTAGAGCCAGCTGATAGGACCAGGGCTGGACTCATGCTACGGGGAAGAAATCCATACGCTGAGCGGAGCCAGTCGACAGTGTCATTGGAGATTTGAACTGAGAGATAGTGATCAGAGGTGGAGGGCACCATCTGGAAGATTCCATAGACTCTGACAGCCATGGATGGTCACGGGAAGCTAAGGATGACAGTTGAGAGAAAGAGCCAGCGGGGGGCAGCGAGGGGACAGAAATTATGGGCCCCTGCAGCACGGGGCACGTGGCCTCCCTTCTAGACTCTCGGGTACCTTCACCTGAAGCCCGTCCCTACTTCCTTTTACTTCCCCGAGGCCCCTCTGTGTTTGGAAAGGCACCGTTATGTAAAATGGACAGAAAACAAAGAAGCCTCTTTAATTGCTAACAGGATTTCCTGTGTTTTCTCTCATTCCCCATGACCACCAAATAAAACTTTTTTTCTGTTGAGCAGACTTTTTGGTAAGCTTCTTTGCTTTCAAACTTTGTCTCCCAAGAGGCACAAGTGAGAATTAAGAAAAAAAAAATAAAAACATCACCAAATTGCTTTCTAAGCAGGAGTAGGAGTGATGGCTCCTTTCCAGGTTATTATCAGACAGAGCTCGCCAGAGCTGAATTTATCAGAAAGATAGAGGGTATCTGTGAGGCTTTGTGGCAAGAGAGAAAAGGGAACGAGGCAAAAAGATGATGTAGTGGTGGCCGGGAGTTATACTTTGGGGAACAGAATAGAAATTTTGCTGTGTTGGGGCACCTGGGTGGCTCAATGGGTTAAGCGTCCAACTTCAGCTCTGGTCACGATCTCACGGTCCGTGGGTTCAAGCCCCGCATCGGGCTCTGTGCTGACAGCTCAGAGCCTGGAGCCTGCTTCAGATTCTGTGCCTCCCTCTCTCTCTGCCCTTCCCCCACACATGCTCTGTCTCTCTCAAACAATGAATAAACATTAAAAAAAAAAAAAAAGGAACGTTGCCGTGTTGTATCTCGCTTTTCAGTGACGTGTCAATAAAAACCTTTTGGGTTCCCTGGCATGTTATGGAGTGAGACCTCGGGTTTTGTGGCCGTTGGAAGTGGGTAGCTTGATGTAACATGGGCTATGGGTTCAAGAGAAGGGATGGGACAGGATTCATCTGCCCAAGGGGGAGCTCCCCAAATTTCGATTACATCCATAATTCATTTGTTTTCATTTGAGCTTTTTTATTTTTTACAGGTTCCCACTTTTCTCTTGCAGTCCCATGGGCCCTAGCCAAAATGATGTATCATGCGGGAAGCAGGTCTCTAGCTGGTTGTGTTTGAACCCAGATTGTGAAGATACCATATCCCTTTCTGGTTCCTTTGCTCTACAAACAGTGCCCTTTCAGGAGTTAAGATGCCCAGTGCAGGCTAATATATTATCAGCTCCCAAACTCACTCAAAAGACAGGCTTCCTCTCTCCAGCAGCTTGAGCGAGCTTTGGGTCTGGCACCTGCAGGGGGGAAGGGGGCCCTTCTTCTGCCTCTTTCCTAGCATATCCCTCCACCCTCCTCGCCACCCAGTGCCCCATGTCTGTCTGCTCCGAGGTTGGGTTGGGAAGGAGGAGAAATGAGGGTAAAAGCAGAACGTAACATGGTAGGTGCCGTCATGATCCGGTGATAGGTCTCTGCGGACGGGACACAAAGCCGACCCTTTTCTGACAGCAGCTTGTCAGAAGCTTCTCTTTGGCCACCATCGCATAGATATTGAAAGGTGACTGTGGCTTTTCCTCCGGCTGTGACACTGTCCCTCGTCCTCAGGCTTCCTCTTGTCAGTCTCTGCCATTACTTTGCTCTGTTGGGTGGGTTCCTTTCTAATTGGCTCTTGGCTTTGTCATGCATATGGTCCATTTGTGTCATGGGGAACACCCACATTTTCCACTCTCACCATCCCAGACACGGTGTGTTCCCAGTACAGCCCCGCTCTTCGCATCTGGCTGTTCAAGAGAAAGTTCTGGTTGCAGCTTCTGTTGAAAACTTTCCAGGTGGGGTCGAGGTAGATACTGCTTCTGCTTCCAAGTCACCCATTCCGAGCCCGCGAAGAGTTCCCTGACCCCCTCACTTGGTGTGTGCTGAGAGGCAACCTGTATCCACTTGTACATTCCTTCCTCTCCCACCCAAACGATGGAAGGTGCCAGAGAATCCCACCAGCTGTCTGCTTTGGAGGCTTCCTCTCCAGGGGGATGATGGCTAATGTATGCAAGCGATTTCACACCCTTTCCTCATTTCCTAATAGTCTAAAGACCACTTTCAGATGTAGGGACACTTGGCAGCCATTTTTGCAGATTTTTCATCTTATTTTTATTGTTTTAAGTTTATTTACTTTGAGAGAGAATGAGAGTGTGAGCAGGGGAGGGGCAGAGAGAGAGAGAGAGAGAGAGGGATAGAGAGAATCTCAAGCAGGCTCCATGCTATCAGCACAGAGCTCAGTGTGGGGCTCGAACTCCCGAACCATGAGATCATGACCTGAGCCAAGATCAAGAGTTGGACGCTCAACCCTGGGTCCCAACCCAGGCGCCCAAATTTTTGCAGATCTTAAGTTTGGTGCCTCAAGGGGGGACCGATAAAGGGAGAGCCTGCTGAACTTGGTTCTTTCTACTTGTGGTTTTCCAGTATCTCTGAGAATACGGGGCAGTTGATGATGTGTGGAAATCGCAAGTGCTGTCTAAGCTTAGTGTGTGTGCCGGAAGGATGTATTTTGGCTTATGTGATCGGAAAAGCATTCGTGGAAGAGTTGGGGTTTCAGCGAGGCAGTGGGGGGCACAGCATTTTACACGAGACTGTGTTTTATCTAAAGGACACAAGTCGCCTCCCCAAAGTCGAACATTTCCGTTCTCTTCGTACCTTAAATGATGCACTTGCTTTCGTGCTCATGTGCATCCAAGGAAAGAGGGGGCTCTTGGATGTCATGTTCCCCCTCATCACTAAAATCCCCCTGTCGCGGTGCTTCTCAGACATGACTGGGCACCCTGGGAGTTAACTCCCTGGGTTAAGCCGGTCACCTGGGAGTTGTCATTAACACGCAGGTTCTGGGAGTGGCTGCGGGGTGGATCTCGAGGTTCTCTAAATGAGGCCAAGGCTGTTCCTCCCAGGCCATGCTTCGAATAGCAAGGCTCCGTGGCTTTTGCTGAGGGACACATGCCTCAATACATGATGCACTTCCGTGTGTCATTGTGGCAGGTTGCTGGAAGCCTTTCATTTTGGGAGGACGGTCTTAGCTGTAGTTTGTACATCACGGGCTCTCACGCCTTTGAATTGTGACGAGACACTTCGGGGCCATTCACTCGGAAAGGAGGGTTGAACTAGGAAGAAAGAGAATGAGGGTCCCCTTGCCAGCTCTGCCATCACCTGGCTTTGGGCCATCACCACCAGCATCTCCAGAGTTAGCCACACCTTTTAAACGGTCGGTGCTGTAAGGTGGTCCCCAGGGCTCCAGCAAATACTAATATTCTACTTCTAAACCTGTTTTATGTCTGTCTTACTTACTTAGCTATATTACTTAAAAAAAAAAAAAAAACCAGCCTTGGGAGCTAAGTCTATGTTTTTACATACACTTTCATTCACGGAACACGAGATAGGAATCTTGCGTGTAGAACGTGCTCCGTCAGTCTTTAGGAGTGATGATGGTGCGGAAGAGTGTTGATGTGGTGGTACAAGAGGCGATCCCGATATGGAGGAGTCCGTGAAGATTTTAAAAGTCTCTGGAGCAACTCGTTGTTGCTGGGTGGTGGGTGGTGTCCACTTCCTAAAGGGGAGATAACCAATTCCACGGTGGCCATGCGCTTGCTGAGTTTCTCATCTCCGACTAGGGCGAGTAGAGGCACCCCTTCCTCGCAAGGTCCGGGAGGATCAGGAGAGCAAAGGAGTGGAAAGCCTTCTCATTATAAATACAGTAGAGGTTTTTGAAGACACAAAGGAAACCTCTGCTTCCTTGCTCGCACCCTTCGGTGATTCTACACCCGTAAAACCTCCCCGTTCTCTTCAGGTTACGGTTCGTGAAGACAGCATCCTACTTAGTCTTTCTAAGTAGGTGCTACGTCTGACTTCCTAAAGTATCTATTTCCATTCTGTCCATATCAGAATCCACTGAATAATTTGAAAACTCATTGATCGAGCTACGAGTCCTCGTGCTAGAGACGCCACTGGGTTGTCCTAGTTGAGGAGAGTCAAGACAAAGATCGACAGAAAAGGCAAAATGACCCAGTCGTAGTCTCTAAATGATGTGTTATGACAAACAAGGAAATGTCACTCTGACATTTACTAGCTGGAAAGAAGGCGGGGAGGGGTCGTAAATAGCTGATGAAGTCCAGAAACTTCTACATGAAAGATCCAAGTGATGCAGGCAGGCAAATGCTTCCATTTATCAAGGAGGACAGGCAGAGAGATACTCAGTTTTCCTCTACCTGTGAAATTATAGCTTTTCGTTTGAGGGATAAGATTGAGTGAAGAGCCACACTGAATGTATCTTTGCAGAACATTCGAGTATAAAACTTGCGTCTTCCCCAACTTTGAAAACAGTGTGAAACCCCTCCATCTATGTGTTAGATAGTATGAGAAACTTCGAGGTTTTATCCTGGACAAATCTATCAGCTGCTACACAACTTTAGGTTTACATCAGTCCACGTTGAAGTAGCCTTTGCCATAGTGGTGCCTCGATGACCCCACAGGGATCTGTTCTTATTGTGTTTCTTGTAAACACCTGGAACAGATGTGTCCCTGAGGTTTGTGAGGGCAACACCTGGATGGTGAAAACTGGGGGAGGGGGGGTGCAAAGATTGAGGCCAATGGGAGCTCCTTCAACATCACCTAAATTTATTTCACCATCTGAAGCAGAAGACTTCAAATAGGAAAATTGGTAATGGGATTAGGGCTGTGGAAGGAGAGAAATTATGTGGCTCCGGTGTGGTCTCATGGGAATAACCTAGAAGGTTAAAATGGGGTTGATAAAGTAATATCTAGACAACGGTGGCAATCTAGTTTGAAATAAATAATGTAGGATTGTTGCGGAGCAGGGATTTTAAACTTCCTTTGGTAAAGTGCTGTGACCTGCGAAAGGAAAAAAAGCATTCCTTGGAAGTCATTAGGAAAGAAAGTAATTAGGGGGAAAAAAAAGAAGGTTTATCTGTGGGTTGAAGGGTGGAGATCTGTGTCTGCCAGGAAAGTATTTTGCTTTATTTAACCCTTGCTCTAGTCCTACGAGGTACTATTGTGGAGAGGACCCAGAGATATTAAGGTCAAATGTCCATTGAGATGCTTTAGGCCTAGACTCGGAGCTCACTGCTTAATTCCAACATCGCAATGGATGGTAAATGGTGGAAGAGAAGTAAATGAATCAGAGTGGTCACTTCACAATTTGGTCATGAGTTGAATTGAGTAAGTTTGAGTAAATAAAGTTCTTCTACATTAGAGGAAGCGTGTCTATCGTGCAGTAGCCTTCTGGACACCGTTTATTTGGTTCTGGTTTATTTGCTGAAAGATCACTTATTCTCTGAAATTGACCTTGAGTCCATTAGTCTTACAACTCTTACTAGTTCTAATGATCGGTCTTGCCGATTCTGTGTTTTGATCATACCGTGTGCAAAGAATGACAGCTGTTTCTCTTACTTTCTATACCCGATTATTACCATTTATTTATCTACTCTCGTGTTCTTGGTCAGGCTCCCTGTGCTGTTAAACCCTACTGTTAAGAGTAGGCTTCCCAGTGAGAACTGCTCAGTGATCCAGCGTGATTGGGGTATGTTATGGTGTCATTACCGACGCATGGAGGAAGAAGGTAGGAGCAGTTTGGGGCACACAGCCATGCCCGTGACATGCCCACACCTGTGTAAGCAAAAAAAAGGGTGATACTGGTTATCTTTCCAAACAAAATGCCCACAGGAAGGAATAGTGACGGAAAGGGGAGTGAATGTTCAGAGACGTAAAGCGGAGAATCCAAAGACAGTCATGTTTTGCAAAACAAAAACACGTTCTCCGAAAGCATCCTTGCAGAGTACTCCCATGAAATAACCCCTAAGAATAAAGAAATGTTTCCATGATTATATAAATATGTGGAATAGTGGAATCTTCTTGGAATTAATGGTACATACGAGCACAATAAAGAGTTTGAAAAAGGCTTCACTGCTAAAGTCTTCTTTTATAACAAATCCAGTGTTTCCCCAAGTTATTTAGCTCTGAGTACTTTCTACGCTTTTTTTTTTAAAGTTTATTCATTTATTTTGAGAGAGGGGGAGGCAGAGCATGAGGCGAAGAGGGGCGGAGAGAGAGAGAGAGAGAGAGAGAGAGAGAGAGGGAGGGAATCCCAAGCAGGCTCTGCTCTGTCAGCACAGAGCCTGACGCGGAGCTTGAACTCACCAACCATGAGATCATGACCTGAGCCCGAATCAAGAGTCAGATGCTTAACTGACTGAGCCACCCAGATGGCCCACTTTTTTTTACATTTTTAAAGAGTCCTTTGATATCAACTTTATAAAATCAGGAGTCAGATCTATTTGCTGCCAGTTATCCAAATAGAGGTCATAGCATGTAATAGGTGGGTACTCCTAAATCTTATCACACACTTTTAGGTCTTGGGTTTTGAGGGATACACTTGGGCAAAGCTTGAACAGACATAATAATGACAAGAGGGCAGTGACTTTGGGGCAAATAAGAGTGAATAACTCTGAGACCGTGCAGGTAGAAAGATAAGGAGCAGTTGTCTCTGTTTCCTGCTAATACGATGTCTGAAGACCGAATCTAGATTGGTAAATCCAGAAAGGTGCCCAGAATATGAGTTTTAGATTGATTAATTCTACCTGCTGGTCCTCTGGGATTCCATTTGGACACTCATGCAAAGATGTGGACTTTCAAAAAAGATGTCTCCCTATGGGGTGGATCGTAACCTGATACCTCCTCATAAGCTTGGATTTGGAGTAAAAGAAATAAATATACTTTCTAACTGCTACAGTAGGAATAAAAATGAAAAAAAAAAGAAAAACGATTGCCATGATAAATTTCCCTGACATATTTATTACAATTCCTTCTTGAAACATTTGTGAGGGAGACATTGATGAAGCCTGGACCATTTTATATACTTAGGCATAGTCTCTGAATTGTTTTAGAAGAGAGAGTTTTTAGTGCCGATTAATGAATTATCTGTGTGAGTCAGGACAATGAAGCATTATGATTACTTCTGGGTCCATTTCTCATCCTGCCCGTACAGACTGAAGTCTTCTGCAGGCTCGGCATCGGCCACCCGTTGCATTAGATTCCTGATGTTTCCGTCTGAGATAAGAAATAGCCCAACGACTTGCCTGGATCCTCCATTAACCCTGGGTGAAAATTCCCGGGGCCCCAGGAGATGTTGTTCCTGCTGCACAGGGGCAGGTGCGGGCAGTAAGCCATCGGCCAGGGAGAATGTTCTTGTGCGAGCAGCCCTCACTTGCTGGCCAGGTGAGGAAGATCACACAGTACAGCCGCCCCAGGACCAGGCCTCAGTCATGGGCACACTGCTTATGGCCCTCTGTCCCTTTTTCCTAAGTCAGTTCGTTTGAGAAAAGCCAGGCAATGGAGGCTGGTCTGCTCTTCCCTGAGGCTCTCTTAGGGACAAGAGACAGCACATTTGCTCCCCGCATTCGGTGGCCTCATGGAAAGGTCACCCTGGTGGGTGGGAGGTGTGGAGGTGGAAATGACTTGAGGGGACAGGAAAGGGTCATGGCAGGATTAAGTTAACTTTCCCTACAGTCTGCCACAGGGTTGCACACACTGCGTCCTTCCTCTGCTAAGAAATGGATAAACTCAGTCATCTGGAGGATATTTGAATGTTAGCCTGATTTATCAGATGTTTTCAGATGTTTTTCGTGTTCTTTTTTTAAATATTTTAAAATGTTTATTTGCTTTTGAGAGAGAGACAGAGAGATAGAGTGCACGTGGGGAAGGGGCAGAGAGAGAGGGAGACGCAAAATCCAAAGCAGGCTCCAGGCTCTGCACTGTCAGCACAGAGCCCGACGCGGGGCTCGAACCCATGAACCGTGAGATCATGACCTGAGCCGAGGTCAGACGCTTAACCCACTGAGCCACCTGGGCGCCCCACTCATGTTCTTTTTCAAATATCAAGGTACCTAATCAGGTCATAGAGCAGTAATTGCTAACTCTTTGAAAGTCACAAGCTCCTATAATAATCTGAGGGAAGATGTGGGCCCTCTTCCCAGAGAAGTATATGCATGCACACATTCACACACTGATTCACTGCACATCTAATGTTGACTGTTCGATCTGGAAGGACAATCAGGATTATTGTGAGCAGACACTAGTTTTCTCCCTGATTTCTCTGCAACCTTTTATCCTTCACTGGCATTTGGGAGAATTTAGTCCCAACCCCATTTGGGGGGATGTTCCGTGATTCATCTGAACCAATTAGAATCATATCTCCCCTAATCTCCCCAAAGTGACCGGTTCCTGCCCAACCCCAGGCCATGGTGGGCGGAGCCCAGAGATCTTGAATGGCAAGAATGTCAGTAAAGGCACAGCAGCTGTCCCCCATTCTGTGCACCACGGAAGGCGCACTGCAGAGGGCGGCTGGGACACTTAGAGTCACCTACAGTAAGGGATTCGCTCTGTGATCACCAGGAAACTAGCATTGGCACCTTGAGAATAGAGTTGTCAACCAGAGGCACAGGCGGGCAGAACTGAGGACATCCCAGGGAAATGAAACTTGAGCCTTGAACAAAACATGAAGGCACCTCCCTGGGAGGCTGGGATTTCAATGATTACCTACAGGAGCTCAAACTGCCCATAGTGTTTGGGCCCTTGTAAGTTGCATTTGCTTTTATGTACAACAAAATAAGCTCCAAATGATCCGATCCTCCAGTGCCACTTGCTCAAGTATCTGTGGTGCTGGGGAGTGCCCTGGGGGGTAGGGGGGAGGGGGGCGTGGCTGCAGGAACTGCCCCTCTGCTGTGCCTTTCCAGCACCCTGTCCCCACTCTGATAGGGTGCAGCTGGTTACAGGTGCCATGAGTGGTGGGTGAGGCCATCTCTGGCCATTCACGTTTCTCCGCCGAGTCTTGTGACTAATCTCCCCCAGCGGTAGTCCCTGGTGGTGGAGTCAAGGTCCTGAGACAGCAGAGAGCAAACTGGACCAGAAGAACTGAGCCTAACCGTAGCCTGGCTTCGTCCACACCACACAGACGCCTCATAGACAACCCCATGGTTACCTTGCTGTGCAGAACTCCCTGAAGTGTGGACTGTGCCTTGCAGGTGACAGGCTGGTAGTTTCACGAAGCGTTTGCTTATCTTGACCTCACTAAACTAAACCTCACTGAGGAAGCAGTCAGGAAACCAGCAAAACCTTTTGTGGAGTAAGCTTATTTTTTTTTTAATTTTTTTTTCAACGTTTATTTATTTTTGGGACAGAGAGAGACAGAGCATGAACGGGGGAGGGGCAGAGAGAGAGGGAGACACAGAATTGGAAACAGGCTCCAGGCTCCGAGCCATCAGCCCAAAGCCCGACATGGGGCTTGAACTCACAAGCTGTGAGATCATGACCTGAGCTGAAGTTGGACGCTTAACCGACTGAGCCACCCAGGTACCCGTATTTTTGCTTTTGTTGCCTTGATTGATTGATTGATTAGTGTCAAATTAAAAAAAAAAATCACCAAGGCTGATGGTGAGGAGCTTACACCTGTTTTGTTACACTCACTTTATGTTTCATTTTTAAAAAGTTTATTTGAGAGGCAGAGAGAGAGAGAGAGAGAGAGAGAGAGAGAGAGAGCGCACAAGCAAGGGAGGGACAGAGGGAGAGGGAGATGGAGAATCCCAAGCAGACTGCATGCTCAGTGTGGAGCCTGATGCGGGGCTTGATCCCGCCACCGTGGGATCATGATCTGAGCCAAAATCACGCATCTGACTGAGCCGGCCAGGTGCCCCTATTCTTTTTTTTTTTTTTTTTAATTTTTTTTTCAGCGTTTTTATTTATTTTTGGGACAGAGAGAGACAGAGCATGAACGGGGGAGGGGCAGAGAGAGAGGGAGACACAGAATCGGAAACAGGCTCCAGGCTCCGAGCCATCAGCCCAGAGCCCGACGCGGGGCTCGAACTCATGGACCGCGAGATCGTGACCTGGCCGAAGTCGGATGCCTAACTGACTGTGCCACCCAGGCGCCCCTAAGCTTATTTTTTTAAAACCACATCCAGTCTGTATTGGATGTAAAGAAAGAAAGATAATGGAAACCAACAGTGTATGTTTATCACCTGTAAGTCCTCAAACCCTGTTAAAAAGTTACAGTGGCGGGAGAAACTTACAAACTGTGTAGTATAGACTAGAACAGCTGTTTTGGAAAACTGTCATATACTAAAGCTGAGCGTGACCTTACCCTCTCATCCCATGACGTCACTAAGTGCACACGTATGCACCCGAAAGACATGTACAAGAATAGTCTTAACAACATTGTTAGAAGAGCGCCACATCGGGCACAATTTTGACCTTCATCAAAATAGACTGGAGAAATGCACTATAGTTTTGTCACACAAGGGAATAGTATGAAACAATGCTAAAGAATGCACCACAGCTACATGTAGAAACATAGATGGATCTCACCGATCATAGGATCATATATTTCTAAGGAAAAGAATCCATAATGTATGTGCACACACAATAGTACAGGGGCTGGAACACAATAGTGATCCTACAAATGTTATTTTGTCATTTCTCTTGAAAATTCAAAAGAATACGAGAAGAGAGGCGCCTGGGTGGCTCAGTCGGTTAAGCGTCCGACTTCGGCTCAGGTCATGATCTCGCGGTCTGTGGGTTCGAGCCCCGTGTCGGGCTCTGTGCTGACAGCTCGGAGCCTGGAGCCTGCTTCAGATTCTGTGTCTCCCTCTCTCTCTGCCCCTCCCCAACTCATGCTCTGTCTCTGTCTCAGAAATGAATACACATTAAAAAAAATTTTTTTTAAGTAAAAGAATACGAGAAGATACGATTAATGCTCAGTAAGTAAATGGGTTTTCCTAGCTTTCTCTGGACATCCATTGTGGCATACATCATTAAAGGGCATCAGCAAACATAATACATGCATAATCATTATTTTGCAAAGAAAATTGCCATTATGTGATCTAGTTTGTTTTACAAGCCCTAAATCATCAGGCTCAATCTGGAAACAAAAATATGCATTCCTTATATTCAGCATAAATTTCATTGCAGAAGATGGGGGTTCTGAATTTAGAATTACATGAGAGGAAAAATGATAAAGGATGTTTTTTAATTCCCAGACTCGAGTCTACCTCGCTCATTAATATTTAGCTCGCATTTGGCCTGGAATCTCTTATATCATTGAGAAGGATCAAATTGTTTGCAAGGTCGATATTTGATAATCCCGAATGTTTTAGTTCCTCTTGTTTTTGAAGAGAATTCGTTTTGGGTGATACATTGTGATGAAAAATGACTTAATTCCAGGTGAAGGTATGCCTTATGGCTTCCATTTTAAATCTTGAACACCCACAGAGTTAAATTGCAGTGAAACTCATAAAAACCACTGTCTATAGTTGATGGGACCCTGGAGTTCTAATGATATGCTGTAGGAGTCTGAAAAGATCTGGTAGTCCATTATTAATAGGCCACCCCAAAAAAGTCTGTGGGTTTTATTTTTCTGAAATGTTGAATTTCATCGGGAACAGGCAGGTGGCGAACGGTTGGAAGTAGAAATAAATTTTACTTATATTTTGTAGATTTGAATAAAATAATTTGAAGTCAACCCTTCAAATGCCAGATCGAAACTGAAGACTGAAGAAGGGTCTTTAATAACTGAAAGATATAATCTTTTGTAGCATAGAGCTGATTTTCAGGTACCCAGGGTGCAGGGGTGGGAATGAAGTTACAACTCCCTCTGCTTTTCACGGGTCATCCAGAAATCCAAGTAACAAATCCACGGTCATCAAAAATAGACCTTGCCCCGTTGTTGTCTGTTTGTTTTTTGCTCTTTAATCTGTGGGAAACGCACAGCTGAGAATGGGAGTGAGTTTGGATCCTCAGGGCAGGAGGGAATGTTGGTCAAGAAGAACGGGCTGTTTATCCTGGATCGTCACTACCCCAGTCTCTCTACGCTTGGGTCCGTCTCCCGACATTCTCCCTCCATGTGCTCGTTCTAAGGGGATTCCCATCTGTTGGTCTGCTGCAGGGCGGTAAGACCCATGAGAGCCAGGTGCTTTGTTCACTCAGGGGTGACAGAGCAGGTCCTGGGTTCAATATATATTTACTGATTGTATCAATGACACACAGTTTTAGTATTTTGTAGGGATGGTTTCATCCTTTATTTCCCATTTCTCCCATTCATTAAATCTCTTTCCAACATTTAGCAAATGTCTTCTCATTTTTTCATTTTTTTGTTTTTTTTTTAAATTACTGTCCTCTGGGGCACCTGGGTGGCTCAGTAGGTTAAGCGTCCTGCTCTTGGTTTAGGCTCAGGTCAAGCTCTCATGGTTTGTGAGTTCGAGCCCCACCTGGGGTTCCATGTTAACAGTGCAGAGCCGGCTTGGGATTCCCTCTCTCCCCCTCTCTCTGCCCATACCCTGCTCACTGTCTCTGTCTCTCTCTCTCTCTCTCTCTCTCAAAAATAAATAAACATAAAAAAATAAAAGTAAATTACCGTGCTCTGTATTTTTTGAGTTTGAAAAAGTTAATATTATGGTGGTATTGCTCTGCAGATCTATCTATAATTCTAATGCAGTTCTAATTTTGAGTTCTCTCCTTAAGGAATGGGTGCTGTCTCCCTTTATTTTTGTAAGTATTTCTTTCGTCTTTAGTAGACCTTGATTCCTTTCTTCATCTAGGAGTAAACAACCAATATGTAGGCTCAGTATTAAAATCTTTGTTACTGTTTCTGATGCCACCTTGTACCTATTTCATATTCTGACTGACTGTATCTGCTAAGACAACATTGGCTTTTATACATTTATTTTGTAATTGGCCGTATACTGAACTCACTTAGACCATGACTAATGGGTTTTCAGTTGGTTCGCTTTAGTGTTCTTGCTAGACATTTATCATTTTTACTTCTCTTTTGCAAAATTTATACTTCAGGCTTTTTATATTAACCCTTTCGTTAGCAGCATTGATGGGATTTGACTGGAAATACTACTTAAAAGTATTAGTCTAAGTAAATGAACAATTACATGTCAGCACACGTTATGAACCCAGTGCAAGTATGTAAACAGTGTTAACTAATTCACAGAACAACATTTCAGATGACAGAACACACTGTGAAAATGTTCACATCCCTCGTACATAGAATATATATGAATTAAAATGAGACTACTGTTTTGGTCTATCAGCTGGGCAGAGCATTCTTTTTTTATCCACACCAATGCTCTTCTCGGTGAAGGAAACAAAGACTCACAACCCCTTAGGGAAGTAAATTGCACACACACTCGAGAAGTGAATTTGGTACTATCTGTAAAAACTCGGGGAGGGGGGAGCATTTTGCCTTTTAGAAATGTGTCTTGAGAAAAACATTTGGATCAATATACAAAAATGTTTCATCGTGTTATTATTTCATCATACGACAAAAAACCGCAAACTGTATGATATCCAAACAGCCATATTCCGGACATCGTGTGCTTGATACATTCAACATAGTTGACAAAAACATTCAATTTCATTTTAAAAATTGTACATCAGTATGCAAAAGTTTCATCAGAAATCGTTGGTTTCCGGGGTGCCTGGGTGGCTCAGAGGTTGAACATCCGACTTCAGCTTTGGTCATGATCTCACAGTTCGTGGGTTCGAGCCCCATGTCGGGCTCTGTGCTGACAGCTCAGAGTCTGGAGCCTGCTTCGGATTCTGTGTCTCCGTCTCTCTCTTCCCTCCCCCGCTCGGGCTCTGTCTGTCTCTCTCAAAAAATAAACATTAAAAAAAAAAAGTTAAAAAAAAAAAAGAAAGCGTTGGTTTCCTTTGGTTGCATTTACATGTTGAGTTGATGAATAATTTATGTTTTTTTGTTTTCCTGTGTACGTATGTATTTTCTCTAACTTCCTGTGTGTAATGATGATCTGAATTGAAAAGGCATTCTTAGGGGAACCTCTCGTGTACTCTGGGGGCTAGAGCAGGGCAAGAAGAAAAATACCGTTGAGCCATTAGTGGTTCAATGCTGGTCTTCCCCAGGCTGGTGAGATTCAAGGGGCCAACTCTTCTCTACCTTCGTCAGATTTTCTTTTACGGCAGGAAAACAAAATTCTAAGTGCTTCAAGACTTGGAGAACAATCTCATAATATCCACTTTCTAGATATTAAGTCTGAAAAACCCCAAGCTGTATTACCACATTATGGTTTATGGGTGTGATTTAGGGATTGTTTTTCCCCTTATTTCTTACATTTGGAACACCCAGCCACTTTTCAGAAAAGCTCCTAGGAGAATTCCTTTGAATCTCCTTTAGAGTTCTTTTTAACTGTTTGGGAGCATGAATCCACTGGCCTTTTGGTAGCATTTGGTGAACTATCACCTGTAGCTGCCAACTGAATGTTCAAAATAGGAGTGTGTAGATTCTTCACCCCTCATGGGGGTCTGTAGACTTTCTGGACCAAACTATGTTAAGTGCAAAAGTTTTACTGGAAAAAGAACCAGATGAGAAGAATCCCATTAGCTTCGTGGTGTTCTGCAACTTACCAGTTCCAGTGCTCGGTTTATGTGATCCCCCATTTCAGTCTTTCATGTGTGAACATCTCTGAAATCACATGCACGTTACAAGGACGGCATCTCATGCCCAGTGTTGTCCTGAGACGTTGCCATTGTCTGTGCTTGTGTGCACCTGCCAAGGGACTCGTACTGCCATAACCTTGAGTGCTGTGGATTACTGTAGCTACCTGTGGTGGGTTCCGTTCACACGGAAGATGGCTTCATGTTTGTTAAATGATAATCTTCAAATGACCCCTCGGGTGAGACCAAGAAAGTGCCAGTGTTGTTACTGGTGCTTTGGAATAAAATCTGGTTGTCAACAGTGGAGTAGCTTTTTAAGAAATCCTGCATCACTGTTGCTCTGATGGTGCAGAAGATGATGCTTTGTCAAAAATCATAAGTAATGATAAGGCCTTGTGTCATAGTTTTGTTGCCATGGTTTTGTGTTTAGTGTTTTTATAAATGTCAACCTACAATAATGTCGTGTCTTATAATCAGTGGTGTCTTAGACTCAGTCTAAGGAACATACTTGGTAGCAACCCCGTTACTATCCTGAAATGAAATTCATAAATAATAAAGCCACCTACGTACAGAATTTCCAAAAATCAATTTAATCATCTCTCTCTGATACGGCGGGCAAATAAAAGGATATTAATATGTATTCTCAATGGAAATGATTTGGCACAACCTTACCCGAATCCATAATGAAGTGGGCAGATGTCCGTATCTACCTGGGATGAATAATGGTGCATTTAGGAGAAATGGGATAATCAGAAGCTATTCTTTACAAGGAGCACATGAAAATAAAAGGCACAGGTAGAGAGGCGAATGCCAGCGTGAACGGCAGCGCTATGAGAAATAATAAGTGGGAATTATTTGTATTGATGAGACAAAGAAGAAAATAACCTTAATTGCTGTGGAGCTAACACACTTTGGAAAATCGTAAACTGTTGAAATGGAAATAATGAGGAAGTGTTTTCACAGAGGAGCTGGGACTTATTTACGATTGTAATGTCAACATAATTGCCTCTGTTGTGACATGGAGAGGGATAGTGACAACTACCATTGAAAATATATTTCCTGTTGGGAAATTCTAGAAGTACAGGTGCGCTCAGTTCTCTAGGACTTAAAAAGGTCTTGGAGACAATATACAACAGTCTTCGAAGGTTAACTGGAAAAACTGATAATATAGGAGCCTAGAGAGAATTGGCATAGACCCCTGTGGCTATTATCCGGGTAGGATGGGAAGGATAACAGGTAACCACAAAACAGACGCATAATTTCAGTAGCTAATTTTCATAAAATGAATTTCTGTCATTGTGCCTTGTAATTTTTAAGACGTGTAAGTTGGCAATAACATGAAATATTGCAAATACCACGTTATTCATGAAATTCAGTGAGATCCCCGCCTTTCATGTGCCTTTGTCAGTGGAACCATGTTTGGGTCTCAGTCCCCCAACGGGAGTCTCAGATCTCGATTGCATCATTGCCATTGGGTCCGTTTCTTATTGCACGTTTCTACTAAACATGACCTTGGGACCCTTGCAAAACATTGAGTTAGATGTATGGCGTGAATAAATTGTCCCCTCGCTCAAGACAGTACCTTTAATCTATTTAGCCACCCCTGTCCACAATAATGCTCTCTCAACTTCTTGTGAAACATTTCCAAGATAATTATGTTCTTGCCTCAGTCTATTCGGGCCGCTGTAACAAAAAGTCCTGCAGGCCAGGTGGCTTTCAAACAGCAGACATTTATTGCACACAGTTCTGGAAGCTGGGAAGTCGAAGATCAAGGCACCAGTGAAGTCGGTGTGGCGGGTGAGGGATGGCTTCTTTGATAGTAGAAGGTTGTCGCCGTGGCCTCACATGGAAGAGGGAGCCCCCAGAGGGTCTCTTTTATACGGGCACTGATCCCATGCATGGGGGTCCACCACTCCAGACACCATCACCTTGGGGATTAGGTTTCAATATGTGAATCTGGGGAGACACAATCAGTTCAGCCCACAGCAGTACTGTATTGGTGATATACTGGCCACGGTAGATTTTATCTGTTGGGGTGTTTGAAATTCCTAGGGGATGCGAGACAATTTCATCTTGTAGGATTAGCCCACGTATTGAAGAACACCTAGCATAAGCCTCACCCATCTGTTGAAAGCTAGTGGCATCGCTAATCCGGGGTCCTGTCCCAGGTTTTCAGAATGCTGTGATCAGGGAGCTGCTGGGGTCACTAACCCCGGGGGCACGACTGGAAGGAGACAACCTGAGACCAGCCACATTCCCCATCCACACGTGGCATGGCGCTGGCTGGAGTGATGTTGATTTACTGGGTGTGCCCTGGGCGAGGAGATTGCGATCCAGGTACTTTCAATTAAGTAAGTAATGAAGCTTAGGAGTTTGGAAAACAAAACAAAATTGTAACCTAGGACATCCCTCACTATACATTAGGATCCACAGCTTAGAGACTCAGGTCGATCCAAAAGGGTAAGCTGCTGTTCTTGAAAAATCTGGACAATAAAGTTGAGGGACCCATGCCACAACCTGCTCGCCATACCCTAAGGAATGTCCCTTGGGATGAGCAGTGAGAGTGACATCTCCTTATTCTCGATATTTACTTCAGTATCGTAACCTGACCTGGGCTTCCCGGGGAAAATTTTTATTATTTGTTGTGGGTGGCGACACAGCCAAGTATCTGTTAATTCCAATGGAAAATCATTAGGGGGATGATCCCCAGTTTAGCCACTGTCTCCTTAGATATTATAATAGGAAAGAATTGTGCAAACACACACACACACACACACGCACACAGAGTGCCATAACATCTCCTTCAATCTGCCTAGAAAGAATATAAATCAAATTAGAAATATGGGGTAGACACACATATGTAGGAATGATTCCAGAAGCCTTGCTTTTAAGTCACTTTTTATTGGTCTTATCAGTTCTAACACAGAGATGATTTATTACTAAAGTCAAGTCAAAAGCACGGTGTTAAAGCTCCTTTCTAAAAAACAGATAAATTTGAAAACCTAGAATTACTAGGACAAAAAATTATGAAACAACGTACATGTTCAAATTATCTAATTTAGCTTTGTTATATTTAGGAATGCTTCATTTGCTTTAAGTACAGAAAGCAAGCATTATTCAGCAAGTGATGATGGACCAATTAGCTCTCTGGAAGAAAATCAGTTTCAAAGCTATATGTAGCATGTACACGTAATACTGATTTCTAGGTATATTAGGAAAAAGTTCATACAGAATTATAGTAAAAACGGGTGAATGAAAAATACGTCCTGGGCTTGAAAGTAAGGAAAAACGTCTCAAAGAGCACTGAGAACTTTCAATTCATAATTAAAAAAAAAAAAAATCCGCGACCACAGAGCAGAAAACAAAACATGAAAAATATTTAGAGCAAATGCGGCAGAAATATCGTCAAACTACGAACTAAAGAAATGAGGTTTTAACTGATGCCAGTTTAACAAAAATTATTGGATTGATGATAATCGATGCCAGAGGCAATGAGTATGTATATATGTATACATATTCATATATAGAAGTCTTTATGAATATATATGTATAAGATACACCCTATAGCGTTTTATACATGTACATATGACACAATTACAAATGAATGTGTATTGAGTGAACAAAAGAAGACTGAAATATTATTTATTATGAGATCTATGTATATATAATATACATGTATCATTTATATATATGACACAAATCATAAATAACTTTTTCGTTCAGTTCTGTTTTCCTTCTTCTTGAGACATCAAAGACGCATAGTAACAGGAGCACCTCAGTCAATGGGTGACCGGCTCCTTCAGAGAACCCTAGAGCTGACTTAGCAAGATAAAGAGACCGATGTCTTGATTCAAACCCACTGGAAATTGCTGCATTCTTGAGGACACTCATAATGACTTTTTTCTCCGCGTGTATGTATCTTCCTGGTGATTAGAACATAAATGCTCAGAAACGTTGTCATGATTTATGGATCTCTAGACTTTATCTGATGCACCTTGCAATATTTGTGCCTAAATGCAATTTTGTTGGCGACCTGTTATTAGCTTAATCTTTTGAAATGGATTTTTGTATTTTTTATCACCGTAACTCTCCTCAGAGTGAAGGGTCATGATGACCATAAACTTCTGATCTATTTCTTTATCACAGTTTCAGGGAAATGACCTTTGTCATTGTCACGTTGGGAGGTACTCCATTACTTTTGGACCGTGGGATTGTGTCACGCGGTAGTTAATGTATTCTTCCAAATTCGAGGTCTGCGATCTAAGTCAGGATTCTCATGGTAACAAGAAAGTGAAGGATAGATGGTGTCAGGTGGGTGCATTTGCATAAACATTCCTGAGAACCTCAGTTAAACCTTAGGCCAATGAATGCGCCTGATGCGTGCCGTTTGCTGAGTCTTTGGGGACATGTGCCAGCAGGATACCCTCCAAGGTCTTCCTGGGGCTTTGTAGTCTTGGGGGGATGAGGTATACGTGACCCAATGAGGGGTGTGCTCAAAAGAATGTAGAATAAGTGAACAAAAGAAGGTTGAAAGCATTACCTGTTGTATACATTTTCATAAAAAGCACGCACATCAACAACAACAAAAGTGTGCGTGGGCATCCTGAGAACCCTTGAGTTCACTTCTGGCCTCAAGCTGGCCACGGTTCATCGAAGGTTATCTTGACTCCTTTTTTTCCAGTACTTTCTTCTGACCTCCTGAAGCTCTCACACACCTACCAGGTCACTTTATTTTCGGAAAAACTTCGGGGAGGGAGGAAGGGCAGGTATTGATCTCATCTCTAAGACAGGGGAAACGCAAGGCAAATTTAAGCAACCCGCCTGAGGTCGCATCGTTCTGCGGTGGCATTGCTGGGACGCTGGCTTGCATCGAGCTGGGGTTCAGAAAGCTTTGATCTGTCGCAGCGTCCTGGTCGAGCCACAGGTTTAGGAGCGGGGCGCACCGGATCCAAACCCCACAGCTGCCCTACTTCCTCGCCTGCAATGACAGGTGGGAACCCCCACATGGAGGTCACAGTGAGGGGTGAGTGAGGCGCAAAGGGACGGCAGAAAGCCCCAGGTCCCAGTTCAGGGCTCTCCAAGGTCTCCTGGCAGGGAATTCTTCAAAGAGTCACCTTGGGCTTTATTTAAGGGATTTATTTCATTGTTGAAATACCAGAATGGTATTGAGGCTCTGATGCAGGTCATGTTTCCAAATAAGAATTCTATCTGTGTTCCCGAAATTTGACAGAAAAGAAGACAGAAAAGACGAGCAAACAAAAACATCGACTTTAGGCTGATCTCTGAAATCAGCTCCTATCCTGGCCTAAAGCATGACATCTGATTATGCCTCTTTCAGCTCAAGTTATTCCAGCCCTTTACTCAATTATTGATGCTTGAAAATGCACTCAAATGTTCTGTGATGCAGCTGCTCAGAAGACGCACAGGGAGGGGAAATTTTAATTCTTATTTCTGAAGATGAACTAGGTTTTGAGGTTTAAAAATTGTTTTTTAATCATTGAATAAGAAGCCCCGTCCCCGCCCCCCCCCCCACCGTGTTATTCTAAATAACCTGGGAAGTCTTTCTCTGTGGTAGGAAATCCCACCGGCCCTGAGTTCAAGATGCGTGCAGGATCTGAACCTCCTCAGCACCATAGTTGGATTGTCCAGTTCAGAGCCACCAACACTTGTCCCCCAATCCCTGCCATAGCCTCGTGATGGTTCATCCGCTCAGCATGGCGGGCAGAGCAGAGGTTGGATCCTACCACTTGTCTGTCCTAAATCCTGCAAGAACATGGTTGCACCTGGGTGGCTCAGTCGGTTAAGTGTCAGCTCAGGTTGTGATCGCACAGTTCGTGGGTTTGAGCCCCGCGTCGGGCTCTGTGCTGACAGCTCGGAGCCTGGAGCCTGCTTCGGATTCTGTGTCTCTCTCTCTGCCCCTACCTCGCTCATACGCGCACTCTCTCTCTCTCTCTTTCACACAAATAAATAAACATTAAAAAAATAATAAAAAATCTAAATACTGCAAGAACAGAGCATGAAGCATCTTGCTGAGAGTAACCCAGTGCCAGCAGAGCTCATGAGGTCCTCCTGGCCACCGGGTCTTCCCCTCTGCCCTCCCCCCACTGGCTTATTCATTCCGGACACACCGGCTCCACGTGTCCCGTCTCCTAAGCCAGCATGCCCCAGCCTAGGACATGTGCTCGTCCCCACCACACGCAAACTCTATCCGGATGTGTGTGTGCCTCGCTCCCCAGCGGTTTCCAGTCTTTGCTCAGATGCTAACTTCTCAGGGAGGCCTTCTCCGTCCCCACTCGATCGGAGACCGCACTCTTTCCGTAGCTTTCCTGTGTCCTCTTGTCTAGCCCTGCTTGTGTCAAATTCTTAATACCCTGATTTTTCAATCCCAATGCAGACTTTGCGTCCCGAACTTAGTATCTCTAAAACGGGAGTGCATCTGAACATCCTGTGCTGTCCAGAAGACGTGGGGGGGGGGGGGGTTGTTGCCTTTGCTCATCCGTTTACAACACAATTTACGGCAAGGTGGGGGATGGGCAGAATGGGGGAGGAGAGGGGGGTACAGCGCAGGGAATGTAGTCAATGGCGTTATGATAGCTCTGTGACAGATGGGGTTACACGTATGGAGAGTGTGGCATAAGGTTCAGACTTGGCCAAACACTATGTGACACAGCTGAAACTCATGTAACACTGTGTGTCCTCTATACTTCAACTAAAAAAAAAAACTTACGTTAAAGGATGTCAGAGGCTTTTGAGAAAATCCCATAGACAATGAAACACTGTTGTTTTTGTTGTTGTTGTTGGGTTTTTTGGGTTTTTTTTGGTTGTTTGTTTGTTTGGTCTTTTTTCAGAGAGAGAGGGAGAGGGACGGGGGGAGGGTCAGAGGTAGAAAGCAAGAGAGAATCCCAAGCAGGCTCCTCGCCCGGCACGGAGCACGATGTGGGGCTCCACCCCATGGCCGTGAGATCATGACCTGAGCTGAAATCAAGAGTCAAACGCTCAACTGACTGAGCCACCCAAGCGCCCCTATAATGAGACGTTCTTAATGGCACAGAGGATGTTACTCTGGAGGGATTAAAGCGATATCAACTCGGTCTGCATTGAAAAGGGATTCAGACGAATCAGTCTTGAACGTGAAGACAGTTGAGGAATGGATGCCTTAACCAATTTGTTGCCCTGGCATTTTCCTTTTCAATGATTGACAAGAATGACAGATGGCAAATAATAATGTAGAAATAAATCTAAAGTACTAATAAAATGGAAATTAGCGTTTCAGATTTAACATGTCACAATGTGGTTTCTTTCGCAGTAGTGGATGGAGTCTTGGTCCATCTCAGAATTAGTGATGTTCTAGACTTCATAAAATGTATAATTTACTTATTTTCTTGATTATAATCTCTCAACTTGATCGTCGTTAGTCAAGAGCCTAGCATATCAGCAAGCTTCAGGGCCCTGTTGTTGGGACACAGCCAAGATGTCCATCCAAATCAGACTTCCTTAGGAAAGTGATTCCTCAGTGAAGTTTTGGGAGAGTTGTAGAGTTTGTTTGGAATGTTTTTCTACCCCTTTCATTGAGCTGAGGCAGGAGCACGTATCTGAGGTGGTCAAAGAGTGATGTGTTTGGTTCCCCGCAAACAGTTTTCAACGATGGGATCACTGAAATTCATGGATGGGGGCAGATGGCCCCTCTTTGCCTTTATTTAAAAAATTTTTTTAATGTTTTTTTTTTCTTTTTTGATAGAGTGCAAGCAGGGGAGGGGCAGAGAGAGGGAGACACAGAATCCGAAACAGGCTCCAGGCTCTGAGCTGTCCGCACAGAGACTGACACGGGGCTCGAACCCACAAACCGTGAGATCATGACCTGAACTGAAGTCGGATGTTCAACCGACGGAGCCACCCAGGCCCCCGCCCCCTTGCCTTTATTGATTCCAGTGCATCACGCTGGAATCCCACCCACCTCATTTGCCCTTTAAAAACCTACAGGGGCACCTGGGTGGCTCAGTCAGGTTAAACGCCTGACTGCTGCTCAGGTCATGATCTCACGGTTTATGGGTTCAGGCCCTGCGTCGGGCTCAGTGCTGACAGCTCAGAGCCTGGAGCCTGCTTTGGATTCTGTGTCTCCCTCTGTCTCTGCCCCTGTCCTGCTCATGCTCTGTCTCTGTTTCTCAAAAATAAATAAACATTAAAAAAAATCAATAACATTCATTGGTTGGTTGACTTCTTTGACAAGTAGCTGTCGGGTGCCTTCTTGGGGCCAGGCACTGCTCCAGGCACTGCGAACGCAGGGTGACTGAGGGACAGTGTTTATATGACATGTTCGAGCTGGGTTCTGAGTGTCTCCGAGTCAGGGCTGCAGCCTTACGTGTATTTTTACATCCCTACGTAATGCCTCCCATAGGAGTGTTGGGTTATAGGGGTGATCACTTAACTGTCGCTGCTAATTACCTGTGTCGTCATTTCTGCACAACTGTAGCAAACGTAAGAGTCAGAGTACCTCCAAATTGTCTGTTCTTTTCTCTTTTTTGGGGTTGTAGTTTTACTTATTATTTTTGGAATCCCTTAGAGTATCACACTTTGTCTTCTTATGATGGAGATGTAAGAAACACATAACATTGTATTCATTTCAGGTATACAACGTAATGATTCAATATTTATATATATTACAAAATGATCACCACAGTATGTCTAGTTAACTTTCATAACTACCCCTACTTACAAAATTGTTGTCTTGGGATGAGGATTTTTAAGATCTACTCTCCTAGCAACTTTCTTTCTTTAAATTGTTTTAATGTTTATTCCTTTTTTGAGGGGGGAGAGGTAGAGAGAGAGGAAGACACAGAATCCGAAACAGGCTCCAGGCTCTGAGCTGTCAGCACTGAGCCCGACGCGGGGCTTGAACCCACAAAGCACGAGAGCAGGACCTGAGCCAAAGTCGGACGGAGCCACCCAGGTGCCCCTCTTAGCAGCTTTCAACGCAATATTATTTGAGGCAGTCCCCATGCTGCACGTGACACCCCCAGGACTCGTTCGCCTTGTTACTGGGAGCTCGAGACCCCTGCCATCCGGCCTGCCCCCCACTGCCTGCCTCTGGCAGACACCAACGTGTTCTCTGTATTTATGAGCTTTTCCTTTTTCTTTTTTCTGTTTAAATCCTCTTTTCCTCACAAAATCTGCTTTCTACTTCTGGCCTTTTTGAATTGCTTTGAGTTTTGCTCTCACAGCCCTTTCGGAATGACCACTTCTCTTCGTCACGGTGGTGGTGTAGGTGGCAGGTGACCTAGTTTAGGGGCAGATAAGGGAGCAGCGGGGTGCAAAAAAAGTGGATCAAATCAAGTAGAGATGGGGGCAAGTTTCCTTTGACTGTGAACAAATACTCTCATGGAAATAGGATTTACCCCGATGCGCTGAGACTTGTGCTGACTGAATATGACTTAGCTGAGAATTCCTATGGCCGTTTTATTTCATCTTTTTTTTTTTTTTTAACCAGAAATCTGTGTCCCATTGCGGAATCCTCTCGGTCCTGTCTTGGTAAGAAAGAAGTGATGTCATGTGTAGCGTTCAGGAAATTGGAAGTTCTGCTAGAGATTGGAATGGACCGATAGTTCTCACCCGAACAGACGATAGAAGGACAGTTGAAAGGTCTAGAAGATTTGGCAGAATGTGCACTGATAACAGCCGGTCACGGCGTAAAGCATGAAGCGTCCAGCCTCCGTCCTAAATCAGTTTGCTTTCTGCAGATTGGCCGCTGTCCCCTGAAAGTGTCACATGGAGGAAATGGGGCCTGTTTGAGGCTTTAGCCATGTGGGTGGAGCCTGTGTGACACGGGACATGGTGCTCCTTTCCGTGCTGCCAGACAGAGTGTATGTCCTCGCCCGCATGACTCCAGCTCAGGTGCAGGAGAGGGGGGTCAGCCCGAGACTGTCGTGTGCCAGAGCTAAAATACCTTCTGCTCCTGGCCGCTTTTCGTTTCCAAATACCCTTATTGACTCTTTCCCCAACTCGGATCGATCCTGTGGCTTGGGAGAAGCCTCTGCCTGGAAGCGGTGGGGGAAGGGCAGGGCCGGGGGAAACATCTGTTAACCCCTGACAGCAGTGAGGTGGCCTGAAGTGACAGGAATCCCGGCCACCAGCTTAGAAAGACGAGTTCCCCTGCTCCTTCCCAAGCATCCTTCCCAAAGCTTGTCTGTGTTCTTCTCTTTCCCTTTCGATGTTAATTCTCTGCTCTGTAGGGGCTCAGAGTCTCCCCGGCCTGCCCCACCCACCGCGGCCCCACTTTGGCCTCTACAGGCCTCTCCCTGATGTCTGGATACCCTCCCGCCTAGCGAGCGCCTGGCGTGGGGCAGAGGTTCACCAACCGATGAGGAGTGGCTGCTGCCTGCCCTTGAGCAGTCCGTAACCTCGTGAACGGGCACTGTGCTGCTCCTTTTGCTTCTGTCCACTTTCTGCTCGTCTGCTGCTGCCTCCTGCTCGGGACGCACAGATGGTGGTTAGCTTTCCTGCTCAGGGAGTCGGAGCTCCCGAAGACAGCGTGTAACTAACGGGCCATGAGGTGCATGAGGCATTAGTGCTGGGAGGGGGGCACGGGACAGCACCACGGACCTGTGTTCCAGGCTGGGATCTGTCTCCTCCTGGGGCCGCGAGCTTTGGCGAGTAGGGTCACCTGTCTGAGCCCCACTTTCTCACCTCTTACAGGTGTGTGCCTGTTCTGCTCTGCCTTCTTCTCGGGGCTCCTGTATGGATCAGATGAGTTCAGTGATGGGAAAGCTTTCAAATAAAGCATTTCAAATACGGGCATCCTTTCCACATTAGGGATTTTTATTATGTAGGCTCTTCTCTCCCAGGAACATGTTTGCATCTCGGGAGAAATCTCCAGGGCCTTCAAGGAGTTGCCTTAGAAGGGATCCTAGGCAGACACTGAGGAAATGGGTTGGTGTCCTCACGGGGCTCTGGGTCACCTCTTCAACCACCTCGTGCAAGTTTTAGGCGAAGTTGGCTGACTCACAGTGCACAACAGGAGCTAGACAGGTTCCACACCATCATCTCAAAGCTACAAAGTCCCGTCTGCATCCTGCATTTACTTCCATGAACAGCTGCAATGCCTTCCTTGCACACACAGCAGCTTGTGACAGGTGATTCCTAGGGGTTCTCCCGTTGGAAGACGCTCAGTGATGGCGAGACTACACGATGTGCGATGAACCAACCCCTCAGTGAGCCATGCAGGGTTTTAGTAAGTCACATACAATTCTAGACTTGGAAGTACCTTTAATCCGTTTTCCTACACTTTTTTTAAATTTTAGCCCTAGTAGTGCTTCTGATAACTTAGTAGAACAAGAGGTGATTATCCGGCCAAAAGGAATATGATGCCATTGGCATAAAGGGTAATAGGGAGGACAGAGTAGAAAATATACGTAGTTACTGTTTGGAGGAGGAAGGAGGAAGAGGAGGAAGGAAGAGGAGGAGGAGGAGGAGGAGGAGGAGGAGGAGGAGGAGGAGGAGGAAGATGACCCAGTCAGGGGTTATCCCAGAAACAGCTGAAATTTCAATGGTACCGTCTGACTTTTTCTCAGTAGCCTTTTCTCCTGTTTTCTCTCCAGAAGTACTAAGTCATGATCAACCCTTGTTTTTATTCTATTGAGAGTTTAAAAATTAATTTGTGATATCCTTAATGATAATAGCAGAATGGTAGGAAATCAGGTTGATAGTCTGAGAACAGATCACACGACATAAATGTGCCTGTAATTCACAAGATGCTGTTCTTTGGGTCAACGGCTCCCCTAGAATATGGGTGTAAACATGGTCAGCCCGTGCCTTAACCGGTAACTGGACGTCAACACGCAGCTCCAGAAAGGAGTCCTGTTTAACTTGGCCTCAGCTGGCACTCAAGGGCACCCTCTGCCCTCTAGCAAGGATAAATAACCCAGATCAAAAGGCACTCAGGGCAGATGGCTCCTGTTGGTGAGCCAGGACTCGGGCAGTGACATGTCTAGAAGGATACGCAGTTACCCCAGGAAGGAGGCAGATTGCTGGTACCTGAGCCGACCCACGGTCCACCTGCAAGGCCTGATCAGTTTCCTTCCAACCCGTGATATTCCATCCTGAACGATGACATTTTGCCCTCTCAGACACTCTGATTACAATACAAGCACACTGGGGCGCCTGGGCGGCTCAGTCGGTTGAGCATCTAACTTTGGCTCAGGTCATGATCTCAAGCCCCACGTCAGGCTCTGTGCTGACAGCTCGGAGCCTGGAGCCTGCTTCTGATTCTGTGTCTCCCTTGCTCTCTGCCCCTCCTCCATTCATGCTCCGTCTCTCTCTCTCTCTCTCTCTCTCTCTCTCTCTCAAAATTAAAAAAGAATTTAAAAAATAAATAAAACACAAATATACCTGGGGTAGGACCCCCTGCATGATTACTAGGGCAAAGGGATTCTTCCCCCACCCTTAGGAAAGCCCAGGGCCGCTGAGGGATGTGGGGGCCCAGGAGGGCTGAGTGAGGAGGGCAGGGGTGCTGAGGCCGGGCTCATCAGCTGCACAATTTCCCCCACGCGTGGGCCTCCTTGTGGTCTCTTCAGGGCCCCTCGGCTGGTAGGAGGCCACGTGTTCATCCTCCTTGGAGATGGGACCACGAGGCCTGGGATGTTCGAAGTGAGATGGGCCGTTTCAGTCCCTCGTTTCACGGATGTGGATACTAGGGGTCCCACGCGGCCGCCTCTCTTGCTGGCTGGGGTTTTGGGCATGTGCTGGCCTCAGCAAGTGGACGGAAGGCTCCGGAAGCAGCGGGGGTCGTGCAGAGATTAACCAAAGTCACGTGTGCCGGGATGTGTGTCTGCTGGTGGCTTTCCTGCCCAGATGTGCAGCCCCATCCAGGGGCCTGGACTTTGTCCGTGTGTCCCCACCGTCCCCTGGATGCTCCGCAGACACTGTGTCCTCTCCTGTCTGTACATCTTTTCTCGTGCTCAGCAGAACGCTCATAAAGGAGCAGCCTGCTATTGATTGTATTTGTCTTCTAGAAGGAAACCGTTTGCTTTCTGTGATCTCCTCTCCTAATTTGATTTGGCTTTTCCAGCTTGGTCGATTCTTCCTGGGGCTGCGTTCACCTAAAAATTGGGCCGGGGAGGGAAGAAGATCTTTAAAATACTCCACCTGTTTCCACCTCTGAGGAAGTTCGGATGGGCCTTTGTTAGTGTTATTTGGTTCGTATTATTTCTGTCCTAGTCGCTTGCTCAGCCAAGTCACTATAACCTTGAAATTCAGTGGGTCGTGGGCATGTGTTGGATCTAAGAGGTTCCTAAGCAGACACTAGATGGGGCCACGTTACTCACGGGAGTGTCATCTGAGGGGTGATTTGGGAAACGAAGGAGTCTAGTCCTAGGCTCCACAAAGAACCAGAAGAGCCCCTTGGAAACGTGTTTTCCAGAACAAATGAGTCATGGCTCTGAAATGCTTGCTGGATGCCAACCCCAGAAGCCTGACTCCTCAAGGAGAGAGGCTGGGGTCACGGCCAGAGGACTCGTATGGGATTGGGGTTCTTGGCATCAGCACGGCCTCACTGTCAACCATCTGTCACCTCCGTCTAGAGCAGCAATTCATCCTGTGTTATCAGCCTGCAGTGCATTTCAAGAAAGCCTCCTATACATGGAAATCCATAGTATATTGCAAACAAAACCAAGAGTTTTTAAAAATGGGGGGAAAAATCCCTCAGGTGAATCACTGATGGTAATGAAGGTGACTCACTAACCAAAGCTAATGAAGGTATACTTTAGATCACAGCTGGCTGTGCTCAAGGTTAGCCCTTGAGACAGAAAAGTCCAGAAGCACCCCAGTGGCCCTTCAGCAGAGGCTACATAAGTCTTCAGTCAGGACAAGGTAGACATGAGGTTACTTGTGGGACTTTCCCAAGTCAGAGCAGGCAGAGGGGAGTCAGACCTCCCACGTCATCGACTGGGTCTATCACCCGGGCATCGTGGATGATCATATGGAACCTGTAGCTGGAGTTCATGGTCACAAATGGGCATTCTAAATGACTACCTATTATTCCACATATTTTATTAAGAGATATTTTATGGAAGGAAATGAATATATATTAAGAGGCCATCACAAATTCCTGGAATATGGAATGGGCCATTTTTTTTCAAGAACCTAGCTAATTTCCTCAGTGTTACATATTATATAAATTAATTCTCATTATGTATCATGCCCTAAACTTAATTCTAGATAGATTCAAGTAGCTAAATAAAAAAAAAATGTTTCACCATAAAGTTATGAAAAATCGGGTTAAATAAGTACCTATTAACTCAATAAAGAACAACATTTTCAGAATAAAAGCAATCAAATGTTCACAAGGAAAAATAGTCTTAGATTTTTATTTGAAAATCAAACGTAGATTTAAAATACTTAGCAGAAAAAAAGGAAAACAAAAATCTGGTAAAATCCTTATAACAAATTCTAAATGCACACATACTTGATATACAAAGAGATCAGATACATTCATTAGAAAAATAAATAATCAAGATGTTCAAAAAAATAGAAACAAGTTTGAGATCATTGTTAGTTACTGTTGTGTTATTTGTACTGGAAAATAGGAAATAACTATTTACCCTGTGACTTAATAGTGACAACAAATGCAAATTACAGCACATTCATATAATATTTATGGCCCTGCGTCAAGATGGTGGACAAGGCTTACATAATTAAGTCCCTTCTCTTCCGCGAGAGCTTGAAACAAGAGTAAAAAAGTACAAAAGGGGCTATATTTAAAAGACACCGGGGGGAAGCCTGGGTGGCTCAGTCGGTTGAGCGTCCAACTTCGACTCAGGTAATAATCTTGGGTTCCGTGAGTTTGAGCCCCATGTTGGGCTCTGTGCTGACAGTTCAGGGCCTGGAGTCTGCTTCGGATTCTGTGTCTCCATCTCTGTCTGCCCTAACCCTGATTGCGCTCTGTCTCTCTCTGTCAAAAATAATAAATAAGCATTTAAAAATTAAAAAAAAAAAAGACACTGGAAACCAAGAGGGGACCGGCAGACACAGATCTGGACAAATTTCTGTAAGACAGAAAGAAGGTGGGATCATAGTAACAAGTGTGCTCCAGTAAAGGATGTCATGGCTGGAGCAGGTGCACAAGAAGCTTTCAGCAGGTGAGACCCATTCACGGGGGAAGGTGTTCTATTCCCTAACACCCCTCGGGGCGCAGCAGCGGTGACTGACTTGTGCAGTGGACACACGGCAATGCTCACCAGGCCACTCCCCACCTCCCACCGGTAGAGCCAAGGACATTGCCCCCCTGTGAAGGTGGAACTGTAGACTTCTGGAGGGAATGAGCCACTCAACTAGTGGTAGCAAATGATGCGGACCAGCGCCTTCCTCGTGGGGACAGGCAGAACCCGCAGCTTCCTTCACAGCTCCCGCTTAAATAAATTCCAGCTGAATTCAAGATGCAACTACGGAACACAAAACTAAAACTTTCTGAAAGTACATAGACAACGTCTTTATGACCCCACTGGGGAAGAGAGGGCTTCCCCACCAAGACACAAACATTCCAAACCACACACATCCCAAAAGATAAACGTCACTACGTTGCATTCAAAGACATCAGTGTGTCCTGAGAAGTCATTCTTTTACAAGCCTGGGTGGAGGACACCACACGCACTGGAGAAGGCATTTGTAACCCCTACGGCCAAGGTTTGCCCATCCAGAATATCTAAAATACCTCTGCAAATCCATAAGTAAAAGATAAACCACTGAGTATAAAAATGGACAGATTGAATAATGCAGCAGTTCAGAGAGAGAGAACCCAGATGGCCGCTGAGTGATCTCAAATTTTATTCATATCAGGAAAACGCAAGTTACATGGCAGAGGTGGTGGCTTCTGTTCTGGCACGTGATGTGCTGGAGAGGGCGGGGGTGGCGGTCATTGAACATGACAGGTGGAGAGGGCCGGCCCCTGGCCAAGTCCACGGGGGTGGGGGGGGGGGGCAGTTCCAGCCCCGGTGACGTCCCAGGAGGAAATAGTTCCAGGACCTAGTTGATGCTGGAATGAAGGTCTACGAAAAGATGTTTATTGCAGCATTGTTTGGAAAGCAAAACTGTGGGAACAGTTCCTAAGTGCATCAGTAGAGGAGTGGATGCGTAAGTTGTGGTAGGGTCCAGGGTAACACTCTACGCGAGAGGAAGAAGCTTCATAAATCAATATGGGTGAACTCACAAGCACAATACTGAGTGAAAGTCCCCTCTCAGGGTCCACACCGCACGGTGCCATTCATAGAGTAAAATGTGAAACCATGGCACGCACTCACCTTGCTACGTAAGTAGAGATTAAGGCAGCTAAATCACTCCTTTCAGCTACTGGGTGGCATTAGCACTGGGTTTAGAACTGGTGGGGGGCTCTGCTGGGGGAGGTGGGCAGGACACTCAGCTGCACTTGTAATGCCTCATTTTTTCATGTGGGTGATGGGCGCAAGGGTCGTGTGATCTTTTCTGCTTGTCTGAAAAGGTCCGTACTGCACAAAGAAGACTAAAGCAGAGGCTAAAAAAACCAAAAAACCAAAACAAAAAAACAAAGAAATTAGAGTATTTCCCCGGGCTGGAAACGACCCCTTTTTTCAAATTGGAACGATCAACAAATTATTCATACTGCTCATAATATTCATGTTTGATGCACGATTGCAGAAAACTATGAGGACATGATCTTAAGAGCCTGAGGGGGGAGGGAGGTGGGACGGGTGGGGGAGGGGAAGACTTCAACTAGAAGATAGTGGATAAATGTCTTCAAGGTTCTGAGGGAAAATCCAGAGTTCATGGGCTCAGTTTAAAAGCTAACCAAGCTCCCCATTCATGTGAGGGTGAAATACACACATTGTCAGCCTTGCGACCCGGGAAGCTTCAGGTGAAGCTGAAAATATGATTTCAATTGCACTCCAGCAAAACAAAAAAGGAGCCCAAGGAGAGAGACCATGATATTTGGAAAGAAAGGGAGTAAGCCAGCAATACAGTAACACATCACCCAGGACAAGAATCCAGAGTGACGGGTGGGCAGCCTAGAAAGTAAGTCACAGCTTTTAACAAATCTTGATCTTAAGAAATCACATGGTTGATCTGGGGGACTGATGAACAGACCCATTCCTTCTGTTTAAAAAGAATGAGGGGTGCCTGGGTGGCTCGGTCAGTTGAGCGCCCGACTTTGGCTCAGGTCATGATCTCGTGGTTCGTGGGATCGAGCCCCACGTTGGGCTCTGTGCCGACAGCTCAGAGCCCGGAGCCTGCTTCGGATTCTGTGTCTCCCTCTCTCTCTGCCCCTCCCCTGTTCATGCTCTGTCTCTCTCGGTGTCAAAAATAAATAAACACATTAAAAAGAAATAAAAAGAATGAAAAGATAAGTTAACTTCATCAGTTAATCGAAGTCCTGCCCTATTTTGCTCTCTCTCGTGGGCTCTGACACCCTGTGGGTTGTATGGTAGACTTTACGTTCTGTGCCTGAAGAAAGAAAAAAACAATGCTGGCGATTTTATACGTAAAACTAAATCAACTTGAATGTTGTATTTATTGAAAGAGCTGGTTTAGAATTATTTAGAACATAAGGAAAATCACAGCTCTAAAGGAGGCATAATTCAAAAGGAAACTGAAGGACATTGGTTAAGTCTTGCGAGAGCCATCATGTTCGGGTAACTTGTCAACTTAGAGGCATTCTTGGTCCTTCTGTGCGTACGTCGTCCTCTGGGCTGGGAGTAGCAGAAAGAGGGCTACGTGACTGCATTTGGGAATATTTTGCAGGTGCTTTCTTTGTCATCCAGAAGGTAGCTGTAGGAAAATTCCCGGTAACAGCTGGTGGCCTCTTCCTCCCCGAACCAGCCTCCTGATGGCTTAGCTGGAGCGCCCTGGATAGTGGGGTTCCGAGAGGTCAGCTGTCCTTGTCGGCGAGAGTCATGGCTGCACCCGGCCCTCAGGGATCCCACGGGGCTGCCTCGCATGGGGGATGTCACAATGGTGAATGAACAAATCTTAAAAATCCCTGAAATCGCTGAAATGAACATACTTTTGTTGGTTTCAGGAATGTTCATGCAGCTTCCGCTTTGCTTTGCTTTTTGCTTATTGTTTTTGGCACTTTTCCTCATGTTCCCCCTGCACCGTGTTGTTGTTTATGTAAAAAAGAGAATCCATTTGATCTTAAAGCTGGGAACTTTTTTTTTTAATGTTTATTTTTTGAGAGAGACAGAGCAAGCATGAACACAAGCAGGGGAGGGGCAGAGAGAGACGGGGACAGAGGATCCGAAGCGGGCCCTGCACTGATAGCAGAGAGCCCAATGTGGGGCTCAAACCCACAAACCGTGGGTTCAGATCACGACCTGAGCCGAAGTCGACGCCAACTGACTGAGCCACCCAGGTGCCCCGGGAACGTGTCTTTCCGAGCGGTACAGGTTTAATCATTCAAAACCCCGTCTTCTGTGTGGTTTTAATCACACGGCTTGTTGCCAGGGAATAATTTCCATAAGCCCAATATTTTAAATGTTTCTAATTGATTTTGAAATTTCCCAAGGATACCAGAAAAGGTTTATTTGTAATTTCAGAGCAGCATGTAATTAGTACAAAGAGATGTTGGTTTCATTTGGGAGGTACAAGAGGTAAGAGTAAGAATACTGTGTTTTTCATCCTACGGGCAGGGAACCATGAGATGCTGTCTGAAATTGACGGGCACAGAACATAAGGTGATTCCAGCCGCTGTAGCGAATAAGCCCTGAAATCCTGATCTTTTAATAAAATATGGTTTCTTTTCCAGTCACTGGAAGTTATCTAATTTATTTAGCATCAGGCCTTTGGGATGGTGAGTCAAGGACCCAGACCTTTCTGCCTTGTGGACCTGCTGTCTCCTAATATTTTAGAGTATTTTAATTCTTAGCTTAGGATGGGGAGGGACTGGAGAGTTCACAGAACATGTCCCAGGCTGTTCTTCTGGGCCAAGCCTGCGAATGGCGTAGACCTTCACCCTATTCCAGCTCGAACTGAGTCACGTGGAAAAGGAGGCCGAGAAGGGCCACGTAGCCGTGTGACCAGCAGGAAAAGGAAAGTCAGTTTGGTGCATTATAAACAAGTTTCCTCCAAAATGGGTAAAGAGGCCATGAGTCAGGTTTATTATTAAAACGTTAACAGGGGTAAAATATAAATCAGAAAATATAAGCACAGTTGGTAAGAACAGGGGAAGAGAACCACTGAGGAGAAGTAAGTGGAATTATGTACCACCGACAACTGCTGGTTGCGAGATTCTGTTTGAAGCGGATAAATCAAGGCACGGATGCAGACGCGTGTTCCCCAGGCCCCGAGGGGGTGGGGGACGCCAAGGTCACCGTGAGCAGCGCTGTTCTCTGAGAGCCTGGGCTGAGGGTGGCATTGATGGTGGTTTTGGTGGTGATTCTGGGCATGAGAGATAACTTACCCCTTGTCGCCAATTTTCAGTACTATTTTGAAAGTTTAGTTGCAAGTTCACAGGTGACTTCTGTAATTATATAATTAATCATAGCAACGGTGGTAAAAATATAAGCCAAAACATTAAAGCCGAGGGCAGAAATACACGTGAATTATAAGCAACTATACACAAGGAATAAGAAATAATATTTTTTCATAACTTACATCGTTACAGTAAGAAATTGTTTATAATATTAAGGTGGGGACATGCAGGGTACAAAATTATGGCTCTATGTAATCTCTTTGACGTAAATAATAGGCATAGAACAAACTAGCAGGAAACCGCCGGTTTCATATTTTTAGTTATGAATTACAGCATTGACTTGTTTTATCCGTATTTTGTCTTTATCCTCGTCTCCATTTACAATGAACTATATTATTGCATATACTTTTGTGTCTAGAAAGTTGATATTAAGTGTATTTTATTCTCAAAACAAAACAAAACAAAACAGAGGGGCCTTGAGGGAAAACACAATAACGGAAAAGTGGAGCTGTGTGCAGGGCGTTCGGAACCGTGGCTGGCTCTGTCCAAGGACGGCATGGTCGTTAGAACGAGGAATCCCAGATGCATCGCTCATTATGCGCATGGCCCCGCGGACCCCGCTCGAGCGGGACCTCCGCCCCTCCTTTGACGGGTGACGGTCACATTCTCAGCGCCCACAACCTGAGCGTTTTCGTGTAACCGTGATGCTGTGCCCCCGCTTGACGTTGTCGCGGAAAGATGGCGCAGCCCCGTGATGGGAAGGAAGCAGATTTTTCCATCTGCCGTGACAAGGTGCCCGCGAGATGAGAGAAGGAAGCCGTGCTCTGATTCCGCGGCAGGCGGCTTCCCGTGACATTGATGCCTCGGCCCCATTTGTATAGCTGGAGGCCCCGCCGAAGTCCCCTCTGGAGGGGAGCTCTGCTTTGCTTGTAATCTCCAGCTGAAGACCCCAACTCGTTCTCTGATGCCACCCACTTCCTCACTGCCTCCCCATCAGGGCAGTTTGCGGCCCGATTAACATGCTTGCAGTATTCCATATTACTGTCCCCGACTCCCGTTCGTCTACTTGGTTATTTGTCTAGGGAGCCGTTCGCCGGGGAAAGGGAGGCAGAACATCGCTTTTGTCGGGAAGACATTTCAGCCAGAATAGAGTACACCTGCGATGGGCTGAATGTGCCCCCTCCCCCCCAGAACTCAGGGGTTGAAATCCTAGCCCCCAAGGTGATGGATGGCTTTGGGAGGGGAGGAGATTAGGTCATGAGGCTGGAGCCCCCGTGAATGGAACCTTTGCCCCATGCACAGGGGACCCCAGGGAGCTCACTCAGCCTTTCTCCACCGTGTCAGGAAACACTGAGAAAAGTCCACCTGGGAGCCCTCACCCACTGGGACCCGCCCATGCAGGCCTCCGGATCGCAGACTCCCCGAAGCCACAGCTGGGAAATAAACGTGTCATTTACAAGCTGCTCGGCCCATGGTGTTCTCTTGTCACAGCCGGAGCGGCCGGCGAGGACCCTTCCTGAAACCACAGAACAGCTTCCAGCCATCACACAAAAGCGGGTGGCAGGTTGCCTACACGCCGTAGAGCTGGCGTGACTATTCAACAGTTGATATTTAGAAAACATTCCAGAAATAAAATGAGTATATAAATACCCACAGTGTGAAGAAGATGATTCGGCCATCTGCCACAGTGGACAGAAAGTAATATTATTTACCTGTTTGTCTCCATTTAGCCAATGTAACGAAGATATGTTATAAGGTCCCAGTGAGGAGAAGCACGTAGTAATAAAATATACATTATAGTGATCCCTTATGGATTACATCCTTTTCCCCCTCTTCACCTATGGAAAAATGACCTTGTACGTGTATCTTTAACATCAGGCTTTCTGAGGACCTTACCGCAGTCTTAGCAGGACTGAGTGAAAACATATGTCCGACACGGTATTTTTTTCTAGTCTTTAGGAGACCTTCATTCGAGTGCTTTTCCAAAGGTTTTTGAAAATAAAATCTTCTGAGAGGGCTTCCCGCATTACTGACAAATTTAATAATTCTTAGAATAACACCGAAATGCATTGCCTTTGCAGCCGGACTCCTTCCCTGCATCTGTCCTAAAGCTTCCCTCTTCCTCAGAGCCTACTTAGCGCCTTTGCAGATATGACGGCTCGGATTTCGGCGGGCATGTATAGGTTTAATTTGGAAACTCTGTGGTCTTTGCTCTGCTCTGTGGAATTCTTTAAAAAAATTTTTTTTTCAACGTTTATTTATTTTTGGGACAGAGAGAGACAGAGCATGAACGGGGGAGGGTCAGAGAGACAGGGAGACACAGAATCGGAAGCAGGCTCCAGGCTCTGAGCCATCAGCCCAGAGCCTGATGCAGGGCTCGAACTCACGGAGTGCGAGATCGTGACCTGGCTGAAGTCGGACGCTTAACCAACTGTGCCACCCAGGTGCCCCTGCTCTGTGGAATTCTTGACGGAGGGGAGAAGCCGGCCCCGCGGCCTCAAGGAGTCTCGCCCACCGAGTAATTTGATTGATTTCTCTTCCTGCAACTTCTTGAGATTCCACCCCCACAATGCTCCATGGGGGTTTTATGGCCAGGTTTCAGGTTGAGGTTGGCCAACGGGAGGCGGTGAGAGAGGTGGGGTCCCCCAGGTGCGCCTCGGCTGCTTTCCTCTGCCTACTTCTCCCACCATCAGGCAGCCCTCCCCCTCCAGCTGCAAGGCAGTATACATCCAACAGGATTCCCCAGCCCCAACCTCTGGTTCACTTTCTGTTACTACAGCCTGTCTCTTCTAGAATGCCACCGATATGGGATCCAGAGGGGATACTCGCTGAGGGGTGGGGAAGAGCATTGGCTGCAAGGGAGTCTGAGGCCATCTTTGGAAGTGATATCTTGATTATTAGCAGTCATGTGATTATTCCCCATTGTTAACACTCCTTAAACTTCCCCTTGCAAGGTTGAATTTTATTCTACGTCAATATTGTACATCAATGATACTTCAATAAAGCCAACTTTGAAAAGTGAGAAATGGGGGTGCCTGGGTGGCTCAGTCGGTGAAGCGTCCGACTTCGGCTCAGGTCGTGATCTCGCAGTTTGTGGGTTCAAGCCCCGTGTCGGGCTCTGTGCTGACAGCTCGGAGCCTGGAGACTGCTTCGGATTCTGTGTCTCCCTCTCTCTCTGCCTCTCCCCTCTTCACGCTGTGTCTCTCTCTCTCTCTCAAAAATAAACATTAAAAAAATAAAAAGTGAGGAACGACTTAATCGATCCGTGTGTTATCACCACAGTAAGCTGCCTACGATACATAGAATGACTTTCAGAAGATGCTTTGATACCTCTGCTCCATTGTGCATTGTGTGTCTTGTAACAGCCATTAATATTTATAGGGCCGAATAACTTAATCTCTCTTTATTTTGATTATGCAAAGAGATATTGAGCAGAAGGTGTTCAAGGAGAAACTCCCGTGCCCGTGTTTTCCATGACACTGTCCGATCTCTGGGTGGTTCTTCCTTCTTGAGCGTGTCCTCCGTGGTCACGTCTGCGGTAGGTGTTGGGAGTTATGCCATCTGTGGAGCAGCCATGACCACATTCCTCCTCGTGAAGTCTTTGCGTTAAGGCTCAGCTGGGCAAAAGCTTGTGACGTCTGTGGCAGTACAGTTCCTCAAAAATTTAACAGACGCCGGATGTGTTTGTTTGTCATTAATCCCATGTTCTCGCCTCCATACCCAGAGTTCTGCCTTCATATTCTGCAGCCCGCCTTATTTCCTTACTTTGTTACCCGCCTGCTTTCCCCCCGTCTCTGGCAACTGGCTGGAGACAGTGTAGAGTCTCGGTAGGTGGGGAACAACACCTGAAGCAGACCTCTGGCCTGAGTTATTCAACTGAATAGCTTTATGAGACCTTTGCTGTGTGAAGCCTTTCCAAGCCTCACCTCTCCCCTCTGGTTTGAAAAAACAGGTGGCTTTTCCAAACCTCCGGGTCGCAAGTGTCTTGATGCTCTTAGCTTCTTTTCGTCTTGTTTGCAAACGGTCTCTTTTCTGCCCTCGTCTACTTCTGGTATTAATGTACGTGGTCTTGGGGTAGAAAAAAGATCCTGCTTTGTCGTATTAGAGGGGCCCCTTGGAAGGGTTCCCTTCATGAGTTATGTGTAGAGCCTCTTCCCCTCCGTCTTCGGGGGTCTCCTCTGACTTCCCCAGAGAGGCTTGGCAAGCGCAGATGATGAAATAATGCGAACAGAGTTTGTACGCCGATCGACCACACTTGATGAGGAGGAGTTTCCTCCCACGCTTCACCCAGACAGTGCCCTTAAGAACGCACACATTATCCTGCTCCTTTTCCTCTCCCCCGTGACTCATTTGCTGCCACAACTACAACAAGCGCATAGTCAGTGTTTGTTGAATGAAATTGTCTTCGTTTAAAAAAAAAAAAAAACAAAACCAACAACTTTGCCAATATGGGTAAATTGTTAAGCATGCACGCCGGTCCTGCAAAGAAACACAGACTAGTCCACAGTCTTCCCACGAAGATGCGCCCGCATGAAGGGAAGACGGCGCTCCGTGACACGCCACGGTGTGTACGTCAGACTGCCCGGCTGACAGTGGCAATATCCCTGGGAAATTGAACCGCACGAGCAGCTTCAGGGAACAGAGCCTCAGGACGTGTATGGGATTTGAGTGGATGGGGAATTGGTTACAGAGCATTTCGAGCTGAAGGGAAAAAGAGCAGAGAAAAGTCAAATTTGCAAATGAGCCCAGCAGTTTGGGGGATCGTAAAGCAAACTGCCCGACCTAAGGGGACGTGCACTTGGGACGTGCAGCGTGAGGTTGCCTGAATTGCTCTCTGGTTTTGTAGGTTTGGAAAATGAGGCTGTCCCTTCTCGGATTCTGCATGACCTCCTGACTCCTGCTGAAACTGTGTCTGTTGAAGCACAGTCTATCTATGACCTTGGGCTTCTTTTACTTACTTGCTCAGTTTGGTCTCAGACGTCAGAAAATTCGCAATCTCTTGTTGCTTGCATGCAAATTCGGAAAAACTGCATTGCTGTTAAGGGTTAGATATAAAAGGTTTCTGCTGATATACTTTACCTGCTATGGAATTAATTTACTTTCTACATTTGTCTGCAAAGGGTCTACCTATTATCACCTAAAACTTTTACCTATTAACGTTAAAAGTTCACCTAACAGCTCCTGTGTATCTATTCTGCATATAAAAACAACAATTTCCACATGCCATGTAAAATAGGAGAGAAAAATAGATCAAGAAACTCAATATGTTAACTACAGACGTACAATTTATGGTTTCTGTTGGTCTTACTTTTAAAAAATTATTTTCGGCATTATAATATACGTACATGTATACTGACAGAAAATAGGAATTTTGATATACATATATTTGTTAAAATGAGAATATAATTCATCAGTTGTTCAAGTGTATAAATTAGAGGTATTTGGAAAAATAGAATGCTACAAAGAGGATTAAAATGAGCAACTTTTATGTTTACTGGGAAATTTATGACCACCAAGTACTGAAGGAACAGAAACTATTAGGAGACACAAATGAAAAAAAATCATTAAATGATAAACTACTATGAAGAAATCTCCAAGGGGAGGTGACAATATAAGTGTGGCAACTTTCCATCTTACAGAGAAAAACACAGACATTTAAGTTATGTGGGTTTATAACTTTAACAATTCCAAAGAGCATACAACAACAGTCCATGAAAGTATCCAGAGTACCAGAAAGAAACACACACACACACACACACACCCCAAAAATAATCTAAAATTGTGGGTACCACTTCGGACTTCTGCTTCTAGAAAGGAGTGGGCATACTTTTCTGGATTCTGCTGTAAGTACAGCTGGAAACCCTGGACATTTATGTAAAACAAACACGGCAGACGATGACGAGAAGAGAAGACCAGCCAAGGACGTTGGGGGACGAGAGAAACAATTAGCGTGAGTTCCTCGCGTCTTCTTTTCACCCACACCTCCCCAGCAGAGGCTGGCCACCTGGAAACACCAACAATGCAAATCAGATTGCCCCCAGAAGAGCCTGCTGTCTCTGGCGAGACCAGGAAAGGGGCAGCCCAGGCTGGCAGAGTATGTTTTGTATATAAGGGCTGCTCTGCTCCACCCCACTCACAACGCCACGAGTACAGGAGGTGGGGTGCTTGGCCCAGCTGTGAGGAGGCACCCCAAACTCCACTCCAGTGGTGTCAGGGAAAGCCTACAGGGGGGAGCCGGGACCCTCACCTCGACCTGGGCAGTGAAGGGCCCACGGAGACCGTGTGCAGATCTGGGTTTCCACCTGCACCTGCTGAGCCAAGGTGGCCCCTGCACGCCCCACGGGGAGGGAGCGGGCCTAGTGGGGAACCGGGACTCTGGTCAATGCCGGAGACAGAAGGACCCCACCCGGAGTGGGGGTGCACACCCCATAAGGAGCAGCAGAGAGGGGTCCCCGCCCCGGCCGGGTGTTCCAGTGGAGGCGTGGTGGAGAGCCCATTTCCACTTCCTCCCAGCAGTGGTAACCAGGTGCCTCGGAGGCCAGACACGGAGCAGGCACTCTCCCGGCAGACAGGCAGTGGCCCAGGAGAGCCCCGCGTCGTCTGACCGTGAAAGACAACATTAAATAAGATCCAGAGTCTTGGGATATGGTACCCAGGGGTTAGGGATGGCGGAGAGGGTATGACTATAAAGGGATAGCGGGGGTTGGAAGTGTTACGTCTTGGCGGCCGTGGTGGTTACGGGAATCTACACGTGGGATAAAGTGGCACAGAACCATCCACACCCGTTGTACTGGTGTTCGGTTCCTGCCTCTGATTCTGGGCTGTGATTAGTTAAGAGGTAGTCATCAGGAGAAAGTGAGTGAAGATCATATAGGACCTAGACTACCATTACAATTTCCTGTGAATCTATAGTTATTGTAAAACAGAAGCTCTGGGGCACCTGGCTGGCTCAGTCAGCTGAGCTCAGGTGATGATCTTCCAGTTCACGAGTTGGAGCCCCACGTTCGGTCTATGCTGACAGCTCAGAGCCTGGAGCCCGCTTTGGGTTTTGTGTCTTCCTCTCTCTCTGCCCCTCCCCTGCTCATGCTCTGTCTCTCTCTCTGTCAAAAAAAATTTTTTTAATTAAAAAAAAAAAGCTTAGAAAAAAAATTTTTATGTTTATTTATTTTGCAGAGAGAGAGACAGAGACACACACAGAGAGAGAAAGAGAGACAGAGCATGAATAGGGGAGGGGCAGAGAGAGAGAGAGGGAGGGAGGCACAGAATCCGAAGCAGGCTCCCGGCTCTGAGCTGTCAGCACAGAGCCTGATGCAGGGCTTGAACCCATGAATGATGAGATCATGACCTGAGCTGAAATCAGAGGCTTAACCAACTGAGCCACCCAGGTGCCCCATGGGGTGGGGGGGAGAAAGCTTTTAAAAAGTACCTGCCATATATGTATAAATAGAAAATAAAAATGTTTATTATTATTATTTTTACATCACTAGATGTGAGTAGGATAAAAGTTTCCCATTAGGAAAAGAATTACATCCAATTTGAGAATATATTCATGTACAAAAATGGAAATGTATATGAATATATGTTTGTGTATGCAGAGGAGGTTTCCGGAAGGATACACAGAAACGCTGGGTATTGGGACTGATAATTGGGGAGAGGCTGGGAATCTGGTTTTCATTTCTGCCTTTGTACAATTTGCAGATTTTCCCATGTGGATTGATTACTTTCATAATTGAAATGTATTACCTACCGGCTATAATAGAAGAAATGATCTTGAAAATGTATAATATTTAAAAGACCTGGTTGGAAATAATATTAAAACTCAGTTGAATTCAAACCATAGAAACCTGCATTTGGGGATAATTCTAGCACAAAACGTATGGAACGCTTAAATAGATCTCTTGCAAAATTTACAGTTTCTTGGATTGTTTTCCCCTAGTCATCCCCGGTGTGTGGTGCAATTATATAGCTGCATTATGCTTGTGCATTTTACCTCTATCTCGGTTAGCTGCACGGCTGGGTGATTAGCTAGACAAAAATGTGGGGCTGTGAGCATTGTCATGAACAATATTTTACCGCTGGGTTGGCAGGAGAGAATCTCAGGCGGAGGGCGTCGTAAGGACCTGAGTCTTCCTCAGGCCGTCTGCTGTTCAGCTCTGCAGAGGGGCCTCTCTCCTTCCTGTTTTGCACCTTCTCCGTGATTTCCTCCTTCCCTCCTTTGATATTTGGTATCTCCAGGTTTCCATCCCCGTTCATGCCTCTGCATGTTCGTTCCGCAGAGCATTTACTGAGTATCTCCCGTGTGATGGCAGCATCCTGGGCATTGAGGGCACAGCAGCTGTGGGAGGAGAACATCTCTGTTGCAAGGGGACGGACATACCAGTGTTTGAACTGGGCTCTGTGGGCCACCACTCGATGTCACCGTGCCCCGTTCTCACTGCCTGCAGACTGGGATGGAAGAGGGGCAGGTTGGGCCGATCAAACGTGTTGACCGTTTGCTCCAGGCAGCCTTAACTGTAGAGTGGGAGAGACTTCTTGAAACTTCCTTATCCACGGGACCCAATGCTGCCCCGCCATCCCAGGTGCTCTCCGTCAGGGAGTCCACAAGAAGGGAGACAGAGCTTTCGTCCAAGAGGGTAGTCTCAGGACAAAATTGTATCTTGGACAAAGGAACGTGTGCTCCATTTCCTTATGTGTTTACAGGGATCGGAATTAGAAGCAGGGAAGCAGGTTTGGGCTCCATGATAACATGCTTGTCTCCTGGTTGCAGCTTTAATCATCTATGAAATTGTATAAATCCTTTTCATTTATATTAATTTAACTCGCCAGCAATGGCAATGGATTGGTGTCAGGAACCGTTTCAGTTTTAGCTGTTAGCCAAGAGCCCTCTGGGAAGCAAACAACTTAGAAAGAAACATCAAACTGTTTTCCGAGGCGGGCTTGGAAGGATTTCGAAGCTTCAGTCATTGGATTTTCATTTCCTAGCACAGCAAAACCTGCTACAAGAGCATCTCAGGCTGCATCATTCTTCCTTCTTATGAAACTAATGTGTGCGCACATTTTGTTGGTGAGGAAGCAGTGACTGGCATGAGCTAATCCTGCACTTTGATCAATGTTCTTGAGAATTTCACAAGTTTTCGTGAACTTTCAAGAGAAGTCTGACCCCTAAAAGTCCACCTTCCATAGGCTATTTGTCCTGCAAATCTCCCAACCAAATTCGGAGCGAAGGCAAGTAAGGTGAGGGAAAAGACAGAAGGGTTGGTGGAAGGAAGTGTCTATTGTCCTCCTGTCGATTTTCAGGTTGGCTGCCGTTCAGACGTTCTTGAGCATATGTTTGGGGATGATGGTTTGGGGGCCCTGGAAGACATTGTATTAAACATGTTCATTCCAGGTAGCGTCTTACCTCATTCCAAAGATAATGTCCTTATGACTCAAGAAATGGTCTTGCATGAGGGTTGAACAAGGGCTTAGGGTACATTTCACATGTTTGGCCAACGATCTTTAGGCAAAAGAGAACATAGAAGTCATTTTATTAAATACTGGCTGTTTTACTTCCGTGGAATGAAGAATTGATTAGCATTTTTTAAGTTAGCTGTTCTGGATTCATTGGATTCACTTAGCGTCCATAAGTATAACTGATTTAGATTTAACATTCTTTTCTGCGCTTTTGCAAACCACATTAGAGTAAAGGAAAATTTTTATGGAATGAATTACTGAACACAGAAACATTAACATTGAGCAGGGGCCAGGGGTATAGGAATAAGTTGTGAGCGAATGACCCGGAGTGAAGGATTACATCTGACCAGTAGGATGCTGTAGAAATACGCGATGTATGGGACAGGTATAGTGTCCTCTATTTAGAAATGATTGATCTTTCTTTCCTAATTAGTGCATCATTATTACTCCAAAGATAACATACACCTGTAAGCATAAGTGACTTTATTTCCTTATACAGACTTTTTGAATCATTTTTATTGTTCTGTTTCCAAGAGGCACATGGATTGGGGCAAAGAAAGTGGTTCTCCATGGAACTGTCATAGCCCCAAAGCCCTTCTTCTTACGCCCTTGCAGGCTCATGGCAGATGTGGGATGGCATTAGAGAGATGTGTTTGCTTCATTATCAATATGGTGCAGCTAAGGAGCATTTAATTTTCCCTTGTCTTGTGTGGAAAGCTTAGAACTCATCTTCGACGCTTGACTAGAGATTTGAGCTGTTTGGTTTTTCTGATTGAGGCCTGGCATCTCTCAAGGCAATATTAAACAACCGATTTAATGATCTCCTTGAGTATTCCTCTCTCATGAACGCTTTAGTAGAAGTGCACCCATATCGCAAAGTGGGGTTCGCCGGAGTTCACCAGTGTCGCTGATGGAAATGATCTTCTGACTGGATCTGTCTCCAGTCCTTCGTTCCCCAAACCTACCCACGTCATACGCTATCTAAAAATTAATATTCCTTTTGTAGGGGCGTGGGGACAATATTTATATAGACTTAAGATTTAACCTGGAATATACGCAGTAGGAACAGGAGTCCCACTCTCTAGTCTGGCATTGGAATCTATGCCACGTACTTGGGATTTTATCTGTTTGTACATCTGCCTTATGAGTAAGTCTGCGGTCAGACGGAAATGCCCACTGAAATCCTCAACCTACCAGAGTATTTCTGCAGTGTTCCCATCTACCATCGTCTCTCAGCAGCTGGACCACAGGACACAGTGTCTGTCCACTTTGCTTCCTTCAGGACCCCTTGGAGCTCATCGGACCGTGGCGATTTCTCAGCCACACACTGTCTTAAGTTGTCTACTGTGCTTTCTCCTTGTATCTTCAACTCTTGGCTTATTGGTTAATAGTTGAGTATACCCCATCTCCTCAGACATATGAAAGGATATCGTAGAAAGCAATGGTGAGTTAGTATCTTTCTCCGATGATAACATCAACATGCTTAACCCTCCTGTGGTTCCCTTTCCCGAGTCCGTCTCTTGGTACGTTAAATGACGTTAAGAACACCCACTTTGCTCGGTTATTCTACAGGTTAAATCATTAAATAAAATAGAGCCTAGCAGCATGTCTCTTGTAAGGAATCACTGGGATTGTTCATCAGTTTTTGGTGAACATAACTTTTCACAAATGTTTATCATGTTGGGTTCTTTTTTTAGAATTTTTTTTTAATGTTTATTGTTGAGAGAGAGAGAGTGCGAGTGGGGGGAGGGCAGAGAGAGAGGGAGACTCAGAATCTGAAGCAGGCTCTAGGCTCTGAACTGTCAGCACAGGGCTTGACGTGGGGCTTGAACTCACGGACTGCGAGGTCATGACCTGAGCCGAAGTCAGACGCTCAACCGACTGAGCCACCCGGGCGCTCCCCACATGTTGGATTCTTAGGGTAATGTTATGAAGTGGCCAGAACAGGCATTTTTATCTGCATTTGTCAGTTGAGGAAACAAGTTCACCAACATTAAGGGCCATTTCGCAGTGATCTGTGGGCCAGTGGTATTTACTAGACCTTGAGAATTTTAATCCTACTTTGGTACCTTTGCATGTCGAATAATTGTTGGATAAATGAACAACTCTGAGCAAGAAAAGAGAGTGCCTCTTTTCATGCAGGGAGGTGATATGGCAAATAAATTCAGTGAAATGAAGGAGCTGCATTTTAATGATAAATTTCAAGGAGGTAAAAGTGGAACATTTGTATTTTCGTCCTACAAAAACCATTGGAAAGTGCTCTTCAAAATTTCCTAGCAACGCAATACAGTGCAGTGTCCCTGTTGACTGATGACGTTGGGATCAGGAGAGATTGGCAAGGGCAGGAACTTCCCTCCCTTGACTAAAGTGACGTGACCCCATTCTCGTTACATCTGCAGAAAACAGATCGTAAGTAGTCACCACGTTAATGAATCCAGAGATGGACTAATGGAAGGAAACAATTTATTTCTGTCTCGTCAATTTCCTTCCTTTGTAACATATTGTTCCTCGTCAATTTCCTTCCTTTGTACTATGATTTTTAACAAAATGCCTGACAAGTAATTTAGTGGCGGGTATGATTAATGCCCATGTGGCTTTTAAGGACTGGTGGGCAATATAGGAAACCGTTTTAAATAGAACAGCTGTTGTGCTGGAATAATGCGAATACCTAGGAAACGAAAAGACTAAGCTTGCCCTCTACTGGAATTCAGAATTACACCACTTGAAGCTTCACGAGAGGAGGGAAAAAGGATCTATGTATTTTTTAATTTTTTTTGCTTTGCACATTTTAAATTCGGGCCTCCTGTTAGCAATTTGGTTAACCCGCTTCAGTATGTATTCTATGCATAGATCCAATTTAATGAACCGCTCACTTTCAAGGTAGAATTTCGGGTCCCACGGAAGAAGCTTTGGATAGCACGTGATCAGGTGGTCTGCAGAGTTATCATAGCAGCGGCTTCTGCTCTCTTACCCGTTCTGCAAAAGAGGAGGGATCCATTGACACCCAGTTGGGAGTCCTCGCAGTCCGGAATTGGTGTTAGGTGCTCAACATAACCTCGGGAATGAAATCACGCCGGCACAGTAAAACATCGTCCGACAGTTGCCGTGAGCGCAGCCCTGACCGTTGAAGGGGCAAGGCGGGGTTAGGGGGCAGGATGCTGGCTACCAGCCCTTGGGAAAAGCTGCCGTCCCCGTTCGTTGGCTCTGAGTATCCCTGTCACAGCTGTCGGAGAGGCGGTGCAACCCGGCACCTGCTGCTGGGCCACGGCCAGTGAGGGCTGCAGGCTGGGACACCCCAGGAGAGGTGCAGGTCGGAAACATGGGTGGCTGCAGGACACGGTGCTGGCAGTGGCTTCAGGCTCGGGCTAATACACCGCCTCGTGTCTGTCCTCTCCTTCCAGCTTGGCACTGTCTCCTCTTCCTCATATGGCCTCCAAAGACCACCAGCTGGTGCCGGGGCTTTGTTGTAATATGCACGCTTATGTCTGTACTCTCCGCGGCGTTACGGACTTCAGAAACTGGAAAAGAGAGGTTTGCCTTGCTGGAGGCCAGTACAGATCGACCGAGCAAAAATTTGCATCTCCGCTCTCGGCTCAAGGCTATTTCACATTTGTTGCACGTGGCCCAAGGTTTAGAGAGAAAACACGGGCAGTGTTATCTGTCAAAGCTAAAGTGAGCATTTACGGGGGTGGCTGGGTGGGGGGAAAGAGTAGAACATTCCAGACCTGTACATCACCCTGCTGTTTAAACTTCAGCTAAAATAGCAGTTTGCTCTGATTTTAAAGCAGCCAGAGCAACGTGTGTTTAGAAGTTACATATGCCTCCGTGAAGGGACATTGCATAACTTACCTTTTCTGGTTTTCCTCAACAGTAGAAACTGACTCCTATCGTTTACAGTAAGGTGCTTTATTGCAAAAATAGAATTATGGCATTTTTTTTCCACTTCATAGAGGAAACAGTGGATTACATTTTAGAAATTTTGTGGGTTTTCTCTTAATACTTCCCGTGAAACTTTGGTGCCTGCCAGGATTCACCCCTCCCAAAATGCAGCATCTTATAGTCCCAGTGAGGAAAAGTGCACGTGTAGATTTAGATGTTTGGGGTTTATTGGTGTTTGGTTTCAGGTCATGAATTCCAGAGCTCGGCCGGGTGAACACATCCGAATTCTAGTTATCTTCTGAGAAACAATGAGGTCAGAAGATAGGAGTTGATAGGGTTTCTTTCCTTTTTCTTTTTTTTAACTTTTCAAAATGTTTTTGTTTATTTTTGAGAGAGAGAGAAAGTGGGTGAGGGGCAGAGAGAGAGGGAGACACAGAATCTGAAGCAGCTCCAGGCTCCGAGCCGTCAGCACAGAGCCCGACGCGGGGCTCGAACTCACGAACCAAGAGATCATGCCCTGAGCCGAAGTCGGACGCTTAACGGACTGAGCCACCCAGGCGCCCCTAGAGCATAATCACTTTTAAACATTGGAAGCTGAAACAGGGTTTGACCTCAAGGAAAATGAGAACTGTTTCAGCTGTTTTCTTCCCCCGACTGTGGAAGCTGTCAGTTTTAAGTAGATGCAGCATAATTTTCAATCTCCAGCAAAGGTTTTTTAAACATCCAAGTATTCGCAGGAACCGTGAACCGTTGACTGTCAGCTGTGTGCCATGCGTGTTGCAAAGATTAATTCAGAAGCGCTGCAAACGTGCAAAGCAGATGATGACCTCAAGGTTCGCTTTTTGAGAAAGGAGGCTCGGACGCTGAGCCGCGTGGCCTTGGCCGAAAAATAGTGAGCTGCAGGGTTTGGACTCAAGTTTGTCTGATACCCAAGCTCATGTTTGTGCCCTGCTACCCCTCCAGGAAACGTGTTGATTTAAAACACTTTTTCTACCGGGAATAAGTAAATTTCAGCGCCAATACAGAACCAGTTTTCTGCTGTCTCATTCAACGTGCAAAGGGCCCGTGATAATCTTTCCGAATAGCATGCACTTTTATAGCTCTTTGTAGTTCTCATAAGATTCTGCCACCTGCATCCCAAGTGGGTATTAACAAAGCCAGCTCTGGAAGGGAGCTACTTGGGAGAAGAAAGGCCAGGGCAGTCTTGGAGGGTGAAATAAATAGGGCCAGTGTGTGGAACCACAAAAGACCCAGAGCAGCCAAAGCAATCTTGGAAAAGAAGAACAAAACTGGAGGTATCACAATCCCAGATTTCAAGATCTATACAAAGCTGCAGTAAAAAAAAAAAGGGGGGGGCGGTCAATATGAAGTTTCTCAAGTATGGACGGGAAAATGTGTCTACACTTTAAGCCGCAGTCCTCATACTGGTCACTCTAGAGGTGGTTGGGGGTCCTCGGGAAGAATGGGAAGCAGGCGTCTCACTGGGCATAGGGGTTCTTCCTGGCTCCCCAGTCCAAGAGGCAGACGGAGCGCTGAGCCAAGTGTCTGAGGTCAGAGCCCGCAATCCCAGCAGCTGGATGCTGGTAGAAGTCCATCTGCCGAACGGCAGTGACTCTTCTGCGTGTCGGTGACTCTGGACCACAGACGCTGATGACAATTAGCAGGCAGTTATAGACCTGGAGACCAAGTCTGCCCTGACTGAGTCAGGCAGAAAGAAGTGAGAATTATGTTATGATACCGCTATTGCTCAAACAAGCTAGAGATAAAGAGAAACAGAAAATAAGTGCCCAAGACACTGCGTACCAAAGGATGTCCGAGTTGCCGAGAGCATGGGCTGATTGAAATGGCAGAGACCACATTCAGGGCAGTGGAACTTGATAGGGTATCAAGTAGGTTTCAGCTCAGTCTACTTGGGTTTCTTGGTACAAGAAGTGGGAAGCTCTTCCAAAAACTCTAACAAGAAAAATGGTCAATGGCTGTGTTTGAAACATCAGAGACCACTTTCTTTTATTAATTTTTTAATGTTTATTTTTGAGAGAGAGAGAGAGAGAGAGGAGCAGGGGCAGAGAGAGAGGGAGACACAGAATCCAAAGCGGGCTCCGGGCTCCAGGCTCCAGGCTCCAAGCTGTCAGCACAGAGCCCGACGTGGGGCTTGAACTCACGAGCTGTGAGATCACGACCTCAGCTGAAGTCAGATGCTTAATCGACTAAGCCATCCAGGTGCCCCTTTAATGTTTATTTTTGAAAGAGAGAGAAGAAAAGAAGAAGGAGGAGGAGGAAGAAGAGGAGGAGGAAGAAGACACAGAATCTGAAGCAGGCTCCAGACTCTGAGCTGTCAGCACAGACCCTGACGTGGGGCTCAAACCCAGGGACTGTGAGATCATGACCTGAGCCAAGATCAAGAGTCGGACGCTCAACCGACTGAACCACCCAGGTTCCCCCAGAGGCTACCTTTTGCCCATCACTGATCTACCTGGAAGACGACATTTGCTTTAGCTTACACTAAAATAATGTGATAGTATTGCTGTCATTGTTTGAGCTTATAAATGAAATTCTCCCCTGCTGGAAATTGGGGAATTAAATTCACGGCGTTTAGTAGCTTTTGAATAACTTCCAGCACCCAACACCAGTGGTTCTCAGACTTGTGCAACCAGCTGCCTGGCCCCTCCCCCGAGGTCTGGATTCAGTAGATGTTGGGTAGGGTCTGAGAATTTGCATTTCCACAAAATTCCCAGGACCGCGGTGACAGCATCTCCACAAGGATGTCTTGTGAGGCAGGACAAGTTTGTCTTGCTTTATAATATTGCTCTTCTGTTTTTTGTCTCGTTGGAGAAGGACTACGAGGAAACGCAATGGGAAATTCTGACTAGGAAAAAGCAAGCAGTAATTAACCTGACAACCGCCATATTTTAATCTGGCAGATTAAATGGAACAGAAAAGCAAAGGCTAGTCCTGTCTTTGAGGCTCTTTGGTGTGTGCGTTGGGAGGTCTTGGGAGCATCCTTCCTTTCTGGAGGCAGGGCGACGGCAGAAAGGTGTCTTCCAGGGTGTTCCCTTGGGGTGACGGAGCCTGAAGACTATAGCAGGAAGGGGAAGGTGCATTGCCCACAGTGGAGCTTTGGGCCTCCCCCAGGCTGGGATCACAGCAGAGGGGAGACTTCCACTGGGGCAGGCCCCTTCTACCTCCAGCCGCATCTGCACATACATCTTCTGGCCTCCGCTTGCCCCCTGGATACAGGAACACACATTTTACCGTGGATCTAAAGAGAACCGTTAAAGCTAATCGCGTCACAGGTAAGTGCCTTTGCCTTCGTCCAGCGATGGTGATAATGATTGTGTCCTGAAGTCTGAAAAATAAAGTTTTACTGAATGTATAAATTTGCGACTTTGACTTTGTACAAGGGGCAGAATGTACCTAAGATGCCAGTGTTAATGACGACCAACTGTAACCGCCTGTCCTGGCTCGCTCCGTGTAACTTGCAGACAGATGGGATTGTGATAATGGCGATTACTGTTCTCAGTTACCGATTGCGTGAAAATATCAGAGAAAAAGGACACACTGCAGTTCCCAGCTCAGGAAAGAGTGGATGTGGATAGAGGAGCTTCGTATAATTTCGGGTTTCTAATGTTAAAACGTGGAAGTGAGAGAACGGAATCGAAATCCGTTTAATCCTATACTAAAAGTTCTTCCCCTTATCCAAGCAGCTCATGGAATTTTAGCCTGTAATTTGGTTGTGGTGCTTGCATTAATTTGGCTATGAAATCGGAAATTTCCCGAGGGAGGATGAATTGTATTTAAAACTTCTGCTCCTAATGCCTCAGCCAGTGCCTCACACATAATCAGTAGTTAACAGTTATTCGCTAAATCAGAGTTTGGGCCCCTGTCTTGTAGTGTAAGCAGGTGAGTTGGAAATGAACACAGAGAGCTGCGGTGGGGATTCTCTGAGGTCCTGAGCAGAGCGGAAGCAGCGGAGAGAAGGCCCTGGAGTGGCCCCTGGAAACCATCCTGCGTCCTGCACGCGGGGTCGCCAAGGGGATTTGCATCTTCGTACCCAACCGGTTCAGGAGGAAAGACCTTGACTGTTTCTGCCTGGATCGTATCGGCCTCTAGCCAAAACAGATCGTGTCCCCGAGTCCTCACGTCATGGAGCTAGATGTTTGAGAGAGCCTTTCTCCTTTGAGCCCAGCCTGTGAATCCACAGGGAAAAGGGGTGCCTGGGGGGCAGTGCGGTGATCCATCAGGGGAATGATGCCCGGTGAGGTTCAAACCTCTTCTCTGGTAAGACAAACAAGCCAGGGCTGGAAAGAGCAGGACCCCGATCCCAGCACCTCTTCGGCGAGTGGGCCACAATTTCAGCCGCAAAGAAGGCGGAAGATTCCTGCAATATAATGAGATAAAATACCAGCCACGCCAGTCATCAGATCACTGATAAAACCCAACATCGTCTTAATAAGTATCGCATAGGGATGGAGACTCCTTAAGCATGGTGCGAAGTATTTTGGAGAAATGAGTTGCCAGTCTTGAAACGCTTTTTATTATCTTGCTTACACACAAAGATGCATGATTATTTTGAAAGTCAGGACGTCACTTATTTGATCACTCCATGACAGGAGTAACCTCCTGGAAGTTCCGCAGGGAAAGCCTCCATTCGATCGTGACAAAGGGTCTGCATGATTTGAGGCACTCTTATTTCAGCTTTAAGCCCTCCTGTCTTGTTGACTGCCCACCCCACTCTATCATCCCCAGTCAGTTGCCAAGTTCACACTGCTCAAACTCATTTTTCTTGCGCTGAATCAGGCATTGAATTAAATTTTCTAAATACAAATTAAAGAGTATCTCTGTATTACCAGGAAGATTTGTGTCTCGTTAAACAATATAATGGTTTGAGTCCAAGGACTTAGCAAGAACGACTCAAACCAAATTGGTTTTGCCCATATTTTAAAATCTTTTCACATCTCGCTTCTGTATTCCACACAAATGCATAAATCTTAAAGCAACTAGAGTCAGCTGAAAAAAGAAATGTTCTAAGCATTTCCTGTGAATAAAAGATATTTGAGAAAGTAGGCTGAGGAAGATAGGGAAGAAACTGAAATGAGTAGAGATAACTGATGAGCTGATTTAATACACTTCAAGGAGTGGGCTAGCAAGCCCTTGGCATATGTTCTCTTCTTTCTGTATAAAATATTTCTCTTGCTACAGAAACTCCCAAAAACAAAGTAACTGTCACAGCATGTCTTTAACTGTATGCGTTCCTGTAGGATTCACTAGTTTCATATGTCTCCATGTTCTTCTTGGCTTTCCACTGATGGCCAAGTGGACGTGTCCAGCAAATGATTCTGAGATGGAAGGACTTACCGTGAAATGCGGATAGGTGAAAACAGGAGTTCGGGGCATAAACAGGTGGTTCCTGTACATGAACGTCAGATACACCTGTTTAATTAAGTCTTTGGATCGCTAGATAGATTTGCCCCCCAGGAAAGTTAGTCCAAGAAGCGGCCTACAGAAATGGTACTAAACTTGACCTGTACCAAAACAAGTTGGTATTGCTTCAAGAAATATTTTGTTAGTGGTTTAATTTGCACTATTATCATTGTACGGTGTCTGGTTGTATTTCTTCTCTAATTTATCATTCTTATTCTTTGCCAATCATTTTGACTAAGATACTTGATCAATAATTAATATATCAGCTCTTAAAATTCAGTATTCCTGTGGCTAATATTACTTCCCTCTGTTTTTTTTTTTTGTTGAAATATACAGGTATTTTGAAAAATTTTTATGTTTTCCATTCGGTCTTTTCCTTTGTGGCTTACATCTGTTTATTCGTGTTTAGAACTGCCTCTCTCTTCTACAGTTATATACATTTTTTAATCTTAATTTTCTTGTAGTCCTTTCATGACATCATATTTCACATTTAAATCGTTAAACCGTCTGGATTTTACCTGTTGGTACAGAGTGAGAAAGAGATATACCTTAATTTTTCCCCCCAAAATGATTACTGGTTGTCACAAAACCTTTTGAGGTAATGCCTTATTCTTTGATTAGAAATCCATCTTAATCATGAGGGAAATTATTATTTATATTTATGAGGCTCTGATGCAGAGACAAGTTTTAGTTCATAAATAGAGATTTAGTTCTAAATATTGCAAGAGATTTTAGGACACATAAGGTATTCTTGCGATACTCAAACCTCCTCTAAAAATTCTTTATAGTTCCGAGTATTTCCAGGATTTCGATAGACCCCACAACTCTTACTTCTCCAAACCAGGGGTCAGCAAACTTCTCTTGTATTTTAGGCCTGTGGCCACATGGCCTTGGTCAAAGTGGTGCTTACTAACTGCTGTTGCATAATAAAAGCAGCTGTAGACAGTGCCTGCGTGAAGGAAGGCTGTTCTCTCCCCACAACCTTTGTTTATGGATGCTATGATTTGAATGGTGAATAATTTTCACAGAGAAGAAAATATTCTTATTCTGATTTTTTTCAGTGATCTAAAAGTGTAAAAAACATTCTTAGCTCGTGGTTCCTACAAAAACAAGCTATGGGCCAGATGGGGTCCACGGGGGGGTATCTGCCAACCTTCGTTCTGTAAGATAGCGCCTCCCGTGTTTGGAGAGGGTTGTAGTAGACTTTCTATCATTTCTAGTTGGCGATCAACCTGCTTTTTTTTTTTTTTTAATTTTTTAAAATGTTTATTTGGTTTTGAGAGAGAGAGAGAGACAGAGTGTGAGTGGGGGGAGGGGCAGAGAGAGGGAGTCACGGAATCGGAAGCAGGCTCCAGGCTCCCAGCTGTCAGCACAGAGCCCAACCCCTGGCTTGAACTCACGAACTGTGAGACCGTGACCTGAGCCGAAGTCAGATGCTTAACTGCCACCCAGGCGCCTCTGCAATCAATCTGCTTTTTAAGTGTAATGTTTTAAATTGGCATGACTGTCAGTTAGCTGAGGTGACTTACTACACAGTTGTAGAAGCAAGTGAACTATAAAAATACAAGTTTGTGGGTATGGTAGAACTCAACAAAAATGTTTTAAGCATTTATATTTAACAAATCATTCCATTTGGGTCTGAAGCTTTCAGCTGTCAAGGTATAAAGAGCAAAGGAACAATGTGTTCGACTCTGATTTTTTAATTAAAGCAGGCAATTCATCAGAATAAAGTTTATACCATGAAAATTTTAAGAATTTAGTTTTAACACATGGTTTCTTTGGGGAAGGATGCTTATGAATGTATTATGAATTGTTGCATTGTACAACTTGTTTTTTTCCTTAAATTATGCTATCTTAGAGATCTGATATCAGGAGATCTTATACATCAGTCTTTTTTTTTTCCTGCTGAAATCCATACTTTAATAATTACAATATTTTTTCCATTTCTTTTTTTTTAATGTTCGTTTATTTTTGAGGGGGGGCGGGGAGGGGCAGAGAGAGAGGGAGACAGAGAATCCGAAGCAGGCTCCAGGCTCCAAGCTGTCAGCACAGAGCCCGACGTGGGGCTCGAACTCACGAACGATGAGATCATGACCTGAGCTGAAGTCGGACGCTTAACCGACTGAGCCACCCAGGTGCCCCAATTTATTGTATTTTTAATTTGTATTATTTATTTATTATTATTTTTCATGTTTATTTATTTTTGAGAGAGAGAGAGGGAGAGGGAGACACAGAATCCGAAGCAGGCTCCAGGCTCTGAGCTGTCAGCACAGAACCCGATGCAGGGCTTGAACTCACGAACTGCGAGATCATGACCCGAGCTGAAGTTGGACGTTTAACCAGCTGAGCCACCCAGGCACCCCTCCTCCGTTTCCTTTTTGAGGAACATATTTTTAGTTATGCTGTTAGGAGTAAACACGTGAATTCCTTTTACCATGTGTATACTCTCTGTATTGTTGATAAAGCTTATTGCCTTAATACATGTTTTCTCAGATGTTACTTATGGCTCCAGATTTCTTTTGAACAGTGTATTCTGTAATTTCTTATTCTATACCTTCAGTCTTTCCATGTACTTACATTTTAAATACGCCTCTCCTAAACAGAACAAATCAGGATTTTGGTTTTGTGTTGATTGTAACAGTCTTTATCTTTTAATTTTGGATTCAACCCTGATTGTAATTACTGGTACATTGGAATTCTACTCTCTGCTTTTCTGCTTTCCATGTATTTGTCATACTTGACTAAGCTTTTCTTCTTTTGGCTTGCTTTCTTTTGAATTAAATAAACCAATTTATTTTCTTTCCTCTACTGGCTTGAAAGTGAAATACTCTATTTCCACTTGTTGGTGGTGATCACATTTTAACAAGCGCATTTAATACAGTAAGTCAAAATTTGATCCGTTTCCTGGTTCTTATTTCAAACAAATAAGAACTTGACATTATTTTAACTCTAATCCCCCTCACCCTGTCTTTGCCTTGACTGTATCCCTGTCACTGCCCAGATTTTAATATACCTTGGTTGTTGTAGTAATCAATCTTCAGTTGTTTCAATTATTTAAATCACCGTCATCCAATTATTTACTCTTTATTTGTCTTCAATAAATACGTAAGAGTAGAATCCTTGCTCACAGGAAAGGTGCAGTTTAACGTTATAACACTCTACTTAAAAGGTTTCCAAATGACCTGTCCTTAGGTTTATGCCTCTAGCTTAGCAATGTAGGAGACTGCTTCACAATCACTTGGCATTGACAGTTTTGACCTTTGCCATTCTTATTAAGGGTCCCCCCCCACTCCCCATGATGTAGAGCAACTTCTTTTTGTCCTGTGCTTACTGGTGTCTCAAAATAATTCTTCTCTGAAGTGTTTGTTCAAATTCTTTTACCATTCTATTTGGGTGGCTTATTTTGTTGCTATTGATTTGTAGGGATTCTTTATATATTCCAGATACTAGTCCTTTGTCTGATATATGCAAATGTTTTCTCCCAGTCTGCATTTCCTTCTCTTTATAGTGTCTTTTTTTTTTGTAACGTTTGTTTATTTAGAGGGTGTGTGTGTACCATGTGCGCTCATGCAAACGAGAGATGCTTGCTCATGCAGGCAAGGAGAGAGAGAATTCCAGGCAGCCTTGGCACTCAAACTCATAGACCATGAGATCATGACCTGAGCTGAAATCATGATTTGGACGTTAAACTGACTGAGCCACCCAGGCATCCCTCTTTATGATGTCTTGATGAGCCAAAGTTGTTAAAATTGATGTTAAATATATTCATTTTTTTGCGCTTACTTCTTTGTCTTTCCTGAGAAGTGTATTTAATTTCTAAATTTTTTTTAATGTTTACTTATTTTTGAGAGATGGAGACAGAATGCAGGTGGGTTAGGGGCAGAGAGAGGGAGACACAGAATCGGAAGCAGGCTCCAGGCTCCGAGCTGTCAGCACAGAGCCTGACGCGGGGCTTGAATGCACAAGCTGTGAGATCGTGACCCAAGCTGAAGTCGGACGTTCAACCGACTGAGCCACCCAGGCGCCCCCGTGAAGTGTATTTAGATCAATTTTATGGTGCAGCGTGTACTCTATTTTAACAGAATGTCATGTGCCTCTTTCTATTTCTCCTTTCCTTTGGGATTCCAGTTCTATATGCATTCTGCCATTTGATATCGTCCCAGAGTTCAATATGGCTCTGTTCTCTTTTTTACGTACGTATTTTGCTCTCTGTCCTTCAGATCGGACAATTCCTATTGATCTGTCTTCAAGTCCATAGACCATTTCCCCAGCCACCTCCAATCTGGTGTTAATGACATCCAGTGATTTCTTTTTAATTTCAGGTATTTTCCAGTTTTAGAATTTACATTTACTTTTTATACCGTATATTTTTCTCCTGAGATTATTCATCTCTTCACTCCTTAGAACTATTTTTCTTTTTAAACCCTTGACCGGGTTTATCACAGCTGTGTGTGATTCATTGTCTGCTAATTCGAGGAGGTTGATAATTTCAAGGTCTGTTTCCGCTGACTCCTATTCTCTTGAATATGCATGATATTTTACTGTTTCATCACACGTCTGCTAATTCTGTATTGTATTCCTAGGCACTGGACATGATGCATTCCGGAACTGTGACTTCTGTTGTCTCCTGACGACGATTGAATTTTTCTGTAGCAGGCAGTTACACTCAGGGCCAATTACCTTGAACTTGGAGAGGTTTCACTTATAGTGAACCTTGCACTTTATTAGGACAGGTCTCTAAATGTGGACCTTTGGGGATTACACAAGACACCCTGAAACGTTTACCACGCCTCTAATTTGGAAAACGTGTCAATCTAAGTTCTGCTCTCCTTCTGGTGGGCAGTAACTGAAATCTAAATTCAGTTTTTTCAGCCTTCCAACTGCTGCTTTCTGCGGGGCTCCATGGTGTCTTTCGCAGACATTTGTCATTCACAATTCATTTAATACTTGTGGGTCTTTGTGTGGAGGCTCTGGCCCTTCTCCACTGCAGCTCCTTCATTTTGTAAGATCTTCCACATCAATTTTCAGCTACCCTGGGAGCCTCAAACTCGCCCCTCTGGCACCTAAAGCCAGTAAACCTGTTCTTGTTGGTTTGTTCATTTTTTCCTAACCACACTGCATCCCATGTACTAGATAGCATCAGTAGGGGAAATTTGTATGGATCTTCATCTAACTTGGTGAAGTTCTTTCCTTTCAAGAGTCATCAGCTTATCCCTACTTTTAAGACGTCTTGAGAACCATCAAATTGTGTTACTTCTAATCTTTTCCCGGAGTTTACCAGGTTAGCGTGATAGAAGTTAATTTACCATTGTTAGAATCACAATGATCCAAATCAGTATTTTAGTTCATGAACTCTCTCTCTCCTGAGCTGTGTTTCCTAGTATTGTTATTTCCATCCTTTAAGATCCTAGTTTTGTGTCTTCTATCTTCACTTCTATACGTTCTCTTTGGATATTTTCCTAATTTGGTTTTTCAGTTTTGATAGTCTCTTATTCTCCTTGTCATGCCTTCAATTATTGCTTAAAACACATTAAGCCTAGTCATTTCATTTGATCATTCCATTCTCTTCCATATCTTTGGATCTAATATACAAGGGGAGGGTTGCTTCTTTTCATTTATTTTTATTTTTTTATTTTTAATTATTTTTTAATATTTATTTATTTTTGAGAGAGACAGAGACGGAATGTGAGCAGGGGAGGGACAGAGAGAGAGGGAGACACAGAATCTGAAGCGGGCTCCAGGCTCTGAGCGGTCAGCACAGAGCCCGACATGGGTCTCGAACCCACGAACCATGAGATCATAACCTGAGCTGAAGTCAGACACGTAACTGAGCCACTCAGGTGCCCCAAAGGGTTGCTTTGAACTTCTGATGGCTTCTTTCTTTATGTTTTTGAGTTTTTTAATTGTAAGTTTTCCCTCCCTTTGGAACTTCTACCTATGGGAGTTCTTTGAGCATGGCCATTAAAGTACATTCCTAAAGTGAAGAATCTGTTGTGTTCCACTGAAACATGGGGGTCATGTCCAAAACTGGATTGTCTTAAGTTATGGTTTGGCTTGCTGTTTACGGGGCACACGGTTAACATGAATGGAAGCTCAAAACCCAGAGATGTTTAAGGCATAACTAGGGGAGATATACTTTTCTCTTTTTTTGGAATGCCATGAGAGTAAAGCATCTTCCAGAGGTCTACTCACCAATTTTGCTGGACATGGAAGCTCTGATTTCTGGTATTTCAGACGGTGTTTACAGGTATGGAAAAGCTCTGTCTTCTTTCTCATGTTCTTGGAGAACTGTTCTCATCGCCACTATGAAACGTCCTTACTTGTTGTGCATCACACTGCTACTTACTTTGTTTCACAAACCTGCGATCCAGACGTCTGTGGGGCCAACATCGCACCTGAGGCTTCACGGGAGAAGGACCCCACCCCAAGCTCATGTGGGTCACTGGCAACATTCAGGTCCTGGTGGGTTGTTGGACGGATGGGCTCCGTTTCTTGCTGGTTGTCAGCTGGAAGCCATCTTCTTTGTCATGTGGGCCTCTCCAGGTGACAACTCACAACATGGCAGCTTGCTTCTTCAAAGCCAGCAGGAGCAGGTCTACTGGTAGGACTAACGGCACGACCTTACGGACTGTAGTTGCAACGTGGAATCACATACGTCCCATCGCCTGTCCCAGAGTCGAGTGTTAGACGAAACTCCCACGCCCTCCACACTCAAGGAGAAGGAGTCACACAAGCACATGAGTACCAGGAGTCGGCAGTCATGGTGACCACCTTAACATCTGTCCACTGCGTTTCCCATGCCTTTTTCTGGATTGATACCATTTTCTTTGCAGCTGTTTAAAATACGTTGGGTTATTTATAGTTGAGCATTCCTTATTTACCCTCCTGCTTTCCCAACAGTATCTAGGGTTGGTAGATTATACATTCTTTTCCCAAATAAGTCAAGGTTATTGAATTCATAATATTACATATGAAAAAATACCAGTGCAGATCTGACTTATTGGATGTGATCAAGGGACATACTAGCCTTAACCTAGTTCTGACTGAATAGGAATTATTCAGTGTGGATTGATATCTGATCCTACCAAAGGAGCAGTACAGTGTCCCATTATCAAAGGAGCTCTGTTTGCCAGCGATTGGAATAATTAACTTAGGCTCAGGTGTTAATGACCAATGATGGCATTTTATATAATCATCCAAACCAGATTTTCAAAATAATCAAGGCCTCTGTGTCTTAATCCAAGAGAGTGAGTGGGGTGCAGGTTATTGACTCCTTAAGAGGATCAGTCTGCCACAGACAGAATGTATTCTAAGCAAGGTAATTAGCCCCAGACAAGCCATAGTGATATGTAGACTTGGAGCTTCTTTAATTGAAAATGCCAAAACATAATGGTGTTCAAAACATGTAAACTATTTTGGATTTTCCATTACCTAATTTGCTGCCTTACTCTGTAAGTATAGAAAATATTGATGAAAATTATAATACATGTTCCAAATCAATTCCTTTTCTGTTGAAAGGAAGATTTTATTTTGTTTTATTTTAAAAGTTTATTTAAAAATAAGAGAGAGTGCACGTACGTGTACGTGAGGTGGGACAGAGAGAGAGAGAGAGGGAGAGAGAGAATCCCAAGCAGGCTGCAAGCTGTCAGTGCTGAGTCTGACGTGGGGCTTGAACTCACAAACTATGAGATCATGACCTGAGCCGAAATCAAGAGCTGGATACTTAACTGGCTGAGCCAGACGCCCCAGGAAGATTTTAAAAATGGAAATGATTTGCCTTCTTACAAGACCACATTTTTAGGTTACAGACTAGAGTCAAGCTTTCATTAAAAATTTTAATTGTTTTTCTTTGCAAATGGGTTAAGCAAAATGCTTAGTGTGTAGTTTTTTTTAGAAAACACTGTATATAATTCCAAATTATGCTTATTAACATGTGTGTCCTTAGAACTCAGAAACTCTCTCTCCATTTCTTTGCGTGTGTGTGTGTGTATAAAATTGCGGGCACTAGTTGCTATAGTCAATATTTAAAGTGCTAAGCTCAACACAAAATCTAAAATTCTATCAGAAAAGAGCTATTTCTGCCGCTTGAAAAATGTCCTATCTGCCCAGTCCCTGCTCACAGCTTTCTAGCTGTGACTTTGGAACAAAGCCATGATTCTTCTACCGGAAAATGTTTGGAGATAGACTTTGAATGTTAAGTCATTTGGGATGGTGTTTTTTTCATTTGATGTTAGCATCCACTGTTCGTGCAGTATGAAGACATCAGTTCAACGAAAGCAGATGCGAAATAGATATTATCCCTGGACTAACGATGATGCTTAGCATCTAAGGACGTCTCTAGAATACTTTTTTTTTTATAGAGATGTGGCTGGTGGAGATTTTAGTCATGTTTGGTTTGCCCGGTGGAATTCAGATCAGACCTGTACCAGCTCTAAAACCTCACTGAGGAAAACATGCATTTTTGAGATCTGGGATGATTTGGATGGGATCAAGGTAGATTGTCCGTTGTATAAACAATGAACCGGTTCGTGAAGTAAGTTAATTGTATGAAAATATCCTAAATTGGTTCCCAGTTGACTCCAAGGTTCTCTCTAGCTCTAAAATCGTGACGATGTGAATTATTTTCAAGCACCATTTACATACTGATCTGCCTGTTCCACCTCATTCTAATCAGTCATTAACATGCATCTTCTAAGGACCGCATAGGAGACTCTCTGCTGCTTTTTCTTCCCCTCCCCCTTCTTGCTTGAAACTGACAAGATCATTTCTTATGTGATCAGTGGAGATAGAGACTCTGTTGAGTCGGAGTGAGCTGATTGATTGGAGGTGTGGGGTCGCGGTGTTTGTAGGAAGACAGGGCGCAGAAGACTGTTTGGGAAAGCCACACAGTGGGGGGGGGAGAGGGATGGGCCCGGCACAGCCAGGGGACACTTCTCCCGGTGGGGGTGGGGCACAGAGATGCTGGTGGCAGCGGAAGCGTGGTTTTCTGTGGGGCAGGACTGGCGCTGGCCCAAGACGGGACACCTGCTGTCAACCTCCTCCTTCCGGGGTTCCTTCTATGATTACACCTCCCAGCCCAGCCTCCCCCAGCTCGCACGAGAAAGCCTTCAAATGACTGCGTGAGTCATGTGTTGGGGTTTCCAAGAACCGTCTGCGTCCTCCGAAAGCCCTATCTGTGGGGACATTTCCAACTTGCTGGGTGAGGCCTCAGATCCGCGGCTCCTATTCACAATAATTCTCCATATGCTGCTTTGTAGACCTTGGTTTTTTTTTTTTTTTCCTTCCTTCAGCTTTAAGCAGAAATGTTTAATGAAGGTGAGATTTTGATCTCCTTTTCCGTGTAGAGGAGTTGCTGGATGTGAGTGGGGAAGGAACACGGCTTGATGTGGTGGCTTAATGGAGGCAGTATATAATTATCATTATCTGTGACAATTAAGGCAGCATCGGGCTGTGTTGTGACAGTTTATCGTGGTGTGTGGTGATGCAGTAAAGTGATATTTATACCCCCAAGACTGCTCTGCCATTCAGAAATTCATAACTGTATAAATGCATTCTGTGGATCGAGCATATGTCTTCAGCATTTCCCTAGGTGGCTGCGTCTTTACACTGGGAACGTGGCCCACAAAATGAGAATGAATCCATAGGATAGATCAGAAAATAACAAGTTGCTCGATGATGAACGAAATCGCCCAGTGCCGTCAGGGTGTTAGAATCTGTGAGTACAGGGGAACTGAGGCCGGAGGTGCCAAGGGACCAGACCCACCGAGGCCAGTCTGGGAAGGGAATGGGGAGCAAGTGCTTCAGGGAGGAGGGCTTGGGTCCAAAAACCAATGGAGACTCTGTTACGGGATGAGTGTTGGTGTCTCCTGAAGTTCCTGTGTGGAATCCCTACCCCCAAGGGGACAGCCTTGGGGAATTGATGAGGATCAGATGAGGTCCCAAAGATGGGGCCCTCATAAGTGACTTGGGGCTCTTCTGATGGGAGTCACAGAGAGCTAACCCTTCTCACCCGCTCTGTGAGGACGCGATGAGGGGGAGAAGTCCGAAGTCTGCAGCGCAGAAGTGGCCCTCTCCAGACACACAATCTGTTGGCTCCTTATTCTTGGACCTCCAGCCTCCGGAACTATGAGAAATAAATTTCTATTGTTTGTAAGCCTGTGGTATGTTGTTAAAGCAGCCCGAACACACTAAGGCTTGACCTGCCTACCTCTTCATCCAATTCAGACTTTCCAACCTTGACTCAAAGCTGGAATCAGACAGGGAGTCGGGGAGGCCAGCATCCAAGGGAACGTGGTGAGGCCGATGACCAGAGCTCAGTGACAGGGGTGAAGGACCACCGTGGGTTCCACGAGGGATGGCCATCTACACCGCGGTGTGCAGGAAAACCTGAGACGCGAGAGCTGAGATCAGTGTTCTGAGCTGCAAAGGATGGAAATTCCAGGTTTCGGTTCTGGCTCTGGCCCATGGGCACGTGGTGTGTCTACCGTCCCCACCGTGGAGACCTACTGGCATCTGTTGATGGGGCTGTTGCTCGGGCCAAGTTGGCTGACGTACGAAAGCACGCAGGGCATGTGTGTGCGTCGTTAGCCCTACGTAAAGGTTGCCGTTGTTATTGTCATTTTTCATTCTTCAAATCGCCGTTATTATCCCCGGACAACCAAAGATTGGACCATCTATTCCAGTATATTCAGAACCTCAGAATTGGACCACTGTCTCAGTCTAAAGGAATGACTTACCAAAAAGTAAATGTCAAGGGGCGCCTGGGTGGCTCAGTCGGTTAAGCACCCGACTTCGGCTCTGGTCATGATCTCGCAGTCCGTGAGTTCGAGCCCCACGTCGGGCTCTGTGCTGACAGGTCAGAGCCTGGAGCCTGTTTCGAATTCTGTGTCTCCCTCTCTCTCTGACCCTCCCCTGTTCATGCTCTGTCTCTCCCTGTCTCCAAAATAAATAAACATTAAAAAAAATTTAATTAAGGGGGCTCCCGGGTGGCTCAGTCGGTTAAGCACCCGACTTCGGCTCCGGTCATGATCTCGCGCTTCGTGGGTTCAAGCTCTGCATCGGGCTCTGTGCTGTCAACACAGAGCCTGCTTCAGATCCTCTGTCTCCCTTGCTCTACTCCTCCTCCAGCCTCTCTCTGTCTCTCAAAAAGAAATAAACGTAAAAAAAAATTAACTGTCAAATACTTGGGCAATTGGGGGAATCTCCACCCTGCTGGGAGATGTGGGGCTGCCCAACGACCCCCTCTAGCCCTCCAGGTGCCTTTCACTCTCCTCCACCCTCTTTGTGCCCCAGGAGGCTGAAGTGCTTAATGGCATCCTTGCCCGGTGGCTTCTGACTGGGTTGGGCTGAAGGGAGGCACTGCAGGAGGTGGAGGGCAGGGGAGCAAGGGCAGAGCGTTTCTCCCCCTGCGCCCCCAACACCGATTCCCCAAAGCCGGTTACCTCTGTCAGGCCACCTTGCCACTCACCCTCCCTTCCTGTTCCTTGTCTAGCCCCTACCAGCCTCGGACAGGGACTGGTCCCCCAGTTACTAGCCCCTGGTACTGCCCTATCCTTGGCTGGATTTCCCAATCTTGCTACACCTTTAAAGAATGTCTCTTTATTCACCTATTCCTCCATTTTCTGGCATGAGTGTGCCGTCTACCTCCTTCCGTGGGCACTTCTGTGGTCCTTTAAAGCAGACCCTTATTGTGTCCCTGGCTTCTAAATTATTTAGAGAATATTCTACCTCATTCCCTCCTTTTCTCACCACCTAAAACACCTGACATCTTAACCTTTGACATATAGATACTCAGACACACCCCTAACAGACAAAGCAGGGGGCAGAGAAATTAATGTCCTGTGCCTACGTATCCCCGTTTTAATTATGGAGAATATGTTAATTTTTAAAAGCATTACTGAGATGCTTAGTAACGTAGCAGGTGTTACAAAATGGCACTTTTATTATCCTTCCCCATATCAGACATGGAAATTATGGTCTCTACAGCTATTTCACCACTTGCTAAATGTTCCTAGTCAGTTATCACAGATAAATGCTTCCCTTTAAAGCGTATGTAGACAATTAGAAACTTCTAGGTTAATTAATTTTCTATATTAGAAGAAATGACTTTATATAAATTAAAGGCAGTGGGATTGACGTTAGTAACAATAATGGTCATCATACCCCATGAACCCCATAAAAATATTGAAAGTTGTATTTAACACAATTTGCAGCCTCAAAAGCAAAGCCTTCTGCACAGGTGCACTTTTTAACTAAGACATGTCTGTCCGGGGACTTAATATAAATCAATGGTGATTGGTTATTCACCCATGCTACTTTTCTCTAATGCAGGTAGCATATCCAAAAGATACAAATCATTCCTAAAAGACTGCACTGTCAAAGAAGAGAAGGAAGGAATTTTGGTAAACAGGAGGTGGGAAACTAAGAAGCCAGGAATCGGGTCTGGAGATAAAAGCACATGCCCGGAAGTCTTCTGCAGCGAGCTATGCATCCGACGCCACAGAGAGCGATGCACTTAGCGCACCATGTACATTATCCGTAAGGCACCTGGTCGGGCACAGCAAATCTCGGTCTAGGATTGAGGCAAAGACAGTTACTCATTGAAAGGGACATTTCTCAGTGTAAGGAAAAATGCTCTTGATGACATCATTAAGCTAGTTTCATAGGACTACTTTTTTAAAAGACTGAAATCTAGGGACACCTGGGTGGCTCAGTCAGTTAAGCGTCCCACTTCGGCTTAGGTCATGATCTCACAGCTCGTGAGTCTGAGCCCAGTGTTGGGGTCTGTGCTGACAGCTCGGAGCCTGGAGCCTGCTTCAGAGTCTGTGTCTCCTTCTCTCTCTGCCCCTCCCCTGCTCGCACTCTGTCTCAGTCTCTCTCTCAGTAATAAGTAAACATTAAAATAAAATAAAATAAAATAAAATAAAATAAAATAAAATAAAATAAAATAAAAATACTGAAATGTAGTTGACACACAATATTACATTAGTTTCAGGTCTATAATATATAAGTTTGTATGTTATGCTGTGATAGAACTACTTATTTTATTGAATTCTTCCACGTAGGCAGATGGCATCATCCAGAGGAGGATTTGGTGGTAGCCATTCTTTAGAGAAAAGGTCCTAAAAGGAAACAATTTCTTTTGTACACACAGCATAGTTCTCACACCAAATGTGGGTGTGCGTTGCAGGGGGGAGCTCTTTCCACAGCAACAGATCTTCAAATGCCTGGATACCAGCAAGGTGTCCTGAAACTCAATTCAGTCCTGACACTAACTAGCTGAAGTTAGCGTAGACCCCACAAGGTAAAGGCTCAATCCCATATGCCAGCTCCCACTGCAGATGCCAGTTGCAAATCCCAAGGTTAGCCATACTTCCCTCCAGCTTGACTACAAATTGAGGGTCCATGACCTTCTCAGGTTCAGTGATTTCATAGAAAGCCTCACAGAACTCCATGCAATACTTTACTTACATCTACTTATTTCTTATAAAGGATACAACAGAGGATACAGATAGACAGCCAGATGAAGAGGGACATAGGGCCAGGTGTGGGGAAAGGACACAGGACTGCCGTGCCCCCTCCAGGCATGCCACTGTCCCTGGACCTCCGTGTGTTCACCAACCTGGAAGCTCTCCAAACCCCTTCAGTTAGAGTTTTTCATGGCGTCTAACAATCAATAACGATTATTGTTTTTTAATTGCAGTATAGTGGACATACAACATTATGTTTCAGGTGTACCACATAATGACAGATATTTGTAGATATTGCAAAATGATCGCTACAGGAAGTTCAGTTAACATCTGTCACCATATCTAGTGATAGCATTTTTTCTTGGGATGAGAACCTTTAAGATTTATTCTCTTAGCAACTTTCAAATATGCAATACTGTATTATTAATTACAGCTGCCATGCTTTACATTCCATCCCCATGTCTTATTTATCTTACAACTGGAAGTTTGTATCATTTGATTCCCCTCGCTCAAATCACCTGCCTCCCACCCCTTCCTCTGGCAATCCCCAGTCTGTTCTCTATATCTGTGAGCTTTTTTTTTTTAACGATTGCACATATAAGTGAGAGCATACAGTATTTGTTTTTCTCTGTCTGACCTATTTAGCATGCTCCATCCATGTTCTTGCAAACGGCTAAATTTCATCCTTTATCCCTTCATCCGTCAGTGGACACCTAGGTTGTTCCCCTGCCTTGGCTATGGTAAATAATGCTGCAGTGGACATGGGGCCACAGAGATCTTGTCAAGTTAGTGTTTCTGTTTCCTTTGGATGAGTCCCCAGAAGTGGAATCATTAGATCATAAGGTAGTTCTGTCTTTACTATCTTGAGGACCCTCCGTACTGCTTTCCACAGCAGCTGCACCGATTTACATTCCCATCAAGGGTGCGTGAGGGTTCCTTTCTCCGTATCCTTGCCAGCACTTGCTATTTCTTGTCTTTTTGATAATGCCTTTGTAGCAGGCGTGAGGCGGTATCTCATTGTGATTTTGATTTGTGCTTCCCTGATGATGAGTGATGTTGAGCATCTTTTTTGTGTACCTGTTGGCCATCTATATGTCTTCTTGGGAAAATGTCTATTAAGATCTATTTTTTAATGTTTATTTATTTGAGAGAGAGAGAGAGAGAGAGAGAGAGCGAGCGAGCATGAATGGGGGAGGGGCAGAGAGAGAGGGAGACACAGAGTCTGAAGCAGGGTCTAGGCTCAGAGCTGTCAGCATGGAACCCAACGCGGGGCTCGAACTCATGAATGGTGAGATTATGACCTGAGCTGAAATCAGACACTTAACCAACTGAGCGATGCAGGTGCCCCATAGCTTCTATTTTTTAAATCAAATTGTTTTTGCTGTTGAGTTGTAGGAGCTCTTTATATATTTTGGATATCACCCCTTATCAGATATGATTTGCATATATTTTCTCACATTTCATAGGCTGTCTTTTCATTTTGTTGATGGTTCCTGTGCTGTGTAAAAGCTTTTCAGTTTGATGTAGTCCCACTTGTTTATTTTTGCTTTTGTTGCCTTTGATTTTGGTGTCAAATCCAAAAACAAAAGTCATCAAGACTGATGTTAAAGGAGTTTACCACCTATGTTTTCTTCTAGGAACTTTATGATTTCAGGTCTTATATCAAGTCTTTTTCATCTGTTTTGAGTTAATTTTTGTGTCTGGTGTAAAATAGCGGTCCAGTTTCTTTTTCTTTTTCTTTTTTTTCTTTTTTTTTTTTTTTTTTTTGGTGCGTGTAGCTGTCCAGTTTTCCCAGAACCATTTATTGTAGAGGCTGTCTTTTCTCCATTGTATACTCTTGGCCCCTTTGTCATGATCAGTTGACCATGTATGTGTGGGTTTATTTCTGGGTTCTCTATTCTGTTCCATTGGTCCATGTGTCTGTTTTTATGCCAATACCAAACTGTTTTAATTCCTATAATTTTGTAGTATGGTTTGAAATCAGGGAGTGTGGTCCCTCCAGCTTTGTTCGTCTTTCTCAAGATTGTTTTGGCTATTTGGGTCTTTTGTGGTTCCATGGAAATGTAAAAATTGTTGCCATTCTGTGGGAAAATGCCATCGGGACTTTGATAGGGGTTGCATTGAATCTGTATGTTGCTTTGGGTAAGTATGGACATTTTAACGATATTAATTCCTCCAGTGGAATCCATGAGTGTGGAATATGTTTCCATTCATTTGTGTCTTCTTCAGTTTTTTTTTTATCAATGTCATAGTTTTCAGTGTACAACTCTTCCCTCCTTGGTTAAATTTATTTAGTTACTTTGTTCTTTTTGATGCAATTGTGAATAAAACTGTAATCTTAATTTCTCCCTCTGCTAGTTTGTTATTGGTGTATAGAAACCCGACAGATTTCTGTATATTAATTTTGTATCCTGCAAATTTGCTGAATTCATTTTTTAGTTTGAGCAGGTGTTTGGTGGAGTCTTTAGGGTTTTCTATCTATAGTATGATGTCATCTACAAATAGTTTACTTTTCCCTTTTCAATTTGGATGCCTTTTATTTATTTTTCTTGGCTAATTGCTGTGGCTAGGACTTCCAATACTATGTTGAGTGAAAGTGGCAAGAGTGGGCATCTTTGTCTCATTTCTGATCTTAGAGGAAAAGCTCTCAACTTTTCACCATTGAGTATGATGCTGGCTGTGAGGGTGTCACATGTGGTCCTCCTCATGTTGAGGTACATTCTCTCCATACCCACTTTGCTAAGAGTCATTAATTTTGGACTCTGGAGAAATAAAGGGACAGAGAAAGATGAAAAGAAGAGGCAGACAAACTTTTTAAAAAATAGGATGGGGTTACAATAGATGTAGTTGGAAGGGATGAAGTAAGATTTTAAAATAGAAAAAAAAGGAAGAAAGAGAAATAAAGGAAGGAAGGAAGAAAGGGAGGGGGAGGGAGAAAGAAAGAAAAAGAAAGAAGGAAAGAAAGAAAGAAAGGGAGGGAGAAAGAAAGAAAGAGAAACAAAGGGAGGGAGGGGGAGGAAGAAAGAAAGAAAGGGAGAGGGAGAGAGGAAGAAAAAGAAAGAAAGAAAGAAAGAAAAGAAAAAAGAAAGAGGGAGGGAGGAAGAAAGAGGAAGGGAAGAAGAAAGAAAGAAAGGGAGGGGGAGGGAGGAATAAAGAAAAAGAAAGAAAGAAAAGAAAGAATGAAAAGAAAAGAAAAGAAGAGGGAGGGAGGGGGAGGAAGAAAGAGGAGGGAGGAAGAAAGAAAGAAAGAAAGGGGGAGGAAGAAAGAAAGAAAAAGAAAGAAAGCAAGCAAGAGGGAGGGAGGAAGAAAGGAAAGAAAGAAAAGAAAGGAGGGAGGAAGAAAGAGGAAGGGAAGAAGAAAGAAAGAAAGAAAGAAAGAAAGAAAGAAAGAAAGAAAGAAAGAAAGAAAAAGAAAGAAAGAAAGAAAGAGGAAGAAAGAAAGAGGAAGGGAGGAAAGAGAGAGAGAGAGAGAGAGAGAGAGAAAGAAAGAAAGAAAAAGCAAAAGCGCACCTATACCTTTAAGAACTCTTGCTGACCTGCCAAAGCTGTGAGAATACAAAAGGGCTGTGATCATTTGCCATTGGCCCATCAGCATCAAAGGCAGATCTGATTGATACAAGTCCTACTCCAGCATCTTAATCCTACATTTCAGATTATGAGTCTGTCATCTTTAACAACACCTACAGCCATGTTCATTGTCACCTTCACTTCACTCAAGTGGGCTGACCTCACAAAATAGACCCAGCTAGTTCTCAAAGTCTGGGTTTTTGTCTTGTTTTGTTTTGTTTTTAGAAGTTATCCTAAATAATGCCTAAAATGTCTGTCCTAGACTTTTTTCTTTTCCCCTAAGTGAAATTACAGATACAAACTCAGGCTGTGCTTGCATTTGCAAAAGAAAACAAGCTAGCTTTGGCGGCCTCCACACAGGCTTTTATATTTTAGGTTTCTCCCAGTATCTTAGCAAGTCAAAAGTCAGTCATAATGCATTAAAACCATTTGAAATTTACTTATAAAAATTAGACCATTAAAGAAGTTCAAAGCTGAACAACAAATGAGTAATGCTACTTAAATGCTACTTAAAATTCCTGTCGAGTCAATTTTCTTAATGCTAAAAAATACAAACCAATAAGAGAACAAATAAATAGATGAACAGGGAAAAAATGAAGCAAATATTATGAATAAACAATTTATAGAGAATATGTGTATAAGAAAATGCATTTATTTTAAGTAATGATAGTTAAATAAGATTTTACCTTAAATGTTTTATTTCTATTTAAAGTTTTGTTAGTCAACCTTTTGACACAATTAGAAATTCATGTTTTATTATGTAGCCATTCCCATATGCAGTTGCCTTTTATTTCTAATTTTAGCTTCTTTAAGTTAAAACTTAAAAACCTTTTAAGTGCTAGGGCGCCTGGGCAACTCAGTCTGTTAAGCGTCCAACTTCAGGTCAGGTCATGATCTCACAATTCCTGGGTTCGAGCCCCATATCAGGCACTGTGCTGACAGCTCAGAGCCTGGAACCTGCTTCATATTCTGTGTCTCTCTCTGCCCCTCCCCTGCGTGCATGCACTCACTCTCTGTCTTTCAAAAGCAAACAACATTTAAAAAAAAAAGCATTCTCAGTGCAGAATCCTCCTAGGGTTTTCCTTTTCTTCACTCAGTAGTCTTTTTAAAAAGTTTTGGGGCACCTGGGTGGATCAGTCAGTTAAGCATCAGACTCTTGATCTCAGCTCAGGTCTCGATCTCAGGGTGATGAGTTCAAGCCCCATGTTGGGCTCCACACTGGGTATGGAGCCTACTTAAAAAGAAATTAAAATTCTCTCCTTAAAAAAAAAAGTTTAAATGAGATATTTTTGGACAAAGAAGTCCATCCTTTTGAAAGGTACAACTCATTAAGTTTTAGTATGCACAGAATTGTGCAGCCATCAACTTAGAGTATTTGGTCATTCCAGAAAGAGTGTCCTTGTACCCATTTGCAGTCACTATGTTGCATCCACACGACCCCTGAAACAATGCTACGGGCACCAGTGACAGTCACAACAAAGTTTATTGCACTGATCGGCAAGGCCGACTGATCTGGACCAACACTCTTGATCAGAGTGTGGCCCCGAACAGCCGGGGTACAGAGTTTTTATGGCCGATCACATCGTTTTATCATCACCTGGGAACAGAACAGAGAAACAGTTCCCAGACGACTTAGACACAGTTCCCAGATGAGTTAGAAACAGTTGCTGGATGGGGTGATTATTTTAGACTTTTTGCGGCTAAGTTGCAACCAGTGGATCTCCTTGACCTTGCCTCTGATGCTCTTTTCTTTGAGCTTTTGTTTCCTTCATTGGTGAAGCCTGATTTACAAGAGTACGAAGCATAATTTACAAGAGTAAAGCAAGGCTGTTATCTCTTGACCTTCAGTGTCAGAACAAAGCTGTTATTTTTCAAGCTACACGTTAGCCTTACACTACAATTTAACCCTTACAACTAAGGTCTGTGATCACCAACACCCTTCCCCTCCCCCTTCGTATCCAGTCTGGTAACCACTTCTATCTGTCTGTGGATTTCCCTATTTTGGACATTTCATGTAAATGGAATCCTACAATATGTAGTCTTTTGTGACTGGCTTGTTTCATGTAGCATAAAATGTTTATAAGATTCCTCTGTGCTGTTCCATGAATCTACTTAATTCCTTTTATGTGTGAATAGTATCACACTGTGTAGAGACATGCCATCTGTTTATCCTTCCATTAGTTGATGGACTTTTGGGTTATTCCCTCCTTTCTCCTATACAAATGCTGCTCTGGGCATTTGTATACAAGTTGTGGTAGGCATATGTTTTCCGTTCTCTTGAGTATTTATACCCAGGTTGGAACCTCTGGGTCAAATGGTAACTCTATGTCTGGCACTTTGAGGAGGCGCCAGATTATTTTCCATAGTACCTGTACCATTTTACATTCCCACCGGGAATATGCAAAGTTTCCAGTTTCTGAGGAATATGCAAAGTTTCCAGTTTCGCTGCATCCTCACCAACGCTTCTTACCTGACATTTAAAAAAAATTTTTTTAATGTTTATTTATTTTTGAAAGAGAGAGAGCAGAGCACGAGTGGGGGAGGAACAGAGAGAGAGGGAGACACAGAATCGGAACCACGCTCCAGGTTCTGAGATGTCAGCGCGGAGCCCGACGTGGGGTTTGAACTCACAATCTGTGAGATCATGACCTGAAATGAAGTCAGACGCTTAACCGACTGAGCCACCCAGGTGCCCCGACATTTTTACTATAGCAATTCTAGTAGGTGTGGAATGGCAGCTCACTGGGGCTTTGAGTTACTATTATTTTTGTGGAAAAATGAAACAGGCTTATATTTTAAAAAATATATGCCTGTGGTATTTTTAGCAGGGAAGAAGTCATGTGTGTCGTGTGTATGCCTGAGCCATAGATGTACAACGGGACTTACATTTACTGACAGATATTCAGGTTTTCATTTCTTTCTGGGCACATCTGATCTAGGCTCAGTGAAAAGCAGAGGTCAAGAGATCTGTGTGTTCTCAGCTCGGTGCCTCAACTGGCCGCAGAATCTTGTAAGCAAATTGAAATCCCTGTCTTTGCCCAAATACACTTTCTATGCCCATTACTTTCAGTTCATAAGTGTTGGGCCATTTCTCTTCTACAAGAGATTCCCCAGGAATTCAAAAATATATATTCTGCTCCACTGGTTCCATAAAATAGATGTTATATGAAGGAATTTCACATTGCCTAGGGATAATAGGAGTCTCAGACATTTAACTGCTTTTATTTTCCCATAATGTGCCCATCTACAAAGCTTCTTTATACAGATACTCTTTTTAAAAAAATTTTTTTTATTGTTTTTAATTTTATGTTGGAGAGAGAGAGAGACAGGGCATGAGCAGGGGAGGGGCAGAGTGAGGGGGAGACACAGAATCTGAAGCAGGCTGCAGGCTCTGAGCTGTCAGCACAGAGCCCAACACGGGGCTCGAACTCACAGATGGTGAGATCAAGACCTGAGCTGAAGTTGGACGCTTAACCAGCTGAGCCACCCAGGCGCCCCTCCCTATACAGATAATGTATAAAAGTGTGATCAACAGTTTGATACTCCCTACCCTTCCTCTAGAAACTACTTAATACCAACAAAATACGGCACGAGTCAAGAGGTCTTAACTATAATTCCAGTGAGGAGGCAATATTTGTTGAGTGGTTGAAATTAGTGGGTTTAGCCTGGAATGTTGAGGAAGTGTGGCCTGACCATGGGTCTGAAACGCAGGGTCTCTAGCCTTCATTCCTTCAGCCGTCAATGGCGGGTTCAATAAAACACATGCGTTATTGTTCAGACAAGTGCGAGGAGAGAAGAGAGACTCTGAACTGTATGTATTTTGGTCTGTGGAAGTCTATTTCCCGAAATAGAAGACCACCCCAGCCTATCTCATATAAAGGATTAGGTCAGAAGTATCTTTTTCCCGAGAAACTTGTGACATCCATGGAACCGTGCTGAATCGAGCGAGGCCAGAGAGAGATAATAAATAAATTAATAAATAATTTCCTTGACTCTGAGACCTGTTCTGGCAAAGTGAAACATTGCCAAAGACAAAGGTCTTCTCATCAAATTTGGAGGATTGTTTATGGATACACGTGGGATTCCTCTGAGATCTTTTTCATCAACAGAGCAGCGTAGCTGGGTTTAAGAAAAGAGATTTATTGAGACATTGTGCAATGTCAGCCCTTTGTTGCGAGTGCGGTGGGAGAGAGAGCGTTGTGCCTTTTCACTCCTGGTCTCGTTTGTTTCAGAAACACGTAGGGCACACCTACTCTCCATCAGTCACCGTCAGAGAGCACGAAGGTGCAGAGAGAAGCAGGACATAGGATACCCTGAATGTGGTACACGGAGGCAGACACGTAAATAAATACGTGCGCTAAGTTTTTAGAAGCGCTGTTCTAGATGGAAGCAAGGTGAGTGTGAGTGGCCAGCAGAGCAGTTTTAATGTCACGTTGTCACTGAGTTGAGACAGCGTGGTTTCCGTCTCTTGGTAATGTGCCTTCATGGTCCTGAAGGAATGGGCCGGATGTGGGTCAGGTGCGAGATGGGGCGACCTCAGATTTTCCAGTTTCATGTGGAAGGTCCACAGATGACGCTTTTCTCACCCAAACCGTTTGCCACAACGTCCACATCTTGACTGTTCCTCCTCAAAATTTGTGCAGGATTTCTGTCGCTTTGCCTTTGTAGGGCGCATTGGAGGAGGTTCGTCGTGGATCTGGCAGGATTATTCTCTACTTGAGGGCCTGGGCCTCTGCATTTCCCACAAGCAGTGGCCCACGGGACTTTCACAGCTAGTCCCACCCCCACCCCCATCATCCACCCGTGCTTCCATATGTTAGCATTCTTTTTTAAAAATGTTTATTTATTTTTGAGAGACAGAGACAGAGCATGAGCGAGGGAGGGGCAGAGAGAGAGGGAGACACAGAATCCGAAGCGGGCTCCAGGCCCTGAGCTGTCAGCCCAGAGCCCGACGCGGGGCTCGAACTCACGAACCGTGAGATCCTGACCTGAGCTGGAGTCAGAGGCTTGACCGAGGCACCCGCCGTGTGTTAGCATTCTGAAATACTCATGCACTTCCTTTGCTGGCTCTTCCTTTCCTCAGCTCCAGGTCCCTAACATCTACATTTATAGCGCTCCTTTGAGATGCATTTCAGCTGTCACCTCCTGTTTTAGTTTTCTCTGATATTTGCCCAAACATCCCACAAGCCCTGTATTTTATATTCTTGGATCATACTTGTATTCTTATTGTTGTTGTCAATATTGTTAATTTTGATGTCTCCCGCCAGATACTGTGGACATTTTGAGTACCAGGTCTGTTTCCTACAGTAAAATCACTGTGCCTGGCATATCATTAGTGCGGCTGTGTACGTTCACTTAATTTGTTTGATTCCTGAATGCTTTCTGGAATCCATTGAAAAATCGCTACTGACAGATCTCATTTTTTTTTCCAGAATTTACCTTCCTGAAAATTTAAGGGTAAATCAAATTACATAGAATGAATGTTTTTAATGCAGTAAGAGAGCTCACGTTTTAAAGAACGTCAGCAATGACTTAATCTGTGAAAGAAGAGCTTGTGATCGCAGTCTCTCTCTTTTCCCATGAGCTCTGATGGTTAATTTCATAAGTCGACTGGGCCATGGGGCGCCCGGGTATTTTGGTCCAACATTATTCTGGGTGCTCCGGGATGAGATTACCATTGGTCTCCTTAATGTGGGTGGGCCTCGTCCAATCAGCTGAAGACCTGAATAGAAAAAGGCTGATGAAGGGAGCACTCCTTCCCCCTGACTGCTTTAAACTGGGACATCAGTTTTTTCCTGCCTTTGGGCTCAAACGGAAACATCGGCTTATCTGGAGTCTTGGGTCTGTTGACTTTTGGGCTAGAATTTAGACGATTGGTTCTCTTGGGGCTCTGGCTTGCTGACTGCAGCTCTTGGGACATGCCAGTTCACAAGACACAATTCATGTGAGCCAATTCCTTATAATAAATTTACATATATACACGCACACGTCCTACTGGGTCTGTTTCTCTGGAGAACGCGGACCAATAAAGCCACCGAGGCTTCCGCTTTAATACGTTGGGGATTTCACATGTTGGGTTTCCTTAAGGTCGAATTCACCTGAATAAAGTTAAACCTCTTGTAGGACGTAACAAGAACACCGGTCAAATGATTTGAGGAATCTCTCCTGCTGTAATGTTGCCTGATGTCAATTGTGAAGCTGTCTTTTGCCAAAGTCTCAACTTAAAAGCTACTTTAGTCAGAGCAGTCGCTAATGCACACAATACACAAGTTAAGGATGGACCAGAAAGACGGCCAAATCCCGTGGCTGTATTTGGCAGGTTTGGAGAGAGCCTGGGCACAAAAATGGGGCAGGTCTGTCTGCCGCAGCCTAACAAGAGATACGATGTTGGAAATGGGGAGACATGCTCTCCTTGCAGGTGGGAAGGAAACCGGAAATGACAGGTGCAGGAACTGAGGACACCAGCAGATGATGGGAGGGAGGGTCTAACGGCCATGCCATCTTCCAATAATACTTCCTCATCCAATTTCCTCATAAAATTAATCTCTGAAATGAATATGACAGTGGAGAATCTTCGTATTTCAAGCATTCTTTCCCTATACTCTTGGCTTCTTTCCTTCTTCGGGATCCCTCTTTATCCATCTGTATTTTTTCTTCCCCCAGCTTCCCCCAAGTCAATGGCTAAAGGCAAAGGAGTTGCAAAGAGTGAGTAGTCACTGCTGGTCGTTCAGAGCCGCTTTGCTCTTTCATTGTGTACAGTGTTCCCTCGTTTTGTTTTTGTTTTCAGTGTTCCCTTTTTATGCCTGCTTTTAGCTCTGTCATTTCTGTGGGCATTTCTGCCAGAGGTCAGGCACAGATAGGACACAGGGGCCCCACACGAATGGTTTCGGCTGGTACAGTTTGGTGAGTTCTGGGAAGACCTTCAGTCAACTGACGTATTTACATACGAACTCAAAGTTTAATCCAGTGTATCCCACTTTCCATTTCCAGAGATAATGAAAAGTTAGTTACAACAATGGCAAGTTAAAAAAATATGTTTGTCCTCTTCTCTGGATTCTCTCTCCCTACTCCATCATGCAGTGATGGGATGGAGAAAGGGAGGTTGTGGGGAGACAGTTCCAACTGGCCTGTTCTTGTTGGGATGGAGGAGAGAAGGTTCCAGATGAATTAATGCTGCTTCATATAAAGAAGAGGAAGAACCACCTTCATTTGGTTGCTTCAAACCAATTTAGGTTGGTGGTAATTTTTTTTTTTTTGTCCACATTGGGCTGGTGGGTTTAGTGCAAAGTTCAGTAGCACAAGGAAGATTGCGCGGGTGTTCACTTCTGGAGAAAAGTTGTCATTAACAATCTAACACAGAAGGCAGGAATGTACCTCCTCTGCCTTCCACCTTCCGGCAAATGCCAATCCACGTTCCTTTAAAAGCTGCTTTTCAGGGGCACCTGGGTGGCTCAGAACTGCAGACTTCCACTCAGGTCATGATCTCAGGGTTCCTGAGTTGGAGGTCCGCACGGGGTCGCGGCTGTCAGTGAGGAGCCCGCTTTGGATCCTCTGGCCACCCCCGTGCCCACTCAAGCTCTCTCTCTCAAAAATAAAACAAAAAAAAAGCTTCTTTTCAAGGATTTAGCTTTGGTTCACCTATTTCTTCTACCTAATTCTTAAGCCAGATCATTACTGACAAGTAGTTTTCACGTGTAAACCAAATGCTTGTGTGTGTTTATGTATACATTATCTATAATGTCTAATAAAGTGCATGCTTGAAGGCACTGTGGGTAATTTACATATAATTACTGTTGCAATTGCTAAGAATTTTCTGCTCCACTATGGGTTCAAAACTGGCATCGTATTCATTCTGATACACGATTTTTTGTGAATGTAAAAAAAAAAAAAAAGGAAAAGCTCCAACCCCTCCCAGCCTCTCACCGTCGCCACTGCCCCCCAGGCGAGGGCGCGAGCGCGCACGCGCGGGACACACACACACACACACACACACACACACACACACACACACACACACGTGTGAGTTGAAGCCTGATGTTTCCGTGTCCCTTGAAGAAGCTCCAAATACCGGTTTTGGAGCGCCCTGGCCCCTCGTGGAGGAATGGCGCGGCGCGGGGAGACATCCTCTGTCTGCTCTTGGCAGCGGCCTGGCTGGGTCAGCACTTGAATTTGACCACCCTGTGCGTGCGCGCTCTCGGGAGCGCGCGTCCGTGTGTGGTCCAGAGAGCGAACCCCAGGCGGCGACTGGTCAGTGCCAGGAGCGCCCGGGGTGGAGATCGGGGAACCCAGGGCGCGGTCGCTGGGTAACCTGTCGCTTGGGGTGCAGGAATGGGGGCCGGGTTTGGGCCCGGGCGAACGCTAAGTGGCTCCCGGGCCCGGCAGACCCACAGGCGCCAGGCCGGGCCGTAGGAAGCCGCTGGGATCACAGGCGGAGACACAAAGACGCCCGAGGGGCCGCGGCCGGGCGGCGGCCCGCGGGGCAGCGGAGCCCGGGAGGCCAGGTGTGCGGCCGGAGCGCGTCCGTGCCGGCGGGCGCGCGGAGCCGCGGGGCCAGGGAGCTGCCGCGGCGGCGGATTCGGAGGCAGATCCGGAGCGCAACCATGGCGACGCAACGTGTGTCCCCTAGTAACTCGCAACAACATGATTTATAAGCTGCCGTCCCCGGCCTGCCCTCCGCTCCCCCCCCCCCCTCGGCCGGGCCGCACTGGCGGCGGACCGGCGCGCCTCGCCCTGCCCCGCCCCTGTCCCCCTCCCGCGGGCGCAGCTGGAGGTAGTCGCGGCCGGTCGCTGCTCGCGCTGGGCAGGAGGCGGCGGCGGCACCCGCGGAAAGCACCTTCGTGCGTGTTCGGAGACCCGAGCGTGCCAGCGACGCGCGCACACACACGGCCCCCCGGGGAGGGGGCGTCTCCCGGCTCTACCCAAACAGTGTGGGCTCGCGTCACCTCGCCGCCGCCCGAGGCTTCCGGGTCCAGCCCAGTCCTGGCGGAGCACTCGGTGTGAACGCGCGCGGGCGCGCACACACGCACACACACACACACACACATACACACACGCGCGCACACACACAGTCGCCCGCCCGCCCCTGGCGCCGCCGCCGCCCCGCCGGGGCCCCCGCCCCCAGGGACAAGTGCGGCCACCGGCGCGCCGCACGCCGCCCGCCGGAGGAGCCCCGGGCCGGCCGCGCCGCCGGTGTCCCCGCGTGCGCCCCTCGGGTCCGCGCCGCTGTGGCCGGCGGAGCGCTGACGGCCCCCGGCGGACACGCACGCTGTCGGAGCCGGCCCTCCCGCCCGCTCCCGCTCCCGCTCGGCTCGCAGCCGGCCTTGCTCCCCGGCCCCGGCCCCCGGCCCCCGCTGCCGCGGAAAGCGCGGCAACCCCCGCGCCCTCCCCGCCGGCTGCTTCGGCGTCTCCCGCGGCGGCCGGAGAGAGTTGATCGCTATTGTGATCCGCCCGGGAGAGGCGAGGGGCGGGCGCAGGTGGGGAGACCGAAGAGCTGCCAGAACTGGGGTCCTCCCGAGCCAACTCCACCCAGCAATCGCCGGCGCGGTGTCTCCTCGCCGCCGGGACGATGGATTAAGTTACTCCTCCCGGGGCCAGAAGTCGGTGCAGACTTGCGGAGACATGAAGGAAAAGGCGATGATCAAGACCGCTAAAATGCAGGGCAACGTGATGGTGAGTGTGGCGGCCGAGGCGCGGGGTCGGGGCGCCCGCGGTGACGAGCGGCGGGGGGGGGGGCCCTGTCCCCGCGAGGCCCGAGCTCCCGGGCCGCCCGTGACCCCCAGCCGCGCGCGGCGGAGCCCCCCCCCCCCCACTTCCTCGGGGCGCCGAGGGTCGGGCGTCTATCTGCACATCGCAACTTTGCGGCGCCGCCGTCCCCCTCCTTCGGGAGTGGGGCCGGGGGCCGGGGCTGGTGTGCGAGGCGAGGAGGGGCGGCGGTCAGACTTCCAAGCAGACCCCCCCCACCCGGGCTGTCCCGGGGGCGAAGCGGGGAGAGGAAGTCGCCGCGGCCGTGAGGACCAGGGCCCTGATGCCAGCGCGGCCTCGGGGCTGCGAGTCCCCGGAGCTCGAGACCTGTTGGGGTTGGCGAACCTCTGGCACTCGGGGCGGCGCCGCTCGCTCTGCTCCGGCCGCCGCCACCGCCACCACCCGGCCGGCGGGGCCCTGCTCCCCCCTCGCCCCGGGCCGACTGTGCCAGCGAGCGTGGTCATGGCACGGCGTCCCCGAGGGTTCCCGTGCGCCCCGAGACCCCTGTGGACGGGGTGGGGGGGGCGGCTCAGGGATGCAGGGCCGGGGGCCAGCTTAGCGTGGACAACTTTACCAACTCGAGGACCCCGGCGTTCCGCCTCCCAGCGAGCCTTTCTCCCCTCCCCCCTCCACTGCCCTGCGCCCCGCGCGCCCGCGGCCCCTGCGCCCCGGGCGTGGGGCCGAGGGGTCAGGGCGCTGGAACCTCCTGGCGAGGACGAGGAGGTTGCCATCTTGTTCCGTGGAAATTGTGTGTGTGCCTGTGCGTATTTATTTGGGTGATGCTTTAACCCTTGCGGTCTTCGTGGAGGATGATTAGAAGGAGGGGCTCTATTTTTGCCTCACTCGCCGGTACTTGTTTTGCGAGAGAGGGACCACGCGACGGGGACTGGCGTGTTACTTCTGAGGGCACCGCTGGAGATGCAGGAATTTTTTCCGGCGCTAGGTCTGGAGGTGTCGATGAGGTGGGTTGGGGGGCGGGTGATGGGGGGAGGGGCGGGTGGCCGGAGGTGTGTTTGGGGCAACCCCAGTCAGGGATCCGTGTTGAGGTCTTGGTTTAAACAAAAAGAGACAAGGAATGAAACATTTATTCGAATTGAACAAATATCCGGCTGGCTTAACCACACCCACAGCAAGACACCTGTTGCCCGGCTGAGGTCTGTGCAGAACTTGACTTCTGGCCCGAGGTGTGCACCACGTCATCTGAGACAGCTCTGGGAGGCAGTGACTGCATGGAAGGGGCTATTTTGCAGGACCCCCCCTACCCCCACCCCCAAATGACAAGCCCATCCTTTGAGGGCCTTCATCGGTTTGTGGGTTCTGGGGCTGACTGACCTAATTGCTTGTTTGTGAAAATACATCCGTTTCCCCAATTTTCCCCTTCTCTTTTCAGCCATTGTGTTGTTCAGCATAATTTTTTTTTTGTATAAACGGGGCAGAAACGTGTTTGGAATAATGTTTTCCAACTGAATTCCCACCTGCACCCATAATTCCCCTTTGATATTCTGCCCGAATGTGCTAGTAACACCTTCACATTTAGGACGGAGGCGAAAGCAAGAATTTGAACGAATTATATTGATAATACAGTGAGAGATTATTGATTGGTTACCTACATCTGCTGTCAAACAGGTGCCCCTTCTCATGACTTAGGTGGGATGTGGAGACATAGCAGCATCTTTGTGTTCCGTCTGAAAAACGTTTCAAGTCTTCCCTCCCGCTTTGCCCCTTCTGGGTTTACTTTGGAAGATGAAGAATTAAAGGCATGTTTCCCTCCTGCTCTGAGCAAGGACGGTCCGTGCACTCACTGCACGCCGTCCTCTGTGTCTTGCTAATAAGCACAGTTAGAACAAGTACAACCGAGCCTAGCAAATTGTGTGGCCACCAGGCGTGTTTGTAGGCTCGTCGTTGGCCTAGGAGAAAAGGAGATCCAGTCTTCATCGGCTTTCCATCGCCCTGTCGATTCTTACATTGGCAATTATTACCCTGTGGTCTGGTTCGTACCTTTTTATTTTTTTTGAAATTTCCTGTTCCAGCTACATCCACGCAGCTTTAATGGAGTGATCACTCCCTCACTTAAGTGGTTATTTGGGGACTTCCTGATCCTTAATTCTTCATCAGTCATTTTGGAAGACTCTCTGAGCACAGCCTGGCTTGGACTGCATGACAGGCAAACTCTTCTCGCTGGCAGCTTGATTGAGATTCAGGTGCTATTTTCCATCCCGGATGGGGACAGGGTGAATCACGCCTGGCGCCGACGGGGGAAGCTGCCACACGTCTGTGATGGAGAGAAGAGCATTTTGCATCCTGCAGAGTCGTGCGTGGACGTGCTTGCGGATGCCCACCCACACCCACGCCCACACCCTGCACCTCAGTTTGGAGCCCTCCCGGCTCTCTGGACGCACCCGTGAGATCTGATATTGGAGAGGGAGACATTGGGTACCCGTAACAGGGTCAGAGCTGCACCTCCTACGGCTGCAGCCGGATATGTAAACGGTTGATCGCTACAGCCCCTTTCCCATGCTCCATGGTGTGGCCATCGGGGGCCAGAGACAAGGGCACCCTCATTGTCTGAAATCTGACTGAATGCTTTGTTCCTCATACGCTGCTTTGGAGGGCGATTCCTGCCGACAGGTGATTAGAGAAGGCAAACTTACCAGTATACCATCTGATCTCATTTGGGTTAATAAACGAGTGAAAGGGATAACATAGGTGGAAACCACCTCTTGGATTCTGTTTTAATTTTTTGAAAACAGCCAGCTTCATAAGCTTTATTTCCTTTTTAAAAAAATATTTATTTTTGAGAGACAGAGCATGAGTGGGGGAGGGGCAGAGAGAGAGAGAGAATCTGAAGCAGGCTCCAGGCTCTGAGCCGTCAGCACAGAGCCCAACACGGGGCTCGAACCCACGAACCGATCATGACCTGAGCTGAAGTCGGACGCTTAACGGACTGAGCCACTCAGGCGCCCCAACTTTATTTCTAATATGGTCAAGAATCCCATTCTCCCAGAACAAAAGTTATTTTTAAAAATAACCGTATTTTCACAAGGTCTCCATTTGAAAATCTGGGGGGGGGCAGGGTGACTCACATGGGTTCTCAGCTCAGCCTTCCTTTCTTATTAATACACTGATATCGTACTTACTTACCTGCTGTTTCAATCAGACAGGTTCTTTTGGAGAAGCACGTCCTCTTGTGATAGGTTCTAAGATCGATAGAAAATTTTATTATCAGGAGGATAGTACTTCATATGCTAACTTCTGTTTTGTCCCTGTGAGCATTTCCCAGACACGGAGGTGCTCAGCGGAGACTCAGAAAGGATTGGTTAAAAGCAAAAGCCTCGGGGACTGCCCTGTGCCCTGTGCCCTGTGGGGCACGTCTTTCCTTGGCAGGCTGGTGGCTCTTCCTGTAGGTGGCGGGCTAATGATGGTGAGGTGGGCCCCTGGTGACCAGGCTTGTGTCAGTGAAGGTTCAGAAACTGGATGGAGAGGATGAGAGGTGTGCGGGTCACAGGGACACTTGAGAATCTCTGGTTGGTTGCTTTTGGTTATGAATGAAAGTTGCAGTCTGGGAATTCACTCCCTGGAGAGGGAATGCCGCTGTTTTTCCTGTGGCCGCTGGAACTGATTTGAGGGCTTTGGTCACTGACTGGAGGTATCTGTGATGTTATGAGCAGAGTGTCTTTTCGGACCTTGCCGTCCCCTTCCTGTGTTGAATAAAAAGCCTAGATGGGAACCACCTGAAGTAAGAGCTTATTTCCAGACCCTTCGAGTGGCTTGCCTGCTTTCAACGTCGATGCTCTACTTGTAATGAGCCCAGGTGAGCAGAGGAAGCTCTTTGAGGTTTATAGGTAAATTACAGGGATTTGTGTGGGACACAGACCCCCAGTGCTGAGCCCTTCTTGGGAACTGCCATGCACCTTTGTAACGTGACTTTCAAGGGTACAGCCTTGAGTAATGCAGAGGTTATCCTCTGTTGGGGGGTGATTGGGACCACCGCTCCTGCTTCCTTAGAGGAATTGGCAACCCGGTGACATTTAGGCACCCCTTCCTAAAACAATCAACCTTGTAACTGAGCTCCTCCGGAAATCTCGATGAATCCCCCGTGCAGGAAAACAGAGTGGAACAAGGGTCCATTTCCCGCACCCCTCTTCGAGGACTTACTGGATTGGAAAGACTTTACACATCAACATAAGTTGATGAAATTTCCGGGGAGAAGTCCCCAAACCCAGAAAGGGGTGGTCAGCTCAGGGTGTTGTATTTGAAATACCGTAAACAAAACTCTCTTGCAGAGGGCTAGCCTCTTTTCCCTGTGCAGGGACTTTGCGTTGAGATGTGTAAATATACTGGGCAGGCCGTTGCTGTACCTCAGTCATTTCTCTGTCCTGTGTCCTGTCCTCATGCCAATGACAATCCTCAGAACTCGTTCATCTTTGGCACTTTGAACATCCTGTGTTATTATTGCCAAGAGGTGGTGCATTTCCAGGTATTAGCCTCTGTTGATCATCTGTGGTCAGTTGCTGTGCACAGCGGGAGTCAAGCAGGTGTATGTGTTAAATGCACAGACCGGGGCTCATGTCTACGCTTGGCGTAGACTGCTTTTGTGAGGAAGGACCCTGACTTTAGCCGTACATTTGTTTTCTTTTACTTTTAAGAACTCCTTCAAGTTCTAACGCATCAGGTAACACAAGAAAGAATTCCATGTGTGTGGTATTTTCCACATACAGCTACAATAAAATTGAAACTCATGCACACTTTAGGGGTTCACGTACGTGCTTTTTAAAGCACCATAAAGCAAGCCATTCTCTGACACCAGCTGGATGTCCTGTAATCCAGTTCAGTTCCAACACTGCTGACTGGAGATAGCATCCCACACATCCCACAGGTTGAGGGCTCAGTCCCAGAAGCCTGCCCCCACTTCAGACACTAATGTGGAGTTCAGGTGCTTCTGACAGATTGGGTAGAAGTCACAGGTTCCCAGGACGGCCTCCTTGGGTTCCATTAATTTGGTGGAGGCCCTCCCAGAACTCAGGACACCGGCTCATGTACTAGATCCCTGGTTTTTTACAAAGCATGTGAAAGGAAGTGAATGCACAGCCAGATCAAGAGTCACAGAGGGCAAGGTTTGGGAGGGTCTCAAACACAGGAGCTTCTGTCCCCATGGAGTTTGGGGTGCCGCCACCTTGGCCGCGTTCTGGTTCACCGTCTTGGAAGTTTTCCAAGCCCCATCCTTGGGGGTTTTAGGAAGGCTCCATTACATAGGCACGAATGATTAGATTATTGGTCATTGGTGATTGATTTGATCTCTAGCTCCTCTCCCTTGCCCAGAGGTTGGGGTGGGAGTGAAAGTTCCAACCTTCTTATCACATGGTTAACTTCCCTGGCAAGCAGCCCCCATCCTTAGGGGACTTCCTAAAGACCAAAGCTTCTGTGTGGGACCCCTGCAGACCTTGTCCTCTGTGTCTCTTCACCTGGCTCTCCATTGGTGTCCTTCGACATCCTTTGTGATGAATAGGAACAGAAACTCAGGGGTAGTGAAAAGGGCTGGTTCTGAATAACAACACACCCATTTCCCATTTATGGCTCTAAAGAGATTTCAGGAACTGAGAACAAAAGAGCCAGTATTAGGACAAAAGTTGCTGCCATTGCTGTTATTGCTCAGGACATTCCAAGGGTTTTGGGAGCCCTGAGTCCTGTAAGCCGACCAAACTCCCGCGGACCCTTGAGGAACTTGGGTTTGAGCTGCACGGGCGCATGTATACTCGGACTTTTTTTGGATAACTACAGCAGAGTATGTAAATGTATTTTCCCTTCCTTATGATTTTCTTAATAACATTTTCTTTAGCTTACTTTATTGTAAGAATACAGGGAATAACAGATATACGAAATACGTGTTAACCGACTGTGTTACCAGTAAGGCTCCTGGTCAGAAGTAGACTCTTAGTAGTTAAGTTGCTGGGGGAGTCCAAGATTATATGTAGGTTGTTGCTAGCACAGGAGGTCACACCTCCTGACCCCCACGTTGTTCAAGGGTTAACTATATATATTAGTTATAAATTACAATATCGGAATCCTTTTTGTGGGGAGGGAAATAAATTTTTTCCTTTTCCTTCCATTACTTTAAATTTGGTGATGAGAATTTTTGTGACCTCTTTTGGTTATAGAAGCTGATTTTCTTTGATTAATAGGACCGCGTTTTAGAACTCAAGAAAGAGCATGTCCCAGACCTTGTAGTACGCCCTGAGCCAAGAGTATAGAGGTAGATAAAAAGCAGTCAGGATTCCCTTTTCCTTTGTGGCTTCCTGTGAGGATGGGGAAGGGGGTTCATTCAAGAGGTGGAAGGAAGGTCTGAAAATCCACGTGGGTCCATAGGTCTTAGCATCGGCTGGATGATGTAATCTTCAGGGTGGTTTTGACAAAGCCAAGGACATCAGGTGGTCCAGTGGGCTGGCAGAGTTGAGAATGGTTGTTTGAGGGCAGGCAGAGGTTCTCAACCTTGCTGAATGGTTGCATCACCAGAGGAGACTTAGTGATGATTGAAGGATAGCTTTGGGCTTTCCACACCCCCGTGCACACGCATGCAGATGCTCACGGGGTGAGCCGATGTCGTTGCTCTGCTTTGCACCCTGGGTGTCGATATGTTCAATAGTGCTTCTGTTGGGCAGCCAAGATGGAGAGCCACTGGATGGAATGTGAATTTTTAAAATAAACAGGGTCAGTAGCATCTAAGGAATTAATGCCACCATTTATAGGGAGCCATTTTGGTTCGCGGAAGGGCACAGTCAAGTCTGGTGTATTGGGTTGTGGAGCAAAGCAAGATGAATGGGAAGCTGGGGATGGAGTGACACACGAGGAGAGGGAGTAAAAGCAGAGTCCCCAGGGGAAAAGCTGAGGGGACGTGCTGTGTCTTTGTTTTCCATTTCTCACCTGGGGTTGGGGAAGAACCAGGATGCCCAGGAAGCTCCCTTTGATTCACGCCCACAGATAGCAGTCCTTTTCACTGCAGGATACTCTGTTACTTGTCAGTGATCTACCTGAAAGTGTATTTCAAACCAAATTGAGCAAGTAGAACAAGGTGGGTAACAGCACATAACTCCTGGACCAGCAGGTGGGATTCTAGAATTTTCCAGCCACTCTCCGAGTGTCCTTTGCAGGCAGCTCCCTGGACCTCCGTGTCCTCCCGCGTAAGCTGAGGGAATGTGAAGAGACTGATTATCCCTCAAGTCCCTTTCTGCTCCCTCTTCCCAGCCAGGGGAGCCCTGTCGCCTCCACACGCTGACCTGAGGACGTGCTTGAGAAGTACCCGTCCGCGCCAGAACAGACATTTTGTTGGCGTTGTAATTTCTTCAGCACCGACTTCCCTGGCGCCTTCCAGCTCAGCTCACTCGTCACTCTCGCCGTGTGTCTGTCGCTGTTTGTACACAAAGACAATAGATAGCAGAAATGTGTGCCCATAAGTCACAAAGTCCACAGCAGGCATCCATAAGCCTTGACCGCTCAGGCGGAATGCGGCGTGCGTGCCTGCACGGGTACGTCTGTGCACACGCGTGTGCGACACATGTTTCTCAGGTGGAAATGCTTCCAGAGCTCGGAGGCAGGGCCGTGGATTTGTTGGATGAGAACTTCTGTGGGCACGGTCACTTTGATTGCCTGACTTCCTTAGCTATTAAGAGAACATAACCACGCGGTAATAAACAGCCTCGCCAAGGATGTTCTGGTTTCCAGTTTGGTGTTACTTATCTGTGAAAACAGAAAGGAATCTCTGACGAGCTGGGCCGGCCGAGAGACCTGCCTGGAAGGGCATCAGCTGTGCGTGGGGTGTGATGGGGTCTTGCGTGGGAGGGACCCAAGGCTGATCATGTTTTCTTCACGGTAATGGTACTTGAAAAGTAAGATTTTCCTCTCTCTGTTGTCCAGCCTACCAGACGAATGCCCCTCATTTTATGATTCTGGTTATGTATGAACAACGCGTAGTAAAACCTTTACTACTGGGAACCCAGCTTTGAACTTGGGTAGAGGAGACCAGCAGTCATGTGTGATTACAGCGCCTGAAGCCAGTGTGTAGTTTCTGGGTACATCCTTGACTCTGGGCACATTCAGCTCAACTTCCTAAACCTTCTTATCCTATGTTTTTGAGAAATGAGAGTTAATGAACTTCAGGCCCCAAATCTCTCCTTCTTACAAAAAGGGCTCCGTTACGGACTAAATTCTTCATTCTCAGGCATGTGCACACACACACACACACACGCACACACACACAAAGAATTAACACATTGTATAAAACTATAATTATCTACAACAGAAAACCAAATATTTTTCTGGTTAAATACTAGTTCCCCAGAAATTTCTGGTTATCAGATCAAATCAAATCCTGGGAAGACTTCTTTATAAGAGGATTTTTTTTTTTTGCTCCTCTTCTAGGACTCTAAACTGTGCATATGTTTTTAAGATCCCACGCTTCCCATTTCAAACCTAACCAATAACTTACAGTTTGCAGATTATTAAGTAATTTCACATACTCTATTTTATTATAGTAGCACAACCTGTTGTGCCCCAGGACAGATATTTCTGTTTCGTGGCTGAAAGAATCAAGACACGGCAAGATCGTTGAGCAGGATGGAGAGGACTTAGCAGCCGACCTTCAGAAACCTTCTTCCCCGCCACAAGTGGAAAGAAACCCAGAGCCCGAAAGATGGGAGAGGGCCTGGAGATCATCGAGAATGACATCTCCTTGTAGGATTTCCAGCCCTTTCTGGAACACATCCAGGGACTGGAAACTTCTGCCTTTGTTGACAGGTTCTATTTGCTGGAATGGTGTTGTTTATGGTTCCACGAAACCTGCCTTCACGTGACTTCCCACAGTCCTGGCACTAAACCTTTAAACTACATAAAGTCGGTTAACTCCTGCTTCACAGGACAAGCCAGCGTCTCTGAGAAGTTCAGGCGGCTGTCACGTGGGCCCCTTCCCAGGAAAAGTCTCTCTATTTCCTTCAACTTACTTAAAAGCGTGATCCAAGTAACCGTGCATTTAGCAGGTAGAGACACCTCTTTATCCAACCCTTGCCATCTCTTGCAATTTCACAGGCTTCCACATGTTCCTTCCGATTTTATTGTTATTTCTTCTTCTCCTGTTTAAGGACGCCATGGGCAAAGGTTAAAGATTAACTTGCAGAGCTGTGAGTAAATCTGGGGTATATTCAACACACGCAGGCTTTTTTCAGAGTGGAGCATAATCTTTTATGAAAATCTCCAGGGAGGGAAGGCTGAGGGTTACCGGTGGAAGGCTGTGACACTCACCGCCGACTCTGGTTTGCTTACGGAAAAGGAAGGAGCAATCCTGCAAAACTCTATGACAACAATATGACAGCAACGAGCCTTTTGCAAAGCAAGTATTATTTCTGTCTAGCTGACAGAAGGTGTTCCCTTCTAAGGTTTCTGTCTTTCTGTTTGATCTGGATGGAGTGGTTCAGCCTCACCTGGAAGCAAGAGGCTCCAACTACTTGTAATTCACCTTTTTGTCCCCTTGAGGAAAACAGGACACCCCCGACAAAAGGTTATCTGTGTCCTAGGACCTTCTTGTGCAAGAGGGAAAAGGAGCCTGTTAACAGCAACATCAGGAAATGAAAGCCGCCTGTCCCCTCGTTGGCCACGCAAGCCACAGGGCAGCCCTGATCCAGCCACCTGCAGAGACATCGGCTTTCTTGGGAGCTCTAGAGTAGGGCAGTCTGGTCCTCACGACAGCATCAGCCTGATAGGACCCTCCATCCTCGGGACAGTGCTTTTCTGGGCCCAGGGGGCTTTTATAGAAATGCACTGAGCCCCTCAACTACGTTAGCATAACTAGGGAAAGGCAAATTGAAATCACAGTGAGAAAACACCCAATGCAAAAATCCAACATTAAAAAAAATTTTTTTTCATAAGTTTATTTGTTTTGAAAGGGAGAGAGAAGGAGAGAGGAGAGAGAGCGCACGTGAAGGAGCGAGGCACAGAGGGAGAGAGGGAGAGGCTCAATCCCAAGCAGGCTCCACGCCGTCAGCACGGAGCCCAACCAGGGGCTCGATCTCGCAACCACCGGATCACGATCTGAGCTGAAATCAAGAGTCAGATGCTTAACCCACTGACCCACCCAGGTGCCCAGAGAAGTCTACCATTTTTTAGAGATTTGTAACACTAAATTTTGGCGAAGACGTGAAACAGTGAGAGCCCTGCACACAGATCGTGGGGAGGGCTACAACTTGCAGCTGCTGACGTGGATGATGTCACCCGGAATCACACTGCGAGGTGCATGCCCACAAGAAATCGTGCAGACGTGCCCCAAGGGACACGTACAGGAAGGTTTAGAGCTTCAAACTGAAAGCCGGTCAAATCCCCATCAACAGTAGGACTCATGGCTGTCGGTGTGTTTATATAACGAGGTACCAGACAGTGGCAGGAGCGAAGGGGCACGATGTTCAAAGACACAGGGACCTTCTCAAACACAGCACTGAACTGAGTACAAGAAACCAGGACGGAAAGGAGACTGTATGGTTGCCTTTTTTGGTTTGTTTGTTTATTCGTTTTTGAGAGGGAGACAGAGCGGGAGAGGAAGAGGGGCAGAGAGAGAGAGAGAGAGAGAGGGAAACGCAGAATTCAAAGCAGTCTCCAGGCTCTGAGCCGTCAGCACAGAGCCCGACGCGGGGCTCGGACCCACAAACCGCGAGATCATGACCTGGGCCGAAGTCGGACGCTCAACCGACTGAGCCACCCAGGCGCCCAATATGGTTACGTTTATATAGGGTTCAGCACAGGTAGAGCTGAAATGTCATACTGAGGGATACTGAGGTAGAGTCCTTGGTAGATGGGATAGCATGTTTAGAAAAACTAAGGGAATTCTGATGGTGCAAATCACAGTACCGTTACTGGGGGAGGGGGACCGTGTGGGGGCAGGGAGGCATGTGGGGGCTTCTGGAGTGTGGGGAGGGGTCAGATGCTTGCCCAGAGTTTACACAGGCTGCTTCAAAACGATGGTTTCTATGTCTGTATGTTCATATTGGGTGCATTTTGCTGTACCTGTGTTGCCTTTCACAGTGCTTGGAGACAGATTTTACTATTTTTTACTTTTAATTTATTTTTTATTTAACCTCAAGTTGCCTAACATACAGTGTAGTCCTGGCCTCAGGAGTAGAACCCAGGGATCGCTCATCCCCGCATGTGTCCTCCTTAGTGCCCATCGCCCCTTGTGCCCATCACCCATTGAGCCCCTCCCCCCACCCAGCACCCTGCCAGCAACCCTCAGTCTGTTTCTGCGTTTAAGAGCCTCTTAGGGTTTACCTCTCTCTCTGTTTTTCTCTTATTTTTCCTTCCCTTCCCCATATGCTCATCTGTTGTGTTTCTTAAATTCCACACATGAGTGAAATCATATGCTATTTGTCTTTCTCTGACTGACTTGTTTGGCTTAGCATAATACATTCTAGTTCCATCCACATTGTTGAGCATGGCAAGATTTCATTCCTTTCTATCACTGAGTAGTATTCCAGACACACACACACACACACACACACACACACACACACACACACCCCTTCTTTATCCATTCATCCATTGATGGACATTTGGGCTCTTTCCATACTTCGGCTATTGTCGATAGCACTGCTATAAACATGGGGGTGCATGTGTCCCTTTGAAACAGCACACCTGTATCCCGTGGATAAATACCCAGTAGTGCAGTTGCTGGGTCGGAGGGTAGGTCTGTATTTAATGTTTTGAGGAACCTCCACGCTGTTTTCCAGAGCGGCTGCACCAGTTTGCATTCCCACCAACAGTGCAAGACTTTCTCCGCATCCTTGCCAGCATCTGTTGTTGTCTGCGTTGTTCACGCAGACGGATTTTAAAATGTATTCTGCGTGTGGTGGGTGAACACACCGTGCCATGTGGTGGCACAGGGCACTGTTTTCCGGGCGGCCACTGGACGTGGGAAGGCCACGTCGCTAGAGGCCGGTTGTGCGCACAGACCTGGCGGTAGTTACAAAAGCTGCTCTGGGGAGCCCCTGGCCAGCTGGTGGAACGCAGCAGCATGGAGAACGCCTGTGGTCTCCAAAAGCTGGGCGGGCCAGGAAGGCGGAGGTGGCCGGGGCCGGCAACCGGAGGGGAAGAAACCGCGAGCAGTGGAGCGCAGAGTGGGTCTACCCAGGAAGTAGAAGCAAGCTGGAAAATGGTAGCAGAGCCTTGGGGGAGGACTGTCCGCCGACACTGGGAGGAAGGACGCACCGTCCGCGCTGTCCTCAGCGAGCGCGCCGGGGGCCCTCCACCACCGCGGTGTGATCGGCGGTCAGGCCGGGGTGCAACCCGCTCTGGTTTCTGCAAGAATCCGGGGCCCCTGACTCCTGGGTGCGCGGTGGCCTCCGACGTGGGGGCCACTCATCTGCGTGTGCATTCGGCTCAGACACCTGCGCGGTTCCTCGCGTTCTGCAGAGCTGGCTTCGTGAAACCTGGGTGCTGACTCACGATCACTTAAAAGAAGGAGATGCGGAGAGAAGGCGCCGGGACTCCGCGGGCGCCCACAGGTCCCGGGCACATGAAGCTCAAGGGCGAAGGGAAAGAGGCGTCCTCTCCCGTGGCTGCCACTTCTTCCTCTGATGCCCTCAACCAGCCCGGCATTCCCGCCTGCCGACTGTGGTGCGCCACCCTTGTGGGAACTTGGGTGCCAAGCTCCCGGGACAGGGCTGTCCCCTCCGGCCTCCCCTCCCACCAGAGCCTGAGCCTGGAAGAAATCTTCCTCGACGTTCGCGCGTCCGGAGGGGGCCGACCAAGCGGGTCCGCTGTCCCCTCCCTCCGCTCTTTGCTTGCTTGCTTGCTTGCTTGCTTGTCCTTTTCCGGAATGTTTTCCTAGCCAAGATGTTTGGGTTGAGAGGCCTGCTGCTGACAAAGCCAGTGAAGAGTTGCCTGGTTTCTGGAAAGAGCAGGACGCCCCCCGTTGGTCACCTTGTCAAACTAGGTGACAAATGCCAAGGTCTCTGCAGATTTCCTTGAAAAATTGGCCCACCTAGTCTTGGATTTTTTTTTTTTTTGTTTTTACTGTTTATTGTTTAGAGGGTGGGGGGTGAGCCAGAGGCATCAGGACTTTGAAACACTCTCTGGAGGGTGGTTCTCAGAATGCGGTGCCTAGACCAGCAGCGCGAACAAGGTGGCATCGCCTGGGAAAGAAATGTGCCCCACCCGGACCTGCCGAGCCAGGAACGCGGACGGGGGTCGGGGGACGCGGCCTCGGACTCGAACGGCTGATTCTGGCGCATGCTACAGTCTGCTTCTAAATTTTCCAGTCCTCAGACTGGGGAAGGGGCATTGGTTTTGATTTGTTTGGTTTTGTTTTTTTGTTTTCATTTCCGTTCCATGATGGATCAGGACTTTTGTAAAATGCGACAGAAATGAAAAAAATGAGAAAGCCAGAAGATTTACAGAGTGCAAACCCAAATTTTGTATTCCTAGATCCGAAGCTGTACAGTTGCTCCGTGAAAATTGCTAGAAACCTTTCTAAATGGCATCCTCTCAATTTCTGCGCTCGTGTCTCAGAGAACCAGCAGCCAGCAGCGTGCCCAGGGGCTCTGGCCTGCGGACCGGGCTCAGAGGCCAGGCCAGCGGGCCTTGGACAACCTTCCTCGCTGACTGCCCGGACCGCCGGGTACACGGCAAAGCCCCGGGTGGGGAAATACAATGAAAAGCAAACTCTCCTCCCAACCGAGACAACCTCATCACAGAGGCAGAAGAGACAGAAATTCATTTTATTATTGAATAAACGTTCAGCCCCCCTGCGAAGACAGAAATCTCTCCTCTGTGTAGCCACAGATGGGGCCACTCCTGTCGGGTCGCATTGGCCGCCTGGAGCCCGGGGACGAGTCAGGCCCATGTCTCCCCGAGACCGAGACCGAGACCGGGGAGGTGAGGCGGATCTTTCTCCAGGATTACTTTTCAGAGATTCAGCTCCTGGGTCCTTGAGGCGGCATTTCTGAGTGGAGACACTGGCCAGAGGCATTTAGCCATGAAAAACATTTCCATACAAACAAGATTTGAAAAGGACAGAGAAGGAAATTCTGAAAGAAAAGGAGGAGGGTGTCTCTTTCTTCTGTTCCGTGGGGACACTTAATTTGTATCTGGGCTCACACCACACAATTCCCATCTTTTCTTTTCAGCCTTCTGTGTGGCTTGCGTATTGGGAGCGAGCGAGTCTGTGAGTTGTCACCGCAAATAATCTTCCTTCCCAGTTTCATTGTAAATTGATTCACGACAGGGTGCCCACATGGCCGGGGGGGGGTGGGGGGGGGTGGGGTGGGGGGGTGGGGGGGGTGGGGGGGGTGGCCAGGGTTAAAGAGATGGCTTTCATTTTTGACTTTGGTTATTAAAGAGAAATTGGGTATTTTCCCACTTTGTTCTAAAGTTTATTTTTAGTTACGGTTACTTAAAATGATTCATTTTCTTAGACATCTAGGAAATGTTAATTACTGCAGATAAGACTCTATTCTAAAGCCTACTACAAAGGCTCGCCCCCCCTTCTTCTTTAGCACATATAAAGGAGATGATGTTAAAATGCTCTTAATGCAAATTTAAAAATTTGGCTGTTGCCTTAACAGTGCTAATGACAGTTAATGCATTCCCAAAGCCTCTCTGTGACCCAAAATCTTCAAGTGCTTAGAAATGTTTCAGGACCACCCTGCAAATAAACTAGAAGGGGACTTTTTTCCTGGAGATTAGTTCCCTGGACAAGGGATTCAGTTCAAATTTAAGGGATAAAAAACAACTGTGGACTCAGTGAGGTACTTACAGAAGTCTCTGCGGACAAAGGCTGAAACCCTCTTCTCCCAGATCACAGTCATGGGGGAGCTACAGAATCAGAGAGGAACGGTCACAGCGATGGTTAGGGGGGATTGTCCTTCAGAAAGCAAGGCAGAGGAAGGTGGGAAGAGGGCTATCACAGGAAGGAGAGGAATGGGTTATCACCAGGAGGTGGGGAGAAGGCCATACAGGAAGGAGGGAAGAGGGCCATCACAGGGAGGAGGGGAGAGGGCTATCACAGGAAGGAGAGGAATGGGCTATCACCAGGAGGTGGGAGAGGGCTATCACTGGAAGGTGGGAAGAGGACTAACACAGGAAGGAGGGGAGAGGGCCATCACAGGAATGTGGGAAGAGGGCTTTCACAGGAAGGAGAGGAATGAGCTATCACCAGGAGGTGGGAGGGGGCTATCACCAGAAGGTGGGGAGAAGGCCATCACAGGGAGGAGGGGAGAGGGCTATCACAGGAAGAAGGGGAGAGGGCTATCACAGGAAGGTGGGGGGAGGGCTAACACAGGAAGGAGAGGAAAGGGCCATCACAGGAAGGAGGCAAGAGGGCCATCACAGGAAAGTGAGGGGAGGGCCATCACAGGAAGGAGGGGAGAGGGCCATCACTGGAAGGTGGGGAGAGGGCTAACACAGGAAGATGGGGAGAGGGCTAACATGGGAAGGTGGGGAGAGGGCCATCACAGGAAGGTGGGGAGAGTTCTTTCACAGGAAGATGGGGAGAGGGCTAACATGGGAAGGTGGGGAGAGGGCTTCACAAAGATGGGTCAGGGGTGATCATGAAGAACCAGCTCCTCGATAAGATCTCGTCACACTTGTGCCAGGACCAGTTGGAAGGAGGCTGGGAATGGTAGCGTTCAACTCAGTCTTGCTTGTAGACCAACCGCGGAGAGATGCAGGCCTGTGTTGTCCCTGACCTAGGGACTGCCCTGTGCTGCTTGGAGGAGGAACGTTTCATCCTCCGAAGGTAGCCCTGCTGAGGCGAGTCAGGATGCCCCAGGGCCTTGGCACCCATGCCTCTTACTGTCAAAGCCGTTGTGACTCCTTCAGTCTATACGCCATCCCCCCTCCCTCGGGCTCCTTGCCCGTAAACACAAACAGGCAGAGGCATGTGTGCCGCGGTGTAGTACGGAGCAGGAATGCCAGCCAGCTGACTTCTGGAAGGTTCCGGGTGGAATGTGCTGGAGAAATAGAATGGAAAACAGAATCTTCCAGCCCAGAAATGTTGTCCACAAACATAGTGGAGGAAACCAACCACTTTTATCGTGTGAATAAGAGGCCCCAATGAGATGCGTATTCTAGGCAATCGAGGAACTTTCAAGAAGAAACCCGACCACCCAGGGAGTCCAGCCGACGCCGCCTGTGTCACACGTGTTTCCTGATACGCGGGAACTAGTCCTCGAGGCCGCGGCCTTTCACGGCACCACCGGTCAGACACGGTTCATCCTAACCCACCTGGTAACTGGGGTGACCACTTCCGCCAGCTTGTTGGAAGGAGCCGCCTGTCTCTGGGACGGGAGGAAGTGTGCGTATCGGAGGGAGGCTGACACCAGCTCACCGGAGGCCCCTGTCCCCCCGCGGGAACCGGGAGGGTGGGAGGGTCTCCCTTGACGTTTGCGTTTCGGAAAGATGGCTCCCGCGTTCCTTGGGAAGACGGTCCAGCAACAAAAGGCCCATCTCGTCCTCAAAAGGATACGTTTCAGAGAGATGAGAAAATGCTCACAATGGCTCATTTTTCCGAGGTGAACTTGGTAAGAAAAAGCAGAGGAGGGAAAGATTTCCCCTACGGTTGACCCTGGGGTTTGAACTGCACGGGCCCACTTAGAGGTGAATTAGTGTCCCTAAATACAGTACGGTACTTAGCTGTATTTCTCTTCCTTACGGTATTCTGTTTGAGAGAAAGAGAGAGAGAGAGAGACAGAGAGAGAGAGAGAATCTCCAACAGCCTTCACACTGTCAGTGCAGAGCCTGATGCAGGGCTTGAACTCATGAACCACGAGATCGTGACCTGAGCCGAAATCCAGAGTCGGACGCTTAACCAGTGAGCCGCCCGGGCGCCCCTCCTTATGATTTTCTTGATAATCTTTCCTCTAGCTTCCTTTATTGTAAGAATACAGTGTATAAATACAACACACAAAACACACGTCAGTCAGTGGTTTACGTTACTGGTAAGGCTTCCTGGTCAACAGTAGGTGGTCAGGAGTTAAATTTTCAGAGAGTCGGAAATTCTGTGCGGAGATTCGACACTCTGGGGTGTCAGCCAGGCCCCTACCTGCCGTGTTGTTCAAGGGGCCGACTGTATTTTCAATGAGGAGAATTAAACCTGTTTTTTTTTTTTTTTTAATTTGTCTTTGCCCTTAAAGCCAGAACATTGAAATGAGTAACCTGTTCAACAGCCAGCAAACACACGGACACTCATCAGGAGTGACTGGAACCCGTCCCAGGCTCACGGAGGCTGAGTGCTTGAGATGTCAGCACGATTTAGACAGAATTGAGGACCAGGAGACTGCCAAGGACACCAGTGCTGGGGGGGGATCCATTCCTTCTTCCAAGAATTTAAGAGCAGGAGGCATGCCCCAAAGAATAACCCAGAGCGGGCTTTGCTGTGCTCCAGAGGCACTGGGGTCCCGCACCCTAGTGTGGGAGGGAGCTGCGGCTAAGGCTTGGGCGAGGAAGGGAAGGGGGCCCAGCACCTTGTTTATCCAGCCAGCCTTACTTCCAAGAGCGATTATTAGTGCTTAGCGCGTGGCAAGCAAGCAGGTGGGCACTTTTTACGCCGCCTCTCACTAAACTCCCATATGAGCCCTGGATGGAGGAAATCTCTCCATTTATCAAATGAGGCTCGAACGAGTTCAGTCGGAAGACCGCCCAGGTCATCATCCAAGGCTGCCTCCTGCCGAGGTAGAAGGGAGAAAGCCGGTCGTCATCCAAGTCCGATGGGGGCAGCTTGACGCGGTCATCTTAGGAGAAAGGGTCCAGCTTCAGGTCTCCCGGGCGAGGAGGGCGGAGTCTCGATACGCGCACAAAAGTGCTCACTCCGTAAAATATTGATGCCACGGCTGCTGCGGCCACACCCAGGGCATTTTTTTGGAAGCGTCCCTAAGAATTCAGCTGTGTCGGCTGTGCCCCTGCCTTCCCTTTTCTTTTTCGCATCTTAGCCCCCCACCACATCCACCTTTGGATCCGCTTTTGTTCAGGTCGGTCCCACGATTAAGGGCCTGTGTTACTGTTGCAGCATCTGGTTCTTGAAAGCCTTGCGGGGTCACAAGGGTTCACCAGCTGTGCCCTGCCTGCTGCGTAAGTGGGAGAGAACTCTGGTTGGTGGGGCTTTTAACCGTTTTCGGAAGCTGCCCGCTGCTGTGTCCAGGGCAGGCCGAGGGGCTCCCGTGTTGTGTGCCGTCCCGGGAGATGGCAGATGGGAGGAGAGTTCGCTCCGCAGAGAACCAAGTTGAGGTTGTTCTCGGACCCTGGTTTTTCTCTACCGTTTCCCAATTCCTTTCACTTGGGGTAGTTTCTCTGTTCCTCATCAGTGTAGACCTCGGCGAGGAGAGGGGAGGAAACGGACCCTGGGTGCTAACGATTTCATTAAAAGCTTGGTGATCGTAGGGGGCGCCTGGGTGGCTCAGGTTCTGATCTCGCATCTGTGGGTTTGAGCCCCGCGTCGGGCTCTGTGCCAGCAGCTCGGAGCCTGGAACCTGCTTCGGATTCTGTGTCTCCCTCTCTCTGCCCCTCCCCTGCTCATGCTCTGTCCCTCTCTGTCTCTCAAAAGATAACATAAAACATAAAAAAACTTAAAAAAGAGAAAAGCTCGGTGATTGTAGCAGTAGGGCTGGGGTAACAGTGAGCATTTTGACTGTCACTGGCCGTCATCGTCGCCTGAATGACCGAGGGTGTCACGCACGTATGCTCGCCATCTGTTGAGTGTCTCTCGTGCAGGTATCGTGGTCAACCAGGGGATCCCTCAGCGAGCAAAATAGAATCCTGCCTTTACCTCCTGGGGTTCCATTCTAGCGGCAAAATGGGGGTACAACTGATTACACAATGGACTATTTAATTACAAGGCTGATACATTCTGCCGGAAAGGCAGATTGAGGCTGTCAGTGTTTCAGCATAGATGTTACGGTCCAGTATTGGATGATTTCGCAAATTTGAGGTTTTGTATCAATGGTATTAGTTATGATACGTGAGGAAGACGATTCTCCCAACTTTTTGATCCCAGGCAAAATGAAAATGTCACAATGATGAATATTTCTTAAGGGGGATTAAATCACTACATATGGGCGATTTGCCTCCACAGCAAGGAGTGAGAGAGCAAGACATTTAAATGAGGTTTCAGGGAAGCTTGGGTATCTGGTGTTTGTGAGTCTTGTGAGAGAAGTCTAAGGTCCTTACGTGAGGCACAAGGACTCATTTGACTCACTGTAAAGATGTGCTTATAAGGGGTCAGGAAACAAGGAGACGGGGGGGGCGGCGGGGGCACTGACGGGGGGCTCTGGGGAGCAGAATCAGCTTTGGAAAGTGAAGATTGAATCAAGATTTGGTCCTGGGACCAAATACCAAAGAGCTTTGAAAAGCAAATAGTTGTGAAACGATAGAACGAGAAACAATCGTGAAGCTTGGGTAGAGAAGCTTACTTCCTGACGTTGATAAAAAAAATAAACTAGGAAGATGAAAAGAAGGGTTGTATGTGCTTTTTTGTATGCAAGTAAACGGTATGCATTTTAGGAGAACTAAAAGGCACGCCCATCCAACTTTTATGAAGATCTGTATCCAGGCAGAAGACATATACTAGAGGCTTTTATTAAATTACTGTCAAACCTCATTAGCTGTGCCAAACGCTAATACTCAAGGGCTGAGCCCTGTCATGCCTTCTGTGTCGACCACATCACAACTGAACGTGTGGTTCTGGGTTCTCACATGAAGAGGGACAGACAGACTGGCGCACATCCAGAAGAGAGGATCCCAGTCATGAAACACGAGAAATTGTGTCGGTAAACAAAACTTGAAGTAAGTGCTGTCTAACCGAGGTGTGGTGGGTGATTCTGTGTGTCCACTTAATGGGCCACAGTAGCCAGATATGTGGCCAGACATTATTCTGGCTGTTCCTTTGAGGGGCGTTTGGATGAGATTAAGATTGAAATTAGTGTACAGAGAAAGACAGGTATCATGTGTTTTCACTCTTATGTGGATCCTGAGAAACTTAACAGAAGACCATGGGGGAGGGGAAGGAGAAAAAGGAAAAAAAGAAAAGAAAAAAAAAGTTAGGGAGGGAGCCAAACCATAAGAGACTCTTCAATGCAGAGAACAAACTGAGGGCCAGTGGGGGGTGGGAGGGAGGGGAGGGTGGGTGATGGGCATTGAGGAGGGCACCTGTTGGGATGAGCACAGGGTGTTGTGTGGAAACCAATTAGACAATAAATTTCATATTAAAAAAAGATTTAAATTAGTGGGTGTTGAGTAAAACAGATTGCCTGCTATAATGTGGGTGGGCCTCATCTAATCAGTTGAAGGCCTGGATGAAACAGAAGACTCATCGCCTCTGAGCAAGAGGAATTTTGCAGCGGACTGCCTTCAGACTTGAATTGCGACACTGGCTCCTTCCTAGGTTTTTTCAGACTTGAATTGCAACATTGACTCCTTCCAAGGTTTTTATTTATGCCTATATATCTATAGGTATATAGATATTTTTGTAAATGTATTTATATATACAGAGATAGATAGTATGTATCTAATGGGTTGTGTTTCCCTGAAAATCCCTGACTAATGCACTAGGCAAACAGATATGGGGTGGAGGGCAATACAGGCGTTCATAATTATCTGGAAGATTGTAGCTCAGTCAGTTGAATGTCTGACTTTTGGTTTTGGCTCAGGTCATGGTCTCCTAGTTCATGGGTTCAAGTCCTGCTTCGGGCTCTGTGCTGACAGCGTGGAGTGAACCTGCTTGGGATTCATTCTCTCTCTCCCCTTCTCTCCCTTTCTCCCCCCCCACCCCCCCTCCCCCGTCTCTCTCTCTCTGCCTCTTCTCTGTGCACGCTCTCTCTTTCTCAAAATAGATAAACTTAAGTAAAAAGTAATATCTATAAGGCTTTCATGGAAATAGATTCAGATTTATTTTTGTGTGATTTTTTTAAGAGATTCCGATCCCTAGACTGAACTTGTAGGCTGGCAGCATTTAATCTGATAGAAGACAACAAAAATGGATATTTCAAACATTTTTTTTAATGTGAATTGACATGTGAGACAGCGAAACTTACAACATTTTGCTGTTGATACAGTTGGTGGAGAAACATTTGCACAAGGTGCTATAGAATGGATTCGGTGTGCCTGTTGGGAGTTAGAATTATAAAGAATTTTGGAAGTTTCTAGTCCAGTCGTCTGTATTTCTGGCAGCACACATTGTGAGTGGCACAGAAACGTCTTGTTTATTTCATCGAGGATGAAACAACAGACTTACTAAAAAGCTGAAGGTATAGTTACGGGTTTTACACGGAAACATCCAGGCTACCTATCTTGTGTGAAATCATTGGGCACAGCGAGAGAAGAGCCCAACTCCGGAAAGAGTGACAGATTCGGTGTCTGGATGCTTTAATTTTACTTGCTTGTGGACGTGGATAGGAAAATGCTGATAGCAGAGTATCACTAAAGATCTGCTTGTGGTACAAAGGGACAGACACAATTTTTGTGTGACTGCAGTTACACAACAAAGGCACAGAACTTAGTATAGACCAGTCCTTTTATACGGCTCGTTTTCTAAGAACGTTGTATTTAAAATAAATACATTCAGCATATTTCAGATGCACTCCAAGCCTGCACGTCTCAGGGATCTCCATACAGGATTCCTTACGAGGACGGTCAGAAAATGAAGACTTGGGGCCCTGGGTGGCTCAGTCGGTTGAGCGTCCGACTTCGGCTCCGGTCATGATCTCGCGGTGTGTGGGATCGAACCTCGCATCAGGGTCCTCGCTGTCAGCACAGATCCCGTGGCAGACCTTCTGTCCCCCTCTCTCTCTCTGCCCCTTTCCTGCCTGTGCCCTCTGTGTCTCGCAAAATAAATAAATAAACTTAAAAAAAAAAAAGAATATGAAGGGTTAAGTTGCTCAAAAAGATCGCGTGCGTGTTGGTAAAAAGCATCAACAGATGCACTCTATTTTGTTGTTTTTTTCATTCATCTGAGACAGGTATTTGGGATGGATATTACTTTATTTTTTTTTCTCAAATGGTTTACCTAGAGGTCTCAGATGATCCGCGGTCTTGAATGGACGTGGGCAGGAGGGTAGGTGCTCAGCAAGCTGTCAAGCGCCTGCAAAACTCAGGCGGCAGTTAGTGCTGGCACACCCCTCCGTCACCAGCAGGGGCTCAGGGTTGTCGTGGGTGGAGGGGCCACCGTGGGTCCGTTCGGGGGCACCCGTGTTCTCTGCTGGATTGACCTCCTCAGACGGACAGACGTGCTCCGCATGTTTTTGTCTCTTACAAAACGAAATATACCTAGGGCCTCTCAGCGACTCCATGCTGGGTACCCCTCCAGCCACCAGTCCTTCTCTCCTGCAACTTAATAGCAAAATGTAGCTATTGCCACGGTCTTCCCGTCCTCTCCTTGCCCCTCCAGGGAGATCTTACCTGGCAACGTCACAGTCGGATCCAGAGGTCAGTTCTCACTTCCCACAGGTGATGGCATCTCCCTTTTCGGTCACTTTGCTTCGCTTAGCTTCTGGGCCACGGATCTCTCCGGTTCCGGCTGCTCAGTTTCTTACCCTGCCTGGGTTTTCCTCCTGCCCTGGGGCTCCGGAATCCTCCTTCTGCCCTGTAGTCCTCCTTCTGGCTCCTGCAGTCCCCGTGGCTTTCGGTAGCATCTGTGTGCTGCAGGCTCACAAATTCACACCCCAGCCTCTGAACTCCAGACTCTGATGCTAAACTCCCTCTTGCGTGCCTAATGGGCTTACCAAAGACAGCAGAGCTGAAACAGAACTCTTTTTTAAACATTTTTATTTATTTATTTTTGAGGGAAGGAGAGCGAGCGAGCGAGCGAGTAGGGGAGGGGCAGAGAGAGAGGGAGGAAGAATCCCGATGCGGGGCTCGAACCCACAGACTGTGAGACCATCATGACCTGAGCCGAAATCAAGAGTCGGATGCTTAACCGCCTGAGCCGCCCCCGAAACATCACGCGTGATTCACCGCCTCCAAACGTTTTTTACTTACGCTTCCTCATCTCAGCGGAATTTTGCGGAAGGATGGGACCATCGTACGGTCTGATACTCCAGCTTGAACACTCGGAGCGTCCCTTGTTCCTTACTGGCCTCCACACCGCACGCCAGTGACTCTGTCAGGCAGCCCAGGCTTCGGGGGCACCCTGCACCTGACCTCCGCTCTCCCAAAGCAGCCTCCTCCTTGGTCTCCCTGTCTCCCCCTGGGTCAGACACACTACTGTCTTGAGAGCCTCCAGAGGGATCTTTTTAGACGTAGGTCAGATTTCTTCACTTAGTAGCTTCTCAGCATACTGGGATCAAGCCCCTGGTCTTACCCTGACACAGCCGTTTGTTGCCAATCCTGGGACCTCGCTCCCCCCCCAATCCTCCCTGGTGCTGCTGTGACCCTGGCCTCGCTGGGGTCCCCGGAACAATTGCCGTATTTCGCTTCACTTCCGTTCACCTGCTTTTCCTCCCCCGCCACTCTCTCCCCCAGAGGTTGGCTCCCTTTTTCTGGAATGGTCTTCCTCTAGACCTCCGCACTGAAATCATTCTCTTCCCTTACCCTCTTGCCCCAATATCACGACACAGGCCGAGGCTTTTGCCAACCGGTACCAGGTACTTTTCTTGAAATCGTATTCGTCCTTTATTCGTTGGTTTCACGCACGTTCTAAATTCACGTTTTACGCACTCCCCTGATGGGCATCTTGTCTTGTTAGCCTTCCGTGTCCCCAGTGCTGGCACAGACGAACATAGACGGGATGAATAAATGTGGGCTGGGGGTTGTTCAGAATATGTTTTATGTAAAAAAAAGTTTTGTTTTTTTAATTTACTTATTTATTTCGAAAGAGAGAGCACGTGAGCAGGGCTCATAAACTGCGAGCTCGTGACCTGAGCCGAGATCAAGAGCGGACTGAGCCACCCGGCTGCCCCCCAGAATATTTTTTTTTTTAATTTTTTTTTTCAACGTTTATTTATTTTTGGGACAGAGAGAGACAAAGTATGAACGGGGGAGGGGCAGAGAGAGAGGGAGACACAGAATCGGAAACAGGCTCCAGGCTCCGAGCCATCAGCCCAGAGCCTGACGAGGGGCCCGAACTCACGGACCGCGAGATTGTGACCTGGCTGAAGTCGGACGCTTAACCGACTGCGCCACCCAGGCGCCCCCAGAATATATTTTTAAAAAGGCGTTGGGGGGGGTCTCTTTTACTTTTTGTGAGTTTGCGATTCCAAGGCAAGGAAAGTACGAACTGGCAATGAATTGGAACTTGAGGAAGGGGAGAGCAGGGTAGCAGTTGTTACTGACAAAGTCCTGCGCGGATCGTCAGGGCGCAAGCAGAAGGCGGTCTAGGTGAAACCCTGCATGCGGTGGCAACATTGTAACATGCAGATTCATCAGCTGAGGTCACAGCAAGTTCCTGCTGGATGGCAGAAGGAGAAATCCTGCCGTGTTACATTTCTGTTAGCGATTCTGTTTCAGTGCTGGTATGTTTCGACACCTATTTTTAAGTAATTTTCCTGTCATGTCTCCTCTTTGGATCAGGCCACCGCCGGGTGTGCTCGGTGCAGTGATATCCATTAACCACTTATTAAGCGGACCATGCCAGGCTGGATGCCTACAGCCTGTCCTGGGGCAGGTCCAGAACCACTTCTCTGAGAACCTTGGGTTCAATTAGGAGCTCAGCGTGTTGGAGTTTAAGCATCTAGCTCAGTGCTTTTTATTTTACATTAGGTAACACCCTCAGTGGTGTCTGCGGTGAGCAGACCATTATATTTCTGCAAAAAAAAAAACAAAAAAAAAAAACTACACTAAGTAGAATAAATACAATTATAAGTCGCTTCAAATCAGTTCCAGTAAGTTCTGCTCCCAAATGAGTTCAAGTCAGATAACATTTTGTTCTCCAGGGAGTTTCAAAGAGCTTTACGGTTTTCAAAATTGTGGCCTATATAGCCTGAAGTCACTGCAAAGTCAAGACTCATACACATTCCACAGAAACGAATAGAGAGCCGCATGTGGGAAGCAGGTGCGGAGTGGCGTGGCATCAGCCGGGGGTGGGGGGGGGGGGTCTGTGGAAGCTGGCACTTCCGGAAAGAGGTGCACTTGGCATCGCGCCCTCCTCGGAGGACCCCGCTGCAAAAAGCCGAGTCCTCCCCAGCCTGGATCCAAATTCTCTTTCCTAGTGCATCGCAGCTGCCAAAATAGCTCTTTGAATTTGGTGCTTAGAAGGATTTAGAGAGACTAAAAATTGCAGCATTTCCCACAGAGCTATTTGTAAGAAGAAAGCGGTGGGGGTAGAGAAGTGGGTTGTTGAAAATAATAGGGTGAACTTGAAAAGGGAAAAAAAAACGGGGATTAAAAGACGGGCAGTCTTCCTCCTATCGAAATTTCTCAAACGCAGAATTCTCTAAGGGGTTTAACTCTCATTTTTCTTCAGGGGCGGAAAGTGACGTTTTAAAAATCCTACGTATGCACATGTATGCACCTATAGATTTTATTTTGCAGGGGGGAGTAGATGAGCTGGGAGAGCTCTCCTCCCCAGGGGATCTCTGTGGCCTCCCCTGTAAGACTGTGAACAGCCCCCTTGCTCCTGTTCTACCTAGAGAAAAATCGTCAACCTGTAGGAATAAGTTGGGGGAAAAGATGAGTCGAGCTTTTGAACATCATGGCATCTCTTGAAACTCTTGTGTTAGCTGGAAGCCAGCAAGGGAGGCCTCTGTTCCAGCACTAACTGTTGACGAAGGGTTTTTTTGTTTGTTTGTTTGTTTTGCTTTTTTTGCATACAGCTGTGTTTGGGAGTCACGATCCATTTTCCTAATCTTCAAATAACGGGTTTCAGTTGAACCCCGTGGTTCTTGCTAGTTCGTAACATTATCAATTCTTTGACTTGATCCGGAGTGGGTCACAATAACTCTCACAACAGAGGTCCACTGTTGTTTCGTGTTTTGATGAGCTGGAGCCGTAGAGTCTCAGAATCGGGAAGGATGCTAGTTAGAGCTTAGTCGATACTGCTTCTGCTGCAGGTGTTAAGAATACTTCTACTGACCTTAGTCGCTACATCTCTGCGTCTCTGCTCATCGGTCCTAGCACTGTGGTTTGGACCAGCCCGAAGCACGTCTCACCTTCCATCGCTGGACGTTTCTATTCAGTATCTGAGAAAATTCATCCCTGTCTCCCTTGAGCCTTCTTTCCCCGGGGAAAAGACTAGCAAATCCAGCCTTGGAGGCCTCTGTTACATTTTACTTTTTTAGGCCTTGGAAACATTTTGCAACTTCCCAGGGGAGCCCTTTGTGACTGCACGATTCCGGGTGCTTGGGCCTGCAGAGCCCGGTGAATATTCCAGGGGGGGGTCTCCTAGTGACCGCAGCAGAAGAGTTCAGGTTCAGGTTCTTAGGTGCCGTGCGTTGCCGGAAGTTTCACATTTGGGAAACTTCACGTCAGGTGCCAGGAACATAGAGTTTCTTCTGGGTGCCAGGAAGCTGCTTGTGTCTGTTATCGTCTGAATAGCCAGAGGGACGACCTAGATTTGGTATTCACCAGAAACTGACTGACTTGGCTGAGCCTGGGCCCCAGCCTGGGGACTCCCCAGTGGCCCTTCCCTCGCCTGCAGGCTGCGGGTGTATATGATAGTGGCTCCATCAGGAGGGAGCCCTTTTAAGTGTTCGAAGGGCCTTCTCCCAGCCACAGGAATTTTTCTGACAGCTCCGTGGAGCTGTAACTTGCAGGGTGTGCTTGCTCGCACAGCTCTGGGAAATTAGCATTATGTCCAGGGCTCTGCCTCCACCAGCACAGTCTAATGTGGAACATTTTCCTTGCCCTGAAGGGAGACCCCACCCCACCTGACCGGTGCCGGGTCGTTAGGGGTGCCTGGGTCGCTCAGTCGGTTGAATGTCCGACTTGGCCTCGGGTCATGATCTCTCGGTTTGTGGGTTCGAGCCCCGCGTCTGGCTCTGTGCCGTCAGCTCAGAGCCCGCGTCAGGCCCTCTGTCTCCAGCCCTCTCTCCGCCCCTCGCCTCTCAAAACCAAATAAACATCGACCGTGGGTCTTGGAGAAGTCACCTGTTCCTCCTCTTGACAGATAACGGCTTCAGAGTTCAGAGGCCACTGTTGTTCCTTCTCGACAGTGTCTACAGGTGCGTTATTTGAGGAAGCTGGTGACCATCCTCTGGATGGTTAAGCTATTACCGGGTTATGCTTTCCGTGCTGTGGCTCTCCCCTTTTCGCTGTCCCGGCTCACCAGCAGTTGGGTCTGGACTCTTGCTTTTACTTACGAGTTAGAATGTTTAATTGCGTTTGATATTATCTGGCTAAAATTGCTCACATTCCCTTTTAGTGTTGATCAGCAAAATCTTAATTGATCAATAAGTAAATTAAATCATTACAGGATTTAATCGATAAAGTGATTTAAGCGTTCAACAGTGGAACCCATTCTGTTGTACCTGTGTGTGGATCCTTCTAAGCTGGCCAGTGGGTGTGTCGAGCAAGAGGGAAGCACAAAAAGTCAGGCTCAAAGTTCAGGTTGGGACGGCACAATTTCAGTTCCATATGGTGCAGGACTCCCCCCACCCCAGCTGTAATGAGGACCTTCTAAACAGACTGTATGCGTGTCCAAAGTGACTCCGCGGTCGAAGGGCGGTTGAAGGTCAGGTTCTTGACCCATTTTCTGGCATCCGTAGGGGTGTCCAAGAGCAAAGTGCCCAGGAATGACGCCCGGCCCCCAGGCCTGATGCCGAGTGCACCTGTTAGCTGTGAGAGGTCAGGGAACCTTGGTGGTCCTGGGAGCTATCTGATTGCGTCCTGCTCTCCTTTGAACGACTGTTCGTTTGAACAGTAGTGAACACAAGAGTGAAGATGAGAATGACATCATCTGGAGTGCTTGGTTGGGGGGTCCTTCCAGGGATGAGACTCAGGTGTGGGGTCAAGGGGAGCAGGTGGCAACACAGGCATCAGGTGACGTGGAAAGTTCTCTCGGGCCCTGGGACCTGCTGATTCCTGCGCCGTGTGGAGTGCAGGGTTCTTGTGCGGCTTCATGGATTTGTGGTAAAGAGACAGGCAATAGTTGTGTTTAAAACTACGAGACAGGGCGTCTGGGGGCCTCAGACTGTTGGTCTCAGCTCGGGTCACCATCTCAGGGTTCGTGAGGTAGAGCCTCGCGTCAGGCCCCGAAATGATAGCAAGCAGTCTGCTTGGGATTCTCTCTGCCCCTCTCTCTCTCTGCCCCTCCCCTGCTCACATGTGTGCTCTCTAAATTAATAAACTTTAAGTGAGTGGAACTTTTAAAAAAAATGTTAAACTACAAGACCATAATATACTTAGGCATGTGTTTAAAGGATTGATCCTTTAAAATTTGAGAAGGCGAAATTAGTAAACATGCATAAGACCCTCACCTGGGCCAGATAGCACTTATCATTTAAACAAAAATTAAAAAGCAGGGGCTCCTGGGTGGCTCGGTCGGTTGAGCGTCCGACTTCGGCTCAGGTCATGATCTCATGGTCCGTGAGTTCCAGCCCTGCATTGGGCTCTGTGCTGATGGCTCAGAGCCTGGAGCCTGTTTCAGATTCTGTGTCTCCCTCTCTCTCTGATGCTCCCCCGTTCATGCTCTGTCTCTCTCTGTCTCAAAAATAGATAAACGTTAAAAAAATTAAAAAATAATAATAATAAATAAAAAAATAAAAAAAATTAAAAAGCAAACAAACACATGTTCTTGGATCGAGAGAGAGGGGCATGTTCTTGGATCGAGAGGGGCATGAACAGTCTTCTGTCTCTTCTCTATTTTCTTTTTTTTTTTTTAATTTTTTTTAACATTTCATTTATTTTTGAGACAGGGAGAGACAGAGCATGAATGGGAGGAGGGTCAGAGAGAGGGAGACACAGAATCCGAAACAGGCTCCAGGCTCTGAGCGGTCAGCACAGAGCCCGATGCGGGGCTCGAACTCACGGGCCGCGAGATCATGACCTGAGCTGAAGTCAGCCGCTTAACCGACTGAGCCACCCAGGCACCCCTCTTCTCTATTTTCGAATATCCATCGGGGTGAGAAACCACCCCAGCTCTTATTTTCAAAACTGTAAAATGTCATGAATGTATTTATTTTATAATTTTTTATAGTTTATTTTATGAATTTTATTACTGTGTGTTTTATTAAATTAAAAAGTATAATAAATTACTTTTGTTATAAATTTTATTACTGTGTGTGTTAAAGAAAAGTTTCCAGTGAAATTTCTTTTTTCAAAATTTTTTATTTTATTTCACTTTTTTTGTTGAGAGAGAGAGAGAGTGTGTGCGAGCAGGGGAGAGGGGTGGGGGGTGAGGGAGAGACAGGGAGAATCTGAAGCAGGTTCCATCACTCCCAGAGCAGAGCCCGTTGTGGGGCTCGATCCCACGACCCCGGGATCACGAGCTGAGCTGAAATCAAGAGTCTGATTCTCAGCCGAGTGAGCGCCCAGGCGCCCCCTCCAGTGAGATTTCTATTCTTATGCATCTTCTGTTGACTGCAGTGACCGGAGCTTATTCTTGTCCCTAAAGTGACCTGTGGATATGGTGTCACTGGCTGCACATCTTGTTAAAAAGTGGGTTCTGTTCAGTCAGTCTGGTTGGAGCCTGGAAGTCTGCATTTCTTTTTTTTTATGTTTTTTTTTTTTTTTTTTGAGAGAGAGAGAGAGTGAGTGTCGGGGAGAGGCAGACAGAGAGGGAGACGCAGAATCTGAAACAGGGTCCAGGCTCCGAGCTGTCAGCACCAGAGCCCGACGCGGGGCTCGAACCCACGAACCACGAGATCATGACCTGAGCCGAAGTCGGACATTTAGCCGACTGAGCCACCCGGGTGCCTGTGGAATTCTGCGTTTCTAAAAAACCCAGGATGATGGGGGACAGACACTGCAGCCGTCAGCCCTACTTTAAATAGCAAGGTCTCTCTTGTGGGGCCTGGGGACAGGGGCACGGTGAACCAGAGTAGGGACAGGACTGGCTAAGGCGAGTTTCCCCGAGACCTCCCTCCTGTCCCTCTGCTTCTTGGGATTAGGGCCCTTTGCCATCAGAGTTGGATGGGGGGGGGCGATGGGGGGCATAGGTTCTGGGAGGAAAGGCCTGGATGGAGAAAGGACGTTGTTCTTCCAGTATTTTACCCAATTTTACATCGATTGGGCATGTGCTTGTACGTCCAGTCAGAAATGTATGTGACCTCCGGGAAATTTTACCCCCCTGGCTGCTTTACAAACAGAAGGCTGGGTCACACTATGTTGCGGCCACGCATCACCTCCCGGGGGCCACTGAATGCGTGGACTCGGCAGACGAGGACGCCCTCAGGAAGCGGCTCCCACATCTCTCCCTCCCAGACACGTAGCTTCCCTTCCGGTTATCCAAAGGTTCTGGGATGATAGAAAAAAAAAAGTTAATGAACCCTCTCGCAGATTGAAACGCCTTCCGTGGGTTCTGTAGGACTGTCCTGGTCCCATGGGCTGCCCCCCCTTACTTAAAGGCAGTACTTTCCTTTTGACTTTTAAATGTTGCCACCGTTTCAGACTGCATCAGGCTTAAGTCACAGCAAACGTCTACATTGCTTTTATCTTTCCACTGATGGGAAAGTACCAGAAAAATTTCAAAGATCTTTCCGAAATGATTTGATCTCCTTCATTTTAATTCCCGTCGTCGCACCATTCAGATGATGGCGGAGTTCTTTAAAAACAGCTCATTCAATCATTTATGTTTTCTGTCATCCCAGAAGAGCTATTTAAGAGTGCGGGACAGGGGCGCCTGGGTGGCTCAGTCCGTTAGGCGGCCGACTTCGGCTCAGGTCACGATCTCGTGGTCCGTGAGTTCGAGCCCCGCGTTGGGCTCTGTGCTGACAGCTCAGAGCCTGGAGCCTGTTTCAGATTCTGTGTCTCCCTCTCTCTGACCCTTCCCCGTTCATGCTCTGTCTCTCTCTGTCTCAAAAATAAATAAACGTTAAAAAAATTTTTTTAAAAAGAGTGCAGGACGTGTATTTGATGTATCGGTTGTTAGTTTTAAACAAATGAGAAAAAAGTGTGTCTCGTACCCTCGGACCTCATGAACAGAACTGTGACATGAGCCACCACAGGGTGGTTTTATTCCCAAAGCTATTGTGGCCGGTACCGTTTTCCAGAAATAACATAATCCCAAATTCTTCTGCCTTGTTGGTCTCTACAACATGAGCCTAGGTCCTTCGATTGCTGTGGAGCCTGAGAAGTCAAACAGTGGGAAATATCATGTTTAATTGCCTGTTTGAACATTTCTTCGTTTTTCCTTATTATCAGCTGTGGAAATAATGTATCAGCAAAGACTCCTTTCAGCTGAATGTCTTCTGCAGTCTTAAAATGATTCATCACAATCACCTTGGCCATTTCTACTAAGGCAAAAAGCACAGGCAATTAGAAATATGTTAGGAAGTGATGTGTCTGTGTGGCCAAGCAAACCAGCACCAATGACTTGGTCTTCTCCACCAAGTTTTGAACGATTGACATCAGAACGAGTACGTGTCACCGAGGTCTTATGTCGGGTCCCACGTGGGACAGCTGCAGAATTCATGCCTTACAAATAGCATCGAAAATCACAGATGGTCTCCTTTGTCTTGCCTGCAGTCTGTCTGGGTTTGGCAAGGAAGCTGGAGGCCTGGCCGACACAGAAGGTGTTGCGGACCTCACTGTCACGCAGTCGGCAGGTGACCTGGTGTCACGTCCCTTCTCCATCAGTGGAGAGCTGGGGTGTGCGTTTCTCTTGCATGCCTCTCATGCAGTCTCCTGGGGACCCGTGACTGTCCTTCGCAGGACCCTTGGCTGGATTGAAAAGACCAGAGGGCCCTCGCGTAAGCCAGCCTCCTCCTGGGCCTCGTTCACACGAGTTCTTACCTACCATGCCCTACACACTTAATCCCAGGGTGGTTGTCTACTTTGATGGAAAAAATTGTGTTTAATATAGGGTTTCCTGATAGCACGTTGTAAATGATCATTTTCAGAGGATGAGAACAATTTAAAATGCACTTCGATCAAAGAAATATACACTCAGGTAATGGATTGTAGAGGCCGTCGGTCCACCCTCTTTTATTTACAGAGAGAACTTTTATTCCCACTGTATCGGCCATGGTTCTCCAGAGAAGCCGAACCAGTAGATTTAGGAGCCGCGGTTTCGTATATTTTAGGCCAGAGAAACCCAACTGAGCTGTTGATGTTGTCCTTGTCTTTCCTTCTGGGTTGCTTGTTTGCACAGGTTACCGGAAAGCTGGCCGTAGAGTGGGTGGGCCTTTTAAGCCATTGATGCACCCATACAGAAGAGAACACCTCTGGCTGGCAGAGGACCCTCCTCTGAACAGTCACAGTTTATCTGGTAGTCCCATGATCTTACTGATGATGTTGACTGCTGTCTGAGGCCAAAATTCCAAGAGAATGTCCCAGATGAATCACGACTCACACCTGTCTCACACAAGTGCAGTGGGGGCCCACAGTGAGTCGGGGACCTGCACGCTTGGTTGCTGTTGGTGGAATGCTTCCGGCCACCAGGGATAGCCGGCAAGCCTTCCTCATGTCACGGATACCTGGCTTCCCTGAGAGAGGTTTAGAAGGGCGAGTGACTGTGGACACGTCAGTGGGTTCGTAGTGCTTGCGTGTGAAGCAAATTTCTCTGAAGCAAGTTTCTTTCACGTGTAAGGTCTTCGCACGATCGGCTGAGAGAACCAGGGGGCCACCAGCTTGCTCCTCGGAGTGCTGACAAACATCCTAGCGCCGTTCAATAATCCTGTCGTATTACAGTTGCTAGTGGAACTGATTTCAAAGGAAGAGACAAGGAAGGAGGGAGGGTGGGGAGGGAGAGAAGAAAAGAAGGGAGAGGAAGGGGCGTGAGGATCTGAATTCTCTGACGGGGACTGCACTTCCGAGATGGGTGTCACAGCTCAGACCTGGGGTCCTTACCTGGGTTCCTATTAGGTGGTCGTTAGTGATGTTATTACCGGTGGTATCATCAATGTCGCTGATTAGCGGTAGGTACTAAAGGAGTCCCTTCATATTAAAAGCCCAAGGCTTAGGAGGCTGCCGTAATGGTGTTTGTCCCCAGCATCTTGGAGGACCCGTGGTAGGTTGTGTTTGTCTTTACAGTTACTCAGTTCCTTGCTCTGGAGATAGAAGATTCGGCCAGTATGTCCTGTACTGACCAATGAAATGCAGGAGAAAGTGATGTATTTCTCCTCCAAATGGAAGCGCTTTCCTGAGTCTGTTTTTCTTCCATCAGGATTTCAGCATAAGCTCTGCACAGAGGCTGGGCCCCAGGATCCCAGCCAGAGCCAGTGTTGACCAGGGTGAACACTGAGCAGGAGCAAGACGCCGACCTTTGTTCTCGTAAGCCTCTGGGATCCTGGAGTCGATTGTTGCCACATCACAACCCAGCCCATCCTGACTGATACCAGTACAGATGCCTCAAGTACTGACATTCTGGGATCCTAGACTTACACTGATTTAACAGTTTATGTTGCCACGTTGTTCCAAACGATGAGTAAATGTAACTTAGAAAGCATAATGCAACTCAGTGGAATTAAAATGTATAAATCACGTAACACACACACACATTTGGGGAAGAGAAAGGAGGGCAGAAGGATAAATCGAGGGCAAGCCCGGTATCATCTCATTGAATGCGTGCCGTGAGGTGTTCTGTCTACACAAGGTGAGCGGCGTGTGGACCCGGCTTTCTGGAAGCCATTGCAAAGAGGGAACACATTGCTCAGGCTTGTTAAACTAATTGCTTTTGGCTCAAGGGAGCACCTCATGCGATGAACAAAAGTAGTGAGAACTGAAGTAATCCACATCCCGTGAGCAGGCTCACGACAGCCTCTGGCATCGAGGACTGGATGGCTACAAGGCATGCCACTGAGGTCTAAAGGCTCAGGAGAGCCCCTGTCGCTTCTCAGCTCCCACATCTAAATCTTGGTTCTGGCAGGTTCTGACGTGCCTGCAAGGGGAGAAGGTGACCCAGCTTTGAGGAGCAGGCTCTGGCCAGGCTTCCACACCCAGCTGCGTCCTTGGAGAATAAACGTGAAAAAGCAAAGTCATGGCAGAACCTGCCGTCCTTCCTTGCCTCCTAAGTCAGGAAACAGGAAGCCTAGAGGAAGGGCTGGTGCTCACAGCTTTGCCTTGCAGGCAATCTCATGCACCATTAATCTGGTTCAATTATTATCTTCGTCTCCAGTGGGAATCTCGAGTCGTGGCTGGTTCCCGTGGAGTGGATCGCCCCAGCCCCCCCCACAGACCCACACGTGGCTTTACTTTGCACTGTTGATGATAGAAGGGACAATCCCGGCCACCTGCCACTGATCCAACACCATATTTCTTTAGGTCTGAGATGCAGATTTTTTACATGTTTTTCTACCGTTAATATCAGGATGTATCTTATAAATAATGGCATGTCATATTTTAATTGGAAGCAATTTTTCTTTCGAAGTGGTTCGAGCCGTAACGTTGCCTATCACAATCAACGATTCCTTAGATTTGCTGAAATATGGTAAAAGGACGTTTGCCGTAGCAGAAGTAGCACCCTGTGTAGAGTCCTTTCTCTGCAGGGTTTTCAGAGGGGCTTCAACAAGACCCCTGCACTCCCTGGTGTACCTTGCATCCAGCCTTTGGCATACAACTAGGAATGTAGGTCCACAGCCTGGTGCACTGTGAATGAGGCAAGCCAGAAATCTCCAGTCCCCTGACATCAGTGATTCCAAATGGCTTGGGACTCTTTTGTCGTTTTGATTAAACTGGAAGGCTGCTGTTCAGAATGGCCCAAGCCCCTCTTTGTAGAAATAGGTGCTGCAGATGGTCTTTGAATCCTCAGCAGGATTGGATGATGAGGTCAGATGCTACTAACCAGCCAGGGGCAGTGAGGGCATCCCAAGTGGCAAAGGAACACACAGGAACACACAGGAACTGAAGATTACTGGGCGTGGAGTACTTAGGGGGCCGGTACCTGGAATCCAGTGTCTGTGTTGGAAAACATGGCCTTTTAGAAAGACCAGCTTCCTAAAACAAAGAGCAAGGTGGACTTAAGATCCTAAATATATGTATGTTACATACACTGTTTGTATGTGTGTATGTATAGGATGTGTGTGTGTGTATGTATATCCTATATACATGTATGTATACATAGGATATATATACATAGACACATACACACACTTTTACTCCTTCTTGGAGACATTATTCAAACTCTCAACTCTCTGGGCCCTCTCCAAAGTTCTCCTTCCTCTTTAGAGATCACTACACTGGGCGTGTGGCTCTGATTTTGAATCTCTGCTTTAAGAAGAGGGAGAATGGCTGTAGCCATGACAGGTTGGTCTCTGACACTGATGAGTGATGGGTCATCTGTCTGGCTGTTGGTCTGAGTCACCAAGGGCCAGATCCAAAGAGCAGAGGGCTCCTGGGGCCAGAGTTCCAGGGTATTGTGGGTGCCCACAGCCGGCGGCATGGTGACGGCAGGGCAGCAGAGAGGGCACTCGTTCTGTTGGCTAAGCGAACACCCAGGGGTCTGTTGAGAAGTCAGCATCCTGGCTGTCAGGGTTTGGCGGGATAGTTTCCACAGCTTGTGCCATGGCGGTCTAGAGAAAATCTGGACTGGGGACAGTCTGCTGAGCCACACCTGTTGGTCACTGACACTGTACCTCCAGCGTTAGCATGAAACCTGCTGCCTGGCACATCACAGGTATCCCTAGTGTGAGCTCATGGTGAGGGCAGTGGCGATGGCATCCTTGGTCCCCCGCTGACCACAGCAGGTGCAGTCGCTGATTTCCCAGGAGACACTTGCATCCTGCACCCGCCGGAAAGCCATTCCTCACCAGAGGAACTCAGAGGAACTCAGGCATTTGTTCATTCAACAAACAAGCCCGTATGGAGCACCAGCCATTCTTCTGGGGTTTTCCACATTCACAGTCTGGATTCATAGCTACTTGACTCCCATATGATCTGTTACCCATCACTGATCACGTCCGTGTTTCTACTGTGAGCCTCGCACGTTCATATGTACAAGTAAATCTCATCACGACGGAAGCCACTTAATTAATTTGTGAGATTCTATTACAGATTGCTTGAAATCACATTTATATCCAATAGGAGACTAAAAGAGAATACAATCTCTTGAAACCCAGCTCCTGTGTAAGAAATGGATGTACGAGAGAGGTCCCTTCAGCAGGTGGAGGGCAGTGTCAGCCTTAAATCACCCAGTGGGCTGGAACTTTCTTTACTGTATTCGTGGTAAGTGTTTTTGGATGATGGTGTGTTTTATTTAGGTGGTTCAGATGTCTGGAGTGGGGAGTTTTGATGGAAGTTGTTAGGTAATTATTACTTAAAGGACAAATGAAGTATAAAATAGTTAGCTACATATTTTTCCTCCTGTATCTTTTCTTTACCTATGATGCAAAAAAAAAAAAAAAAAACCAAACCCAAAAAAACAAAAAAACACCCCACCCTGACAATGTCTTTATTACAGAAGTTGATTGTTGTGTGGACAGGGATTGGAGAAATAATTTGCTGTTTAGAATTTCCCCTTCTGTAGCATCGCCTCAGTGAACATGTACCTGCTCCGAGGTCCACTGGAAAAATGCAAATTAATAATTATAGTATTTGTTACAAAAATGTTTCCTAGGGTATGTTTTAATTTTTATAGGAAACAGTCATGTATTTTACTTAAGGCTCTTATTATAGAAAATGAATATGTACGTGCGCTCACTGTAAGAAATTCCAAAGTGAAAGTTGATGTGAAGTTCTGCCATGCTGACCTGTAACGCCTTCCTCATCTCAGTGCATACCTCTGGTTCATCTCTGTTGCACGTATACATGGATAGTATCGAATGTTGCATAACACGAATGAGATCATGAATTCGACTTCACTTCTACTCATTACAACGTGTACTATGAATGTTGGGTGCCCCAGACATTGGCAAGTAAATTAGTGAGTATGGGAGCAAGAGGCACATTATCTTAACTTAAAAATGATGTGTTCACACGTTTTTATCGGATGAGATGGAAACTATGGAGATACGGAAAGCATAGAGAGAAAAAGTCACAACCCTAATCCTGCCACCCAGAGAAGAGTGACATTAATGCCGTATTCTACTTTTCCCGGGGCTTTTCCTGCTTGTACATAAAAACCTTACTTAGAAGGTCATGGTTGAGAGACAGGCCAGCCTGGTGGGTGAGTCCACACTGATGGGGCAGCTAGAGGAGCTGCTGGAAAGGACGAAGTGTCCGTCGCGAGGGCCCCGTTGCCCTGTAAAGGCAGGCGTTTCCTCTGGCAAGGGGGGTGATGGGAAGGTTTAAGCAGGCAGTGCGGTGGCCTGACCTAGGTCTTACAGGATCACACCGTCTGTGGTGTTGGGAAGAGACCACAGGTGGGCAAGAGTGGAAGCTGGGAGACCTTTCCAGAGGCTCTTTCTATAATTCAGCCAAGACACCGTTGAGGGGGGCTCAGAGCAGAGAAGTGGTGCCCAGCTGTGGGGGGACTGGGTCCTTGGAGGGCCAGGATGCCATCGGGATTTGGGCCGGAGCCCTGAAAGAGCAAAGTGCATTTGGTGGAGGTTGGCCGCGCTGTGGGTTAGGCAGGTGTGGGGTTGTGATGTTCCAGGCCGCACACGCTGAGTTCCAGGGCCCCCCAGCGAGCAGGTGGGGCTGGGGGCCTCCTTTGAGGGGCTGTCGGCAAGTAGAGGGTGTGCACGACCTTGCAGTGGGTGAACTGATGAAGGAGTGGGTGTGGATGGAGAAGAGCTGGGAAAGTAGGACAACAGTTAAGCCTTTTGTGACATTTGCAAAGGGCTTTGGAGCAAGGGGCCAGGGTGCTTTTCCTCGACAGCGAGTGGGAACGATGGCCATACCACACCCGCGTCTGGTCTCTTCATTACGACGCATGAAACCTTACGGTTGATGGCTCAGGGAGGCATCCTTCAGCTTTTGGGTTTGCCTTTAGAGCCTGGGGTATATTCCCTTGAATATTTTGAATCTGCAAACACAAAAATTCTGGAACCCCTTCCCTGCCGGCAGTTGGGTGAGCTTGACGTGGGGAGCTACCGAAGTTGGCTTCGAAGAAGAAGCCATCCGCGGCTCACATGCACAGCTGGCTGTGTGACTCGTTGTCCTGTGTGGTTCAGAAAGCAGTTTCATAATGGAATCGCAGAGAGATTTTGAGGGTTAGCTGTGTACCATCCCAAGGTGACTCTTCTGCAGGAAGTGATGCTCACCCGGACGTGTGCCTCGGTGACCTTTCTTTCTTTTTTTTATTTTTTAAATATTTATTTTATTTTTAAGAGAGAGAGAGAGAGAGAAACAGAGTGCGAGCAGGGCAAGGGCAGAGAGAGAGAGGGAGACACAGAATCCGAAGCAGGCTCCAGGCTCCGAGCTGTCAGCCCAGAGCCCGATGCGGGGCTCGAACCCACAGACTGTGAGATCGTGACCTGAGCTGGCATCAGAAACTCAACCCACTGAGCCACCCAGGCGCCTCCTCAGTGGCTTTTAAAACACAGCACGACTGGGTCACAACTGGGGACTTTGGAAGTCCCCACCCACTAGTTTCTGGAAACTGCGGTTAAAATCCCCATGGATACACCGAACTGACTACAAGATCACGGTACTCACTTTGTAAAGGGAAGTTCAGCGCAGCACTTAAATCAGAATGGGGGTGCTTGAAAAATGAGCCATTTGGAGGAAGAAAAAGTGTCCCATTCATCAAAGCCGACGGTCAGTGCCTCCCGGGAGCCGAGATGGTCTCCACGACGGCGAACGAGACAGTTTTGCCATCATTTGGGGCTCGTGGCTACCAATGTAACTTTTCTTCTTTCAGGTAGATGTCCTAGGAGGGAAAATATTGTTCTTTGCAGGACAGACTAGTTCAAGTATCTCACAGGAAATTAAAACCGTTCAGGTTCCTTGTGATGTCCGCTTTGGCTGCGGCCCTCGGAGGCCGTTGGGAACAGCCTCCGTCCTCACTGCGATTTCTGCCGCACCTGAGGACACAGATTCCTTTTACAAGTGGTTTTTCGTCGGACGACGGTTGAATTTCAGTATGTGTGTCTTGAATTGTGTCATGGCTGGTGGCACTGCATCTCCGCAGCTTCTTAAGAGTGTCAGCAGCAGACGTGTGTGAAATCAGAGGGTCCCACGTCCCCGTTGGCTTTCTGGCCGGTTGTGCCTCAATCTGCCCGCAGCACCGTCAGGCGCCAGGTGGCGGTGGCATTTTGGGGGAGGGTCTCACCACAGCTTGCAAGGAACCGTTCCTTCTCGGGTGGTTTGTGATCAGAACCGCACAAGTTGCTGTGTAGATCGTTTACTGGGGACTCTAATGGGGTCTGGGGAGGCCACAGTAAATCTTCTCTTTTTGGCTCGTTGCCTTTGATTGATCATTTTGTGTCTATAAATTGCAGGCCACCGACGCCCGCAGAGGGGCAATGTCTTCTGATTGATGCAGTTTTTCTTTGTTTCTCGAAAGAACATTGAGCGCGATGACAGTAGCTGAAGGCCGGCGGGCCACTCTGTCTTCTGTCCTGTCTCACGTGTGATGAGAAGAGAGCCCAGGCTGGGGATTTGGTGATTTGGTGTCGGTAGAGAAGCATTGCTCATTAGACGTGCTCAGGGTTGGGAGAGAGATCCCCTGCTCCCTAAGTACAAGCAAGCATGACCTTGTCATGATTTAAGGGGCATGGGACAGGATCCCAGAAGCTTGGTTTCTAATCCAAGACAATTCATCACTGTCTTTGTCCTGATGATGGTCTTTACCTGGATAAGCTCTCGGTTTCCTCAACTGTGAAGGAGATTTTTTTTTTTTTTCTGAGAAATCCCATTTCGTTTTAACATTCTGTGATTCCGTGAGAATCGCCACTCCCTTTGTCTCGTGGAGCCCTCCGCCACCTTGCTCCTTTTCTGTCTGGAACAGAGGGGCGCTGTGTGGGAACAGAGGAGTGTGAGGTGAGTCTGTTCACTTCTTGCCCTGGCCAGTTCAGATAACTCTTTGTCCGTGTTGAAAATCTAATTACGTTTTTAATAATAAGAGAGAAAAAGCAATCCGAGAACATCCTCAGTCTTTATCTACACCAGGAACACCTCTGCCGTCTCAAATAAGTTAATTTCTTCAGATGCTTCACTGAGTATCTGGCATTGAACCGGCCTCTCTCTGGCACATCGGTCGCAGAGAGGGAATGAGAATGTGGTCCCTTCATGTAATGCGGGAAACCTTTTTCTCCACGACTCCGCGCCTTGCCTTTATTAAAATGTTTTTTAAAATTTTTTTCATTTTATTTATTTGAGGGGGGAGGGGCGAGGGGGGGGGAGAGAATCCCAAGCAGGCTCCGTGCTGTCAGCTTGGGGCCCGATCCCATGACCCGAGTGGAAGCCAAGAGTCGGGCACTCCAGCGGCTGACCACCCCCGCGCCCCCGTTAAAATGTTTTTAATGTCGCGCATTCTCGTTCTCTGTCTGGAACACACACGCACACTCATGCACGCACACTCTTGCACGCACACACACACTCACAGTGCGGGGCTCAAAGGAGAGGATTTCCAGGACCAAGCAGTTGGCGGTGTGGCCCCTGATTTGCCACAAGCCCCCTGGTTAACGAGGAAGCAGAGCACGTACCGGGTGGCTTCATGGAGCTGGGGGGCTGGAGCCCAGACGCTGTGCCCTCCCGCGGACACTGGTCAGCAGATCGGGCGGTCTGAAGCCCGGCTCCCTGGGGATGGGATGCAGGCTGGCGGTGCCGGTGTATCTGGGTGAAAGTGAATGTTTTGCCATCCCGGCAAAGGTGCAGGACGCCGAGAGGAAGCATCCCAGGCTGCCACTGCCAGAGACCGAGGGCGGACGTCCCGGCCAGCGGCCAAGCCCATCCCAGTGGGAGCTGTGGAAACCCCAAGGAAGGGCGGACTCTCTGGGAATAGCGACAGGTGAATAAACTCATCACGAGCTGGGCTGTGTGGACAAGTGACAGGGCAGGCGATGGAGGGAAGCCGACACTTGGGGTGGGGGGGGGGGACAGAGCCCACAGGGGACGATGGGCCAGCACTCCCGTGCCTTGGAAATGGTCCCACGGGAAGACTGGCTTTGCTCAGTAGGAGGAGAAGTGAATCAGAGGCCGGGGAGGCACGGGGGAGGTGTCCCAAGAGGGCAGCCCGGTCGCCCAGCCAGGCCACGAATCAGGACTGCAAATGTGTGATTCATCAGCCCAGAATAGGCCACTGCCTCTAACGTCAGTGTCGAACGTCCCGGCATCATGGCCTTCAGGCAGCAGCCCGACCCCACCTGGCCTGCTCTCCTCCGACTCACAGCACAGAGCAGACCCTGCCCTGGCTCTCCGCTCTCCCTGAGACCCCGCTCGTTCCCTGGGTGTATCCAGCAATGGCCAAGAATGACATCAGCTCGTCGGATCTCCGTGCAACCCTGGGCAAATATGTAATAACAGTCCCACTGTGCAAATGAGGAAACTGAGGCTCACCTGGCAAGGCCCAGACAGGCCTGGGCCGCACTCTGCCTCTGCCTCTGGTCGGTGGTCCCAGCACCACTCCGTGCAGCTGCTGGCCGGTCCACCCGACCCCTTGCTTCCACTCGAAGGCTGACCTTACAAAGCCCGTGGCAGACCCAGCCCACAGCCCCCCTGCACCGTGCGGGTGCCTGCCATCCGGAACCCGGCCCGGTGCGGGGTTTCGCCGCAGCCTCTGCTGGGTCGTGTGCCCACGGCACTGCCCCATGCCGCCCTCAGAGCACCTGGTGCTGAGTTACGTGCACAGTCACCGGCCAGCCCTAATCAGTGGGCTGAAATGTCGCTTAGTTTGCTTCTATTTCCAAGAACTCCGGTGCCCCAGGAAGCCCGCCTCCATTCAGGACTGGGCTGTGTTACGGTTTGCTGAGGGGAAGAAGGTGAGGCTGGGCTGCCCACAGTGGCTTCCACTTTTGCCCAGAAGATACATGGGTATCACACCTACGCACAGTAGGATACCAGTTTTGTTTAGCAGCGTATAAACTCTACTGAGTGAAGACGGTACCGAAATACCAAGAAACCACTGTAAGCAATGCCGAAGAGACCACCTTGCAATATAGGAAGCTTTTAAAGAGCGGTCAGATGGCTCGTGTTCTGAGCCGAACATCAGCGAGGAGTATGGGCAGGAGCGGTGGTTGGCAGGCTCAGGGCGGGGAACTCGGGCCAGACGTCATGGCGGGGACAAGCTGATCAAGCCGCGTGCCTCCAGCTCTTCCTGGGCGCGCAGCGAGATGACCTTCCCTGTGTCCTGTGGCCAGACGTGGCTCCGTGACTGAGTGCCACCGAGATGGGAGAACAGGTGACGTGTGGCGCTCCCAGTCCTGCCTCCGGAGTCACGAGTGAAGGCACCTCTGTGGTTTAGGCTGCCCCATCTGTGCTTGGCCTTCGTGGCCCGAACAAACCATGGCACCAGCCGAAAGACAGTGTGATTCCTCTGAAAGGACACTGGGGTGGGGATGCCCAGAAACCTTGAGACACGGGGATTGACCAGACGTTGGCTTTCAGGCACCGCGTGGGTGGTGATGGACCAAGAGTTACGTGGGGGCGGCCCTGGGAGGCTCGCATCGGTGCAACCAGCTGTGGGAGAGAAACCCCTTACCTCGGATCCTGGAGCCACTGTCTCAGGAGAGACAGGGCATCTAGAACGTCCCACGAGCCCCATTCTACTGGCTACCAAATAATGAGATGCGGATGTGAGGTTCCCCAAGCCAACGGATGCCTCAAAAGGTGAAGTTTACTACATAAGAGCAGCCCCGTTTCCTCTGAAATTATCACTACAACAAAGGAATTGTGCTATGCTCGTTCTTTTGGGACACCTCCCTTCAGTTTTTTGTTCCCATCTCGTGGCCGCCCTTGATGTGCGCTTCAGTTTGATTCCATCTGGCAGGAGAGTTCACCTGGAGATCTGCCCCTAGAGTGGCCCTAGGGAAGGTTCCTGAGTTGCCCCTCAGAGACATTGCATCGGGTGAAACAGGTGTGCACCCCCTTTGGTTAAGACCCGGGAAATGACACAAGCGAAGTCCATTCTGCCGAGAAGAAGGGTGAGTGGGTCCAGAAGGTTATGTCAGGGACTGTGTGAGCTGTCCTGGTTTTCGTGGCGGGGACGAGCGTGTGACCGCAAGGACATTTCACACAGGCTCCCTTGCTCCCGGATCTCCCCGGGCAGAGTGGTAAGCAGACCCCGAAGACTGTGGTATTTGTATTGTGCCTGGTACCTGATAGATCACTGTGTCTCTCCTTCTCTCCCGCCTTCATCCTGTTCGTGCACTTGCCTCACCGGAGCACCTAAGCTTTTCAGATCTGGGGCACAGGGACCTCCCATTTTGTACCGAACTTTGTCACTGGGTTGGCTTGCAAGGTGCATGAGGGGTCTCTCAGATTTATCGCTGGAAGTTTAGAGCAGGCCTTCAAATCCTCTTAGGAGAAGTGAACGTTCCCAGGGTACAGAACCAAACCTCTAAGTCTCAGGAGAGCAAAGCAAAGAAAACGGCATTTGATCTTTCAGAAAACCACAGCGGTCTTTGCCTGTAGGTGACGGGATGCTAGAAAATTTCTAATAGGTGAGAAAAAGCAGCATAAATCAAAATGCATAATCTGGTGGTCACGTGCTTGCTTGAAGAAGGTATCGATGTGCAACCCCACGAGACCAGCCCTGGGACTATTTAGCGTGACTTGTCCCATACCCATCTCTCCCCCGCTGCACCTTGACCTTGTAGTTTCTTGTTTTCAAGTCCTGTCCCTTTAAGAAGGAAGGCAACCATGGTGGGAAGACTCCCCCCCACCCCACCCCCACCCATGACTGTTGCTGAGGCCAGGGAGCTCTGTTAGGTCATCCGAGTTGTCACCTTGCAGAGCACACAGGGTGCCTAATTGAGTCTCATCACTGTTATGGTGGTTACACATACTCGGCATGCCCAACCAGATCCTTTAGTTAAAAATTCTCAGGCCATAGGGGCACCTGGGTGGCTCAGTCGGTTGAGCGACCGACTTCAGCTCAGGTCATGATCTCACAGCTCGTGAGTTCGAGCCCCGCATCGGGCTCTGTGCTGACAGCTCGGAGCCCGGAGGCTGCTTTGGATTCTGTGTCTCCCTGTGTCTCTGCCCCTCCCCTGCTCACGCTCTGTCTCAAAAATAAATAAAAAACATTAAAAAAATTAAAACAAAAATTCTCAGGCCGTAGACCCACAAGCACTTTTTCTGTATACATCAATGCCAACACAGAAATAGGGTTTAATTCATTTGTGTGCTCTTATAATTCAAAGGTTATTTTCCACCCCCTGCCCCAACTTTTCCTAAATGAAATGCATTTTTCTGGGCTATCACTATAATTCTCTACAATCAGAATAAAAATACTCAGAGGAACAATGATGTCATTTCTGATTAAATGTTATTTTTATTTTTTGTTGCCTGGAAGAAGGTGCCCCAAGATCATCATCCATTAAATTAGAAACGGTGCCATTACTCACGCACTTTATATATAGTACAAACTCATTATGATCGGTTAATATTGACTCAGTGCTTAAAACGTTGTAGGTACTACACCGAGTCTATAAAGCGCAAGTATTAAGTTTTCGCTATGTGTAATTCTCTTCTAACGGCCAAGAATTATTGTCTTACTTATTCAGCAAATATTTATTAAGTGCTGCTCTGTGCCAGAGCCGCGAGCCAAACAGACATGGCCCCAGGGCTCAGAGAGAACACAAGTTCACGGTCTTGCAATGAAGACAGATGTTCAACAAACAATCACCGAAATTAGTCTTAAACTGTAGTTGTGAGCCGGCCGCAGAGGTGGGTGCGGGGTGCTGACAGGGCGGCAGTGAGGGACGTGGCTCGGGCTGTGGTTAGGGTCGCCCAAAGCATTGGCTCTTTGAATGGCTTCATCCGTTGACTTGGTGTTTTTTGGGAAATGCCAAGCCCTGTGCTAGTTTCCGGGCAGTACGGAGGTGAGCCAGACCACATGCTTGTTCTTGGGGAGCCCCACGCCCGGTGAGAAAGACAGGTGTGAAAGCAAATAAGCGGACAGATGCCTGTGGCATCACTTAATCGGCCCGTTGTGAAAGGGCATGTGCTGGCACTCCTTGGGGAAGGAAGCACAGAGGACAGACGGGCTGGCGGGACCCCAGAGGACGAGTCAGTGACACCAGGACGGTTTCTCTTACTAAAGCTAAAGGAAAGAGGTAGTACTGTCATCATGCTACGAGGAGTACCATCAAAGTGGAGATGGCAAGGTAGCCAGGGCCAGAAAGGGAACGGCTTCTTTCCAGAAATAAAGTCTTGCTAGGTGTGAGTGATGGCCCCCCAGGTCCTCCCTACTTCGCGCGACTCCGCTTACCAGGAAGGGGCTCGGCCATTTCCTCCTGGTTCAGTGCACAAGGCGCACAGAAGGGGGTGGGGAGATCCCATCCAGTGGATCCACCTTCCGGGCTGGGGGGTCAGCCTGAGTATTGGCAGAGGAGAGGGGACGTGGGGTTTGCTTATGTGAACCCTCGGTCTTGGCTTCCGTAGGGTTGATACAAACTACATGAGCAGGAAGTCAACTGTTGGGGCCAAGTAGACCATTGCTCTGCAGGGATGTGGACTCAGGAGTACGCCGTGAGTGATGTGCACCTAAATCACCTTTACGGGATTCTATCAGCTGACCCTACGAAGGGTGAAGGGGTCTGCTCTGTGCTTGATTACCAAATAGTCAAAGGAGGGATGGAACCATGGTCTACCCTCCGACTGCCATGTCTCCATATCCATTTCCTCCTACACGTCACAGAATGCCTCCGAGCATCCGTGTTGAGACGTGCCGCGGGTGATCCGTGGCACTCGACCTCCAGACACGAGAGCCTGCCTGGCGTGAGCTAGTCACCAACCCAGCTGTCACTGGGGCAAGTGTCCCGTCCGCTTGTCTGCGCCCCCAACACGTATGCGATCTATCGCAATAAAAGCCACGCACTTGCTAAGCGTATGTCTCTTCAAGACAAGTTATCTGGTGCCTTCTTTTAACCAGGTCGCTGCTCCTAAACCTCTCCCGAAGAGAAATTCTAGAACTTTCCACTGCCAGTTTTGGTCAGATTTCTGCATGTAGGAGAGAGATCCAGGGGTTGCCGAAGGTATCTTTTCCACGAGGGGCCAGATTGCCTTAAGAGCTCTCCCACTGCAGACCAGGAAACTAGCCAGGGGCGAAGTAACCGTTCCATGCTGGTTTCAGACAGTAAGGTTTTGTGCACACCTAGAAGTGTGCCCTGTGACAAAGGTTTCTTATGGGGATGACATGAGCTAGTGTATATTACGTGTGTAATACACAGCGGTGGCAAAGCACAGGAAAGAGCCCTTGAAGTGTCAGAGAGTGATGTCGTCATAAAGCAGGTCTGGTCCAGTTGCTTAAAAAGTACCTGTGACCCATGGATGCCAGGAGGACCCTCCTGGACAGAAATGGTGTTCTCTCTAAAGCAGGCACATCCGCCCCTCAGCCCCCCTGCCTCTCCCCTGCCGAGGCTGGGAGTGAGGGGTGGCGGGCTCTGTGATGAAGCCGAGACCGGAGGTTGGGTGGTGAAGTTTCTCCCCGTCACCCAGGCCAGAATGAGTCCTAGACCGGACGCTGCTGGACAGAGAGAGCCCCCAGGAGCTCCCCCTCGCTTGAGTGGCTCCTTACGTAAGAGAACGAGAGAAAGAAGACATGAATGAGCTTGTGGCTGCCCTCTGCGGTGACCCGAGTACATCTCCTAGACTCTGCCGCCCACGTGTGCGGCTTTGGCTCTTTTGCAGAAATGTGCATTCAGAGGATAAGGTTTTCAAACTCCATTGACTGTACAGCTGAAGACGTATTAGGCACACGGAACAAGATAAGAAATACAGTCCTGTTCCAAACAGGTAAGTCTTTGCCACTGAATCTTCTGAATGAATAATCAGAGGAACTTCCAGAATGTGTTAAGTAAGAATCAGTCTTTTCTTCTCGTTCTGTCTCTATCTCTCTCTCTCTCTTTTTCCCTGAGCGCCCCCACCTCGCAGTCCGTGACATCTAGTAATTCATATACGGCAGTGAAAGAAGGGGAGTTTGGCAAAGCCGAGTACCTTTAAAGGGTATTTCACTGGCAACTCAACATCGTCCTCTCTGGGGAAGACATCAGTGTCACCGCGTGCTTGTCTCCATTCTTTCAGTCCTCCAGCTCCTCTTTAGTGAGTATCTCGATGCCAGATGTTGCCCGTGTCCTGGCCTCCTCAACCTTCTGTCCTTCCCAGGTTGGCCTCTGTCTTCTCTTCTCTCTCTGTGACGTACAAGAACCCTCCCTTCAACGGCACACGGCACCTGTCGGTTGATGCCTGCAGCCCTGAGAGGTGATAAGCCTTTTCACGGTACCATGTGATGAGACAGAAGATGCCAGTCCCCTGGAGAGCCAGGGAGCATGCACTTGACCCCCAGAGGCCCTTGCTGTCATGGATTCTCTGCTGGGAGCTGCATGTGAGGAGTGGGCAGGAGAGTGAGCATAAGGACACCGCTGCGTGGGGTGCTGAGGTGGACGATGGTGGGGCGCAGGGTCAAGTGCAGGATGGGAGTGCGGCCTCTACGGCCAACATTTGTGTCAGGAGGCAGCCCTGTTCTCCTCAAGTCCGCCTCCTGCCTGGGGTCTGTGAGCTCTATGCTTTTCTTATTTTGGAGAAAGAGAGTATGATTGGGTGAGGGGCAGAGGGAGAGAGAGACAGAGAGAGACAGACAGAGAGACAGAGAGAGGGGGAATCCCAAGCAGGCTCCACACTCAGCACAGTGCTGGAGGTGGGGCTCAATCTCACGACCCTGGAATTATGACCTGAGCTGAAATCAAGAGTCAGATGCTCAACTGAGCCACCCCCCCCCCCCACCCCTCTGTGACCTCTGGGATCTTTGGCTCTCCTCGTATCTGCCCCAGCCCGGCTCAAGGGAACCAGCTCGGGGTGCCTGTGATTCTGTGTCTTCCATGCAAATTTAGATATAATTTATATATAAATTATATATAAAATTTATATATAATTTATATATATTTATCCTCACAAATTTATATATAATTTTTTTCCATGTTTATTTTACTTATTTTGAGCGAGAGAGAGCAGCAGGGGAGGGGCAGAGAGAGAGGGAGAGACACAATCCCAAGCAGGCCCTGCATTGTCAGCGCAGAGCCCAATGTGGGGCTCGAACTCATGAACCGCGAGATCATGACCTGAGCTGAAACCAAGATTCAGACGCTCAAACCGACAGAGCCACCTGGGCACCCCACAGATTTTGTCTCTTGCCTGCTACCCTGACAGTGATCACAGAGAATGTGGCAGTCAAGCCCTGTGGTGACTTTTGAACGGCCACTTTCCTCGAGTTGACCTTCGCAAGTTGCTTCCTTCCGAGGCAGAGCTGAGGCTGAATCGTGCGCTAGCCCGAGTGAGGCTTTGCTGTATTTCACACCCCCCCCTCCTCGTATTTGTCTTCGTTCCCTTTTACACGATTCTGCTTTTGTAAAAGCCTAGTCTTCACTAAATATCAACATATCCCTAATACAATTTTACTTAAAAGGGCCTGAAGGTAATTATTTTATTAGTCAGGGAACTCCATCTAAAAATCTTAAAAGTCCAAAGAAATGAATCTCTAATGGCTGATTGTGGCACTCTGCCTGGCAGCAAGGGAGATATCTTGAGGCAAAAAAAAAGAGACCTTTCTCGAAATCTAGAAACACACGTCTGCTGATGTTGAGTATAACTGTCCCAAAGTATGACTGATGATGGAAATTTCAGACCTTAGATTGCTTCCGTTCTGTAGACCCGCGTCGGGGGGCCCCTGAAGACCCGGTCGCCCAAATCCTGCCCCCTGAGGCTGATGCCCTGAGCGGGGAGGCCAGGTCTGCGAGAGCCCCACAGGGGCTTCCTCTGGCGCCTCTGGTTTCAGAGACTCATTTACTTTCTAATGACCTGTCTGTGCTTTCATTGATGTTGATCGCGCACACACCCCCGGGGAACCGCACACTCCCTCCATTCAGCTCCCGCCGTGCTGTGAATGAACAAGGAGCCGGGAACTGTGTCCCCGCAGATGATCGCCAGACAAATGTGTCGGCCGGCCCCAGCGTTTACAAAAAAAAAAAAAAAAAAAAAAAAAAAAAGAACCACCAAAAAACACCGTAATTTCGCTTCCGCATAAGCCAGCGGCGTTTATCAAACACGGACTAGAGAGTTTATACTTAATGCGTGGACACCTCTGCACGCCCCCGTCGGAGCCAGGCTGCCCTGCATTTTTCAAGATAGAGAATTTGGAAGAGTGGTGAGCGCAGCCGGGCGTGGAACAAAGGCGGTCCAGCTGATGCTGGGGCATCCGCCTCCCCCCTCCTCTGCAGACCCTGGCCGGTGGCCCCGCGTTGGGGCAAAAGCGAGCATCCACGGTGTACGTGGAGCACGGGCCAAGTGGCATGATCGAGGGTGTCCCCGAATGATCCGTTGAGATAAGGGTGCATCACCAAGGCCTGCTATATACTGAGCCTTGTTATCGCATCGATTCCAGTACAGCCCCAGGCTCGGGTGGCTGGCCGTTCGTCTGACAGCTGACAGGTGCCCCTGGCCACCGGGAGCCAGTGCGTGTGTGTGCGTGCGCGTCCTCTCCAGTCGAGTGGCATCTTCTTCTGCCGTCTGTCGGAGCACAGATCCTGAGCCCAACTGTGTGTGTGGGGCTGGCCCCCTCCCCGGCCCCGTCCATGGGATGCGGAGGCTGGGTCCTGAAGGGCTAGCAGGTGGCGGTTGTGCGAAGGGAGGGGGAGGGGACGTTCCAGGCAGGGAGAGGAGAGTGTGTGGTGAGAAGGTCTGTGGGCATCGTGGAGGAGCAGACCGGAGGCCGGTGTCGCTGTAATGTGGGCGGGCGGATGGGGCGCCTGGGCGGCTCAGTTGGTTAAGCGTCCGACTTTGGCTCACGTCATGATCTTGCAGTCTATGGGTTCGAGCCCCGCGTCGGGCTCTGTGCTGACAGCTCGGAGCCTGGAGCCTGCTTCGGATTCTGCGTCTCCCTCTCTCTCTGCCCCTCCCCTGCTCATGCTCTGTCTCTCTGTCTCAAAAATAAATAAAAACATTTAAATAAATTTTAAAAATGTAGGTGGGCGGCAAGGGGGCGGTCAGCAATAAACACAGGATGAGGCAGAGGACGAGGCTTCAAATGACGGGGTGTTGAAGGCTCTAACTGCAAGGGAATGATTGTTTTTGAAAGATCATGCACTGAGAGGCTGCAGATGCAGGAACCTCCTTTGTGTCCCAGAGCAAAGGTGTGTGCTGCCCCAGGCCCTTTGCACTTGCCATGCCCGCTGCCTGGGGCGCACCCTCTGCTTGCTCTGCCCCTGAAATGTTCTTCCTCATGTGGGTGGAGGTTCTGCTCTGATCAGGCTCTAAACGAGCATCTGGATTTCACTCACACTGAGGGTCTGTCCTGCGCCAGGGGCTACATAGTCACTGTGTGTTCCCTTCAGAAGACTGCTAAATCGTCATCGCCTTGTTTCTCTGCTTGTGTGTTGGGGGGACACCTGTCTCCTTCCCTTTTTTGGAGTTTCTGTGAGAGGACAGGCGCCTCCCTAGCTTTTCCTCTCCTCCTGCAGGTAGCTTTGCCTCAGGGACTGCAAAATCGGCAGATACACGTGGAATGAGCGAGAAGTGTCCCGGGTGGGGGATGGTGGCAGCTTGGACAAAAACGGGGCAGCGGGAATGGGAGCAAAGAGGATGCACCTGTTTGAGAGAACATGGGTGACGCTGTAGATGGCGTGTTTGTGTCCCCCAGAAGCCATGTGTTGAAGCCCTCGCCCCGCAGTGTGATGTCCTGGAGGTGGGGCTCTCGGGAGGTGAGTCGGTCATGAGGCTGGAGCCTCAGGAACGGGGTTGTGCCCTCCCGTGAGAGACCCCAGAGGCTCCCTGCGCCCCCTGCCGTGTGCGGATGCAGCCGGAAGGCAGCACCCGTACCCAGGTCTGAACCCTCGCCTTGGCCTTGACTTTGGCCTCCAGGACCGTGAGAAATGAACGAGCCACTGTCTGTGATGCTTTTTGCTGGTGGCCTGCACTACGACAGATGTGAAATCAGAGACTTAGAGAAGCAGAGGGATGGAGAGAAAGGTCTGGGGATCCCATCCGAGAGCAGGATGTGCCAGTCGGGGGCACAGACCCTTGGAGGCACGGCCCCGGAGCCCTTCCCGATTTTTCCTGCCTTGCTGTAGCTCTCTGCTGAGGAGGTCTCATTGTTGCCAATGAAATTGCCAAACCAGACGCGGTTTCCGAGAGTGGTTTTATCGGTCGGCAGGGGTGGGGGCACAGCCCGGGTGTGCAGGGGCGCCCTGGCCAGGTCTGAGGGGCTTCAAGTGACTTGGGACGTTCTCCAGTCCACTGTTCCCCCGACATGCATGCTGCTTTGACCAAGCAGTGACTTTTTCTCAAATCCTTATTTTTATCACCGTATAAAAGTATTGATTTTCCATCCGCTCACCATACTCCTAAACGGGGCACATTTGGATTTGGTGGTCTGCAGAGACCAGAATCCAAGACCAGATTTCTGCCCCCAGGGAGCCCACGCCCTCACGGGAGAGATTACAGACATGAGAGAAGTCGCTTGGGCTGGAACGTGCACAGGAAGCAACTCAGGGTTTAGTGTCGTAGGGGTTTGGGCAGGCAGGGAACCGTCCATAAGGCTGTGCCATGCCGGCAGGAAGGCCTTCTAGAAGTGGTAGAAAGCACAGGCTGGTAAGATCAGGCAACCCCAAGGAGATGTGGAGGAACTAGGGCAGAGAACGGGGGGATTTCGGGCAAGTGTGGAGGCAGGACCTGAAGGTCCTGAATGGAGGAGCTGAATTTTTCCCGAGGACAGTGCTGATTCCCAGACGGACAGTGAGCAGATCTCAGGGCCAGCAGACCCCACCCCAGTCCAGTCATCGCCCTGCCTCTGCTGAAGGGGGTGCCGGTCGGGGGGCAGGATGATTCACGCGGGCATCAGGGACCCTCTTCCCCAGAAGCAGCTTTACAAATCTGGTCTCCGCCAGCTTCCTTTCAGCCAGAGGAATCCGTAGAAAGCCATTGACACGATCCACGAGAAGTAGAAATGTGCCATTGGGTAGGTGACGCCCTTCTGGCCAAGGTCACTTATTGTGTTAGCCGGCTCCCTTAGGGTGGCTGTCCGAAGTACCACCAGTCAGTGGCTTGAGTCACAGAAGCCCCGTGTCTCATGCGCCAGAGGCCAGGAATGGGGAGCGGAGGCATTGGCAGGGTGGCCCCTGGGCCTGGCCGCCCCGTGGCTTGCGGATGGTGGCCGTGTCCAGGTTTGCACGGCGGCCTCCCTCCTCCCCTGTCGTAGGAGGACCTGTCATGTTGGTGACTCAGTCGCCCCTGTGAAGGCTGTGTCCACATAAGGCCGTGTCATGAGGTCCCAGGAGGTCAGAGTGCAGCGTGGGGATGGTGGGGGGCACAGTTTAACCCCCAGGACGCACTGTGGGTTTTCTCAAATGGGCCGCTCTTTACCAAGAGAACAGACCAGTTCCAATACTGTGGCCGTTACTGTTTTCTGTCACCAGAAGGTAGCACTTCTGTCTGCAGGGATGACCCAGGAAGACTGTGGAGGACGGCCACGTGCTTTCTTCTTGTTTCATTTGGAAATTGAAGCATCACTATGTTGATGTGCGTGTGTGTGCACCTGTGTGTGCATATGTGTGTGCGTGTGTGTGTGCCTGCATGTGTGTGTGTGAGAGAGAGGCGGGGGGGGGTGGGGAAACTGGGTCGGTGATACAAAGGCTTTTGCCATGAATTTTGGACCTGTGACAAGACCAGCAAGCCTGCAACAGTGGTTCTCTGTATTTCAGAAATCCCTTTGGGGGCCGAGCTGGGCCCCATCAATAACTAGCTTCATGGCTTTGAGAAAACCCCTTTGAAATATGCGGGTTGGTACTGGGACGGATAGATGTGGTCTAGAGAGATTTTCCACTCCGTCTTCCTTGCTGGGTTCCTTAAGGGTAAGATGTGCACACTTATTAAAGATCGGGAAAAATGCGATTCAAGGTACAAGAAGCTTCCGCTTGACTGTCATCCGTGAGGCAGAGGCCTCTCCCCTGCTGAGCCCTCCCTCAGAAGGGACGCTGTCGTCCCCGAGAAAGAGCAGGGGCTTCTTTTACTCAAGCAGCGTCCAGACTGCCCAGTGAGATAGAAGCAGGGCTTGAAGACGTAGGGACAGTTAAAGACACCCGGAGGAGCCATTGTGATTCAGATGTAGGTCGTGTCATTACATCCCTCCAAGTTGGCAGCGGAGATAAAAGGGAAAGCGTGCGGTCTCTACTCTTGAAAAGCCCACCCTTCATTTTCCGTGTTTTGAGAGATAAATTCAAAATGCATACACCTGAAACAGAATAATACATGAAGGAGTGAGTCCTAAAAGCATCAGCCAAGACTCATTTGTGAGCTGGTGCGGTTCTGATCCTTGGAGACGGGACACCACTGACGCTCGGTCCCCGGGCCCCCGGAGCGACCCGCGCCCAGCCCGTCCGCACAAGGAGTGGGTGTGAGCAGACCCCCCGCCTTTCTTGCACACGCTGATGGACGCTTGGAAACGCAGCTGGTGAGCACGGCAGCCGAGATTCAGTGTAAACAGCGTGGGGTCCTTTTCTCCGAGGAGGGGGAGAAAGTAATGGTTCTGCAAGGCACAGACTGCGTGGTCCGTTTGCCCCGACGCTTCTGCTGCGACAGACCCAGCCCTCGTGTCCCTGCAGCCGAAACCCTCACCCTCTGCCCTCGGGGGAAGCTGTTCTGTTTTTTTTTTTTAAACTTTTTAAATTTTTTTTAGTGCCAGTTTTGGGTGGGGGAGAGCATGGGCAGGGAGGGGCAGAGAGAGGGAGACACAGAATCCGAAGCAGGCTCCGGGCTCCGAGCTGTCGGCACAGAGCCCGACGCGGGGCTCGAACTCACGAGCCGCGAGATCGTGACCGGAGCCGAAGTCGGACGCTCAGTCGACTGAGCCTCCCCGGGGCCTCCAGGGAAAACGGTTCTTGCGAGTCAGGCTTGTATGGTCTGTGGTCTCCGTGCTGCTAGGAAAGCCTGCTTGAGAAGCACGTTTTCTAGGTCCCGCGCTGCGTCTCCTTGTAGATATCTGTAGGTCCGAAGCAGGAAGGAGGGTGGAATCTGTCAAAGGGAATCGAGAGATTCTGGCTTCATGTTTCTTCTGGAATGAGCCAGCCGATTCTTCACTCGCCTAAAGGTTAGAGGCTCTGTTTCTGTGATTCTGGCTCTGGACTTAACTCCCCACACTGTGCGTGTTCCTTAGAAGCCTTCCTTTCCTCTGCTCATTTGGAAGAATTCCGTGGGGGGAAGCGGTGCAAATAGACCCCCCCGTGGGGAAGGTGGACGATTCCTCTTGTGTCGAGCTGAAAACCATCTCAACGTTGGGACAGCAGGCGAAAAGACACTCAGCACCATGCGAAGGGCTTCTGAAGAGTCTGGCGGGTGCGTGGACAGTCCTGGGGGATCCGGTGCAGGTTCGAGGCTAATCTGGAACCATCCACTCACCCAGTCCTTCGTGTTCTCCTCCCTCGGCCAGGGCCGAGGAGCCGCGGGCCGCTGAGCAGGGAAGCAGGCTTGGGGTCCAGTGCGGGCACAGACAGAGGGACAGCCACGACTCTGAAGTTTACTACAAAGGGTGGCGGTTAGAGCCGGCTCGAGGTGGGAGAGGGGCTCCTGGAAGGAGCAGGGCAGATAAGCTTTCACAGGTGAGGGAGGATTTAAGGAATTAAAAGGAAAAGCCGAGGATTGTAAGTTGCCAGGATTTTGGGGTGCCAGGGGCTGCCGGGCTGAGGGGCAGCAGCTGCCGGTGTAACCGGTTAGACGAGAAGGTATGGGACCAGTCAGGTCGGAGTCGGACCCAGAGGCACAGCCAGGATGTGCCGACCGTCCTACATCATGCAGAGGGATTTCGTAGGCAGTGGGGAGCCATGGAGTTACCCGGAGCGAGGCAGTACCAGGATCTCGTCAGGTGTCAGGATGTTACCGCAGGTGCAGAACAGGCCGGTGAGAGAAAGTCCTGGAAGCTTGTGCCATCTTCGGGCAGGCGTGACTGCACGGGGGAGCAGGTGCACAAGAGGGGCAGAGGCACTGTTTAGTGGTGGGCTTGAGACTTCATACTTGCTCGTGGGCAGAGGAACCTTGGGCAGAGAAGTCTCTTGATTCCTACTTTGACAGTTGGCTGGGTGCTGGCCTCCTTCCCTGAGGGCAGTGAGTGGAGACGGGGCAGGGGACACGGGGATAGCCCTGAGCACGTGAGGCTGAGAGGGACACATCAGTGCTGGGACAGGAGGCGGCTGCTTGAATGTGCAGGACTGGCACCTGGAGAGACATTGCCCTGGAGATCTGGCTGGGGACCCTGGTGCGGCTGTGGGGATGGATGCCACAGGGACACGACTCTATGGAGAGTAGGGAGGACCGAGTCAGGGCACCTGGGGCACAGCCAACATTTGTCAGGCGAAGCCGCAGGGAGGGGGAAGGGCGGTGGGAGGTGAGCAGAGTGAATGCGGCCAAGGGGAAATTCAGGAGGAGGGAAAGATCCAGAATGCCAGAGGGCAAGAAAGGCTGATGAGAATGCCCGTCGTGGGGAGAGCGTCTGAGCATAAGGGGCGGGGGGCGGGGGGGGGGGGCGCGAGTCGGTGAGTGTGGACGCTGTGCCCACAAACACAGCGACAGAGTCAGCAGGGATGCGGCCGGCCGCGGAACCACGGCGGGAACCATCAGGAAGGATCTGTAAGCGCTGGTGTTTGATGGCAAGATGCCGTTGGGGCAAAAGAGCTTCGCGGGAAGTCGGGCAGGAGGAGGACACAGAGGATGTGGTGGGGGAAATGTCTTGACCTGCGGAGAGCAGCTTTCTCGTGGCCGCTGTGTCTCGTCTGCGGGACCTTGCTGTCTCTTAGGCAGCCCGAGGGGGCCACCACCCCTTACTTTGATGGGCCCAGGTTGCCGGGAGCTGCCTTGCTCTGCCCGAGTCCCTTCCATCGGCGCCCGTCACCCGAGGACGGACGCACCCACCTTCGGTACTGAACGTGCGTTGCTCGCCACCGTGGAGGAATTTACGCCCGGGTGGGTGAGGGGCTGGATGAGGCTGGATGACATCCTCCTCCCTGTCCGGGCACCGGGCGTAAGGAATGTCCACTCGCAGGTGTGTCCCCAGGAGCGACAGAACCACAGAAACCTTGCCGAATTTGTCTCATGACCCTGTGGGACGGCTCTGGATTGAGGGATGTCTGTCTTTTGGATGTGGTGACATCTCCACCTGTAGAACACGAGACCTGTTGCCTGATGCGAAGTCACGCTCACTTTTCCGCCACTTGGGTTTATTCTATGTAGCTACCGTCCACGAGTACCTAGCGTTCGTATTGGGAAACGGATCTCATCGTCCCCCATTTACAGAGGCTTAAAGTAAGGCCCAGGAAGATGAAGCAACTGATTCCAAGTTGTACAGGAAGTTGACGTATCATTGGATGAATCTTCCTGGGATTCAAATCCAGATTTTTACTTCTCTGTAGTGTATGGAAATCAAATAGAATGTTTAATTTTTTTTTTTCCTTGAAAGGATTCCATCGAGAAGGGCAATTTGTTTTTGCCAAATCCTGACTGGGATGTGCCCTGAATTTATTACAGCTGCACATCCCTAGACGGGCTGGCCGTGGGGACCCGAGAGCCTGTGTGCATCTCTTGGCGTGTTGACTCCTTTGAGTGAAGAAAGGACATCTCGAAAGGCACATTTATTCCCTTCCCACACTCCATACTTATTTTATTAATAGTTTATAAGTCTCAGCTAAATCTCTAGGGCATGATAAATCACATCCTTCACCATGAGAACTTGAAATGAAAATAAGCATTCAGTTATAACAATTTATGGCGAATGCTTAAAATTTGTACACCCCGCAATCTTTCAAGGTCTTGTCAAGTACAGAAGTCAGCCCACTACAATTTTAAAAGGCTTCCCATAGAAAGCTCTAAATCTTTGCGTAGTCAAGTATATCTTAATATGGGAGAAAATTATTTTTGTAAATCTTTTCCTAGAAGAGTTTTCATGTTCTCTTTTATAATCTTACAGTGCGGTGAGGCGGGGGAGAGATAAGGGCCCGTGTTCACGCAGCGCTGAAACCTGGTAGTTCAGAAGTCAGTCTTTGAAAACCACTAAAAAGAAATATGAATACTGCTATTATCTCTTTTTTTATTTGGTGGTCTCACTTACCTGTCAAAACATTTCTTCATCTTGCTTTAAACTTCCAGAGTGCCCTCAAATCTGTTATTTCATTTTGTCCTCAAAACCACAAGAATTAAATAAGGGTTTGTGTTATTGCCTCCGCTTCACAGATAAGGAGACTGAAGACAAGAAAATTTGGGGTAATTTGTCTAAGGTCACACAGCTGGTTAGAGATAGAACTGGCGCAATAACACAGATCTCCCTGTGTTTTTTTTTTGTCTTAAATAAAAATGTGTAATGTGTCCCTTCTTTAGCCTCAGAATACCCTGTGTTTTCACTGAAGCTAGTTCGGGAGTCGTTGTGGTTCAGAAGGTAGATGGTGCCCAGGAGGGGTCGTGAGGACAGACCTCGCCCTGCGTCCCCTGCTAACTTACACACCATCTGGGCAAGTCTTTGATTTTTTCAGTGTCCCAGTTTCCTCCTGTATAAAACCACAGACCTGGGACACGAATGGTCACCTGATCACCCGGACCAGACTCTGGGATTTCAGGGGTGTTGTTATTCTGTGATCAGTCATGGCTCTCTGGAGAAACAGGACCCACGGCGTGTGTACATGCGTGTGTGTGCGTGTGTATGTGCACGTCTGTGTGGACACACGTAGATTAGAGATCTAAGTTGTGTTACTTTTGCAGTTTGGTTTTTGAGGCAGGAAATTCTGGACAAGAAAGATGTATTTTAAGGAGTTGGCTCGTGCAGCGGTGGGTCTGGCGAGTCTAAAGTCTGCAGGGTAAGCCAGCGGGGCGGGGACTCGGTGCTGACTTCTACGTTACGGTCTTGAGGCAGAATTCCTTCTTTTGGAAACATGAGGTTTTGCTGTTCAGGCCTTCGTTTTATGGGATGAAACCCGCACACACTGTTGAAGGTGATCCCCTGACTTAAAAGTGATCCTGTTGTAGGGTGCCTGGGTGACTCAGTTAGTTGAGCATCTGGCTTTTTTTAAAATTTTTAAAATATTTCTTTATTTTTGAGAGAGAGAGAGCGAGCAAGCAGGGGAGGGGCAGGGGCAGGGAGAGAGAAACACACACACACACACACACACACACACACACACACACACACACACACAGATTCCGAAGCAGGTTCCAGGCTCTGAGCTGTCAGCACGGAGCCCAATGTGGGGCTCAAACTCAGGAACCGTGAGATCATGACCTGAGCCGAAGTCGGACACTTAACCGACTGAGCATCTGACTCTCGATTTCGTGGTCTCAGGGTTGGTGGGAGTGAGCCCCATGCCTGGCTCTGCACTAACATTGCAGGGCCTGCTTGGGATTCCCTCTCTCCCCTCTCTCCACCCCTCCCGTGCTCATGCTCTCTCTTTCAAAATAAATAAACGTAAAAAAAAGTGAACTCGTTGTAGATATTCATCACATCTGCAGACTCCATCTAGACTAGTGTTGGACCAAACAGCTTGCTACTGTAGCTTAGACACGTGGGCATATACCATTAATCAGCGCGGCTACGATGTGTGTCTGTAAGTTTTAACCATCGCAACTATGGTGTGTGTACCTTTGAACAAGATATACACAACTTGCCTAGCCAACCGTCACCAGAGATGTTCACTCCTGAAGAATTTCCTTTCCTTGAAAAATCACATTGCAAAACTAGCAAAATTTAAATTTCTGACAAGTTTAGTGTGTGCCTCCCCATGTCCATCTGTTAACTCTTGGAGGGGTCTAAGCCCCTGCTTCCGGTGCAGATATTCCCAAGTTTTCAAGAAGGCTGAGCATGGTGGATGCATGATAGCAATGATACCGGACAAAAGGTTGAGAAGGCAGTGCTCACCAGGGTCAGGCAGTAGGAAACAGGAGAGCAGGGAGTCCGGAGCGATAGCTGGTTGGGGTCCCGCCTGGGGCTGTGGTGACCTGGAGATCACCGGCGTCCAGAGAAAATTCTAACCAAATGTCACAGTGCAGGGACAGGGTCCCTAGGATCCCCAGAACTCCTTGTTTTTTGGATAAGCTCTTAGGTGGATTATTACATGAAATTTAAAAACTTTAAGTGTTGGCAGTTGACTTTATTTTTTTTTAATTTTTTTTAACGTTTATTTATTTTTTGAGACGAGAGAGACAGAGCATGAACGGGGGAGGGGCAGAGAGAGGGAGACACAGAATGGGAAGCAGGCTCCAGGCTCTGAGCCATCAGCCCAGAGCCCGAAGCGGGGCTCGAACCCACGGACTGCGAGATCGTGACCTGAGCTGAAGTCAGATGCTTAACTGACTGAGCCACCCAGGCGCCCCAAAACTTTAAGTGTTGGCAGTTGACTTTAAAAAATTAAGACTTATTTAGCCCGCAGGACACTAGCCGGCTAGTGGGGCGTTACTGCCTTTTTCCCTGGTATTGCCGTGGATGAGTCGGAGAAGAACGTGCCGGAAAATAAGGCAGTGGGGTGTGGATTAACATCGGAAACCCACCCCGGACCTCTATGCTTCACCCTGTTGTAGTGAACAGTGCCAGAAATAGCTTTGGTGGGCACGTAAAATCTTGCAAGAAGAAAGGCGTCACCACCATCATCATCGTTTAATCTCACGACTGTCATTAGCGTCGGTTCCATTACTGCTGTTAGGTTAGGGCAGAGAAAATGAGGCACAGAAGATGTGACGCGACTTGGCAGAGTCCACACAAGTAATAACCGGGGGCACAGGGATCTGAGCCCGGGAGGTGCGGCTTCAGAGCCTACGCTTTTCACCAGTGTTCGCTCTCGGGTAGAGTTATTAAACCTGCGGGTAACCAGGGAAGAAATAGCAATGGCGTGGAACAGCCGATTCAGCCCTCCGTTGCGTCCTGTCCGTGTTCCTTTGGATCGTGATCCTAAGGGGCGGCCGGTGAAGCTGAGAGAGCCACAGACCTGCCTTTGGGCCCCGCGTCGCAGGTGCAGGAGGTCCAGCGCGAGGTGCTCGCTGACCGAGAGCGCCGGGGCCAGGCCGAGGGGCGCTCGGACGTGACCTGGTGTAGGAGCCGGGCCCCTTGTGGACGCTTGGGTGGGTCCCGGGCCGGGGCGTCCTGATGTCCTCCACTGCTCAGACCCCGATGCGTGCTGCTTGTGCAAGGCCGCCGTGCAGGGGAGGCCGGGCTGCCCCGGACAGACCCCGGAGGAGGGGACCCCGGGAGGCTGGGGAGGACAGGCCTGAACCACCCGGACGTGCTTGTCCCGGGAGAGAGAAAACAGTCCTCAGGGTCAGGTGAGCGTGACCATGGCTGTGCCAGCTCCAGGGGTACGGACAGCCCAGGGGATGGCCACGTGCAGCCAGTCTGTGATGGGCAGGGGCGGCCCAGGTCCCAGACGTCTTTCCCACATGGCCGGCTGCGCCCCAGCCTGGCATTTTCGTCCGCAGGACAGCAGCAGGACTTAGCTGCTGGGCAGAATTCTGCACTTTGAGCCAGCACGGAACCTGCTTCTCAAACTCTCCTTTGCCCCAGCCCCAGCCCCAGCCCCAGCGCGGGGCCTCGTCGGTTCCCTGGGCTGCTGGGAGGCTCTGTGTCATGCGAGCATTGTGGCTGTCCACTGTGCCCGTCGTCTGCGTCGGTCCCAACCAGCGCCTTGAAGCTGCCTTCCAGGTGAGAGCTTGCTGAGGGTTTATAGGGCACAAGATAAAATAAATGTAAAATACACGTGAACTTAGTCTACACGCTAATCATGAAGCTATAAGAGCTTTGGATAAGTGTATCTGTAAGTTCCTGCTCATGCTGGTCCTGAATCCAAGGGGGGGGGGGGGGAGACAGTAGGTGGCATGGTAGTCATGGTCCCGACATGTCAGGAAATGAGGATCGGATTTGAGGGACCGTGTGAGGACGGGGGGCACCTTGCCCCTCGCACCTGTGCTTCCTCCCAGGTGACTGCGGAAGGAACAGGCCGTCCGGTGGGAAGAAAGCCAGACGTCACGGTGTCCTTGTGTAGGTGGGTGAGCTCGGGCCTGCAGGGAGTCCGCTCGTTTCCCAGGTGACCACGTGGAGGGTGGACAGGGAGAGCCACCCAAAGAGTTCCCCCCCATTCCCACCGCCGGACCCCCCTCCTGCCATTTACCGGGGAGACCGTGGGGCTGAGGGAGAGCAGAGACGTGGTTTACCCCACAAGTTCGTTCAGGGAAGCTGCCGACTTGAACCAAGTTAGGGTTACTCTTCCTGCCGTCCACTCTCTGTGTTTGGTGTTTGCAGATAAAACATTCAGATCTGCCTGGTTTTATTTCCCATTCCTCTTTCCTCTGGAGCAGTGTGTTAACTTCGTCGAAGAGTTCCCACGCTCTTCGGTCAATAATTGTGGGCAGGTGCCATGCCTCACCGCAGTTAGGGCAGGCAAACTGCTAGGGTACAGGGGCCCCCGAATAAATGAGGGTTCAGGCACAGCGAGCATCTCCTTCGGGCTGGTGTGATAGGTCAGTGGGGCAGGTGCCCCTACCTGGTCTCTGCCACGTTCATCCATCGCATTTCTTGTGACGTCCTCAGGAGGGGTTGCTCCGCTCCACCCCCTGGAGGCAAAGTGCCGGGAGGACCCCACGTGGGAGGGGTTTGATGATCCTGACAGGCATCCCCTTCTGCTGGGCAGAATAAGTCCTGGGGCCCTGCCTAGCTGCAAGGCAGGCTGGGAAGTGAGGTGGGTGGGGAGCCCAGGAATCAGGGAGAGCTTGCCTGGGTTCCCCCTACACCTGCAGGTGCACCCCAAGGTGGAGGGCTTTGCCTAACACGGGGTACATCTATTTCCTTTGAGTCTGCTACCTGATTTGGAACCCTAAGATCGTCAGATGAGGCTTGGCACAATCAGCTTCCTCCTCCCTGTGCGCACAGAGTTCTTCTCTGCGCCCCCCCTCCCCCTGCCAAGCCCCCATCTCTGGGCAGGGGGGAGGTCAGCAGGAGCAGATACAACACTCAAAGTGGGTGGGGTCTCTTGGCCCTGCCCCTCCAGAAGGCCCCTTGCCAGTTGTCCTTGCACATCTGGATCGTCTCCTGGGGTGTATAGAGAGGGGCCCTCTGCCCCTTCAGGGCCTCAGCTCAGCACTGTGAACCTGGGCAAATTAAAAAAAAAAACCACAAAAAACCCCCAAAGCTGCTGCCCAAGCACTTGGAACACAGTCAGCCCTGTACGTACCTCCTTTCCCCGCTCCCTCTGCTTGTAATAATAATATTTACCTGCTTGGCAGAGAGAGCCGTCGAGGGGATATATGTGTTCACGTGCTGAAGTGAGGGAGAGATTCTCTAATGAAAGGCACTTGGTGGCAGAAATTAATTGTGGCATATTTCAAAGGCAAGCCAAGAACTTGGCCTCCTTTCTCTTCTGTTTGGGGGCTGCTGTGATGGTCACTAAGGGTAAGAGAATGACAATAACAATAAGTTGCAGCCTTTTTTTTTCTTCTTGCTGTCGTATAAATAGCAGCCTCCTGACCTCCGCTCTGCAGAGTTTTATTGCAGCGTCTTTGTTCCCCTGGCACGCAACGTGCTTGTGGTCGCAGGGTCCTAAATGAATCTAAGCGTCCCAGTGCTCACTAGCCGGTGGAACCAGTGTGGGATCACCCCTGCTGTTACCATATTTTGGGGTGGACTAAAATTGTTGCCTTTTTTGTAGCCGTGTCCTGAGGGGAAAGATGTGATTTGTGGAGACAGTAAAAGAAACACATTGCCTCCGGACGCTTGGGGTGGAAAGCCAAATTGTTACCTTTTTCTCCTGATTAATTCCCACTATGAAATCACTAAATAGAGTTCATGTTCAACTCTGTTTTCGTGTCAGGGTTGCTGGTTGCAAAGACATCCGTGCCTAGGTCTGTGACAAATCCTACTTCCGGGTGTAATTATGCAAGTGATCTTTATTCCTCCACTTTCTTTTTTTGTTATTTTTAACCATCCTCTGTTCTCCTCCTCTCTCTCTCTCCCTCTCTCTGTCTGTAAGCATATGCCTAAGGTCTGAAATTGGGCTCCATAAAGTCCCTGGCACTGTTGGTATTGAATGAGTCTCACAAGTGCTTGGCAGGAAATCTGTGGAGGGAGTAGATTGGACTGCCTTTAGGGTGGCCCTCTGTCCCTAAATCCTGTGTGCTTGACTGTGTGTGCGGAAATGTACACCTGCACACTTGACTCTGTGTGTGTGTGTGTGTTTTGAGGGGAAGATAGGGACAGTGGGCAGATATAAGATATGTGGACAGATATAAGTTGCATGTTCTTTACATCGAAAATGACAAATCATATCCCAAAAATTATAAATTAATCACTCTTTTTTTAAAGCTTTTTTTTTTTTTTTTTTGAGAGAGAGAGAGTGCAAGCGGAGAGGGGCAGAGAGAGGGAGACACAGAATCGGAAGCAGGCTCCAGGTTCTGAGCTGTAAGCACAGAGCCGGACGTGGGGCTCGAACTCATGAACCACAACATCATGACCTGAGCTGAAGTCAGATGTCTAACTGACTGAGCCACCCAGGCGCCCCTATAATTACTTTCTTTTTAATCTTTTGAGTCTTTTTATTTTGCTTTGGTTTCTCTGAGTGCCTTTTCCTAGGCATAGGCATTAAATGTGTGAAACAAGGCAATTGCTTGTGTCATGTTATTCCAAGCTCCTCATAGGTACCTATAATTTTCGTTTAAGTATATAAGAAATATACGAATATGGGGCGCCTGGGTGGCTCAGTCGGTTAAGTGTCTGACTTCAGCCCAGGTCATGATCTCACTGCTTATGGGTTGGAGCCCCACGTTGGGCTCTGTGCTGACAGCTCGGAGCCTGGAGCCTGCTTCGGATTCTGTGTCTCCCTCTCTCTCTCTGCCCCTCCTCTGCTCACACTCTGTCTCTCTCTCTCTCTCAAAAAATAAACATTAAAAAAAATATATGAATGCATTATCCTAATAATAACCAATAAAACATAAGGTATGAAGTGATCTCCATCATCCCCATGGCCTTTGTTTCAGGAACTCCTAGAAGAAATTGCTACCATTATTTAGTATGTAAATTTCTAGCCTTTAGATATATAGAATATTAATGTGATATTTAATTACATATCAGCATACTAAATAATATTAATGCTTATATAAGTATATTAAAATTTATATACATAAATACTTATATATACATACACATGCATGTACACATGAATGTGCACATTTGGATAGTTAGATATATTGGTACAGTTTTGTGTATGTGTAATTTTTTTTACGTAATTAGTATACCGAGGTATTTTTCTCTCGACTTCTGTGTCACCCGACAGTATGACGTGGTGATATCCATTTATCGACTTAGCTTTGAACACACACACACACACACACACACACACTCCCCTCCTTCTTACAAACTGTAATGTGGGGTTGCCATTAGCCAGTATAATCATTCCCTTATTGATAGACACGCAGACGGTTTCCGGATTTTTGTTTTGATCAACAACCGCCACCCTGATCATCTTTATATATTCTTCCTGCGTCTATGTGTCCGGTGTTCCTCCCGCAGAGAAACCAAGAAACAGCAGACGGACTATAAGTTACGTGGCTTTACGTTTAAGTGGAAAATGACGTCATCCTCCAAAGTGGCGGCCCCGATCGATAGTCCCACCACCCGGGTGGGAATTCCCGGGCACACCTCCCCTCCCCTTTTCTGTCGGGTATGTTTTTTGAAGTACGTGCTATGTTAAGGGAGCACCTGGGAAGCCACGTCCACACGTGTGATTTCTTTCAGTATGACGTTTGAGCCCACGTGCACGCCTCTGTCAAGTGCACAGAGGGGAGGAGGGACTGTAACGAAGCCAACTTTTCTGCTGTCACATCTACTGTAAATAGTGATTCCCCTGAGGCCCGCTCTCCTCGGCATGTGGCAGTCATTGCGTGAACGGTTTTGTACGCCTTCTTTGGAATTCTGTGATGAGTTCCTTCGGGTCTCTTCAGAAGTCGGGGGCAGCTGTTGATTCCTGGAAGATAGGTTTTTGGTGGGTGAAAACAGCCCAGGCCACCCAGAGCCAAATGTAGAACAGGAGGTGCGTGACGCAAGGGTCTGGTGTCCCGCGGTGATGAGGCTGGCTTCTGGCTGTGCCCTCCGTCCTACCCGCTGAAGGCATGGTTTCGGTTGGCCAAGACGAGTTGGCCTGGTTCTTTCGAGCAGCCCGCCGTCCGAGTCAGGCAAACTTTGTGGCCTCCAGCCTCTTCCCCCAAAGTTTGCCTGTGGCGTGTGGCTCGAAAGAACCAGACCAACTTGTGAAGCTGGAGGCACCTGCTTTTCACGTCACTGTCAGAGATCAGTGATGGTTGAGGGTGAGGGCAAGTGGAAACACTGAGCCGTGGGCAACACTGGACTTTATCTTGTCACAGGAAAAAGGAAGTGCGGCAGCTCCTTCACGGAGCTTGGTAATCGTTTGTTGGTACTTTAGGCAAAATACCACCCGGCCCGGCTCAGCCCCCAGCGGCCCGTTTCCGTCTCTCGGAAACGATGTGTGCCAGCTGCTCGGGTCCCTGGTTGCCGGGCCGGGGTCACCGGGTCTGTGACCTGCTTGCCGTGAGTCACTGGGTGATGTGCGGGCTCACCACTGCCCCAGGACACACGGAGCTCTCCCTTTGGTGTGCCTCCAGGAAGGCGTCCGGTGTTTTCGTGAACACTGTCGGGAGGGTGTCCTGTCGTGCGTGGAGGCATATTAATGAGGCAGCTGGAAAATTGTGCTGTGCTTTGAATTTCCATAGAGGCGATTATCCCTACCATGCCTTTTCTGACCAGGAGTCTTTGAAGAGAGCTCAGAGCTATTTTTAAGAAGTCTCAGACTAAAGAGAGGTTGTCCAGGAAGGAGGGAAGCCGTGCCCGGGGCTGCTGGGAACAATGCTGTCTGGCTCTTGGGCAGGCCCTTCGTCCTCAGGGTGCGGGTGCACACCCAAGGAGCCCGGTTAAGCCTGAGTCAGGGACCCCCCCAAAGCTGAGTGTGGACCTCCTTGAAGCTGCTTCTGCAAGAGGCATTGGGGGAGCCCGACTTGCCCCTTTCCTCGCCATCTGCCTGCCGGGTGGTGCTGGTCCTGTGGGTGGGCAGGCCGGGCTCGGGCATTACGGAGAACGCTTCCTTTTGGGGACGCCCCCTCCCTGTCGACGTGGACCGCTGCCGTGTGTCACCTCTCTCTGTACCGGCACGAACCGAACGGGAGAGGTGCGTGTAGCTGGGGAGAAAAGAAGCAGGTGTCTCTGCGCCCTCTCTCCGGGGAAGCCGCGTCCTGGCGTCCTGCAGGCAGTTTAAAGGCAGCTCAGGTGGGTCTTCATAAGACTTTGGTTAAAGGAGCCCGAATGGACGGCCGTGGGTCTCTGAAAGGACCGAGCCGTAGGGGGCACTTGGCGCGCTAAGAATGAACGTCTTGTTCGATTTGTTCTTTCCTGTGAATTGGACGGTAGCGACCACTGGCTTGTCTTTGAAGTTGCCCCCCCCCCCCCCCCCGCCCTGTTGTCTCTTCTGCACAGTGTCTGAGTCTCTCGGGCTTCTCACCGCTCCTCTTTCTGTGCCTGGACTTCAGATCCTGGTGTTTCCAGCCTGCCTGAGCTCCGTCCTGTTAATTATGTGATGCCTCCTCTCAGTCTCCGGGGTTTCACCCACTCCTTTGGCCTCCTCCAGCACGTCCATCATGATGCACGTTCCGTCCAGCCCCTTATGTGAGCTTGCTTTTAGTTCTAGAACTGCCAACAAGCGTTTCTAAGAGGAAGCCCGTCATCTGCCCCTGCAGACTTTGTCTTCTTCCTACAGAGTCTGTCTCGGTGGATGGTACTTAGCATACCCCCAGAAGGAACCATCCAGAAGGATTACCCTCTTTCATATTGAGCTGGTGTTCATTTAATTTTCTGATGCTACAAACTTGGCGACGGCTCACTTGCCCGTGGAGGAAAATCACACCAGAAGGACTTGTGAGTTTGTGGCCCCTTGGGGTTGGGTAGGACTTGAAGGAAGGGGTGGATGGGAGAGGAGCCCCCGATTCAGTGACAGATCAGATGTGGGAGCTTCAGGAGGGAGAGGAAGCGAAGGAGGAGCCCAAAAGCATTCTCTCTGCTGGTGGAGAAATCTCTGTGTCGTGAGGTGATTAGACTGAAAAATATATCTCTGCACGTGGTTCTGACATACCCACACTCAGCCGTGCTAGCGATTGCTTCATCCATGTGCGTGACTGTGCGTGCGAGACCCGTGGGTCTGGTGTTCACACAGCGCGTTTTCCTACGATGGTTCTTAGAGGGAACCCATCACCCCTGAGGAGGGGAGAGGGGACGCAGCTTTACTGGCTCCTTTGCTGCTGTGTCTTCTCCTCCCTCCCTGTCTCTTTCCCTTCCTCTTCCCACCCTGGCCACACTGGGCAGCCATCCTGCCCTCCTGTCCCCGTGAAGGAAAGTGATGAAACAGAATTTCCCTCGTTGACGAGGAAGTACAGCTACTCTTTGAAGAGGTGGCATCCAAAATGAAGAAGGTCTCCTTTGTCCCCAAGTCCGATCCAGCCCTCGCAGGTGAGGGAGAATAGAGCATCCTCGGGGTTCCTTCTGCCTGCAGAACTCTGCGTGCCTTGGGTGGTGGCTCAGTCGGTTGAGCGTCCGACTTCGGCTCAGGTCATGATCTTCCGGTTCGTGAGTTCGAGCCCCACGTTGGGCTCTGTGCTGACAGCCTGGAGCCTGCTTCGCATTCTGTGTCTCCCTCTCTCTCTGCCCCTCCCCTGCTCGTGCTCTGTCTCTCTCTGTCTCAAGAATAATTAAACATTAAAAAATCATTTTTAAAGAAGTCTGCGTGCCCCGTGCTCACTGAGGATGTCGGTGGCTTCGGGTTTATGTGCAGCATTCCAGACGCGAGACCCTTTTCCATCCCCGTCAAGCACGACGTGTTGTGCCATTTAGCTCTCGGTTTCCCTGAAGGAGGCATCTGGCATTTGGAACCCCAGTGGTTGCTAGGGGCCACCGAGGACACGGGGTTAGGGCTCTGACGAGGAGCATCCGACCTCAGTGTGACAGATTGGTGCAACCCCCCTGAAATTACCCTGAGCTCCTCACGGTGATGCAGGGACGAGCCCATCAGCTGCACCACCGGCAATGATTCCCTGGCTGATGGAGTGCGGCGCTGCCCTTCAGCTGTGGCCGTGCTCCTGGGCAACCTCTCGCTCAGTGCCTCAGTTTCCCATCACGGGCCGCGAGTGCCATGACGTGCTGTTGTTGGAGCTCTGTGGAACTGTCAGTGTGGGCGTGTGGGACAGTTGTAACTCTCCTTCACAAACTGTCAGGGCACACTCGTCAGGGTTGTTAAAGCTTAGGATGGGGAATCAGAGAAGGAATAATTATTTCAGTGACAAACGGACAGGATGTGGCCAAAACAGAATTATCGAAGTCTGTGGTTGGAGCTCTCTACTGAGTGAGCTTACATCAGCACCTTGGAGCCAAACCCTGAGTCTCAGAGAGAACAGTGGTGAGTTTTGCTGGTATCCTTAGACTGGTCAAGGATCTCTGGGAATCTTGCAAGAAGACAGCAGCAGGTGGAATTAGTCCCAGCGCGGCCAACAGACTGACAAGCCGGGGCCACAGCGCCATCCTGGGCACGGGGCTGCAGGGAGCCTGGACAGAGGGCAGCCACCTTCGCGGGGCCTCGCTTGAGAGCAAATCTTATTTTCCTTTTAATTTGTAAATACCACGTGCAGAGCGCTGACTTCTGATATATGTGGGGCAAGGCTCCCTTTATCTCCATGTCACAGGCCCCCCTTCCCATTCCCCAAGGCAACCATTCTAATGTTTCTGATGTGTGTCTTTTTATTTAAGCCGGTTGTTACAAAATACAGAACGTTATTGACATGTAATTCGCAAGCCATTACTTGTTATTTTTACAGCGTTGGATTTCACGGGTTTTTAGTGTATTCACCGTTATGTAACCTACGGTGTGATCTTACTTTAGAACATTGTTGTCTCGGGGAAGAAACCTTGTCCCCGTGAGTGGTCACTCACCATATTTCCCTGCTCCTGGCCCCTGGCGACCATTAATTTTTCTTTTAATCTCTACGGATTTGCATATCAGGACATTTCGTGTAAGTGGAATCATGCTCAGGGATGTCATTTGTGTTGGCATCTTCCGTTTAGTGTAGTCCTTCCCAGGGTCCACCCATGTTGTGCGAGTCAGAGCTTGGTTTCTTCCTATGACTGAGTAACATCCCAGGGCACAGAAGCCACGTTTCGTTTATCCATCCCTCAGTCGTGGACCTTTGAGTTCTTTCCGCTGTGTGGCTGTGAGGAAAAACGCTCCCGTGAACATTTGCATGTGGGGTTTCCTGGGGGCACGTGTCTCCATGTCTCTTGGATCCCACCCAGCAGGGAATGTCCTGGCTAGTGTGGGTGAACTGCAGAGCCGGAGGGGGAGGTCTGGTAACAGGGCGAGTCACAGCCACGCGGAGCTCTGTCCTGGCTGGACCCAGCCGCTTTTCTGGCATATACACTGCCCGGATTGTTGCCAGCCTTTGGTTAATTTCCAGAGTCCCAAAAAAATCGATTTTGACAGTTTCTGCTGGTGCTCAACTTGCGCCTGTGGAAGAGCAACTTCCTCGCTCTGACTCCGCTCCATCGGGATCGTGTAGACGGGGTGCAGTGAGAGGAATTGTCCAGCGGCCTCCATTCTGTTCCTTATTTTGTGTCTGTTTCTTTGCTTTTAAGCCCTATTAATGTTACTTCCAGAACCGTGCTTCTCACTGGTGCCCGGTATCACACTCCCCAACTTGATGGAAAGACACCCTAATTGGGGTACTTGTCCCAACGAAGGGGTTTCCGCTGGTATGTTCTTCCTTCCCTCAGTAAGCTCGTACTCAACTTTTCTTCCTTTTCCTTTATCCAATTTTTTCAGGAGCTGGCTTTATGGAGGTGAAATTCGCATTCGTTAAATTTTTGCAATTTAAGAGGACAGTTTGATGAGTTTTGAGTGATGTAGAACAGAGTCCTATAGGCATCATCGCAGTCGCAGTAGAAAATATTTTATTGCCAAAACCAGTTTCCTTCTGCCCCTTTACAGTCAATTCCTTCCCCCACAGCCTGGCCCTCGGGAGTCACTGTCAGACTTGCTGTCACAGTCATTCATTTGGTTTTATCCAGAATTTCATGTAAGTGGAATCATGAAGTCTGTCCTTTTGTGGATAGCCTCTTTGTTTAGGTAAAATGTCCTTGAGATTTACCAGTATTGTCCTGTGCATCAGGAGTTCATTCCTTTTATTATTATGACAATAAAAAGGCATCTGGGTTATTTCCTCTTTTTAGCTGTTTTTTTTTAAGTTTATTTGTTTATTTTGAGAGACAGAAAAAAAAAGCAAGTGTGGGGGAAGGGCAAAGGGAGAGGGAGAGAGAGAGAATCCCAAGCAGGCTCCACACTGTCAGCACAGAGCCTGATGTGGGGCTCGATCTCAGGAACCATGAGATCATGACCTGAGCTGAGATCAAGACTCAGACGCTCAACCAACTGAGCCACCGAGGTGCCCCTCGCTGTTTTGAATAAAGCTGTAAACATTCACGTACAGGTCGTTTTGTGGACATGACTTTGATTTCTTTTGGGAAAATCATTAGAACTAGAATGGATGGTCATATGGTCACAGCATGTTTAACTTCTAAGAAGCTGGCACATCATGACTTTCGTGTGGCATATATTTTGTGAATTTATTTGCATCTGTAATTTTTCCAGCGGAGGGGTGGGGGACCTTGCAGATCCTAATTTATTATTAGGCTGCTTGCCTTTCTGTTAGTGAATTGTAAGATTTCTAAATACGTGTTGTTCAACGTTTGCAAATAGTTTTTTCTGGCATGTGGCCGGTTTAATTTTCTTAATGGCCTTAATAGTGTCTTTGAAGAGAAAAGTCTTTTAATTTTGATCGTCTACTTTACTCATTTTTGCCATTTACGATTTTGCTTCTCATGTCCTTTTTAAGACATTTTGTCTCACCCAAGGTTACCAAGTGTTTTTCCTGTGTTTGCTTCTAGAAATTTGATAGTTTCTTACATTTAGTTCTGTATTGCATTTCTTTTTACTTTCCAAGACTGTATTTAAATTCATGTCAGTTATTAGCATATAGCGTGGTATTGGTTTTGGGCGTCGAATTTAGTGATTCATCCCCATTCACCCAGTGCTCATCCCGGCAAGTGCTCTCCTTAATGCCCATCCCCCATCTAGCCCAATCCCCTACCCACCTTCTTCCACCCACCCTCAGTTCGTTCTCTTTTGCTAAGAGTCTCTTATGGTTTACCTCCCTCTCTGTTTTTATCTTATTTTATTTTCCTTCTCTTCCCCTGTATTCACCTGTTTTGTTTCTTAAATTCTGCCTATGAATGAAATCATATGGCATTTGTTTGTCTCTGACTGACTTATTTTGCTTATCATAATCTAGCTCCATTCACGTTGTTGCAAATGGCAAGATTTCATTCTTTTTGATCGCCAAGTAATATTCCATTGTGTGTATTTACCACATCTTCTTTACCCATTCATCAGCCGATGGACATTTTGGGCTCTTTCCATAGTTTGGCTATTGTTGATAGTGCTGCTATAAACACTGGGGTGTGTGTGCCCCTTAGAATCAGTATTTCTTTTTAAATTTTTTTAATGTTTGTTTTTGACAGAGACAGAGCATGAGCGGGGGAGGGGCAGAGAGAGGGAGACACAGAATCTGAAGCAGGCTCCAGGCTCCGAGCTGTCAGTACAGAGCCTGATGAGGGGCTCGAACCCACAGACCGTGAGATCATGATCTGAGCCGAAGTCGGACGCTCAATCAACTGAGCCACCCAGGAGCCCCAGTATGTTGTATGTTCTTAAATAAAATAATGTACAGTTGCTTCTTGAACAACACAAGCTTGAAGTGCATGGGTACACTTACATGTGGATAGTTTTCTTTTTTTTTCTCTTTTTTTTAGTGTTTATTTATTTTAGAGAGAGAGAAAGACAGAGTGTGAGTGGGGAGGGGCAGAGAGAGAGAGGGAGACACAGAATCTGAAGCAGGCTCCAGGCTCTGAACTGTCAGCACAGAGCCCAATGTGGGGCTCGAACTCATGGACCATGAGATTATGACCTGAGCCCAAGTTAGATGCTCAACTGACTGAGCCACCCAGGTGCCCCTCGTTGATATTTTCGATAAATACGTTATGGTACTGCAAATATATTTCTTTTTCCTTCGGATTTTCTTAATAGTTTTTCTAGCTTTATTGTAAGAGTACAGAATATGATGCATATAAAATATGTGATAATCTACTGTTTGTTCCTGGTACAGCATCTGATCAGCAGTGAGCTATTAGCAATTAAGTTTTTTGGGGGGGTCAAAAGTTATATATGTATTTTCAGTTGCGAGGGGCATCGGTGCCCTAGCCGCCATGTTGTTCAAGGGTTCAACTGTAATTTATTCCCAAGTTGGGATAGATGTCATGGTGTCTTCAGAAATTGGGCTATGCACAGGTTTCTGTCTTTTTTTTTTTTTAATTAGAAAACTCTATGTAGAGAAAAAAAATTGACAGTAAAATGAATGTTTTCTCCTTTCCAGTTATTTGCAGTTTATTAATGAAATTGTTCTGTAGGGTTGAATCTCCTTGGCTCTCCTCTGTCGTTCCAATCAACGGCACTGTTAGTCATGGGAGACTCTTTGGGACTCTGCTCTGCTTTGGGACTCTGTGGTATGGCATGAGATATTTATAGCTCACAGAGATCTTAGAAAGATTAAGCCATTGCTCTGACCTGTAATCCTTTTTAAACATTCAATAAAATTTAGCCAAGTAGGCATATCTACAGTAAACTATGTGGAAGGTCCCACGGACATGATTGGGAAGAAATCCCGTGAAGCCTTGATGCATTTTCTGCTTCTCATTATATTACAGAGAAGTGAAGTCAACTGAGGAGTTAGGTCGGTCCTGTGACTCCATCCCCAGTCATGGGTTGGGCAGGAAGGACGGAAGGCTGGCACTTGTCCACATGTACTTGGGGTGGCTCCAGGGTCAGGTGCCGGATGGGTCTTGGCAACTGACGGGGTCACCCCCGGACAGGGGGTCACCCGGCAGGTATGCGGTGGTGCCCGTGTGTGTTTGCGTGTGCAGTGGTAGGGTGGTCTGACCTCATGTGTCCTTGGACCGATGGGAATGGTTGTTCCTATGCTCTGAGGATTCTTCCTGGTGGCTCATGACTGAATAAGGGCTGTGGGGCATTTGTTGTCTCTATGAACGAGAGTAGCTTTAGTGTTGGGCACTGTTCATTTTTTACATATGAGCTTTAATGCTGGTCCTGGTCTACATTTGATGCTAGAGGACAGGACTTCTTAGGCACAGGCTGGTGTCTCTTCATGTTCAGCGGCTTTGCCCATCTTACTGAACTGATTCTGCCTCGTCTAGCCCAGTCGGTCCCATGTACTGCCATCAGGTGAGTGTGCCGCTGGCACAGTGTTGGAAGGTGGATTACCTTTGCTGGTCCAGTGATCTGGAAAGGATTGGCTCATTGGAGCCTGGTCTACCTGGGAAATCTCCAGACCACCGGGTGACAGGTCAGCTTCCCTCAAGCGGCGCCATGGGCTTTTTGTGTCTGGGGCCAGGCAGGAGTGAAAGGCCACAGCTTTGACCGGCTCCGTCAGGTAAGCTGCTGGTACCGTTCACAGTGGGTTAACCCAAGGTGTAGCTGATAGTAGGCAGGTGTCTTTGTATTGTACTTGGTGGGGGGGGGGGGTCCTGCATTTGCTCCCGTGGAAGCATGACCTTAGGGCATGTTGTTTTCAAACATTCAGTGTGAAGTAGCTTGATTTGCTTGTTTCCTCCTTGGTGATCTCTCCCCACCCCAAAGTTAGATGGTTGGTTAGATGCTTCTAAGGTCCCCATCAGCTTTCAGACACATTGCCTGGTTCAGAATGAGCGTCTGCATGTGTAAGAGGAAGAGGGGACAAGAACACACGCGTACACAGTGTTCAAATACGTTTGGGTAAGAAAATATTCTTCCATTCCTCCTTTCTCTTACCTGTCTTGTTTTCCTCCAAGGCTCCCCTACTCGGGCTCTCTGCCCCGAGGGTCGGTGACAAAGAACCCAAGCCTCACGTCCTTCAGTTTGCATCCAGTCCCACTTCGGGGCGGTCCTGAAATCGAGGACCCTGTGAGCAGAGACTCGGGTCGGAAGCTACCAACTGTGTCCTTGGTGCTCGTTCTGCTGGCGATGAACCAGAGAGAGCCGCGCTCGACCCAGCAGACCAGCACTGAGCCCTCGCAGGGCTCGCCAGCTTGTCACTCTTGAGTATTTTTATTGCTGGAGCTGAAACTAATCCTTCCTAATGCACTGACCCTTTGACCGTGTCCACATGAGGGGTCACGTTTGGATGAATATTTTTGAATCGTATTTCAGGGAATTCAATGCCATTAATTCAGTGTTCCTCTTTGTTTCGCAAACGCTTAATACCTACTGTGTGTCAGACACAGAGGCGGCGTGGAGGTGACCGCAGGGCACAAGATCGAGGTACACAGAGGGAAGAGCAAACGTGTTGGACCTGAGAGAATGGAGGTGCACCCCCAAATAAAGAGAATGTGGTGGAAGAAGTAAGACGCGTAGAAAAGCAAGGGTCTTCGCTTTACAGAATAATTATTTTGCTTATGAAAGGAGCCTTCTGTGAGGCCACCGTTAGGCACAGGGCTAGAGAACAGATCGTTGAAAATAGGACCAAAAAAAAGCCCCACAAAGCGTCTGGAAACTTTAGCCTGTAGACACTTCTTAGACACTTTCTTAGAGAATTCAGGCAGCTTGAACTAAAAGAGAAAATACAGCACACTTGCCAGAAAATACTACGGTAATAGTTCTGTTTCTTTACTTGGCAAAGTCAGCCTGACGTTTCCCTGCAAGGTCTTGGTGAAAATAAGAGTTTGCCTATACCTTTGCCTCAACATCAAAATCATTAAAAACGTAGATAGAAGTCAAGATGATTTTCTTTTTTTTTTTAATTTTTTTTTCAACGTTTTTTATTTACTTTTGGGACAGAGAGAGACAGAACATGAACGGGGGAGGGGCAGAGAGAGAGGGAGACACAGAATCGGAAACAGGCTCCAGGCTCCGAGCCATCAGCCCAGAGCCTGACGCGGGGCTCGAACTCACGGACCGCGAGATCGTGACCTGGCTGAAGTCGGACGCTTAACCGACTGCGCCACCCAGGCGCCCCAAGATGATTTTCTTTAAGTCTTCACTGAATATCCCTAAAAAATGGATAAAAGCCATAGAGATGTGGAGGCTTTGAAGTCAAAATGCCTGAAATCAAATAATGGGCCCCCCACTCACCAGATGTGTGATCTGGGGCCACTGATGGCGCCCGTCAGCCTTAGTTCTGTCATCTGTAAAATGGGAGCAGCGATAAAACTACTTCCCAGAGCTGTTACAAGAATCAGCAAGGTGATGCCTGAAAAGCTCTTGAATAAGTGCTCAGCACATAGAGGATTTTCAGGAAACTTCAGTCACTGATTTTCTTGTTTTTATTTTTCTTAACGGTTATGCCCTACAACGTGCAAGGTTTTGGCAGGTGCTTGGACGTGGGACTGGAGCCCGGCAGGTAGGGTTGTCGCAAATACACGTAAGCCAAGACCCAAAGTCAGTGTTTGTGGAAGAAAGACAAGCCGAGCCCCCGCAGTAGGGAGGAGGGGGGAGAAGTGGAAGGACTTCGGGACCCTGCAGGGTCTCAGAGCACAACTGTTACGGTGGCCAGTCAGCTGTATTAGTCCTCGTGGGTCGCTTCTCTGAAAGACAATAATGAGGAACCCTATCCTGACTGACGGCATTGCAAACAGGTGCGTTCCTCTCCGGGTTTCCCTGCCAGAATGCAGGGGGAGTCACGAAGGTGCTTCGGTAAGAGTGCACTCATGCATTTAACACTAATAATAACAACTAACGTATTTTGTTAAAAACAGCAAGGACTTCAGCTTCAGTGGAAAAATGTCTTAGAAATGATTTGTCAGTCAAAGCGAAAGGTCTGGTGTTCAGCCAGGTTGGGACCGAGAAACCATTTTCATGCAAAACGGGGAAAATTCTCAGCATTTGCAAAAGTTGAGCTTCTCGGAGGTCATGATGGAGCCTTAAGGACCACTGTCCAAGAGGAGGGGGTAGGAGGCCAGGGGGTTGTCTGTGGGGACTTGGCGTTGTCCAGCGGCTGTGCTTTTGGTGACCTGTGGGGACAGGAGACGGACCCCAGGCAGACCCCTCACCCCTGCCTCCCGAGCCTCTCAACATCCCTGCGCTCCTGTCCAGCCGCCGTGGCTTCTGCTCGTTCTCGCATCACCAGTGCGCCTTAAATGCAGAAATCTTCAAGTTTCCTCTCCCTTTTTCTCCCTGTCCCTGGTTTTCCTTACCACCCAAAGCCCAATGTGGCAGCGGGGGCTTAAGTGGCACCATCATGCTGTCATCACAAAGCTGGACCGCGGCCACACCTTCTTGTGAGGGGTGCTGGGGATGGAGTTGTGGGCGGGGGAGAGGCCAGAGGAGGCCCTGGCGGGTGACAGCCAGCCGTCTCTGCCACCATCGGACTGCCCTTCTCTTAGATGACGTGTGTAGCACCAACTCCTGGGCCACCACATCCATCTCAGGTATCAGCTCCTTGAGATAAGAGCTGTGACTGGTTTATCTTTGCCTCCCCAGTGCTTGGCATCATTTCTTACACGTGTCATCTTACACACACACACACACACACACACACACACACACACACACACAGTATACAGGTGAAATTTTGGGCAAGGCATTAGATCTCTGAATGTTATTCCCAGGTTTGTGACTGAGTGTCTTCATTCTTAGGTCAGAGCCTTTTCTCCTTATGTCTCTGGCTACTATCTGATCTGTACGCTAATTTAAGAATTTAAGAGTCTTTATTGTAAAGCACACAGGAAGAACTCTCCGTAGACCCGCGTATCTGGGCAACACCTGTGGAAATGAAAGCCAACATTAAGACAGGTGGGAGCACGGGAAGGAGGGGTGTCGCTGCCTTTCAGATCCTGGGGCCCCGAGAAGCAGTCAGACTCCTGGGACATAATGCCACCTCGGGGCACGTGTGACTGTCAGGGCATCCTTCTCCTCTTCCTATGGCAGCAAAATGAACATTCTGGAAGTAGAGATTCCCGTTCCACTGGTTTTGGCATGTGCATTCCTGGATTAGGAAGGAAACCAGTAGGCAAAAGTGAGCGTGCTGACCCCACTTGCTATATCCGTTTTGTTCTTTCTTCCACGCATTCCCCCACGAGGCCTTTATGGTTTTAGAATTCGAGCTCTCTGAATGTGAACCTTTTAGGTGTAGCTTCGAGTTCTGATCTCATCTTTGGTTCTGTGACGCCCCGCTCTTAAGAGCAAAGCTGTGATCCGTGGCAAGGAAGTTTGAGTGGTTACCCCCGGGATCTCTGTCACCGGTCCCGTGGCCGTGAGGAGTGAACACTGGGTCTGTGCATGCTCAGTGCGACAGGAGTAAGGGCCTGGTTGAAAGTGATCGCTCACTCCTTCCAGCAACTTCCATCGAGCACCTGCTTCCTGCGCTTCCTGTGCTGGGGCAGGAGACATTCAGGCAAGCCTATCCTGCAGTGCAGACCTGCCTCCAGCATTGTGTCTGTGCACATGGTGTGTCCTCGCCTCCTCTGATGGCAGTGGAAATTCACGTTCTGAGTGCACTGTGCCTTCCCTTGGCCGCATGGATCTCATGACAGGGCAGGAGCAGGGTGACCCGGGGGAGGCAAGGGGATTGCAGAATGTGTCTAGCTTGCGTCTCTTCGCTCACTTTCCTGCTCTGTCTCCCTTTCCCCATTTGTGAGTCACCTTGCGGGGAACGCATCGGCCAACGGTGTTGGGACATCACCCTCTCTGTCCCCAGCTCCACCCACGGAGGGCTGTTTCTGTCCCCGGAAGACTAACGTCACAGCTCCCAGAGGGGTCTAGGGCATCCCCAAGCCAAACATGTGACTAGTGGCTGTGGGGACATCAGTGTCATCATTACCAACTTCACAGACCCTCTGCCCACATTTGAGGCCAGAGGGGGAGTGCCCTTGACCTTTACCCCGGGCTGCAGACAGGAAGGGCTGTGGTTTTGTCGTGCCGTTTCTTTAGTTTATGTTTGTGCTCAAGAGACGGCTTTGACAGGTGTTCGCTACTTCCGGTGGGAAACCGAACATTCCAAAACATTCCACATTCCAGTAGAAGATTGAACGGAATAGCAAAGAGGAAAGAGACTACGTGACATGTTGGGGAACAAACTAAATGGCTTAGATGTAGCATTTGACAACTTGGGGTGGGTGGAAAAATGAACCTCTCCTCTCGCTCCAAAGTTGGTGAAACTGTGATTCTGGAACAATATATATTCCTGAAAGTACCTGAGTAGGAAAATCCTTTACTTCCAATCCATGCCTGTCCTTTGAGGAAAAATCTTTGTGGAAGAAGAAAATGAAAGATGTTAACAGGCAGTCTATAACTCTCCCTTCCAGACATCTGAGAAAACACAAAGGTAATTACTAACTTCTCTTTCAAAACAAAACACTCTAGGGACGCCTGGGTGGCTCCGTCGGTTGACTGTCTGACTCTTTGATTTTTTTTTAAATTTTTTTTAACATTTATTTATTTTTGAGACAGAGAGAGAGAGCATGAACAGGGGAGGGGCAGAGAGAGAGGAAGACCCAGAATCTGAAACAGGCTCTAGGCTCTGAGCTGTCAGCACAGAGCCCGACGCGGGGCTCGAACTCACGGACTGTGAGATCATGACCTGAGCCGAAGTCGGATGCTTAACCGACCAAGCCACCCAGGCGCCCCCAACTCTTTGATTTTGACTCAGGTTGTGATCTCACAGTTCGTGGGGTCGAACCTCATGTCAGGCTCTACATTGAGTATGGAGCCTGCATGGGATTCTCTCTCTCCCTCTGCCCCTCTATCCTGATTACGTGCTCTCGCTCTCTCTCGCTCTCTCTCTCGCTCTCTCAGAAAAACAAAACAACACAATGAAAAACAAAACAAAAACACTCACTACATTGTTTAGAAACTCTCCTTGCACACGTGGTATCTGACCTCTGACCTACCTCCCTTCTGCTGAAACTCAATCAACCCCTTTCAATCACAGTCCCCGTTGGGAACAGAAAGTACACCCATCTGTCACTCTGTAAAGACATCTTCGCGTAAGAATTGCTTTCACACTCATTCCACGCAATCATGCCTTCCTGCGATGTTCTCCGAGCCTCTGGTCTGTTTGTCCAGGTGGAGACACAAGTTATCTTATTGTTTTCTCATGGTCTCCTCTGAACTCCAAGATCTGTTCGTCTTACTTCTGCAGGGCCCCAAACTGAACATGGACTTTTTAATTAAGATGTGACCCAGCCGGGCATTTGCTCAGATCTTGCAGATCTGAAACTGTGCCCCGAAGGAAAGATTGGGCGGATACAAAGATTTGACCTCTTTGTCTCAGTCCAGACTTGAAAAGAATCAGATGATTACCCAGGACACAGAACAGAGAACCACAGAAATCACACCGGAGCGGAGTGCTATCTCTGTCCAGGTCAATGGCATGCCACAACATTAAATTCAGCTTTTAGCAAGAATCATCGGTGAAGTTTTCCTTTCAAATCCTGCAAGCTCTGCATTTTTTTCATGCACAGACAAATTTATCCTAAAGCTTCCATAGAGGATTTAAATTTCAGCTAGAAATATTCCTTATGAGGAAAACCCATCAGGTGGTTTGTAAGTTCCTGGAGCAAACGGCATTATTATTTCGTACTTCTCTTTATCCTATAGAACACCTTGCACAGAGATGGGTTTATAAAGTTGGTGTTCAAAAGCTTTCTCAAATCATTTAATTTGAATGAAACTTCAGAAAAAAAGGGGGAAGAAAGATTTACTGTAATAAGTAAGTAATAAATGCGTTTCTAGTAAAGCCACATGGTTCCAGAGTAAAGTCTGTTTGGTGTGGATTGATTTGTTTAGTATTCCGTAGGTACAGCTTACTTAGAAAATAAGCATCTTTCTTTTTATCTGTCCAGATGTCATTTATTGTTGGGTAACAGTTGTAATGCACCGATTCCCAATCTTTTCTGCAGAGAAGTGTCTCCTTGGTAAGTACCACATAGAATCAAACAGACCTGGGAAAGGATCAAGTCGGACCGACATTTTTCTTTTCTTTGGCTCTTGGGAAACTAAACAAAATGTCAACCACATTCTGTTTCCGTTGGGTTTCCTTGCGTTATCTGCTAACCCCAGAGCCTTGACATTGGTGTGGGCACAGCGGCAGGTGGACTGGTGCTTGGTCCCGGGTACTGACCTCCCTTCTCACGGTGGGTTGTCCTGAGGCTCTGTGCCTGGGGAGGACAGGCAGGACTTTGTTCATCTGCCTCCCCTGGTACCATTGTTTTGTTGTCTGATTTAAATATGGAATTCAGTACGTAGGTGTGTGAGTGCAGCATAAATAATACGGTGTCCTCCTTCAGAGCCAGCGGCCGCCGTCCGGGAAGCCGCCGTGATTTACGAGGAGGGAGGCAGCCTGTGGGGTGCTTTGTCATCAGCCAGTGTGGAGCTGGTCAGAGAGACGGGTTTGAGGGGATGGGGGTTGGCGGGAGGGAGGACAGGAGGCACGAGGAGGACTGAATTGGGGTGCGGGGACCTGAACATTGGAAGTCAGTCCTAAAAAGCACACCGGGAGTCATTCCACAGCCGCCCCCTAATTACCCTTTGTCCCCGGAGGATCCCGGGGAGCGAGGGTGGGATTTTCTCAGCGAACTTCATCTTCGGTGGGTGGCTTTTCCTGTGAGTTCTTTCCCTTGGTGGAGGAAGGGGGGCACGGGAAGGCAATGTGTCAACGTGAGGGTGGCCAGAAGCTGGTGGCCTGTGCTCCGCTCGCGGCCAGGAGGGCGGGCCATGTTGGAGCTGCCCGGGCGTGATGGTCATGAGCTGTGCCAGTGGGCACGACCACTAGGTCCCTCCTGCTTGTAGCCCATCCTACAGTGGAGACCAGATTGTCCGGCCTGCTGGTAAGGGAGGGTCTGTGGCTGTGAGTGAGTGAGTGTGTGTGTGTGTGTGTGTGTGTGTGTGTGTGTGTGTGTGTGTGAACGGGGCAGATGGACAGAATTACCTTCGTTCATCTGGACTGAGGATGGGCGTTTGCACTTTGTTTTTAGTGTTCCAAGCTCTGATGTCAGCCAGCCTTTTCCAAACTTGACAGTCACCGTGATTGCTGAGGGAGCCAAGGGGGAGAGGGGTCAGGGAGGGGCCTGGGGAGGTGGGAGGAGGACGAGCGGTGACCTCCGTCACCGCTCCGGATGGCTCACCTGCCATCCGTTGTCCGGATGGGCAGGTGCAGAGGGGTGGACGTGCTTCTCCCCATGGACGGGACCTCGGGAGACGAGGGGTCAGGAGGACTCCCACACACAGTCGGGGGATAAGTGAATCCCAGAAGTGCAGTCTCCATGAGCTCCGAATTACTGTGGACGTTGCATTTTGCTGTTCCCGGCACAGAGCTGAGGAGTCGGTGGAAGGTGTGGCCAGTACGACGCAGGGGCACCAGCCAGGGGGCAGCAGGGCTGGGGACGGTCAGCTGCTCGACTCATTAAACGGGATGTCTTCCCCTGGAAAAACCAAAGCCGCATCTTAACCTGGTGGGAGAGTTGGTGTGTGTGCCCTGATAGGCGTCTCCCCTTCCGGGTCACAGAGATCACCAGCCGGAGGGAGGGGGCCAGCGACCTGGGGCTGGAAGGGGCTGAATGGACGGAGGTGCCCAGAGCTGGTGAGCATGTACGTGTGAACGCGTGGGAGTGAGTGTGAGCAGGTGTGCCTACGGGCGCTCAGGGACAGGAGAATTCCCTTTGTCTCAAATCTTCGTCATCTTGGCCGAGGTTTGGGGACGGTGCCTCCCCTCCAGTGACCGTCCCAGGTGCGTCACCTGCAGAATGACAGAGCCGCGAGCCTCAGAGCAGAGCGGTCAGCCTGCGCACGTTTAGCACATAGTTTCATTTTACTTATTTATTTGGGGGAGGGACTCTTCTTAATTTTTTCCAGCCCTTGTGAGATGTAACTGCCGTATAACGTTGTGTGCGTTTAAGGTGCGTGAGCGATGGCCTGATGGACTTGGGTGTCTTGGGACATGGCGAGCTCTCCGTCACCTCACATCGTCACTGTTTCTGTCTTAGCGCCTAATTTTAAAACTCACCGAAGAACACGGGAGGGAGGAGTGACTTCCGAGTTTCTTAAGCCTTGGAAAGGTAGGGCCAGAGTCCCGTTTTAGGGTTTTCCGTTATCGGCCGAAAATGGATTCACATTTTGTGTGCGTTCTGGGTTATTAAACTCTCGAGAATGTGTTTGGGCACAAAATGTCAGGATACAGAGCCCACAGGGAATGTGCAACGGTGCCCACAGCAATCGGAGGGATGGTTCCCCAAAGGCTAGAGAAAGAAGCAGGTGTTTGCAGAGCACAGGTACAGAAGAAAAGCCTGCAGCTGACCTATGGCAGGGGACTGTGGTCAGCACCCAGAAGAGGCAGAGCGGGGTGGGGGTGGGGGTAGAAAAGAGCCCACACAAGATTTTGAAAGGCGATGTGGCTCACTGCCTTTTGAGGAGGGCATTGTGACGATTCTTACCTGTCTCTCCCATTAGGGAATCAAATACTTAAATATATTTATTTTAGAGTGATCTTTTTGGTGTTGTTTTATTGAAAACAGTAAAGAAGGGGAACCTGGGTGGTTCAGTCAGTTAAATATCCAGTTTCGGCTCAGGTCACGATCTCGCGGTTCGTGAGTTCAAGCCCCGTGTCTGGCTCTGTGCTGACAGCTCAGAGCCTGGAGCCTGCTTCCGATTCTGTGTCTGCTTCTCTCTCTGCCCCTCCCCTGCTTGCACTCTGTCTCTCTCGCTCTTTCACAAATAAATAAATGTTAAAGAAGTAAAAAGAAAATAACAAACAAAAACCCCTCCAGTTCCTACTTAATGTTTTTCTGAATTCAATAGTTTACATTGTTACAAGAAAGTCAACATTCAAGCAAAGCTATAAAAATTCCCCTGTAAATGTTTTTAGTGAGTCTTCTAATAAAATAGTTTATTTGTAGTAAAAACTTGAATGCAAACCAGTTTTTAAAAGATTTGGCTTTCTGCAGCAGGGATATTTGGTCTTCTTGCCTGGGTTCAACTAATGTACATTTCCTGAGAGCCTCTGGGCTCTGGCTGTACTTGTGTGTGTGCATTTTGTCCAACCCCATATGTGCTCATTCAGTGACCAAGGGACACGTTTTGACAGAGTCCCCATGAGTCGCTCACTGCCCATCAGACAGCAGTCTGTCATGGCCGTGCTGACTCCAGGACTAACTTGTGCTCCAAAAAGTTCTCTCTCTCTCTCTCTCTTTTTTTTTTTTAAGTTTATTCATTTGAAAGAGAGCAAGCATGAGCAGGGGAAGAGCAGAGAGAGAGAGAGAGAGAATCCATTTTATGTATATGTATATGCGTACATATATGTGTATGTGTATATGCATAAGTATATATGTACTAGAATATATCAATATCAATATCAGTATATCTATATCATGAATAGGAACATATTCAAATATATATGAACGTGTATGAGAATACACACACACACACACACAAACACACAGGGGCTTCAAGAGTATTGATTCAATGAACAGATGAGAGCATGTTGGCGGTGACATTGGATCCAGCACCAAGATGGCACCTGTCATCTTCCAAACACACTTTAGGCTGTCAACCTTCGAGGTTGACGTTGATACTCATTCCACCTTTACATCACGTGAATAAAAAATACCGCGTGGGAGTGATCTGCCCAGAGCCCAGCAGTCCTTCGGAAAATCTGCCTCCGGGATTCTTCCAGTTCTGTGCCTGACTGACGCGTTCTCTGTGGGGTTCCAGCCTCGGCCACGAATCCTCGGCAAACCGCAGCCGGCGACCGTCACCCAGGGTTGTACCTTTGGAGATGTGCATGCGCACGCTCCTCTCACTCCCTCTCCCCTGCATACAAGGGACTTCGTCCCCATGTCTGTGAAAGAGGACGACAGAGGCTGAAAGAGACATTGTGTGAGTCGTTCGCAGACTCAGACCGCCTTCGCGACCTCATCCGTTCATTCTTCCACCTTTACTGGAGGGGGGCTGGTCCTCCTTTATGTCCCCAAGATCCCTCTGGGGCGGGTTCTAAACCACACTGAAAGCAGATCACAGTTAATAGCCCGTCCTTGTCTGCCACTCGGCGCATCCCCTGCCTGCACTAAGGACAGGACCTCATGCTCCAGTTCCAGGCGATCTTTGCTGAGGCGTTAACGGTGACTGTTCTAGGAGCTGCTGGGGGGGGCTTGACGTCCAATCAGTTTCTTCCAGTAGGGGATTCTTGAAGATACTTGTATCACCGCTGGTGGGGCAGTGAGCCAGCGTAGAATCGCGCTATACAATGCTAGACCTGGAAGGGGCCTTGCACACCTGTATTTCAACTCTTTCCTCTTACAGGTGGGGGTAAAGAGCTCTCTGGGCTGAGTGAGGGGAATTTGAACCCAGACCGTCTCACTAACCCCAGCTCGGTGTATTTCCTACAGCTGCCTGTTCCCCTAAAAGAACAAAGCTCTAATGAGGGAGTACAAAAGTGTGAGTGGTGGTTTTAGGAAGGAAGTCCTTCTCTCAGATCATGCCACATGGTAGCAACTTCTCTGCCAACTCCAGCCACTTTCGATAAAAGTTGAGCTGTAATATTCAAGGAATAATGGGGTGTGTGATAGGACACTGGACTGACGTTCCCCGGGGGCTGGTTTTTAAACCATTTTGGTACCCGACATTAAATTTATTGTTAGCGACTTTAGGGATATCTGACATAACTTCAGTGCCCTGGTGACTGGAATGTAGGGAGAGCCATCCATCTGATCGGGAATGACGGTGGCTTTAGACTTGTAGAATATACGGAGCTTGGGGCGCCTGGGTGGCGCAGTCGGTTAAGCGTCCGACTTCAGCCAGGTCACGATCTCGCGGTCCGTGAGTTCGAGCCCCTCGTCGGGCTCTGGGCTGATGGCTCAGAGCCTGCAGCCTGTTTCCGATTCTGTGTCTCCCTCTCTCTCTGCCCCTCCCCCGTTCATGCTCTGTCTCTCTCTGTCCCAAAAATAAATAAACGTTGAAAAAAAAAATTAAAAAAAAAAGAATATACGGAGCTTGAGAGACTTGCCTGTGCCTTTAATGGTTCCCCAACATCTGCTGGAAGTTGCCCATAAGTCAGTGATTTAAACTTAATTTTTCTGGTGCTTGTTTCTTTAAAAACATTTTCTTAAATGTTTATTTTTGAGAGAGAGAGAGAGAGAGAGTGGGGAAGGGGCAGAGAGGGAGGGAGACACAGAATCCGACGCAGGCTCTAGGCTCTGAGCTGTCCGCACAGAGCCCGACCTGGGGCTCGAACCCACAAACCGGGAGATCATGACCTGAGCCAAAGTCAGACGCTCAACCGACTGAGCCACCCAGGCATGCCCGTTTCTTTTTATTAAAAGCTCTCCCCTAAAAGATCTAATTTCAGGGGAATTTTGATTAGTTATGCAGTATTTTTTTTTCTAAATGAAATACAAGTCAAAAGTGGTATTGACTTCAGGTATGAATTTCATTTTACTTTTTGTAGTGCTTATGAAAAAAATAAAATTTCCCCGTTGCACACTTCTCTTCCCTGAGAGAATTTCCACTTACCTGTTTTTAGATGATGCTTAGAGGTTTTTAATTTGCCCTAAGCAGGCATTTGGTGCTCCTCAGGTGAAATGTAATTCAGCATTACAGCTGGCTACTTCGAGTCTGCCTTCTCCGTAGATTTCCAGAAGCTATAAAAATAAATCGTCCTTTAAATGTGTAAGTAAAGGCAGGAATCAGTCTGAAGGGGATCTGGGAATCCGAGAATCGGAAGACCCGTGTCTCCGGGTCAGCACGGACAGTGTGACATTTCAGGGTCACCCGGCAGAGGCCAGGGATAGGGCTCTGGGCTTTCTACCAGCTGAGGCAGGGACGGAAGGCCCTTGCTGCTACTGTGGACAGAAATCCTGGGTGGGAGCAAGCCCTCCACTCTCGAGGCATCTCCTTGTTGGTGGGGCCCAAGATGGTGTCTTCGTGGGGTTCTCATTTATTTATTTGTTCGTCTCTTCCTTCCCTCCCGCCTGCCTGCCTGCCTTCCTTCCTTCCTTCCTTCCTTCCTTCCTTCCTTCCCTTCCCTTTTTCCCTCCTTCCTTCCTTCCCTCCCTCCCTCCCTCCCTCCCTCCCTCCCTCCTTCCTTCCTTCCCTCCCTCCCTCCCTCCCTCCCTCCTTCCTTTCCTTCCCTCCCTTCCTTCCTTCCTTCCTTCCTTCCTTCCCTCCCTCCCTCCCTCCTTCCTTCCCTCCCTCCTTCCTTTCCTCCCTTCCTTCCTCCCTCCCTCCTTTCCTTTCCTTTCCTTTCCTTCCCTTCCCTCCCCTCCCCTCCCCTCCCCTCCCCTCCCCTCAGAAAGAGAGAGGAAGCACAGGCAGGGAAGGGGCAGAGAGAGGGAGAGAGAATCCCAAGCAGGCTCTGCGCTGTGAGGACAGAGCCCAACGTGGGGCTTGAACCCACGGACTCCTCATGACCTGAGCCGAAGTCAAGAATCAGATGCTCCACTGACTGAGCCACCCAGGCGCCCCATCCATGGGGTTCTTTCCAAAAGGAATGAAGGCAGGGGCAATGTGATACAGTGACTTAGTGAATGTTGTGCTTGATAAATCCCCCGTAGAAAAACGTCACACGGCTTTGCTGTCCATGTGCCACCACCATAATGACATATGGCCATTAAAGTTAATTCAGGAAAGGTTGGGAGGGGAAATAAAAGCACCAGATGGAAGGTGTGGGTGTCTTGGCTCCCACCTCCCTCCCACCTGCCTTCGAGGCCCAGACAAAGTGTTACTTCCTCCGGGAAGTCTTCTCGGAGGGACTCAGGCCGCGTGGAGCACTGTCCTGGCAAACCTCCTTGGTACTCGTTCACCAAGCCGTCGTTTCCCAGTCGGGGAGCGATGACAAAAGCCCCGGGGTCTGTGTCCGCCCAGCAGCTGCCTTCAAGGGCCGGGAACTCTGTTGTGTGTTGTCTGGTTCGTTTCCCGGCATGCGGCGGACTCTTGTTTTTGTCGCTGTCGAGGAGTTAACACGTAGCCTGGCTGGGGAGGTGCTGGGACCACAGCTGCCAGGTTTCGGGGGCGCCGTGGGACTCTAGGACCTGAAGCCGCGGGAACCCGGCTGCCTGTTTTCACTGCATACGGTATTGCTTTGAAGGGAGGAATTATTTAGGGCGGAAACAATAACGCTCAGTGTTTGGATATCTTTTAAAATTGTTATTCCTTCCATGTTTTCATTCGCGAACCAATTCGTCTTGTGTCAGAAAGACATAGAGGTACAGAAAGCATGGGGATCCCTAGTCATTCTTCAAGGCTCAGTGTCCAGTCTTTTTCTCAGGAAAGTCTCTTCTGGCCACCCGGACAGACCGACGTGGCCCCTCCGCCCCCCAGACATGGCCTCTGCATCTCCCTTTGGACTCAGCCACTCAGGATTAAGAGAAACCTGCCATCTTCTTGTGCATAAATGTTTTATAGCTGCAGTGTATTATAAATGGTTTTGGGGGGTGGAACAGACTAGAAAAAGTACAAACAAGAGTGTGTGTTTTTTGTCTCCAGGCTTAATACTTCAGAGTCATTGTTTGGGCTTTCCTTCCAAGCCTTTGCGTGACTTTGAGGTTTTTCAAGTTTTTTTTTTAATTTTTTTTTTTTAACATTTATTTATTTGAGAGGGACAGAGCGTGAGCGGGGGAGGGGCAGAGATAGAGGGAGACACAGAATCCGAAGCAGGCTCCAGGTTCCGAGCGGTCAGCACAGAGCCCGACGTGGGGCTCGATCTCACGGACCACGAGATCACGACCTGAGCGGAAGTCGGACGCTCAACCGACGGAGCCACCCAGGCGCCCCGAGGTTTTTCAAGTTTTAAATCCCCCCCAGTGGATAATTTTTGCAAACGGCCTGCAAACAACCAAAAGTGATTCAGCGCCACAAATAATAAATGAAACGTATGGAAAAGGGGTGCTATCACGATATGAGGCTGGTTTGCAAACAATGGTTGTCCTGAAAGTAAGGAAACTGGGGTAGCTGCGTAGGCTTCATTAATGCAGAGTCCCTTTTGGAATTGCCTGCAGCGGGAAAATGCCCTCAGCAGGGCAGAAACACCGGAAAAGGTGACAATGTAACTTTCGGGAAGGCCGTGTGCTCGGAGTGAAAGACGTGTGCGCCTCTCCCTCTCGGGCCTATCATCACACCAGCCCGTCCCTTCAGCCACACCGAGGACTCCTTCCAGGTGCCTCAGTATTGTACTTCTTTCGCTATTAGGTTGCAGGTCACACGTGGTGAAATCTAGCTGCGCTGCAATTATGTAGCAGTTCCGTGGTCTTCCAAGGCTGGACGGAAGGGAAACTTCGCCAAGGACTAAAGCTGCTGCACGGAATATTGACACCCCTGCTTCGGAGTCACCTTCACCTTCGTAGGCTCGCTAATTGCCCCCCACGCCTCCCCCAGGCAAGGCTGGATTGGGGATCACCGCCCCCTCCCTGGCTTTCCTGCCCCAGTGCTGACTGTGGATGTGCTCATCTGAATAGAACTGAGACCACTCCGGAACCGTGGTTGGTAGTCTGCCTCATTTGTAAATATCCATATCCTGGGGCGCCTGGGTAGCTCAGTCGGTTGAGCGTCCGACTTCGGCTCAGGTCATGATCTCACAGCTCGTGAGTTCGAGCCCCGTGTTGGGATCTGCGCGGACAGCTCGGAGCCTGGAGCCTGCTTCGGATTCTGTGCCTCCCTCTCTCTCTGCCCCTCCCCTGCTTTTGCTCTGTCTCGCTCTCTCTCTCAAAAATAAATAAACATTAAAATATTTTTTAAAAAATATCTGTATCCCATTATCTCTGTGTATCTGGGGAATGCATGGATGAGACCTGTCTGCATGGAGAAAAGTTCCCTTGCGTTCATTAGGAACTGTAAAATGCTGACACAGCGGGAAGCTGAGGTGCCCCCTGAGACCCCAAAGTTACCCTGCGCGGTCAATGCCACACGAAATGCTGAGCCTGTCTGCGCCTATGTGCAGCCATGCTGGGAGTCTGCCGTGTCCTCCAAATAGCCTGAGCAGCCCAGCCCTCCTCTGGAGGGAGAACCGGGCACCGTAAGTCAGGTTTTCGGCCCCTGGGCTGTGTTGTGTTGTGTCTATGCAGCGACTTTCGCAAACAGCATCATCGCTTTGGGATCGTGGGGCAGAGGATACAGTCACGTCCCTTGGGCTTCTGCTCACCCAGCGCACAAGTGTGTGGAGAAGTTTGCACAGTTTTTAGGTATCATTACCTCCTGGAGGCCACCTGCCCTGTGTGCACACAGGGTTTGCCCTGCGGTCGGCACAGAAGTCTGGCAGACAGACAGCAAGGTGCTGACTTCCCAGGAGAATAGTTTCTAGTGTCTTGTCCGCTCACACTGCCTGTTCCTCGCCCTCCTGGGTGCTTCCTGGTTTCCTGCTCCTCTAAATCCTTGTAGTGTTTGCTGTTGAAACCTGTCAGTGCTTTGGGTTAGTATTCCCTGAGCACCCACCATGTGCCATGTAATGGAAATGGAGTTGGGGCACCTGGGTGGTTCAATCAGTTAAGTGTCCAACTTGAGCTCAGGTCATGATCTCGTGGTTTGTGAGTTCAAGTCCCGCATCAGGCTCTGTGCTTATGGCTCAGAGCCTGGAGCCTGCTTCGGATTCTGTGTCTCCCTCTCTCTCTCTGCACCTCCCCTGCTTGCACGCTGTCTCTCTCTGTCTCTCAAAAATAAATAAACATTAAAAACATTAAGAAAGGACACAGAGTAATAATTTTGGGCAATCAACTCCTCACAGGGGGCTTTTTTTCATCGTCAAATTCTATCCTACTTAATTTTACTCTTTAATCAGTCTGGTTAGAGAGACAAGATTAAAATGCCTTTAAAAAAAAAAAAAGACTTTCCAAAGGTGGAAAATTTATATTCAGATAGTTGTAAAAATAACTCTGAGTGACTTTGCTGAGTGATGTTTACGGGTGCGTTATGCATTCGGCACTTACAACTTCAGTGGGTGGGGAAGTGGAAAGGTCCTGGACGTGATAATGTTTCCTTTGAGCACAAACATGTTTTATGATGGTCAGAACCAGGGGGGGAAATTACTGCAGAGCCTAAACGTTGTTTCACTGGCACATAATATTTCGACGTTGTCCTTTCACGTTGAGGGGCTGGGCTGGGATTCCCCCAAAGAGCTGTAAAGCTGAGAGCAGACAGCAGCAAACAGATGGAATTTAGCGCCTTCGTTAATTTCATGCTAACGTGTGGTCGGGGCATCCAGGAAGGCTGTAGTTCTTGTCTGCCAGCGGGAAGAATCAGGGACCCACGGGATGGCTTGTGCTCCTGATACACAGTTGCTGATGCTTGGATGTTCTGGGTGACGACGGCCCCTCTGTGCCCGGCCCCGCATTCTCAGGTGGGGAACCACATCCTTTCCGCACGCACAGGGGCCCGGCGCTGGGCCCTTCGCCGAACCAGGCTGGCTTAATAGCAAGGTCCATTCTTCACATCAGAAAAGCTGCGTTTCCTGACCCTGGGAAGCGGTTTTGGCTTCAGCGTTTCTTTGTTAAGAAGGGTCTGTAGTACGAAAGGAGATGTTAACAGTAGCTGCATCTTCCTCGGTGTTAACAATCTGCACTGGGTACACTTTGGCACATTTTAATCCACCTGTTACACATAACTCGGTGCCCAGGTACAAGATGGAAGGAGGCGTCGGTGACCCGTCCCTGTCACGCGGCCAGTGGGTAGGCCAGGCCATCCGTCCGGGAACCCGGGCACTGAAACACACAGCCACTGTCCCCTGGTGCTCTCGTGAGCTCCTGCCAGACCCAGGGAGCTGACGAGAAAGGAGAAGACAGGCAGATCACAGGGTGGGGCCAGCTTTCACGAAGCGTTCCTTTGTCCGTCACCACGGTCTTCCCGGGATGCCTGAAAGCTCCGCCCTCCACCTCTGAGCTCTGCCGGTGTCCCCCTCACCTGCTCACGCAGCTCAGCCAGGCTGGACACAGCCTAGCATCACATAACCTGAACATCTTCGTGCACGCTCTGACACAATGCCTTCTTTTTTAAAAAATTTTTTAAAAGCGTTATTTGTTTTTGCGAGAGAGAGACAGAGCGCAAGCAGGAGAGGGGCCGAGAGAGAGGGAGACACAGAATCCGAAGCAGGCTCCAGGCTCCGAGCTGTCAGCACAGAGCCCGACGTGGGGCTTGAACTCATGAACTGTGAGATCGACACACCGTCACTATTCATCCTAGCTATGTCTTGCTAAAATCCCGTGGGGAGAACGGAACCCAGTGGTGCTCAACTATTAAGCCGTTTCCCCAGACGAAACCGTTGAGGAAGCTCAATAGATAAAACCAGCCCCGTCCTCACTCGCCGCCCAGCCTAGGGCATCCGTGATGTACCAAGGGCTCTGCAGACGAAAGGAGAAACGTCAAGAGCGTTTGATGGTCCTTGAGTGAGAGGAGCGCCAAGGTCTCTGCCACTTTGAAACTGCGCTGCTTTTTTTCTGGTAATCAAGACACGGTTAGACGTTCCTACGGGTTGGCCTCCACTTGAGATGTTGTTATAGACCATTAGCAGGCAAAAAAAGAAAAAAATCCTGTATTTGAAATTTTAACATGAAATAAGGGAAGAAAACCCATATGATTTCTTTTAACTCCGCCAGTGGACTAATGCAGGTGCTGACGACGTCTCACTTTCCGGGGCTAATCCAGGCTCTCGGCTGTGCTGCCTGTGGGGGGGTCAGGCATTCTTACAGGTTTTGGGGGATTGTGCAAATGTCGGGTACTCACCATTTACAGATTTCTGCTGTATGTTGTCTCCCAGGGATATGCTTTCCAAGATCCTGCCCGACCAACTTTTAAGATATATTTCTGTTTTTTTTTAATTTTTTTAGTGTTTTTTTTTTTTTTTTTTTTGAGAGGCAGAGAGAGAGAGCCCAGGGTGGGGAGGAGCAGAGAGAAGGAGACACAGAATCCGAAGCAGACTCCAGGCTCCGAGCTGTCAGCACAGAGCCCGACGCAGGGCTCGAACCCACAGACCGTGAGATCATGCCCTGAGCTGATGTCGGACGCTCGACCTCCTGAGCCACCCAGACTCCCCATTAAGATACATTTCTAAGTTGATAAAAAACTTGAAGAAAACTGCAGTTTCGATGTAAACTTAGCTGCCTACCAGCAGAGCCAGGTAGATGGGTCTCGGGAGCTAGAGTAAATAATTATGTTTAGCATGCTGTGGGTATCCAGCCCTCCAGTGTCATGGGCGTGTATGAATTCTGGGAAGAAAAGGCCTCGGCTGCTGATGTCCCCAACTAGCTTGCTCCTAACTGTCGTCAGTAGCTGCCTACGTGATAGAACTTGTGGGCCACTGAGAGCCAAGACTCACTCCCAAATATCTCTTTATAGACCCGCAGCCAGCAAGGTCTGCATTGCTCGGCTCTGTGCCTCAACGCCAGATGTTTTCGAAAACACAAGAATTCCTGGAGGTTTGGTTCCGTCTCTTTCGTGCCTGGATGGCACAACACCGAGGGTGAAGTGGGCATCTGCAAGCGTGGATAGCCTCTGACACTTCGGCACCATGTTTTTGAGTGAGCTCAAATGGGAGAGGGGGTATGGATGGGTCTAGAGGAAGAGAAGAGTTGCTCGTGGAATGGGAATGGTCACTGGGTGGGAATGGTGTTGGGGAGGATTCTGAGGATTTGTCCACTGGTGGTAGAGGAAGAAATACTGAGGTCGCCCGGCAGCAATGCCCGTCATGAGCGTGTGAGGGAGGAGTGATGCCCTGCGTGTTTCTCGTGGCCGTCTCTGCTTTAGAGTTTGGGGGCACCAGCAGGCAGCGGAAAGCAGACCTCAGCCCAGAGTAGAAAGTGTGATGGGGTGGGTTCGACCGAGAGAGTTGGCCACAGACCTTCACAGGGACAAGTACGGGTGCCTAGAAAACTCCACGCCCGCTCCTGTCCCAGCTCTGCCCCAGTCTGTCGTTATCTTTCTGTTCTGAACATGTCAGGATCGTTTTCCTTGTGGCTTTTCAGCCTCGAGTTCAGATTAAAACAGGACATTTAGAGGGAAAAAAGAATGAAGCATCACTTCTCAGACAGATTTTCAAGAAAGGAGAAAAGGGCTTTGGTTATTTTTCGAGACCTGCAAAAGGTTAGGTTATGACCAAAGACAAAGGTGAGGTTGGTGTTGCCTTTACGTGAACTGTGTTACTCGGTTCTTCTCCGGGAGCGGTGTCTCCATTGATTCGGGTGAACCACAAAACCCCTTGGTAAGCAGTCTGCTGGCTGTGGAATTGCATTCAAAATACGTTACTTGCGTCTTACAAGTCTTTGCTAATGTGTATGTTCCAGATAACACGATTGAAAGGAAAAAAAAAATTAAATCTGTGTGGAGACTTCGGGGATCTGAGTTTTAAACAAAGGAGCATGCTTTAAGAGGGAAATCAGTGCTGTTAGTTTAGCCATGCTTAAAATTAGTAGGCGTTTGACAAAAGCTGAGCTTGTCAGACGCTACCCTGACACAAAATCCTGTCTGTTTGGGGGATGCGTTTCCTGGGTGTATCAGGTAGTGCTGTTTAAGCACCCCAGAAACTCATCGGGCTTAACACACCAGCCACGTAGTTAGGAAAATCATGTGTCCGGTCTTGGCTGATCTTGGCTGGACTCGGTCAGCTGTATGTCGGCTGCTTGGCTGGCTCTGCTCTAGACCGAGCCCACCAGGGGTGTCTTAGCGGGGACAGCCCTGCTCCATATGTGTCCCCTTCTCTTCCTCCTGCACCCCGGGGGGCCTGGTCTTTGCATATAGATGAGACAGAAATGCAAGAAAGTGAGGGCTGTAGGCAAGCTCTCCTGACGTGTAGGCTCAGAACAGCCCCACGGTCACTTCCCTCATTCTGTTGCTCTGAGCAAGTTCCGTGGCTGAAGGGATGGAAAAATAGGTTCCATTCACTTTGCGGAAGGAACTCCAGTGTCACACGGATTATGGATAAAGGAAGCATGAAGAACTGAGCCCGTTAGTGCAATTTACTGCAGTTAGACCGGTCTTGAGATCTCACGGATGCTATTAATAGCCTGTCCAGACCCAGAATGTGCCCACCCTGGGCACATGAGGGTGGTAGTTGCATAACGGTGGGGGGATTGTCATGGCCAGCTTTTACCCTCACTTTCAGTGTTGTTTTTTATAGGCTTGTTGGAGTTTAGAGCCCCGGACTGGTATGAAGAAATGTGGTTCTTGGAACTTTTTTTTGTCCATGGTTAATACATCAATCCAGTGTTTACCAGATGGCTACTGGATGAGAAGCATGTGCTATGTCTTGGCTCAGGGAGATGAAATGGGAAAAGGACTGACATCTACTACGTGGCCATCTCAGGTCAAGAACTGGGGTAGGAACTTTGAAATCTCCAAGCTAAATGTGACAGGCATTTTAATGGAGAGATCCTACAGACAGCCCCTGACTTAAGATGGTTTGACTTATAAACTTTGGACTTTGGTACAAAAGTGATACCCATTCAACAGAAAGCCTACATGGAATTTTGAATCTGGGTCTTTCCCCGGGGCTAGCGACAGGAGATGCAGTCCTTCTCTGTGATGCCAGGCAGTGGCCGCAGCTCCCGGTAGCCACGCGATCACGAGAGTCAACCGCCGATGTGTTGACGACCATCTACACCCACAGAGCCATTTCATCTGTCACTTTCAGTATGGCGTTCCATTCATTATAGGAGATGTTTGATGCTTTATTGTAAAATAGGCTTGCGTTAGATGATTTTGCCCAACTATAAGCCAGTGTGAGTGTTGTCAGCACATTCAAGGTGGGCTCAGCTAAGCTGTGATGTTCCTAGTAGGTTAGGTGTATGAAATGCATTTTCGACCCAACTGTATTTTCAACCTTATACGGGTTTATTGGGATGTAACCCCATTGTTAGTGAGGGCGATCTGTACATGCATTTTTGTAGGGTCAGTTCAGGCATATGTCCAAAGTGTGAAGATTTCTTGGGGCCATTGATGATGAAGAAAGAGGATTAGATTTTGGGGGTTGAGGTTTGAGTGCGAAAAATAAAAATACGTACATAGAGGTTTCCTATGGCTTTGGTGGTGGCTACAGTTTTGGTATGTAGAAAACAATGATAGATGGTAATCCTGCAAACTTTGAACTGATTTTCAAAGAACGTTTGCGTGTGGAGTTTGAAGCCACAAAGATTACCTTTAGAAAGCAAGAGAAGCCATTCCCTCCCTCTCTATATGAGATTATCTGGAATTTTCCATTCAGCTTTGGAGAGCTCAGGACTGTGGTTTATAGGAAGAATTTTCCATGACTTTCTGTTGGTTCAGAATGTTACAGCTTTGCTTATCGGGCACACATACAGAACTAAAGCGTGAGTAAGCTGCATTTCTCTGGAGGTGTGCTCTCCACACGTTTGTCTCCTGCTTGTCTCCTGTGGCAGCTGTTAATGGTTTTAAAGAGGGTCGTTATGGTCTGTCGTGTCAAAAGATGTCATTTCCTTCTGCCTTTTTCTTTGTGCTCATGCTTTTGAAAATGAGGGTACAATCAGACCTGAAAAAAATAGAACTTTGTGTCATGACCTACAAAAAGCAGTGTTGGCATGATACGCATTCTACTCTCCAGCGTGTATGTCGGCAAATAACTGGAGGAAGTTGAGGTTATCTGAAGAGGGCTGTTTCTCAGACCCCATCTTGGAGGTCTTTCAACACAATTCTCACCCCAAGAAAGTAGCTAATTTGATTTGACTCTGGTGTAGCTCTGCTCTACCCTTGAGGGATTGTCTGAGCTGGCGGCCAGTGCCGCCTGAGAGGAGCCAGCTCCATCCAGGGGGCCCAGCACCCGGCCTGGGTGGGCATGGGGGGCACACTCCAGCCAGTGTTCCCTTTCTACTGGGAGCAGAATGGATGAAGGCAAAATATTTGGTCCGTGTGGTTAGACCCTGGGATCTGATTTTTGATTCTCTTTATTTTTAATTTAAAAAAAATTTTAATTTAAATTTTAGTTAATATACAGTGTTAATAATTGGTTTCAGAAGTCGAATGCAGTAATTCATCGCTTACATACAACACCCAGTGCTCATCCCAACAAGCGCGCTCCTTAATGCCCATCCCCCATCTAGCCCATCCCCCACTGACCTCCCTCCATCAACCCGCAGTTCATTCCCTATTGTTGAATCTCTTGTGGTTTGATTCCCCTTCTTCTCTTCTCCTCACTTCCCATATGTTCATCCGTTTTGGTTCTTAAGTTCCACGTATGCGTGAAATCAGCTACTCTGGAGAGCAGTATGGAGGTTCCTCAAAAAACTAAAAATGGCACTCCCCTACGACCCAGCCAATTACACTACCAGGTATTTACCCAAAGGGTACAAAAATGCTGATTCAAAAGGGCACACGCACCCCAGTGTCTATAGCAGTGCTAGCAACAATAGCCAAACTATGGAGAGAGCCCAATGTCCATTGACTAAGGAGTGGATAAACATGTGGTATGTATATACAGTGGAATGTTACTCAACCATCAAAAAGAATGACATCTTGCCATTTGCAGTGATGTGGATACAGCTAGAGAGCATTATGCTAAGCGAGATAAGTCAGCCAGAGAAAGACAGACATCGTCTGGTTTCACTCATATGTGGATCCTCTTTAAATGGAGGGAAGAATGTGAAGTCATAAACATTAATTAACTGCTCACCGAGGATTCAGTTTGGGGCCTGGGAGACCCTACAAAGAGGCAGGAAGAGTGGAGCCGAAGGGAGGAAGCTCCAGGGGCCATGGCAGAGGAGTGCAGACAGAGCCACGGATGCTCAAGAGGCTGGACCTGGCGGCTGGCTGTCCTATCAGGAAAGGCTGGGTTTGGCTGGAGCTGTGGTCTGCACGTCTGGGGAGGACCAGGGGGGCAGTGGCAGTGATTTCCCTGGGACTTGCACTTCATCGGCAGTTGGAAAGGCACTCTGCCTTCCAGAGCTGGCGTCCCTGGAAATACAGCAGGCGTCTGCCATTCACTAGCCTGCCCTCAACCAGTGCTTTATAGGCACTGTGCTCACCGAAGAGATTGGTTCCTACCAGCCTTGCCTCAGTAGAGTGGGCAGCACTGGAGGCTTGGGGTCTCAGATGGGGTTGGTCATGGGTGGGACATGTGGAACTGCAGACCTGGAGGAGGCCGGGCCCCTGGGAGAACCTGACAAAGTCCGGTCTGAGGGGCTGGCACCAAGGGGCCCCACCGGTGAGTGAGGCACAATGACAGGGAACATGGTTTGCAGGAAGTAGGAGCGTCTGTACCACCCGTGGTTCTGAAATAAATTAACAACTAACAGTAGGTGTTTTACCTCGATGCTGAACGGAACCCAACATGTTGGGGTTCAAGGTTTTATGGCATCTAGTTAGTCAGTATGGGTCCTACCTGTGGGCCTCGGGATGGTCTTTGCTGTGTGGAAAGATGAAATTAAGCGGCCGGAGGCAGAAATAGGTTTTATCCCAGGTTCTGTTATCAGTGGTTCCTTCCAGTCCTTTCTGAATGTCCACAGGTGCGCTCTAGTGCTAAATTCAGCTACCTTTGAAACCACACACAAAAAGGGCTCGACCAGTGATGGTCTCTCCCCCCAGCAAAGCCAGGGATTACATAATTCCACCTCTGGGACAGGCTCTGCAGCCATGTGGCCAGAATTAAAATCCAGTTCCACCACAAACAGCAGGGGGACGTTGTCCAAGTGAATTAACCTCTCTGTGCTTCAGTCCTTCGCCGACAAATGGAGGCCATAGTTGCACCTTGTACCTTGTCCATCGTGGGGGTTTGCTGTGGACAGGAAATCCATGAGGGTGCCTAAGAGAGCACCTGGCTATGGGAAGCCCTCAGTAGTTGTTTGCTGTGATTTGTTAAGGGTCGCCCCACACATAACCAGAGAGGTAGTTTTTAATTACCCTGGTTGGCCTTGCTGGCTATTTGGTGCAGGGAACAGAAGTGTGGGGCAACTTGGCTTTTCTGGACAGGTGATGCCGCCCCCCCCCCCCCCCCCCCCCGCAGAAGGGTCCAGGGTTTTTAGTCTCATTGCTGTCCACCTGAGAAGACACTTGGCTCTTCCTGAACTGCTGCAGGTTAGGGATGACTCAGAGTCCCATCATCCTGGGCGTCAGGGACTCGGGGTGGTGAGTGTCGCCCAGGGCGGTGAGCTGGGGTGCCTCCCAGAGGAGCTGGGGACCTGGAGGGAGTTCCACTTGACAGTTGCCCATTCACCCCGCCTTTCACCTTTCCGCTCGGATGGACAAGATAGTTGGTCTGCTTGTAGAACAACCCCACATTCACACCTGCGTATGAGACATTGCCTTTGCTCCCCCCACTTCCAGAATGATTTCATATTTACGACAGTGACTTTCGCTGCCTGCTGTGCCTCCAGGTCACCCCCAGAGCATTTAGAATGTGCACACTGAGGTCCCAACTTTGAGAAGTGCTCCAGTGGGGCCTCCGAGAAAATTCAGGCGTCAGCATTTTAGAAGATTCCTCAGATGAGCGGCCAGGTATACTAACCTCTTTGCTCTCACAACAGACTTGTGAGAGAGAATTGGACCCATTGTCCAATGGGGACCGTTGTCCCCATTTTATGGATGAGGAAACCAGTACTTAGCAGTTAAGAGCTGTCTGAGGGCACATAATTAGTTGGTGTACTTGCTCGGGGCCATTGCAGCTCCTTTCTGTAGCCAACACTTCCTAATCTCAGTGGCTTAACCCAGCGGGTATTTCTTAGGGCATAGTCACCTGCCAACGGGTCGCTCTCTGTATTCTCTGAGGAGGCTCTCAGTCTTTCCTTCTTCCGTTCATGACCCTTTCCTCCCCTCTGTGGTTGCACATCTCAGGGTCCTTCAATCCCAGGAGTGTGGACAGAAGATAGATAGGGTCATGCTTCCTCAGGCCAGCACCATGGCCAGCTCCACAGACCGCTTCCGCTGGCCAGACCTCAGGCACGCAGCCCCTAGTGTAGGTGGGTGTTCCTGGGTGTTCCACAGTCTGGCGGACATGTGGAGTCATTCCCACCACTACTAATGACCTTAAGGCAATGAGATCTAAGCAGTGAGAATCTTCTTTACGTGGAGCCTAAGCTCTCACTGACATTTTATTTTACATTGTCTAGTTCAAGTAGGTGGTCATTTATCTCCATTGCTAAGGAGATCTCCATTTTTAAGGATGAAATCTCAGAGATTCAGAAAATTCCGGTGACTTGCAGAAGGCCATCGCCCCAAGAAAGGAGGGAGCTGGCTGCCCACATTCACCTCCCAGCGCTATGTCTGGGGTGATTTGGCCGGACAGCACTCGCCGCCCGTGGGGCTGGGGGCTACAACAAAGTCGGGGCCGAAGCTCAGGCTTCTGGACTGCCATTTGAGTGCACTTTCCCCACGACATGTGGTGAGCTTGCTGTGTTTCCGTATGGATGGCGGATTTAGGATTAAGCAAGTCTTCACTGACCAGAGGGGGAGAAAACAATTGAGGAGATTTTGCTGGAAGGTTTTGCTGTTGTTGCCAAGTACAAATACAGAATGTTTCTACTTCCTTTAAATCTGCTTGTGCCTCTCCTTGGGCGCCTTGTCTCTAAAAGCCGTGTCACAGACGATTCCATCTTTCCCAGATCAGCAGCCGCAGGAAGTGCAATTATTAGGGATATTATTTATAAGGCACAAGAGGACTTCTGCATAGCAGCCACCTCCCAGAGGAAATAAGCTTCCACTGGCTGTTTTCTCCTCAACACGGAGCAGGTAAATCTCCAGACAACGTTTGCCCCCACTCCAAATTAGCAAGGACTTTTCTGGAAACCAATAGCCTGAGGAGGGTTTCTCTTACTAAGCTGCATTTCTCTTCACTTGAGATGCTGCTCCCTGATGGTCATGTTTGTTCAGGTTGAGTCCAGCTGAAGCCCGTTCCCCCGGGAGCCGAGAGAGGCCTGCACAACAGGCAGCCACCGCCTGCCAGGAGCATATGGTCGGAAGGCATCTATCTCAGCAGCTCCAGCCTGACCAGCCAGTGCAGGGCTTTGAACTGTGAGCTCATCCTCCACGGAAGACAAATGGGGTTTAGCCGACACTCACCTTGGCCCGGTGACCCATGGACATTGAGGCTCCAGGAGAATGCCACAGGCTCCCAGTGGTGTATATGAGTCATCCTGACCCTTAGGGCTGGCCGCACGGGAGGGACCCCACAGTCTTGCCTGCTGCTGCTCAGATGGAAAGCCGGGACCCTGAGCCCTCCCAAGGAGTCGTGTTCTTTCTCTCTTACGCCCGGCCACAGCTCACTTTCGAGAATTACACGGCAGCTCATTAATTTCTCTCCCTCTCAGATGGAAAAGACACTGTGCGTCTCTCCTGCCCTGCTGGGCCCTGAGCCCTCACAGCATGGTGCAGCTGTCCTGCCTCACCCCAGAGGGGCTGGCGCTGTCTCACCCCGCACGGCCTCCCAACCATGAAAAGATCTGAGGACGCAGCTAACGTGAGCACACAAACATGGAAAGCATATACACCATGTTCTCCGATGCCGTAGAGAACTAGGATGTTCTCATCGGGCCATTTTATCTGGCTCGCCTGAATTGCATAAGGAAGGTGACACCCCTCTGGCCTGAGGTCACAGGGGAGGACACACGTAAGAGGTAGACACGAGACGACGTGTGTTGCCTGTGCTGTCTGGACCAGCCAGGAGGGGGCTGGGGGTTGGTGGATGACAGAAGAGGAATCATCTCCTTTTCCTTCCAAGCTTTGTGTCGTGTTTGGTTTTTCCAGCCCCGAGACTGCCCTGCCTCTGAAGAGGTCTGTCCAACTTCGCTTGAGCAGCACTGGCTCTTTGCCTTTAGTCAGAAGCCTCTGAATAAAGACTACAGATCAGCTCAACTTCTCCTCCAAGGTCTGGTGTTGCTTCTGACACCTTTCGGAAACGGAATGCGGCCGACCAGCCTCAGCAAACAGCGCGTGCTACTCTCAACTGAGCTACCTGGAGGGCGGAGTAGAGACATCCAGCCGAAGCTCGGGGGGGGGGGGGGGGGGGGGGGGGGGGGGGGGCCCTGGTGCGGAGCAGCAGCAAACAGAGCCCAGAAGACTCCTCCCCCACGCCCACTCTTCCGGGATCATGAAATTATGGAAGTCTGAGCCAAACTCATCAATTAAACCAGAATCATTTATTTATCATTATATCTCCTGCCTGCTGCCTCCAATGATTTCTCATGAATTAATGAGCCAATGTACCTGCATATCAATATCTTGTTTTGTTTTAGCAGGACTAGATGTTCTTCTCAATGTCTGTCTGGTTTTCTGTTTTATCGATCCAGGTAGCAACTAAAGAATGAACCATGGAATGGATTCTTTCTTTAATTCTTTTTGTTTTTTAAATGGGCTTTTATTTTTATCGGTGATGAATGAAAGGGAGGTTGGCTTGGGGACATTTAGACTGAGGTCACCGAAGTGGCCCAGAGTTTGGAAGTTTTTATGAAACCCGCTGTGCAATTGGATTGAAACGGTGCTAAGAACAAGCTTCCGTGTCAGACTTGTGGCCAAGTCCATTTGGTTTCTGGCACAAAACTCTAGAAGAATGGTATTTGGTTTTGTTTATTTGGCATTTTGAATGCTGGTACATGTGGCTCCCAGCCCAACCGGAAACGGTCAGAACTGGAAATAGCAACTTCAGTAGCAGAAGAGTGGAGTCACCGGAGCATGACAGCACCTGCACGAGGTCCCCAGAGGGCCACTGAGAGCGCTTGCTGAGTGTGTGTGGTGCCTCTGGTTGGCACAGTCCCTTGGGCCCCAAGAGCCCCTCCCGCCCCTCCCCCCAGAGAAGAAAGCCCTGACAAAGAACTCCCTTGATCCAGTTCTGTTCCCCAGGGCTTGCAGCCTGCATCACAGAAGTTCCACTTGGCAGGCGGGGCAGTGGTGGGGCCCGTGACTGTCCTACTTTCTAGCTATGACAAATGAACGCACAGAGCCTCACATCTGACGCTAATGAGAACTCCTCTCTGGAGCTGGTGTTTTCATCAGGGGCCCCCACTGCTTGATTTGTAGTGTTTTGGACAAACACCCTGAGCGCTGTCTCTGGATCATTCCATAGCGCGGTAGGTGGTGGAAATCGAAGCTCATCTCAATAGGGAGTGAAAGAAAAGGGATCGTTTGCAAGTCAGCTGTGAGACCTCAACAAAATAAACCTCAGCTCATGTGCACTTTAAGAACTCAGAAATGATAAGAATTGTATTTTTCTTTTCCCTAAGAAAATTCTGTCTGGGGCAAAAGATGTCTGACTTTATGTATTATCATTTCTACCCAAAGTATTCGCTCTCGCTTAAGGCAAATATTTGTTTGGAAGCAGCGGTTGGTGACGGTAGCCAAGATCATCAAACAAAAAAGCCGGTTTTTGAACAAAATGGTATTCCCTAAGGGTGAATCTGAACAATTTGCCAAATGCATTCGGAGATTGTAACGGAAAGCCTGGCGTGGGAAGGACCTGAGCCGTGATGTCACTGCCCCGCGTTTCAGAGGAGGAAGGTGAGGTGCCAGAAAGCCACACCCCTCCCGTCAGAGAGCAGGAGAGCTAGCTGGACGGCCAGTGGGCAGTGTTCTCCCACCAGCATTTCGGGATGGAGCGATGGAAGGAATTACGATAGTGGCAGAAACAGCCACTGACAAGGCAGATGTTATAGTCTCCATTTTACAGGTGGTAAAACTCAGGCTCGGGAATGATGAGTCGCCTTTCTGGCATCATAGAGAAGAGAGTGTGGGACCTGGCTGGTGCCACTGGAGATCCAGTGTCCTTGTTCTTTTCTCATTATAGGAAAGTCCTTTCCACTGTCTTGGAAACAAAACAAAACAAAACAAAACAGGAAGCCTTCTTCCAAATAACCTAATGATCAAAAACCTATCAAAAATAGCCAGAGTATGGAAAGAGCCCAGATGTCCATCAACTGATGAATGGATAAAGAAGATGTGGTATTTACGCACAATGGAACAGTACTTGTCCATCAAAAAGAGTGACATCTTGCCAATTGCAACACTGTGGATGGAACTAGAGTGTATTATACAAAGTGAAATAACTCAGTCACAGAAAGACAGGTATATGATTTCAGTTCCAATTCATATGTGGAATTTAAGAAACAGATGAATGTAAGTGAAGGGAAAGAAAAATAAGATAAAAACAGAGGGACGCAAACTGTAAGAGACCCTTAAATACCGAGAACAGACTGAGGGTTGCTGCAGCGGATGGGGTTGGGGGATGGGCTAAACAGGTGACGGGCACTAAGGAGGACACGTGTTGGAATGAGCACTGGGTGTCGTATGTAAGGGACGAATCACAGGCTTCTACTCCTGAAACCGGTATTATGCTGTATGTTAACTAACTTGAATTTAAATCAATAAATTAAAACTAAAACCTAAATGTAAGAGCTAAAACTGTTAAACCCTTAGAAGAAAACAGGCATGCATCGCCTGTAAAATAGAACCAAATGGAAATTCTAGACCTCAAAAATACAATGTCTGAAAAGAAAAACAAATTGTTAAATGTGATGTTGGTTTAGGCAACGATCTCTTCGATGTGGCCCTGAGAACACAACAGAGGAAGAAGTAGATGAACTGCACTTTGTTGAAATTAAAAGCTAGTATATCCATGAACGCCTCAAGGACTTGGAACCATGGCACATGGAGAAGGAGGACATTTTGGCACATCGTGTATCTGACAGGAGACTCGTATCTAGAACACACGAAGAGCGCTATAATTCAATAATAAAAGGTAAATAACCCCATTAAAAAGAGGCATGTATTTGGCAGACCTCTTTTTTTATTTTTATCTTATTTTTTATTTTGCAGACCTCTTTTTTTAATCATCGAACAGTCTATCATCACTGTTGTAAAGTTCCTGCCGTGCTATTCCATCTGCCACCTGTCTCCCCATCTTGCTCGCCATCTCTTGGTCTGTTTCGGTGAGATTATTCATTTCCTTGTCCTCTGGATGTGTAATAACATTTTTTTATTTACTTAGAGAGATGGAGAGAGCATGGGAGGGGCAGAGAGAGCAAGAGAGAACTGTGAGATCATGACTTGAGCCAAAATCAAGAGTCGGACGGACACTCAGCCGACTGAGCCACCCAGGCGCCCTGGGATGTGTAATAGCTTTTCATAGAATGTCACACACTGTGGATTGTATGTCGTTGAGAATTTGAATTGAAACCTTAAAGAGTTTGAGTTTTGTTCTGGGATGCAGTTAATATCGTGGCTGCTCCGTTCTGTCCTGTTGAAGCTCGTTGTCTGGCTTGGTGGTGGGAGTCAAGATCCAAGGTCAGGTCACCACCCCCATGCACTCTGGCTACTCGAGCAGACTCCCCAGTGCAGCCACTGCTGTGCCTTGATCTCCACTTCTCTGTGCTGTGGGTGGGACAGTGACCCTCTCTGTGGACTCCTCTGGCCGGAGTTCAAGCTTGCCTGGTCCTGCCCCTTCTCTCAAGGGCACAGCCCCACCCTGTCTGTAATCCAATCCCTGAAAGCTTTTGTTTTATGCATTTTGTCCAGTTTTATGATTCCTTCTTAGTGGAGGGTGAATCTGAGGACTCACTTGTATATGATGACCAGAGCCACTGGTGTCTCCTACGTTATTAGAAAAAATTATTTTTGACGTTTATTTATTTGTGAGAGAAGGGAGAGGGGCAGAGAGAGAGGGAGACACAAGATCCAAAGCAGGATCTAGGCTCTGAGCTGTCAGCACAGAGCCTGATGCCGGGCTTGAACTCACAAGCTGTAAGATCATGACCTGAGCCAAAGTTGGAGGTTCGGCCGACTGAGCCACCCAGGCTCCCCTCTCCTACCTTATTTTTAATCACTCTGTTTTATACGTATTGACGTGCTTTGCGATGTTTGAATTCAAATGGGAAGAAATTCAAGAGAAAGAAATTAACAAACCTTTTAGTGTTGAATATTCCTTAGACAAGCCTTAGGTTTACTTAAACAAATTTAGGTCTTTTTATTTTGTTTAGAAATTAAAAATTGGGTGTGGGGCACCTGGGTGGCTCAGCCGGTTAGGTGTCTGACTCTTGATTTCAGCTCAGGTCATGATCTCACAGTTCATGGGAAGGACTCCCGCATTGGGCTCTGTGCTGATGGCTCAGAGCCTGCTTGGGATTCTCTCTCTACCCCTCTCTCTGCCCCTCCCCTGCTCTCTCTCTCAAAATAAATAAATAAACATTAAAAAAAAAAAGAAATGAAAATTTAGGTGAAACCAAATTCAGTAAGGGATATCTGTTTGAGTTACCCTCAGATGATTCTACTAGATGAGATGGCAGTGCTCAGGAAAACATCGTCAAATTCTTATTTCGTAGATGCAGAAAGTTAGAGGTCAGCTTCCACTTGTGATAGGATCGCACGTGAAAACGACTTAGGACACATGCTGTTGTCTGTATCGTCTTGCTTCTGGAATGCTGCTCTGTGCTCCTTCCAGCTTCCTGCCTTGATTGGCGTGTAATCTGCCTAGCTCCCTGTGCTGCAATTCCTTCTGAGAATTCACTCAGACTGTACAAGGGGCAGAACATGAGCTCTTTTCCAAGCCCTATCGAGTATCTCCAGTCTTCTGGCTTTAAACAGGGAAGTCTGAGGCTCAGTCTGGGCTAGTCCACGTGTGAGGGAAGAGAGGTTCGGAGCCATCCACCTGCGGGTCCCCTTCACCTTCTGGAAGCCCTCATCTCTCCGCTCGCTCCCCATCATTTTTCTCAGGCTCACTCTGGCCTGGGCACCCCACCCGCATCCGTCCAGGGAGGGGTTCATGACTGCAGCTGGTTTAGTGTGTTTTGGGAGGTTATCGCTAGTGTAAGGAGAACCCAACACAGCAGGGGTCTTGGTCAGTCTACCTCAAAGCGAGGACCGTGGGAATTTCTGAGCTCGCACAAAAGGGCTGAGAGGTAGGGGCTCATCTTTTTCCGGTGTGTCCCCCTTGCCTTTTATTTGATGTTTCCATCTGGTGCGAGCTTCAGGACAGCCTTGTCTGTGGCTCTGTGCTATTTCACTCCCTCACTGTTCCAGTCAAAATAATGCACGAGCTGGCTGTTCTGGTTCCGTTCTCCAGTTCCTTGCACCCTCTTACTATACATCCCTCCGTGGGCTAAAAGTGAAGCCTCCCTTCCGACTTTGCCTGTGTCTGAAGCAACAGTTCTGGTCTGGAAGGAACCCGGGCGAAGTGGTCGTTAATGATCCCCCCTCGAAGGTCAGACCACCCAATTCATAATCTTGTAACACCTGGATATTTGTAAAACCCATTCCTTACGAGGCTCAGGATGTGACGTGGGGGATGATCCAAGTTTCGTTCAGCACTTGAACTTCAATAAATGAAGTTGTGGAGAAACTGTTTCCCCGTCGACATACCTGCCTCAGTGGAATGAGAAAGTACGATGTACCTGAGTGTTGGTTATTTGGCTCAAACGCAATGCAGTCCGGGGGTTGTGGATGCCACAGTCTCCTCTGCCCTCAACATCGTTTCTGCCCTCACCTTATTTGGCTTTTCAGCAGTGCTTGACGTAGGTGACCTCCGTCTTGGAACCTTCTCTTGTGGTTTGTTTCTCTTGTTGCACTGGCCACTCCTTTTTGATTTCCTTGATTGAGCCCATATCCCCTGTCCAACCTCTTCACGGTGAAATACTATAGCGTCCAAGCTCTCCCTTCTCTTTCCGGGTGTCTCTCATTCCCAGATGAGCTCATCCCAGTCCACGGTCTTACAGACCACGTATGTGGCGATGATCCCCATTTGTGTCTCTGCAGCCTTGTCCTCACATTGACGTCCAAACTCAGTTTTCAGAACGCCCATCTGACCGCCCCACTTATAGTCCTCACTCAGTTAAGATGAAACTCCGCACCCACACAGCGTCTGTTGAAACTGTATCTTTACCGTAGTGTCCCATCTCGGTGGCACGGCCAGCTGCCATTTGCTCAGATCAAACACCTTGGAGCTGTTATTCACTCCTCTTTTCCCTCACGTTCTATGTAATCCATTTGTGAAGTCCTACCAACCCCATTTTCAACAAGTACCCTCAGTCACTCACCATTCCCCACTCCACTGCCACCACACTAGTCCTAGCCACCATCGTCCCCCTCTGGGGTTCCTGGAGTCACTCCCAAAAGGTCCCCCTGCTTCCCTCCACCTCTCCCATAATCCTCTTCTTCACAAGGACCCAGAGTGGTCCTTTTACAATGTGAATCAGATCAGATGACTTTGGCTCGCCCGCTTTTGTGGTTCCCCTCGGCACAGCACAGCCTGAAGCCCCTCACCAGGACCCACAGAGGTGTTGTGTACCCTGTTTCTCTGGCCCCATAAGATCCCGCTCCCCTGAACTCTCTTTACGCCAGCCATATTGGCCCACTCTCTATTCCTCAAACGTGCCAAGTTCGTTTCTGCACTAGACCCTTTATCTCTGTTGTTTCCTCTGCCTGGAATGCTCAGTACAGGTCTTCATGTGGCTGTGTCCTTTCCATAGTTCAAGCCAACCCAAATGTCCCCTCCTCGGGAGAGACTTTTACCCGCTGCTCTACATAGACCCTGGCCCCACCCCCCAGTCACACTATTTCCTCGTTCTGTTTCATTTCCCTTCTACACATGAATCACTATTAAGACATTAAACAAAGAAATAGTTAGATTCGCATTTCGCTTTCCACAGTAGAGAAGGGCCTTGTCTATTGTTTTCTGCTGTATCTCCAATGCGCTCAACAGATATTTTTGAAGTCAACACTATATAAATTATAAACATTTAAACATTGAGTTTTGAAAGCATGTTTGTTTGTCTCAGCGATGCCAAGAAACTGGCATGCATGGTAATAAAACATCTGAATTAAGAATCAGGAGGCTTGGCCCCTGGCCAGAACGTTGACTTTGCCTCAGGTGACTCTTAGCTTCCGTTGGCGCATATGTTTGATACTCGTGATATCTCCTTTGTCTTCCTCATGGGGTTAGCGAGAAGATCACACGAAATAAGGCATTGGTAAACACACACGGAATCATAATGCACCGCACACACGTTAGGTTTTCGTTTGTCACACACTGAAATAGCCGCTTGAAACATTTTCTTTGGCAGCGTGTAGAAAGAACAAGGTGAAATGCACGTGACTGAGACTGTTCAAGAAATGCCTGATCTTCATGGCCGCAGCTTTACCATGCACACCCATAGGACCAGCCGGGCACCCCGTGCTGGGGGTGGTGGCCAAAGCAGGGTGATTTGCACCCACCACACCCATCGAGGTGCTACCACCGGCCGTTCCCTGTCCTGCTGTCCCCTTAGAGATGGCTTCCTTTTGGCATTGACCACGGACGTCTGTGTTGCCCATTGCAGTACCCGCAGAGCCCTGCACAGCACGTGGCACCTGCCAGATGTTCTGCAAGGGACAGGGGGAACGGGTGCTGGTGGAAGAAATGGCACCCCAGCCCCGGAAAGGGTCAAGAGTGAACACCACCGCCCATACTTGCCCGTTTGGTGGTATTTCATCCACTCCACAGCTAGTCTCAAAATGGCAGGCTTATTTTTTTCGTGAATGAGTGGAAGCCAACTCTTTGTGGAGTCTGAGAACGGGCAGCTGCCCCAGTGGCTGGAGAAGAAAGAATGGTTCACAAGCTTTCTGAGCTCACAGCCTGGCGGGTCTGGGCTTCTCAGTAGAGTGGTTGCCATGACATTGCATCACTCGTGCCGGAGGGGAACCTTCCAGGCAGTTCCCGTGCTAAGGGCACAGGGTGACTGTGGGACTAAAAGAAGCGTTTCTTGCTCTTCATACTCAGAGGAAATCAAGGGGAACTTAAACTCATTAAAAGCCGGCCGAGCACGTTTGCACGAGGGGAATGCGGGTCCAGGCGGCTTCCTGCGGATCAGCCTGTCTCCCGCAGGAGAGGCCCAGAGCCCCTCCTGTGCCTCTTTGTTCTTAATTAAGAGGGATCCTTGGGGGATGAGAAAAGGTTCATAATGGCACCCACCACCGCCCTCTCGCCGCTGCTTTGACACCCCTTCCCCGGACCTGCAGCGTCTCGCACCGGCCCTCGGCCCTCAAAGCAAGCGGGAAGGCGGAAACACGGCAAGAGGCAAGACAGATACGATGCACGGTGAGAACGATTGCAGGAGATTCTAACGCACATGAAGAACGCAAGCCTCCATCATGTTTGTTGTGTAGGATGCCAATGCTTAATGTTGATCGTTGGCAAAGGGAAGCGGCTGCCCCCCGCTGTTGGCACCTCGTGCGTTCCGGCTGCGAACCTGAGGCGAGTCGCGGTTCCTCACAGGCCCCATTTAAGAGTTTACCTTTTTCAAGTTTAATTTTGCGAATACTGTGATGTTTAGAAGAGGGAAACAAACATCCTGTGTGAAGTCAGTCTTTCCCCATTCTTTCCACCCCTATCCAACATTTACTTGCCTCGGCCATTTTATTTTCCTCCCTCTTTGTCCTTCCTCTGCTTCTTCTCCCCCTCCTCCCCCTCCCCTCCTCCCCCTCCCCTCCGCCCACTCCCCCTTCTCTCCCTCCCCCTCCTTCCTCTCCTCCTCCCTCTCCTCTCTCCCCCTCTCCCTCCTCCCCCCTCTCTTCTCTCCCCCTCCCCCTCCTCCTCCCTCTCCTCCCCCTCCTCCTCCCCCTCCCCCTCCTCCTCCCTTTCCTCCCCCTCCTCCCCCTCCCCCTTCTCCTCCTCCTCCCCTGTTCCTCCTCCCCCTCTTCCCCCTCTTATCCTTTTCTCCTCCCCCTCGTCTCCCTAACCCTCTTTCCTCTCCTCCTCCCCTCCTCCCTCTCCATCCCCTCCCCCTCCTCCCTCATCTCCATCCTCCCCTTCCTCCTCCCTCCTCTCCAACCTCTCCCTCCCTCCTCCTCCCCTCCCCCTCCCCCATCCTCCCCCTCCTCCCCTCCTCCTCCTCTCCCTCCTGCCCCTCTTCTCCCTTCCTCCTCCCCCTCGTCTCCCTAACCCTCTTTCCTCTCCTCCTCCCCTCCTCCCTCTCCATCCCCTCCCCCTCCTCCCTCCTCTCCATCCTCTCCCTCCCCCTCCCCCCTCCTCCTCCTCTCCCTCCTCCCCTTCTTCTCCCTTCTCCTGCTCCTCCTCCTTCTCCTCCTCCTCCTCCTCCTCCTGCTCTCCTTCTCCTTCTTTTCCTTCCTCTTCCTCTCCTCCTCCTTCTTCTAACTTAATTTTCAACACTGGGCTTCATATTTAACACATACAGTGTAACTGGCTTCAGTAGCAAATCATTTTTTTTCTCCAGTGATGTTTGATGACACGGCCAGTAGCACATAGAAAGCAGCCACATTGTTTTTCAGATCCCCTCTTCGGTGAACGTACTCATTAAAGAATTGTATCGCGAGGAAGCACTTCTATAATGTGATCGTCTCCAAATTCTGAGGCTGGTGTTCCTATCGGTTCAGTAACAGCTTACAAATAATGACGCAAAATTAGTTCTTCACAGCTTATAGTTTTTCCCCTCTTCATAAAACCTTTATTGAACAACTGTTGCCAATAACAATAGACGACAGTCTGTTAAATCCGGTCTTTCTAAACAAAATGGGTCTTCCTCTAGGTCACAGAAAGTCTCTTTCAGGGAGCTTATACGGAGGTCCTGGTGGCCTTCAGTTGCTCTCGTTTCTGTGGGAACCACTCCCACTGTGGAGTCTGGGCGACCACATGGGATCCCACCCCAGGCCGTTCGTAGGATGTGTGAACGGTCCACCTGCGTTTCTTTCTTTCTTTCTTTCTTTCTTTCTTTCTTTCTTTCTTTCTTTCTTTCTTTCTTTCTTTCTTTCTTTTTAGCTTTTTTTTTAAAATATGAAATCTATTATCAAATTGGTTTCCATACAACACCCAGTGCTCGTCCCAACAGGTGCCCTCCTCAATGCCCATCACCCACCCTCCCCTCCCTCCCACCCCCCATCAACCCTCAGTGTATTCTCAGTTTTTGAGAGTCTCTTACGGTTGGCCTCCTTCCCTCTCTGTAACTTTTTTTTTGGACATCTTACGCTTTCAGACACCCGCTTTGTTTGGTTTGCATTCTGAATTCTCCATCTCTGTGTTTTCAGTTGTTTTCTTCAGCTACCAAATGCCACAGAGCTTCTCCGTGGCAGGTTAGTGGAAGACCTCCGACTGCTGTGAAGGTACTGGTGAGGAGAGGGAAGGAGAAGAAGAAGGCGAGAGAGAGGCAGAGAGAAGCAAGAGAGTAAATAGGCTGATCCATGACTTTGAGCCCTTGTGGATCTCCACATCTCGACCTCCACGTTGCACGTAGCTGGCGAGAACATGAAAAGATTAGCCTGAAAGTGTGCATGTGGTTAGAGTCCGAGTTGGGACTCATCTGAGTTCCGATCCAGAGCGTTTTCTCCCAGCTGGCCAGCGTTTCCGCACCATTCACTTCGTGTGTTCAGCGTTTCAGTGAGTATTCGTTTGGCGCCGACTTTTCTCCCACGTGGGGGTCAAGCCTCTGGACGCTGTGAGGGGATGTACATCGTCGCTGAGCCCAGTGAGCTCGGATTCTCACCGTGGAGGTCACTGTCAGCCCACAGATGGGCCCGAAGGCTGCCAGCCAGCACGTGGGGCGAGTGCAGAAGCAAAGAGAGGAGTGTGTGAGGACCCAGGGACGGCTGGGGAGAAGCAGGAGGTGACGACAAGGCCCCCCAGAGAGGGTAGACCTGAGGGAGGAACAGGCACAAGAGTCCGCAGCCGACCGAGCAGGCGGCAGACGTGCGGGAGGCACTGCCCACTGCCGGGGGTGCGGAGTGGGGAGGGCGGGAGCCCCGAACGGAGACTGGCATGAGGGTGACGGGTGAGGGCACGAAGTCCCAGAGTGAGCCTGGGATCCGAGAACTGGAGGAGTCAGGGAGCCATAAATACGTTTCGCAGCATTTCCTTTGATTCGGTCACCACGAGCCCCCCGAGCCTGGGGAGTGGTGGCCTCTGAGTGCTGCGTGGCTCTGGAGCCCGGCGCGCCCCAGAGGGGTGACCCGGGGAGAAGCCTGTCCACGCCGCGAGTAGCAGCATCTCTGTTCCTTCCTTCTGCCCCCGCCTCACGCGGCTCCTGCTGAGTCAGGTGCAATCAGGAGAGGCCCCCGAGAAGCCTCGCGGGAGGATAGGGAGGACGGGGAGGACGAGGAGTGCTTCCTGACTCTCCTCCAACCTTCATGCATCTTCATGTGACCGTGTGGGAGACACCAGGAGTCCCGGAAGCAGGGCTGTCCCCGACGTGCGGGGCTGGGGCTGGGGCTGGAGACACGAGATTTGGAGGGGCTGCTGTCTCCTTCCTCCCAGGGGGTTGGACAGAGTCTGGGGTGTGCCGGCCCCTTTGCCTCACTCTTTCCTTTTGAGAGGCAATTAAACTTTTACGTGCAAATGCATATGTAAAGTGCTCTGCACATTTAGAATCAGGCTCCTCTCCTGACCCAGGTCACGGACCCTAAGCCTCTCTATTCCGTTTATCTGTGGCTGCATAAACAACGAGCCTCGTACATAGCTATTGTAAATAATTATTTTACTGTTTTTTAAATAATTGTAGGGGTGCGTGTTTCAGGCACTGCTTGCACGGGCAGTTCTCTTCCATGTGGTGTCCCCGGAGGTCCCTTGGTGGTGCCCCCAACTGTCCTCCCTCCCAGGTGCTTCCGCAGGGATGGCTGGAAGCCAGGCCCGTGTGGTCACCGCAGCACGTGGTTGGGTCCTCGTGCATGGTGGCTCGGGTCCCCCTGAAACCGTCTGCCTACGGTCTCAGGCAGGAGCTGCAAGGCTTTTTCTGGACCAGCCTTGGAGGTCCAGAGCGACGTGGGCTGCATTCTGCTGCTCCAGCAGATAGTTAAGGCCAACTCAGATTTCAAGGGAGAGGTATTAGACCCTACCTCTCAAGGGGAGGAGTCTCGGAGCCACCAAAGGTTCCCGCCAACACTCCTGACAGGTGGGTAAAGATGAGCACAGACTTGGGGCGTGGGTGCGGAAGGTGGCGGAAGACGTCGAGCAGGGGAGGCCATGATGACGATAGTGCCACTTGCGTTTTATTTTGCGTGGAGACAAAAATAATAAGTTATCACAACATCGGCCACCAGACCTGTTCTTAGTAAGAGGAAGCACTTTCTTTAGAAATATGAGTTTGAAGAGTTGCTTGAATGTGGGAAGTAAGACACGGAGGACCCAAGCTACACAGAAATGGTGATGCCATGCTGGGTGGGAAGGGGAGGGGGCGATATTTGTGTGGCCTTGGAGAGGCCCGGAGAGAGGAGGAAATAGAAGACACGTGGGCTGCCCTGAGCCCTCCCTCCTCAAATGTTAAGCCAGGTCTTGTAGGCTAACCGTGGCTTCGTAGGAGCGTCGTCCATGTGTATGTGTGGGGCACAAGGTTGAGGAAGAGGCCGAAGGTCGTATCTGACCCTGGGCAAAGAGACAGGAGTGGAAAGAGTTGCTCGCCAGGGATGACGGACACACCCTCCTGCATTCAGAGACATCGCAGCGAGGGTTTTGGACTTCCCCCAGGAAAGACAGCTTGTCTCAATCAGAAGTCACAGGGTAGGGAGATCCCGACGACCATCTGGCTCACGTGTGGTTTATGGTGTTGACAGCTGTCTGCTTCTCAGCTTCTGACCAAGTGTCGGCCCGGGACCAGTTCCCTTACCCTTCCGGGGGGAGGAGCCTCTTAAAGCCAAGGCACTAGATAATGGTCGCGATCATAAACCGGGATTCCCTTTGGCTCCCCTGCACAATGGGCTAATCTCTGTCTCACTTAAGGCTCAGGACTCCATGAGTGGACCTTTAGAGATTCCAGGATACCTAGAGTGGATTTTGCCAGTCCTGCCTCTGAGGCAGCAAAGGCACACGCTTACCCTTGGCACCTGTGAAAACTTGGTTCACTTCCACTAGGAGTTGTGGCCCCAGCTCTGGCACTAGCTAGTTACGGGACCTGACGCAGGAGGAGTGGTGCCTCCGGGATCAGGTCTGGAGACGGCTCTGCACACGCAGGTGCACACACATGCGTGCACACGTGCAGATGCACAGGGACACAAGTGCACACGCACACACACAAAGACACGTGTGCACACACGTACACACACGGATGCACACTGCTCCAATCTGCGTTTCACAAATCATAGTAAAAGGGCATGCTTTTTCATGACCATTTTGCATCACAAAAGCTTATAGGTCTTTGCCCTGTGGCTTGACGGATTGGTACATTTGAAGCATCATCTTTGTATTTGTTAACAACAGGTTGTGATATCGGGAAGATTTACCCTCCTCCCACTGTATTTTATATTGTTTTCACCACTTAAAAATGGAGAACATGATTATAAAATATTTGTCTCTGTTAAGAATATATCCATGGGGCACCTGAGTGCCTCAGTCGGTTGAGCGTCCGACTTCGGCTCAGGTCATGATCTCGTGGTTCGTGAGTTCGAGCCCCGCGTTGGGCTCTGTGCTTACGGCTCAGAGCCTGGAGCCTGCTTCGGATTCTGTGTCTCCCTCTCTCTCTGACCCTCCCCCGCTCGTGCTCTATCTCTCTCTCTCTCAAAAATTAATAAACATTAAAAATTACATCAAAACAGTTATTAGAAGTTAGGGCTGTCCAGACATCTTACCTGTCTGATTTTAGGTTGAGTTCTGCTACTGTTAAATGCTTCCCTGTGACCTTTGGTATTCTGATTGTTCTGGGAGCTTCTCCTTATAGTCACTCCATCTGCCAGGAAAGAAAGCTGTATACCAGGCTGCATAATTTCCTCCTCAGCTGTAAAGTATTTAAAAAAAAAAGTATGGTGGAGAAGGAGTTAGGGAGAAAACACAGCATTTATCGTTTGAATTAAAGACCAAACCTGGCAAAGAGTCCAGCTGTCAATCCATGAACAGCGTGTGTTGTTGGACGCCCAATTCAGAGAATTTGAAGAGTTGATATATTTATACGTGAGCATCAACAGCACCCAAACCACTTTCCTGCGCATTATTTTTCTTGTCACCCACAAATCATGTTGCAAAAAGATTGATGGCAATTGAATAAATTGCCGTGCGTACTTAAAGACCGGGCTTGTTGGAGAGAGAACAGATTTATTAGGTGATCGATTTCATTTTTTCCTTTTCTGCCAGTGCTTCCTTCCAAACACAGGCAACTAGAAAAAAACAGGCTGAGGTCTTCAGGGGATGGCTCAGAGAGGTGATGTAACATTAGGGAAAACGCTGAACTGGAAATCGGACTCCTGGGTATAGATTCACTGCCGGCTCTCTCTGGTTTACATAATTTCTGAAATCCCTCTTGGCTTGCACATTTTATGGTTTCCCAACGTGATCCTTGTTTAGAGGTTTGTCGGCTGACTCTTACCTATATGATTATGCTGTCTTCACACGTGGAGTCCCGACAGCTGGACTTCTGCTCCTGTGGGTTTCAGAACTTCTGGATGCTCCCCTTTTCAGTCTCCTACTTCCATTCTCTTACCTGGCCAGGCACCAAAGTCTTCGTGAGATGCTACACGCCGATATTTTGTAATACCAACATTTCTAACTTGTAGTTCTGTGGCAAGAACCGGGGTCCTCTGGCTAAAACTGTCACCCAAGAGCTCTGTGTGGACTAAGCCACAGGTCAGGACTTGAGGATCCTTGCCTTCCCATGGGGTCGAAAACCCTATCACCCACAAGCTTGCCTGATTCCCAAGGTCATGATTTTGGGGAGAGGGGTGAGCATTGAAGCATTGGTCCTAGGATGCCTCTTTTATTTTTCTTTCTCTTTTTTTCTTTTTAAATTTAGTGTCTAGTTGGCTAACATACAGTGTATACCGTGTGCTCTTGGTTTCGGGGGTAGATTCCCATGATTCATCGCTTACATACAACACGCAGTGCTCATCCCAAGTGCCCTCCTCAATGCCCACACCCATTTTCCCCTCTCCCCTGCCCCCACCCCATCAACCCTCAATTTGCTCTCTATATTTAAGAGTCTCTCTTATGGGTTTGCCTCCCTCTCTGTTTGAAACTATTTTTTCCCCTTCCCTCCCGTATGGTCTTCTGTTAAGTTTCTCAAATTCCACATATGAGAAAGAACATATGATATCTTTCTATGACCGACTTATTTCACTTAGCATAATATCCTCCAGTGCCATCCACGTAGTTGCAAATGGCAGGATTTCGTTCTTTCTTATTGCCGAGTAGTATTCCCTTGTATATATAAACCACCTCTTCTTTATCCACTCATCAACTGATGGACGTTTGGGCTCTTTCGATGATCTGGCTCTTGTTGAAAATGCTGCTTTAAAGTAGGAAGCCCCTTTTAAAAAGTGTTCATACCATGAGCAGTGACCATTGAGTTATTGGTAACGTTTTATGCTAACCAGGTGCCCTGATTATTTTCTCTTCCTTTATGCTTTACAACTGAGAAGGGATGGTAGCAAGTGAAAGTCTAGAGGTGAAGAATAAATGTAGCTCAGAAGCCAAGAAAAGGCCACACTGAGTGTGCGCGGTCTGGTGGATGGGGAGAGAAGTGAGGAAGGTAGTCAAGGGGTAGGGGGATACCCTGGGAGGAGGAGTTGGGATGCTGCTGAACATGGTGTCCTTCACTAAAGTCTGGCAGTGTGGACTTAACCACACTGGATGGTCTCCTTCCATCCTGGAGCGCCATTGTGTTTATCTACGCAGCCCTCCCCCTGTCGACTGTGACAGTGACCCAAAGTCCTGCCTGGTTCTGAGCATGGCCACCCCTTCCTTAACACTTTAAACCTTTCCGTCTCTTGCACACTTATTGTTTCCAGTGCACGTTGTGACACACTCGAAGGCCATGAAATGTAGCGGGACAAGACGAACTTAGAACAATAAAATATAACACAAAAACAACACCCATGCACAGTAGCTAGTAGAGGAACAATTAGGTTGTGGAACTCTGTCTATTGCATGTGGATTTAGTATATGTTTCCTGCGTTGCTATTTAAATGGATTGCGTGTGACAGATTTCAGTCGCTTAATTTTGACAACTTTGGAGCCTTTTTTTGAGTGTGGAAAGGAAGAGGGATGACAACCCAGCAGGCCTGAGTTACTCAAACCATGCATGTTCCCTGGGAAGACCTGTTTTCAGGACTGGCCCTGGCAGGCTCCTGGGAAATGGGCTCCCAGCTCTTGGAACATTCTGCCCCGTAGGAGTGTTTCTGTTACCGGGGACCTTGCGCCACATGGTACCAGTTCGATCAGTTGGGTTATCCCAACAGTGTGATCGATGGTGGCAGCCTGAGTTTGCTCTGGGGGAGTCTGAAGGGTTGAAGTGAGTCATGTAGGAGTTATGTGCCTACATCCCTAACCCCCAATAAACACCCTGGACACCGAGGCTTAGGTGAGCTCCCTTGGTTGGCAACATGGTTTCTGGAAGAATTCAATGTGTCCACGAGACTTCACTAGCAAAGGACACTTGGAAGCTGACACCTGGTTTCCCCTGGACTCTGCCTCATGTACCTTTTATTTTTTCTGACTTTAATCTGTATCCTTTGGCTGCAATAAGTCATAATTGTGAATATATGGGCTTTTCCGAGTCCTGTGAATCCTAGTGAATCATCAAGCCTTAGGGTGGTCTCAGGGACCCCCCACTTAGATGCAGAGATAGGAACTGAGAAATTAATGGAGCTTACTGGAACACACACACACACACACACACACACACACACACACACCAAGGTTGAGCCTGAAATAGGACTAGACCACGGGGTATCAGGCTGCAGTGGAGGGTCCACACTAAATGACTCCCTTTTTAAGTGAGATGGTGGGAAGAAATGACCTTTTCTCTGTTTCTGACAACAGTGATTTTTGGACACTTATTCAAGTGCTATCGGTGGGTTTCACTAGGCAAGAGCAATAGAAACCAAATATTTTACCCTGTTTCTTTTTTTAACTTTTTATTTTTTTAATGTTTATTTTTGAGACAGAGAGAGAGAGAGAGAGAGAGAGAGCGAGAGCAGGGGAGGGGCAGAGGGAGCGGGAAACACAGAATGCAAAGCAGGCTCCAGGCTCTCAGCCATCAGCACAGAGCCCGATGTGGGGCTCAAACTCATGAACCGCTAGATCATGACCTGAACCAAAGTCGGAAGCTTAACAGACTCAACTACCCAGGCGCCCCTACCCTGTCTCAGTTTCAATCAAGGGAGACAATGACACAAACGTGGTGTAAAACATTAGGGCTTATTCTGAACTTTTTTTTTTTTTAACGTTTATTTATTTTTGGGACAGAGAGAGACCGAGCATGAACGGGGGAGGGGTAGAGAGAGAGGGAGACACAGAATTGGAAGCAGGCTCCAGGCTCTGAGCCATCAGCCCAGAGCCCGACGCGGGGCTCGAACTCACGAACTGCGAGATCGTGACCTGAGGCGAAGTCGGACGCTCAACCGACTGAGCCACCCAGGTGCCCCGGCTTATTCTGAACTTTATCTTCAAAGGTACTTCTGACTTTTCCAAGATCTTTCAGTTGGGTCTCTTCTGTCCATTAAATATGGACCTCAGTGATGCTTAATGTTTTAAATTATTTCTAATTATGGTACATTGTAAACCAATGAGATTACCTCTCCTGAGTCCACGTGAATGAAAATCAATATGAAATTCAAAAAGGAGGCATGAAAAGAAAGTTTAACAACCATCTCCCTCCATTCCCCATGTCCTAGTGGGGCTTGCTCTTAGCTTTCTTTGTTTTGTTTGGAAAGATAATACCGAGAGGTTCGTAGTAAAAGCTTTGGAATGTAATTATGACGAGGGAGTTCGAAAGGAAGTTAAACATAGCACGATTACTTTAAAAAATAAGGATGTAATGCCACGTCTTTGCAAATAATCTCTCCCATACTGCCAGCTCATTTCCCATCAGGAAGTAGAGAAGAATTTTTGAGAACTATTAGCTAATAACAGTGTCTGAATCTTTATGGACACTTCTACTTTTTCTACACATCGTCATGTATTGGTAACTTCCTCGATTCTCCCAGGTTTTATGTGTCATCGTAATCAGTTTCCAGTGATACCTGGTTTGAGAATTACTGTGCCCCCACATGGTGCATTCTGGGAGCCTCGGGTTGTCCCGGGGCTGAGGGCAGGTGAAGGGAGAGACCACCAGTGGGTTCCCTCCCTCCCCCATCCACCAAAGTAGCCCAGTTTCTGTAAGAACAATGGAGGCATCTGCTGGTGTGCGAGGGGTCCTGAGATGGGACCTTAGTTCTTCATGGGACACTCTGCTCCCAAAGAATCCATCCTGCTCCAAGAAAGCTTTGACTTTTCACCTTTTCTCGGCCAGCAGTGACTTCCTTTTGTGCATGCGGTGCTAACTTCCTTAGGTTTTGAGCAGTTGACTGTAGCCCTTGCCATAGTGTGATCCGAAGAGGTAACACCTGCCTGTAAATGTTCACATGCTCTGATCTTTCCTGACCGTAAAGCTTGTCAACTCTGAGATTTCCTCCTCTAAATCTACATTCAACACATTTTACTCTTGAATCCAAAGAAGCATCTCTCAATCCTGCATTTTTATAGACCTCAATCTAAATATTTGGTCTCACCAGTCTCCTTTTATCCATTTTCAACCTTTTCCTTTTTTGTTTTCTGAAACCCAATGAAATTTCTTTCCCCGCACCACCCTCCTTATTGGAAAGGCTATACGTGTGGATGATTTTGTGCCTCTGTCTTTTTTCTCAGAGTACAAATGATTCTATACATATCACCTGTCACCCTCCCAGCCATATGCCTTTCAGTCGGAGGAAAAATAACTTCCATATTTCACTTATTGAGCACAAATCCCTGCATATTGACAATATTTTCTCCTCTTAAACAGTGTCCGGAATCTCAAACTCCTGACCTGGATACTGTGTACGCTTGTTTTCTGTCCCCCTCGCTCTTATTTCCAGGGGGAACCGGGTCTGTGCTTTCACTAGACAATACGTGATGCTTCTTTTAGCTCTTGTATTTCGGGGCGTTGCACCTGTGTTTCCGGTTAAGTTGTGCTCTCCCCCTTCGGCAGCGTGATTTGGTCCTCTGAAGCCTGCCTGTGAAGTTTGGTCCCCAGTGCTCTGCCCGCCCCTCCCTGGCCAGGCTCTCCGCCTCCTCCCCTGGGCTGGCTCCCCTTGTTCCCAGCCTGGCTGCCGGCAGAGGCCCTGGACTCTGCACTCTCTCTGTCTCCGTCTCCCCCTGGCCCTTGCTCACCTGGGCAGATGGCTTTTCCCGTCTTCGTCTCATCAAGGTGCTAAATTCTTCTTCGTTCCCTGTCCCCCAGAAGCACCCTCTCCCGGCCTCCTCCTCACACAAAACTCCAGCGATTTGTCTCCATCTCTTGAACTCCCATGTGGCGCGTGTTTCTTTCCATGGTTCCTCCTGCACCCTGGACGTGAGGGCAGCTGTCCACCTGCCTCGTCTGTTCCCTTCTCTTCGCGGTGGGCGGCCCCGGGTTTTGTCCGATGGGACAGGGCTGTGCAGCCCACACGTGCAGCAGGTGCAATGCCTCCTGACCCACACTCGGGGGCTCCTGCTGTGTCCCCGGCCCCGCCTCGCGTGTACGCGGCTGCCCAGCCCAGCCCAGCTGCGGCCCTAGCGCGCTTTTAATGTGCGGAGTGAGAACCCCACGGTATGTTGTCAAGCAGAATCCCCCAAACCTCAGAGGTGCCGCCTCTGCAGGGGGGCACCATGTCCCGGGGCCTGGCTCTGGGGAGAGCTCATAGGGCTGCACCATAGCACCCATCCTGATCTAGGGAGTTTCCCTCCGAAAAACTTCCAAATAGCAATTTTCTAACTCAAATTTAAGTGAGAGACACGACTTCAGGTCCTTTTCTTCCTTGGGACAGTGCACCGGAGGATTGGAAATGGTCTACGTCAAAAAATAAGTTCTGTTCCTGGCCGTTTCTCTGCTCCTGAGCCACGTTTCTCTGAAATGTTACTGACGCCTTCCCGATGGAATCCACCCAAACGTTAGGCGTCGCTCGCTTCCTTTCCTTCATCCGCACGGTGCCCTGGGAGACGTGCTTCTTGGGATGGCAGGAGCATCCACCTGGGAGTTGGCACCTGAGCCTGGTCCTGGCTCTGTAGGTCATGACCCAGAAGCCGAGGCTCCCACGCCTTGGGGACATATCCGAGCAAGCCAACATCTCCAACCGTGTTCCTGCTGCTCAGAGGCTGTAAAAAGGCGATGTCTCTGAAAGCGCACGGATCAGGTGAAGGAATCCTGGCCCCTGTGCTGTCTGCCAGGCCTCAGCCTCAGTTCCTGCGAGGTGTGCAGGCTCTTTCTTCCCACCCCTGGCTGGGTCTGACCCCCCCACCTCAGGACACCACCCTGCCTGCATGCCTGGGGAACTCTCTCTCGGCCTTAGCACCAGGATTTCCCCTTGAGGCCACAGCTGGGCCCTCTGGAAACTCCCTTCTGGTTGTCCCTGGTGACTGGCCACACAGCCTCTCATCTGTTACCCGTTGCTTTCCCTCTGGAAGCAGCCCCCGTTGTTTCCACCTTGCCAACTGTGCAATAGTGTGGAGTATCTGAGTGTCTCCGGGACATTTGTATACAAGCAGCTTGACTCAAGCCCCCTCCCCAGCTCCCCAGTGGTCTGAGGCCGTCTACTGGACGTCTCCGCCCGCTCGGGGCCTAGCCGTGCTCTTTAAGGCTGTGACCTCCCCCTCCTGTCCTTTCTGCCCCCCACAGGGAATACGACCCCTTCCTGTTTACATCCCAAGGTACCACCAACACAATGACGAGGTGTGGACTAGGTCTCGCCAGCTTAAGTGTTTGTTCACATTTTTTTTTTACTTTCATTGAGATTTAGTTGACATACAGCACTCTGTAAGACATACAGCTTAATGATTTGACTTAGAAATGTTGTGAATCGATTATCATCGTAAGTTTAGCTAACTTCCATCATCTCACAGATACGATAAGAAAAAGGGAAAGGTGTTTTTCCCTTGTGAAGAGAACTCTGAGGACCTATGCTCTTAACCCCTTGCCTACATACGAAGACGGCAACGTTAACTGTAGTCACCATATTGCGTGTGTATCACATCCCGAGAGTCCTTATTGGTCTTTTAACTGGGAGTTCGTCTCTTTTGACCCCCTTCCGCCCTTCCCCCAACTAAAATTTTAAAGAAACAGAGGAAAGTCTATATGTCCAGGACCAGGCTTCTCTGTTCCTGAAGTTTCTGGATCTTCCTCATCGCGGGGAAGCCTTCTCTTACTCCTTAGACCCAGACCTCTCCTTCTTGGACTCTAAAGCAAGTTTTCTTAATGTGGGATTTCAGGGGCTCTTGGATGAACTGGAATGAAATTAAAAAGGCCGTAATTATTTTTACCATTGCCGAACTGAAACATAGCTTCCCTTCAGTATGTCTGTAGGCATAGTTTTGTCAGTACCTGTGACCAGTAGAAATCACAGATATTTTCATATCATAATGACAGTTGAAGATATCATACAATGTAGGTTACTCTCACCGTTAACTCAGAATCCTCATTGTTTGAAGCCTAGGCTTTGAGGCTGTTTGCACTTGCTCAAACATGTGGTCAGAGCTGGCCAATCTCAGGTAATTCTGTTCCCTTTTCTCCCCCATTCTATTTTATCATCAGGAGGAATGAAATTAATTCTAATGAATAGTGGTAGATCCGTGAATCACAGGGAATTCTATGCTCCATGGTCTTTTAGCCACAAGACTGCAAGTCAGGTTTATTCCATTGGACTTTAAGTCAAAATCAAGTGCTTCTGGAGACCAGGATACCTTTTCCTTATGACGTGATTTGTGAAAACTTTCATTCTGCTTATGACTGTGTACCTTTTCATTTATTTATTTTTTTTGTTTTTATTTATTTTTGAGTCAGAGAGAGACAGAACATGAGCAGGGGAGGGGCAGAGAGAGAGGGAGACACAGAATCTGAAGCAGGCTCCAGGCTCCGAGCTGTCAGCACAGAGCCCGACGCAAGGCTCAAACTCACAGACTGTGAGATCATGACCTGAGCTGAAGTGGGACACTTAACTGACTGAGCCACCCAAGCGCCCCACCTGTGTACCTTTTCAAAACAGGAGTTCCATTCTTCCAGTCCTCCAGATGAAAAAGTGAAAATTGGATATCCAGCTTGATGGGCGTGTGCCCTTGTCAAGGGCAATCCCGCCATTAAATGTTATGAACCTCGCTAAGCCAATCCGATACATCTTTAAAAACAGAACTTGACTTGAACCTGCCTATTATATTGTGAATCGTTAATCAGTATAAATATATTTTATTGCTTTGTGTGCTTATAACTGTATTTTAAAATGATGGTTTTCTTTATAACCCAGTGGATTTTGTTTTTCATATCCAAATATACGTTTCTGAGAAAAGAGACACAGGCTTTACCAGAGTGTTCTAAATGTTCAGGTTTCATTTGTTTCTAAAGAAGTCCTTGTCTCCACCCTTTTTCTAAAACTCCCTTTTGTTTTGCAGGGCAGTGTAAAGAGGCTTTTTCCCTTATGCCCTCGGGGGCTCAGAGGCATTCCCAACCTGTCACGCCACCAATCACAGCCAAGTACCTAGGGAGCCTGTGTAGGAAGTGCCTTACCTGTATATCACAGAGTCATTAAATCATTTGCCCAAAACCCTAGAGTGAGGGGAGTGAGGGAGATAGAATCTGAATCCAGACGTTTCGGCTCTAAGACTCCAGGGTGTGTGATATTTAACTACTCTATTATATGTTGTAGCCTCACTAAACTGTGTTCTGAAATAAATACATACATACCTGCCCACCCGCCTTCGGCTTTGTCCTTGGGGCCTAGGCGTCTGCAGTTAAGGAAACAGAAAATGTTTGTTCCCTGCCTTTGTCTCTCTCAGTCTCACTAGGTCATTCTTTCTCTTTCCGTCCCTCTGCATGGGGATTTGACTCTGTAGAGAAGCCTCCTTGTATTCCCAGGCTGTCCCCTTGTCTTCCAGTGAAGGAGGTCAGACAGAATTGGCTCGGAGGCCGCCTCCAGCGTCAGTGTTGCTGTTTAAATTCAACACGCGATGGGTCTCCCTCCTTACAACCCGGTGGTGGAGAGATGGTTCCTTATTATTGACCCCAACGTCACACGTTTCCTGCAAGGCTCTAAATCATCCCCACGAAGAGGTGACCTTGTATCTCCGGTCTCCTCATCTCCGTGTATCCGTGGTGCAGTTGTGTTTGTCTCCTTGAATGAATTTGTGAGCTAAACCAGTGGTTGCCCCCATTTTGTGGTTGATTAATTTTCTAGAAAATAAAGAGCACGTTCACGAACACGGCTCTTTTTGGAAACTGGCAGGATCTTGACGTATATCCTACATACTGACTCAAAGCGCCTCTTCTTACTGATGTCTGTTCTTACGCAAAGGAGAACAAGCAGCATTTATTACACGTGGCTTCTTCAGTTAATTCTTGGGAGATGGGGTTTCTGGACCCCTTTGCAATTTGTGTAAAATTGGTGAATTAGAGTTTCTTCATAGGCATCAAATGGTACATTTTTATGGAGACACTGGAATATTTCTGCCGCGATGTTGCTGGTGGAAAGCTCACTGAGATGATTACCTTGAACGACGGGAGCCCTGCAATTTTAGTAGTGGGTGTTCAAAGCTGCATTAAGTGATGTCTTATTAAGTGTGGGGCCAACTAAATAACCCAGAGTTTTCTACATAACCGTTGTCAGGCTGAGTTTGTTCCTGCTCAGAAACGGAACAATCTTTATTTTTATCTGAAGACAGAGATGTACCTGGTCTGATGCTCTCAAAATCAGACGGGTTTCTGTTGCCTATGGTACATTTCCTGGTGCTCACAGCAGGAAAGAGCCTCAGTGTTGCCCTGTCCCAGCCCTTCAGATTTGTAGCCGAGCAAACTGAAATCCAGGGAGGAAGTGAGACTTGTCAAAGGGTAATACAGATGAAGAAGTGGGGTGTGAACCACATTTATGGCTCCGGAGCCTTAATGTGCCTTTGGGCCACTTCTGCACAACAGTGAGAGTCCCATAGTCCCCTTCGCTACAGCCAGGGTCCCTGAAGCAAATGCAGGTGACTCCCTTCCTTCCTCCCTCGTGTGTGTGTGTGTGTGTGTGTGTGTGTGTGTGTGTGTGTGTGCGCGCGCGCGCGCGCACGTGTGTGTGTGTGTGTGTGTGTGTGTGTGTGTGTGGCTGTTTGGGATCAGTGGTTCCTCTTTAGCCTGCTTTTGACTTAAGTCAAGATAGAATTTGTTTTGGCGCTCACATAGTGCAATGCCACATGTAACTTTTTATTTGTATGCATTACTAATTCGTTCTGGCGACAGTCATCAATACACACGAAGCCACTTTCCAATGTCTGAGATCATGAAACTAGCCCTCCCGGGCATGTCGGAGCCCCACTTCACCCCTTCTAGGCATGTCGGAGCCCCCCTTCACCTCTCCTGGGTGTGTCAGAGCCCCCCTTCACCCCTCCTGGTGCTGGAGAGCCACCTAATTTTTGCTTTTGCTTTCATTCTCCTTTGCTTCTGTCATCCACTTACTTGAAGGTTGCTTTTGTGTCTTAAAGACTCAAGCAATAGAAAATTGAGAAGATCAGTCCATTGATTTGGTCAGTCCTAATCATTGGTTGAATTCAAAGTCCCATCCCCATGCAGTCCAGACTGAGAGAACTGATCTTTTCTGAGGCTAAGACATGTATCAGTGGCCAACGTCCATAACTTCAACTTGACCAGCTCCCAGATCTTGGTTTCCCACCCAATCCTGGGTGCCCTGGATGCAGCAACCCCTTTGTATCCTAAGATTTACAACCTTAAGAGTTTTTCCCGGGGTCTGCATTTGGGGGGGGGTCAAGTCTTCACTGTTTTTTGTGACGAGATGGCTCACAGGATAATCATTAGCTTTGGCGGATGATGTATTCTTATGTGCTGTCTCTGAGCGAGAGAGTGAAAAGCCTCCGTTAGGAAAGAATTATGGAGTGGTAAAGTAATGGATTCACTTTGAGACTTGAAAATAAATAAATAAAGTGAATAAGTTGCCCTCTAGAATCCATCACCTATCATATAGAGCGGTGATACAATGGTGCAATAATTAGTGTGGCTCTCAATGTGAAATTATGTGAATCACTTCATTCATTACAGATAATGAGCCAGTAACACAAGCCTGAGTGATGGCTCCCTTACACTACTCATTTACTTTATTTCCTTTTCTGCCCCTTTTGGAGCAAAAAGTTTTTTTTTTTTTCCTTTTTCCTTGCAGGAGACACTTGTGACGATGGTAGTTAAACTAGGGATCGAGACCTCCAGCTTCTGATGCATGAATGCTGTCTATAAGTACTGATCATCTAGCATGATGCTTTTATCCAGAAAGCATTTATCAATATAAACACACTTAGAAAGGCCATATGGAACACATAAAAGCATCAAGAAGCTCGGAATTATAGCAAAGGCACAGAATGAATGTTTTTTAATCTTGTCTTATCCATAGATACCTGCAAAGATTATTTCTGTTGATCACTGTGGTACCACTCGCCCTTTACGCACCTTCCATGCATTATATTTATCAGCTGTACTGTTGAAAATAGCAGGGCCGCTCTCCTGGTTGGATACCTTGGCAAACACGAAGCATTTAGAACATGGACAGGCCGTCAAATATACGCGAACCCATTGGCCAAAAGGACAGTAATGATGTCGCACCAGGGAGCCTGATGGAAAGCCAACAGATACTTGCTTGTGAGTGTGTGTGCATGTGTGTGTGTTAAAATGAACATCATATAATAAGTTTTCTAAATCCTTTTAACAATCCTCTGGAATGGGTGTTAATGCCTGTCTCCAGTGAGAAATGTATTTGAAACTGAGCTTCGGATATCTTGCCTACAGCAATGTGGAGGCCCTGAGTGAGGGGTTTCATTCTGCCCTTTGTGGAGCCATCCAGTTGTGGGGCTCCATTATTCACGGGCGTGTGAGACGTGGAGAGAGCCCCGGCTCAGATCGCACACGTGTGGATCATACTCTGGGCACCATTTATACCCTTCTCTGGGAAGTAGGACAAGAAACGGAGAACAGATGGCTGATCCGTGTTGCAAGTATTCTGCTCATTCAAGCAAGAGATATTTTCCACTAGGAAACAGGATTTCTGAACAGAGTTGCTACCTTTGCAGTCACTTGCTGTACTGCAGTGTCCGTGGAAAAGCCGTCGTGCGTCGTGAGATGGCGTGGTGACAGGAACATGCCAACCCCAGCGCTGACGTCTGCTCCACTCACCCAGGCTGTATGCCCCAATGCGCAGGTGACATTCCTTGGCATCTAGAGACCCAGCAGGTACACCTTTGGTGGGCGTGCCCAGTCATCAGCCATCTCGGTAGGAATTCTATCCCATGGCAAAAGGAGATCAGGACACAATTTATTTGAGAATATTCAAAACTAAATAAAATTGTTACGTTGCACCGTCTTAGCCTTTTCCAGCTCAAGGTTGAGTCAGACCCGGGAGTCTTGATGCAGACATTTGGAAATCCCCGGGCTGGGTAGAAAATCACGTCAATTGCAAACTCGGTGAGTAAGCTGTACAGCCGCACCTTGGAGTTGGTAGGACAGCGAAGAGGGACGTGATTGACCAGCACCAACTCTGACCCTGGCCGGGACCTCAGAGGAAGGATTTCAGTCTGTCTACGTTCTGTGAATTCCTTTTCCCTGCTAGTGTTCTCAGGTGTTCATGGGGACAGACTCATTGTCTGAAGCCAACAGCGAAAGTCTCCCAGGACCGCATGGCGGGCTTATCCTCAGGCTCTGGCCTGGAGCCACGTGTATTTTTCTGAGGTTTACAGGTAGCCCTTGAAGCAAATATTTATAGATGTGTTTTTAAAGAATCACTGATGCTGTAATTAAAATGGCTTACTAGGTGAATAAATGAGTAACCCGTTGAACGCGGCTGGTATTATTGCTCGACTCCAGTATCTCACACCCCGCGACAGACTCGGGTTAAGAGCAGTGAAGCAGACGGAAGCAATCTCCTCACTCAAGGAGGCTGTGCCCTGGCGGGGTGGGGTGGGGGGGGGGGCATCCAGGGAGGCATCCAGCAGGATAGTCTGTCCATCCGGGAAGAGCCCGACGTGCATGCAGGATGAAAACACACAGTGATGGGGTTCTTGAGCAAATGACTAAGAAGGAATTCTTGAGACATCTTTGGTGCAAAAAGGTGATTTTATTAAAGCGTGGGGACAGGACCCATGGGCAGAAAGAGTTGCACTGGGGTTGTAAAGAGTGACTGATTATAGGGGTGCCTGGGTCGCTCGGTTAAGCGTCTGACTTCGGCTCAGGTCATGATCTCGCGATTTGTGAGTTTGAGCCCCACAGCGGGCTCTGTGCTGACAGCTCGGAGCCTGGAGCTGCTTCGGATTCTGTGTCTCCCTCTCGGTGTCCCTTTTCACTCGCGTTCTATCTCTCCCTGTCTTTCAAAAACAAACATTAAAAAAAAAGTGACTGATTATATACTTTTAGTGGGGCTTAGGGATAGTGTAAATCTCTAAGGAATTTGGAAGCAAAGCTCTCAGGACCCTGAGGGGCTAGCTGCTGTTAAGATAAGGTTACTTTCATGGGTGATGGGCATTGAGGAGGGCACCTGTTGGGATGAGCACTGGGTGTTGCATGGAAACCAATTTGACAATAAATTTCGTACTAAAAAGATAAGTTACTTTTAGTCTTTCATAAACAAAATCATTAAGGAAGGAAGGTGGCCATGAGTCGGCTTGAGGAAGGTCACGCTGTGCGTGTTTCAGGGGTCTACGGGGGGGCTGCGAGCTGCATGGACATTTAATTTACGTCACATTTCTCTTGCCTTTGTTTCCCTCATCACACAGTGCGGCGGATTTTTCAAGTGTTTCTCTATAATCAGATACCAGTTTCATAAATAACACGACCCACTGCAGGATTGTGGTCCATGCTGTTTAAAAGCGCTGTTGTGAACAGAAGAGCCTTTTCCTCCCCCTGGTGTCCGAGGGAGCGCCAGTCAGAGCTCCTCCCAGCGGACTCCCACATGGAATCTTCTAGTAGGCCACCTCCGTGAGGACCGAGACGTGTCTGAGACAAGTGTGGCTTCAGTGAACTTCCTCTTTCTTCTCACTTGAACACCTGCTCTGTATGCCACGGGGCCCCCTGTGTGAGCCTTGGTCAGGCACGTCTCTTCTCACTAAGGGGCTTTTGACGGGGGAGCTGAGACATGACCCGCCATGGCGAGCGCTCAGTAACATGTGCTGCGTGCAGAAATGAACGAACCGCGCGAGGTAGAGGGTTGTGCGTTCTCTGAAACAGGTACTTACGTGTTATGAGCATTCCACAAGACTGATAGTAACGTCTAGAATATCATGGAAGGCCTCTTGGAGGGAGTGGCTTTGATGTAAGGCTATGGTTGTGCCATCTGGCAATTCAACCTCACAACTTCCTGCGATGTGCCTCGGGGCATGACTCATCAAAATACCAGCATTAGACGTACGGAGTACCAGGGTGCGTGTTCCCGTCCCATGTAGCACTCAGAACTGGGTTGGGATCCCAATTCTGTGACGCCCACACCACGCGCCTTCTAAAACGAAGTGAGATGCTGTATGGAAAACATGGTATAATAAAGCTCCCTCCACCATTGAATCTGTTTTTACTCATCGACAAAACCCTTCATGGATCAAAAGTTTATAAATAAATTCAGAGTGCCTAATGGAGGTGTCTCATGGACCCGTGGATGTCCTAGCATCCCAGACCCATTGCCCATTTATAGAGACACATGCATGTTTTAAAATATGATGGAAAAGAAATCGTAAAGCTGCTTTTTCCAAATTAGGGAATAACTTTACAAAGAACCTAAAGTTCGCGCTCTCCGAGAAGGCTTGTGCAGAGGTGGCCGTCGTAAGGGTACCCTCCGGTATCCCCGATTTATTTCCTGTTCCCCCAGAAAGGGTGTCTGCTGTCCCAGCACAGCCTCTTCTTTCTGGATTCTTTTTTATCCTGGAAGGAAGAGGAGCTGGAGGAGGGAGGAATGGGAGGTAGAATAAGCCAATCCAGGCCAAATAAGGCTTGCTCATGGTCGCGTCCACCTCTCCCTTTCCGTGGCTCCCTCCTGCGCCCCCACTTCATCGATGCCAGTTCAGGTTCCCCCTCACGGGGGCGCCGTGGATAAAAGAGGCTAAAGGTGATCGAGGGTCCCTTCTGGACCCCACAGCTCTTGGCACACAAAGCCATCCATAGGCTATGCCTGACCTCCATGATGAATGGAAATTGAGCTCATGATTGGCCCTTCCCTCTCCCCCAGGGGTATCCAAATCTGCAATAAATGAGAAGACAGAATTATGGTTCATTTACTGACCTGACTTTAATATTCCTGAGAGCATTTAAAACATTTATAGAGCAGCAGTCTGCCCTTTGGTAGGAAACAAAAGTCTCCTAAGGCTGCTCCTTTCCCGAGCGAGCACTGAATGCAGAAATGCATTCCCTTCACCTGCCTGGGCTGAGCAGACGTGCGCTTCTGAGCTCCTATAGCGCCCTCAAGTGGCAACATCAAGCTCTCCATGTGCTCAAAACCCGCAAGACTCTCTCTGGGTTTGCTCGGTCTTTTCCGTGGTTTGTGTAGTCGCTTTGATTTTTGCAGATGATTGAATTCACCAAAGGGTTATCAAAATAAAAAGCTGGAAGTGACTAGGATTTGCAGAGTGATTTTGAAACGATAGGGATGCTGGCACGAGGCGGCCTTCGGGGGACGCGGGGGAAGAAAAACAGTAAGAAAGGAACATGGAAGAAACCTGTGAGACTGTGGGAAATATATTTGCCTATTTCCCTCATGTTGTTTTCTTCCCCTGGATCGAAGCAAAGAACAAACCACATACGGGTTCCCAACAACCAACACAGGCTGCAAGATAAAGGGAACATGCTTTATGAGCCTGTTTTTCTTGTGTTCTTTTCCCAACGTGGAGTTCTGGATAATATCATCTGAAATGTTGCTGGCCCCTGCCTTGATAGACAAGGTTCATAAACATGGAGTCAAATTCCCATCATCTGTGTTTTTGGGGAGCATCCCCTGGTCAGGCTGGGTTAGGACTCAAAACCACGGGTCCTCCTAGGTGCAATTCCAATAAAAATATATACGTGTATTGAAAATTAGTTTCTTCCCAGATACTCTTGAGTGTAAAGTTCTATGTGTCCATCCAAGGTGGAACATGTTTACTTGTGTTTTCACTCCTTACGTGTGCCCTGGGCACCTGCACCTGCCGCTGTAGCCCTGCGCAGCCCCTCCTGTGAGCTAGCTGTTTTTCGCTGGGCAGCTCATGGCTCATGGTGGCTCTGGCCGGATGGGGATCCCAGACTGGCTCTTTTGACACCAAATCAAGGTCTACTTCTTAGGAGGTCTGCTTTTTAGGGCAGTGACGTTGAATATTGGAAAGCACTTTGAGGGGCGCCTGGGTGGCTCAGTCGGTTAAGCGTCAGACTTCGGCTCAGATCATGATCTCGAGGTCCTTGAGTTCGAGCCCCACATCGGGCTCTGTGCCGGCAGCTCAGAGCCTGGACCCTGCTTCGGATTCTGTGTCTCCCTCTCTCTCTGCCCATCCTCCATTTGCGTTCGCCCTCTCTCTCTCTCGAAAATAAATAATAAACATTAAAAAGAAAATTGAAAGCACTTTGAGTACCAAGTGCTGATAAACATGAGTTTTAATGTTTTGCTTTGTTAGAGCCGCGGTGTTCACCTCCCTGTTTGGGCCCTGGGCTGCTCCTTGGTGGCTTTAGTGACCCTGGAGGGAGAAATATCTCCGAAGACATGTTTCTTCACTCCGCACAGGAGAGGCTTCTGAGAGTTGCAACACATCTTCCTGCCAACACTCTTGTGGAAGGAAAGTATAAAAGTCAATGGAAAGTCCAAGTGTTTCCCCTTCGAATCTGAGAAACAGTAAACAAGAGAATCCACGGGAAAGCCTAATGACGCCTTTTGTGGGTGCTGAGCCATAGGCAGCTGTGATTTTTCTGAAGGTTAGGTGTATGTTAGGTGCTCCGGTTTCCCCTGTAGTAACAGCTTACTGGAACCTCTCAGGAGCCCCGCATTGGTCACTCTGGACCCCGAGATGCTGTCCAGGAAGAAGCTGGTGCTAGTGAATCCTCCCCCTGCAGGGGGCCAGCGAGGGGAGGAACCCCCCGGGCATGACTGCATGTGTTACAACACTTGGCTACGTGACATTTCCCGACAGAAAGGGGGGACACTGGGGTTTCTGTCCGGGTCCTGGTTCTGTTCAGCAGCTCTGTGCTGTGAGGGTCCTGCTTGTATCCCTGCAGGCCTGTACCCTTTTTTGTCGTGGCCACAAAGAAGTCATGGCAGCTGTGAGCCCTCGGGTCCGCATACAACTGAGTGCAGAAGACTGGAGGGGGCAGTACCAGGGGGGCGGGGAGGGTCCCTCTTCCGACCACCCTCTTTTATTGAGGAGGAAAACCTTCTTGCCAGGAGCCGCCCAGAAACTGTTTACATCTCTTTAGCCAAGCAGACACTTCTAACTGGAGGACAGAAGGTCTATGTTGTCGGGCGAAAAGGGAGAGGGACAGTGGCAGAGCTTTTGGGTGACGAAGGAGGGTGGCTCCCACGGTGGTTCTCATCAGTGAGTGAAGAATGCATATAAGAATATGGTTACGGAAGAAATTCACATCATTCCCTCCAGAAAACAAAAGTGCTCTGCCTTTCTTCAAAGATCCAATTTAATGAAGAGTAGCCAGCTCTCTCCCAGCAGGCAAATCTGGGGTTATTATTATTTTTATTTGACCCCAAGTACAGGTGGCGTAATGTTACATGGGTTTCAGGCACACAGCATGGGGACTCGACAAATCCGTATGTCATGCGACACTCACCACGAGTGCAATACTCCCAAGGTGTGCCTTTCATCCCCGTGACTCAGTCGTCCATAAGTGGAAGCCTGTATCTCCCACTCGCCACTCCCTGCCACCCGTTTCGCCCATCCCCCCACCTCTCCTCTCTGTCAACTACCAGTTTGTTCTCTGTGTTTATGGGTCTATTTCTGCTTTTTCTTTCTTTGTTTTGTTTTTTAGATTCCACATATAATGAAAGCATATGGCTTTTGTCTTCCACTGCCTTCTTTTACTTAGCATAATACCCTCTAGGACCATCCATGTTGTTGCAAATGACAAGAGCTCATTCCTTTTTATGGCTGAGTAATGTGCCAATGTGTGTGGCTAGACAGACAGACAGACAGACCTCATCTTCTTTATCCATTCATCTATTGATGGACATTGGGTTACCTCCATATCTTGGCTATTGTAAATAACGCTGAGGTAAACATAAGGGTGCATATTTTTTTGAATTAGTGTTTTCGTTTTCTTTGGGTAAATGCCTCGTAGTGGAATTACCGGACCATAGGGTAGTTCTGGTTTTAACTTTTTGAGGGCCCTCCATACTGGTTTCCAGACTGGCAGAACCAACTCACATTCCTGCCAACAGCGCGCGAGGGTTCCCTTTTCTCCACCCCTTTGCCAGTACTTGTTATCTCTTGTCTTTTTGGTTCCAGCCATTCTCTAGGGTTATTTTTCAGGTCACTGAACCATAAGGAGATACCTTTGTGGGACTCTCCCATCCTGCCGTGAGTACATCTGACGAATGAGGCTTAGAGAAACGATAAGAAGATAAAAGTCCCAGAAACTGGGAATAGGTTGGACTAGGGACCCTCTGGGCGTCTCCAGCCTCCTTTCCTGGTAAGACTTTGGGAAGGAAAACAAACCACAGAATGCATTAATCTCAGCGAGGGTGTTCCCCCCTCAGAGATCAGTGGGATTCTCTTCCTGCGGCTGCATCAGCTGATGTGGGACGTCATCATCATTCCACTTGAATCAGGGATGGAAACCCAGGGCTGCGTGTGGCCTCACCACTGAGACGCTCTGCACTCGTGAGACGCCATCATAACCAGTGCCTGTTGTTCATCAGGTGGATAAACCCGAGCAGGCTGCCTTCCCGGGGATTCAGTAACTGCCTGTACACGTCAGGGCATGACGTTCACGGTGATAGATGGGAAGACCTCATCAAATGCAGATGTGATCAGTGGTGGCGATGTCAGATGAGTACTCGTTCCAGGTTTTCCACGGAAGCGTCCGTCTTGGGACAAGTGCACCACTTGAGGGTCTGTGATACGAGTGGTTAACTTATTTGGAGCCTTATATCTTAGCATACTCACGACTTTTGTGTTCTATCCCATATCATCCCGTATTTGGATTTAATGACTTTGTATTATTTCTCTTTGAGTAAATTAAGTGCTGCAGAAAGGTATTTGGAGACTCAGAATTCATGTAGATCATGAGCAGCCATTTCGTCTCGTTCTGAGTTGAACTTGACGTTGTGTACGATATCCGGGCTCTGAGAGGGAGAAATAAAGCGATCCTGAAACACAGATGGAAATTGAGGCTTTACTGTTGCCGCTTCTACTGTAACGTGGCTTGGAAACCCTTCAGAGTCCTTTGAAAGCTTTAATTTATCCATCTGTCCTCACAAAGATTGAGGAGGTTCTGAATGAATGATGCAATTTGGGTTTTGTTGGGTTATAAAGGAACGAAATGGCAGTGATTACGGGTGCAGTGCAGAGGACTGAGGTAATGAGAGCCATCAGGGAGTCGGCACAATCCAGGGAACAAGTGGGATCCACCTCATCCTGTTGTAGCAGAGAGTGAATTTTGTTTTTGCTGTGAGTGAGGGAAAAAAACGTTCAAATTGTAGGCTTATATGACTAATGGATTTATGTAGCCAACGGGCGGTTTCTGTTTTACCTGTCAAGCAAAATATAAATATAAGTAATTGTTAGGGGGATTACTTTTTTGAGTTCCAAATGACAATGACTCGGAATGCAATTAGCGGTATAGACAAACCTATTTCCCCCTTTTATGAGAAGGAAATTGTTCGGAAATGGGTAAGTGCAGTTGGTAGAGTGCACAGTGGATTGAATTACCCACATGAAGCAAATGAGTGGCTTCCTTTCTGTTTTATTGCTCCTAATATAATATGTTTTCATTAACGAGAACCCACTGCTTCTCCTCTCTGACGTGTCCCCCTCTGCGCGAATCAGGGTTTTGCGCTGATGTCTTCTGTGTTTGCTCAAGACTTTGGAAAGATACAGAGCACAGGTCTGAAGTTTATTTTCTTTCCCACAGTGTCATACTTCATATTTAGGATCTATGTGCGTGTTGATGGTGATCCTTAAATATAGGTATATATTCACAAAAATAGGCACGTTCCATGGAAACCTGGAGAAAATCATTAAGTGATGGCGAAAAAAAAAAGGAGTTGATGATGAACACTTTGATGTGGTTTAAAGGAGTAGATTCAGGAAAATTAAGTTCATAAAAGTCAGTTTTCAACTTAAATGTGTTTATTAACTTCATTGGTTTTTAATTCATGACAAAGGTTTTTTTTTTTTATTGCATGAAAAAAGCAATGAGTCTAAACCAGAGGCACTGAGGATTTTTTAACGAAATCAGGTTTTGAAAGTAATGCTTTCTTCCCCCCTCGCAATTCTGCAGAGCTTTCTGCGAAATGGCATATATTCTGGCAAGGGGGTGATGCTCTTTGCTCGCTTGCATAAAGGAAAGTGTCTCTGAGATCTGCCCCAGCAGGCGTGGTATCTTAGCTTTGATCCTGTCTTTGGTGTCTGCCTTATCAGTCCCCTTCTGGCCACTGCCTTCTTCCTGAGATGAGCCCTAAACAGCTCAATTCAAGGGGGAAACAGCATTCTGAAAATGTCTTGGAAAGGCCAACTGTACTCCGTTCTCTTTTGACTTTGATCTGCTGAGATAACCTCTATTTAAATGAGGTAGACAGGCTTGTGCATTCTCAGGAACTTCCTACCCTCTGGAAAATCCTTGTTAAATACTTTAGATTGGAAAGCCATTCCCCAGGAAAAAAAAACAAACATTTGGGAGAATCTTTGAGGTCACCTGGGTGCCATCTAGAAAAACATTTGAGTATATTATTCTAGTCCAGCGTTGCTCAAACTTGAGCATTGCATCCAGAATGACCTGGAGGGCTTATTAAAATACAGGTGGCAGGGCCCTAGTCCTGAGTTTTTGATTCAGCAGGTTAGGGATGGAGTCCAGATTTTTCTTTTCTAACAGATTCCTAGATGATCCTTGTGCTGTTGGTCTAGAGACAGTTCTCTGAGTGGACTGAAAACGCCACTTAGCGCTCCTACAATAAATAACTAGGGCATTATTATGAACACATTTGTGATCTAGTTCTTTCTAAGAGTCTTTTTCTAATAAAAGTAGAAGGGCTGTGAATGCACCAGAATGAGCAAGAAATTGAGAAAAGCGCATTTATTCACCAAAGGAAGTCATTATCAATCTGACCATGTGATTTAGAGCCTCAATCCTGATTCACTGTGAGGGATATTGGGATATTGGCTGTAATCTATAGGAAAGGAAAGACTATGTGTATTTCAGTCCATCGTGTCGTCCCTAGAACACAGCACAGCGACTGGCACCTAGTAGGGGTTCAAATATTGACTGAATAAGTGGGTGAAATGCTCACAACGAACACGAACATTAGTTCTACCGTTTGCCACACGTGGGTTTGGATTTGGTTTTAGTGAGCTAATGATACAAGCGTACTCTGCAACACATCGTCCCAACTTGATGGCTTCTACAACAGTTATTGATTCTAAGGTGCACATTCCTGCGGGTCACCTGTGATTTGGTCCAGCCGCCCTGGGCTCAGCGAGCTGGCTCTGCTTTGCGCGCCCTGATCGCTGGACTGGACTCCAAGCTGTGGGTTGGGTTCAGATGTGTTTGTTGTGGAGAGCAAGCCAACATGGCGGCCAGGACATGTTCTTGTATGGCGGATCACCTGAGTGAAGGAGCTCGGGCAGGCCGTGCAGGTCCCTTGAAACCTCTGCCTGTGCCATGTCCGTTCACATGCCAGTGGCCAAAGCAAGTCACTCCGGCAGTTTAGGGTACCTGACTGGAAGGGCCCCGGGATAGGAGGAAATATTTGCTGAGCGGCATTCCAGTCTGTCCCGGTTTTGAATGTGGGAGTAGCCGCTTCTCATCTCCAGGATGAGTCATCTTGACCGAGAAACTTGGGAATGTAGTGATGCCCTGGAGGAGGCCGCTCCTGCTCAGACTGTCCCATCACATACTTGAAGGCGTGGCTTGTCTTCTTGGCGCTTGTGGGCTGCTTGGTTTTCTTTTTCACTCAGGCCCTGGCTGCTTGTAATTGTTTTTTATTGATGCTGCTCCAGGCGTGTCTGAACTCAAAGGAATGGCCTTCATGCTGGTAATTTTTGACGTGCGATAAGATGGTGAGGGAAGTGATTCTGTAGGAGAGTTCTTCAGACTCCAGGAGGCAGCTCTCCCGACCTGGCCTGCCTAGCAGGTGCTGCTGGCCTTGATTCCCCCCAGGCACCATCGGTCCTTGCTACGCACAGGAAGTCTCTCCTCTCTTCCCTCTTTGGGTCTTGAATCCAAATGCAGCACCTGAACCTGGAAGCCGATGAAACTGGGCTCGTCTTACTCCCTTTTGCTATTCCTGGCTGACCAACCCTGTCTTTCTAGGCTGGATTACATCAGCCTCACACTCAGCCTCCCTAAATTTTAGTCTTGTCGTGCATTCTAGGAACACACCATATCCCCTTCCGTTTTATAACTGGAATCGTTTTTAGTGGAGGCAGATTATTTTAATCTTCTGTGTTTCCATTGGCCTGCACATGAGTAGTTCATGGAAGGATTAAATGACTCAGCATTAGCTCCGTTTTCCACTGTCCAAAGAAGACCGTGCATTTGAATGACACGGTTTCTTTCTATCCTTTTCTATTCCATTGTTGCTTTCAAGTAAAAGCCGAAAACCCTTTTGGGTGACATGATGCAAAATCATCATCATCATCATGATCATCAACATAAATTCAAAAGTCCCATGTGAGGGTTGGAACCTCCAAAGGGGACTTGGCCTCGGAATTTCAGAATTCTTGTCATTGGTTGCAAGAGAGCACAGATAAAAGCTTTCCCTTCTTCTAGAACATAGTCATCACCTCTGTCGGTGCGAGCACTGAAAGCACTGAATTACAGAGGCTCATTAGCATGACTTTAACATTAAAGGGAAGCAGATTTAACTGAATTCATTAGACTGGGGGAGTGCTTGGTTACAAAGGGCGGGGAGCTCTGGGGGCATTTCAGAGCAGAAGTCACTGCCCTCTTAATCTAATAATACTTGATGTGTGAATTAAGACATTTCAGATGACGACATCGGGTTCAAATGATCACCGGGGACAAACAGAAACAACAGACTCTCTTCCAAGCCTCACGCTCCAAAAACCTTAAGAGCCTCGGAAAACACTGCGGAGGCTCTTGCTGTGTCATCAGGACATGTGACCACACAGAAGTTGGTGCCTCCCCTGGGAGGGAAAGCGATTATTTGGATAATTTTATTTTATAAGTTCTTATAAGTATTTTATAAATACTCAGTGAGCAGCAAGGAATTTGTAGAAAATATATATATATGTATATATATATATATATGTATATATATATATATACATATACATATATATATATATACATACACACACACACACACAGCCTATTGATGTTGACCCAGAGCAAGGACAGGAATGAAGGACACGAATAAGAAGGAAGGAAAGGAAGATGGAGAGCAGAGGATGTCAGGGGCAACAGGTGGCCGGCGAGAGGGAGCACCCCTGAAGGAAGGGAGGGCCAGCCCCCCACCCAACTGGGCCAGAACAGATATCTTCTCTAGGTTAACACCAGCCTTTGAGTTGAATCCGGAGCCGTTGTGCCGACTTGGCAGTGGGCTTCCCAGGCTCCGGATGATTGACGCTGTGTGTTCGCAGGTGCCCTGTGACAGCGGTTAGCTGCCCATAGAAGGTTTTGGGGTAGCGTGCACAAAATGTACAGTTGCGTAATGGCTGTATTAAAATGCAAATGCAAGTGCCATAGGGAGATTAACATTGAAATTTATTAATTTTAGAGTAAGCCTTTTTGTTGGGTTAAAATAAATGTTTCTCTTTAGAACATATTAATTGTTAAGTACCAACTTGATATCAACTTGAAAAACCTCAGAATTAACCCCGGGCATATTTTAATTCTGTATTTTTTAAGAGCCGAGACTAAGCAGTCCCTTTTCTTGTGCCAGACACTTCCTGTTTGTGAAATTTGTAAACAGGTCATGCTATGCAGACCCTTGTTGATAGGCATCTGGCCAAAAAATATATATACCTTTATTCTTTAAAAATTTTTAATGTTTATTTATTTTTGAGGGAGAGACAGACCATGAGTGGAGGAAGGGCAGAGGGAGAGGGAGACACAGAATCCCAAGCAGGCTCCAGGCTCCGAGCTGTCAGCACAGAGCAGGACATGGGGCTCGAATTCACAAACCGCGAGATCATGGCTTGAGCTGAAGTTAGATGCTTCACTGACTGAACCACCCAGGTGCCCCCAAAATATATATTTTTAACGATAGATATATAGAGAGTTTGGCTGGAAATAGGCTCTGTATTTATGCATTTAGCACTGTACTTTCTCAAACTATCCAAGTATTTGTTTTGTTTCTCCCCGGTGGTATGAGTACAAGGTGATAATACCTAGTAGATACCGATGTCCAGTGTTTTAGGGAAGCCTTGCCGTGAGCGTGTGCTGCTGACCATCTCGTTCCTCTTATCTCAGGGTTTGGAAGGCATAAAAATCGTGAATAGCGCTCTGCTCTCCTTTTCCTCACAGAGAAAGAGAAAGTGAACCCCAGGATGTAATTCTCTCCTAGAAATAGGAAGACCTCTTAGCTAATCAAAATCATGCTTAGGCTGCTGAACTCAATATACTTTTGGTATTTTTTCAATGCTTAGCTTGCACGTGGACCAGAAAGTCCCCTTTCTTGTCATTTAAAAAATGACCATCCAACCAAATTTTGCAGCAGCTCCTTAATCATATTTGTCTTGCAATTTGGTTCCAGGGGAAAGAAACGAACACAACTCACGCCTTTATTTAATAAACAGGGGGGAAAACCCATCATATGTAACTCGGTGGGAAAAATGGGTCAGTGGGCATGGTTTTAAGCAGTATTCACATCTTGATATGAAAGAATCCATGAAATATTTTCAAAAACAGTTTCCCACATTTATCCGGTAGGCAGATATGGAAACTATTTCAATATAGCATATTGAAGGCGTTCATTGACTGGTGAGTGGAGGCAATTACTGACCTGTTCCCTTCTGAGACGCTCCAATGTTTAAATACTCATTGGGAAGTTTTGCCCCTCTTCAGGCTTTTTCCCCCCTATTTGAGGGATGGGGCTCCGAAAACGTTATTGAAGGCAATAAGTGAATTAATTCTGTGTCACAAACACGAGATGCCATCGTTGCAATTTTCCACAATTGCTTTTATTTTTTAAGGTTTATGTATTTGAGAGAGCGCGCTATGAGCGAGTGGGGGAGGGACAGAGAGAGAGAGAGAGAGAGAGAATCCCAAGCAAGCTCGAACTGTCAGTGCAGAGCCAGATGTGGGTCTCAAACTCAGGAACCGCGAGATCGTGACCTGAGCTGAAGTTGGCGGCTCCACTGACTGAGCCACCGAGGCACCCCATTTTCACCCCATTTTATAAGTAATTTTAAATAAACATTGCTTATTATGTTGTCTGAATCATTTAGTTAGGATTTCTAAGGCTGACCAGATTGTAATTTGAATACCTACGAGATCACTGGACAGTGATTTTTAAAAGTGAGGGACACATGTGCCTTCCGTACCTCAGTTTCAGCCTGTTCTCGTCGATATGCATCCATCTAGGAAGTATTGTGTGTGATACACGCGCTATTTCCATATAAATACTGTATTTTGTATACAATGTTAGTACAAGAAATATGCAATGCTACTTCTCACAGTCTGCGTGAATAAATACATGCATATTTTATAGGAATATTACAAAAGTAAGCCCCTAGCAGCATCTATATTTAGTGGCGGTCCGAGACCTAGATGCCTCAGGGAGCAGCATGAACCTTCCTTTCAAGTCCTGCTGGAAAGGCAGCTTCCTCCCATCAAAAGCACAGCTGGGGCCGGGGGAGGGGGGATGACAGCAAGGTTTCCTATTTATCTAAATGTGATGACTTTTAAAGTTTCATTTCATAGTAATTGCTGCCTCTGTCTTCAAAGTGATGTGGGGCCAGTGACGCGCTCTGCCACCCTGGACCTGTGGGCGGGACATCTGCCTGAACCGTAGGCCTTTGGCTGGTTCAGGGCACCTCTAGCTGTTGGGATTTTGGCTTTGCTTGTTTTCGCGGTGGCGTAAAGGAAAAATGTGCCTTTCAACTACTTTCGCAATCACCCTCTTCTTCATAGCCGAGGGAAACCACAGTGGATTAAGCAGAGGATGGGTGTGGTATAAATTCTAATTAAAACAAGGCTACCCACTGGGTTGAGATTTGGGGAGAGTGTGGAAGGGACCAGAAGGTATGTTCTCCCAGGAGGCTTATTCACCGGCATCCGGTTTCTCCCCCCTTGTTAAGGACACTGGGAAGAAGCAATTTCAGGACGGCTTTCTCAGGGGTATCTGGGCGAGGGCAGTGATGCCAGGAGATCCCCTTGGATTGAGACTCAACAAAGGCTGATGAGCCAGATATATGGCCTCACTGGCCCCGGCCTCGCCTTCCCCTCTCCCCCCCCCCAAACGTAGATCAAACAGTCATGAAAACCCAGGTGGAGCAGGGGCCACCAATGAGTCCAGGAAGAATGTGAACATGAAGATGGTGTGGAAGGCACCGCAAAGTGGGCAGGTGCAAACGGTCCCCTCCCCTCGGAGTCTCAGGCCCGAGTTTTGGCTGAAGCTCAAGTTGGGACCGATGTGTCCCATCTCGAGGGGCTGCAAACAAAAGGGAAGGGGGTGTGGGGACGAGACGAGAAGGAGGAGCCCCCAGATCCTCATGAAAGCCGGAGGCGCGGATTCGAGAAGGAGGGAGACATTCCCAGAGGCCCGAAGGAGCAATCCGCCCCAGGGAAGGGCGGGGAGAAAGCAGCCTGCGCCTGGAGTCGGAGCCGGGCGCGCAGGCATGCTGGTGTGTTTCCACACAGGGGCGCTGGAGCACGTCTTACTGCAGCAAGACGCGCGAATGCGCACCCGGAGCCTGGCGCCCTGTGTGGTGTGGTTTCTCCCCGGTTCCTTCCTCTCAGTCGTTGGCTGAGGGGGCGGAGCAAGCTTTGGAGAAGTTGCTGGCCTCCCTGAAGCCTCAGCCTCTGCCTCTGTTTACTGAACATGAAAACGGGAGTTCGCGATGGACACCAATGGGTTGGGATGTGTAGGGAGGAGCGTTCCACTGAGTTGCTCGGGAGCCTTCCACCAGGCCTCCCCTGCCTCGCTTTCCATGACCCTGCCTCGCTTTCCATGACCCTGCCTTTCCCTTCTTGTTGAGCCCGGGGGGGGGAGGGAGGAGGAAAATGAATCTGTTTTCGGAGACGAGCTTGGTTTGGGAAGCAACGAGGGCTCCTTAGAAAGCCGTGTGTCTGAGCCCCTCCCTTCCAGCCCTGCTGTTTGCCGTCCCTCTCCCCACTTAGGCCCCCCAGGCCCGAGGGGTCCTGGCCGCTGTTGTTGCAAGTTAGGCGAGGAAAGCTGGAAGGAAACCCCGAGGGGGAGCGCTCGGAGGGGGGCGAGGCTGCAGCTGCGCGGGGTTCGAGCGTGTGCACCCAGGGCGCAGCTCCACGCCGAGGATGGGCGCCTTCGGGGCTCAGCTCTTCCTCAGTGCCCGCTCCCCACCCCTAGCCCCCCGCGTTTTCCGCGCTCTCTTCCCGCGCACCCGGGGGCGCCACCTCCGGCGGGGCCCGGAGCGCCCTGAGCCCCTGGCGCGCTCACGCCCCCGCCCGGTCCCCGGCCCGCCCCCGCGACCCCCCGTGCCCCCCACACCCCCACCCCGCCTGCGCCGCCAGCCCCCCGCCGCCCGGGCGCCATTACCCGGCCGCGCGGAGGGGCCGGTGGGGAGGGGGAGGAGGAGCCGCGCGGAGGGGCCGGGGTGGGGGAGCGCGGAGATCCGCGCTGGCTGTTCTCCCGTCTCTAGGTGGTGCCAATTCTGGGGCCTAGGCATTTTCCCTCCCTTTATGGTTTTCCGGGGATTTTTTTTCCTTCCTCCGGTGCCTTTGACTAGGCCGGCCGTGGCCGTGGCAGGGAGTTGAAAAAAGCGGAAAGGACCGAGCGAGCGATCGCACCCCCAGACCCCCGGCTCCGCCGAGCCGCCGGGGGAGGGGGCGGAGGAGCCGAGCCAGGCAGTCGCCCGGCGGCGACTTGAGAGTGGCGCGCGGGAGGAGCGGCGGCTGCCGCTTCCCTTTCTTCTGCGGCTTCTTCCCTTTCCCCCCCGGAGGGGGTGGGGAGCGGGGGCCCCGAGAGGGGAAGGCGCGGCGCAGAACGCCCCCCCGGGCAGCCGGCGAGGGCGCGGGCACCGATGGCTTCGCTCTACCAGAGGTTCACGGGCAAGATCAACACCTCGCGCTCCTTCCCGGCGCCCCCGGAGGCCAGCCACCTCCTGGGCGGCCAGGGGCCGGAGGAGGACGGCGCGGGGCCCAAGCCCCTCGGAGTCCCCGCGCCCGCGGCGGTGCCCCGGGAGCGCGGCGGCGGCGGCGGCGGCGGCGCGGGTGGCCGGCCCCGGTTCCAGTACCAGGCGCGGAGCGACGGTGACGACGAGGACGTAAGAGCATCTTGGTGGGTGGGGGGCGGCGCGGGGCTTGGGGCCGAGCGCTCGGGGAGCCGCGTGCGCTCCGCATCTGCGAGGGTCGGGGTCGCCCTCGCGGCTCCCCTCCCCTCCCCTCCTCTCTGCCTCCCGGGAGCGCTCGCTCCTCGGCGCCGGCGCCGATCTCGGTCACCGCCGTCCCGAAGCGGGGCTCGGTCTGCAGCGGCGGCGGCCGGGAGTTGGTGCCTGAGAGAGCAGCGTCTGCGGGGCTGCGCTGCCGGGATGGGGGCAGGCTGGGGGTGGCAGTGGGTGTGTGGGTGTCTGTTGTCACTGTACAGGGGTATGCGTCCTAAGGCGACAGTTCAACCAGTCTGCGATTACAACTTGATCTTCCTTCCTCCCTCCCTCCCTCCCTCCCTTCCCCCCCCCCCCCAGCTTTAAGACTGAGGAAGATAAAGTCCCAGGCTTCCCACCTGTCACTACCATCTATGCATTGCGCCCTCCTCACCTCCTTCTTGCTGTCCCTTTACTCACGTGGCCCGCACTTCTCCCCTCTCCAGGCCCCTGTCCCCTCCAGTGCGGATCGTGTGGGTGGTGATTTCCTTTTGGCAGGGGGTGCAAAACACTAGCATCCGAGGCCCAGCGTCCTGTCCCTGGGCCCGGCACAATTTTTGCTGATGGGAGTCAGGGCCTGCCTGTCTCTGACGACCGGCCTTGGACTAGTAGCTCTACCTTAGACCTGTGTTAGGAGAAAACTTCTTCTTCAGCTTGTTTCCTACTCTTCTTGGGCTGAAAGCCTGGGTTTCAAAGGTTGGATTTGCATATCACCTTAGTAACCGATGACTCAGGCTGGACACCAGCGGGCTGCTTAGATGGATGAGTCCAGCCACCTCTGCTGATCCCTTCTAGCCATTCAGATGTCCGGGGGGGACCACAAAGAGAGGCAACTGCCCTTGTTGAGATGTTCTCTTCCCCGGGGAAAAGAGAAAAATCCCAGACAAGCTCTGGGACTGACAGGGAGAGCTATAGCTTAGCTGCTCCGGCCCCTGGGGATAAGCAGGATGCATTGTGTTGTGGAACCCGCTGCGTGTGCCTTGGAGGAGTTTGCTACCTGGGTGCACCTGGGCACAGGTCCTCACACAAGCCTCTCAGATAGCCTCCCCTGACAACCCAGGGCAGTACCGGTCCCTGCCCTGAGCAGGCTGTTAGGTCATTCAAACATGTCTTGTCTGAGGTCCCACTGCTTCACCATTTGGTTTCTCTTTAATAGTGCAAGGTTGGGGGGAAGGGCTTTCACAGGGACAATTCTGAAAAAAAGCCACTGAGGTTTTGTTGTTGTCACTGGTCATTTTTTGTTTTACGGAGGGAGGATGTGAAGACTGATAGGGATGACAGAAGTTTGTGGCAAGTGCAGTCTGTGTCCATACACGCACACACATGCGCACACCACAGCCTGTATCGGATTTTGCACGCAACCTTCCTATTTTCTTCTGGATCATTTCCAGACTCCCCTGGTTACACAGATAGCAAGCAGAGAGATGTCCCTCACTTCAGTGGGTCAGGTCCTGCGGGAGATGTGTGGATTCTTCAGGCATCTGGTTCAAGGAACTAGAAGTCTCTGAGGAGGGGTTTTTGGGCGGCTGGTGAAAAATTCTGGAGGATTTAGTTACTGAGAATCTTGGGGAAGACAATTGAACTGCAATGCAGACAGAAATTATGCACTTTTTGCCTTAAGACTGACTTAAAACTGTTGAATTATTATGCTTGGAGTGAGAACAGGGCAGTTTCCATTGGATAGGCTCTAGGTGGCGCCAGGAGGAAGGACAGGCAGTGGTTTCTGAATTTTGTTTCTGATGATCTCCACCCATCTTCCTCTCTTCTTTTCTTTCTTCTTAGTTTGGAGCATCTGGTTATAGTTCCTTCTTTTCGGTTTGATATATGCCTAGCACCGTTTCTCGGATGAGCAAAAGGGTTGAACTGGGGAGCAAATTGGGCACCTAACATTTGAAGAGGATTTCTGCTGATGTGGCTCTGACCCGTGTATCTGACTGAAATTCAGGAAGACCTGACACCGGTGTTTTTTCCTGGAAAATTCAGAATTGTGTGTGTGTGATGTGTAGGTGCAGGTATAAACATAGTGTACGTGCATATAGTGTCCTTATGAAGTACGTATAAATATATGTATATATCTAAAATGTATGATGAGATCAATGACACAGCTAAATGTGGCATCAAGTTCTTGAAAGCTTTTCTCAGAAATGTTATTCAGTTTGGAAAAGTTATGTCTAAAATTTACAAAAAGATAGGTGTACATATTAAAACGCTTTTCCTTCAGGAACGGCAGGTGCATTTTGCTTGAGATACTACTAGTTTAAAAAGATAGATGTAAAAACTGCTGTTTTGACACCACCTTTGTCAAGATGAAGGAATTGAGAGCAGTCGTTTTGCCACCTAAATGTAAACCTGAAGACGTGCATGTAATTAGGAACGTATATAATAATGGAATCATAATCACGTATTACTTTTTGCATGTTGGCCTTGCCTTTTACGACCTGGATTTCAGCAGTTGGGGAGCTGGGCTGTGGGTCGCGGGAGCTGTCCGAGGTGCTGAAGCATGGCCGCCGCCCCCTTCTGCACATCTTCACACTAGAGCCTGTGGCCTTTATAGCCCTCCTGTGGCTTGTCAGTCAGGGAAAGCTGTTCCGTGGTACACAAACAGCTTTCCCGCCATGGTCACGGAGACCATGATAAACAGCATGCCTTTAAAATCCAGTGGGCCTTGTGCCTCTTGTCCCTCCATCCAAAAAGGGGGAAATGAAGTCCCATTCTTGACTTCTGTGTATATGCACACATGCCTGAGTATGATTAAAAATAAGTAATTTCCACCAAAATAAAACTTACGGTAGTCACAAGATTTAGTAGAGATGAATCAAATGCTGAGATTGTACAGCCGGTAATTAACTAGTATTGCATTTCCTATCTGCACAACCCCCCTGCCCCCACGACCACCACACCCCCGCCACGGAACCAGAGAAAAGCCTGCTTTGGCTGGATGGGTCAGTTCTGGGACGTGAGGTTAGCTCTGAAATAGAAATAAAACCAGAATACCTTTTCTATTGGAGTTTCCTCATCAATCTTAAATTTATTTAAACATAAAGTCAATTACCTGGGTAACCCCTCTGAGGAATCAATAGCCATTTTGATTTAAAATTCATTTTGTAGGTTTAAAAATTAAGTTGACTCTTAAAGGAAATGTTGCAAGAAGTGACTTCTAATGGAATTTAAGTAATTTCCAATAGGAAATTGTGACTGTGACTGATTTAAAAATACTGGATTTTGTGTCACCCCTGCTTGCATGTTTTTTGTTTTTTGTTTGTTTTATTCCTTAAAGGACTCCGTAGGGCTTAGGCAGTAGTCTTGTTGAGGCCCCATTAGTATGTTCCTGTATTCTTCATGTTCGTTGACACGTGATTTCCTAACCATACAAACACGATGACAAACGGGATTTTAAAACAGCAAATTGGCCAAAGCAGGCGCTCAGCATCAGTCCCCTGACTTATGATGTCTGTCAGCCTGACAGGGCCAATTTCATTATCCGGTATCTTCAGCATGAGGCTTGTTCTCCAGCAACCAGCCCATTGTTCTCTCCACCTTGAGTTTTCACTGCTACGATGTCAGCATCCTGTGAATTTTTGATGGGTATTTGTCGATTTTAATGTTTTAAGTAGTTTGGCTGTACAGATATGATGCTTCTTTACCCTGCCTATGTTTGTTCTTCTGCCCCAGTGTTAATTTTCTAAATATTTAATTTCACATCGTTTTCCTAATATTTGAGGAAAAGACGAAAACTTTCAACTACCGATTCGGTCCCATTCTTCTCATGACTGATTTGACAGTGCTCAGTGTCATCATCTACAGATCATCCGTGGGGTATATCACATGAAGCTCCAAGTGACCTTTGACTTGAGGAGACAGGTGGAATCGCCATCTCACTCCTCATAACGGTGGTGCCTACAAAGTAGGTCCTATTACATGCCGAGCAGTGGAATTCGTCCCGTTTCGGTGAATATATGTTGTTGCTATTACTAATAACATTATCCCTTGATATTACCCTTCTCTACGAGTTCTTTCTTCTCTGCCTGCAAACAGACACAAAGACCATCCTCACTGGTCTGTTACTGCCAGGTCTGGCTACCGTCCTGTTTTTCTTTCTTGTTTTCTAGTCCAACTTCTCAATCAAGTAGTCTACAACTGATGCCACCTGCATATCACCAACAGTCTTCTTTTCCTTGTCTTTCTTGGTGGCAGACTTTGATTCTTACCGTTCTCACTGAGGAAGCTGCACACAGAGAACGTCATCGGGAGTCTGCCCTGTGTGATTCCTCTTCAGCCTTTGTTGTTACAGCTCCTGGTCTTGGTGACCAGCACCCTGCATTTCCGACTTTTGCATTGCATGTCTTTCCTGATGCGGCTTGAATTCCTGTCCTGTCTCTTTCTTTCTGAACTCGGTCTTTGAATTCTTGGGTACATCAATCCTCCTACTCTTAATGTAGGAGGGTGGGAGAACCTATGCTCCCCAGTTTTGGTCCTCCACCATTCTATTCTTTACCTTTCATGCTTTCTAAAGATAAACTAGATTTCAGGTAAATTAGAATGAAGGTAAAGGGAGCCGAGCTTATCCTACAGCTTCTGTATTAGAAGATGGCTAAGTAGCTTCCGTCCTCTAATATACATCCCCTCGCGTTTCTTCTGAAGGTGTTTTTCTTTTCTGTTTTATAGGATTGTAGAATTAGAAGGACCTTGATGGTGACCATCTTGATCTCTCTCTTCTGAGCTTTTTTTCCACATGTCAAGCAACTAGACATTACATCATTTTTGCGATGGCGACAAGACAGCTGCACGGAATGTATCCCTAACATTCCTCCTCTCTTTACGTCTGCTTATTCTAGATACCTTTCTTCCTAATCTCTTTATTTGTTGTGATAGTATCGCCATTTCATCCGTATCCCAGCATGGTGTTCCACGTGTGCAATCATGTAATAATGACATTTTCTCTATGGTTTTGTTTCTTTTTTTTTTTTTTATATTAGATGTTTCACCAGATAAGCTTTGAGGTCCCCTTGTGAGTTTAATGCCATATAAAACTATGTCTTAGCACTCTGCTAGACATAGTACTTGTCCTGAAAAGTTTAGCTTTTGTACTTCAGAACGTATTTTAAATGCATAGGAAGTGTTTACTACCTAAAGCAGTCTCGCTGTCAATGTTTTGGTAAAGTGAATAATCACTCAAGTTTTAAAAATATAATTCTGTGTCTGTAAAGAATTTGCTGAAATTATAATACATCTGTAACAAAATTATATAAAATTTTGCTTACTGTCTCAGCACAGAGAATGTAGTCATAATTGGGAAATTGTCTAGATTGAAGGAAGTAAGACTCATGACATAAGCAAAGTCAGTGCTCGCTGAACCATGGGTGAAGCCAGATACAGCATCAAAAATACCTTGCCTCTGCACTACGCCTTGACTTTGTTTTTAAAGTGCCGCTATAAGTATTCTCATTGTGTCTTCATAGTCACCTTGGCTAGGGAGGAGAACCCTAACAAACAGCTGATCTGTGGGCTTGAAAAATTAATAAGGGTAAACCCAACTACTTTTCCGTTGCATGAGTCAGTTGTCAACTGTGAATGATAACAAACAGATTTCGGTGTGTTAACAAGCCTTTGGTCTCTAGAGCCAGTCACAAAAGTGTGTGTTTGCTTAAAGCCAAAGTTGTTTGTGGAAAGTGAACATTATGCCTTCTCAGTGGATTTGAATTCTGTGTAGCGCTAAGACGTCTTGAGGTGGACACGGAAGCATACTCTATTTGGCATGCTTTTTTCGTGCTGCCGGCACCCGCTTTTAAATAATTTACTTGTCTGTGTTTCCTGCAGATTTAAGGAGGTCTGAAGCATTAGAGTAACATCATATTAATTTATATTTTTGAAAAGGGGATCAACTCATTTTCCTACATGAGATTAACATTCTAGCGTCACTGTGTAGACAGGAATTTCTCGAGATGTTGGCTTTGGACATTTTTTTCTTCTTCATGAAATAGAGCTTTTTAATTTTGTACCTAAAGCTTTTTCTCCCGTAGAGTCAGAATGATTAATGAGTTTAATTTTTGCAAGCAACTGGCAGGAGTTGCTGAGTAAGATGTACATGCTGATTGTATATAACCCTGTTCCTTTTAATTACTCTGATGATAACAATGCATTTATCAACTGCATGCAGAATGCCTCTGTGCAATATACAATATTGATCCCTTTCATAGAGCATTGCCTATAAAAATAATATGTATAATAATCCTTTCAAAATTAAATTCTGCTTAATAAATTTGGTGTTAAGGGCATTGAGTGCCCATGTGCTGTTATGATTTGCTTTTATTCAATCACATGAGTTTGATTTTATGTACATGTAAAAAAAAAGAGAAAATCAGTCAGCCTTTCTCATTAATGACTTTTGGGACATTTATCTTTAGAATGATCTAGTATTGGGAAATAATCTGAAATAGAACATTTTAAAATTTGATAGCATCTAATTTTACAAATGAGAACTCTCCAGGTAATTATATGAATAGTATTTGGCAAGTCACTTGTGCTCCTCAGAGAAACTCAGCCTTCCGTCCTATCCTGCGTTCTTCTCAGTATGCTCTGTGGTACCATAATTGAGTGGAGGAATGAACTTAATTGTATCATTGGACTTAAAAAGTATGAACATTATGAAATCTAACAGTTTAAATTAATTAGGTTCCAAATGGATGTGCTAATTGCTGAAGGGAAAAACAGTTTTTCCATAGTAGTCTAAGATTTTGCTCCAACTTGTTTGACATGTTTCCCCCCATAGATTTATTTTTCTTCCTCCCTATATTTCTTGCTGTCTTTCCAGCATCATCCAGATCTGTTTGGAGCACAGGACATGCTCAGTTTTGCCCCACAAATGATCTATAAAGATCTATATCTATAAAGATATAGACATAGATGTAATTTTGCAGGGAGACTGGAAGCCAATGTGGCCTGGAAGGTCCAGATGGTAGAATTCCAGGTAGGGAAAATCCTGCTTCCCAGAATCAGAACATCTGAGGTGACGGTGGCTTGTGCAGCAGGCACTGGGGACAGATGCTGTACGTGAGCACAAGGCAGGGATCGGAACCTTGTAGGGGTGCCGGGAATACGGAGACTCGGGTAGCTACAGACGCAGTGTTCTCAGGGCCTAAAACAGTGCTTAACTTAAAAAAAACAAATTTCCTTTCACTCATGCTGCACATGTAGATGAACAGCTTGAAGACTTTAAGATCATTCCGGCAATATGCCTGATGGAAGTGAAACACACACACTCACACACACTCTTTTTTTTTTTTTTTTTACATTCAGAGGGAACTTAAGGATTTTCCAGGGCCTCACAGTCATTGTAAAAATCAATGCGTAAACTTCCTACAGTGCTTGGATTTCTTTGATCTCAACTTTTACCTCACATAATTTTGGATCAATCTTAACATGTTTACGTAAAAAAAAAACCAAAATGGAATGGGGATATAGGTATCTTTTCCAATTTGGAATTGAGAAGACCAATTTATTTTTTCTGTCTTCTGTTATTTACTGTTTGGGAAGACTTAATTTGGAATTGAGAAGACCAACTTATTTTTTCTGTCTTCTGTTGTTTACTGTTTGGGAAGACTTATGTTAGAGACAGAGCTACTGGAATTACTACAGCAGCTTTTGGGGATCAGTGGGAACCTTGTTGTATCGTCCTGGATATGTTTATATAATTGTGTGTATCCATCATATTTCATGCATTGTATATTTGATGCATTCAAGGTGGCACCTGCCAGCAGGGGTGGGAGTGGGAAGGGAGTAAAGGAGCATTGGAAGAACTACAAATAAAGGGCATCGTATAAGGGGAGGGGATTCAGCAGACATTAAAGGTGGGAAAACACTGGCCTCCTGTCTCCCTAATAATTTTCTCCAATACACTCAGTTTTCTAAACTTTATTCAAACCTTTCATATGCCTCATGCAAAATCCCGTTAAAAAATAAAAAGAAATAAAAATGAGAAAGCTCTAAAACAGTCGTGAGAGGTGAAGTTATCTCTTCTTTTCAAGTTTATTTATTTTGTGTGTGTATGTGAGAGAGAGAGCAGGGTAGGGGCAGAAAGAGAGGGAGAGAGACAATCCCAAGCAGGCTCCAGGGCAGAGACCAGCATGGGGCTCGATCCCACCAACCATGAGATCATGACCTCAGCCGAAGTCAAGAGTCAGATGCTTAACCAAGTGAACCACCAGGTGATCCTTTCCCATTTCTTCTTGAAAGCTTTTAGAGTTGTGGGTGTTCACGGCCCCAAGAGGGGGTCCACTGCAGTGTGAACGGTCCAATTACTAGAGATGCCTTTCTTTTCTTTTCTTTTTTCTTTTCTTTTCTTTTCTTTTCTTTTTTCTTTTCTTTTTTCTTTTTTCTTTCTTTCTTTCTTTCTCTCTCTCTCTCTCTCTCTCTCTCTCTCTCTCTCTCTTTCGTGTGAGCAATCATCTGACATGTAAAAAGATGCAACAAAATTTAAAATGATACAAAAATGTCAATTTCAGAACGACAGCAAAAAGTGAGCACATATAGTCATCCTCTGCGAACGACAGCAAAAAGTGAGCACATATAGTCATCCTCTGCTCGTAACAGAGCAAATGGGTCAGTGGAATAATTCACGCTGTGGCATATTGCTATACGGAGTGGCAGTAGGAAAAGTTGGTAAAGGAATTAGAACTCAAGGGCTCCGTATTCATCTGGCATCTGCTGAATGTTGTACCTGTGGTTAGAAATGTACGTGATGGGAATTCAAGGGATCTTCCAGATCCTTCCAGTCCTTTGTTTCAGGTCGGGGTCAACAGTGGCCACAATGTGACACTTGTGCTGAGTTACCGCCTGTACTGAGCAGTCATCTGCATAGATTGTCTCCTGTGTGCCTGGTAATTGTTCGCATCTTGGGTCCTTGACAATCCGTAGCCACTCCAGACTTCTGTCCCAGTTTCTCAATTTCAGCCATTACACAGTCAGCTATTCAGGGATACACTTGGCATACAGGCAGTCTGGCATTAATTGTACTAAGTTTGACTTTAATGGAAAAATTAATAAAGTTGGTGTCAAACAGGATGTGGTGAGGTGGGCTCAGCTGTGTGTTATATTGGAGGAATAAGTGGGAAGGATGTTGGGACACTTCTCTTTTCCTGAGTGCACTGGGATCTTTGCTTTCTTTTCAGGTTGTAATTTTTAATTGTTATATTTTATTTGTGTGTGTGTGTGTGTGAGAGAGAGAGAGAGAGAGAGAGAGAGAGAGAGCGCGCGCGAGCATGAGCAGGGAAGGGGGAGAGAGAGAGGGAGACACAGAATCTGAAGCAGGCTCCAGGCTCCGAGCTGTCAGCACAGAGCCCGATGTGGGGCTTGAACTGACAAACCGTGAGATCATGACTTGAGCCGAAGTCGGACACTTAACCGACTGAGCCACCCAGGCGCCCCCCTTTTTAGCTCTGAATCTGTCCATTAAGCATCTGATCTTAGAGACTAAACATTTGCTTCATGGCTGCCTACTTTCTTGCTTTCTTTCGCTTCCCCATGTTCATGCCGCACTCTTGTTCTTGTGGAAAGATGCTTCCACAAGCATCTTGTGCTTCCCCATGGCTTCTGCTCACCAACCCTCATTGCCATAGCGTCTGAGGAAGGACAGAGCTGTAGACGAAGCCACGTGATCCCCTGTCTTCCCTTCTCATTTTGTTCCTGCCTCAGGGAGCACTTCCCTCTCTACCCACCTTTACAGGTCTTCTCAGGAATATCCATGGAGGGGATGGCTGTAGTGTTCTAGGACACTCGGGCTGCATCATAGAATACCCAGCTGCTTTCGCAGGTGAGTTCCTGGGTCCTTCTCATCATGCGCATCGGTCTTTTCCTGTGTGCAAACGTCTGCTCTCCATTGCTAAGTGTGAGGGCACCGTGGTGTGGGGGAGCTGCCGAATCCCAGGTGAGCACACCCGTTAGTGGCTCCTCACTCGCGTTCCCTCTCTCGCCAGCATGTGGTGCCAGCCATACAGACCTTCAGCAGGAGCGTGGGCTCGGGTAGAGCTTCTGTGCGGATAGCGGTCAGGTGGAAGGACGGATAGGGTTGCCACAAGGTGGGGAGCAGAGGAACGGGGGCAGAGAAGTCGAGTTGGTTTAGATTTTCTCAAATGGGCACTTGGCTAAGTGCTGGAAGAGGGCTGGCTTCTCATGTGGGTGGGTGTAGGGGTCTTCACTTCGGCTCTGCAGATGCTTCTGGGGATTGTGTCCCCTTGCTCCCTTAGACGGCAGTGTGGCCGCACCATACTTTGGCTGGGGAACCGGGAGTGGTGGTGCGGGGAGCACTTGCAAAATGGAAGCTTCCAGAACCAGCATGGGCGGGTTCTGTACTCCCCTTCCTTTTGCCATGGAAACAAGGGGCATTTCAGAGAGCGGCTGCTCAATGGGAAAGCTGTGCACTTCGGTCTGTAAACACAGAGATTATGTTACCACAGCGTAACCTGGTTGGAGCCGAGGAGCGCAGGGCGCAAGTGTTGATGTGGGTGGTCTGTTCCTCATTTCTGGGCCTTGGTTACATCATCGCCCCGGCCAGAATTGACACTTCCTAAAGTTGGATGGGTAATTTCACCCTGCCCCCTTGTGTCTCACGTCAAACTTTTTAGTTCCCAAAGATGATGACTCAGAAATTCCTTTGGGGAGGACTGCAGATGTGGTAGGGCATGAGTCTTACCTGTTCCATCGCTTACTTTATTTGGGGGGCAAGTGGGAACAATTCCTTGAAAGACAGGTGCACATGCTGGCAGGGACTGGGCAGTGGGAGGGATGCTGGGTAGGACACTAAATGGCCATGGCGGAAGCCAGCACAGGCCTGCAGGGTGTCAACGAGGGCCAGCCTTAGAGCCAAGGCTCTGGGTCCTTGACGGGAACCCTTCTAAGTCAGGGAAGTGGTGGTTGGTTCACAGGGGAGGCTCTAAAGGTTCTCGGTGTGGAGAACAGTCTCGGTCCCTGACTCTGCCCTTGGCATTCGCTACGCTTTTCTGTCTTGGTGTATTCAGGATGAGGTTATTTGCTCTGTGGGAACGGAGAGGTACGTGTCTTCATCTGAATAATAGGAAACGTCAGCAGCAACATCTAGCTGTAGCCCGGCATCTTTCTCCCCAATTAGCATCCTGCCTATGGTCATTTAATCGCCATTTTGTATGTGGGAAAGTGTCATGAATTTCTCTTCCTTTCTTCTAGATTTTTGAGCTTCTCTCAAATTCAGCCCCCAAATGACGGGTTATCTATTAAAAGGAGAGGGGGGTGCCATGAGAGACAGGGGTGCCGTTTCTATAGAAACGGGAGCTGGCTGTGATGAGCCGGGGCATCTGGCTTCCTTGTTGGGCTGCTGGCCTCACTGAATACTCAATCACTGCTATGCTTCCTCGTTGATGTCCTGCGGCTCTGACGGGATCACATCAGTCAGCCGGGCTGTTGTTTGCACAGGTACAAGGAGAACACCTGAGCAGAATCCTAATGCTCCCGTGCCCGCCTCCCCATGGTCTTTCTCATGCCACCTCTGCTCCAACAGGTCTTGTCTTTCACCACAGCTGGGGAGAAAGCAGTCTTGCCTTCCGAGCCTTTTATTGCTCCTGGGGCTCATTGTGGTGTCTCTGAAGCAGGAAAGGACCTTGAGTGGTCATTGCTGGCCCTCAGTGTCTCCCACTTCCTCTTACAGACACCCATCTTCCTACTTTAATGGGCTTCCAGGAAAGGTTTGCCCATCGTCATCCAAGATCTGCTTGGTCTTGCCCACCCAGTTCATGGCAGGCAGGTCAAGGGCATCACCTTCGCTCTGACCTCACTAGGAGAGCTGCCCTCAGCATCCTCTGCCCCAAGTCAGAGCTGCCCAGCCACTCCTGCGCTGGGAACCATGCGAGGGCCCCTCACTTCTCTCTCTCAGAGTAAAAGCCAAGGTTCCTACAATGAACGAAGGGCCTGCGACGATGTGCCTCCCCACTCTCACCCTGTGGTCTTCTCCTTGGCCGTTCCACCTGCTGGAACGTTCTTCCCAGGTGTCCTGCCGGTCTTTGCTAAAGTGCTACTTTCTCAAAGACTCTACACTGCCCACCCCATTCAAAATTGCATCACTCCTGATACTCCCTACCCTGCTCAGGTGGAAGGTGTTTATCATCTTCCAGAAAATTATATAATTTTCTTTTTATGCCTGTGTTATTTTTGGCCCCCGCCCTCTACAGCCCCCATCAGGACATTGGCTGAACTAGCATAAGGGACTGTGGCTGGTTTGTCCTCTGATGTATCCAGGCACCCGGTACAGTGCCTGGTGCCCCCAAGGTTCTCGGTGAGTATTTGTCATATGACGAGTGAACGAATGGTATCCTACCTGAAAAATCTCTCTTTGCTTCTGTCTGGATAATCACGTTCCTTTAACCGTGTTCTCAGGACTTCTTCTGAAATTGAAAGGTTCTAAAATTAGTGCTCTGAACCTCGTACGTGGTTGATCACGACTGTCTGCAAATAGATTCTCTCCTTTTTGGGATTTTCTTTATTATTTGATTCTGAACAGTGGAAGTTGGCTCTTCCAACTCAAGACTGTAGTTGAGAAGATGAAACGGTTATTAGGGAAACAGCAGGCTTTACTTTTGTAGGATCTGCTTTAAATGTCAGTGTCTAGCATTTGTAATATTTTGTCTGAATTTAAAAATAAGTGCGAGTGAAATATACATTTCCTACGCACGACTCTTTTTGCTGGCTCTTTTTGTGGTTATCAGCAAAAGTAGTAGAAAAGAAGGTCCCATTGGGAAAAATGCGTATCTTTGGGAAGAAGAGATTCCTATAAATTCAAGAAGGTGATAAGTTGGTTTTGATTAGAAATTCCTATTACCTAATTTGCAATTTAAGCGAAAGCAAAAGATCGCAGCTTGGTTTTCCATGGTTCCATGACCGTTGGCAGGTGGAAAGTCAACTCAGAGTATTTTGGAATAGTATGTCATTAGCGGAATACTAAAGTTCCCAGACCAAAACGCTCAGTTTCTGCTAGAGGAACTGTGCCTGGGTGCTTAGCCCGGGGCTCATTTCCTGTCTCTAGCGTCCATTTTTATAATACAGTCAGGACTTAGCTGCACTTACGAGGGGGCTGAGACCAGAGACTGCCACCCCTGTTTGATCCCTATTCCCTCTGCTCCGCCCAGCTGAGTGGCCTGGCGGCTCAAGGCTGTGCTGACACTTTGACTCAAGTCTCCATCAACAAATTGTGCAAAATGAAGATTGGCCGTTTTATTTTCTGTTGTCAGACAAGGGTTGGCTTACACGTATGTGTCGTGAGTGCTCTCTTGCCCACCCCGAACTGGGCTGAGCTGTTTAAGAACAAGGAAGAAGGCGCAGCAGCCCTCCAATCGGGAGAGGGTCTGCATCACGAGCACATTTGGAAGGGGTAATCAGAGAGCTGTGGGAAAGCTACATCCTTCGTCCAAAGACGTGCTAATAAGCACGTGGAGTTCTGGAGCTGTCAGATGGGGCCAAAGTGCACGCAATTAGATAGAGATGATGCAACCCATAATAAGGAGATGCATCGCTGGGCGTGGGGAGCTCTCTGACCCCTGCACTGAAGTAGTCCAAGTGCCTGAGAACACTTAGAGCCAAAAGACTCACCAAAGCACGTTTTCTGCTGTGATTACTTAAGGAGGAGGGATGTGAGTTGATGTGCCCAGGTTTCCAAGTTCAGCATCCAGTTCAAGTCCCGGGAGAGAGAGGGGTCTGCGGTGCATGTTAAAGGCCACTGCACACCCCCCCCCCAGTTGGCTCTCCATGCCTGAGAAGACCCAGTGGGCCCCAGACACCTGCAGCACTGCCAGCCGCTGGAAGGGCAGTGCAGGTGGGATCTACCCAGCAGGGCCTCTGCCGCCCCCCCCCCCCCTTTACATCTGTGAGGAGTCAGGGTGTGTGGTTTCAGGGGCACTGGGATGATCCCGGGGCCACCGCGCTGAGCGTCTCACGGTTGGAACGTAGTCACCTGCCGATCGTTGGAGACGTGCATGTGGCCCGAGGAAGAGGCATGAGGCCACTGGGTATTTGGCGGGAGTCAAGAGAGGGAAACCTCTCAGGTAAGACAGCAGAGCTGCTCTGGAAACTGAAGCGGGGCACAGGTGAGCTCGGGGAGTGAAGGGCGTTCAGCCAGGAAGGTCAAGGGTGTGTATTCGGTGCTGTGTGGGCCAGTGAATGCCCACTGTGACTGCGTCAGAGAAGCCAGACTCCCCCCCTCCCCCGCCCCAGGCTTTGGTTTGGAGACGTGAGCTTCAAACTGTGCTTCCCCGAGTCATAGCGCTCCTGATGAGGGCCAAAGGAGGAACAGGAGACAGGGCCAGTGGAACGCGGCCCCTTCCATACAGCAACTGCACTTTTAAGGTATTTCCTTGTTGATACGAGTTGACATGAAACAGTGTGTTGGGACAACACAAGCCCTTCTTGAGTAACAGCCCAAGGACCCAGCGAACTCACACGTACCGGAGCTGACGTGGCGGTTTACCAACGCGTCGCACGCAGAATTCACTGAGGCGCACACCTAACGTCACGTTACCGCCAGTAGGGCTCCATTTCTGGTTTCCGTTTCTTGTTCCCAGGGTCTTTATCGCGGGCAGCGTGGCTCAGTGGGTGGGTGTACGACCCTCGACTCAGACGCCCTGAGCTTGAGTACTGACTGACTCTTCCCGCCATTTACTCATTGCTTAGCCCCCAGAAGTTACTTAACTGTTTCTGGACTCTGTCTTTTTATTTATATAGTTAGGAGAAATAAATCATGGTATCTTTCTCACCAGTTGGTTAGGAAGTTTAAGTTAATACGTGGGAAACACTTAAAAATAGTCCCTGGCGTGCCATGCATCATCACGATGTCATGAAGTCCTTATCGAAAGATGTAGTTGTTCTAGAAAGGATGGGTGGAGGGCTGGTGTGCTTTTAGGACACAGTGGCGTGGAGCTGGAGGTAGAGGGATGTGGGAAGCCCCCCAGTAATCACAGGTGTACTGAATATTGACCATAATCCCTTGTGCCTGAAACTTAACCATAATGCTGATAGGTGGGTTGATTTAGTGGTCTGGTTAGGACAGCTGGACTGAGGGGCAGCATGGTTTTGGGGGGGCTGATGGTGTCACCATTAACTACCAGTTCCCTCAGCGTGGCTCCCGTGTTCCATCCCCCCTGTGTGGCATTCCTGGAGGAAACACGGGGATTTGGAACTAGAGGTCCTAGGTCACACTCCCCTCCGGAGACGACAGTAGATGAGGAAGCACAAGCTGACCCCTAGATTAACCCTGAGAGCCTTGGCACACCATCAGAGAACACAGACTTGCTCACCAGGGTTGTTCACGGACATCCTCCAGGGCCAGGCCCTGCCTTAAAACGAAAGTAGGAAATGGTTATTGAGAAACGGTACTTCCCTCGGGAGTCCCTTTCATGATTGAGAATCCAAAGTATGATACATGGGGCGTGCCCAGCACGGTGGGCAGAACGGGTCCAGCTAGAAGACGTGGAAGAAAGAATCGTGGGTGAGCCAGCTGTGAGTTGAAGGAACGTGGAAATAGGTCGTCCAGCCTGAGAACTAGGAACCGGGATCCCCAGCAAGCGCGGTCTTGTGAACCAGAGTGGAATAGTGGAAAATGGCCAGATGCAGGTGTGACTACAGCGGTTTTAAAAACAAAGAACGTGGGGCCCCTGGGTGGCTCAGTCGGTTGGGCGGCCGACTTCGGCTCAGGTCATGATCTCACGGTCCGTGAGTTCGAGCCCCGTGTCGGGCTCTGTGCTGACAGCTCAGAGCCTGGAGCCTGTTTCAGATTCTGTGTCTCCCTCTCTCTGACCCTCCCCCGTTCATGCTCTGTCTCTCTCTGTCTCAAAAATAAATAAACGTTAAAAAAAAATTAAAAAAAATAAAAACAAAGAACGTTCTCACTGTGAACAGAGATCTTAAACCACTTCCCATGATGTTTCTCAGAAGCTTCGACATAACGCCTGAATTTTAATTACCTTTTTCTCTATTAGCAGTTACACTGGCAATGTTTCCATTAAAACTTTCCAGAAGTTTCTTCGTTCCAGCTCACCAAAAACCAGAGAGTTGGCCACTCTGTTGTATCTGCCGAATCCTCACTTGAAGTGGTTTCTGAGGTTCTCTGAGGTTGGAAAGCCTCTGCACTCAACCAGCACACTCTTCTCTTCCCCAAACAAAGCACACAGAGCCAGCATTGTGTCCAGGGAGTCTTTGGAGAGTTTTCTACAAACTCAGAGATCCTTAGGCTCCAGATACCCTGGGATTGGCCCACTGGGTCAATGGAAGCCATGGAAAGGTATCACGTGCCATGAACTGCCCGATGGTCAACTCTAGTGGATAAAACAACATGGCATCCCAGGTGTGCCTGCTGCCCGCTCACCGTGTAGGAGCTAATGCACCGTAGATATAACTGGAGCCTCAAGGGTTCTGGAAAGATCTGGTAGCATTGCTGGCACCTGTCTCACTGTCTGGACGGGTGTCACTCAAAGCTTGTTGCCTTCCAAACTGGCTTCCCAAAGAAGGACCTTCCCAAGGAGGCATGCATCGAGATGCTTTGTGAACAGAAATACATTTAGGGAAAGACTGAAGGAAAATCTCTGCTTCACCCAGCTCACCTCCAGGGCAAGGTGCAAACTGCAGCCCAGTCAGGTAGGAATGAGAAGGAAGAATCTGTGTCTGTCTTTGGAGAAGCTCCCAGAAGTCCCGACACCTTGCTTGCAGGGAGGAGCGTAGCCCGTATTTCCTTTCATGACACAAGTCTTGCTCAACATCGAAAAGTCTGAGCACATCCGATTGTTCTGAATCACCAGCTCCTGGCATGTTTTCTAGTCTTTACGGCTCCAGTACTGGCCTGTTCTCATGTTCACAGCGCTCTGACAAATTCTGGTGACGGGTAGAATATAAAATTTCACTTAAAAATACAATTATGAAGAACGTAATTTAATCTAATTCTTTTACCATCAGTCTGTATATTTAACTGTCAGCTTTGCCGTTCCTTTGAAATAAGATTGGGTCTTTGTTAACACAGAGCTTAGGGGAAACCACACACACAGATTTTCCAGGCTGTCTTTTTTAAAGTCTCTGCTTGTGCAGAAAAGCGTTCATGGTCAAAAAGTTCGGGAAGCATTGAATTCTTCAAGCTCACTTGATTTGCTTTATTTTTTTTTTAATTTTTTTTAATCTTTATTTATTTTTGAGACAGAGAGAGACAGAGCACGGACAGGGGAGGGGCAGAGAGAGAGGGAGACACAGAATCGGAAGCAGGCTCCAGGCTCTGAGCCATCAGCCCAGAGCCCGACGCGGGGCTCGAACTCACGGACCGCGAGATCGTGACCTGAGCCGAAGTCGGACGCTCAACCGACTGAGCCACCCAGGCGCCCCCCCAATTGATTTGCTTTCAATGAGAACTTCACACTGAGTGTTACCACCTAAGGTGTGTGTGCATATGGTAGGAAGTCCCATTTGTTTGTGTCTGTCTGTGGCAGTGGCAGGATTTGGAGGCAGATTTCGGGTCAGGAAGAGGAAATCTGCATTTCTGGCCCCCACAGGCTCCTCTGGTTACTTTACATCATATCCAGGTGAAAAAGTCAGTCTCCAGCAGCCTTAGTTTTCTGCGGCTGCTGTGACAAACCGTACAAACTGGGTGTCTCAGAACAACAGACATGTGCTGTCTCCCTTAGGTCTGAAATCAAGGAGTCGGCAGGGCCGTGCTCCCTCTGAAACCTCCAGGGAGGACCCACTCTTGGTCTTCTAGCTTCTGGGGGTGCCAGGTGTGCCTTGGCTTGTGGCCCCGTCCCTGGAGTCCCTCCCTCCACGTTTACATGACCGTTCTCCCTGTGTGTCTCTTCCCTTCTTATGAGGACAGCAGGCACGTTGGATTCGGGGTCCACCCTACCCCAGCATGACTCCACCTTAACTAAATTACATCTCCAGTGACCCTGTTTCCAAAATACGATCACATTTTGAGATACTGGAGGTTAGGGCGGTACACCTTTTTTTCGCAGGCGTGGGGGCACAGCCCAACTCATTAACACTGACTTACTGACTTTCGTCTCAAAGCATATCATTTTTAGGTTATTTAAAATATTTGGAGGATGACTGTGTGTCTCGTTGGAACTTTAAGGAACACATCTTCGTCGCTCAATTTGACTCATCCGCTCTGTGCAGTGGACTGTTTATTGAATCGTTATTGCCATTTGATTGGTGCTTCCTGTTTTTGGTGACGTTTCCTTTGGGAAAAGCCATTGGGGGAGGAGGAGAGGGAACTGATTTGGAGATAAATAATTAGGACAGTCTCTGGTGAGATGTCATGCATTTTGCTCTGGGGGATTCGCAGCTGATTAGGGCCATGTCACAGCTGGATGCGTTAAACAGGAAAGGGATTCTTGGGCTAGTTGGTGCCACCAGACTTAGGGAATGACAGTAAGACGTTGCAAACCTGAGATGTCAACCGTCGTCTGGTCTGTGGATGGCTCACTTCATTCCGTAAGGACTTCTGATGGGCCTGTTGTAAGATGCTGCATGCTGTGTTGTTCTGGGAACCCAGACATAGCTAATTTTGTGACTGCAAAACCCCGGGGCACATACACCTGCTTCTGTCACCCTACTGTTGGGAGCACTGGAGAGGATGCTGCCGGCAAGGTCATTGTCAGAGGAGGAGGCGTGGCTTTATTTCTATTTCCGATTTCTTTCTTCCTACCCAAAACAGATTGCAAGCATGAATTGGCGGGGGTGGGGGAGGGGCGAAAACAAAAGTAGAGAGCTTCCAGACTGCAAACAGAAAACCTGTGTGTCTTCTGCGCTGTCACAGCATGAAAGTGTCTGGAATCTCATGCTTGAAAGTACCCAGACAGTACAACGTCCACGCCTAGACCCAGTGCTCGCTCCCGGTGGACAAAGGTGCTGGCCTCATTTCTCCCCTGCCCCTGAGGTGTGGGGCGTGAGCTCTGGGAGGCAGAAGGTAGGAGAAGGGTATGTAGTGACCACTCACATGAGAGGTTGGGGTTCCTGGGAAGCCAGTCCTAACCTGTATGTTCCAAACCTGTATCCAGAGGAGTAGTTTGGTGATGTCAGATACCCCCCTAATATGACCCTTGGTCCAGCGTTGCAGCACAGGAGGACCATGGTGAGGACCGTGGGGAGAGGTACTCAGGGCTGCAGGGGAATGTTTCGATCCTCCCCGCCGTGAGCACTGCCCACGCCTCTCTGCGTGGGCTTGGCCAGGTGCTATTTCTGTCCCTATGCTAGCAATCGCTCGTGTCCCTGTTGTCCCCAGCTGCACATACGTGGATACCGGTATTTCTTTGTTGAACACACTTTGCCTTCTCCGCCTTGCAACTTGGGCTACAGTTTATTTATTTTTTTTAAAATTTTTTTTTAACATTTATTTATTTGTGAGACAGAGAGAGACAGAGCATGAACAGGGGAGGGGCAGAGAGAGAGGGAGACACAGAATCTGAAACAGGCTCCAGGCTCTGAGCTGTCAGCACAGAGCCCGACGCGGGGCTCGAACTCACGGACTGCGAGATCATGACCTGAGCCGAAGTCGGCCGCCCAACCGACTGAGCCACCCAGGCGCCCCTGGGCTACAGTTTGTATTCTCTGCTGTCTTGGTGGAAGCTTTTAGGGGAGGTAGCCTCCTTTAATGGCCCCTCTTCCTGAAAGCCACCCTAATCCCTTAATCTGGATTCAAGGTCCTTGTGACGGGCTCCTGGGATGCCCTGTGCGCACAGCTGTGGGGGCATCTCTCACACCTCACTGGAAGCCGCTTGCTTTTTCTTCCTTTTCCACTGGCATCTGAGCTTCCGGAGGACAAGGCATGGGACACGGGCTCCCAGGGGCCAGAGGACTGCTGGAGAGATACGAGTCCTGGCCACTCCAAGCGCCTCCAGGATCCAGCCCTGGGCCTCTCCTGTGGTCTTAACTCAGAGTCTGCGTTGCTGCGTCTGCCTGGCATTCTGTTTATTCACCGTTTCACCTAACAAACAGTCCAGGGTGGAAATGAGGACATAAATGATACATTGCCAAGGCCAAACATGAAGGAGTAGGAACGTCTAGAGCAGCCTCCTCAAAGGGCACCCCAAAGTCGCTGGCATTTCTCCATTATTCATTATTTCCTTCCCAGACACCTCATTTCATGCTGTGACCAATTTAAAAGAAATGAGGTTATTTTTAAGATGTGCCCTTTCAAAGAGCAACAGCCACATCTCCCTTGGGGTTTCCGGCTCCTTCCCAGGCAGTGGGTAAAAATCCGTGTTGGGGGACGAAAAATAAAAGGGAAGAGTTTATCTGGGAAAGAAAGAAATGTAAAATGTCACAAGCCATTAAAAGCGGCACTGCCTTTGCTCTGCTTTTTGTCCAGTCTGTCAAATGACTACGTGTATACCTCAGGGGACGCTTTCTGCCACAAGTTTGCTTTCCAAGATGACCCATTTCTGCTGTCGGTTGGGACTCGAGCTTCGTCTATATATGCCTACGGCAGGGCGCCTCTCCGGGCAGCCCCTCCCTGTGAAGCCCTCCTCCTGCGGGCCCCGCACCTGACCCCTTGGCCTTCCCTCCAACATCCCGTGCTCTGACTTGCCTCCACAGTCATCTGCTAGCCCTCTGTCCCTTTCCACAGCTAGAAAGCAGCTAGTCCCCCTTCCTTGTTGATGGATGACAGGTGCAGGTGCCGAGTTCTCTGGGAGGTGAGTTTTGGACATTGGGGTTAGGACAGATCAACGGTTCCGTCCACCTTGCCCCTGGCGGTAGGTGTTGAACGTGAAGTGTCTTCGCTGAGATGGTTTCTCCACACACCCGGCCTCCTCGCTAGGTCAGAGATCTTTAAGTGCAAGGGCATGCTGTATTCCCTTGGGAACCCCCGATGTTTGAAATAGAGCTTGTATCACATACGTGTTTGGCGTGTAGGCGGAACATCGTGAATTGGCGGGAGATACACGTTTCCTTGGATCGTTTGTGAAATGTCTGCACCTCTCTGCTATTTGAAATAAAAAAATCTTAAAACCTATAGTAGAGATGTAGATAAAACTGGCTTTCCAGATCACCGGTCTGGTGCAGGGACTGGCAGACTTCTTCTGGAAGAGCCAGATCTGTAAATAGTCTTGGCTGTGAGGGTGACACAGTCTGTCACATCCACGCCACCCTGCGGGCGTGGCGCGGAAGGAGCCGTGCACAGTGGCCGCGTGCCGACGACACTTTGCTGATGAAAATGGGCAGAGGCAGCTGTGGCACACGGGAAGCAGTTTGCAGACTCCCGAGTTACAGGAAGCAGATGTGGGGAGCAGCGTAGACGTGAGTCACTGCCTGCAGACCCAAGATGAGCGGACTCACCCATGTATTGGGAAAATAAACCCGAAGGCTTGGAGGCACCTTTCGATCAAAACCGGCGACCCAGACAGTAGAGAATCTCACAGCGGATGTGTGACGGCCAGAGGCCGATCAGCCTCGGACGCTGATTTGCCAGCACAGCCGCGGAGAGGGGTGGTTTGGGCTCTGGAAGGGGTCGGTGTGAAACCCTGACCGAGCAGGTGGCGAGCGGCGGTGAGAAGCAGCCGGTGCAGGGAAGACACCAGCGTCAGGTTATAGAGCCACAGCGTCCAGGAGAAAAGAGAAGAACCCGACAGCACACGCAAAGGGGACTTTAAGAAGGAGAGAGTCCACATGTTCGTCCTGTAACACAGCAGACACCGCCCGGGGCTGGTTGGAGGGACGGAAAGTGCTGTGAGAACTGGGGGGAAACAGTGGGAATAAATACAATTCACTGCACACTCGAGTTCCGTTAGCGGGAAATCGGATTTGGGTTTCATTTCTGTCACTAGCGATAGGCATCGACTTTAAGGGACGAGGGGAACATTTGCCGTTCAGGGCATTATTTTTGCAAGGGCGTATCGGTACAGTGCTAATAAGGCCATTTTATGTATTTACTTATTTTGTTTTATTTTTTAACTTTTTTAAGTGTTTATTTTTGAGAGAGAGAGAGAGAGAGAGAGAGACAAAGCGGGGAGGGACAGAGGAGGGAGACACAGAATCCGAAGCAGGCTCCAGGCTCTGAGCTGTCCGCACAGAGCCCGACGCGGGGCTCGCACTCACGAATCAAGAGATCACGACCTGAGCCGAAGTCGGATGCTTAACCGGCTGAGCCGCCCAGGAGCCCCTAATAAGGCCATCTTAAAGCCTCTTTCAGTAATGGACTCCAATGCCCTCATTTGGCTTCATTGAAGAGCTCCATGAAGACAGATAATCAAAAACTTCACTGTGGGTTTCCAGCCTTGGTGGGCCATTGCCCCGTGTTGACAGCCACATCCTTTTTCTGCCCCCTCTGCTTTGAAATCTCACCACCCTTTCAGGGGCGCCTGGGTGGCTCAGTCGGTTAAGCGTCCGGCTTTGGCTCAGGTCATGATCTCGCGGTCCGTGAGTTCGAGCCCCGCGTCGGGCTCTGTGCTGACGGCTCGGAGCCTGGAGCCTGCTTCGCATTCGGTGTCTCCCTCTCCCTCTGCCCTTCCCCCACTCGCAGTCTCTGTCTCTGTCTCTCTCTCTCTCAAAAATAAACATTACAACAGTTTTTAAAAATCTCACCAACCTTTCAAGGACCAGATAGTGCCCTCCCCCCTTGCCAAGGTAGCACTGCCTTCTCCGTCCGTCTGTGAGCTTCAGCTGGCATTCCACTGTGATGGGGCCGGGGCCTGGGCTCTGCCTTACCTCATTCCACATGTTAGCACCCACGTCTCAATCTCCTGTGACTTGGCTGGGTGCTAAGCAGGGCCCGTTATCAGTGCTCAAGGGCACACTCTCGGGTTGGGTCACTGCGGGGCTGACAGCACTGTCTGGAGGGCCCTCTGTGACTGCTGGTGCCCCCATCCCGGGCAAGGTCACAGGAAGGCCATCACGTGGTGTCCTCTGGGGTGGCCATACGGTGTCTCCACACAGCTACCCCTCCCCCCCCGCCCACTGCCACCGGTGTTCTCCCCACACCAGCCCCCCACCTTGACCTCGCCCGTGAGCGAGTCGGACGGAGTGAAGTTCCCTGAAACCACTCATGGCTTCCTGCCTGTGAGCCTTCACTCATTACCATCGCTCCCGTGCTGGTCTGTTGTCTTCCAGTTGTGAGCGGTGGGCACCTGCCCACGTGACTTACGCAAACCTCTGGCAAACTTTAGAACGAGCCACTAGCACCACTGAGGCAAAGGCAGTGTGTGTTTTGGAACGTAAGTCACGACTTCTGCCGTATCTGGGAGCAGATGGTCCCGGAAGGGAAAACAGCTTGTCCCCTTGCTGTGCCCTCCGAAGCCCAGCTGTGAGCCCCAACTAGGCAGTTACACTGGGGGCCCATCGTCCCCTCCAGGCCCGTGTTCGTGAGCGAAGCAGAGCCCGAGGCATGGAGTGGGGCCAGGCCCGAGGGGGAGCTGCTCAGCCTGCCTGTCACCGCTGGGCCCCAGAGCGCGTCAGGGACAGGTCAGATGGGGCAGAGCCTGAACAGTACCCAGTTCTGCTCCCGGGGGCTGGAGGTTCTTCTGACCTGCCTGCACGAGCGCTTCCCGATGGCAGCTGGGTTTTTTCCTCCTGCACAGCCGCCCTCCTGAGTCGCGCCTGCCCTAGGCATCCCCAGAATGTCCATATTTTAAATGTTGGAAACCTCCATTCTTCTTCCAAGGCTTCTCTTAGTATTTCTGTGATGACCGGGATAGATGTCAGCCACCACCCGGTTCCTGCTTGCTCGTGAACACACCGCCATGCAGTTGGATAGCTGTGCACCTGCACAGCAGAGCCCTCTGCTGGCCTGCGTGAGGGCCAGGTGGCCCAGCTTCTGCTCAGCTGTGGTGCACGGAGCAAGCTGAAGGAGCGAGATGCCCAGCTCTAGAACCCACCGGCTTTCGGATGGAACCCGCCATCACGAAAGGAAGGGGCGGGGAGCTCACGAGAAGGGGGTCCTCAAGCAGGGCCTGGCGGGGGGGGGGGGGCGTTAGAGTTTGGCTCTGTCAAGTGGGAGGAGTGGCAGAGAAGATGAGAGGCACGTAGAGATTGTACAGGAGAGGTTTTGCTTGTTCATGCAACAGGCTTTCACTGAATATCGGCTACAGCGCGATGCAGGGCCGATGCCAGGGGATACAGACGTGCTCGAGTCTCAGTCTGGTGGGAGAGACAGGCGTGCAAATGAGCAAGAGAGTTGGGTATGTTGTGAGAAGGGTCCCAAGCAGCAACATCCAGGAGACCTGTCAGTGGTGATGGAAACACTCTGCATCTGTGCCGTCCCCTCCAGTAGCCGACACCTACCTGTGGCTGCTGAGCATGTGGCCTGTGCCACTGAATTTTAAATTGTAGTTAATCTTAATGTAGATAAATTTAAATAGCCGCAAGCACCTGGTGGCTACCATGGTGGGTAGCATGGGCTATAGGACTGGGATGAGGAATTTGTATTCGGGCAAATAACGGGAAGACAGGTTGATGATGTGTTGGCTTGAAAACCCCCTTATTAATCTCTTTACGAGCACAAGGATTCAGCATGCAGCACTCCATGAATAAAACAGTCCTTGCCTTCAAGTTTAACACATCACCTTATCTTATTATTAAGTGGTGGAGTATGCAGAGGGCCCTATGGGAGCAGGAAGAGAGGGACTTAATTCTGTCTCAAGGGTGTCAGGGAGCGTTTCCTGGGAGATAGGAGTGCCTACGATGATTCTTGACGGATTAATGGCAGATAACCATGGGAAGAAGGAGAAAGATATTTCAGGCTGAGGCGATGGCTCCTTCAGAGCCCCAGTGGCGCAAGAGAGCCCCGCGCATTCAGGTACTTGGGTGGCCTGAGGGATAGTGTCTGTGGGGCCGAGCGGGTAGAGGTGAGCCTCAGAGATAGATGGCGTGTCACGGGGCTCTCGCGTGGCGTTCCAGACTGACATGGTCCTTGCAAGGTGATGGAAAGTCAAGGCAGGCTGAAGCGGACACGTGGCCACGTCTTCTTCAGGTTTAATAAAAATCATTCTGCGTCCAGCCTGGAGGCCAGATGCGTGGTGTTGGTCGAGGGAGAGGAATCGGGGGATGGGTGGACAGAAGCTGTCGTCGAGACGGCTGCCGTGGCCTGCGAACAGAAGCAAGAAGGCAGAATGTCGACTGGTTGGAATTGCACGGGCTGTGAATGGGTTTCTTCTGATTGTGACGCGGCACCGACTTCCGTTCCTCTGTTTCCATTTCAGGATTTTGTAAATGGCAGTGGTAACGCCCTAGCGTGAGAAGCGTGAGAAGTATTTAAGAGTTTGAGAAAGACTGAGAGACTTTGGTGATGGATTAGGTGAGAAAGGTGGGGTCGGTCAGTGTTATGGACTGGATCGGGCCAAATTCGCACACGGAAGTCCTAGCCCCCAACGTGATGGAGTACGGGTTAGATGGGGCCTTGGGGGTGGGGCCCTGGTGATGAGCTTAGTGTCCTTATTGGAAGAGACACCAGAGAGCCTGCTCCATCGTGCTCTGGCTGTCTTGGCCGTGTGAGGACACTTTGACCGGGAGGCTGTCTGGAAGCCAAGCAGGAAGAGGGCCTTCCCCAGAACCGAACTGTGCTGGCACCCTGACCTTGCGCTTCTAGCCTCCAGATCTGTGAGAAGATACACTGCGGCCGACTCGTCATCGTATGTTGTTGCAGCAGCTGAGCGGTCTGATGGGGTTGGGAAAACCCCAGGGTGGCCTCAGGGGCGTTGCCCTGTGTGCAGAATACAGTGGCCAGTGGGCAGGGCCAGACGAGAGAGACAAGAGAAGCCAGTTTGGACATCGAGAGCCTGATGGGATGGACCTGGGCCGGAGAGGTTTACATTTCGGTGTCCTTACTCTGTTAGTGATGGTTGAGCTATGGGAGCCGAGATGGTCCAGGGAAAATGTGTGGTGCCATGGGAGTAGCCGGCTGGTGGACAGACTCAGGATGTTTGAAGGTGTGTACGTGTGTCAGGCAGAGCAGAAGCCCCCGGAGGAGAAGGATGCTGCTGACACGGATGCCAAGGGGAAAATAGCTTTTGAAGTAAGAAGGTGGCCCCGTAAGGGGCAAGTGATACAAAAGCAGCAAGGGACCCCGTGAACTCGGGTTCCACGGTACTTTGGTGGCCACGGCCAGAGCGGTCTTCTGGAGCACAGGTGTTGGCTAGGCTGCCGCGGCCCAAGCAAGGAGACATCACTAACTGGGAAATGAAGGCGATTCATAAGACCCTGAGGCAGGGCCGGGGCATCAAATCTAGGAGAGGAGCCTATGAAGGGTTTCTTGCAGAGACCGGAAGGGGCCTCCTTGTGCACAAGCCACAGCTTCAGGCCAGAGCCACAGACCCAGGGAGCAGAGAGGCCAGGAGGGGAGGCTGCCATCCCCCAAAGGGAAGAGTTGACATTTGGGCCCGTGGCACAGAGGACGTCCTGTCCAAGGGGGCCTCTGAGGCGGGTCTGTTGACTGTCAGGAGCTTAGTGAGGCCACTAGGGACTTAATTCACATCTTTACCGCCTCTGAATTGGGCATTAACCAATGAGAATTGTCACATTACACACATTTTTTGGTCCCCCCTGCATATGCATGTATGCACGCGCACACGCACACACACACACACACACACACACACACACACGCACACCTCTTCTAAGGGATAGAAAAAAAATGAGCCACAAGTAAAGTGTCAGCTCTAAGATCTCAGAGACAGTCCTGTAATAAGGCCTTGGGGTCCTTGTGCTAGGCTCAGACATCAGATCGCAGAGTCGCACAGGGCAAGGGCTGTTGTGCCCAAGAGACGGGTCCCTGAGATCACATTCCAGATTATCCTTATATTTGGCACTGGGAATATGCACAATCATTATTTTATTTGGATAGATCTTGAATTAGCAGTAAAGCTGAAAACAGAAAAACTCCGTCTCCTGTGCTACGACACTTTGTAAGCGCTGGTATCTGGACCCAAGTTTGAGAAGAAAGCACGTTTTGAAAATACGCAAATAATGTTTATGCAAGCAAGCATTTGGCCCATTATTCATATTTTGATACTTCTTTGGAATTCAAGGTTGTCACAGACCACTTGTCATTTTTTTCTGTTAATAATACTGTATTTAATCATGAATAAATGTTCTCATGTTTGACAGAGTTTAAGTTAGTGTTTACTCTGTTCCTCCTTACGAGCCATTTTCCTGTCTGTAGAAACATAGCTTTGCAAAATATCCAGTTATGTGGGGACTTAAAAGAAGGACTTAAAAAGAAATCTGTTGGGGTGCCTGGGTGGCTCAGTCGGTTGAGCGTCTGACTGCAGCTCAGGTCATGATCTCGCAGTTCGTGAGTTCGAGCCCCGTGTCAGGTTCTGTGCTGGACAGCCTGGAGCCTGCTTCTCATTTTGTGTGTCTCTCTCTCTGCCCCTCCCCTGCTCGTGCTCTGTCTCTCTCTCTCTCTCTCTCAAAATAAATAAACATTAAATTTAAAAAAATTAAAAGAAAAAATAAATCTGTCTTTCTCAAATGCAGTGCACCTGTAGATTCTGATCGTCCTTCAACTAAGCAGACATGAATCCAGGGGAAATGGCAAAAAGTAAGGAAAAGTTTCCCCTCCCCCAAATCCCATGCTGGGGACAGGCGGTCACTGTCATGATGCGTCACACTCTGCACGGACTGGCACGGTGTGGTGAGGTGGGAAGAGTTACTTAGACACTTCAGATCCTAACTCTTGTCACACATTAATTACATGGAGGAACTCTTTAAGCCTCCATCCATATTTCTCTTTTATAAAATTAGGCACATGTATATACATTAATCCCTCAGAGGACAGTTGTGATGCATCTATTAATTTATGAAAAGGCCCTGGAAAACTTTCAGGTGTTTTATGTGGTCACTTAAACGACATACCAGTAAGTGGACGTCTTAGGTCTAATACACATGCTTCCAGATTTCTCTTCAGCTTCTCCATTTGCTTCTTCTCGGGTTCATTTTTCCTGAATGACACATTCTTGCAGAAAATAACTCCGTTCTCTCTATTCAAATCCATTTTAAGCCGGAATGGCCCTCTGTTGCCAGAAAAATAAAATTGGTAGCATAGAGTGTTATTCAAATATTTTGGGTAATTGAAGGTGTGGGAAACTGTATTTGTAGTGTTCATTCAAATGGTGTCTGATAAAGTGGGTTATCCGTGGACCAAGCTCTTGGAAATTGGCTAATGAACTCTAGTACATAAAGATAATACTATGGTATTAGTGATAGATATTCCTCTTATAATGCCTTTAAACCATCCTTTGTGATAAAATGTAGGCTTGAGGTATATACATGATATTGAGTAAGAATGCTATGATATAAAAAGTCAAAAATAACACAGTATAAAATAGCTTATTTTATTTGTGCATGCGTGTTCTATCTTGGCTGATACTGATTCAATGATCTTTTTTTTTTTTAATGTTTTAAGTTTATTTATTTTGAGAGAGCAAGTGAAGAGGGGAGGGGCAGAGGGAGAGGGAGAGAGAATCCTAAGCAGGATTGCCTGTCAATGCGGGGCTTGAACCCACGAACTATGAGATCATGACCTAGGCCAAAACCAGGAGTCAGACGCTGAACCAGCTGAGCCACCCAGGTGCCCCTGAATCAATGATCTTTTGACACATTTGCATTTGAGAGGCTAAAACACTCAGGGACTACAAGGGTGATCCCTAACAAGGGAGTTGCTTGAAGTGGCTGTGTTCACTGACCACTGGCGTTTATCTGGGGCTTGCTGGAAAAAGGAGAATGAAAAGATTCGCATTTACCAGCTGCGTGCCAGGCATTTTAATCCAATCTCACTTTATACCCGCAAAAACCCAGTGGGGTATGTTTTATTGTTCTCTTTTTTCGAATATGGAAAGCGAGCCTAAGAGAGATAAGGTGACCTGCCCATGGCCTCCCTGTTATAAGCAGCAGAGGCATGATGAGGACGTGGAAACCTGCATCATCCATCCGCTCCCGTGGCTTTCTGCCTCCAAATTTCACGCCTTTAACCCTCAGCCCCAGCCGCTCAGTGTTCTTTGAACTAAGATGGGGGCACAAGTTTATGGAAACTTCCCAACATCAATAAAAGTAGAGGCAATTATATAATGAGCTCATTGTAGTCATTGGCTAGCTTTATAATTATCAACTTGGTCAATCCCACCTCATCCACTTGCCACCACATTATCTTGAAACAAATCCCCAGGATCATACAGTTGCCCTGGAAAATGGTGTATTACGTTAATGGCCCTGGGACTGTTTGTGTCACCACTTTATGCTAAGCCTTCACACAGACTGTGTTCTGAGGATGCCTTTCCGTTGAGTGTATATACCTCTCTCGTTAACAAAGAACAGATTGTTGGGGAAAGCGCAGGGGTTTCCTTCTTTCTTCAACTTCCCTAGGCATTGCAAGGAAAAATCCAGCTAGTGAAATTAGTCTAAAAATCTGAATCCCTTGAGGCGCCTGGGTGGCTCCGTCGGTTAAGCGCCCGACTTCGGCTCAGGTCATGATCTTGCAGTTCGTGGGTTCGAGCCCTGCGTCGGGCTCTGTGCTGACAGCTCAGAGCCTGGAGCCTACTTCGGATTCTGTGTCTCCCTCTCTCTGTTCCTCCCTCCCTCCCTCTCTCTGTCTCAAAATAAATAAAGATTAAAACATTTAAAAAAACTCAATCCCTTGAAAACAGAAAAATTGGCAGTTTTAAGCAAACAAGTAGAATCCCCTTGGTACCTTACAGTTTCCATCCACAAACCTGATGCGAGCGCTGACGTGGGAGGGGAGGTAGGGTTGTGTACTGTTTAAGTGTGGACAGCAGAGGGCAGAGTGTACTGATCAGGTTCTGTTTCCAGGCTTTTGCAGTAGTGCGGGGAGGCTGTAAGAGGAAAACACAGACTACGAAAGATGATGCCTGTGCCGATAGACGGGAATTATGACACAGGGGAAAACTGGTCAGACAGAAGGGCTTGTATCGGCTTGATGTTCTCCTAGTTCCCCTTAAATCCCGCACATCACACCAGGATTTTCTGGAGAGGGCTCGTCTGTGGAGAATCAGATGCTTCTCAGTGATGTTTGTTTATGCCGTGATAAAGGAAGTCCAGAGGCCTGGCCCTCCTGACCATGCTGTGAGCGCGCTGAGGGGCGAGGCGGGGTTCAGAGACCTCCCCGCCTTCACTGCACACCTCAAGGAATAATCATGACGAACAGGCAGGATTTGATTCTGTTAAGTCCTGGAAAGCTCCCTGACTGTGCATTTGTGGTGCGTGGATCGGCCCTCCTGGGCTCACACTGCAGAGTCCGTGGGGTCTTTGTCTACGTCATCTTTCTTCTTGCACAGCCGGAAGCATCTGAAGAGGGCTGGTCTTGCCTACCCAGGTATCATTGGTTATTGACAGACTGTGGCTTACAAGTGTAGTGTTTTGTTTTGTTTCCATTGTATCCCGAGAGTGGCTAGGCTGGACCGAGTCTGATGTAGGAGTGAATAGCCTGTACCCTGTGGACTTGTCCAGGTCCCACACTCAGGTGCCTGGGGGCACGGCCTTCATTCCTGGTGGCCGACAGGTGCAGATGGAGAAGCGTACCTATCAGAAGCCAGACCAGCTCTGACTCTGGTCTGTGCTGTGAAAGAGTGTAGTTCTCCTGGGGACCCCAGGCTTGGAGGGGAGCGTGGCGGGACCCCCCCTGCTCATGGGCCCTGCCAGCACCAGAGAGGCCTGATGACCATCAGTGGCTGGAGGAGCGTCCACTGGCTTCCCAGTGATCCTCTTGCCTCCAGCTTGTCGCCATTACTGGCTCACGTCTGCGGGTGTAGACACCTCAATGCGGCTGCCCTTGGCTCACACCCTCTGCCATCCCTCAGGTCCCTAAAAGGAAAAGTTCAGATGTGAAATTCTCAGCGTGTTCTTCCCAGCTGAGGCCCTGCTCAGCTCACAGGACCAGCTCTTCGATGGTCTGGGCTCTTTGTCCCATTCTGGTATCTTCCATGGTCTCCTGCCCCTCTGCCTGGAGTGGCCTTTCTTTGGTGAACTTCTACTGGCCTGCCTCCTTCTCCCCTAAATCTGTGCCTACTAGAAACTATCTTGAGAGCCTCTGTTTCCTCTACTGTCCCACAATTTCTGGGTTATTCCATAATAACACCCGTCATGTGGTGTGGTCAGTTATTTGTCTCAATTTTTAGCCCTTGAGAATCTCAAGGATGAGGATTGTTTCATACATATCTTGGCCAAAACAGGTGCTGGACGCATATTGCCACGCATGAGTGAGTGGACTTCAGTGAAGGTTCTAATATGTAAGACCAGTGTCAGGAATAAGGCCTTTAGTATTTCACTGCAAATTTCCCAGCATTCGTTAGATCTGAGTTCCTGGCGTTAGGTAAGGATTCTAAAGAGAAACTGGTGTTCATGGATAGGAAAACTGCTCTTACTTTTTTTTTAAGTTTATTTATTTACTTTGAGAGAGAGAGAGGCAGAGAGAGGGAGAGAAAATCCCGAGCAGGCTCCATGCTGTCAACACAGAACCTGACGTGGGGCTCGATCTCACAAACCGTAGGATCATGACCTGAGCTGAAATTGAGTCAGACGCTCAACTGACTGAGCCACCCAGGTGCCTTAATCTGCTCCTACTTAACTAACTAAAAAATATGGTATTATCTTAAAAATGTGTCAGCTCTATATCAATTGTTTGAGAATCAAGTTGTCTTAATAAAAATGTCTCTTGGTTTTTTTTTAAAGTAAGTCTCAGAAAACTAAGGATTACCTGGGTGAGGCAAGGTATGTGTGTGCCTATAATTGGATAAAAACGAACCGATAGAGACCTGGAGATATATATAGCCAATAGCCGCCAGAGGTAACCTTATGGGAAATAGGGCAGGAAGAATGAAGATAATATATTTTTTATGATCTGTACTGTGTGAATTGTGAATTTTTGCACATTACTTAGTTAATGAATAAAGAAAGATGAGGACAAATACTATGGAAGCATAAGAGACCAAGAGAATCAAGGAGAACATTTCTGTCTACCTAGATGCCAAGATTTATCCTAAGTCCTTAGTAATTTTAATTACAAAACTTTTTTTTAACATTTATTCACTTTTGAGAGACAGAGTGTGAGTGGGGGAGGGGCAGAGAGAGGAAGACACAGAATCCAAAGTAGGCTCCAGGCTCCACGCTCCAGGCTCCGAGCCATCAGCACAGAGCCTGACGAGGGACTCAAACCCACCAACTGTGAGATCATGACCTGAGCCAAAGTCAGACACTCAACCAACTGAGCCACTCAGGCACCCCGGTAATTTTAATTTTGATCACTGTACCCACAGTGGTGCAGGAATAGACCTCATCCACCAGGGGACAAAACAGAAGTGGCCACAGTAGCTCACATTACATAATCCCTACTATGTGCAGGGTGCTATGTTAAATAATTTTCAGACATAAATTCACTGAATTCTTATAACCACCCATGAAGCAGAATTTATAGCTCCCATTTAAAGCTCTAGGGAAACTGGGAAAAGAGAGTTAAGAGACCAGCTGTGAACTAGCTGTTGGCATAGGAAGAAGTGTTGTCAAAAATCAGTGTGAAAAGTATTATTTCATAAATATGAATTGTTTATTGATATAGAAAAAAATAAAGTTATTTTCCTTACTCATTCTATACTAAACCATCCAGAGGGATTGAAGACTAAAAATTTTTTTAACTTCATAGAAAATCTAGAACATTTTTATAGAATTGGGGCATGGAAAGATTTTTAAAACAATACACAGAGTGCACAAATCATAAAGGGAGAAAATGAATTTTTTTCCGCCTGATAGAAGATAGGAGGGTGAAAAAGCAAACCACAGACCATATGAAAATATAGCTGCACACAGAATTGATTTAGAATTAGTATCCAGAATATATAAAATTTCTAGAAATCAGTAAATAATAGATAACCTACTAGGAAAGAAGGAAAGGGTTTCAGATTTGGAAACCAGAGTGGCCAATTAACAAAAGAGCCCCACTCTCGCTGGGAGTCAGAAAGAAATGGAAATAAAAGTAATAAGACAGATTATATCAAAAGAAAAACAAAGCTGGATGATCACCATTCCAGATGTCAAGTTATATTATGGAGCTGTCATGATCAAAACAGCATGGTGCTGGCAGAAAAATAGACACATAAATCAATGGAATGAATAGAAAGCCAAGAAATAAACCCACAGTCATATGGTCAATTAGTCTTCAACAAAAGAGGCAAGAATATGTGATGGGAAAAAGACAGTCTCTTCAACAAATGGTGTTGGGAAAACTGGACAGCTACATCCAGAAGAACGAAACTGGACCACTTTCTTATACCATACACAAAAATAAACTCAAAGTGGATTACAGACCCAAATGTAAGATCTGAAACCATAAAAATCCTAGAAGAGAGAACAGGAAGTAACTTCTCTGGCATCGGCTGTAGCAACATTTTTCTAGATATGTCTCCTGAAGGAAGAGAAACAAAAGAAAGAATAAATTATTGGGACTACGTCAAAATAAAAAGCTTCTGGACAGTGAAGGAAACAATCAACAAAACTAAAAGGCAACCTACAGAATGGGGGAAGATATTTGCAAAGGACATATCTGATAAAGGATTAGTATCCAAAATATATAAAGAACTTACACAACTCAACATCCAAAAAACCCCCAAATAATCCAGTTAAAACTGGGCAGAAGACAGAAACAGACATTTCTCTAAAAAAGACATCAAGATGGCCAACAGACACATGAAAAGATGCTCAACATCACTCATCATGAGGCAAATACAAATCAAAACCACAGTAAGATACCACTTCATACCTGTTAGAACGGCTAAAATTAACAACACAAGAAACAACAGATGCTGGCAAGGGTGTGGAGAAAAAGGAACCCTCTTGCACTGTTGGTGGGCGTGCAAAGTGGTGCAGCCACTGTGGAGGGTCCTCAAAAAAGTAAAAATAGTAGTACCCTATGATCCAGGAATTGCACTACTGGGTATTTACCCAAAGAGCAGAAAAATGCTAAATTGAAAGGGTTTTTGCACCCCTGTGTTTGTTGCAGCATTATTTACAGTAGCCAAATTATGCAAGCAGCCCAAGTGTCCATTGATAGGTGAATGGTTAAAGAAGATGTGGTGTGTATGTGTGAATATATACGTACACACACATACACAACGGAGTATGATTCGGCCATAAAAAAGAATGAAATCTTGCCATTTGCAACATGGATGGAGCTAGAGAGTATAATGCTAAGTGAAGGAAGTCAGTCAGAGAAAGGCAGATACCACATGATTTTTACTCATATGTAGAATTTAGGAAACAAATGAACAAAGGAAAGGACAGAAAGACAAACCAGCAAACAGACTTAACTGTAGAGAATAAACCGATGGTCACCCGAGGGGAGGTGGGTGGGGGTGGGAGGGAAATGGTGGAGGGGATTAAAAGTACCTGAATCACGATGACCACTAAGTAATGTGTGGAATCATTGCATTACTGTATTGAACGCCTGAAACTAATGTAACACCATATGTTAGCTATATTGGAATTAAAATTTAAAGCTTTAAAAAAAATGAAGTGATGAATACATGCTACAATACAGATGAATCTTGGAAACCTTATCCTTGAAAGAAGCCAGTCACAAGGGACCACGTGTCGCATGGCCCCATTTACGTGAAATATCCAGAACAGGCAAATTTAGAGACAGAAAATAGATGAATCGCGGCCTAGAGCTGGAGGGGATGGGGGGATGACGGCTAAGGGGTGCTGGGTTCCTTTCTGGGGTCATGGAAATGTTCCAAAATTGTCTGATGGATGTAGAACCGTGAATATAGTAAAAGCCACTGAGCCATACACTTTGAATGAACGAAAACATTTAAAGCATCTACAGGCTTGATAACAGAGAGGAATTCACACCTGTTGTTGCCGGTAGGAGAAGTTTGTACAGTTCCTTCGGACGGCAATTTGCAAGTAGCTGACAGAGTGGAAGTTGTTTGTATACGGCACCTGGTGGTTCTCCCTCCACAGGTATGTCCTGGAGTAAGCCTTATGCACAAGGAAGGATTAAACGTGCAGAAGTATTATCTGTACTAACAGGAAACAAAGCAGTTTACTGTTTGTACAAAGGGGAACACTTATGTCATAGCAGTATGTTTATGTAGTATATGGAATACTATACAGCAGTCAGATGAACGAACTAGGTCTTTTGGCTAGTAAATCTCAACACATCCCTTTGCGTTCCGATAAACGTTAGGGAAGTGGTATGACACATCCAGCTCCGGTCGGAGTCAGGCACAACGGGTCTCATTTATCGATGCTGACGTATGAAGGTGAAGGGTAAAAACCTCGAACGAAAAGATCCACACACACCCCAGGCTACGGGTTACTGGGGGAGGGGGAGGGGATTCTGGTAGCGCTAGTGAGTATTTGACTTCAGCGGATTCCTAACGTTTTCATTAAAACATTTAATAATACGTTTCATAATAACGTATACATTATTACAGATACAACCAAGTGCTAACACGTTGAACCATGAGTGTGTTTTATGTTCTGTATGTGAACTGTAATTCTCCATTTCATAATTTTAAGAAAAGGGAGGATGCATTCCGGAAGAATTAGAGTAACGTTCACGTCAAGTACCGTTGGTTTCACTGGGGGGAGAGGAGTAATGCCTGGTGTGCAGGGCTCTGTGCGTGTTCAGGGGACAAGGTCTGACCTCAGGGCGATGCTCTTGACCATCTGGGAATCGCTCTGAAGCAGGGTTGCTACTTGAGACAGCGATGGATGCATCTTAGCTGCCGCCAGCTCTCGCACATCATTTTTTAGGCAGGGGGCGGGGTGGGCAGAGAGAGAGGGAGACACAGAATCTGAAACAGGCTCCAGGCCCCGAGCTGTCAGCACAGACGTGGGACTCGAACCCAAGCACTGTGAGATCATGACCTGAGCCAAAATCAAGAGTCAGACAGTCAACTGACTGAGCCACCCGGGCACCCCGTCCCTCTATTGTCTTGAAGAGAAAAGCAAACCAAGAGACGCACGTGTTGCACTGGGCAACCCTACCTCAGCCTACTCTCTCCTTGCTGTGACAACTGGTTTTAGTGCCCCTTTCCCAACTTAAACCCAGAGAATAAAACTTACGTGCGACACCACATTGAGAAATAATTCAGTATGTAGCTGAAATGAAATCAAATACTTTCTAGGAAAGGAACACGTACTTCGGCAGGTGAGTGTTCAGGCCGTGTCAGTGGCGTCCCGCTGTGCGTGAATGGCTGTCCTGAAATCGAGGCTCGCTCCTGTGTGTGGACAATAAGGCTGGCTTCAGAAGAAAGAAGACTGGAAATCAAGAAGTACGGGACAAGAAAGGATGAACCTGAGAACAAACGTTAAGTGTTGGGATGAGCAATGGTACATTCGCTTTATCTGAATGAAAAGGAAGAGGGAGGCATGCAGCGGGGGTGGGTAAGAGACTCGTCCCAAGACGGATTCCAGATTGTCAGGGTGGGGCAAGCAGGTGTGAGAATCTCAGCAGCGATCTGGGTCTTACTCCCATGTCAAGCCAGTGTCCTCTGTGGTGGTGACGTGATGGGCAGGGGGGCAGTCTCCCGGGGATCCCACCGCACGCCCATGGTGCCTGTTCTGGCTTTAGGACTTAAGACGGCCTTGGAGACTGCGTGCTTTGATACTTAGTAGGAAATACAGCCTGGACTGGAAAAGAAGCAGAAGCAGAGAAGTCGTGTAATGAGACCCACGGGGACACTGTCAGAGAAAGCCTGAAGAATAACAGATAACTCGCTCCCTCCCCCCAAAGTAATTTCAGTATCAAACTTTTACAGGGTAGATTGATCCTAGAGCTGTGATTTTTAAACACATAGGAAACACTTTAAAATCTTTTTGAACAGTCTTTTAAGTAAAAGTTATCAAGACCTCTGCATTTCATGTTTTTCCATTGAAAATAACATTTGGGGTCAAGACATTAGTCTGTGACTGAGGTGACTGAAAATCCCTTTGGGCTGTTTTGCCATTGGTGTGGTATCTGGGCCTCTGCACTGAAACTGCCCAATTTGAAGGTGGATTGGCCACGATATACTAACTAGACAGGATGTGTAGAAAGAGGAAACCAGCTTCTGTCTCCGTAACTAGCTTGTGTGTCCCCAAGCCCTTTATTTATCATCTGGTATGAACTTTCAGCGTCCCTGTGTGCTGGGGGACCACCAATCTGTCATTCTGTGGGTTCACCCCGGTGGGGCGGTTGGGAGCTGTGGGGTGCCATGCAAATCTCTCACGGTGCAGGGGTGTCCACATCCCCGGCCTCCACTCCGAAACCCTTGGAGACCTGCATTCCTTGGGATGTCTGCAAAATACTCATTTGCAAAATGCTGCTTCATTTATTTGTTCGGTGTTTCATTTTCCCCCAAGAGTCGTTCTTATTTGGTCAACCTTGGGAGCAAAGGCCACGGGATGTATCTTTTCAGAAAGCAACGACTGAACGGATTTCCTAGGCGGTAGTTTACCCCCATAGAGATCCCTCAGTAGACCCCAGATCTAATCCCTGTGATTCTATTTTATAAAACTCTGTCCGGTGACCACTTCCTGCCTTCTAACCTCACTCCTTTCCATTACGTACCCAGGAATGAGTTCCCCCCATTGTTGTATCTCTCATCTTGGAATTGTGACCTTACATGTCACTTTACCTTTACGACCAGGTATTAGGGGTGTTGAAGGTGGATGATGTTGTCGCTTCCCTTGAATCCTTGAGAAATTCTGGCACCGTGCTCAGAAGATGATAGATGCAACTAGAAAAAAGTACGTAGGAAGAAAGATGATAGAATCAAGCCTTTCTTCCTTAATTTATGTTGAAGCTCTCTCGAAGCTTGGCATGTATCTGTTGTGAGTGTGCGTGCACACATACAGACATGTTGCACACAAGGCACTCACATGCACACATGCGCACATGCCCACACACACGTGTGCACGTCCCCCCACATTTTAGTCTTCGTTAAATTTACGTACATCTTTCACCCTGACGGCAGAGCAAGACTCTACAATGGCAGAAAATTTAAAAATTCTCTTAGATGTTAAGGACTACGGGGGAAAAGTTAAGCTGCTGAATTATTCCCCAAAGCTCATTTAGTGACAAAGTTGTGGGTTGGCTGGGCTTGTTCAAGCAACAGCACGGTGCTTGGTTAAGGGGTTGTAAAAATTAGAAACCAGTGTAGGCTATAAATTAAGACTATCTGCAGGCTAGAAAGATTTGGGGATTTTTTTGTTGTTGTTGTTAAAATATCTAGCCAACTCCTGAAAAATAATGAGTGGTTGCCATAGCAACTTCACTTTCACAAGACCCAGGGAGAACATGAAAAGGATTGGAATCAAAGAAAGCCACCTGGCTTTAGTCTTTAATTTTGGAGAAAGAAATTCACCCCCAATGATTTATAAAATAAACTCTATTTTATTTTCCTCCAAAATTATTATAGGAGGAAAAAAAAAGGTTTTCTTTCTTTTTTAAAATTCAGAACACTGATGGGAATTCCAAAGGAAACAAAGGCAGGGTCTTTGCGTGTGGACGCATCCAGCCCCCTCTGCAACCCTCTGTGCCCCAGGAGCTGGCCATGGTGCTGTTTCGAGTGTGGCTGTCCTTAAACACCAACTAATAGATTCCCCCTGAGCATCTGGTTTCTGCTCAGCACCTACTTTCGAAGGGCATGTGTCACATGGCCTTGACCTCAAGAGGTTACCGTCCAGTTGATGAAAGAAAAGCCACTTACGGGAGCCTATGCAGGAAAAGTAGATCCTCTTCAGGTGAAGATAGAGACTGCCCAACGGGGAAGGGAGCCTGGCTTGGAAAAGAAGGTCAGAGTGAGGGCTGGGTGGGGCCTGAAATTTCGGAGGGTAGGATTATGGAGCAGGTGAGAGGCAGAGCCCGGGGTACGCACCAGCTGGCAGTGTGAGGCGGGAGGGGACCTGCTGGGGGCAGAGCGTGTGCTGGGACAGGCAGGCAGAGACTGTGGGAACGTGCTTGGTGGGCCTCGGGGTCTGGATCTGAGACAAAGGTGGGTGAGGAGAGTGGCCTCTCTGCCAACGGGCTCAGGAGTCCCCTGACCCTCTGAACTGGTTCCTGCTGCCCTGGTGGATCCCTCGAGCCTGCCTCCGCACCCCTGCTGCCAGCCCTACCCTGCCCGGGCTCGTCTGCATGCTCGCACACGGCCTCGTGCACATCGCTCGTTGAGGCTCAGTCCCCGGCAGTTAACAGTTGAGTTGCCAAAGTAAGACCTGTAAGAAGTGCCAGGTGAGGAGAGCCATCTGTGATGCAGTTCCTCAGTCAGGGGACCCGGGAAACAGGCGGGGTCCCCAAACTAGGACAGGTCAGGGGCGGTTTCAAACGGGCACCATGTGCAAAGTGGGAGTAAGGGGCAGCGAAGCCACAAGGAAGGATGGGAGATCCCGTTGCCACTGCAGACGGATGGGACGAGGAGGGACCTGCCATCAGAAGCCATAGAGAAGGTTGTGTGGAGAAGGGACACAGGCAGTGGGGCGACCCCGGGGCGAGGGAGCTGGGGTATGAACACCCTGCCAGCGTACCTGTGGCTGAAGTCGCGAGGAAGCCGGGGAACAAGGTCTGTTGTGGATATAGTGCACACAGACCAGCCTGCCGAGGCAGGGAGCAGAATGGAGCAGGGACTCTCACCCGGGGAGGTCCCCACGGTGAGGACAGATGGTGCCTGACAGCCCTCTGAAGTCCTCGTGGCTCTTTCTCTTTCCCTACATACCACAGCCAGCGAGCGAGAACCTGGAAGCCATGTGCCTTTGCAGTAACCCCAGACTGGTGCCCATGGGGTCGATTCCATCCGCCCAGGAAGACCCAGTAACTTGCTGTCCTGTTGGGACACTTCTGAGGGTGGATGTGCTGTTAGTAATTATGCCAGAACAGGCATGCATAAGCTAGACGGGTCCTAGCAAAATGGGGACACACAGTGACCTTACCTCTACCTCTCCTCCCCACAGTCAACCAGGATGGGATGGTCACTGTGGCATGGGATGGGCTGGCCAGCGGGGTCTTCTAGAAGAGGTAAGCCTTAGGCATGATCAGTGGTAGGATTCAGTGAAGGAGTGAAAATCAAATTATGTCGGGAGCAAATAAGAGTTTCTAACGCTCCGAACAGAAACAAACAGATTTGCTAGATATGCTATTTAGAGACACATCAAAACCTTCAGAAAGTGCCTTTCAATGCCAAATGCTAATTATAAGAGGGAACATGTCTTTCTGTAGTTCTGGTTTGTTGGAGAAAGTGACAGCTCTTGATGCTAACAAATAAGGTTGTGTGTTATGTATCCTATAGTAATTTGTTGCACGTAATGGAAAATCGATGTTTACTTTTTAAGGTCATTACTGAAGGCCTCCTGGGCTCGCCCCTTACCTGGACTGGTCTCCCTGTTGCTTCATGTCAGAAATCAGCTTGAGGCTTGACCTTTTCCTGAAACTCACCAGAGGCTCTTCCGGACTGTCCAGTCTGCTTGGGTATCTCTGGCCCTGCGCCTGTCCATGTAGCACAGACTTTGACTCTGAGTAGCACAGAAAATCATGGATTTAATTGTCTTGGGGAGAGGGTGCTAGTCAGAGCAGGAGCCAAGTCCCCCTAAAGAGCTGGGTAGCCTTTGGCCCTCAGCTATCACTGAATGAATGAATGAATGAATGGGTGAACGAACGAATGAACCAACCAACCAACTGGCCTTATTAAGTGAACACTTAGCACCTGCTTGAATTGTGGAATGCTGCAGAAAGTTCTTCATACCTCCTCTGTATTCATCGTCACTAGAGTTTCCCTCTTGGGGTGGCTTTGAGACCCTTACTACTTCCAGAGTTACGGAGGGGAAAATTGGATCCCAGGAAGTTTGGAAAATGGTTCCAGTGTTGAGTAGTAACCTCATGTGGTAGAGAAAAGAGCATGGCTGTTGGAGAAGCCCAGCTCTTGGCAGTGAGGGGGGTGGGAAGATGACATAATTTCAGCAACAGTCCTCTGGGCAGCGGAAGGAACCACATGGAAGCATGGAGATAAAGAACTCGTGTTTGTTTTGGATTTTACTATGTGCTGTTTGCCTATAGCTGGCTGGTTTAAACAAATAAGGGCTGGGTAGACTTTGTGCATGTCTCCAGCGTACTGGGCTGCTGCACTGATCTGGTTTTATTGCCCTGAGGGATGGGGCTGGGGGGATGTCCTTGGACGAGAAACGGGCCAGCCACTCAGGTGGGCAAGCTCTAACAAAACACTCAACTCACATTCCTCCCTCTGTCCATCTCCGTTCATGAAGGTGCCAGGAAATACAGAGAGTAGGCTGAGAGAGGATAAGCACGTGGGGCTCCTGAAGGAGAGGAGCCTCCCCAAACCCTCTTCCCAGGGCTGAGTCTTGGCTCCTAGGTGCCCAAGCCTCCCCCGCCTCCCTTGGCTTCTCTTTCTTTTGTTTCTCTAAGACCCTCAGCCACAGCTCAAAACTCTGAACACTGCTTGTCTTGAGGGTGTCCGAGATCTAGTCGTAGATGGCCGTGGGAACTTTTCATTTCATTTCGTAGGAAGTTTGAAACAGAGCTGCGCCCTTTCTCCCCAGCCATGCTAGCCCACAGCGTCTTTCTACAGGGGCGATCCAGGCTCCATGCAACCCCTCCAGCCTTCTTGCCCTGGGCTGACTGCAATCTGTTGGCCAGTTAGCATCATCCATCAAGACCAGTATGGAGGTCTCCAGGGGTTCCTCAGTCGATCGGAGGCTTCCAGAGATATGGGGACACGGCAGAGGGGCAGGCTCATGCACTGTGTGGTTTCCTCGGACCTTGGAAATTGAAAGTGAACACGAGCTGTTGTTCTGAGGAGTCCAGGAAGCACGTTGTCACTAATGCGGGGCTTCAGAGTTCATTACGTGTTGTTCTGTACCCCAATTCTTTTCCATGTGAGCTTGGGGAAACTGGGTCTTGTCATATAACTGCAAAACATCTGCAGGTGAGATTTTAACCTATCTTGAGTCGCCATGTTACACAGCTGGAAAATTCAGTGGTCATTCGTTGAGCGAACAGATGTGCTGGGAAGGTTGGACTTGTACCTCGGTTAGTCTCTCAGTGTGCTAGGGAGGAAGCCAGAGTCCTGTCCTTTGTTGGACCCGCCCTCTCAGCAGTATTGTGACCGCACCCGTGGTTTGGTGGGAAGCTCTCCGGGTGCAGAACTGGCACCAGCACCGTTGTTTGAACCCGGAGCAGACACGCACTTGGCTTTCTCTCGTGACTCTGCTCTCAGAAGGAGGCCTGTGCTCCCACCCGCCCAACACCCTGCTTCCACCCCAGGCTGCTCGGTGCCCGGCCTGGGGCTACAGTGGCCGCATTCCACGCTGACCCATCAGATAGCGACCCAGCCAAGGTTGGCATTACCGTCCCTGACATGTTGCACACTGTCTCTTCAGAGATAGTTCTCACGGCTGCTGCTGGGCAAACTCCATCCCTCGAGGGTTATTGGTTTAGAAAGATTGTGGCACATGGAGACACCACTCGCTGCTTGCTGCTGTAAGAACGTGATGCCCATAGAATTCAGGCAAGCCCCCCGGTCTCCCCAAGTACTTCCTTCACCTGAGCCCTGTTCAGAGGCTTCCTTCACCTGAACACCTGTTCAGAGGGTGCTTTCTGGAGAAATCAAGTAAGAAGGGGAGAGGTGTGGCTCTACTAAAGGATATGTTCCCAAGTCTTTCAGGTTTTAACTGTCTCTCAGTGTAAGACAAGCCATCTGGGTGATACGGCCACTGGGAAGCTAATGCATTTTAAGTCTGAACCACTGGAAATGCGGCGACTCCACTTGTATCTGGAACGCTGTGGTCAGGGCTAGGGAACACACTTTTTAAAAATTTTAGTGTTTATTTTGAGGGAGAGGGAGGGGCAGAGAGAGAGGGAGAGAGAGAATCCCAAGCAGACTCCGTGCTGTCAGCCCAGGGCCGGACACGTTGCTGGATCCCACCAACCATGAGATCAGGACCTAAGCCAAAATCAAGAGTCGGATGCTTAACCGACTGAGCCACCTAGGTGCCCCGAGGAAACACACTTTTAAGAGAAATTCCTACTTTCCTGGGGAACCCCAGAGCTGTGAAGCTACTATGGTAGCCACTGACCCCATGTGGACATTTGCATTTTGAGTAATTGAAATTAAATAAAATTAAAAGCTTCGTTCCGTTCCTTTGGCACCAGCCGCACCTCGGCAATCAAGAGCCGTACATGCCTAGGGGATAGAGAATCAGACGTCATGCCGTTTCTTGCTCCTCAGAGAGGTCTGCATGCAACGCTGCTCCAGAGGTTGTCCGCCAGGGTGGCGGAGAGTCTGGGAATCTTGTTGAGTGAAGGATGGAGGAAGGAACGAAAGCTGTTTCTCCTGGAAAATCGTCCCCAAACAATCCAGGGTCTCTGCTCTGGGGACAGAGATTGGATTTTTCTAGAATGTCTCAAGAAAGCTTAACTCTGACCGATGGGAGGGATGTGGAAAAAGTAGGCTTTAGCTCCGCAGGAGCCCGAGATTTCTGTCAGCACCTTTCGAAGAGTGGAATGTTGGTATCTCCAGGATCGGTGATCTTCTCTCATTCAAGATGCTCGGATGGAGACGGGTGTGTAATTATTGACCGTGTCGAGCAGGGGACGCCAGCCGATGACAGGTGGTGTGGTGTCATGCCAAGAATGTGGATTTTAGAACCAGGTAAGTCTGCCCCAAATCCAGGCCTGTCACTTTCCAGCTATCTGCTCAACTCACTGAACCCCTCAAGACTCTCCTCAATAATGGCAGTAATTGGGGTGCCCGGGGGACTCAGTTGGTTAAGCATCTGATTTCAGTTCAGGCCATGATCTCATGGTTTGTGAGTTTGAAGCCTACATCGAGCTCTATGCTGACAGTGTGGAGCCTATTTGGGATTCTCTCTCTCTCTCTCTCTCTCTCTCTCTCTCTCTCTCTCTCTCTCCCCCTGCCCCTCCCCCACTCATGTGTACTCTCTCAAAACTGAAAATTTAAAAAAAATTAAATTATTTATTTTTGAGACAGAGAGAAACAGAGTACAAGCGGGGGAGGGGCAGAGAGAAAGGGAGATACAGAATCCGAAGCAGGATCCAGGCTCTGAACTGTCAACACAGAGCCTGATGTGGGGCTTGAACTCATGAACCCTGAGCCCATGACCTGAGCTGAAGTCGGAAGCTCAACTGACTGGAGCTGCCCAGGCACCCCAATAAATACATTAAAAAAAACTAGTAATAATACCAATAAGTGTTTCATACCACCGTTTTGAGTGTTAAATTAACACATATAAAGTACCCAGGGTCGTGCCTGGCACACAGGGGGCACCGACGGCTGGGCCTGCTGCACGGGACAGATGCCACCCTCACCGGCGCATTCCCAGGGGTTCTCACGCGTGCATTGAAATACCACCCTGCGCAAGAAGTCAAACTGAATGGCAAGGAAAGGAGAGCCGTGCAATGACCCTGATCCTCCCTGATTTCTTTTTTTAGATAAATTATTTAGAGTAGACTTTAGCCATCGCTGGTAGCAGATGACTCACGGGGACTGCGCCGTTACCAAATGCTGTGACCCAGAAGTGGAGAGCCACCACACCGGTGGGTCCCAGGCCCTGTCCACCTCGGTGGTATCACGGTGCTCCCATTCGGGTCTAAGGCCCTGGGTGTTTCACTGGGGAATTTACCTGAGGCCAGAGCATTTGCTTATAAATCTTGTAAGAAAGGCAACTTCACCTTCCTCTGCTTCCTTCCCTCCACTTTAATGCCCGTGATGATGAGTCAAGAAAGCTTCTGGAGTCTTCTCTTCCTCAGCTTCTTCCGGGCCCGGGGCCATGAACCTGGGGGAAGTCGGTGCTATGTGGATTCTCGCCTGAAGAAAGCTCCTGGGTACAGAGTAGTCAGGTAGGCTCCACCTGGCCTGGTTTTTGCTGCCAGGACCCTTGTCGCCGGTGGGGAGGAGGGCGCCTGATGCAGGCAGTGCTGACACAGAGCTGCAAACCCGGATGGTGAGCCCGTGAGATCACATGCACCCTGTTGCTCTATAAACAAAGGCCAAACACACCAGATGACGTTGAAATGTTTAAATCCCCTTGTATTTAATGAATAGGGAATACGCGACGTCTAAGGTTTTATTGAGATCTGTATTGCGTATCATAGGAATATACCTTGAAAGTGTTTCTTTTTAAATGCAGATCCCTGTGTATCAAAGAGTGTATTTTTTCTGTACCTTAAAAGAGAAAGAAAAACCCCAAAAAAGAAACAACCACCTGTCCACACTGCCCCTCACAGAGGTTGGAACTGCTGTTTCCGATTTTTCCGGCGAGGAGGAGTTGTTAAGTGGGTTGCTGGGGCCACCGGCACCCCAGGTAAGACCGGCAGGCTAAAAAGTGCAGTGCTTGGCTTTTGTTCGTCTTCTCTTAAGTTGCGGCGTCTCCTTAAGCTTTTTCCTTGTTAGTTTAGAGCTTTTAATAAGTGGAACAGTTTGTGGGGCTACTTTAACTTCAGTTCTGTGCAATTCGATAACATTTATTGGGTGGCCCCTGGGGTCCTGGAGAGCTGAGCCAGCTGGGGGGGTGGATCTCAAGCAACGCAGAGCGTGTGTGACCAGTGGGAGCCCCTCGCTGCCCTGCTGGGAAACCTCCAGAAATTCCACCGGGCCTCCTGGTTAAGTCTCAGTCTGGCCTTACCTTCTTTGACTCCAATCTGATGCTTGCTTTGGGGCCCATGCCTCATAACGGATGCTCCACGGTTTAGCTATTCCTCTGGCGGAGGAAGCATTTCTGTCCCTCTTCCCTGCAGGAAGAGAGGGTGTCCCCAGCTTGTGGGCACCAGAGAGCCCGCTCTGTGCACTGTGTCTGTCAGAAATGTTCTGAAAGCCGCTCCCTGCATCTTACTTAAAGGGGTCAACTGTGTCACAGGGGAGGCCCCACAGGGAGGAGGGGGAGCCCGCGGGGGCAGGGAGGTCCCTGAGAGAATGGTAGAGTGCCGCCAGAGTACCACCTGCTACATCCCTCGCCGACACCTGTTCCCCATCCTTGCCACATGGCCTCTGGAAACCGTGTTCCTGCTGCGGTCAAGGGTGACCATCACAATCTAGCAGGTGAGGAGACTGGATCGGCAAGAGGGGATTCTGACGTCTCCCTCCAGTTTGTGCAGTTTTACGAGGGGTCTGAAGCCGTGTTCAGAAAAGGCAGGCTTGTACAGAAAGCTCAGGTCAGGTTCCAGCTGGGACATGTCGACGCCATGGTGGATGGATCGAGGGACTCACCCTTGATGGTTCTCAGTGATTCTCAGGGCACTGGACTTGCTCGTCCACAACACAGAATAAAGGGTGGGGGTCATGCTTGTGGGGAAAGGTGTCCCCGCAAATACCGCACCTGTCCACCCGCACACCCGCCTTTGCGTGGTAGGTAGCTTTTTATTTTGAGAGAATTTCAAGTTTATAGAACAGTTGTGAAAATAGTGCAAAGAGTTTCTCACATCCTTTGCCGAATTTACTGATTGTTTAGACTTTGCTCCGTCGACTTTACTCTTCTCTCTGTGAATGTGCGTATGTGTGATGGAAATCTTTTTACCCAGTGATTTGAGAAGTAGGTGTGGAAAGCATGCCCTTTTACCGTAAATACTTGAGTGTACATTTTGCGACGAAAAGGGCGCTTTCTTAGGAAGGCACAGTCCAGTTGTCAAAGTCAGGATATTTACAGCCGATATGATATTATCACATAAGGCACAATCAACCTTCTGATGTCGGGTGTTGTGGTGGGGGGAGGGATCTTTCACGGGTCATTTGTTACCCCTCTTCCAGGATCGCCGCTGTACTGAGGGGTTATATCTCTTTAATCTCCTCTCAACTGGAACATTTCCTCCATCTTTCTTCACCTTGTATGACCTTTACATCTTTGAGGAGTTACAGAACAGTTTTTCTGCGCACTGTCCGTCAGTGTGATTTGCCCGATGTTTCCTCACAGGGAGAATTTTAGCCAGAAGCCCACGGAAACGATGCCAGTTCAACATGTCGTTGAGGTTTGCTATTGGGAAGTTGCCGTGGGTTCTTTGGAATTAGGAGATTTCCATTGTGTGGGAATCCTTGGAGACCGTATTAACATCTTTGCCTCTTTTCATCTTCACCCCCCTGGTTCTGGCACCCTCTTCATTCTTGCCTGAGTTGAGTACGATCGTGGTGGCCGCACAGCGATTTTCTGACTTTGTTTCCCCTTCGCTTCCATTAGCTGGCACGCCACAAACATACGCATGTGTGTGTCACCAGTACAGGAGCTAATGAGCTATGCTGGTCTTCTGCGTGTCTTTCCAGTTTTACTGTGTGGGTTGTCATGACGAGTGCCACTGTCACCTGTGGATTGCACACACACACACACACACACACACACACACACACAGTCCGTTGGGACTGTGGCACCTCAGTGGCAGCCAACGTACTTCCCTGTCCCAGCTAATCCCTTCAGTCTGCGCCCTATAATTTCTCTTCCAAAGTTAGTCACAGTAGGAGTGAGGCCGCTAGAAAAACGAAGGCACAGACTAAAGTTCAAGCCCCTTATTTTCGCGGGGAGGAAACGGTGGCCCAGGCCACTTTCCAAAGTTCACACAGCCGGGTTCCTCCTGGCCCCCAGCCCCGGTTTTCCCACTGCACTGTGCTTCATAGGAACTCATCCTTTACGTTGTGGTGAAGGCTGTTGCTTTTAGCCCCTGTTGGCATAAGAGTGAGTTTTTCCTGAGCAGTTTCTAAGTCTGGAAAAGGAGATTCCAGGGATGACAATGTGAAAGACACAGAACGATTGCAAATAATAATGTATGCGTATTTGTAATGCTGTGTGTGTGTGTGTGTGTGTGTGTGTGTGTGTGCAATCCCCTTAGAGAATTGTCCTTGTGCAGTAGGCTGTTTGCATCGTAACAGATGCAGGCTCATTCTCTGGGTCTGTTCCTGGGGATGCTTTAGGATGAAATCCAGGAACACTGATTTGGGGGGAGGGCTTCCTGTCCACATGCAGCTCAGCCAGACTGCTCCCCTGCAGCAGGACAGGTGACTTTGTGATGGAAGCGATGTCGGCCCTGGAGTGTTCTGCTGGCTCGATGTAACGTCGTACGGTGCGTGAGGCTCCGTTCAGTTCTTCGGAATGCTGCGTGCTTCTTCGCGTGTTGTGTGACAGCCAGGATCTGGGCTCCGTGCTGTGGATGATTTTTATAATGATCTCATGGGCGTGGGGAACGGGGGAGGCCAAGGGGAGTTGGCGGAGCTGGGGAGGGCACAGAATCCTGGCTTTGCTTCCTTGGGGAGCGGCTGTTTGAGGATCTCGTCTCAAGGTCGTCTTCTGGGGTCGGCGGTGTTCCCGTGCGGCCTGCCCCGGGACGTGTGGCCGCCGTGGCCCTGTGGCCACGTGTGCGGGCCAGGGAGCCGGTGCCCTTCTTGTTGGCGGGACGCCCCTCACAGCCTGTGCTCAAGACGGGCTCTTCCTGCTTCCCAAGATGCCCTTGCTCCCCCAAAGAGGGCTCGCTCACTTGCCCTCGCTGTCCTTTTTAGCCTTCGCTCCTGCTGCCCTGCCTGCATCTTCCAGACTTAAAGGTCGTCTTGTGTTTGAATCCATTCTGTAGGACGCTCAGTACTGGTGAGAGGGAGCTGATGCAGGGCCTCCCTGCTGGGGTTGGTCTGTGAGGCATTCTCACCCCACGCGAGCCGGAGGATGGGTTTCGTGTGTCGCGTGTGGCCCTAACTGAGGTGATGCTCAGTCTCTATGAGTCTGCGGGTAAGGAAACCGAGGCCCAGATGCTTGCATCACACGTCCGAGTCAGGAACGGTGGGGCGGCCGTCCGGATCCCAGGTCCACGGCAAGCTTCTCAAGGGGCTGGGATGTGCCACGGGTACCCGAGCACGTGGCAGGGACATGCGAATGCAGAGGTGAATGACCCCTGCATGGCTTTCGGTGACAGCTCAGAGAGAGACTGAGAGAACACGTCCTGAGTGAGGGGCTCACCTGCCCGTCCATTGTGGATCTCTACACCTGGAGGTATGTGCACCTGTTAGAACCCAATGAAAGAGCAAGCTCTTAATTCTTCAATATTTTCCCCCAGTTCAGAGTCAGTCCTGATTAAATGATCGGGTAGAAAAGCAGCAGGAGTGCTCACCTGCTCTCCCAAGAGGTCCCCGACTCCACAGGAGGCAGTGTTTCGAAGGGAAAGAAGCATTCTTCACCAAGTCTTTTCTGGTCCCCAAGACCCCTCTGGGGATGCATGGCTCTGGTCCTACCTTTTTTCTCGGGACCCATCTGGTGCCATCTGAAGGGCCGGCCACAGCGACAGGCCTGTGTTCGGCAGAGAAGGGACATGGCTGGGAGTGGAGCGTGTAGAAGCAGATTTCCAAGGGACACTGGGCGTGTCGACCCACGATTCTCTCTAGGGTGCAACTCCCGCACCCCAGGGGCCGATGCCCAGGTGAGCGGCTGTGGATGAGACCCTGGGAGTCAGTGAGGGATGCGGAGCCCTCTGGGAGGTTGCTTGCAGCTGTGCTTAGCAGTTGTGGCTGGGGGTGCACTGACGCAAGGGGTGATGGGTAATACCTCTTACAAGACCTACAGTGACGCACGTTAATTGGACAAGGAGGCAGGGGGGCAGTGGAAAGAGCATGGGGGTTCGGCCAAGTCCTCGCTGGGCCGTTTTATGCGCACGAAGATTTGTACGCCACAAAATCAACTCAGCGCGTGCGTTTTAGTGAAAAGTTGTAAATAATTCCATATCCCCTTTTAGAGATAAAAAGCATTCCTCAGAGGCACGAGCGAATTGATAAAGTTCTCTAATTGCCAACCTACTAATTCCGGTTCTGGAAAATGAGAGGCACTGAATACCGACATGGGTATTTATCTAAGAATAATTGTGTATCAATTAAGCAAGCTCGAGAAAATGAAATTGTTAATGTGGGTGAGATGCGGTGAGGCCATCCTGTTTGGCTTGTTGGAGTATAAAGCAAAATACTGTAGCTTTTGGTGTTGGTACCAAGTGCACATAACGAAATACCGCATCATCGCTAGAATCCTATTTTGGAAGGAGTTTTTATTGTCTAAGAAAGTTTCTGTATTCCAGCCGTAAGCGGAAGTAGTGGGGAAATAAAATCTAAAGCTAGAAAGTCCAAATGTTGCAAATCATGAGTAAAGAATATTAGGAGAAATTAATACAGTGACTCTACTATATTGGCGGTCTCTGAGGGGCTCTGATTACAGCATCACTTAACGTTTATCACAACATCACCAAACATGCAACATATGTTAGTTTAAAACGCACACACAGGTATTAGATGTTAATGGTCACGGCGCGAGAGTGGCTTGGGAAGCAGGTCCACTCTGAGGGCGGAGATCGATGGCTGTGTCGTGTGTTTATAGCAAGCTGCCTCCTTAGGTTGAGGTGGTGGCAGTGCCAGGCCTTCCCCTGCTGGCTCCTTAGGGCCCGGTCAGTTTTCCTGGTGACGTGGTCCTCTCCGCTCGCTTCCCTGGTTGGTCCAGGCCCACTCACCCAGCCTCGCCCGCTTCGCGTGAGCCTGGGCGCACTGGATCCACCCCGTCAGTGCCCACGGCGGCCGGCTGCTCCGACCCCTGCCAGCCCTCTCGGGGTCTCCCTGCCCGCCACCTGGACGAATGGGCTGCTGTTGGTGTCCCACCTGGGAGAAGGGGCCATGTCCCCAACAAAAGCGGGGGCAGGAGCCACAGTCACTTACTCGAAATCCCCGCGTGCAGGGGCACACCTCTGCTCCTTACTGGATGGTAAGCACGTTCAGGGCCCGGCCAGGTCTGCACGTTCAGCTTGGAGCTCCCGGGTGCCCAGCATGATGCTTCGGGCACAGCGCGTGTCCCGGGAACTCTGAAATGTCAAACTTTGGTCGGCGTATCAGTAAAATTCCTCTGTATCCTGGATGATCGTTAACAGAATCATTATGCACTTAAAATGCACCATTAACGGGGCGCCTGGGTGGCTCAGTCGGTTAAGAGTCTGATGTCGGCTCAGGTCACGATCTCACGGCTTATGGGTTCGAGCCCCGCGTCGGGCTCTGGGCTGACAGCTCGGAGCCTGGAGCCTGCTTTGGATTCTGGGTCTCCTCTCTCTGCCCCTCTCCCCTCCCAGAAATAGATAAACATTTAAAAAAAATTACAAAAAAAAAAAGGAGAGTTGGATGTTTAACCAGCTGAGCCACCCAGGTGCCCCAGTCACACGTTTAAAATCACCAGAGTTTCGGGAGGTTCACCTACGTGGGACTGGCGTTGAGGCCGGTCATTGGAGGTGCCGCCATGTGCTGCTTGTGAGGAGAGGAGCACGCAGACCAAGGCCTCCTTAGCGCACCGTGTCCTGGAGACAGGCTCTGGGGACCCCTCCTGCATCTTGCTGGGGCCTCAGCTTGCCACAGCGTGAGTCGTCCTCCCTCTTCGTGACACTAGGAGGACAGTGGATTCCCATAGCTCAGCTGTACGTCACGGTCCAGCTGGAGAAGGAGGGGAGGGACGCCCCTGTCGGGGATCCACCAATACGGCTGCTTCCTTCAGCAGCGATACAGAGATCTTCAGCCTTTCCTGGTAGGGATCGCAATGACACTTGTGCAAAGAAAGCACGCCTCCAGACTCGACTCGTTCTGGCCCCATCAAAGCTCCTGGGCTCCACAAGCAAATCACGCCAGGCTGGCCGTGCAGACAGAAGCTGTAAACAGCTTTAGATTGGCTTTGCGGACAGTCACATCACTGTTCTGATGTACGGAGAGAGTTGCAAGATCTGTGGCTTTTAGAGAGAATGGCAAAACATGAGCACATAGTTTGCAGAGGAAAAATGTGAATTCAGTGAAATAAGAATGGAAGTTTGTGTCACTGAAGGGAGGGGCTCGTTTGACTCGGGAGAATGGGAGATAATCATCTCTGTTACCCTGGCTGTCTAGGAATTACAGCAAGATCAACTGACATAGGAAATAAAACTGAAGATGTTCTTCATAAGCCATTTATTAGTCAGGAAATGTGGAGATCCAAATACGTGCCAGGCTCCACATCCCATGTTAACCACTTTGGCTATAGCAGGTGAACAACAAAAAATCTTTGCCTTCACCGTGCTTGCATTCTAACAGGTAGAAACCAAAATAAATAAACAAAAATAAAAATAATGAATCATTAAACAGCATTGTAGATTATCGGATGATGAATTCCAAGGGAAAAAATAAGGAAAGAATATAGAGGGGTTTTTTTTTTTTGAGGGGGGTGGCTTAAAATTATAAAAACTGTGGCCAGGGAAGTCACACTAAGGAGTTGACATTTGCCCAAGTACTGAATGAAGTAAGGGAGTGAACCATGGGTTGACTGAGAGAAGAGCATTTGGGAACAGAGGAGAGAAAGTGCAAAGGTCCGGAGGCAGGCAAAGCCTGGTTTGTACAAGAGCATGAGGGAGTCCACTGTGGTTTGAGGGAGCTCAGGGACATGAGGTCAAAGCTGCCCGGGTGATGCTTTTTTGGCCACTATGTCGGGGATTTGACTTTAACCCGAGTGAACCGGGCAGCTGCTGACGGGTGTGAGGGAAAAGGCGTATAAATTGACCAGTGTTTGCTGGATCCTTCTGGGACTCTGTGAGAAGGGTGATTGGTTAAGAAGCTGTTGCGCGAATCTAGGAAGGCTTGGTGGCGACTTCACCAGGGTTTTGGCAGTGGATGTCCTGAGGAGTGTGCAGGGTTGGCAGGGTTTGCTGACCCGCTAGGTGTGGGCTGTAAGGGAAGACAGGAGTCAGGGTTTGGGCTGAGCCCCGGGAAGCATGGAATTGCTGTGTTTTGAGATGGGATCTCGCTCTCCCTCTCGCTCTCTCTTCCTCTCTTCCTCCCTGCAGGAGCACTGGGTTCAGGGTTAGCTTTGGGACTGCAAAGCTTCAGACACTACTGGGGATTCCAGTGCATGAGTGAGTTCTGGACTTCAGGGAGTGTCAGTTAGACTAGACTTCCAGGGGACCCTCCTTGGTGACAGAGTCCACATCACATTCCCCAGAGGGTGTCCCCGTGTCCCCTGCCAGCCTCCCCGCGCCCCACACTCAGCCGTTGACTCCAGAGCCGCGAGGAGACCAGCCAGTGCTTTTGTTTCTTTGCTGGTGATCGGATATCTGCTGTCTCTGGAATGGATGTTCCCCCGTCTCCACCACTGTGGACAAGATGCCTGAGTTTTCATCGCACACCACTGATAACACGGCTCATGACCTGTCTGCTTTGCGCCCTACCCCCTCCCCCGGACCCGGGAGGGGTGTCTCCCGTGAGTCCGTGGCACTCGAGCCATCCTTCCATAGCTCATGTCATCACGCTGTGGCTTCGGCTGCCTGAGTGCTTACCTCTGCTGCCTCGCCCGCCGTCCTCTGACCGCTTGTAGCTCAACCCCCCACCCCCCCACCTTGCTCCCGTCACAGGGACATTCTGCCTGTCCTTCAGGTCTGGCTGGGACGTCCCTTTCTGGAAAGCTTCGTCTGGCACCTCGAATTCGGGTGAAGTGTGTGTCCTGGGTGCTCCAGCAGCTTCCTGTGCTAGCTTCTCCTACAACACGTGACACTGTGTGTGCGTCTTCTGTGGGGTCCAGGAGGATCCCAGCAGAAGGGACGGCTTATTACTGGGTTAGCACGCAGCTCGCACTCAGTGACTGTGATTTCATTCTTTTTGCCTTCTTCCCTCTCCCCTCCCGCCCTTCCTTCTCGCTTCCGATATATCCGTGTTCAGTCCCAGACGATGAAAGGGGAAGGGTTGAGCAAAGAAACTCTTGGAAGGCGGCATGTGGGAGCAGAAGGGGGAAAGCCTAGCGGAGAAGCGGTTACGGTTGTTGGTCAACAGCAACGGCAAGAAACGTGCGGTTGGAACATTCCGTTGCATCTGTCATTAGGACTTTGCACAGGAGCTGCGTGTGAAGAGTTTGAATGCCTTTGTTCGCGCCTTTCCACGTGCCCATTCATTCATTTCTTCACTCATTCACTCGGTGAACATTTGCACGAGGACCTAATGGGCCGCACAGGGGAAACGATCACCACACTGGGGGTTTAACCATCCTGCGCCTCTCCCGGGTGTGCTGAGCTCCCCTGCTCGAGCCCCACCCTCTCGGGTTTCACGTTGTCGACTGCCCAGCACGTTGGACCCTTTGTCTCTGCGTTGGCATCTACACGTCCGTGTGGCTGTAGGGGTCACATGTCGCCTTGCCTTCCCCGGGCCCCCCACTCAGCCTGGAGATGCGTTGCTCCCCCCTGATGGATGACCACCAGGAACTACACCTGGCTGGAGGGGTGACGGGGTGTGCTTTCTTGATGTGTTTTTGGCTAGACCTTGAGAAATTTTGCTTCCTGGGCAATTTAGTCATATTTTATGAAGATCATTTGTCAGTGGCTGGAAAATCGGACGCGCATGATGTGTGGCTGGGGAGGACTAATGAGCCCTTCCTTCCACACTCTGTCAAAGTCAGGTGCGATGCCCAGAGCAGAGCTTGCTTCAGTAGCACAGGCGAATGTGTTCTGATGACTAAGAAGGCGCAATATGCATATTTTAAAGCTCCTGTGACTTCTCAAAACAGCCTGCCGCCATGAATTTATCTGGTGGCTGGACATGGGACACGCTTGGGACTTTCCTGAGGGCCCTGTCAGCTTTCACTCACCTCTCCGGATCTGGGCTCTACAGCTCTTAACCTGTGAATAATCCCTTCAAAACAGAGCCCCAAGAACAGGCATAAACATTCAAAGTAAGACCGAGTGCTCTTCTTCCCCCCCCTCTGGCCGACGATCTGGGATGTCAGGAGCATGTACGTGTAAGAAAGCGGGTGGAGAGCTGAGGCATGGTGTCAGCTCATCGCCTTTGCCTTGTTTGGTGGGATCGTTGATGTGGAGGAGGGGCCACAGGTTCAAGAGGAAAGGGTTCCAGTCAAAGGAGCGTCTGACTCTGGGGTTCCCAGTCTTGGCCAAGCTGTTCATTGCAGAGCCTCACCTCCGATTCTGTGTGACCAGGGGCCTGGCCAGGGGCGGCTCTCAGCCCTCCTGCACCAGTCCAGTGGCTACCTCCCCATAACATCCCAGTTTCAGGTCTGCTGGTCCCGTCATATTCAACAGCTCAGTCTTAGGGATAAGTCCGCACTGTGAGTCACAGCTCAACAAGCTGTTGGGTATATGGCTGTGACTCTTGCCCACGTGCACTGAACATCCAGCTGTAACCCATCACCTGGTGCAAATCCCCCGAACTCACCCGGCTCCCAGAGCTTCTGGTTTCCACCACCCCCTAAGGAAGCGAGATGGGGATTTCTTGCTCTGGGCCCACCCACCCTGGAGACCTGTTTTCTTTCCGAAAACATCATGCATTCCCCAGGCCCCATTAGTTCCTTCTTTGCTTCCAGAATACCATTCCGAAAGGACTGTTTCTGTAAAACTCGTGTTTTTTTTTTCTTGCCTTCCAGTCTTCCCCGTGAGGGGCTCAGTTCCTTTCGAACAGGAACAGAGAGGCCATGTCTGTTCTCTCTGTGTTTCTAGCCGCTCACTCTGGCCCGAGGGGCATTGTTTCCTTGGTGGACATGCTGGGAGATGGTGACTTTGCAGGGCTGAGCAGAACAGGTAGGATTTATGTTCTTGTGCCAGGGTCATGCAAACACAGTTACACATATATTTGAAATTGCAATAATTGTCACAAAGGGAAAAACAGAAAACCCAAAAGCATGGATACTTGCTCTGGCCCCCTCCTAGCACTGGTTGTGAGGCTCAAACCCTGAATGATGTACTCACGTCAGCCACTGACAGAACCCTTTTTTTTTTTTTTTAATTTTTTTAATGTTTATTTATTTTAGAGAGACAGAGCACAAGCAGGGGAGGGACAGAGAGGGGGAGACACAGAATCCAAAGCAGGCTCCAGGCTCTGAGCTGTCAGCATGGAGCCCGACACGGGGCTTGAACCCACGAACTGCGAGATCGTGACCTGAGCCGAAGTCGGCCGCTTAACCGACTGAACCACCCAGGTGCCCCGACAGAACTCTTAACGTTTGAGGTCCCTTCCTTTTTTCTTTAAAGGTTTTAAATTTATTTTGAGAGAGAGAGAGAGAGAGAGAGAGAGAGAGAGAGAGAAAATCCCAAGCAGGCTCCCTCACTGTCAGCACAGAGCCTGACGCAGTGCTTGATCTCACAAACCATGAGATCATGACCTGAGCCAAAGTCAAAAGTCAGATACTTAACCAACTGAGCCACCCAGGTGTCCCACAGTACTTTCCTTTTAAAGTTTTTTTTTTTTTTAATTTAAACAAAATTTTTTTGTGGGGTCCTTTCCATTGATGGCTGGACCCTGCTGTGTCCCCTGCGGTGGGCTGGGTGCTGGGGATTCAGTAGTCAGCCATTCGGTACATGTTAGTGGCAGTAAGAGGTGCCAATTGAGAAACACAATAACCGAACGATGTTGATCTGTAGGAGACCCTTGAAGAGTGGCTGTCAGGTCAGGTGGCCTTGGCTGGGCGGTCGGGGAAGGGCTCTGCTCTGAGAAGGTGATGCTGGAGCGGAGACCACAGGGTGATATGGAGCCAGCCTGTCACCCAGGGAGAGGAGAGTCCGTGAGCAGTGCACCGAAGCAGAGGAGAGGAGAGTCCGTGAGCAGAGAACCGGAGAAGGGGAGCCCTGGGATGTGGAAACTGGCACACCCATCTGAGGGCGCGTGAGGAAGGGGGGCTGTGTCTTTGGCATTTGGTCCTGAGGTGGGCAGCCTGGCAGTCCTGGGCACCGGAGGGGAGATGCTCGAAGGCTCTGTCGATCACCTGTGCTACGGTCACTGGCCGTGGACCTGGCCTTCAGCGCTCGCTGACATCTCAGATTCAGGCCCAGAAAACCCACCATTGGGCCCTTCTCCAAAGCGGGCTGAGTCTCCAAGCCCCCCGGAGCTCAAGGTGGGAATTTGATTTCATTTGAACTTCAGCCGTTTCCATTGCCTTTGAAATCTCATTCAGTTGAGTTTAATAACACATAAATAATTCATGAAGGCTGGGGAAGGAACGGAAAATGAAAATAAAGAAATGCATTCACCGCAGTGCATGAAGGGGCACCTTGATATAGCTCTGCCCCTATGCGCAGCGGGCCGGCAGATTCGCGAGACCAAAGGGCGGCGCGTCCCCCTCTTCCGGACACTCGGGGTCATCTCAGGGCCAGGGCTTGAGGAACGGATGGGCAGGTGCCCCACCCTGCAGCCCAGCCTGCCTGATGCGCATTCGCCTCTTGGCCATCGTCCTCTCCGAACCCCTGTTTCCTTGCACGGACGATGTAGGTGCCTTTACTAAAATACCTGATTTAGGCCAGTGTCATGAATGGACGGGAAACAGTTAGATCAGGGTATTTACATGTGCTCACGCACCACCCCGGGACTGCCTGGTGGCTGCACGCAGAGGGACGTGGCCGCACCAGAGAGAGCTGGCTGTTGCTGCCTGACCCGGCCATCTGTCTCTGCACCCCCAAGGACGGGACACACAGGCACTTGCCTGAGTGCCCAGCCTCACCTGTGAAGAACTACAGGAGTGTTTAGTCTGAACCGCATCAGACTCTTAGGTCCTGCCCTCAGCTCATAGGAAATAACAGGACAGAGAGTCTAGTGTGTGGGGGCCAGAGGAGATCACTCGAAAAGTCTGGGGGTGGGGACAGGGGACAGCTGTCCTATTCCTTCCAACAGGCCGCAATGTGCGGTGGGGCGGGGCACCGCTGGGGTGGGTGCATCATACGTTGGAGCACATGTGACCGCCACGGGCAGCTCGTGAGCTCAGGGTATCTCCTTCGTGGACACAGGCCAGCTCCATGAGCCATTTCTGAACAACGAGGGAAGTTATCAGAGGGACTGGGACAACATGAGGAAATTACATTTGTCGTTTAAAAAGCATGAGATGTTTCTAATTAGTGACGTAGGAAAATATCCAGGGCTTGAGGTCTCCATTCTTTTTATAAAATTGTTTTTTAAAGTTTGTTTTTGAAAGAGAGAGAGCGCGCACACACAAGTGGGGGAGGGCTAGAGAGAGGGGGAGACCGAGAATCCCAAGCAGGCGCTGTGCTGACAGCAGAGAGCCCAATGTGGGGCTCAAACTCATGAACCTTGAGATCATGACCTGAGCTGACGTCAGAAGCCGAATAACAACCCAGGTGCCCCCTGAGGCCTCCATTCTTAAAAGTCGCCCAACACTCAGCTTTTTTTAGAAGATGCACCCTAAATTGTTTACAGGTAAACTGTCCTCATGTTTGTATTTACTTGAAATAATTTTTAAACCAGATACAGAAATGATGTGGAAAACGAGTAACAATTATGTACGTCTGGATGCTGGGTACCTGACAATTAATTAGACTCTACACATTTTTATTTTTTTATTTATTTAAATTTTTTTAAAGGCATAGTTTTATTTATTTTTTTTAAAAAAATTATTTTTAGGCAGAGAGAGAGAAAAAGAGAGAGAGAGAAGGGGAGAGAGAGAATCCCAAACAGGCTCTGTGCTGTCAGTGCAGAGCCTGACTCGGGGCTTGATCCCACACCTGATCATGAGATCATGACCTGGGCTGAAATCAAGAGTCGGATGCTTAATTGACTGAGCCACCCAGGCACCCCTGTGCATTTTTAAATAACATAGTTTTTTTTTTTTAAAGTTGACCACAAAGATTTGAAAGTTGATACACGCATTTTATCCCTGGTTGGACATTATTCTTAGCCGGGGAGAGGTGGTAAGAATTAGTTGGTCTGATTAACAGTCCATTAACCACCCGTCGTCACCTGTCCGAGGACATTGAACCTCTGAAGGAGTAAGGCCCTTGGAGGCACATGGCTTGATGGCAGAGGAAGGAGAGGGGACCCTTCAGAGGTCGGCATCTTTGGGGGGGAAGGAGGTCTGTGGGGGCGCCAGCTCCTTATCCCCGCTGAGTCTCTGCGTCCTCACGGTGACACGGGGTACGTCCTGGTGACACGGGGTAGTGACTGTGCGGCTCCTAGGAACGTCATGAGAATCAGACGACAAAACCTACTCGGAGCTCTTCTGAGAGAGCCTGGCCCACGGTGAGCACTCGGCAAACGTTAGCCCCTGTGAGGGTCGCAGGTGTCCACACCGTGCAGGCACCTGGCAGAGGGAATCGTGATTAATGCCAGTGCCTGATGGAAAATATTTATTCCAGTTATTTTTCTGGCCTGGATGGTGCCAGAGAGGATGATAAAAATACAAACAAGCAGGTATTTTTTAAATTTTGTTTGGGAGCATGATTTAGTTGATGAAATTAGGTGTCTCTTCTGATCTGTTTTTATTTTGTCCTCATTGTGGACGTAAAAGCCCATCTAAATGTAACTAGAGAAAATCCACTTGTGGTGTACTGACGGGGGCTTATGAGTAGTTCCGAGATTGATGGCGTGTGGATGTGAGGGCAGGTTGTGTAATTGGGGATAATTTGTCCACATCGTTAAAATACTTTTAGGTGTAAGGCAGAATCCTTGTCCTTGACAGAAATGGTGAAACACACATTTTAAACTTTTTTAAAATGTTTATTTAGTTTTGAGAGAGAGACAGCATGGGGTGGGGGGGCAGTGGACAGAGAGAGAGGGAAACTGAAACAGGCTCCAGGGTCTGAGCTGTCAGCACAGAGCCCGACACGGGGCTCGAACCCACAAACCGTGAGATCATGACCTGAGCCGATGTCAGAGGCTTAACCGACTGAGCCACCCAGGCGCCCCACATTTTAAACTTTGGAAAAGTGTTTTTTTTTTAAAGTTCGGTTAGGGGGTGCCTGGTGCCTCAGTCAGTTAAGCATCTGGCTCTTGGTTTCCGCTCAGGTCATGATCTGGCGGGTCATGAGATCGAGCCCCGAGTCAGGCTCTGCGCTGACAGCGTGGAGCCTGCTTGGGATTCTCTCTCTCTCTCTCTCTCTCTCTCTCTCTCTCTCTCTGCCCGTCCCCTGCTCATACTCTTGCTCACTCTCTGTTTTTCAAAAAGAATAAAAAGAAATAAACTTCATTTAGGCCAGCATGGGCGGGGACTGGCCCGGAGGACCCATTCTTGCCAGCTCACCTTCCTTTATTCCAGAAATCCTCCCCGCGTTCATCTGTCCTTTATTCCAGAAATCCTCCCCACGTTCATCTGTCCTTTATTCCAGAAATCCTCCCCATCAGCAAGGCTGGGAAGGTGGACGGGTGCCCATCACGTCTGAAGGAATGGACAGTAGGTGTCCTATCAAGTGTGGTGACAGAACTGTCACCGACATTTATGCCACAGATCCCGTCAGCCAGCCAGGCAGCTTTGTCAGAGACCTAGTACCTGGTGAACGTGAGCCAAGGCCTACATTTTCAGCAAAGGATAGACAAAGACACCTAGGAAGGCTGTAGCAAGGAATGCACTCACAGCCGCTGAAAGGAGTCTTGAAAACGTTGCCACGGGCTTTATCGTCTTCTCCGAATACTCTGCAAGAATATTTTGCGGAATTGAGCTCCTGAAGGAGGAGGTCACACCGTCTCTTTTCTCTGGTCGGCGACAAGGTACTTCTACCCAGAGCCTCGTCTACCACAGCCCCGGGCAGGCCACCAGACGCCGAGCATATACCAATGTCTAGTTCAAGGGCGGACTCTCTCTTATCCATGGCAGAATCGTCCCTTTGGGGTTATCTGGCCCTGACATTCACTGGCTGAATTACCTTGGGCTAGTTATGTAAACTCAGAAGAGTCCTGGTTTTCTTATCTGCAGAGTGGGGATAACAGGACCCAACCTGTGTCACAGGGATATTATAAAGATTAAGTGAGACCATGGAAAGCCATCTACCCAAACCATCTATCTCGAGCCTGACACAATAAAAAAGGCAATTTTTATTCCATTATTGAGGTGGAGGGAGGAGGAATAGGGGAGCACGGCACAGAGGTTATTTCCCAGGGAACTTCAAAAATTCCCTGTGAGTGTTATGATCCTGAGCAGGGGGGAGTCACCGTGCCGTCTCATGCCCTCCCCGGTTAGTGCACCACCAGACTCCCAGGCGGCCTGCAACCCGGAGAGTGGGGGACGGCGCTGTCCGGATCAGCCACACCGTTCATCTGTCATCAAAGTGAACCCATCCCACAGAATCCCTCTTTTCTCAGTGTTTCCACCTGTGCCCAGGAGGCTTCCGTAGCTTTCGTCGCTGCTGGGATGTCTGCTCTCACTTACGCGGACTTTCTGCAGCATCTGGGTGTGTGTTTGGGCTGAACGCTGGCCAAGAGGCGGGCGTCCGATTCCAGCACAGGCTTGCCTGGAGCCATGGGGTCTGGGTGGGCACGGCTGGTGGAAGGAGGTAAGGAGTTACTCAGTAGCTGTGTCGCCCAGCTCATTGGCATGCTGACATCAGGAGGCGTGAGGTCTTGTCCTTTTCTCCAGGCTTCATGGAGCACAGAGGTTCTTGACGTCGGACCCTTCTGCAGTTGGCAGATGTTACTAAAGACAGGTGCATCTTGTATCCCCAAGGGCAACCGCATGCAGGAAGACTTGTCCACCCACCTGCCCCTGCCCCACAGCATGTGGAGGCAAGTTCTGCACTTGGTGTGATACATATGGCCCATGTAACTGAAGTCACGTTGTTCTCAGTCCTCATTGTAGGGTCCCGCTTACAGCCGTTAAGAACCTCTAAGCCAGCCGATGATGAGCTTTGACAAAGTACTCCTGTGGCTTTAGCTGAAAGAATAAATCGAATCATAAACCATTAAGGTTTATTTGTGACCCCCACAGGTTTTAAGAACTTTATTCCAATGTCCCTCATCAGATGGGTGGCCTGGAATGTTTGTGGCCATCAGTCAGGGCGGTAATGCTGCACAGCTCACCAGCCATGCATCTCGATCGTCCGTGGGTGGGGTCCGCGCCTGAGGTCTGTGACTGAGACTGTTCAAGGGGACTGTGGATCCTGCCATTTGCTCCCGCAGACACTTGCCGGAGTGTGTCAGTTCCAGCGGGAGGAGCTGTGGCTTTCGGGTGCGTACAACCTGGAGAGAGTGAGCTCTTTGGGTTTGGTTGGTTGACTTTGAACCTCGGCCTCTCACTTGTAAAACGGCCAGTGCAGACCTACACGAGCTGGTGTGAGTGCACAGCCATTCAAATAGTGACATCCATGTGGCTGACTCGAGTGCACTTTCCCGAGGGTTGGATGGTAACACTGTTGTCGCCATGGATTGATGAGTGTGTGAGGTGACCCTCCCCAAGAGCCCGGATGCTACGCAGAAGGAAGAGGGTCTCTCTCCGGTTATGAGCAGCTTAGATGTGAAATCCAATATAAAACCAAGTGTGCATTTACATGACAGATGGTCAAATCCTTACGTTTTGCAGAACGTTCGATGTTCGTTCTTCACATGACCGCTATTGCGGGCATATGGTATGTGCACTAAATGAGACGTGTCTCCTTTGGTTAGTTACTCAGACAGATCGTAAAACTTCTTCAGTCTGGGACTGTCTTCCGCTTCACGTACATTCTCTCCTTCAAAGGAGAATTGAATAAAACAATAGTTGAATGGATGGATGGACATTGACTTTCTTGGGAAAAAAAAAAACAAAAAACCTTTGTATCTGATACTTTGGTTTGCAGGAGAATAAAGTATTTGATTCTGATTGGCCTTTAGAAACCAGGGCCCCCGAATATCCTCCTTGTTGAGGAGACAGGAAGCATTTATGTTCTGGCCTCAACCTGCTCCACAGAAACTTCTCCGTTAAGTTTGTCCTCAAGAGATTTATTTATGATTAGATTTGCTTATTCTTTCAGAGTGTCAACACGTGAGTAAGCAAGAGGTTTACTTTCCCCAGTAAAACAAATCCTGAGCCCTGATCTTTAGTAGATGTCTGAGAATTACGTTTTCAGTGTCTACAATTACGTTTTCAGTGTCTACGATTCAAATATTCCTTCATCGCCACCTCCCTTCACCATTTCAGCTTTTTACAAACTAGTAGTTTCTCCTTGTATTATTTCTGATTCGCCTCCCTTGACCTTTGCTTTACTTATAATCCAGGCAAATTTTCGTTGAATCAGATTCCACAATTATCCAAGGCCTGTCTCTTTTCCTAGCAGGTGGACTCAGAGAGCAATTCTAAGAAAACGAGATAATAAGAATTAGAGAACAAAACAAAACAAATTCTTTTTTTTTTTTAATGTTTCTTTCTGAGAGGCAGAGGGAGAGGGAGACACAGAATCGGAAGCAGGCTCCAGGCTCCGAGCCGTCAGCACAGAGCCCGACGCGGGGCTCGACCCCGTGAACCGTGAGATCGTGACCTGAGCTGAAGTTGGTGCTTAGCTGAAGTGAGCCATCCAGACACCCCTCAAGAAAACAAATTCTAAGCTCTGACTGGGTCCAGGGCAGACACAGACGGTCCTCATTCCTGAGCCTTCTCCATCTGCAACACGGGTCAGTGTAGTGCATCCTCAGTGCTCCCCAAGATTCTCAGGCCTCAAAAAGACCTCTTTTCGCTGGCCTTCGTTTTTTGTGGCAGCGAGGTGGGCCCCTGGGAATTAATACACGCTCACCCAAAAATATGCACTGAAAGGACTGCTTTGTGAGACTAGCAGAAATTCAACCTAGGCCTCTCATTCCAAGCCTCTCACTTACTAGATCGGTGCAGACATCCTGTTACTGCGTAAAATACAACAGATTGGTAAACATCACAATTTCACATAATGGTCACGACTTAATCACGCAAAACGATTTATTGGAGACGTGGATACACAGCACGCCCTGCTTTTACCTTTGAGGCTCATATGTTACCTTTAAGGAAATGTTTTTTTCTGACTTCTTATTTGGAGGTTTTTTAAACGTCTGAGTACTACAGCTCTTGGTTTGTGTTCTCCTATGTGATTCGATATACTCAGCACTCTGGTGTCTTTGTCTCTTCTTTGGCGAGAGAGGACTGTAGGTTTTGGACTTACCTCATTGCTAGTTTCTTTAAAGAATGTGGATTCCTGGAAATGAGATCAAGTTTCTTTACTCTCCCTCTTCTAGCTTCTCTTGTAAACTTCCCTTTTTTCATTGTCCAGCATGACCTGGAACCCGCCAGCTCGCTGCTCTGAATTGTAATGATTTTTGCAAACTGAACGTCACCTGCCTTGAGCTTAGGAGAGGTGCGCGTTAGAGACGGCTGCTTTTAGTGAACGTACGGTCGCTGACATTTGCTAAATCTGACCCGCACACTGGGGTGGATGGGAGAAGGCTGGCTAAGATATACAAAGTGCAAGTGAGTAGATAGGGAGCAGAGCCATGCCTGGCGTTTCTGGGGGAGGAACGTGGCGTGGCCGAGAATGCCCAGTACTGGGTTCTGGGACCAGAGCCTAGGGGGTGACACCAGTGTCTCGTCGCTCCGCTTCGGGGGCTAAGCCTGCTGTAATCATGCCTGCTGAGAAGTACAGCAATCTGGATGAGATTGAACTGGCTACAGATAATGGGACCAAAGAGGAGATGCTTGCATCTGAATTGCAGGGATGTCGTATGGAAGCTGAGAGAAGGAAGAAAAAAAGAAAGACCTGTGAGTGATTGTTAGTGTCACCCGCGTCACAGGTAGATGTCTCTTCCTAAGAGATGTGGCAAGTTTAGAATAAATAACAAGGAAATACAAGTGGTTTTTTCAGACAGCGATGAATGCCTTCTTTCTTCACATCTGAAGTGGCATATCGTGGGAAGTGTCTTCAACTTCATGTCTGAGATGGCAGGAAGGTGACAATGCGTTGATTTTTGGCAGGGAATGGAAAGTCCCAAGATATGCCTTGCAATCTGGATGTTGTTGTTTCCAGATGATCACTGGCATTTTTGTAAAATATGAACACCTTCCTGAAGGTCAGCGATCCTCAGATAAAAGGACGGGGCAACAGAGCCATGCGGGTCATGCACCTTTTCTGGAGGGGGTCACGTGCCTTTTGGCATTTTGATAGTCACATGGACACACAATGTTGCCTACAACAAGGGCACCATGAATGCTGGGTTTGGGTGAAGGGAAATGTCTGTGGTCCGTGGCAGCCAGGATCTGGGCCCTCCGACAGTGTTTATACAAAACAAACGTGTGTGCCATTGGTGGGCACACGTGGGCACGCCTGGAGGGGCCGTTGTAGAGTCGTAAAGAAGGCGAAACTCTTCCAATCTGTGTTCAATACGTGCTCCAGTCCCACGCTAGGCTGGAAAGCTTTGGTGCCGCCCCTCTGAGTAGACCTGGGTCTCTGCTGGGTCCCTCATCCGATCTCGTAAACACATCCATCAACACGTGTGCACACCGATTCTCTATTGTTTCTTATTTCTCTAAAATAAAAACTAACTGTAGAAACTTCATTTTATATTATCTCAGGGGACACAATGCCGGGATAGGTAATGTCAAACTCTTTCAACAGGTGAGGAGAGGGAGACTTAGAAATACTAGGTAATTTACCTGCGATGGATTTTTCCAGCATCAACTTGTGATGTTGGTATTTCCAAGAGTCTTCTTCCCAGTGTATATGGTTCTGGGACAGCATTGGCTGAAAGTGGGGTGGAGAGAGATTTAGGAGGTGAAAGGAAACAGCGGTTGGAGGTGGTGAGAGAGAAGGGGAGCTACCAGGGGGCCTCACATTGCCTTCCCTGACCTGTGTCCAACTCCCTTCCTGGCCGCCAGCCGCGCTGACCAACAGTGACCCCAGGGCCACCAAATGCTTGGCTCTTCTCTACAGAAAGGACCCCTGGGCCACACCAGATGCTGCAGCTCTCTTGTACAGACCTTTACTCCCCCATCTGTACCCAGAAATGGGGCAGGTCTAATTCCTGTAATAGATTATCACTCTGTAAGAGTCATGGCTTTAACTCTCCAACCTGAACTCTGGCTGTACGCTCCCGTGGCGTTCCAGCTTTCTATTCTATGTAAACATTTGGTTTTTACCATATATCACTGCATTCTTCTGCATTAAAATTTCTCCTTTCTTACTTATCTATCCTGTGTTTTGTGTGCTCATTTTTAAAGGTTTTTTTTTCCTAAAACATGGTGCCCTGAGCTAAAGATTGAAGAGTCAAGGGTAAGGGTGGAAATCCCCCATGGGTAGAAAGCCCTGTGCTTTGTAAGACTAACATAAATAGCTCCTTATAACTTTCTAAATTGATTACCACCAGTCTGCGGAGAAAGCCTGATTTGATGGGAACTTGAAGGAACCCATCCTGGAATTAAAGATCCACGCTGAAGAATTCGTAATGGTCAGTCTAGCTAGATAGAGATCTGTCGGTTTTGTTGATCTTCGAAGAGCCAACCTTCACCTTCGTTAATTTATCGCTTTTCTACTCTCTTCTTCCTGCTCTGTCCTTTATGCCCTTCCTCCTGCTTGCCTTGGGTGATGTTTGTTCTCCTTCTGCCAGCTTCTTAAGGTGGGATGTTAGGGTATTATTTGGAGGCCTTTTCTCTTAATATAGGCATTTACAGCGAAGGGTGGCTTTTGCTGCATCACCTAAGTTGTGGTACGTTGTGTTTTCATTTCCATTCAGCTCCAAGGATTTTGTCATTTCCCATGTGGTTTCTTCTTATTTGTTAGTGTGCTGTTTCGTTTCCATATATTTGGGTCAATTTTCAGTTTTCTGCCTGTTCCTGATTTCTAGATTCATTCCACTGTGATCAGGAAATATATTGGTATGATTTGCATCTTTTAAATGTCTCGAGACTTGTTTTGTGGCCTCGCATACGGTCCACCGTGGAGAACGTTCCACATGCACAGAGGGGCACATACGTCCTGTTGCTGTCGGCGGGGAGAGCTTGTGGAAGAGACGACAGACTCGGGCTTCCCACACCTTCTTTTTCTATCTGGAGACGCCACATCAAATATCAGCATCTACTGTTCGGGCTGTCTGCTGTTTAAAATGGCCCATCATCCCAGACCAGAGACCGTTCAGCCGACGGCATTCCTCACGATGGTGGTAATTACTGAAAATAACCACGTGTGACCACGCTTTTCAACTGGAATAGCACTTTTTCTTATTTCCCATTTAGTGCCCTCTTGAAATTTGCACGTAGAGCTAAGGATGGGCACAGCTTCAGAAAACACTGGACTCGTGTGTATGTGGGCCTGAAGTAATTACCTCCGAGGAGCTGAAATAATGATTAGAAATGGTTACTCCAGCACAGAACACTTCACCACCCCGTCCCCAGCGTGCTGAGAGGGGCTTGCATATGTCATGTTTGCATACTGATCCGAGGTGGTGTGGCGCAGGGGACGGGGTGTGACGAGGTAATATAAGGCATTCCGGGTGTGCCTGGTATATATAATGAGCCTTTAGCACAGAGTTGTATTTTTACTCCTGTTAAAAGTTATTCTTTTGGATTGTGAGTCTCATAATCTTTACGTGCTGATCATCAGATCCTCCATACTCTAACCATCACACCTCCTCTCTCTGACCATCAGACCCTTGTCTCTCTCTGGCCATCAGCCATCGAGTGAGTCTTAAGCCAGCTGCCGGTGGCATTCATGGACAGATCTTTGTTGTTTTTCTGTCCAAACAATCTGTGCCTGAAGCCTGAACTGACGAGAGACACCAGAGTTATTTATAGCAAGAAAAAGAGGCATCTCGAGGGAAGTGAACTACAATAGAATGTAAACTAACAGAATAACAAACGTATAAAGAACACGCACCCCAACCGACTGAATTGCCTTCAGTGATCCCCAAAGCCTTCTGTGTTTGGCTCATATCAAGTAATTACATCGGGAGATAACTGCTTCCCTCCTGTGCTGTGCTCCCACGGCCGACATGGCTTCTTCCTTCAAAGTGAATTTCAGGGCTTGCTTTGGGGCAGTGCTGTGAACTTGTCCTGGTTGGTCTAACTTTGGTGGAAGCTCGATCTCACAACTCTTCCTTGAGCATTTGATCAACATTTACATGGAGGGATTTGCTCTTAAAATTGTTAGGCAGATAGCTCTTTTTTTGTTTGTTTGTTTGTTTGTTTCCAGCAAGAATGAATGACATTTTACAAGCTGGGCAGTCTGCTCGGCTTCTTCTTTACTTTCTGAGAGCTGTCTTCTCCCAGACTAACTCTGCTCTTTCTTTGTGGCCCACGGCACTGGGAGGCACTAGCTGCATTGGGGTTATGTTGATGAATGAGGAGGATGAGGTGTGCATTCCTTCAGCAAACACCGCTGAATGCTTCCTGTGTGCTAACCGTCGAGTGACCTACCAGGGACCCAGGAGACGGGACGGGGCGCCACGCCTCACGGGGCTCATCGTCTCCCTCGTTTGCTTGCTTCCTTGTTGCTACTTCGTCTCTCCCAGTCTTTTCCGACTTGGGTATCAGTATGAGGACATGTACAGAGCGTTGGGATGTGGGATGATGACACGGGAGAGGGAGTTAAGGAAGGAAGACCGCTTGTGGGCTGACACCTCAATGGGGTTGAAAGGATGAGAAGGGGCTGGTCTCCTGACGAGCTGCGAACAGGAGGGGAGGAGGAGAGTGAGAGAGAGTGGGGGCGGGGGCGCGTGTTCCAGAGGCATCTCCCAAGGGCTTGGAGGGAAGGTGCGTGGCTCATTATGGGACATGGGAAGCCGGTGTGGGTGCCACAGAAGGGGTGACAGCAGACAGCAGGGCTCCAAAACCCGGCGTGTAAGGAGTTGGCACATTATTCTCGATGCCATGACGAGCCACTCAAGTGTTGTAAGCAGGCGGTGGCAGTGCAGCTAGGAAGGGGAAATGCTCCCAAAATATCCAAAATAAAAGAAAATTGCTCATGGGTTTGATTTGCGGGTGGGGTGGGATGTTAGGGAATTCATGACGCTATCTGTGGTCCCGGCTGTCTGAGCAGTCTGTTTGATGTTGACACCATCATCTATAATGAGAAGACTGAGGGAAGGGGGAGGTTTCTGCCTGTGGAGCTGGGTACCCGGGAGAAGTCCAGGCAATAATGGCAACACTAGGCATATGGCACTGAGAGAAGAGGCCCAGACTCAAATAAGACATGGGAGGAGTTGGCCTGCCTCTAGGCAATATTTGGAGGGAAGTAATGACCGACCACACCTAGGAAGAAAAGGCTGATAGAGAGAAGACCCTTAAGATTCCAACAGAAGAGACTGCAGAGGTGTGTCTGCTGGGGTTGGAGACAAAAGAGTAAGGCGAGGACAGAAATGTGCCCCTTGGTTAGTGTGCAACAAGGAGGGCTTTGGAGAGTCTAAGAGAAACAACTTCCTGCCAGTTCACTAGAGTAGTGGAAATCAAAGCTGGATTAGCATTCACTGAAGGGTGAATGGGGGGGTGAGGAGGGAGGGACAATACTGTGTGGACTGCAAGAGACAGTGCTGTGGAAAGAAGCCAGGAATGAGGCAAGTGGCCTGCCAGGACCAGCTGAAGACACAAAATGGAATTTTCTGAAGTCCTTTCAAAATTCTACTTGGTTCACCTCATATACTGCCTCCTTCTGAAAACTACTATAAACCAGATTGTATGCATTGGATTGTGTCTTAGCTTTACTTCTGTTAAATAAGATATAGTCACATTAGAGAAAGACGTAACTATAAGACATAATTAGATGATGCGTAGATTCCCAAGGCAACTATTAAAGAGCTGTGCGCCTTTGTAAATGTATTAGATGCTACATTGGCAGGCGCTGAGGGAAAACAGTGAATGTCACATGGAGAGTCAATCCTTGCAACATGACTTCTTACAAGAAGGTTATCATTCCCACCAGCCATCGATAGGGTACATGCATTGGTTATTTTAGCAGTGGACAAAAACGGAGTTACACTGTTACTCATTGTCTTTTGCTGGCTCAGGTTAGGTGTGATGGCTCCTTGGGTTGAGAAATGGTGCCCTGGCTGGAGGCAAGAGTGAAGATTACGGGCTCACATCACAAGTTAAAAGAGAAAAGATCTAGGGCACCTGGGTGGCTGAGTTGGTTAAACAGCCGACTTCAGCTCAGGTCATGATCTCACAGCTTGTGGGTTCAAGCCCCGTGTCGGGCTCTGTGCTCTCAGCTCGGAGCCTGGAGCCTGCTTCCAATTCTGTGTCTCCTTCTCTCTGCTCCTCCCCTGCTTGTGTTCTCTCTCTCTCTCTCTCAAATAAATATTTAAAAAAAGCTAAAAAGAAAAACAGAAGAAAAAAAACCAGAAAAGATCTTTGTTCTGTTGGAGAGAGCCTAGAAGTAATAGGTCACAAGGAGACCATCTTTTAGATGATTTTGCAGAGTCGTAAATTGTCTCCCTATTTACGAAAATATCGTAGTTCATCTACGAAAATATCAAAGTTCATCTCCACTTTGACCTAAGTGCTCCCTGGCTTTGTGGGGCATGGTTGGTTGAGCCCTCAGTCTTGTGGTTGCCCCAGGAACTCAATGAAACTTTATGTCTGCAATTACCAAATTGCAATTTTTATATGGATGAAGTAGTCACCGCAGTATCCCCAGAAAATAAAACCAGGAATAGATTGGACAAAGGGCTATTTTTAATACAGCTAAATCCTTGATAGGGGTCATTGAACGTGAAGACGAAGTATGAAATCTATCAGCCAGAGATCTGCAACTTCTTTGAAATTCACTTTGGTTCAAGGAGAGGTAGCAGAAGTACTGAGAAATTGTCACCAACGTAAAGAGAATTGACATTTAGTTGGTTGAATATGCAACAGTGAGATAGAGCTAAGTCGAACTGTTGTAAGGGGATCCTGACCTATAAGTAAAGTGACCATATAATTGACCATCCAAACAGGGTACAGGGAGGGGAGAGAGGGGAGCTATTAATACTCATGTCGAGACAACAGGCATGAACGCGGCCGCCCTGGGAGACGCCGGGATGTGTGTCTCCCGGCGGAGATGTCCCGTTTGTGCGAACATTTTGGTTGTGTCCTCCCTGACATGAAAGACGAGAGCCCAGGACAGGACACTGCCCTCGTGGCAGATCAGTTAAACATTCCCTCGCAGGTTTGTTTCCGGGGTCAACAGGAGAGCAGTTTCAGGGGCTTGCACTGCAATTTTATACACAAATTTTAGAGGTTCTGCTGGGTTTTTGCCTCTCCTGTTGCTACCTGTTCCAATCTCTGCTTGAATTTATGCCTGGAGATGTGGTTGAAATGTGTTTGTGGCAGAATTAAGCCATTTCAAACCTGGCTACAAAAGTTAAAGATATATACACGTATTTAAAACAAAACGAAACAAAAAAAAAGGGGATTTGTATGCCAGGAAGAAAGCCCCAGCTCACGAGGCATGCCTCCTGAACATCCCGACTGTGCCATGAAAATGAAGACTTTATCATTTTCATTTCTAAAAAATCTCGATTTTTGTTCTCTAGTCGTACTGATTTTCTTCACTCGTAAACCCCAAGCTGCCTTAAACGATGCTTGCTGTCCTCGTTTTCCACCTCTGTGGAAGATCCCAAGCTTGGGGTCGTGGAGTTGGATTTATAGTAACTACCTTCAGTCGTGTGTGTCCCCTGTTCTTTTATTCCTTTGGAATTTCACTACTTCTTTTGGTAATGCTTTCCGTATTGCTGAAAAATGACACATAATCCTAACTTTGCAGTCCTATCAGCTACTGCGGATACGGTTTGGGCATTTGATAGGTACTGAGTTACACTGTTCGAAGCAGTTACCTTAATATCTCAGAGCCAGAAACAAAACCAAACTGTAATCCCAGTGATTGCTGTGGACACTTTAAGAAAGCACTTACCAGGAGAAAAGGGATGTCAAATATAGCACTTTTTTTTTCTTTTTTTGCCCGTGGCAGAAACGCATTACGTCTATTTCAGGTACAGCTATAAAACGGAATTACAACCTTTGATGAGGAAGTTGAATCGTAAAACGGGCTTTACTCACGTTGGCGAATCCCCAGCGTGTTACTCTGTGAGCTGCTTGCTGTGCGTGAGGAGCGGACGCGGGTGACCTCTTTGCGGCCAAGCTCTGTCTTCAAGGACCGCTGTTTGCCGCTGCCTCCTGCCTTTCTGATTGTGCTGGGGCGTGGGGTGGGGGACTTGCTTCTTCCGTGGGCCCTGGGCCAGAATGGGATCTATTTCTGTCCAAGAACAAAGACAGATGCTCCCTTGGTGAGGCCGTTCTTTGTTGGACCCTGACTTCACCAGACGCTTTCCGGCTCTGACATCTGTGCTGTGGGAGCTGCTGGCCGAGCCACAGCGGTCCTAGGGGAGGGCACCAGTTCACTTCTTTGTAGAAAGAAGCTCAAGTCCTCGGCCTATGAACACAAAGATAAGGGGCTCGGAATTGTGCTTGAGGGGGTGGGGTGGGGAGAGATGGGGGACTGAGGGCGCGAGAGGGCACCTTCGCAGGACACAGGGTGGCATATGGCCAGGGCCACCGGTGCAGTGTGGGCCCCCACTGGCTTGGCCAGCACTGGGACATCTTTATATCCCTGCAGTTTACTTGAGTGCATGAGCCTTTCCTCCTGGGAGGGGCTCTGGAGCAGTGTCCTGAGTGGTCTGTTGCCCGTGTGTCCTATAGACCGTGGCTCTAGCACTTTGCAGTTAACAGTGAATTGGGGGGCTCAGGCGGTTAAGCGCCCGACTCTCGGATTTCGGCTCGGGTCACGATCTCGCTGTTCATGAGTTGGAGCCCCGCGTTGGGCTCTGTACGGACGGCACGGAGCCTGGTTGGGCTTCTCTGTCTCCCCCTCTCTGCACGCTTTCTCTCTCTCTCTCTCAAAATATTAAAAAAGAAAAAAAGTGAGTTGGCACCTGTGACAGCAGCCATGCCTCCGGATGTGTAGCCAGAGGCACCCTCAGCGGGGGCCCAAATCGTAGTTTTCCTGCCTGGTCTCCCTGAGCCTGGGAAGTACGACTGCACAATCACTCATGCAGTGGGAAGTGGTTCGCCAGCCGAGGATTTTCCAGGCTTTCCTTGAATAACCCAAGATGCAGCATATTCCTCTCTGGGCAGGAAAGCAGGAGGAAGCAGTGGTCATTGGGCTTGGCGTCTCCTCTGCCTCGTTGAGGGCACCATACCCTCATCACGGATCCTTAAGATCTGTCTTCCTAGTCCTCTCGTCCCCCCCGCACACCTGGAAGGTTCCTCCCGCCAACATGCTGTCTTTAGAACCCTTCCACCTTGGCGAGTGGTGGTCGTGTAACCCAGAGCATGTCTGAGAGAGGGATCACGGGAGCTGGAAGTGGTCTTGATGCACATTTCTTCCACTCCATTCATTGGAGTTGGAGTGACTGATGGGCCGTGGGCAAGGTCATCTACCAGCTAGCCAGAGCCAGATTGCCCCTCAACGTGAGAGCTCTGAGCTGGTCTAGATGGTGGCTCCCTGAGAACCCAGGGCTGGTTACTATCAAAATTGTGGGCTGGAGTTCTGGTGGGTTTTGTTTCTTTGTTTTGATGCTGACACCGGGATCTGGGGTTCTTTTTGGAAGACAAAGCTGCCAAGCCCCAAGTGACAGGTGGCCAAACCTCAACCCTCCAGCCTCCCTCCTTCTCCCTCTCCTTTAAGCTGAAGACATAGGCTATTCAGAGAGGTCACCGTTTAGACTTCTGTTGTGAATATAAATAAAAGCGTAAAGGTGTCAGTATAAATAGGACTTCACAATACAAATGACATAAAGCAAGAAGAGACTGTACAAATGTGGCAAAGACAGCTCTGGACAAATCGCCCTGGAGAATGCCTGGGACAGATGTTTTCAGGTCATTCTGGAACACACTGCCTGTAGAGGAAGAATTCTTTTTGTAAAGTGTGGCAAGAGTCAGCATGAACATAAGCAAGGCAGCGTGTTTTAATAGATAAATGAGTGAGTTAGAAATCAGTAGGGAGCAGATTCAGACTCAAGAGCCAGAGGTCCTAACCCAGGGAACCGGGACAGACAACTCAGCTTCCCAGGTCTTAGGTTTCCAATGGAGGGGTGGGGGGTAGACGAGATCTCCAATCCACAGGATGGCTGAAGGTGTTATGTGGGGGGGAACGATGATCAAATAAGCTTAAGGATTTCTGGATTCTGTGCAATTAAATTTACGTATTTGTCCTAAGACCGAGAACCTATCTTAATCCAATAGGAAATAACAAAACTCCCCGAAGGGAACATGGCGTGTCGCCTAACCCAACTTACGTGACCAGAACGTCTTTTTTTCCCAAGGAGTATATGGTGTGACTGATGCTACACTAGACCCGTGTGGGGAAGATGGAATAAATGGCCTCAAAGGCCTTTCCTCTTCTGGCATTCCCTGGCTATGTCTGCCCAGAAGAGCCAAAAATTATATGTCATAGGTCCTCATTGCTAAATCAAATCAAAGCTCAGTATGATTAGTAAGGCCTGTTTATAAATAGGTCATCTCTTCAGCTGCTTCCTATCTTTTGTTCTGTAATTACACTGTGCATCAGGAAAGTTATCAAAATCCTATTTGGAGAATATTGGATTAGCAGAATGTTTGATTAAATCAATAATTGGACTGGTAAGGGACTTTTCTCATACTAATTACATCTAGAAGCACCAGTGTTGTCTGTGGGGATAAAATGTGAAGCTTTGTTCATTATGGAAATGAAGATAATTTAAGGAAAAATATTTTGAGAAGGTGCCTTTCGGATTCTTGCTCAGATGTGTCTAATGGAGAGATACTCAAGGAGAAAAGGATAGAAGTCTCGTGAAACTTTGTATAAATTCTAGTTATAATAGAAATGAGTTCAAGTCATAAGCTGTGTACTCCTCTGAAAAATGAAATGTTGGCATGAAATTTTAAAAATAAATTGGACCTTGCATTTTTATGTGGACACACTTCTTTCTTTTCCCAATGAATGAAAGATAATATCCTTGACGGAAAACCATGGCAAGCAAAATGTTTTGCAAATTAGGGTCAGGCCTTATTTACTTTCTTCCTAAATTTAACCTAGGTACGAGAAATATTTTCCTTTTCTTTTTTTTTTAAATTTTTTGAATGTTTATTTATTTTTGAGAGACAGAGCACAAGTCGGGGAGGGGCAGAGAGAGAGGGAGACACAGAATCCGAAGCAGGCTCCGGGCCCCGAGCTGTCAGCACAGAGCCCGACGCGGGGCTCGAACTTACAGACTGTGAGAGCATGACCTGAGCCGAAGTCGGTCGCCCAACTGACCGAGCCACCCAGGTGCCGCAATTGTTTCATCTTCTATGCGTTGAATTCTAGATCTTGATGTTCTGCCTGGTCACAATATCTACTGAGACAGAAATCACTGAACTCAAACCTCCGTCAGCACTCATTATCAGAGAATAGCTGATTGATTTGCTGGTTTTACTGCTGGCGCCTCATTGATCTGACTAAGTATTCCCCCTGGCCTGCTAAATATATTCTGTAGCGATCAGGCGAGGTTTTCGATGCCTCTGAAGGGAAATGAGACTGCAGTTGTGGTGCGAGATCCAGCTCTCAACTTGGCCTCACCCCCTGGGGAATGAGTAGGCAGTGGCTGTGTGTTCATGGCGTCGGTGTGCGCTCCGCGTCTCTGGGCCACAGCTCCCATCCTCTGCCTTGTGTCCCTCTGTCGTCCTCTCATGTCCTCCTCCGTTCCCATGGCCACTCATTGCATTTCAGTGGTCTCGTAAGAGGCCCCCTCCTACTCCTCCATCAGTGCATTTTGTACTCTGCGGCCCGAAAGGACGCTCCGTGTCTTCACGTCTTCTGTGGATTTCCATTGCCTTCACGACAAGGTCTCCGTTGTCGTCAGCGGCAAGGAGGCTTCCGCCACGTGGCCCCCGCCAGCTGGCCGCCTCCCTCACCATGCCACCAGTATCCTGCACACGTCAACTGTCTGGCACAACTCCCCACTCTCGGGATACACTGTGCACTAGCAGCTCTGTGCCCTTTGTTGGGTGGTGTTCTCTTTCCCCAGGATGATTGGGCCACGCTTCTCTTCCAGCAGAAACGTTACTCGTCATTCAAGTCCCAGCTCGCGTTCACCGCTCAGTAATGCTCTCCTACTGTGTGTGAAACAGCTGGTGCCTCCTCTGGGCCTCATGTTATGTTGTGGGCAGCACCGGTGTGGACCTCATGCATCTGTCTGTCCCTGGTTCATGAACACTGCACAGAGACACAGAGAAACAAGGAGAGACAGGGGACGTAATCATAGTAGTTAGTCATTCTCATTATCATCGATACAAATACGTATTTAAAAAAAGGTAGCTCTGGGTTACTGTATTAGGCCTTAAAAATCGTATCTCCCTTCATCTTTAAAATATGTCCTATTATCATACCTCACAGGTAAAGAACAGGTTCATGGAAATGAAATATAATCCTAGGGGCGCCTGGGTGGCTCAGTCAGTTAAGTGTCCGACTTCGGCTCAGGTCATGATCTTGCCGTTCGTGGGTTTGAGCCCCGCGTCGGGCTCTGTGCTGACAGCTCGGAGCCTGGAACCCGCTTCGGATTCTGTGTCTCCCTTCTCTCTCTGCCCCTCCCCTGCTCACACTCTGTCTCTGTCTCTCTCTCTCTCAAAAATAAACATTAAAAAAACTGAAAAAAAAAAGAAAAAGAAAAAGAAATTTAATCCTCAAGTTACCACAGCCAGTGAGCTATTGATCTGGGACTTGTCCCTCTCTCTCCTGCGTCTCCAGTGCGATCCTGTCTAATCGTGTGTGTCTTCCCAGAGATTAGTCCGTGCACATTGTGGCTACTGGAATGATTTTGCATAGAACTGAAGGGCTTGCTGTCAGGGGCCAAGTCCTTTGTTAGGAGACGTAAGGACAGTCCCGGGAAGTAGAAGAGAGGATGGCCATCCTGAGGGGGCTCCCAAGCCGCAGGTGGGAGGTGAAATGAGAAAGTTCTTTAAAAGTGGACACTGGATAGCACCAGTCGAATGTGAAGCCTCATGCTGGTAAGAAGGCACGGTGACATTGTTCTCCTTCAACTCCTAACTTCGTTGTTTTTATATAATTTGAAATCAATCAAAGAATAGATAAAGCAAAAAAAATGCAGGTCTTCAACAGGACATATGAGAGGGTGGGGCACTTCGCAATCCGAGGTGGCAGGTTCCCGGCTGTATCTGGGACAGAATGAGGTATTTCAGTAGTGGATTTGACTCCGCGGGGCACACGTGACCTTTCACTTCCATAAGCTCAGTGACTCATTCTCCCGGCATAGACTTGGCTTTATCCCGGGGAGGCAGAGGACCAACTCAGTGGTGCCCCCAGAACCACGCAAGTCTCCCCCAGGCTCCATCGACCCCGCACTGCGTTTGCTAATTAGGTCCACGCCTCTGCTCAGCAGCCTGCGAATGTGACGAGGCACACCTCACACGTGGAAGAGCTTCCAAACCCAGAGTTTATGGAGACTCACGCCTGGAAGTTCAAAAAGCCTAATTCGGTTTCCAGTGCTGCGACTCAGTACAATCTTTATATTTAGAAATGTTTCCTCCCTCAGTAGGCAGTTTGGGGGTGAATCAGTGAGAGGTGTAGTTTCCCGATGTCACCCAGGGGAACCCCGAGGATGCAGCAAAACAAGGCTCATTGTCCCTTTGCTGTTTGTCGTCTGGACACTCTTCCTCTTGGGGCTGAGACTGGTCCTTCCAGTGCAGAAGCCCAGGGAGGAATCAGAACTTTAATGTTAGAAGTCTCTGGAATTACGATCTTGTGCTCGTTCCCTTGACTCCTTTACAATACGTTATTAGATTCATTCACCGAGTGGGGAGAACATCAGCATGCGGTGTGGAGTTGCTCGGGGAGAAGGAAGCAGATGCTGTGAGAGAATGGCAGGATTCCCAGATTTGCTTGATCCTGCTGGCTTCCTTCCTCATGGTTTGATTCCATTCAGTTCCAGGTCACATCCTGGCCCCTCCATGCTGACAACATCACATGGTCAGACAGGCACAGAACCCAAGTGTGGGAATCTGGTGCAATTTCTCTTCCTCAAGTAGTCTTGTACAATCTGGTGTCTCCTACTTTCACTTCCTGTGAGCGTGCACTTCCTGTGTGGGCACACTTCCTGCGTGGGCGTTTATTTCTTATGAGCGCACGCTTCCTACGTGGGAATTCATTTTCTGTGAGTGCACACTGCCTGTCTGAACATTTATTTCTGTGAGCACACACTGCGTGGACGTTTATTTCCTGTGAGCGCACACTTCCTTCATGGGCATTCATTTCCTGTGTGGGCACACTTCCTGCGTGGGTACTTCCTGTGAGTGCACACTTCCTGTCTGGGCATTTATTCCCTGTGAGCACGCCATTCCAGCGTGGGCATTCATTGCCGGTGAGCGCACACTTCCTATGAGTGCACATTTCCTGTGTGGGCGCTTCCTGTGAGCGCACACTTCCTGTGTGGGCACTTACTGTGTATACACTCCCTGTGAATGCCCACCGTTGTTCACTCTCCCAGTGACCGCACACTTCCTGTGTGTACTCTGTTAACCTTAAAAATAAATCTGCTGGTTATTTTGCCGGCAAAAATGGATTTATTTGGTAATAGTGGACAACCGCCAACCTGCAGAAGCAAGGCAAAAAAACCACAGGCAAGTCTGGAGACTAAAGAAGAGGCTCTTTTATAGAGTAAAGGGGGAAGTCAGGAAGGCTGCCGTAAACTAAGAGTTCATTGGAGTAAACTGGACGTTCACAGTATAGCGGCTTCTCATTGGCCGAGCTGTGACTGTTCCTCATTGGCTGGGCTGTTGCCGGGGGAGGAGGAAACCTTCCGTCCTCCTGCAGGGATAGTAGAGTGCCGTCCTCTGCAAGATGCTCCAGGAGTTGGGTCTACATTTGACAAGGAGCGCTGGAGATGAGAGCGCCCCCTGCCGGCCTCCTGACTCCGTTCTGAACAAAGTTTCCTTTTCTTAATCTTCGCAACTCTTACCTCCATACTCATTCGAGTGACAGTGGTCTTTTGTCGCTGGGACATACCGGATTCCTTACCAGCGAGAACCTTTGAACGTGCTGCTTTCTCAGGCTTTTACCCATCTTATTCTCAATACCAGTTCGTTCTTCAGATCTCTCCTTAAATATTGTTGGTCTCCCCGGGGTGTGCTTTCATTGAGACCTGTGTGTGTTTCTTTGTTCTTCCCAATAAAGGAAGGATCACTAATTTATGACAGTTGCGGTCTCCCCCGACTAGATGACAGGTTCCAGGCGTGCGGAACCATTGTGAGCCACTCCGGTGTTCACCGAGTGTTTCTTCACTGAATGGATGTATGACAGCTGGGGTTTCTCTCCTTCAGCGACATCATTAAATTTAAATATGGGCGTGGGGTATTTTTAGTACGCATCTTTAACAAGTCCAATTTGTGTAAACGTGTACAACCTATCGATTTCTCTGCAAGTGGACTGACTTGTGAGCCTGTTACCGAATCTTTACTCCAGATTTTTGGGAAGGTGGAGACGAGGTTTCACTTTGCTTCCTTTAGGCTGATAGCAGTGTTTTGTATCTTTTTGTCAATACCTGTTCAGACACACATCCCTTGTGAAACTCCTAAAATCCTTTCGAAATGCTCTCACAAGCCCTTAAACACATGACTTCTCCCTTATTACCCAGACACTGCAGACCCTGAGGACTGCTTTTGGAAGTCTTGATTCGTAATTCCTCAAAAACAGTTTTGAGAAAAATAAAGAACAATAAAACGTTATTACTGGAACCTTGGAACCTTGTGAAAGAAGATCCGGGTCAAAAAATGTAGGCAGAGACTGAGAAAATATTAGTAGAAGGTCTGCCAAAACGGTTCAAACATAGTATTGTTCCAGCCGGTGAGTGTGGCCCATAAAAGTCCACTCCCTGAATATTAGAGCTCAGTCCAGTCACGGAGCTGTGTGCTCAGTGAACGTGCAATTTACCTGTAAACAGGTGGTAGAACTGCCTTATCTTGTTGCAGTGTAAACCCACTCAACACATTGTAGGAACCTGGAAGAGAAGCCTCGGGGGACATGCCTTTGAACCCCAAGTGCCTCCTTACCCCTTCCTGATAGTGCCTTACAGCCCTCTAAATTGTTTATTAGGGGAGAGAAATGCCCAGAAGACTTCCTTGCTTCCACTCCCTTGAGGATTGCTTCTTCTGCCTTCTTTCATGGTGATCGTCTGAACTCAGCTGCATTTGCCTCTGGCTCGTCCAGGGTGGGGGCTGCCTCTTCGCTTCCCCCGAATAGCCCTCCTTTGAGTGAAGTGCTTGCTGGAAATCAGCCTCCTTCCCAGCCACCGTCCATCTCTCTCTCCACAGCCCACTCATGCCTTCTTTAAAATGCATGCATGGGCACCGTTCAAGGCTCCTGATTCAGAGCTATCACACAAAAGCCGAATCATGGAAGCGGACAATCCTGGAATATGGAGGGGTCTCAGTGACGCCTGACCCCAGTCAGTGCTTCCGCCCCAAACCCTATCCCAGTGATGACATAGGGTATTTCTATACAGAAGTGAACTCTCTGAAGGACAGAGTTACAGTAGAGATACATACATCACGGAACAAGAAAGAGCCATTTGGCTGGTGTCAGATTCTCTGCCAAGGGTCTGTGTTGCTCTTGACACAGGGAGAACCATGCTGGGGGAGGTGAGTGGGTGGGATGTGATTATCTGTATTGGAAAGAGCCCAAGCCCCCTGGATTAACACACACCTTCCCTGTTGAAGAAAGCGCCCTGGGAATGGCCTTACCGCTGGCTACCAGGCCCTCCATTTCTCCTCTCGCAGGACACCGAGCCAGCATACCTGGAATGTCGCTAGTGATTTACAGCGAGAATGGCTGTGGTCTGCAGGGGTGTGATCAGTGTGGCTTCTTCCTCCCAAAACATTGGGCCATGTTTTGGCTTCCTTGCCTCAACTTAGGATGCATTGTGTTCTCATATTGCCCCCGAGGTCTTAGCTGATGCAGTTTCTGGGATCTGGGGTTAGTCTACCCAAGCCCAAGGTCTCTCTCGGAGAAAAGAAATAGACCAATATCCATAAACCGCCAACCGGGCTTCTGCTCCCCTGTCTGTTTCTTCGAATCCATACCTCTTCTTTGCAAACGAGGTGTTTTTATGAACAGAAAATATGTGGACTTTACTGCCTCACTTACTCTCTCAGAAGTTCATTAAAAGCTAGCACACATACCAATCAAGGCTTTTTATGAGATACTGCCAAGATGTTTCATGCGTACGGTGCCAATAAACATACTTCTCCAGAAGGAACCGTGCTATTTATGTAAAGAAGACACTTAATTCAAGTGAGTGGAAATAGCAAATTAGGGAATGCTTGATTATGGCATTGAAGATGCTTTTTTTGGAATGAAGATATGATCTGGAAAACCTCCAGATGCTCAAAGCTTGAGGAGAGTCCGGATCAGGCAGGTAACCCCCTCTCATACACTTGGATGGAGACTCATTCTGTGCCAGCACGTTTCAGCTAGAAGGCTCGGAGCCGCAGGAAGGAGGCCAAGCTGACCCCTTTGACGTGTCAACGGTACGTCCGCCATCGTCACTGGAGGCCTTTGGTTGCAAGGATCAATTCCGATCCTCTGGGGACACAAGCGTATTGGATCAGCCATGAAACCAGTATCATCACAGCCTAGACCTATGGCTGCAGAGATAAGATAACGAAGGCCGGAAAGGGGAAAAAAAAATGTCACCACGAGTTTGGTAGGGGGCATTTGCTGGCAAGCAATGAGTTGGACCATTTAGTTTTCTAAGTTGTTTTTTAATGTTAATTGAACACGGCAACCATTGACTTGAATCCAGTTCAACATAAAGAACATTCCGGGCCCGTCAAGCGACTGAAGTGAACGGACAACATCACTTAGCAAATGCGTTATCAACAACTCAGGCCTCACGAGGAAACACTTGGGCCCGAAAAAACCCTCCTGTCACAGCAGCAGCAGCAGCCCGAATGACCGTGAATTCCATTGATGGGGTGTCCTCCCTGGGCGACAGAGAGAGCCCTTGGTCTTTTCTAGGATCCGAGGGCGTGGGTGTGGCCAGACTCCTGAGAGTTTTCAGGCAGGGGAACGGGGGGAGGGAACACGGTCCCCTGGTAGAGATTTCCTGGACCCCTCACATGCTAAAGAGTTCAGTAGAATGGATCTGATTCATCAACTATTTCTCTGTTTCACAGAAGGTGTTGTGCGTTCTGGGCACAACCACTAAGAAGTCTCCTTTGTGATCTCTTCTTCCCGTTGGCCATTCCTGACCCTCCAGGCAGCTCCCACAGCCAGTTGGCCTGAGACAGAGAGAAATGATGGCATTGCCCTTGGACACAGGAGAGACAGATACAGATGCTCGTTTGTTCTCATATCTGTGTGACCTTTGAGCCACAGTCCTGTCTCTCGGGGTGCAAACCATATTCACACACAATACCTACACTGGCTTCCAGTTCCTGCTTCCGGTTCTGGTTTTTCTTACCTACAGGTTCTTTGACCGTTCTCCTGAGTTCTGGGGTCAAGCAGTGACACATAGCCCTGCAGAGTTGAGAGTGTCAAGGTGTAGCCCATGGGCAGATAGCCATCAAATTCCTCTGAGATGTGAACTAGACACGCTGGGGTAGTTCAGCCGCTCTGTGATATCTTACAACTTGCGCACCATATCCTACTGTCTACACCGCTGTTTTTTGATCTTAAATGTACACTTGAGGAGCCCATTCAAAATTTGAAGCCCACTCTTATGCTTTATCTGTTCTAATTAGAGATATCTTCAGTTATATGTGTGTTTCAGAAAGGGTCATCTCTGATTAAACAACCATGATTCTGTTAGCACACATCAACCCACATACAATAAGAAAACCCAAATATCTCAACATAATTGAATTTACTCACACCAAGTTTTCTCTGTAGGATTACATAAAATAGTCCCATAAACATGGGTAATTCTTCATATCACTTGCCTTATACAAATGCAAGGTGCTGATTTGAGGATTATTTGGAAATATAAGGAGGATAGGGCTAGTTAGTATCTTCCAAAATGCAGGTATATGTACACTAACCTAAATTATTTACCTAGCACGATCTAAATCCGTTGAGTTTTAGAAACAATACATATTTTTAAAACATTTTTTGAGTTTCTTTATTTTAGTGAGAGAGAGAGAGAGAACGTGAGCAGGGAAGGGTCAGAGAGAGAGGGAGACACAGAATCTGAAGCAGGCTCCAAGCTCTGAGCTGTCAGCACAGAGCCTGACATGGGGCTCAAACCCACGAACTGTGACTTCATGACCTGGGCCAAAGTCAGACGCTTAACTGACTGAGCCACCTAGGCGCCCCTAGAAACAATAATTTTTAAAGGCTCCCTTCTAATAATAACACAGTGATTAACCACAGTGATTGGAGGATTGCCTCAAAACCTTTTTGGAAGTAGGCAGAATATAAATAAATCAGCTGATACATAAATAAGATGCTTGAGGCTTTGCAGCCTTCTGGTTCTTCGGTTTTTATATATCACATTAGAGATTGATCCCACTAAGTTTCCTCTAAAGTCCCTTTGATGTGGAATCCTGTGGCTTTTCTGTGGATCCTGGGTTAAGTTACGGGCCATTTGGCCGTTGACTTTGTTGGTAGTCTTTGGAAAAGTAGAGTCCACTTTCCTACTAAGCTCATGTCCGGGCACTGAAGTGCTCTAGGATCATCCATGGACAAACCCTCATATCTGGGGAGTGTGAATGTATGGGCCTTGTCAGCTGTAACAGCTCCGTACTGAGACAGTGATAAGCGGTTCTAGAAAGACATAATATGGCCTTCCAGCCCATTACAACGTCCCTAAACCTTCCTGGCGAGAAAGTACAGCTTGTTGGAAGAGTACCGAATGTACTTTATGACTCTTCTCTCTCTTGTCCTCCCAAGTAAGAGTTTCTTATTTCACAGAGAGAGACACGGGGGTCTGCCGTGCTTACTCTGAATTTCTGTTTCGTTTACTGCAATATCCCCATGACCTCGCTCTGTGCTCCATCTCGAAGTAGCCACTCAATAGATATTATTTGGACAGAGGAATGGATGAATGAATGTCTGGGGTGCGTGTTCCTAAATACCTTGGGCCCCTATATGTGTTTTGCAACGCGTCCATTGCTTCTGCTTCTACTAGCGGGAACCTTGATAAACTTGCCGCCCAGGATCCCCCACACAGCCCGTGTTAACCGTGCTGCTGACTGAGAAGTAATCACATTTACCCGCAAGCGTGTTTCTGTCCAGGCCCATTTAAAGTAGGGGGCGCATCCTCGTGTCACGAAAAGGAACCTTCGATAAAATATTTCTCAGTGGTCCCAGCCAGAAGACCCACCCTCGTGGCAGTCCTACAGGCAAGTAGCTGGAGACGGGCAAGGGACTGGAGAAATGAGCAACTGATTTTAACTTACCCGTTCGACTCATCAAGGGACTTGTGTTACAACAGCGTTTGGAGATCACGTACGGCCCTGCAGGTAGTGCCAATCGCTTGCTTGCGGCAGATCCAAGGGAACGGAGCCCGAATCCAGAAAGGGATGGTGGAAGACTCCAGCTGAACTTTGTGCAATTAATTAACCATCACCTATTCAGAATCTTCTCATTTGTGGCTTCGGATTGAAAGATACCATACTCCCAAGAAGGATACAAGGATCACCACAAGATAAATGGATAATGACCTCATCCTTAATTCATGCCACACGTACTCAGTTAAGTGGTTTGCATAAGTGATAGAGATAGTTATTTATAAGTAGACCAGTAGAAGAATATTTGAATGTAAGCGAGGCTAACACGATAGGCTGAATAATGGATAAGAAAATTGTTTGGTTGGCATTCGATGATTTCCTTGGTTTGAGATTTGGGTTTCTAAACTGAACGTATAAAGCAAAGGGCCGGGGCCCAGAGAATACAAATATAAACAAAGATAGGCCCAGGTTTATTGTTTAGAACATGTGAGATCCTGCCATTTCCAGCAACGTGAACATAACTGGGGGGTATTATGCTGAGTGAAATAAGTCAGTCAGAGAAAGACAGACATCATGTATTTCCACTCATATGTGGAACTTGAAAAACTTCACAGAAGACCATGGAGGAAGGGAAGGGGAAAAAATAGTTCCAAACAGAGAGGGAGGCAAACCCATAAGAGACAGAGAACAAACTGAGGGTTGACAAGGGGTGGGGGGAGAGGGAAAATGGGTGATGGGCATTGAGGAGGGCGCTTGTTGGGATGGGCACTGGGTGTTGTATGTAAGGGATGAATCATGGGAATCTACCCCCAAAACCAAGAGCACACTGTATACACTGTATGTTAGCCAACTTGCCAATAAATTATATTTAGAAAGTAAATAAATAATAAAAATGCTGATATAAAGGACAGAAACATCCCACATGTCCCCCAAAGTATGTATTCCACAAAGTATCCCACAGAAGCGGAATGTGAAAGCAATAATCCATCATTTTTTTTTTTTTATCTTCTAACATTGGTAGTATTTACACACTAGTGAGTTTTGTGCCTTTCCTACTCAGATGAATATACGGCTGACTAACTTTGGTTGGGGTTTTCACCATGATTCATCCCTTCAGCAGGGTCTAGTCCTCCACTTGATGCAACTCTGGAAATTAAGTTCGTGTGATCTGTGCTTATCACTGAAATTGTTTCTTTCATGTTTGCATTTTTCTACTCATTTTTACAAAAAAAAAAGTGAAATATGAAAGTAAAAATCACATCACCACTTATGTGGGGGGAGAAACCAAAGATGTTTGTAAAACTGACCTGCTGTCAGACCAAGAGCATCACGGTTCTTTCGCCAGCTACGAACACAGTGTCAAAGTGGAGGCACCGGGTCGGCCTTTCATCTGCCAGCACAGAATTGCTCAAAATGCAGATTGGTGTTAACGTCCAGTGAACCCTCAAAAACATTCTTATGCTAGGTAGTGGGAAGAGACCGAAGGGCATGAGATACTGAAGGGCATAAGGAAGCTGCGGAAAGTTGCCTGGGATTTACCGGTCACGGTCTTCCTGCGCAGGCTTCCTGGTCACACGCCGTGGAAGGGTGCGGAGGTAGAGGCTGCCTCGCCGAGAGGAAACAGGCAGCTGATCCAGAATGTGTTGTGGGATGCCAGCTACATCCTCCTTGACTGACTGATCACAGTGCTTGGAAGTTCTAAATCAAGGCTCCTTGGTATACAGTCTTTGAGGGTGACAGAGCACATTGCTTTAATCTAAACCGTGACGCTGTCCGTGGATTTGAAAGTCTTTGAGTGGGCGTACCCGGAGGGGTGTAGGTTTAGTTCTCAGGTAGACTCCAAAATGGCTTAATATTTTAATTTTGAAGAAGCAATAGATCTGTGAGGAAGACAAAATAGAAAAGGCAGATAATCGATAAACTAAAAACAAGCAAGAAAAGAAATGCAAGAGGTGACCCATAACCTAATCATTCAAAGATAATCACTGTTAATGGTTGGGCAAATATTCCTCCTGTGATTTTCTAGATATAGAAATACCTCCAGATATACCTCTATCCACACTACTTCTGTGAATGCACATAAGTGTGTGTTCTTTACAAAAATGGCGTCCCTCTGTTCTGTCGCCTGCCTTTTTGCATAGAAATACATTACGAACACGTTTCCATGTCACTATCCACACGTGTGTCATCGTTCTTTGATGACTGTCGGCATTCACTTCTTGGGCTAAACCTCGGTGGTATCATCAACCATTATAAACAGTGGTTCAACCAGCCTTCTTGTGCACATGTCTCTGCACATTTGTTCAGTGGATTTTGGGGAATATGATTTTGAGAAACAGAATTGCTAGATCAGAGCTGTATGTTTCTTAATATATTTGCTCTGTGTTGGAAAATTCTTTTATAGAAGTCCTGTCGAGTTTTGTTCTCGCCAGCAGTCTGCATAAAAGGGTTTTTTTTTTTTTCCTATTCAGACCCACCTCGATACAGGTTGTTGTCATTCTTTTTTTATTATTATTATTTTTTCTTTTTATTTATATTCTAGTTAACATACAGTGTAGTCTGGGCTTCGGGAGTAGAACCCAGTGATGCATCTGTTACATAAGACACCCGGGGCTCATCCCGAAAGTGCCCTCCTTAATGTCTGTCACCCCTCCCCCACCAGCAACCCTCAGTTTGTCATTCTTTTTCATTGTTGACAACCGACAGGTGGTAAACCATTGGCTTGCAGTTTGTTGATCAAGAAGTAACGTTGAGTGCCTTTCACATGTTGACTGACCATTGCTTCTCTTTGCCTCCTTTTGCCTGTCATCCCTGCCAGTTGGTGTGGTTTTTCCTACTGTTCCTCAAGTTACTCACCTCTTGGTTTGTTCGGCCCCTGTATCCCACCTCTTGTTTCCTACGTGTTGCAACCCCTTTGCCTGAGCCATCCCGTATCTTCATCTCTTGGGGCGGCCACCACAAAGTACCATGGGCTGGGGGTGGCATCGACAACAAACGGTCGCTTCTCACAATTCTGAGGCTGGGAGTTCAGGGAGATCTGGTATCTGGCGAGGACTCTTTCTGGTTTGCGGAAGGTTGCCTTCTCGCTGTGTCCTCACTTGACAGAGAGAGGGGGCCTAGTGTCTTTCTCTTCTTAGGAGGGCACTGATGCCATCATGGGGCCCCACCCACATGGCCTCGTCTACGCCCAGTCACCTCCCAAAGGCCCCACCTCCTAGTACTGTCACTCTGGGGGTTAACGCTTCCATGTATGTATTGGGGGGGGGTCATAAACATCAGTTATAGCATCTGACCCATCAGTTCTGTCCCGTGTTGGCCACTAGCAGTGACCTGGGGACTGGGACTAGAGCAAGGGGCTCACTTCCAACTCACTGTCCACATCTGCTGACTAGCAGACAGAGACCCGGACTGGGGAGGGGGGATGTGGGGAGGAGATGTCCTTAGAGGTGGCCTGAGGGGCGGGGTGCATCAGGGAACAGCCAGGTGAGTGGGGGCATGGGATTTCCGGCCAGGTCTGCTCCTTTCCGGCTGTGTGGCTGATCCTGAGTTAGTCCTGCCTCGTCGTGAAAATGGAGTAATAATCATAGCAAACCTAGATGTCACCAGGAGAATTCAGCGCGTTAAGACAGTAAAAGCTGGACTGTGCCGGCCTTCGCTGTATCCATCACGATGACGGTAAACGCTGGCTCATTATTACAACCGCTTCGCGTTTTTGAAACACTGATACTTGATTTATTTGGAAATTTCAAATGTCATTAAAGAAGACATGCTATTTTTGGCGTGTGAATTTAAAGTGCTCCCAAAATACCTTGCCCTCTTCCTCCGTGTTTGAAGTGTGTGCTCATCGTTCTCATGACTTCCTGAAGCCCCTCCGTGGCATCCCCTGCTGAGGAGGGGCCGCCGGACGGGCCGTGGGCTGCAGAGGGGCCTGGAGCCACGGCCACGCGAGAGGATCGGCTGCGTCTGTGACGCCCGGGGTTTGCCCAGTTACCCTGGCTTCTGCGTGCGCCGATGTGCATTCCTGTTGCCGTGCAGAAGTAGAAACCGACCACAAGATGCAGGACTCAGCAGAAAGCAGGCGGCATCGCAGAGGGAGTTCGGAAAGGCAGCTACAGGAAAGCGGTGTCTTCTGCAGCTGAAGTCATGATGGCAGGCGGGCCGTGGGCTTAGGGCGCCTGGGTGGCTCAGTCGATTGAGCTCCTGACTCTTGATTTCAGCTCAGGTCATGATCCCAGGTAGTGGGATCGAGCCCCGTGTCGGACTCCACATTCAGCATGAAGCCTGCATTGAGATTCTCTCTCTCCCTCTCTCTCCCCCTCCCCTGTCCCTCTCCCTTGCTTATACACATACACACACTATCTCTCTCTCTCTCTCTCTCTCTCTCTCTCTCTCTCTCTCAAAAAAAAAATGTCATGGCTTGTCCAAAGGCAGGTTAATGGCCTGGGATCCTCCCCACCCCCCTGTGGCCTCCAGTCCCTCCAAGGCCACGGCCTATAGCCTACCAGCCCCCTGCCAGGGCAGCAGAACTGTATCAGCAGAACGTTTGTTGTGCCTTCTGTAATGAGGCCACATGAACCCTGCTGTCCCTTCTTTCTACAGGGCCCTGCACTTCCCATGCCGTCTGCATGCCCACCAGGCCTCCGGCTCCCAGGGCCGCTGGAGGACCCTGGGCAGACACCTGCCAGGCAGCCTGGGGCTCAGCCTTCCGGTCAAGCTCTCCCCTGCCCCCTGGCTGCTGGGTGTGGAAGTGCAGTAAGATGCTTCCCTCCAGAGCTCCATCTGGTGCAACATCTGGAGCTGGTCCTCCAGCACCTGGATTAATGATGCCTCAGAAGTGAGATATCCGGGGAGGGCTGACCTGTTGACAAACAAGGATCGTGAATCTTCAATAGCTCTAGTGACTGCCAGCTGCTCTTCCCGGAGGTCCCCCGCAGAGAGCGCTCGGGCCCCCTGCAGAGCAGGACTATAGAAAAAAGGCTTATTTAAGGCTTGATCATGCTTCAGGCATTTGGAAAAGAAATGGATGGGTGAAGAAACAGACCAGATTATAGAGAAACGGAAACCATTTCTTTTATAACTGCTGGGCTGGTAATCCCAAGTGTTCCCGGCAAGTGTTTGGGAGGATAAAGAGGAGAGGACAGAGGCCACCACCAGGCGGTGGTATGTGGGAAGCAGAGAGGGGACAAAGGGCCACACCCCTCAGCCGTCCAGCTCCGGCCCAGCACTCCCAGCCGCGGCCATGCCTGCTGTCCTGATGAGAACGAAGAGCAACACCTTTGATTTTGTGTCATAATTATTAACAAAGCAAAATCGATAAACATCTAGAAAATAAGATGTATGGGTCTTTTCCTTGTACCTCCTGAGTCTGCAACAGAATCGCCAGAGAGGTTTTGATAATGGCGTTGTGTTTCCTTATTGTGACCCAACCCCCTTGTTGAAGCTCGTGTGTTTGCCACGGTTTTCTATCCTGAGAAGAAAATGGGCCACCTGGCCATCTGGGCACATCATCCTCAATTTGGAACCCTTGGGAAATAGTTCGTCCACAGAGCACAGACAGGACTGTGGAAAGCTACCTTTGTCGTTTGACGAGACCCCCGGTCTTGCCCCCGGCGCTGTGGCGACACTCCAGTGACAGGGAGACGTGGAGGTCACAGAGGATGCGGGCAAACTCTTCTGGGTGCAGAGGGTTCATCTGCCAGTCTGCCAACCTCAGGTCCCAGATGCCAAGGGATAGGTGAGACAGGCTTTGTCTGGGGGGAAACGCCAGAAAGAAAGGCAGTGGGCAGTGTCTACTGGGTGGGGTGCCGTCAGTCCTAGGAGGGAAGGGGGTGAGCCCGTGTGCAGGGTCGGGATGGTCAGTCGGAGCCCAGAGGACCGCAGGACTCTCTAACCAGCGCCTCCGACGGTCTTGCCATTGGCAAGAAGACAGCGATGGCCCGATCTAACTCAGCACCTGAAGATTCAGAGCCACTTTATCGGTGTTTTTTTCCGGCGTCATACTTATGCACCTTTGAACCTTGCAGACGTTTGGGGCACGTGCAGACACATAGTCAGAACACCCAGCCTGTGCCGGTGCTGTGAGTTCTTCCCTAATTGTCTTTGGATCCACCCACCCCAGGTTGCCCCTGCGCCCCACAGAGTCCAGAGTCCCTGGAAAAGGAAGTTCTTTTCTGGTGTCAGCAATGAGCTGAGAATTTCTTCCAGGCCAGCCTCCACGAGCCCCCTCGATGCCCAGGTCCTCCCTGTGCCTGGCACCTGACGGTGTCTCCACAGTCCTCCTCCTGGGAATGCTGGCCCTGGTCAGGTGCCCCAAGCCGCTCACTTTAGTATCTCCATATGCGTATGCGTGCAAAGACCAGAATTTGAGGACACATTCAGGAACCTGGCGATTGGAATGGAGGGGATCCACCAACATGTTTTCCCTCTGGATCACCTTCCTTCTCACCCTCTCCTTGAGGGCTGAGGAAGGAAATGGGGCAAGCCAGCCCCGGCCCCTTTTCTGCCTCCTCAGGTGCTCTACAGGTCATTGCTTCTCTGCCGGTACTTCTGGCCCAGACTGACCCAAACCCACGTTCCCAACCGCCTCTGCCACCCACACACAGAAGCTGATCTCTGCGCCTTCAGTGACTGTCTCTTCCAACCTTTCCCAAACCCGATCGCTTTCCCATTGATGCGGCACGAGCTGAGATTATGTTCTGAGCGAACGTCAAAAGCATAGAGCGTGACGAGGCGGCCTGCCTCCCAGTTGGCGTGTGACTCCCGTCCGCGAGTGCAGTTGCGCCTTCTGTGGTCCGGATCTTACTTTTCCATCTGGTCAGATGAACGTTTGCCCCATGGAATTTGTAGAAAGAAGAGTAAATGATCTGAACAAGAGGAGAGTTATTATTTGCAGATAAAAAGCTCCTGGTCACACCAGGCATCTCCCATCCACTGGTAAATACGGGTGACCTTTCGAGGTGGCCTCAGCTGGCTGCTAATGCTTCTCCGGTCAAACGAGCCCCCCTCCCTGCAGACCCAGCAGGCTAGCGGCTGAGTCCGTTCTGCTGGGGTCCAGGCTGCTGAGATACAGCTAGAACTCTAGGCTGTCAACCCTCCAGTGTTCTGTCCCATCCCAGCTACCTGGGAACAGGTAGCTCTGCATCCAAAGATCTAAACCATTGGCGCCAACAGAGGGTCACTGGGAAGATGGTCCTGTGGCCTGTGCTGGGGGCACAGTCCCTATGCAGACAGCGGTCAGTATTTTCTTCTGAAAACATGACACTGCAGGGACTGGATGCTTCACTTTGTGTGACGGGAAGCCCTATATTTCAAATCACGTGTGATCCCATGTTGCTGCCCCTATGTTGCTGGGTACGTCCGATGACCCTTCGATTGCAGACTCGGCCCGAGGAACAGAAGGCTGTGGCCTTAGACATTCACTTAAATGCTGACAAAATAATGTGTTCATTGAGTATTTCTTTTTTTTTTTTAATTTTTTTTTTCAACGTTTATTTATTTTTGGGACAGAGAGAGACAGAGCATGAACGGGGGAGGGGCAGAGAGAGAGGGAGACACAGAATCGGAAACAGGCTCCAGGCTCTGAGCCGTCAGCCCAGAGCCCGACGCGGGGCTCGAACTCACGGACCGCGAGATCGTGACCTGGCTGATGTCGGACGCTTAACCGACTGCGCCACCCAGGCGCCCCGAGTATTTCTAATATTTGTCTTAGGAAACCAGGGACGCTGTCACCCTCCAACCCTAGGTGGCCCCAGCTCTGCTCTGCCTTGCTTCAGCATTGTGCACCTCCACTGGGCCCACGCTGCTGGCAAGCTGGGGCCTGCCCGGGGTCAAGGAGGCTCCAGTTCCAAGAGGGCAGACTGGTGAGCTCATCACTTCTGCAGGTTGGCATGATGTTTCTTTTGCAAGATCCTAGAAGATCAGGCTGCCAGGGCAATGCAGACTTGCCGAGTTTGGGATGATTCAGATCGTTTAGATCAGCAAAAGTACATGGCCGGGCCCGGAACAGCAGAGGGGTGACTCTGACCAGGGAAATACTGATACACTATCTTCCCAAAACATTTGCCTCCTTGAGATCGTACTCCAGTGTTGTGAGGAATCATCGGTACGGGTGGTACAGGGTAGAGAGCGTTAGGCTAGTGGAGTTGACCTGTTTTGGGTGCGGCTGGCCATCTTTGGTGGCACTGGTAAGGCGGGAAACTGGGGCAGCGGGCGACGTAATCCTTACTGAAAGTAAACTTCCCCTGTGCAAATGCACATGCAATTCACCGGAAACTTACCTACCTTTTCTCCCTTGTTTAGTGAAACCTGCTTCCTGATCAATACCTCTTAGCGAACTGATAGGAACAGGCATCATTTTGTTTCCTGATCAGATTTAGACCTTGAATTCAGTAGGGCTTAGATATACAGATGACCATAATATCCAAGAATTCTGTCTGTATCAAATTGAGCCAAAAGAACCCAGAGCGATTAAATGGATTTTTTTTTTTATAGAGGAAGCAATTTTTAAGAATATGCTCCACTTGTAGGTGGGGAAGCATGTATTGGTGCTGTTTTTGTATAGCTGAGCATTGTTTCCCTGGTGGCAAAGAGCAAAGTTATCTTTGGAATTTTGGAGAAGAATTTAAGGGTCACATCCTCCTTGGGTCAATTGTCGTGATGTGTGTGGTTCTCTATTTGTTGGGGAAGAAGACGGACACTAGGTGTTCACATTTTGGTTATTCTGAACATTTTTACTCAGCACACCAGAGCCGAAATACTTGAGGACACACAAATTTTTCCATATATATATATGGAACACCCTCATCTATGTTTTCTGAGCCACAAAAGAAGAAATCGGGTAATGCCAACTCAGCGAATTAAACCGCCATACATTCCGTCTGCCTGACGTGTGTGAGGAGCTTGGGGAGAATCTCAGGCCTGAGTCCCGCACAGACCTGCGGTTCCCCACCCGGTTTCTGGTTCTAGAAAGATGAAGAGACGCGAAACCTACCAGATGAGAAGCTCTCCGTGAATGAGAGCCGACTCTCCGATTGTTTTCTGCTTTGAGTTTGCTTTTCCTTTAAAACCGTCCTGTGTTTTTATGTTTTCTGCGGTAATGCACACACGAAGCTGGTAAATTGTGTGTTACAACAGCACTCCTATTGGAAGAACAGTCCCTGTGCCACGTTTTGCTCCGCAAAGGCTAACGCTTTTAATTATTGCTGGTTTTTTTTTTTCCTGGCCTCTACTTAAATGTTTCTCAGTAATGTACTTAAATGAGGGTATGTATCTACTGAGATGTTACCTGTCACTTTCCTATCGTAACAGGTGAAGGTTAAATCCTTTTCTAGTACTTTTCACGTAGCTTCACCTTCCACCTCATGTAGTTATTTCACTGTTGGTCAAAGCAGTATGTGATGGAGTATTATTATTACCTCCCTCTTCTGTATGATGTTTCTCCCTGGATCGGTAGTATTCACATACCTCCGTATTCTGCCTGCAGACCAGCCGCCTGGCACCTTCTATCCTTTGACTACAAAGGACGGGCACTCTGTGAACAGCTGGATGGCTTCTAGCTGGGGCATCGTCCTCGCCACCGGCCTGGGGGTGTCTGCCTTTCTCCAGTGTCAGAAGTAAAATCCAGAATGTTCATGTGGCCATCTTTGATGTCCTCTGCTTTTTCAGATCAGATGAATGAGGTGGTATAAATCAAAAGGTAATATTTATGAGGTACGAAGAGCTGCCCTTTCCTCCAACAAAAATAAAATCTCAACTCCTCACCTTACGCAATCTGCTGGACAAGCATGAACTTGGTCACAGAGAAGTCGGGGAGACCGTGTGCACACAGATACTCCATAGACAAGTCTACGTGGTGTGAAAAATGGGAGAGTTCCTACCAATGCTGCGTATTCTATACAGATTATTGAGATTGATCTTCATAAATACGGCTTCAGGGACCCCATCAGATAGTCAATCACATGTTAAGGTCACCCAGTCCAGATTAAGTGTCACCCAGTCCAGAGCACGAAGGAGCAAAACTGTGAGTAGGACTCAGGACTTCTCACTCTGGGTTCGGTGATTTTGAGCTCCTCTGTCCTGAGCCAGTTGCCCAATGATCACCTGTAAATGAAACCAGAGTCCTCAAGGACGTATAGTAACTTCTTTTAGGCCCTTCTCTCTCTCTGTGTGTGTGTGTGTGTGTGTGTTTGTGTGTGTGTGTGTGTTTGTTTTACTTTTATTGAATTTATTCACTACTTGTCTAGTGAACATTACAAAATAGCAGCATTTCAGATGGAAAACTTTCAGTTTATGTTTATATTGGTATCAGATCCTTTTATTTTCTTAAGTATTTATTGTATATATTTTTTTCAATTTTTTTTTAACTTGAATACGGTTACCCATAATGTTACCCAACAAAGACAAATAACACTAACACCTGTGTGGAGCCACAAAAGACCCCAGATAGCCATTATGTGTTATTCTATGCGTTATCTTATTGTGCTAAAAAAAGGGTAACTTATTTCCAACATGTTCAGGCTTTCTGAGCTCAGAGTGAAGAGCCATTGATTTTTCTCTGAAAACTATCTTTAATTTTTTTAATCTTCATTTATTTTTGAGAGAGACAGAGAGTGAGCAGGGGAGGGGCAGAGAGAGAGGGAGACACAGAACCCGAAGCAGGCTCCAGGCTCTGAGCTGTCAGCACAGGGCCCGACGTGGGGCTTGAACTCGCAAACGGTGAGATCGTGACCTGAACTGAAGTCGGACGCTTAACTGACTAAGCCACTCAGATGCCCATCTGACAAACTATCTTGAAATGAGTGAGGAGTGTCTCCTAGTCCATGTTGTGTGCACTGTCTTGGAAAGACCAACGTGAGGGGTGTCCTGGGCTATCTGGTAGATAAATGGCCAAGATGGCACCTGTCCCGTAGACGCTGCCTCTGTCGTCTGGCGGGCTGTCGCTGACAAATGGTGATGGAGAATGTGGGGAGTTTTATAAGCTCATTTCCCAAATGCGGCATGCACCAAACTGCATACACACCAAACTTTGGCTTGGACTGAGGCTTTGGTGTTTCTAACCCAGATGTTAGACTCGTTCCCAGAAGGCAGAGAGAGAGAGGTGACTTGGAAAACAGCTTTCAGGCAGATAGTTAATTAATCCGAAACCCACTTCTCTTTGTCATCTCGGCAATGAAATTGCCATCCTAATACAATTCAGTACAGGGCTTGCTTAACACACCATTTGGCCCCAGGAGAAGACGTGCCAAGAACACGGGAGTCATCTGACCTCAAGAAGTTGCTCTCCTTTCGAAAACGATCGTGCGTGGTTAAGTGCCTATGACTCTCAGAATTAAAGATACTTGGTGCTTTAAAACCGATGGAGGCCTATGTGTCAAGCACGCTCCAGAGTCAGCAAAACATGCTCCAGCCCTGCACCCCCCTTCCAGAGGCTCCCCTTCGTTTCCTCCGCTTTGCCTTTTCTTATGATAAGTTTTTCAGTTCATTTATTTTGAGAAACAGAGAGTGCGAGCAAGCAAGAGAGGGGCAGAGAGGGAGGGAGAGAGAGAATGCCAAGCAGGTTCCTCCCTGTCGGCGTAGATCCTGACACGGGGCTCGATCCCACGAACCGTGAGATCATGACCTGAGCCGAAATCAAGGGTCAGATGACCCAGCTTTGCCTTTTTGAGACCAGAGCCGCCATGATGACCCTTTGGCTTCAGTTTTCCTTTCTGTCCAGGCCTTGGTGTTCTTTGCTCTTTACCTTGTATGTGGCCTAGGTTTTCACAGACTCTTGAACCCGTGCACCGCACCTTCCCTTTCCCAGGCTGCCCCGGGTGCCTTGTCATCTGGGAGTCCCTCCTGGAGGAGGAGGTCATGCTGAGCTTTACCGAACCTCTACTCCCGGCTTTTCTCCAGGTCTCTCAGGGATGCCCCGGGGATGAGTCTCAGAGGGTGAGCTCTCAGGAGAGGGGAGCCTGAGAGGAGAAACCAGGTGGCCCTGCTGGAAGCACAGTCCCCCTTGCTGGCGGGCGTCACATCAGGGCTTCCCCGGGAAGCAGTCGTGGCTCTGATACCGGGGCTCACTTCCAGCCAGTCTCGGGCTCAGGAGGCCTAGAAGCAGCCAAACGGGGCTCCACGGCCCCATTTCCTTTATCTCTTTTTGAGCACAGATAAAATGATGTTCCCTATGAATGCCAAAGGACATGTTTGTATGAACCAAAATACACGGCACATCCGGTAGGCCCCCTGGAAAACGGACTTCACGGCGGCCGCGGGAGCGTCTTCCCTGAGTGGGGACCATGCATGCCATCTGTGGCGCTACATCCGTGGTCCGCAGCCATGGGAACGCGTGCTTTGTGACCCTTAGACCATGGTGACACCTGGGCCTACTGCTGGCTGAAGTTCCCATGTTCTCTCTTTCTCCCTCTGAAAGTAACGGACGTGTCCTAGACATTGAAAGGAGGTAGACGGAACACAGATAAAGCCAGATCCTCGGTTTTATTGTCTGGCTGTGGATATAAACGTTCAGGTGAACAGAAGAGCACAGTACAGTTGTAGGGAACGCGCACCTGTTCAGAACGCACACAGAAGCCCGGCTCCGTGAGTTTGGGAAGAGAACACGTCCCCTCCCGCGTGTGACGTTGAGGGGACAGGAGGAGGCAGATGCCACACCTTCAGGCTTCAGCCTTCCTTTTTTCCCTAAGAGAGCGGAATTTTGCTTAATTTTCTGGGCCACGGGCCAGAGCCCAAGGTGATAAGAACCTTCCCAAAGAAGTCACGCGGTGGGGCTGTTGCCTGTTCCCTTGGTCGCCTCTGAAAAGCCCAAGACTAGAGCATTAGAGACCATTGATTGGTCCACGAGGAGAAAGAGAGAACCGAACAGGTCTGTGTGCATTTCACCAGTTCATCCACCCGAGTGACAAAATAATCTGAAAGAAATGGAAAGTTGATGATTTTATCTCTCTCCCGTATCCTGGGCACTTGCAAACATATTCTGGTCCTAAGTCGATTCCAAAGAAGGTTTCGTTTAACGATCAACACTTTTTTGTTGTTGTTCTCTGCCTCTTCAAAAACCCACTGGGGTTAGGAACCTCTCCCGAGAGCTCCGTGGTGCCGTGGTGAAGGGCAAAGGGCCTGTCTGGCAAAACAGAGCCCTGGGTTGGGGCTTTAGGGTGTAAAGTGGGGGGTTGGCTTAGACCTGAGCTTCCCCAAACGTGGTCCTGAGTGTGCTTGTGCTTGTGGAGTCTGAGTGTGTGTCAGGGGGCAGCAACCCAATCCAAAGGCGAGCATCGGGTCCTTGGCTCTTGTTGGATGAATGACCTACTTATTTTCATACACACTTACGGGTTGCTAAGTGAGTTGTCGAGGGTGGTTGAACTCTTGAATGCATGCAGTACGGTTCGCAAGCTGCCGTTATTCTTCCGAGGGTCCCGTTCTCTTCCCTGGGTCTGGCTGCCCCTGGGCGCCGGGCAAAGCCGGAGCTTCTGTCTCCCACCCAGGTGCAGGGTGGAAGCTGGCGGCTGGGATTCCCGTACCCTGGCGTTTCGAGCGGGTTGTGGCCTTCGGTGGTGGTTCTTTTGTTGTTTCATCGTTTCTTTTCCATTTTGAATCGCCCTTTCGTTATCTTTACCATTTCCGGTTTTGTCTCCTGGCCTAACCAAATAACCCACAACGGTGGGTTAGCGGTACCCATCTCTTCCAGAAATGCTCGCCACCTTGGGTCTTCCTAAAATGGTTTCGTAAGATGCGTACGGGCTGCGGTTCACACGCCGATCGCCGCGTCCTGATTTGTGGGGCGGATGCTTGCGTGAGAGCTGCGGTGAGACGCTTGCTTTCTTATTTCCGTGAATTCGTCCAGTGGGGCTAGGGGGGTAGGTGGGCTGTGGTCGGAGAGCGTTAGTGGGACTTGGGGCGGCAAGAGGGTAGCGGGGAGGCACCTGGGCCACGGAGGTGCAGTGGGGGAGACAGGTCCCATCTGCCTTGGCTGGCGCTTTCTCCCTCTTGACTAGGCCTCACCTTCCTGCTCATTGTCCTCACAGACAGGACTCCTGTTCCCTGGGCGCCAGGCCCTCCTCTCTACCAATAGCCTTTCGTGACATCGCTGACCCTTCTACCTGCCTGGTGTGGCCGCCACCATGAGGCATCCTATTCTGAGCGGCCAGGTGGAGCCTCTTCCCAGCACCTGCAGCCTGGCCCCTTTCACGGTCCAGCCGGACAGGCCGCCGCGGCCTGGCCATCTGTGCGTAGCTTATAGGTGTCTAGCTTTCCGTGGTGCCCTCAGGCTCTCCCTCCCGCCTCTCTCTCCCTGCCCCACCCCTCCAGGAATTAAGTCATCGAACATCCTCTCTCACATCCGTGATGTTTCACGAAGTGCCAGAAAACCAGCAATGACTGTGATTATCTCCATAGTCCTACTTAAACATCATCATCATGTTTGATTTAATATGGTGTTTCACACTGGCCATTACATTTGTTTTCCAGACTCACTGAGGTAAGATTTACATACCCCAAATCCCCCCTTTAAAGGGTAGAATTCATGGGGCGCCTGGGTGGCTCAGTCGGTTGAGCGTTTGACTTCAGCTCAGGTCATGATCTCATAGTCCGTGGGTCTGAGCCCCGCGTCAGGCTCTGTACTGATGGCTCAGAGCCTGGAGCCTGCTTCGGATTCTGTGTCTCCCTCTCTCTGCCCCTCCTCTGCTCATGCTCTGTCTCTCTCTGTCTCAAAAATAAATAAAAACATTAAAAAAAAATTTTTTTTAAAAATAAAGGGTAGAATTCAGTGGTTTTTAGTACATTCGCAGAAGTGTGCAACAATGCCCTTAATCCAGTTTTGGGCTATTTTTATCCCCCGACAAGAAACCTTATATCCGTTAGTAGTCACTTTTCATCTATCCCTCCCCCGGCTCCGCATAACCTCTAGTTATTTTTTGTCTCTATTTGCCTCTTCTGGTCATCGTTTACATGGAATCCTATCACTTGTGTTCTTGGGTAAATGACTTTCTTCACTTAGAATAATGCTTTCGAGATTCATCCATGTGGTAGCACGGATCAGAACTCATTTGTATTTATGGCTGAACAATTCCCTACTGTATGGTCGTAACGGCACATTTTCTTCGCCCATTCGTCGTTTGAGGGATGCTTAGTGGGTTCTGTATTTTGTCTGCTATGAATAAGGCTGCTATGAACAGGTCTGAACAAGTCTTTATGAGGACACGACCACTGGATTTTATAATGGACAGTCTGCAGACCCAGCAGTCAAGAAGACTGGTGTGAGATGTAGGCACTGAGCTTGCATTTAAAGAAATGTCTTCTATTAAAGATTCTGTACAGTATCCCATTACTTCCTTGGTGCCTTCTGTCTTCTTGTCCAATTCATTCCTTTATTTGTTCAGCAAGTAAACAATGCCAGTCATTGGCCAGGCACTTTACTGGGTTCCGGTGACACCTTGACTGGTCATTTTTATGCCTTCAAATTAAATTGGGCATTTTATATCTCAGAGAGAACCTGTTCAATTTTAAAAGTAAACTGTGTCTGAAAATATTGGAGCCTCCTCCTCCAGGCATCAAACACTCATTTAAACTAAGCAATATCAAGATATTTGGCTTTTCTCCAACTCATGGCTCTCTTGTGGTCTTTCTTGGTCAGTTTACTGTGTGTGTGTGTGTGTGTGTCTTAAAATGTCTTCTCTCCCAGGCATCCCCAGGGCAATGTATTCTGCAATATTTTAAACAAGCTTTTCTTCCTAACTGGGATTTGGCCCCTTTCTCCGACTCTTAATTCCAGTTGGAGTCTACAGTCTTATGAAATACCTCCGGCTTGAGACTTTCTTGCGCCCCGGGTTCCAGATTGGTCAGAGGACCTCCGTGTGCAGCCCCTGCTGATGCTGAGGGAGAAGCCCAGGGAGGGTGGGTGTAGATCACTGCCTCCCGACTCAGACCCTTCGCTAGGACTTGCAGTGCGTGTGGGGGCGGAGGGCTGTCTGCAAGGTCCCCTCCGAGGGGCCACCTCTGGATCTCATCACTGAGGGCCGGGGATGAGCGGGATGGAGAATCAGGAGGGAAGAATGGGGACCCAGGAGCCGGGAGGGAGTGCTCAGACCTCAGAAGGGGAAAGGAGAAGAAACGACAGGACATAGACAAGTGGCAGGGCGATCCGGCACAGCAAGGGACAGGCTGCAGCCGCCGCCGTGCTCTGAAGAACCACTGAGGACGCAGAGCCGGGACACCGGCCCTGAGCTACTGAACCCCAAACCCCGACAGCAGAACGCACGGAGTGTGTTTCTAGAAAGCCCCACCGGTTGCCAGGGTTGCTCAGAAGCCTCTGCTCTTGAGGATGAAAATTGTTTAGGATGGTGACTCTGTAGGTTCAGCGCCTACCACTTGACGTGACCCCCAGCACCCCCCCCCCCCCAACCTGCTGCCGGAGGTCCAGGGTGAGGCTCCAAGGGGAAAAGAGAATGCGTGTTGTCAGTGGGTGAGTGTACCTGCCTTCACACGGCACACGGTCTTGTTGGGGGGAGGGACATGGACCCATCAGAGACAGGGGGCTGTCCCCCGGGCATGTCAGAGGAGAGCATGGACCTCCGGTTGTGCAGGTGATTCCAGAGGAGAGGAAGTCCGGAGACCCAGAGGTCCTCCAGGCTTGCTGCGCGAGGCAGGCCATGAGCTGGCCCTTCCGGAGTGTCCTCTCTGATGAGGACTGTGTGCGCCTCCCTGTTTCTTCTCTGCCCTCCCCTCCGTGTCTACATCATTAATTCGATCACTCGGCAAGCGGATGTATGAGGGGGAGCCCCATTTCCCGGGCGCTGTGTCAGGTTCAGCACTACTCGATCTCCGCGGTGCTCCCCAAGTCGGATGGAACCGCTCGTATCACACGCACCGTCGTCCTCCCGGCCGACCTCGCTGTCACAGGTGTCGCAGCCAGGAGCTGCCAGTGCTGGGGGCAGCTCCCCCAGAGTAGTCTGCATCTCTGCAGGGTGCAGGTGAACGGCGGCCGGGAGCTCCCCAGACCCGCAGAGCCTCACCCTCCTGACTTGGCTCTCCGCTGCTTGTCCGGGGCATCTCTTGGCCGACGCTCCCCCTGGCCCCACAGCGTGTCCAGCTCCTTCTCGGTGCCGCACTCTTCCAACCTGTGTGTTCTCTTCCGTGTTTCTGTCTATGATGTTGGGTGGGGCCAACAGCAGACCCTTCGAGAGAAGAAAGGAATCTATGGGTCGTTACTTGTGCAGAGAAGGAAAGCTGGAAACATTCTACACGCACACGTTAGCTGCGGTCACTGCGAAGACAGCAAAATGATGTCCAGTCTCCTGCTAAGGACACTCAGCATCACTTCAGCCGATGAGATCTGAGATTCCTTCTGCCTCCTGTCCCCCTGATCAGCGGCACCGCTCAGGTGGGTCTGCTGTGGATTCTGACACGCGGCCCAGAGGGGAGGAACGCTGGGGACCTGGAAGGAGTATCGTTCATCGGAGCTTGTGACTTTTCCCAGGATGCACTCCCGTGGGTCAGCTGGACAGCACACACGTGCAAATGCAGATGGTGAGGGCTGTTTTCTGTTCTCAATCCTCACGTTTGCACAAGATAAAATCCGTGTTCCTTTATTTAGTCGTAGGGAGTAAGTTCCTCACTTGCTTGTGTCAGAAGGCAGCAAGGATCCGCTAAGTATCTTTTCAAAGCCCAGCCCTGTTCTGGACGTTTGGGGCATAGAAGCCAAGAGGGAGGTATTTTCCATCCAAGAGTTTAAAATTAAATGGCAGGCGTCTGTGTGCTCCTGTGTGGACGTCGGTGAGCGGAATCTCTTCCCGTGCACCCCTGTGTGTCTGCGCACAGGGTGGGCACGTCCTCAGGACAGCCACCAACCGGGAGCGTGCCCTCTGCCCCAGTTTATCTGGGTGTCGGCCCTGCCTTCCCGTCCGATAATTAACAACTGTTAACTGTTCAAGGGGACCGGGTATGGTATGTAAGGCATTGAGGAGAGGGTGGGCAGAGAAATAAAAAGTGAATCTCAAAAAAGAAACCACCCTGTTTCAGAGCGTAGCCACGTGGAAAAACTGTGGGTCCGCAGGTGGCATTTTCTAGTGCCAAACTTGTGCGTGCACAGAGGCTCACGGGTGCCTGGTGAGTTCTGAGCAAAGCCACTCGAAGAATGTGTTAAGCTGACGTTCCCCGCATCTTACCGTGAGCTTACTTGCTGAGGTAATGTATTTTGCCCCAGGCAAATGATCACTCGGAAATGCTTTCATATTTTAAACCGGATCCTGAGTTTGCAGGAGCTAAACTCTGCATCAGCGTTTTGCAGCCTCTAGAAGCAACCGTCCTCCCGAGGGGTCTCAGTCACTCAACACCCGGCGCTTCCCGGGAGGGCTGTCCTGTGTCCGCCACATCCCAGTCAGTGCAGACCCTCTCTGTGCTGTCACCCGCCGAGCATACGGTAGCTGCTTTCAAGGGGCATCGCTCAGGCCCTGCAACATTGGCTCTTGGGTTGATACAGCGAGAAGAATCCAGAGTTTTCAGTTAATGTACTGACTGTCATTTTGCTAACCACAGCTTCCTGTGTATAAACTGCTCAGCACAAAGTGAGGCTCAAGCGAAATTAAGCGTGTGGCTCAAAAGCCTCGAGCCTGTAACGAGAAGCGTGCAGATTCGTGGCCACATCAGCCCACTTTGACTTTTCGTGAAGCCTGGCAGCCTGCCAGGGCCCGAGGTACCGAGTCCTCCGCACAGATGCTGCTGTGCATCCCCGGGGACACTTGCCCATCTCACACCTGTCGGGCAACTTGCCTCCTGACGCTGCTTTCCGGGCTCCCGTCCAATCTCATTTGTGAGGCCTTATCAGTGAGCAAATCTGTTTCTTTCTATTAGATTCAGTTGAGGCAGAGGCAGACACTCAGACAGATGGGCGGCTGAAGGTAACGCCGGGGAGGGCAGCCTCCGAGGAGGGTGTGGGGCCACTGCGGTGAAAACCTTTGCAGCTCCGGGTCCTGGGACTCTGAGACCATGGCAACCCAGACAGGAGGAGAGAACGGCCCAGAAGGCCTTATTATCCCTGCTCTAGGTGGATACACGGATCAATAAAATAAATGAGCTGTTTTATCTAGGCCAGCCATCTAATCCAGGGACACAGAGACAGACACATAAACACATTGATCACCCGTACGGCCTGCTGGTCTACCCTCCATGGAAAATGGGAAAGAAGGTAAAGAAAATACACTGCCCGTAGTTCTGGGCCACACTTCACCTCCTTCAGCGTGAGGAAGGGCAGTACGCACTGTGATCTGCCCTCCGGAGCCCAGGCAGAGGCGGTGATCAAAACCAAGGCTGATGTGTCACCAGCAGACAGCCGGTCTCTAGGCTCAGGGTGAGGTTTAGCTCCTCTGACACAGGTGTTTGATGTGGCCTTTATGCGGGTCTGTAACGTCAATAGTCTCTCCCTTTCTCTCTTAAAAGATTTTTTTTTAAAGAATAGTAAACACAGAACATTATTTTAGTCTCAGGTGTACAACATAGTGAATCGACAGTTCTGTACATGATGCAGTGCTCAGCACAGTGGGTGTGGTCACCATCTGTCACCACACAACGTTATTGTAATATTATTGACTATATTCCCTATGCTGTACTTCTCACCCCGCGATTTATTTATTTTATAACTGGAGGTTTGTATCTCTTAATCCCCAGGCCTAAGAAGGCCATAATGAGCTGAGCAGAACAAAACCTGTCCTTACTGAGAGCTTTGTGACAGTTGAGGTCCAAGTAGGGAAGGCTCTGGAACACTTCTAGCCTCACTGTCTACCTTTATAATCCCCGACGAGTCCTCGCCAAAACCTGTGACATCCGAAAGGCCCCCAGCATTTCTTAGTATTCCCATCCTACTCCGTGTGTGTGTGTGTGTGTGTGTGTGTGTGTGAAATTGAAACTAAATATTGTCCCTGATTCCTTAAATTGCAGAGCCTTTAGGATAATAATTTCTGTCTTAAGCATATCCAACACTGGTAAATTATTTCCTGTTTTCCCCTTTAATATGATGTATGAAACAGGAAGAACTCCATTTGCTCATTGCACACAGGCACACAGTGGGGTGCAGAGGGATATGTGACCTAGAGAGAACCCAGGGTCAAGTCTCTTTTGGCTTCTGTCTCCCAATAAAAAGGATGCACCTGCCTCTAACTGAACCAGAGTCCAAAATTTTTATAAAAAAATTGTGCCAATTTCTTCCTTCATTCTTTCAGATATTTAGTAAGCACCAACTGTGCCTGGGGTCTGGAGTACTTGGGGTGTAGTGCTAGGCAAGAGCAAAGAAACAAATACCTCAACAAGAAAATATCAAGGAGTGACAAGAACCCTGATGACATTTTTTAAAGTGAGATTGGAAATGACATCAAGATAGGACTACATGAGCCAGTGTCATTTCAACAGACTGTCATGCGATGAGGTGACTTAAGAATGGTCAAGATGGGGGTGCCTGGGGGTGCCTCAGTCGGTTAATCATCTGACTTCCGCTCAGGTCGCGATTGCGTGGTTCATGGGTTTGAGACCCATAAACCCTGCTTGTGATTCTTTCTGTCTCCCTCTCTCTGCCCCTGCCTGGCGCTCTCTCACTCTCTCTCTCTCTCTCTCTCTCTCTCTCTCTCAAAATTAAAAAAAAAAAAATTGCATCACATTGTCAGAAGCTTGGGCGTTGCCATTGGCCACACAGATCTGCACATTGGATATTTGGTGTCTCCCTTGCACCTGACCTCCCAGCCTCTAGAGGTCCTCGGCCTCAGCTCCGGAAGTTAGGACGGGTCCTGTGATTGGATCTCCTTCAGCTTAGAGACTGCTGTGGATTGCTTTAATGGAAGATGTTATTTCCAAGTGTGTCTTCATCGAGAAATCTATTTTGTTTGTTAAAAATCCATAATCGGAAAAGAACTGTAGCAAAGAGCAGGCTATTTTTGCCTTGAAGAATGCTTGTTAGGGGTAAATGGATTTCCTGGTGGGTTATGTTAGAATGAATCTCAGATCCTAACCACTCTAATTCCTTTCAGGGGAATTTTGGCAAATAGACTTTGTTTCTTGACCTCATTGGAGCCCCAGTTAATTTATTGCAACCTCTCTCACCAGGATCTGTGTTTGTATAAAAAAGATGATTTCTGACCATGCAAGCCTGGGTCCAGTGAAAGTCCCCATTGTTGGTTTTAAGGAATGGGGATTCAGAAGAACAAGTAAGACAAGTTCTAAGTGAAATGCAGGCATGGCAGTTTTGTTCCCAGTGGGTCCTGAAGAATCCACGTAAAGGGAAGAGTTCAGAGTTGCGGTGCCTCCAACCTGGGTATTTGGGTCCTGAGAGCTGACCCCAGAGATGGAAGGGGACACTCCTTGTTTCGTGTAAGGATCTTACCCCCACTCACATCCCTACTTCCTTTCCCTCCATTCTTCCCTTCCTGATGCCCCAGCTCTTTCTCTGGCCTCTCTGTACTCACTCTCCCTTCCTCTGCCACCCTCAACCTCTCTCCCCTTCTCATCAGTCTCTCCCACCTCCCTTCCCCACCCCCTTCTGTTGTCCTTGCCACTGACCAGCCCTACGATGAGCTGTCAGATGGCCCCTCTAACTTCAGTTTGTCTGTCTGTCTCAGTGAAGGGGGCAGAGACGGGGTCCACATTTTAGTGAATCAGGCTTCCCTGTTCTTGGGGCTCACGCAGGAACGCCATGGGGATACAGGCAGCAGGGTGCCTCAGAGGGGCAGGGCTCTGCTACCCACAGCAGCTGTACACAGCTAAATGCTGTGCAAAGCTAAATGCTGTGCCCTGTGCAAAGCTAAATGCTGAAACTCCTAGGGTAAATCCTTGCCTGTGATGACCTTCTGCTTGCTTCCCCAGAGACACAGGTTGTTCCTTAAGATGTCCAGTTTCCCACATATGCCTCTCCAGCATCCTTCTGGTCATAGATTATTTTTAAAATATACTTATTTCCTTTTTCTATTTCCGGTTTTCCTTGGGGGAGAAAAAATAACATGGTTACGTCCAAGGGACTTGAATCACACTGTTTTGTTTTGAATGTGAGCCTCACCACCCATTGGCTGCACGACCTTGGACCTATGTCTGCCTTTCTCCAAGTTTTGGCTTCCCCATTGGAGAATTGAAAGGGCCTGTCTGCCAACCGTCCAGGGTTGGGGAGAGTTAAATGAGCTGATTCATCTGTAGTGTGTGCCATGGGTCTGTATTGGGTGAAAATGCTTACAGCATAAAAATTCACCAGCTTTACCATTTTTAAGTGCACAGTTCAGTTTTGTTGACTCTGTCCTCACAGTTGTGTAACATCTCCAGTGAGTGGTATGCATAAAGGCTTACGTTGGAGATTAGTCTTTGGGGTGGAAACGTGCTAAGAAAGCGTCTCTCATTCCTAGTTGTGAAACCAAGACTAATACATGTTGGTATCTAAGAGTGAGTCTGTCCGTGTTCACAGACTTGACTGGAAATGTCTTGTTTTGTTTACAAATTTCTTTTATCACCCTTTCTTCATTACTGTCAACCTGGCTCTTTGCAGATAAATCAATATCCCTAAGGTTAAACAACTTATTGTAGTATATTTCACCAGGAGGTTTGGATCCCTGTCATAAAGGCAAGTTGTTAATTTCCTGCTTCTCAAGTTCTGTGGGTCCCTTCCTCTCCCCTTCCCCCCCTCTTCTCCCTTCCCTTTCCCTCCCTTCCCTTCCCCACCCCTCCTTTTCTCTCCCCTCCTTCCCCCTCCCCCTCCCACCATAGTTGTTAACTCGTTACAACTTCTACCCAATTTCTCTTGTGTATTTTTTCTTCTCTCTTGTCCCCTCTTCTTCCCTCGAGTCCCTTCTTCACCCCACCGCTTCATGTTTTAATTCAGTGAGGTTGAAATTGGTGGTGATTTGGCCAATTGCTTAGACCTTGATTTTCAGATGAAAAAAAAAACAAAACAGTGTGGAGCTACGGCAGAGCCAAGGGGAACACACACAGCAGTGGTAGTTGAGGGGTGAAGGGAGCTGGTCTTCATGGTTAAAGAGTGCTTTTGTCCACATCACTACATCTCTGAGCTTCCTTTTGGCAAGTCCAGCCATGGAAATAAATTATTCAAGAGAGTTTCAGAGGATTCTCGCTGGCTTCCAACCCCTGAAAAGTATAACCAAACCTTATATTTGAGTCATTCATTTGCCTATGGAAAGACTTCTGGATGAATTGATGTTCAATAGGGCAAAACCACATTAGTTTAATCTTTATTTATTTTTAATATCACATAATATGGAGTTACTTCCCAGTTAAAGTGTCTTGAATTATTCTTAACATCGAACACTGTCTTGCACACAAAACATGATGTTACTGATCAGCCCAGTAGGCAGAATTTTGGCTCCTATGACTTCTGCCCCCTGGCTTCACACGTATGTTACAGTCCTTGGAAGAGGCACTTTGCAGGTACAATGAAGGTTACTAACCAGTGGGCCAGAACATAGGGAGGTTACCTTGGATTATCTGGATGGGCTCAATGTAATCACAAGAACCCTTGAAAGCAAAACATGATGATGAGCTTAGAAGCAGATTTTTCCCAGAACTTCCAGAAAGAACCACGGCCCTGCCAGCATTGAACCCCACCTTGTCAGACCTGAGAATGCAGCTGCCCTAGCGTAGCTGCACTAGACGGCGGACCCGGGGGGCCGCGTGATGATGAACGAGTGTGCTCTACGCCACTAGCTTTACGGCAATTCGTTACAGCAGCAGCAGAAAACGAATACATCCAGCATTCATTGGCAGGCCATTAGCTTATGGTTGAGGCTGTTCCTGTCTTGTAGCGGGACAGGTTTGTGTCGGTATCACCACAGATTTTTGCCTCAACTGCTTCCTGCCCGTGGACGGGGGCCTTCGGCTTAGGTAAGTATATATTCTGCGTCCATGGAGCAGGTTGAAGTTAGTTGACGTTTTAGAAACATGCGATGAGATTCCATCTTAGAAATATTCCCTAGCCAGGTGAACTGAGTCAAAACGCAGGTTCTGGTTCAGGGCTGGTACCCAAGGACTGCCTGGAAACCAGTGGCATTCCCTGAGAAGTCAGTTAAAAGTGGAGGATTCTGTGGAGCATCCTACAGTTACTGGGTCAGAATCTCTGTGGACAAGGATGGAGGATGTTTGGTTTTGACGAGTGCTCAGGCAATTCTTTGCTACCAGCATTTGGAAGCCAGTGCTGTACCCCAGTGGTTTCTGAGCAGATGCTTGAGATCCAGTGGATCAGGAGATCGATGCAGTGAGAACATCTTTAAAACATACAGAAGCGAATGGAAGAGAAAACGTCAGAATGCCCTGCAAAGTGGTAAAGACGAGTCTGCTTTGTGCGTGCGTGCGTGTGTGTGTGCGCGCGCGCGCGCACAGTCACCATGTAAAACAGTCCCATATTTGAGGAATACTGCTTACATCTGGTTCTGTTCCCAGGCCAGCCTTGTTCTCTCCAGTTAACTGGGCCTTGTCTACAAATACGTAATGTCTGCTCACCTGGCCTGCCTGTTAACAGGGCTGCCTTGTGAGGAACGTTGAAGGTAGGTTGTGTGTGGGGCTTTGACAGCTGCAGTAGAGGTTCTCAGCACCCTTCCATTTGGGGATCTGCTAAATATGCTAATGGAAGTCACTTCCTGTGTTCAGTGGAGAAGAAAACTTCTTTGAGCATTTTCCAGAGACATATACACACTACATACAGAAAACTTGCTCCCTGTCGATGTTTAGAAATGGATGTCTTCTGGGGCGCCTGGGTGGCTCAGTCAGTTAAGCATCTGACTCTTGACTTTGGCTCAGGTCATGATTTTGCGGTCGTGAGTTCGAGCCCTGCATCAGACTCTGCAGTGACAGCATGGAGACTGCTTGAGGTTCTCTCCCCACCCCTCTCAAAACAAATTAAAAAAAAAAAAAAACCTTAAAAAAAAATAAATGGATGTCTTCCCTGTGGGATTAAGCTATCAGCTGATACAGAACAAGAATGCTACCCAAGTACAGAACTCTTTTCAAATTTCGCTTTAACGATGAGCCATGATAAAGGAATTTATATACTGAAAACTTAGGTGATACGCTACCTTAAATACAGGTTGTGGTGGAAGACAGTAAGAAAGGCAGCGATGCCTGCGTAGGTTTACAGGAAAGGAAGTAGCAGTAAAGTGTGGTAGGAAGGGTGAGACTAAGCCTAGGAAAGGTAACATGGGACCAGAGCTGCAGACTGCCTATAGATGGGCCCAAGGCCCCTTGCCAAGGACCCTGCACGCAAGCAAGCATGGTTTGGACTCACTGGAACGCATTATGCTATGATTTTCCCGTGAAAAGTACATACATCTGTTTGCTGATACACTTTTGACAAGAATCGTCTCTCGTACCAACACTTCAGATTGGTCTTGAAGTGAAAAGCCCTCCTCTTACCCAACTTTCTCTGAGAGGCCAGGCAATGGATGTGATAACAGTGGTCCTCGAGTACTACGTAGAGTACTCATAGGGCTCGGTATAACAATACAGAAAATACTGTCTTTGCCACTTGGTAGCAGAGAAAATGAGGCTCAGAGGTAAGGCTGGGCACACGTATTATCAATTGGCGGAGCTGAGGTGGAAGGACTGAGACCCTGACTGTTGGCCCAGGGCCTCTCCAGGAAACCAAGGTCCTGTCCCCATGCAGCCCCACTGCTTCTACAAACCCCAGGCCTTTGAAGAGCACCGAGGGGTAGACTCAACTCGGGCCTGAGAGTACTGTACTCCTGAGAGTACATTTTAAGTCTTGATGATACTTAATCCCTCCTGAAGGTGGAATTTGCACATTTCTGTTCAATGAGCTTTGAAGAACAAAAGGTCATTGCTAATTTGAAGATAAAACCTTTATATAGACAACATCCTGCAATTACTACAGGGAGGTTAGCGTGTACCATTTGATCAGGAAGCTAAGAAGTCTTTGTTGAGCAAACACTGAAATACCCCCGGCCTCACAGATCACCGTGCCTCTTAGAAAGTGCTTTCATGCTGACCATCATTATTATTATTATTTTTCTTTGGCTTATGTCTTCAGTCCCCGACCACAAAGCCAATAGCCACAGGAAGGCAGGGAAGTACAATAAATGGCCTTTCTCTACCCATCGCTGGCAGAACGTATCCTAGTTTTAATAAGTCATAGACGCTTGCAAAAAGGAACACTCTGGAAAACACTTAACTGTAAGTGAAGTCTCCATTTGGTGTTCTGCAGTAGAGTGAGTAGTAGGGGGGAGAAAAAAGCTCTACTGAATACAGGATGTTAGACACAGATCTCTGTAGGTTTGAAGAAAGTCACCAACTATGGCTTGTCCCTGAAATGTACGGCTAGTATTTATCTAGAATTTCACAATTTAAAAAGGTCCCTGCTCATAGATTATTCCTTTCCATTCTGTGACTGCCCCTTTCAGTGTGGCAGAGGTCCCAAATTGGGAGGAAGAGGTCGGAGAACCTTAGAAAGCAGCAAGAGAAGTTGCCACAGACCAGGAGGAGAAGGGAAGTTAGTTAACATGGCCCACTGGGAGTAGCGATCTGTGTGCTGCTTCAAGATGGAACCCAAGGCCAGAGACGAGACCCCAAGGGGAAGGGCAGATGGTGCCCTGTGGAGGCTGGGTCCTGGCCTTTTTGACCGCCCCCACTCCAGTCCCACCAAAGAGTTCTGTGTGTTAAGCCAGCACGGAAGCATCAGGACTAACCACGCTTGAAGGAATGATGCAGAATGAAAGAGACTCCTGTAACCCATGACAAAAGATCAGAAGGCCCCTTCACTGTGCTTTGGCACCTCTGAAACCCACGGGACCTTGGGACGGTCCTGGCCCCCAGTGGCAAGCGAGATTGAGCTGCCTTTTATTCTGCCAGACAGAACATTGAATGCAAAGTCTAGTTGCTATAAAGAAAATAAGGAAAGGTGCTCTTTTTGCACACCTGAATTTTTAGGTTACGTACAGAACAATGAGTGGACGAAATGGGGGTGCAAGATGGTGATACAGTGTCCTTATGTAAAGCTCGAGTGAATGGAGAGTACAGAGTATGTAAGTGGCCACGGGAGTCAGATCAGAAAGTGTGAATCCTGAAATGGTGATTTATGTTAGAAGCCATCCTATGCGTATTGATATTCTGGAGGTAAATTCTTAACCACCTAAACTCCAGCCCTTGTACATGTAAGCGATTGTTATTTCACACGTGTTGTCCCGGAAAGTCAGATGATAGATGAGCTGTAATGATCTATAACCCAGAGGAGGCTGTAAAGCTTTAGTTCATCATGACTTCCCCACTCGCCACCACCAGGCCAGCACCCATAATGGTGTCCCTTCCTTTCCCTTAAATCAAAACTTTAGTTTTACCGCAAGGCTTACTTTAAGTTTTAGTCACGCGAGGAGTCACTAACTTGCTCTGGGAAGGTGGCTTGATTTTCTGTTACTTTCATCTTCTCGAGATATAAAATTTACATTCATGGTTGTTCGTTTTCTGTGTCAACTCCTTGTGTCATTAAGTGAAGATAGACTTCCGTTTATTTAAAAATCAATAAACCCATGTTATTTTTGATAAAATTTAAGCTAAAAATGACTTTACAAGTTTCGGTTTGCCAATAATGTTATAAAGATTCGGGATCTCCCAGGAGGATTCTGACTTAAAACATTGAGAAAACCTTTTTATGTAGATACATTAGGAAATGCAAGGTACATCTACAAATATGACGTGCTCACAGAATATTTGAGTTAATGTCAATTCTTCAAAAACTTCAACAGCCCTCTCTTTGACCTCAGATAGTGAAGTCCCTGGCTATCCTAATATTTTAGAAGTGGCCTGGAAGACAAAACTACAAATGACCTGGAAGAAATATGGTCAGCATGACAGAATCTAATTTTTTTAAAAAGCATTGTATAATGAAGTGTCAGAAACCTACATTTTCTTACCCATATTTTTCAGTGATTAAAAGTTTTCTGGTGCTGAGGTTCTCATGGTCTGTTTCCAGGGTGACGAATTCATCATGCCTACCTTTCCAAAATTACATAAATTCAAGATCACATTATTTTTATCTGCCATCAATTAAATATTAATCAACTTTTCTTGGTCCTCTTACTTACAAGACTCTAAAGGGGAAACACTAGGAGCCCTGCCAGCACGGATCCCTTAGCTTGGAATATTTTTTTCCACAATACCAATCCCTGTAGCTGTCTGTGTCATCTAACTTGCGACTTCCCTTAAGTGGCAAGTTGAAAAGACAGAAGGGCATCAGCTTGCTCCGCTTCTGTACTGACAGGATCAATAGGCTACATACAGATCTGATGCATTTCAATCCCCAGATGCAGGAACACCCCCCTTGAGAGCTGCTTCTGAGAGACTGAATTCCAGGAAACCTTTAAGCTCATGAGATTAGGACCATTTCTTTGTCTTGGCTTTCTATGCAGATAAAATAATGTGCTGTCTTCAGATGGGAAGGGAACGCTCCTGTCTGGATGCGGTGATGTGGCGCGATGCGTGAGGCCCTACAGTAGCTTTCCGCACTGGTCTGCCCTGGTGCCAGGCACTTCCTGATGCTGGTTTCAAGTGAGGCATCGCCATCTCGAATGGGAATGGTCTAGATGGCTCTAGCCTTGATTTCAGCCTTTTTTAATGGCTGAATAATATTCCTTTGTGTATATATGTATCACATCTTTATCCATTCATCAGTCGATGGACTCATGGGCTGCTTCTGTAGTTTGACTCTTGTAAACAATGCTACTATAAACACAGGGGTGCATATATCCCTTTGAATTAGTGGGTTTTTTTTTTTTTTTTGGTTTTGTATGTTGGGTTTTTGTTTTGTTTTGTTTTGTTTTGTTTTGTTTGGTAAATATCTAGTAGTGCGACTCCTGGATCATAGGGTGGTTCTTTTTTTTTTTTTTTTTTTTTTTTTTTTTGCGGGAACTTCCATACGTTTTCCATGGTGGCTACACCAGTTTGCATTCCCACCACCAGTGCAAGAGCACATCCCTGCCAACACTTGTAGTTACTTAGGTTTTTGATTTTAGCTATTCTGACAGGTGTGAGGTGGTATCTCATTGTGTTTTTGATTTGCATTTCCCTAACGATGAGTGATGTTGAACATCTTTTTATGTGTCTGTTGGCCCTCTGGATGTCTTCTGCAGAGATATGTCTGTTCGTGTCTTCTCCCCATTTTTAATTGGATTATTTGTTTCTTGGGTGTTGAGTTGTATCATTTCTTTATATTTTTTGGATACTAACTCTTTATTGGCTATGTCCTTGCAAATATCTTCTCCCATTCAGTAGGTTGCCTTTCAGTTTTGTTGATTATTTCCTTTGCTGTGCAGCAACTTTTTGTTTTGATGTAGCGAACACATATGTCTCTTATGACCTATGTGCTCAGAGACACAGCTGTTGATCTGGGCTGTTGAAGTGTGATCCTGGGTGGGTTCAGGAGCACAGACGAGTGGATCTTCTCGCTGAAAAAATTGCAAAGTACCATCACACATTAGAACCTTTAAAAATGCATTTGGGGCTAAGTATTGATTTTGTCGGGAGAAGACAAACTAAGAAAATAAATTTACAAGTTGTAACAGCCAGGATCCGACTAGGTTATGTGCCAGTAAGAGGCTAAAAGAAAGGGTTATTTCTCACTAATGCCACCAGTCCATCACTGGTCTCCAGGGGGGTCTGGTCTGCACTCCCTCACCCTGTCATCCTGCCAGAGTGAGAGAGTGAGAGCTCGGAGCATTTGCAACGGCAGTTGGAGGTGCTGATGATGAAGTAAAAGTTGCTTCCTTCCAGAACTCATTGAGCAGAATGTCACATGGCTCCTTCCAGCCGCAAGGGACCAGAAATGACCATATAACATGGGCCCAGAGGTAGTAAGCCAGTAATATTTAGCAACAAGCATTACTTTCAACAATGGTGGATAATCATGATTTTCATTGGAAAGACAAGTCATTAGCCTCTTTGTAGAAATGAGGCATCCCTGATATTCTGTGATTGCAGAGAGGTTTCACACCGTGTCTCCCAATGCACTCTGATTCGGCGTATTTCCGTAAGTATCAACACGGTTCTGCTGTCCCGTGAAGAGGAGACCCACATCCAGCTGCTTAGGGACCAAGATGAAAGCTTGGAGTGAGGGATGAGGGGCCCTCGCGTGTCCTTGCAGCCTGGTCCTCACACGGGTTCCCTGTGCTCATCTCTCTCTCCCCACTTCTTCCTTTGCTCTCCTCTTTCTCCATGTGCTGTAGAGCACGTTCCTTTAATGCAGCGATGCTGGTGTTCCTGGTGGCTGCTCTTTGGGAGTAGAGAGGTGGCTGGCTAAGACGCTAATGTATCAGTTACTGAATTCACTTCCTGAGTACAGACTCTTCCTGCTTGGGTCAGTGTTTTGCCATCTGCCTACTTGAATCCCTGACCTTGAAGCCCTCCTGGCCCTTACCAGGAGGGTTCCGTTCCTCCCTTCTTCCTTGCTCCTTTCAGTTGAGTTAAGCTGATTTCCTCAAGCTCCTCGGTTCATTCATTTTACCTCTGCCCATAAACAACCTTTCGTTACTTTCATAATACTACAAATCCTAAGACAAGAGAATCCCGAAAAGGTCAGTGTCCATTCACTGCTTCTGTTTGACCCTCAGTCATTCTCCAGGTTCCAACACAGTCCTAGCCAAGTATGACGACAAACAGGAGGTGTGCTGGTGAGTTGAAGTAATTATTTACCTAAGGCTCCTCTTGTAAATGGTGTCTGGGTGGGAATTATCTAGGAGTGTCCAACCCTTCCTGCTCAACCTCTGTCAAGGTAGCATCATCTCAGAGCAATCGCTCTTGCAGGTTGATGGTGGGACACCTGAGTGACCCCCATCAGCCTTGTCGGTGAGAACTGGCAAAGCTCCCCACGATGCACTGGGCACTGCGTCAGGCTCTGAAAAGATGGTGGCCCAGTCTCTGCCCTTGAAAAGCTCTTGGTCTCCATGGTGAGTTGGTCTGTTCATGGGGAGAGCAACAGGTAATGAAATCACAATGACACTGAACTATAAACGTCACTGCTTCAGAGTTGATGCCTGCCTGGCTCACGCTTTTATACCCAGAACCGGCCATAGTGCCTGGCATAGAGTTGGTGCTCAAAGAATATGTTTAGAAACAACCAATAAACAACAGCGCCGTGACAGCGGTGAACGTGATAAAGTCTGGGTCTGTCCATCTGCACATTGCTTTTCTCTGAGAGGCATATTGAGATTATTTCCGGACGCAACTATAAATATGCTCCTTGGTATCCTGAACCCTCCTAGCATAAGATTAAGCAGATAATGGCCAAATCTCTGTTTCTCCGAGCCGATGCAGCCAAACCTACAGTCAGCATTTACCCTTTATCAGGAATCATGTATAGAAAGTCCTGTCCCCCAGTATTCCAGACACACACCTGTCCATGGTCGGAACCCCAAATAAGAAGCAAGGACCATCTCAGGTCAATGGAGACACCCGGGGTTAAGCTGATCATGTTAAGCTGAGACTAGTGTTAGCATTTATCTTTCTCAGAGCAGACCCTGAGCTTTGATGTAGCCCACATGAAGAAGAGGCAAACAGGGCTGCTTAGAAAACACCCCGTTTTTCACCAGGGAGGCTGCTTTGGAGGCATTCCTAAGTCTTCCCTCTCTGCCCTACATCAGTTTGCAGTGGGGTAAGCCTGATCCTCCGAGGCTGAGGATGTCATGTGCAGCAGCTATTGGTTGCTTTGTGCTGAGTGGCGGACTCTGTGGTTGTTGGAAAGCAGCTCTGAAAGCTAGGGAGTGTCTCAGATTGCAAGGACCCTGGTCAGCGTCGCGGGCAGTACACTGCTTCAGATCCGCCCGTGGGAGTCCCACTGACGTTCTGGAAGCCGCGAAGGGTAGACTTCCGACCTGTCACCGGCGGGGATGAACGCTTCCAGGCTGCCCGGCGTGAACAGATTCAAACAGTTTTGGAGGGTGAGTAAAAGGACACAAATCAACTTACAGAAAAAAAAAAAAAAGAATTCAATTTCTTAAAAACCAGACAACACAAAACCTACCTTACTGTGGGAGAGGCGCTGTGAGATAGTTGCGTTATTTTCCAAAACTCCTGGGGAGAGGTTCAACTGTGCATGTCTGATGTCTTGCCAAACGTTTGGGATTTAATTTTAAGTAATCTGTAGCAGATGCAATCAGCAGCCAGTGCGACTTTGGGTGTTTACTCAGAACACGACTTTTCTCGAAAAGGCAGCTTAGCATTTGAGCCACAGTATGATGGTTAATTATATTTACTGTCACTCAGCTATCATCCAGCATCTTCTGATCTTGGCCTCTGGAACAGTGTTGGATGTGATGGCTACTAGATAGAGCCCTGAAAATAAGGTCTGTATGCATTTTCTCTCAGACTGTGTAGTCTATCGGGAGCCCTGTGTGACCAGACAGAGAAGAGAGAGGAAAATCTCAGGCCCTGTAGTGCACTATTACAGCATTAGAAAGTACTGAGGCAGCGGTAATCACAAACCATTCAAACGTGTGATACACATTTGTAGACTATTACCGTAATCCTCTGTAATGAGAAGCTCAGCCCCAAGCCAGCCTGATAGTGGACGGCTTCTGGATTTTCAACTTTTGCCTCTTCTCACAGAATGATAAAATATCTAGGGAAACCATTGCTTCTTTGCAGTTGTCAGAATCTGGGTTCAGAGCAACAAGTAAACAATTCTTTTCTGAATCGTCGCGTGAGATTCGGGGAGATGTGTGTTGATATTGTATGCTGGTACCAAAGTTAAAACCCCTGAGTGTTTAGGACATAAAAAGGAACGAATGACCCTGAATCTGATTGTCAGGGACTCCTTAAAATATGATGCAGAGCTGGTATAAATTTGTGGGTAAGTTTCCATCTTACGCTAACGTTACTTAATTTTTTTTTTTTTTTTTGGTATGCTAGTGTTAGTACCCTGCTCATTAGAAATTGCTTCATTAGATGAATAAATAACAGGCAGTTAGCACACCTAATGCATTTCTGACTATAGGTAAGCTGCTTTTCTTTCTGTATGATGCTCTGAGTCATTGAAGAAGGGCCTGGGGTTATAGATGTGCTTTGTCAATTACTTAGTGAGTCATGCTCTCTCTTTATTTGAACTTGTAATGATCAGATAATGGGAGTTTGAAAAGAATGTGAGTAATTTTGAAATTACTTCTTAAGCAAAGCTTTACATTCGACTGGGTAGAACCAAAACAATTTCTTCCCAAATTAGAGCATATGTGGAGCATATAAATGGATATTTCATCTGAGTAAACAAAAGCATATTTAAAATCTTAAATGATGACACTCTAAGGAGCACCATATGCAGCTTGCACAGCCCTGGGCCAAAGGTCTGACAACCAACCGTGTGGTTCCTGGGATTAGTCTCTTGATCCTGGGTCCTGGGCAGAACTGCTTCTACTGCCCTCCCTTCACTTCCCGTCTATAAAGTGAGTGGTTCCCCCCCAGCTCCAAGATTTAATCTGAGCATATGGGAAACAGATTACTCTGTGCTCCAAAGTCACCAAATATCTGCCTAGATCTGTCTGAAGAAGTCTGATTAAATGTGTTGGGCCTCATAGCTTTTAGCTGTTAGAGGGCTCCCAGAATGCCTTATTGAAATGATACTCAGACCTGGCTTCCAGACTCTACAGCGTTCTGAGTGACATCAGAGGTAATGGATCAGAGTCATGTGTAGATATGTGGATGAACAGTAGGGTAATTTGTATTATCTCTTTCACAGACTAAGCTTCCTTCTAGCCACGAGCCTCCCCAGTGATCTAAATATTTGTTACATATGACACCCCAAAGCTCCAGATGAGCCCCTCAGTAAGCCGTGTGTGGAAAGGCATCCTCTGAGAGAGGAGGGTCTTTCGGATGTGTGGGGCCCACAGACCCCAAACTCACAGCACCGACGCTGGCCCTGTTTGCTGGAAGGAGGCCTCAGGGCGATATAGAGAGACGCCCAGGATTTCACGGGCCAACAGCATAGTCCAGAAAAGGAAGCACATTCTAAATAATCCAAGGGATTCCTTAATTATTTAGGGGTGGGGAATTTAAATGGGTGATGTAATTACTCTGTAGTTTCAACTTTGAATTATTCATTACCTTTTTTATGGTGGTTTTATGCTAATCACTCCAGACTGTTGTTAATAAAACTTGTAAAAATCAGAGAGATTCAAAGCAGTTTCCAAGTAAGGATTTAAAAGCCTCTTAATAGAGGAGTGGCTGTTGAGTCTCTCATCCAGGTGGCCAGAGTTATTCTGGGGGCTTGGTTACTTCCGAGTCTGTTCCTTCCCGGGCCCATCTATGGCGCGTCTAAAGCCAGGGTCAAGATGATGGGTATAGAGTTTCAAAATCTGGACATTGAAGCCTGGCATGAAATAAAACATTACCATACCACGAATTTGTGCTCATCTAAAACAGCAGCAGTCTTCCCATGATTTGGGTGGCTCCCATGTATTTATATTGTTTTACTGGTAGCAAGTAGAAATAAGAGAGTTTTTTTCCATACAAACCCAGGACCGGTCCACCTGCAGAAGTCAGCAGAGTTTGGAATCAGTGCTTTAGATGGCTTTGCTCTTCAGACTGCATGCCTACAGTAGCCAAATGACTGATTTCAATCCAGCTACTGGATGCTGAGTGATGCCATTTGATTTAACGGATATTTGACAAGAGAAATTTATGTACTAGAAAGGCTGGTCCCAAGTTTCCCACAACCCAAACTTGAATATTTAGGAATCACAAAACTCATGAAAGATAATGCGATGTAATAGAGTGATAAGCAAGAGGCATGGTTTTGCCCAAAGTGGTCACTTGACTTCCCTTTGTCCTTTTCTTCTCACCTATAAAATTGGGGGGACGTGTGTAAGTCACAACAGCTTGATTCTCTATCCAGGTAGTATAATATAATCTCCCAGAAAGCTTTGTTTCAACTTTGTTTAAACTCCAGTCAAGTCAAAGTCGCAGTGGGTGGGGCCCACAATATCAATAAATGTTTCAAAAGCTCCCCAGGTTATTCTAGCAGGCAGCCAGAATCAAAAACAATTATACCACCTGAAGGTCCTTTCCGGGCTGTAACATTCTATATGTACTACGATTCTAATGATTACTTCTCGCAGTATAAGCACTACATAGTTTATATCGTGGTTAGGGCGGTTCCTCTTCCTGTGCTGGTCATTTCAAGAGATGATGATGTTAAAGTGGGAGAACAAAGGATACAGAGGACTTAACCCCCCAAAGTGGCTTTTCAAGGTTAAGGGCTTTGAATAGCTTTAGTGTGGACAAAGCATCCAATGGCCATCTACATTTTTAATTCCCTAATGAGGTATTTTTGGTCCCAAGAACAGTGAACTCCAGTTTCAAGGGTATAAAATCAGTGAAAATAATACTTACCCCCCAGATATGTTTGTTCATATTGCTGCTGAGGTCTAAGCAGGTGTCCGTGATACAGAGATCATAAGACACGATCCTTGCCTTAATTAGTCTACAGTCTAGTGGAACAAAAGAGAGCGCCTGTGTGGTGTGGGGTATTTAAATCTGCTGTTGGTTGGCCGTGCAATTTTCCGGTCTGAAAAACTTTGCTGATGTATACAGAACTAGAAGCAGGACCCTGCTGCTTTATCATTTCCCCACTTACAGGTGGTTTTTTTGTGGGTGAATATTTCATTATGCTTTCCGTGTTTCTTTGGGGCACAAAGATGTCTGAGCAGCACACACACCTCCAGACCTATTCCCGCAGGTACTCTGATAGCACAGGGTGTCTATACTGATGCTCATCACACATGTCTGCATTTAGATATGCAAAGCTACATTTATACATCTCCAAAAAAGAACAAAATACGGTGGGTTATTTCATAAGTAATGACACAAGTTGAGAACCAAATTAAAACCCTCACTAACCTTTGATTCTTTTTCTGAACCGTTCGAGGCAGCCTTCATTTTGTGATCCCACATCTCTCCGTTCCAGGTTTGCCTCAATATCAAACCCTCAGCGTAGATTTCAGCAGTGTAGACTGGAGAGCAAATGCCCTGGGTATTTGGGTTCTTGTGGCCGCCTTGCCTCTCTGGAGTTGCGTGAACTCGGGCAAGTCCTTTCCTTTCCGTGAACCTTTGTCTCTTCTCTATGATGTGATGAGGCTAGACTGGATTTCTGTAGGTCTCCTCCGAATGCCCTGTGATTCTCCCTGTTTTCTCCAGGTTCTTAGGAAGTAGGAACGGTCATCGTAAAGCTGTTGATGCCAAGAGGCAGGATGGCAGACAGGATGGCAGTTCCTTCTGTTCGAGGGATAATCGAGGGACCAGCCTTGATTACCCTAGTTCAGTAGAAAAGGCCTTGCATTGCAGACAGATCAGAATTTGAATTTGGATTCTTCCGCCACCTATCTGTATAGTGTTAGGCTGGTCTCAGCCTATCTGAGACCCACCTTTCCTCCTCCGTAAGGTGAAGCTGCCCATACTGCCTTATAGTGTTTGGGGGTGCAGATGAAACTTGATGATGTCTATACTACAGCATCTGTGAACATACCAGCACATAGTAGGTGCTCCGTTAGTGATGTGTGGGATTACCCCTCAGCGTTGAGGGAGGCTGAGTGCAGCACTTGGTAGGGTGTTTGCATCTCCAGCCTGGGGTCTCTGCTTAGTGGGTCCCTAAGGTAGGAGTGGCCCCTTGGTTGCACGGGGGCTTTCCGAAGAAGGAAAATACTGAATCTCAGATGCCCCCGACGGTAGAGCAAATGATGTCATCCCATAGGGTGACATCAGCCAGCTAGCCACCTGCCACCGTCCTCCCGGTGAGGCTGTCCTTGTATTTGAGTCTCTCTCTGTGGTCTGGCTTTCCATCTTCCTGTGTGTCCTTCCGCACAAACCGGATCAACTGCTTTCGGCTCTTGGAGGGAAACAGAGAAACAAATCATAGTTGGTGTGAACAGTGATGTTTTTGTCTGTGGTTCAAATAGCCAGTGACACTTGGCAGCCAGGCATTTTGACGCCAGGTGGACCTGGCCACACCTCTTTATTTGGCCTTGAATGCTGTCCCTTTGGAGAAAGTCTTGAGTTTCTTTTTAACCAACGCTCAAAAATTATTAATTTGGCTCTTTATTTCACGAACATTAAAAGCTGGAAGTTAGTAAATATTTTATGATCTTAAAGCTCAAATGCACATCAGACTCATACTGAGGGATAAAGAATTGAGGGCAGGGAAAGGGCCTCCTCTTTCCAGAATCGGCAAAATCGATGTAAAGTGGGCTTTCACTAACCTACCAAGGGTGTGACTAACATTGGCTAACGCAGGGTGATGGAACAGAGCTGTGGCACGCTGGCATTGCCCCGGGGAAGGTCTCCAGGTTCGCTAGAGGGTCATGCCTCTTCCCACCTTCCCCGGTGCCCCTGGCTGTCGTTCCCAGGGGAGGTAAAAGGAGCTCAGAGTAGCACCGTCCATTCATCCAGTAATGTCAGGACTTCCAAGAAACATACAGCAGCTCTTTCTTCCCAAAAGGGGAGGGGTTCCTGGGCTGGGACGTATTTTTGAAAGTCAGACGTCAGTCTTGGAATAAGCAGGCGAGTTTCTGCCTTGTATTTACTGCCGGCGTAGGAAGGGCTTAAGTATGCATTTAGTTCATACCGTGTGATTTTTTTTCAGCAGATACATTCAGGAACTCAAGCTGCACTGTTGGTTTTCTTTAAAGATTTTTTTCCCCCACCCCTAGTGAACCAGAACAGATTCTTTGGGTTTGCTATCGATTAAACAGATGGATAGACCTTTCTGATGGGCTAAAAGAACGGAACTAGGATAAATAGGGTTGATTTTTTTCCCCCAAAGGTCTAAAAAAGCACATGAATTCACCTCGTGCTGGCAAGAGCTGTTCCTTCTTAAAGAAAAAGCATCGAGTAGGTTTTTCGTGGAACGGTCTTCCTGCAAACTGTCCTCACCAACAAAATCTTGAAGAAGCCTGCATCACCTTGTGTTCGTGTAGCAACTGAGGAAGTTTCTATTACCAGTGATTCTAAAAGAAAATGTGCTGAATGTTTTATAAGGGGAAACATTCATATAGGAGATGTAAATTCTCAAATGATAACCAAACAGCGACTGATAGACTGTAGAGAAGCCCAGCGAACAAACTTGTGACCTGGGGAGTCTGTTGGTGCTTCATTATTAGCAGAGTGATTTGCTGAGTGCAGATTCTGTGCTTTGATTGTTGATGCCATTTTCTGCAAATGTTGCCTGCCAAGGCACTGATTGGAGAGTGAGTATGTGAAATACAAACATGCTTGTACGATTTTTAAAACATTGCGGTTTTAACACGGTTACTGACATCTTAATGAAGAAAAGGTAGATAATTATCCATGCTAGCGAGTATGTAGAGAACCTCTTTCTCAGGCAGATGGACTTAAGGGTAACCTGAGTGGCTCTTTAATCACCCTATCTCATCCGCCTTATCTGTAAAATAGTGACAAGATTACTTATCCTGTAAGATTTCCTGAGAAATAAATGAATCACAAATGTAATGTGCAAGCAAAGGCCTTTCACTTTGTAACAAAGGCTGGTTTCTCTTTCCTTCTTCTGTGGGCACTAGCCCATAATTAATATTTAGCTACAGCATGTAGACTAAAGGTGTGTGTGCTAAGTAAATATCCGTTGGATGGATGGATGGATGGATGGATGGATGGATGGATGGATTGAGGGTGGATGGATGGATGGTTTATGGATGGGTGTGTGGGTGGATGGATAGGACAGGTGGATGAATGGGTGGATGGGTAGATGAATGGGTGGATGGGTGGATGAAGCTAGCTTAACTCCAGTTTACTATATACATTAAAATGTATGATTGAATATGAATCACTTGGGAATTCATCAAGTCTATTTACTTCAGCCTCATTGCTGATCTTAACGTTACCATAGTATCTGAAAACATCAAAAAAGGTTTCCTTTCCCTGGTTGTTTTTGTTCTCGCCTGGCCCTCTTTAGGAATATTTTTTTTTTTTTTGTCTTTAGGAATAGTAACATTGTTAGGTAGTTTGGCTATTAGCCATTATATATAGATGTGATATATGCATTGTTTGTTATTCACCTTTGAATTTAAGATAGCCCTTTGATTTAGGAAGCTGAATATTTCTGCTCTATAATTTATCAGTTAGGGAAAGAAGGCAGGGGAAAAAAAAGCAAGTACTTAACCTAAGCCTTTTAGGGAACAGATGCTGGTAGATCTCTGTCCCTTAATGCTTGATTCTCTTTCTCCTGTCTTCAGCTGCAGGAATGCCAAGAGTAAGGTAAAGAGGACTTACAGCAGACTTTTAGATCAATTCCCCAACCATTTCTTGGCACCATTTCAGGCACTGTATAAGCCCTCCAGGACAAATTTGGGTAGAGATATGAAGAAGGCCCTGACTGGGCTTGTATTCAGCATAGGAATTTAGCACAAGTAATCAGAGTACCATGTGCAAGGTGCCAGATGGGGAGAGGGATAAAGTGCCCTGGAAACATCGAAACAGGGCACCTGATGTTCTCTGGAAGGCAGGGGGCTTGGAGGAAGACTGCAAAGAGGAGAAACTTCAATTAGATGCTTAAAAATGAGTTTTCAAAACATCCCCGTGTGGACCAAGCATATAAAATGGTGTGATTCAAGGCATCAAAACATGAAATTTTGTGGAGTCTTGTGCAGACAAGGATATTGCACTCCAGGTAGTGAGGTAGGTGTCCGAGGTGGAGAATTGGAGGTAGGGTTTGGGGGTGCCTGGGATGGCCTGAGACCAGGTGTATCCGTGAGCACAAGGAAGTTGGGAGCTATTGAGCTGAGGCACAGGAATTATTTCCAGTGGTAAACCTAGAAGTTCATGCATTTCCTGTTCGGAGTCCTCAGTAAATATGAACTCTTGGAGATAATTATTCCTGTAAATACGTATACTTAGATAAGCAAACTGGAGGTTCTTAGGCATTTTTGCTTTGTGTTGCTGTGGAGGGGCTAACAGTATGCAGATGGGTTGCGGGAGTCCGTGAGCATGGCCATTTACTTGCAAATTTCAATACCAGATTGAAGATGTTGGAATGATTTTGCTATAAATTAAGCATACATTATACTTTCAGACTCTCTTCAGAGTCTCATACTGAGCATTACCTGTGTGTGCAGAGACATGTGCTGGAAATCTTGGGGGGCAATGGAAGAACCAGGAAAAAACAGCATCCATATGTTCATAAAGTAGATGTCCATGTTACATCCCAGTGTCTATATATTTGTTTGATATTTTGCCCTCTTATCGTCTTCATGGAGAAGCAAGGGTTGGATATTTGTTGGAGTAAAATTGAAATAGAGGGGCTACGTTTTGATTGAAGGCTTAAGTAGTGGGTAACATTTTAATAAACAGAAATTTGTTTGAGGGGATATGAGAAAACACGTGCATGTAGGGGCACAGACAAGAAAGTGTAAGCCTTGGAGCAGTGTGGCTGGAACAGAGGCAGCGTGTTCCGTGTTGGCAAGAGGGCAAACAAGTTCGAAATGCAGGGTTGCGACCCGAGTCTGGGAGGTCTTAAACCCTGTGTTCTCACTGCTGGTCACACACAATTGCTGTCTCCCATCATGTGCAAGACAGTCCCCATGGGGGAGAAATCCTCCACGACTGGAGAAACCAGGATCTGCAGAGGAAGAGAGAGAGAGATGTGTCACCAGACTAACAAGTTAAGTTCAAGCAGGAATACGAAAATTGGAGGAAAGCGACATGAGGTATTTCTGCCTGCTAGACAGAGTAGGACAGATACAGCATCCCAGGGTGCACCTGCTATGTACGTGAGCACCTCGGCAGTATAGATTGTCCTCGAGGGCCAAAGAGAAGCGTAAAGCTGAAGTCTTCCTGCCTCCCAACTGCAATGGATGTACCTACATGTAAAGTAGCAGCTTCTTTTCTGAAGGAAGACCGAGCCCAATTTGAGTTAGCTCTGATCGAGTCTGAGGAAAAGGATTACCCACCAGGGAAGCTGCTTAATCCCAGAGAAAAACTGCCTGTAGTCCCAAGATACTGCTCACCTTGATGAGATTGGATATTTTTTCTTAAATGTTTGTCATTGTGGAACTTAGAAATCCATCCCATGGCCAGGGGCTGCTAGTGCTGGGGTTGTTGGAAAAAAAACAGTATATCGTTTTCTCCTGATAAAGGCAACTTGTGTATAGTTGTAGGTACGAGGCGAAGAGATGTGGAAATGAGGGTGTCAGTACAGTACAAGCGGAGGGTGAAATAAAAGAGGAGATGATCAGAAAACTCAAGATTCAAAGATATGGATCATACGTATAGAATTCTAATTATCTCTTTGAACAGCTTTATTGACAGATAAATACAATACAGCAAACTACCCTTATTGATTTTTTTTAATTATTTGTTTTTGAGAGAGGGAGAGAGTGTGAGTGGGGGAGGGGCAGAGAGCCAGGGAGACAGAGGATCCCAAGCGGAGACCTGAGAGCAGAGACCCCGCTGCAGAGCTCAAATTCACAAGCCATGAGATCAGCCACCCAGGGGCTCCAGACCACCCATATTTAAAGTGTGCAATTTGATACGCTTTGGCAGATGTATACATCCAGAAACCAACCCCACAACCAAGATAGGGAGATAGGGAACACATCGTGGTCCCAAAAAGTTTCCTCGTGTCGCTCACTCTGGAGCCCTCCTGTGGAAACCAGAGATCTGCTTTAAGCCACCATGGTCTAGGGTGCATTTCCTAGAACTGTATACACAAGGAGTCCGTGAGTGTGCATTCTTTCATGATCAGGCATCTTTCCTTCGTCCTCTTAGTAGACGTGTACTGCTACTAAATTATGGCTTTGTTTCCACTTCCCGAGTGAGGTATGTTGTTCCGTATCTTTGCATGGATTTGTCATCTGTGTATCTGCCTTGGAGGAGTGTCTGTTCAGATCTCTAGTCCATTTTATTACTGAGGGTTTGCTTTGTTTTCTTATTGTTGAATTCTGAGAGTTCTTTATATATTCTGGATACAAGTCCTTTGGCTAATATATGACTGGCCAATATTTTCTCCCAAATGGTAGCTTTTCTTTTCATTCCCTTTTGACAGAAGTTTCTCCTCCTGATGATATCCCATTTACCAGTTGGCCCTGTTAGGGATCTTGCTTTTGGCAACGTGTCTAATATAAGGTCACAAAGATTTTCTCCTACCTTTCTTCTAGAAGTCTTATAAGTTTAGGTTTTATGTTTAGACCTTACCGTCTATTTTCAGATGGTTTTTGTATATCGTATGTAGCATGGATTAAATTTCTGTGTGTGTGGGTGTGGGTGTGGGTGTGGGTGGGTGTGGATATCTGAGGTTTCAACACCATTTGTTAAAACAACTACCTTTTCTCCACAAATATGGCTGTAACGTTAGCATCCTCAGGATAAATAACTTCCAGCATCACCTTTCTTTCATTTTAAAAAAGTTTATTCATTTATTTTGAGAGAGAGAGGGAGTGTGAGTGAGCAGGGGAGGAACAGAGAGAGAGAGAGAGAGAGAGAGAGAGAGAGAGAGAGAGGATCCCAAGCAGGCTGTGAGCTGTCAGTGCAGAGCCTGACGTGGGGCTCGATCTCATGAACTGTGAGATCATGACCTGAGTCGAAACCAAGAGTCAGATGCGTAACCAACTGAGCCACCCGGGAGCCCCAAAACCACACTTTCGACATATGTGAGAAGCATTCCGTAGCCCCATGAGCCAAACTGGGGGAGAATTGAGAAGCTACAGCCAGCTACCAGACCTTTGGAAAACAGCGCCAGGCCACGCGCTCGGACACTTGTCCGGTGCCCCAAGTTTCACTCTTCACGTTGTGAACATGATGCCCGACTGGATTCCTTTTGGGCAAGCTGCGAGAAGATAAGAATAAATGTAAATGAAGCAGAGAAGTGACCACACTACGTTCACCCAGGTGCTGGGTAGTCACGGCTACGGTCATCTCCCTGCCCCTAATCACCGCAGTTCATTGCCCACCTTGCTGCTAGGTGATAGTTCTAAAAGCTAAATTCTATCAAGGCACTCCTTTTTACTTACCAGAAGCCTCCAAGTGGTCCTAGTTGTCTGGAATTCTAGAGGACACCAACACATCTCCGAGATTCCTACTAGTTTTCAGTAGGACCCTGTGCTGCAGTGTGGCTTCTCATCACTGCCTCCGTGGGCCAGGTTCTTTGGGTGGGACTTGTGGCCTTCCTGGTGTGGCTTCTTTCCTTGTGTGTTTGGCAACACCACCTCACTTTTCAGGACCCTTCCTAGCACGATCAGCCCCTCCCTCCTGACTCTGAGACACTAGCTCAGGTTCCATGTTGGTCACACCAGCCCCAGGAAGCTGGCCTTCCCTGCGGAGCTGTGATGGGGCCTCATCACCCTGAGATCCGCTATCGCCCGTGTGTGGTCTCGCTCGGAATGAGAAGTCACAGCGCTCATGGAGTGAATGACCAAAAGCTAATGATTTGTTGTGTTATTCACAGCCATCAGAATTTCTTGGAGGGCCTTTATTTCTCTGTTGAGTGTTGGTTGTTTGAAGATGATTACCTTTGAGCTGTGGAGAGTATCACCTTGCCTGCTTTCCAGGAGCACCTGGGCTCCATGGCCATGAACCAGGTCCCCCAAGGACCTGGGGCTTGGGTTAATCCGAAAACACTGTTTTCCTCTCACCTCTGCCCATCGGGAAGCCGCGGGATGGCGTGACTCTGTCCAGATATGGCCAGACTGCTCTAAGGGGGGGTGCCCTGCCCCACTCCTACTGAATCTAGCCTTCCTTGTCATGCACCACTCCCCTTACTTAAAATTCACCTCATTCCTCATGTAGTCCTGCCCATTTCTACCTCCATGACTTTTTGCCTGGGAATTCCCTGAGAGTCCAGTAAAATCTGCTTTTTCCTCTTTCATCTTGGGAGAAGTAGGAAAATCCACAGGAATGTGCAAGAAGCATGCATGTACCTTTCTGTGCCGTCTCTTCCCACCCCAGCCCCGGCTCAGTCTGGAATAGCATGGGTAGGTGCAGTGGGGATGGCCAAAGAAACGCCTTCCTCCTCCTGACTGGTGCTCAGGTGGCTCCCCGCCCCCGTCAGAATGCCTCAGCAGCAGAGGACAGTCCTGAAGGTGTTCTTGTAAGCAAGAGGTAGCCCAGCAGGGGGCGGGGGGAATGAGCATCCCCTGAAATCCACCTGTTATTGTCTACTTCAGACTCTGTGATGTCATAACAAAGGACAGTTGGAGGTAGTACCTGCTGACCCAATTCAGCCAACTTTATTGACAATGAGGTACTATAACGAAGCCCTTTTGACATATCAATATGGCCATGCCAAGATGCCCATTTGTTCGGAATAAGAATCAATCATGTTCAATTAATATAGATTATGTCACCATGCAGTTAATTTAGAGTGTCATTGCTTTGAGTTCATATCCCGACCTCACGGAGCCCGGTAACATTCACCTTGACGGCCACACCACTGGCACAGGAAGGGGCAGAGAACCTGGTCTGCCCCCCCATCTCGGACCTAGAATTTCATCCCAGCAGAATGGCACGTCCAGCGTATGGCCCCTTCCCCAGAGGCGCAAGAGGGATGAACCACTCTTTCGGAAGAGGTCATCGGCCGGAAGCAAAGCCATTTTGGGTGTTACAGATGGGCTCAGTGCTCCACTGATCGCTCCCACTACAGAGGGCTCGGAATGTGCACCAGACAGGACACCTGTAGGCGTTCCAACTTTTGCCCATCCGAGAGCATTGAGCCCCTGTGTGATACACGTCACACTTGCGTGTACGTAATGCAGTAGCATCGTTTTGAGCTCTTTCCTGTCCTTATGCACAGGCATGGTGGTTTTGTGGCTTAATGTCATCTTTCACTGTTCTCTCTCACTTGGGCGGAGGGTGGGAGAGTGGGTACGTGGGTCCTCAGTGTAATTTTCACTTCTTATATTTAAAAATTACTCCAGCTGGCGGTAGAACAAAGGTAATCCTCTATCCCGATGGTCACAGGACTTACCGAGGTCATCTGTAGGTATGCAGGCGTCTGGTGTGTTCATGCATCAGTCAGGGATCTCCAGAGAAATAGCACTAGTAGGAGGTGGGTCCGTAGAGAGATGTAGTGTAAGGAATTGCCTCGTCATCGCAGAGGCCTAAGATCTGATCGGCTGGTGAGCTGGCCAGCTGTGTCGTTCCAGTCTGAGGCGGAAAATGTGAGAACATGGCGGAACTGCCAGGACAAAGGTTTGCAGGCTGGAGCCCCAGGAAGAGCTGATGTTTCCCTTCAAGTCCAAAGGCTGGAAAAGACCAATGTCCCAGCTTGAAGCGGTCAGGCATGGGGAGTCCCCTCGTATTCGTGGGAGGATCACCATTTTTGTTCTATTCAGGCCTTCAGCTGATTGGGTGAGGCCCACCCACATTAGGGCAATCTGATTTACTCAGTTTATTGATTCCAATGTTTACGTCATCCAGAGACACCTGCACAGAAACATCCAGCATAGTGTTTGGCCAGATATCTGGGCACCTCCTAACACGGTCAAGTTGATACATAAATTTGGCCATCAGCAGAAGATTGCAAGGCTGTTTTCCTTTCCTTTGTTTTGTGACTTAACCGTCACCCTTCCGGCTCAGGAATGAGTCTTGGCATGAGACGGGGGCTGATGAGTGTGCAATGAGCTGGTAAGGCCCCATATTCCTTTTATTGTCCTGTCCCTCTGAATCCACAGCACCCTTCCCCGAGTCTCCTTGATAAAGCCCCTGATGAACACAACCTCGTTTTCTGTTGGTCATCATCATGATCCCCCCAAATCCTTGTCTCAGTTTTCTACCCACCTAGGCCATTCATTGGTTTGTGGGCAAAACTCTTGTGGGATTTGCCCAAACGTGGGGAAGCCTGTCTAGGGACCCCAGCTGGTGTTCATCTGAAGTTTTTGGTGCTGCTGCGTCCTGAGTCAGGACCTCAATTCCCTTCCCCCTCTTCCCTCCCTCCCCCACCGAATTTTGGATCTTCCGCAGGAGCCATTGCTGGTTACTGTAGCCTTTTTAGCCCAAAAGACCATACTGGGATTAATTACCCTGGTGTCAGTGTCCTAGTCCACAGGCGCTACCGGAAAGATAGAAATGAAAATCTGTCGTTGTGTTAGGTGCCCCCCCCCCCCATACATTAATTCACTGGATTTTAACTATCCTGTTAACTAAGCAGGACTCATTTTTGTGATGAACAATTGATCTTGGACAAAGCTAATTGGTAGCTGAGTTCGACTTACCCATTTACTCCACTTATTTACACATCCAGTAGCTGCTTATGAAGAGTGCGGGTATGAGTCTAGCGCTGTGTTAATGACGGAAAAATGAATCTGATGGCACCTCTGCCCGCAGTGGCTTCTTTTGAGAGAGTCCCCTGACAGTGCAGAGCCCGTGTGTCACACGGGACCCCCGGCAGTTTAGGGGACCGAGGGAGGTCCCCTCTGACATTGCACTCGGTAGTCACCCGGTGGGGACTTTTCACGCGCTCTTACCCCTCATACACTAGAGAGTCTGGTTTAATCATTCTGGGGGTGTGGCCTGGGCTTTGGGACTTTTGAAGGTTCCCCAGGTGGTTGTGATGGGGAGCTGAGAATAAGAGCCACTGGAGAGGCTGGGCACCTGCGTCTTTAATAACCCCCTGAGCCACCGAGAAGAAGGTCTGAGCACCTTTTGCGGATACGGATGATAAAGGTCAGTACGCAGAACTACTGAGGCCTTTCTGGGACATCGTGATCTCAGAAAATTTCAAAACAGGTACAACCCAGTGATTTCCGTGTCAGGAGAACTCTTAAGAGAAAGACATTAGTTCTCGTGAATTAGGCTTCAAGTATTGTATATTTTTTCTCCTGAGTTTTCTTTGGAGGAAATGTGAGAGATTAAAAGAAAACCAAAGTGGTGCTTTTTTATTATTTTAGTGCCTGGGAAACAGTAGGTTGCAAAATGTGTCACCCGTGGAGCATTAATCCTGCCTTGTTGGCAGCTGTGGAGCTCTGAGTTAAAAAATGCTCTCCAGGGCACGTGTGGGGCTTAGTCGGTTGAGTGTCCAACTCTTGATTTCGGCTCTGGTCATGATCTTACCGTTTGTGGGTTCGAGCCCCGAGTCAGGTTCTGCACTGATCACGTAGGGCCTGCTTGGGATTCTCTGTCTCCCTGTCTCTCTGCCCCTACCCACCCTCAAAATAAATTAATAAACTTAAAAAAAAAGTTTTTGTTTTTTTTTTTAATGCTATCCAAGGAAGCAAAACTGCCTAATCTTCTTTGGATGGTCCTCAGTATAAAATATTTGCAGCAGTCTCTTCAGAATTGGCTTCCATTTTCTAAAAAACAAAACAAAAAAAAATTGTGACTTCCCCTTCCCTCAACAAAGGGCATCCCCTCTGACATCGACGAAGGACACGGCACTTAGGGAGCAGCCCCCCAGCTCCAGCTGGGTGCTCCGATGTGTCTGATGTGTCATAATCAGCAGGAGAAGGAACAACTTCAGCTGTGGTTACAGATAATGGGGAAAGGATTTTCATTTTTAAAATGGATTTTTCCAGGTACTCAAAGTTAGCGGAAGGCTGGTCTAGGCTCGTGCCTACCTGAAACAGCAGTGCAGCTGGGACCTCGTCCACACTTACACTCTGACAACCCTCCAAGCTCTCATCCGGGATGCTCGTGAACCAGAAGGCATTGGAAGAGCAGGTTGACATGGGGACCATCGCAGCTGGCTTCATGCGATGGCTGTTAATCATCCCTGTCCTCTCGAGACTGTGTGCAGACAGATGAACAGCTAAGGGTGACTTTGGAATAGTGATTAGTAAACCCACGTGCTGTGATCCTGCTCAACAGGGAAAGTATAAACTATGTAATTGGAACTGCATACACTTGAAAAGAGCTTTTTTTGAGTTTAACTAATTAATTTTGGTTTTTGAGAGAGGGAGAGAGAGAGAATTCCAACCAGGCTCCAGGGTATCAGCACAGAGCCCAACATGGGGCTTGAACCCATGAACTGTGAGATCATGACCTGAGCCGAAATCAAGAGTCCGATGCCTTAACTGACTGAGCCACCCAGGTGCCCCTCAGTAAGGGTTTTTGTTTTTTGTTTTTTTTTTCTTTTTTAAAAAAATTTTTAATTAAAAAAATTTCTAGTTTAAAAAAAAATTTTAACTTTTGTTCATATTTTGAGAGACAGAGCATGAGTGGGGGAGGGATGGAGACAGAGGGAGACCCCGAATCTGAAGAAGGCTCCAGGCTCTGAGCTGTCAGCACAGAGCCCAACATGGGGCTTGAACCCATGAACCGTGAGATCATGACCTGAGCCGAAATCAAGAGTCCGATGCCTTAACTGACTGAGCCACCCAGGTGCCCCTCAGTAAGGATTTTTTTTTCTTTTTTAAAAAATTTTTAATTTGAAAAATTTTTAATTAAAAAAATTTTTTTAAACTTTTGTTCATATTTTGAGAGACAGAGAATGCGTGGGGGAGGGACGGAGACAGAGGGAGACCCCGAATCCGAAGAAGGCTCCAGGCTCTGAGCTGTCAGCACAGAGCCCGACGCAGGACTCGAACTCATAGACCGTGAGATCATGACCCGAGCTGAAGTTGGACACTTAAGTGACTGAGCCACCCAGGCGCCCCTTTATTTTTTTTTTAAGTTTATTTTTGAGAGAGAGAGAGAGAGAGAGAGAGGGAGGGAGGTGGGGGAGGGGCAGAGAGAGAGGGAGACACAGAATCTGAAGCAGGCTCCAGGCTCTGAGCTGACCTCAGAGAGCCCGATGCAGGGCTCGAACTCACAAACTGTGAGATCACGACCTGAGCTGAAGCCGGTCACTTAACCAACTCAGCCCCAGGGCACTCCGAAAAGAGCTTTTAAAATAAGAACACATCTAAATTCATGTCCCAGCACCACCTGTTAACTTTGAGGCTAAAGCTCTTGACTTAAATTTCCTGATCTGTTTTTGTTTCAATACTTGTAATAGCCCTCACATCACAGAGTTGCAGTACACGTTGAGGCAAGTCATATCTCACGGCTGCTGGAGACCTTTTTTGTCTTTAATTGTCACCTGGACCTTCACTGTAGTTAGCATTGCCTGAACCTGGAGGCCAGGACTAGATCCGTTGGCCCAGTTTGGGGGGGTTTCAATACACTAATGGCTTGGAGATCCTAAAGCACCAGGCGTGGTGTGCAGGCATTTTGCAGACCCCTGCCGTGCCCCACGGGTGCCCCCGGCCCCTGGGGTGGTGCCGCTGCCCTGGAGAGTTTGCATTCAGTGTGGACAGCATCACCACCCACAGAGTTGTTGGAGCAGAGAGAACCAGAACGGACGCTGGGCCGAAGTCCTGCGGTTCTGGGTCATGCACTTGAAAGCGGCCAAGAGAGCAGGTGGCAAATGTCCTCACCGCACGCACAAAGGTAAGCGGAAGGCGGCGCTCGCTGGCCGGTGGTGACCGGGACGCGGCGTCCGTGGGCATCCCCTCATCACGCCGCACACCTTAGGCTAAGTCATGTTCTGTGTCAGTTACATGTCAGTAACGCGGGGAAACGGTGTTTTGATAACATAGTGCTGTGGGGCCATCGGGGAAAGAAATCATGACAGCTAAGTCTTTTCGTGAGCACGTTCACATATTTCCGTGGAAGTGCAAGCATTTTCACTGCGTTCCCATCAGCCTCCACTCGCTGCCCACTCCCTGCCTCCCCCCGTCGAGCCTGAGTCACCCCCGGGTGGGTCTCTCCCCCGGGAGAGGGGTTGTCCCCCGGGACCTGGTCAGTCTCCGTATGGACTCTTATGATGCCCCCACACCCATGCCCCTGCCCCCGACTGGAATCCCCTCGAAAGCAGATGATAGGTCTCATTCTACCCCTGTGTCCCAGAGTTTAGCTCAGCACCTGGGCTACATTTAGGCTTCCGATTTATCCACAGATATCAACTAATACACGCACATGCCCAGCACACACGTACACACAGAGCACGATTATTTTTTTCCTGCTGTGGACACAGGTCGTGGTTTTTACTTTAGCCGCACATCGTGGAGCTTAGGGATAAGGGTATTAACGTCAGACAAGCCTGGGCTGGAGTTCTGATTTTCCCGTTCACTAGCTGATGGCCCTGACTGAATTACTTAAGTTTTTTTCTCCAGAAAATAGCAGTAATAATAATTATAACCTTAATAGTTCATTCACAGGAGAGTTATTACAAGCATTAGATTTGGAAATGAGGTAAGGTTAGCTCATGTACAGTATGGTACATTTGCAGGTAGCATTCAGGGCGTGGGATTTTGCTGTTTTAATATTAGGTAGTGGAATATGGGCATAATTGTTAGGAAAAATGAGGCCCCAAATGCCATCACTGAAGGAGCAGTTTCTTCCACACAGCGTGGGCAGGACCAGCATCCAGAGTTGAGGCCGTGTTAAGGTGGGCCTGGCCCTCAGAGGTCATTCCTTGCCTTCCTGGCCCTTGGTCAGAAGCTGGTCAGGACGTGTTGACTGGGATCTATGGAGCAGTCACATTGCTGTCCCTGTCCCAGGCATTTGCAAAGACCACAGTGGGGACGAGGAGTTACAAGGACAGACGAAGTCAGGTGAGGAACAGAACTGATGGGTTCAAGGACGTCTAAGCACCGTGCGTGGGTGTGGGTGCGGGAGGGCAGAGCAGGGCCAGTGGGAAAGAGCAGGGATTGAGCGTGCTCAGAAACAACGTGGCACCAGGGGCACCCTGGGGGCTCAGTCGGTTAAGCCTCTGACTTCGACTCAGGTCATGATCTCGCGGTCTGTGAGTTCGAGCCCCGCGTCGGGCTCTGTGCTGACAGCTCGGAGCCTGGAGCCTGCTTTGGATTCTGTGTCTCCCTCTCTCTCTGCCCCTCCGCGAATTGTGTGCGCTCTCTCTCTCTCTCTCTCTCTCTCTCTCTCTCTCTCTCTCTCAAAAATAAATAATAAACATTTTAAAAAAGCACAGCGTGGCACTGGGCATGGGCCACTGGCCTCTGATCGTGGGGGCAGGGAGGCCAGTCTCTGCTCAGGCTGCCGCCCCCCACCTGTGACCGCGTGGACCCGTTCCACCTTCTCAGTCAGCTGCCCTGCACTCTCCTGTATTTAAGGGAACAGAGGCCGTGGTGGCTACCATGACGGGGTCTCAGGAGTGGCACGGTGGATAGTGGATGGCAAGGCCTGATGGGATAGAAGGCTCCAGACACTGCTGCTGTCGTTGTGAGTTAGCATGTGTTGTTGGAACTGCTGGTGTGTTCGGGGGACATGTTCCTGGCCCTTCTGGAGCCTGGATCTCCCAGAACGAGCCCTGGAAGGATGTTCATTTCATGTAATGACCCCGTGTCTTCTTTAACTGTGCATCTGGGGCTCCCTCTGTGTGCATTTACCTGTCTCATCAGCCCACAGGGTGTGTCTGACATCCGGGAACAGCGGTGACATGATCAGAGTCAGGCGTGGGAGTCTTGGGCATCTTCACCCTCTACAGCCCAGTCTGTGGATAAAATGCCCCTGAAAGGTTAAATGCAGAGGTCTTTAATTGGGTAAAGACACATTATCCAGCAACAAATTGCTTCCACGGTGCGTGCGTCTCCTTGACGGGACTTGTGGGAAAGAGGCGTGTTTCTCACTCGAAATCCTTGCTTGTTGGCAAGGAATGGGGGGCATTTCAACCTTGCCCAGAGTGACACGGAGAAGGATTGATTGCTCAGTGACCTCCGGGTGCTTTAATGTAAGGAGAGTTCATTCTCACCATTAGCCTCCCTTCCCTGGTGTGAACATATGACAAACCCTGAGTCTTGTTTGAAGGGATGCTGCTCCGACGTGGGGGCACTGATTTCTGTGGACAGACGGAAACCACATGGCTGTTGACACCCCGTGGCAGGTCATTGTCAAGGTTAAGTCGGGGGGGGAAGTGTGTTTCTTTTCTGTGACGTGATTGATTTTGTAGGAGAGCTTGGTGTGGAAGCAGCAGCGAGCCAGGACTCTACTTTTCCTTCTGCTGCTGACTGGCTCGTGACCTTGTGCCTCTGTGTTGTACGTGTGTGCACAGGCATGCATATGTGTGCATGTGGGTACATGTGCATTTGTACAATTTTTTTAAACATTTATTTATTTTTGAGAGAGAGACACAGCATGAGCAGGGGAGGCGCAGAGAGAGAGGGAGACACAGAATCTGAAGCAGCTCCAGGCTCTGAGCTGTCAGCACAGAGCCCGACGCGGAGCTCAAACTCACGAACAGTGAGATCATGACCTGAGCCGAGGTCAGGCGCTTAACCGACTGAGCCCCCCAGATGCTCCAGTACATATGCATTTATGTGTGTAGAGTCATTCCCTGGAATTCTTCATATGTGTGTGTCCATGTATACATAAACACATACACACGCATACACATACACATATACGTGTATACACACACACACACACACACACACACAGACTGAATATGTCTGAATAATTCTTTCCTGTGCTGAACTACATTCTGTCTGGCATCAGACAGGAACCAGATTATGGCTTAAATCATTTGCCTGTTCTAATATTTACATCTTAATAAGTGCACTTTTTTGGTGCCACCTTGAGATAGCACTTGGTCCTTTATTAATCATCACTGATGCTCTTTTCTCCAAGTGTTTATTCTTCCCTTGTTAAGAACAGGCTCAATGGGGTTTTGTCCTTTTCAGTTAATTGAGCTTTTTTAAACATTTTTTTTAATGTTTACTTATTTTTGAGAGAGAGAGAGAGGCAGAGCATGAGCAGGGGAGGGGCAGAGAGAGAGGGAGACACAGAATCCGAAGCAGGCTCCAGGCCCCAAGCTGTCAGCACAGAGCCTGACATGGGGCTCGAACTCATGAACTGTGAGATCATGACCTGAGCCAAAGTTGGGCACTGAAGCAACTCAGCCGCCCAGGCGCCCCATTAACTGAGCTTTTTATCTTGACGTGACTATAGGTTCGCATGCACTCATAGGAAATAATCCAGAAAGATCTCCTGTGCTCCTCAGCCACTTTCCCCCAGTGGGACCATCTTGCAGAACCACAGCATTATGCCACCAGCGGGACGTTGACAGGTGACACAGGACATTGCCATCCCTAAAAGAAGGGCTCCTGTTACTCCTGTAGCCACACCCACTCCCTCCGCACCCTTCCTGAGCCCCACACCCACTAATCTGTTCTCGGCTCCTATCTTGTCTTTGATTTCAAGAATGTCCTATAAATGGGACCACACTCTACGTATGTAACCTTTTGGGATTGGCCTTCTGCACTCAGCACACTTCTCTGGGGAGTGTTCGTATATACTCACGTGGTTCCGTGTCAAAAGACTCCAGAGTCTCTGAAATCCTAGAGTCAGCATCCAGGGACGTCGGAGCTGTAGGGGACCCCTTGTGGACTATCGGAGGCTCAGAGGTCTTGCGTCATGGAGAGGTTCCTTACAGCCGAGTCCCGACCTCTTTTATTTTGCCAAAACCGGAAGCAGAAGAGGCGTAAAGATGCCCCGTGATTGCTACCCCCACAGTGTACCTCCAAACTTCATGGTTACCAGAGCCACCGTGGTCTCTGTGCACAGCGTGCAGGAGCCGGGGATGCTGTCACCTGGACATCCTGGGCCTTAACAGCTTACAACGTGACCTTTTAACATACGTTAGAAACTTTCCAAATTGTGTGAAGTGATGTGACCAAGTTGATTGAGCTCTTCGAGTTCAGCTCTGGTCCTCACATGCTCCGCGGCCCCTCCGGTCCCTCCGAACAATAATAGGTTTCATAGAGTGAACTATTCTTCCAGTTCATTCTGGTGCATCCATGTCAGAAACCACTGAAGTGCCCCGGCAAAGTGCACATGATAGGGTCTTACTTCGGAGTGATGGAGAGGTTTTGGCGACAGATCCGGGTGGCGGTTGTGCAACATTGTGAATGTACTGAGACTGAATCATTCCCTGTAAAGCGGGTAGTTTTGTGATCGGTGAATTCCACTTGTATAGATTATTCTTCTAAACGTATATGACGTCCTTCGGAGAAGTTCCCGGTCTTGTCCGAGACGTGGGGCGTGGATAGAGCGTTCTTGAATGCATCCAAGCAGGAGCTCAGAGGAGCCTTCCCTTAGGAGGGAAAACAGGCCCAGAGATACTCCTCTCGACGTCTGCTCCTTGAAATGGCCTATAATTAGACACTCCGAGAAGGGAGTTTTGTATACTCAGACTGGAAGAATTTTATGGGGGAAATATCACGATGAAAATGTGAAGTACGTTGTTGGCAAAGCAACATTAACACACCCACGTGGTGCACATGCTGAGCTCCAGTGACTGGTGCTTTCAGATCCGGGGCCTAATCAGGCAGCCCCAGGAATCATTGTGACTGTGAAAACCTAATCATGCGCATTTCCTGGCATCCTGAATTTGCAAGTGTAATGTCATTTGTTTCTATGTAGTAAGAGGGTACAGCATTTGGAGGATGTGGATTTTTTATAGCATATTTATCAATTTGCATGATTTTGAAAAAACAATATATAACATTAACACCAAATGTACACAAATGCCTCCTTTATGTCAAGCCGCTGAATCGGACCAGTTTCCCTGCTTGATTCTCTATAGCCTTTTCACAGTTAGATGCAGACACAGGAGGGTAAAAAGGCATGATCTCCTAGTGCTGGCTTGCTGCATTTATGCTCCGGAGAGCAGAACCCCAAAACTCTGGATCACAGCCCTTGGATTGTGTTGATCCAAGCCCTTGGATAGTTGATCAAGCCCTTGGATAGTTGATCAAGCCCTTGGATAGTTGATCAAGCCCTTGGATAGTTGATCAAGCCCTTGGATAGTTGATCAAGCCCTTGGATAGTTGATCAAGCCCTTGGATAGTTGATCAAGCCCTTGGATAGTTGATCAGGTGTGGCAGGAGCAAAGAAGACTTTCCCTCTAACTACAAGACAAGTTTGTTTTCCAACAAACCAAGAGGCGTGTATAGAGTTAAGACCCAGAATAGAACTTCTGGAACAAACTCTTATGTTATTTATTTTCTTATTAAAAAAATTTTTTTTAATGTTTATTTATTTTTGAGAGACAGACAGACAGACAGAATGCAAGTGGGGGAGGAGCAGAGAGAGAGGAAAACACAGAATCCGAAGCAGGCTCCAGGCTCTGAGCTGTCAGCACGGAGCCCGATGCGGGGCTCGAACCTGCAAACTGCGAGATCAAGACCTGAGCCAAAGTCAGACGCTTAAGTGAGCCACCCAGGGGCCCGCCAAACTCTCATTTTATAAATGAAGAAACAGAACCGAGAGAATCTGTCTCTGAATAGGAAATTGTGGAGAAAATATACTTTTGTAAAAGTAGTATCTATTTTTAAGAACATTTGTGTTCCTGGTTTTTACATGTAATTTAATTCTTCTAATTACAAATTATTTTTATTCTTTTTTTTTAAAGTTTATTTATTTTGAGAGAGAGAGAGCACACAAACAGAAGGGTCAGAGAGAGAGAGGACCAGAGAGAGAGGGAGACAGAGAATCCCCAGCAGGCTCCACACTGTCAGCTCAGAGCCCGACGCGGGGCTTGAACCCACAAACCGTGAGATCGTGACCTGAGCTGAAATCAAGAGTCGGATGCTTAACTGACTGAACCACCCAGGTGCCCCACGAATTATTTTTGTTTTTTATTACAGGAGCATGACAGAAAGCAGGCATTGGCAATCGTTCATTACTTAAGAGAAAAATCATCCACCTCCATAAGTTCGTCACGAACACATCAAACAAAGCCACAGGTTTTGGCAGCTACTTGGAGAGAAAAGAGGCTCTCAGTGCATGTGGTCTCAGAATATCAAAAACTTTTACTACTGGGGCACCTCATAGCATTTGCAGGGATCCAGAAACGGGGGCAGAAAACTTATTATTTAGGTAAGAGGTGGCCTGGAGAAAGTGAATCATTTTCCTGGACAAGAATAGAGCTGAACTCTGCTCACTACAATTGCCAACCTCACTGCATTATTTTTCCCTGTCCATTACTTGAAAAGCCCCAGATAAGGAAAGATACCCAGGGCTTTGCTGTATCCAGATAGCTCCGGCTGATTCACCCATTCTGCAAGGTGCAATGTGCTATTTATCACTACTCTCCTTGTATTCTACTCTGCCCAACATAATAAATATTAAGCAAGTGCTGTGTACTTACATAATTTGCAGAATTGATCGGCTGACTTAAAAGCTTGATTCCCCAACAACAGAAAATGGAGTGCTTTGTGCAGAGGTTAAGCGCACAGTTTAGTTGGCAATTGTGCATTAGAAACCTATTGTAAAATGATCACAGTTTGAGGGGATGCTCCAGATAGCACAGTCAGGGAAATAAGTCTTCGTTTTTGGCCATGAAAAAAAAAATCAGGTCTTGAAGTGAAAACATGGGGCTGCCTCAGACTGGATAACCGTCTCCCAGAAGGTGATGTTGTTCCTCCTACACTCTACCTCTTAACTCAGAATTTAGAACATGGTAGTTATGCAGGTGTTAAAGATTCTTTCCTTGTCTAAATAATTTGACCACATCTCACCAACTGTCACATCTCAGAGAGATGCACAGAACACATACACAATCTTCGATGTGCTGGGTATTTACCATTTAAATAAAAGGAGGGGCGCCTGGGGGGCTCAGTTGGTTAAGCGTCCCAACTTCGGCTCGGGTCATGATCTCGCGGTCCATGGGTTCAAGCCCTTTGTCAGGATCTGTGCTGACAGCTCGGAGCCAGGAGCCTGCTTTGGATTCTGTGTTTCCCTCTCTCTCTCTGCCCCTCCCCCACTCACGCTCTGTCTACCCTTTCTCTCAAAAATAAACATTAAAAAAAATAAATGAAAGGAAATAAATAGAAATCTAGGGAAGTCTGATGAAGTTCATTTGGACTGAGGAAGAGTGTTTTGCAACAGTGATTTCCCAAAACTATTTAAGAGCATGCCTAGCAGGAAATCACACCACTTGTCACATTCCTTCCCTTGGAAAGTAAAGGAAGCGTCCGCCTTGGGTTCAAGTGCAGACAGGGATGGGGAGGGCAGTGAGAAGAGGTGGGGGATAACCTGGTCCCCAGAGAGAGTTGTTAGATGTTGCAGATGTGCCCCATCTCACGCAGAAGTTGTCCCAGTGGTATGTGTGCTCGTCCCTCCCGGTCCTGCCCACCGGAACATTTTTTCCCTCTTCGCCTTCCCCACCCCCCAAGGCTGCCTATGTTTACAAAGCCCGCCCCAGGCTCCTGTCCAAGGATTTCTGATCTGCAAGGATGTAACCTTGGTTGGTGTCTTTTGGTGGTTTTCCTTTCTGTCTCTGCTTCTCATCCGAGAGTTTATAAAATGAGTGGTGGTATTTCTCCTGGAAGTTCAAATCCCCTAGTAATTGGAGGCACTGCAAGCAAGTTGAACTTGAAACCAGGAAACCCTTCTTCGGATCTCGTTGCAGAGGATGGAGCGATATGGAGCGTACTTAATTTTCCATCCTCATAAAACAATCCCATAAGTATAGAGAAGCCCAGCTGTAAGCTATCATGAATTATGATCATCGTTTCTTACTGCGGGTTCGGAAGGGGCGCCTTGCTCCTCGCCTGCTGTAGGAGGCGGCTCAAGAGGCCACAGTGCACATCAGTCATCATTGTGATGCTAATGGTTGCCTTAGGTTCTGGAATGGAAATATTAAAATTGCATTTCTCCTTTCTCTCTTGCCCAAGGGAGGGATGGGGACAGTCAAATAGCATTGACCTTTGGCCGTTGATGGAAAACGTTAGCAGATGTGCATTTAGACCTCAGTGCACGCGTCTCTGGTGCAGGAGGGCCCGAGGAGGCGGTCGAGGGCTGTCCACAGCAACCTCCATCTTCAAACTGGACTCTCCCGTGTAATGGAGAAAACCTCATAGCCAGACGCGTTATTCCCAATTTGGAGCCAGAGGATGATGAATCGAACAGACCAATAGTTGCTTCTCAGCAAGCGTCCTTCCTGTACCCTTCCAGCTCCCCAGCTGGTGGAAGAAAGGTCCCTAACAGGGATCAGCCTCCAGAAGGGGGGGGGGACACTAAGGGATGCCCCCCAGGCCCTGCCATCCAGGACAGACCCTGCAAGGTACCTGCGGTGGGCGTCGCATCCTGGGGTCCTTCAGGGTCTTCCTGGAGCAAACCTACCGTAGCCAGTGGCCTGTCACAGAGCCTGAAAGTCTGTCTTCTGTCCCTCTGCTAATGAAGAGCCCGATCCCTGGGGCCAGTTTGCAGAGTTGAGTTCTGGCCTGACTTCTTAATAACTGGATGATTTAGAGCAAAATGGAAAATGCTGATCACGGAAGCACCTGCCTCACAATGGCGTTGGGAGGCTGGTATGAGTTAATGCCTGTAAGGAACTTAAGACAGTGCCTGGCCTGTCACAAGCACGCAATAAAGTTAGTTATTTGTATACGTGACCTCCGTGTGCTGTCTGGGCAACCGGGAAGCACAGCAAACAGCTCTCCGGAGTTAATTCCATCCCCTCCAGACGCCGGGACTAGCGCTGTGGCTGTGGGGAGGGCCTTGGGATGGGACAGGGTGAGAGGCCTGAAGGCCAGGGCTCTGTGAAGGGAGGCCGGGCTGGGTGGTGGCGGAAGGGCCGCCCCAAGTGCCTGGGAAGAGCAAGACTGTGGGGGTTCCGCAGCAACTGCTCACGGAGAGAGGTGGACGCAGGTGCAGTCCAGGCTCCGCCAGAGCACTCGCTGGAGATGGAGGTTTATTTTCTTGTTTTCCAGACCAGCGGGCGCGAGTGTCTCCCGGCTAGTAAGTCGTGGAGCCGGGATCTGAAGCAGGCTTTGGGCAAACCCAGACTCACCTCCATCTCAGCCGAGTCCTCCCCGCTGGCGTAGGTGGTCCGATCAGATCCCGGAGAGCCCTGCCCCCCGGGAAGCCAGGTGCCCCCCCCCCCCCCGCCCCCTCTGCAGCCACAGAGCTGGCTTCCTTCCCCAGAGGGGCTGTCGCTGCGTCTCCAGAACCGCACTGGCCCTGGTGCGTGGCGGGAGCAGGGAACCTACCACAGACAGACCGGACGCTACGTGACAAGGAACAGGCCGCTAGCATTTCACGGCCGGGTGGGGACCGTCAGTCACACCTGTTGCCACCGCGTTCTTCCTGGCCCACCGCTTGGGAAGTGAGGAGGGCAAGGTGCCCCCGCTGGGGTGACGCTGGGCTCAGCCAAAGGGTGAGAACCCTGCTCCACAAGAACGAGTTGTGGGCGTGCAGCGCTTTCGCTGACTTCTCCAGAATCTAGGGAAAGGAGTGTACCTGTGGTTTTCTTTCAGGCTCTAACACGGGTAGCTCCAGGGCCTGACATTCGTCCTCATCCCCAATTCTGCCAACAGGTGGCTTTGGTCCGCTGTAGCCAGGGGCCCCTCCACGATCATGGTCGCCCCGTCTCTTGCACATGCAGCCTCCCTTGTCCCCCTCCGTGTTTGGAGATGTCCGAGCCCAGAAACTGCCCCCCCCCCCCCCCCCCCCCCCCCCCCCGCCGCCACCGCCTGTGGAGGGTGGAGGCAGCCTTGCCCTGAGGCCCTTCTGCTGGAACAACCCCCGCGTTTATGAATCTATGTGTGGCTCATGGGGAAGGCATAAGCTGAGCCCGCCCAGTGCCCTGCGTTTCCAGTTTAGTGTCCGTCAGTTACACTTGGGGACATTAGACTGGACAGTCCCCGCTGGCCGACACCCACACCCTCCCCTCTGGTCTGAACCACGTGTCGGCGTCATTGGAGTGGGCTGGTGTGGCCCTTCGGGCACTCTGGGGACACAGTGCAACGAGGAACAGATACTGTGGGCTAATCCATAGGCGCGCGGACGGAGAAACCCAAGGCAGAGGTGGGGGAAGGCCTCAGCGTTGCCGTGATGGGGCTGCCTCTTCAGAGGGAACAGTTCTGTTCCCTTCTATCGGACAAGTGGGATGAGCAAACTAGAAGGCGGTCTTTGACGGCTGTTGACTCCCTCCTTTCCCCCAGACTAAATTGTGCCTCTAAGTGGCAGCTCTTAGCAGGCGGGAAACCCCCAAGGACAGGTGGCTGGAAACGCTGGAGGCTTTGCAGGCACAACCGCTAATGAGGAACAAAGTCACTAGTTATTTGAAATGGTTGACACAGCCCCAGAAGCTATTAGCACACTGAACACATTTCAAATGTGTGTTTAGGTTCTAAATGACAGGGATTTCGAGACCAAAGGCCCACTGAAAATTCCAGCAGCCCAATTTATCCACCAAAGCATTCAGCTGGCGTGTATTTTCCATCAGACTGTTTGAAATGGAGATTGGGGAATGTAGGGCCTCCAGAAAAAGACTTCCAGGGCTCTGGGTGCCCGTGACCTCTGAGGACTTTCGCGGAGAGCAGTAGCCGGGCCGAGCCCGGCACCTGGCGCACCGCAGGGGCTCACCGGAGTGTGAACTGAAAAAAGCATGAATAATTGAACGCACAAATGGCCACTTTGATGTGTGGACGAGAGTACAGGCTTTGAGCCAGACACACCCAGGTTCAGGTGCCATCCGTTAGCCCGTTCCTCCAACTTCCCGAGTCTCCCTTTGCCTGTCTGTGAACGAGGAATGAAATAGGCATGTCGTAGCGTTGCTGTAAGGCTCAGATGAGCCGTTTCATGGTATACAGAAGCCGCTAAATAAATGTTAGGCCCGTTAGTGGCCTTTCCATCTGAGGTGGGCAGGAGACGTGGGCGGAATGGAGTGCACCTGTAGACATTAGAGAATGGGATCAGAGGCTGGACCAAACGGAACGCTACCACCCGAGGTCCCTTCCCTGAGGTCTGTTCTCCACTGCAAGGTCTTGTCTGCCCGACAGGCTGATAGCGGTTGGAGAGAAGTGGCCCTTCCTAAAGTGTGGTCCGCGACCAGCACCCTGCTACGTCTGGGAGCCTCTTCGAAATACAGCCCCTCATCTCCCACCCCAGGCAAGCTGAATCAGAAGCCACATTTTAACGAGATCCCCGATGATTCATTTGCACTTTGAAAGGAAATGCCGGCCTAAAGCACCTCCACCATCCCTGGTGTACAGGGTTCATTTATTGATGAAGTCCCCACAGCTGAGCCGAGTGGTGGGGGGAGGCACTTGCCGAGATTTTTCCGATAGGAGATTGGACTGTTCCACCAGCCACCAGACGATAAGACAGATCGAGCTAGTACTACCTTCCTCCTGCTTTTTTGAAGGGGCAGGAGAGGGACTGGTCATGGGCCAGGAAATAGATACATTTCCTGGGCCCTCTTCTTTCCTCCCCTGCCAGAAACGACAGTGGTTGTGAGGTCCCGTAAGGACCAGTTAGCGGCCAGTCTGTTTCTGACTTCTCAGAAACAGGCTGAGCGGCACCAGGGGCCACCCCCACACCCCCAGGAGCCATCAGGGGCCTGGCTAACTCCGTGGGGAGGAGGATGCAAGAAAGCAAAAGCTCTCAGACATGAGGGGAAGGGTGAGTGTCGGGATTCCTCCTCAGGAGCCGCTAGACCCCATGCGCCCACAGCTCTTACTGTAGAGTCCCCACAAAGTCTCTTTCTGGAAGAGCCGTGGAATACATTTCGTATTTGAAAATGTAGAGCCCAGTCTGTTGCCATATAAAAATCACAAGGTAGGGTGTTAGGACGTCCGAGGTGGCAGAGGGCCCGTTTTCAGAGATAGGTCACCCTTGGTCCAAGGAGCCACACAGAGGCTGCGGGACTCCCAGCTTTGGGGCGGGATCAAGGAGAAGAACCCCGGGTGAAGGGCACAGAGACTCTTGCAGATCCATTTTCATCCAGAAAAGGAAGCGGTGGGGGGGGGGGGGGGGGGGGCGATCCTTTGATTTCAATTACGGAACATTCTGTAGTAGTTCTTTCTCCCCACCCAGCGAGCCAGCACCAGATGCCCGCAGGTGCCAGCCCCACGAGGACAGCGTGCCCTCGTTCTCACAGACCTGCTCCGGGTGCTGCCGTATCCGGGCAACGTGGACTTGAGGCTGCCTTGGTTGTTTAGCGCCGCTCACGTGTTTGTGTTACTGCTGTTTCTGCCAAAGAACAAACTTCACACATGCGTTAAGGCCCCACGCTTCAGCGACAACCAATCTGACTTAGAGACTTAACCCCGGCAGTGAAAACACTCCCTGAAAGAGAAAAAGGGAACAGGTCCAAGGAAACAGTGGAACATCTATGAGATCCATACTAATTCTGATCGGGTGGTCCGCGTTTAGGCAGTTTCTCTTCCCACAAAAGGGGAACTGAAGCGCTTACCATGTCCAGGCTTTTTTTTGGGGGGGGGCAGTCAGTCTCGGACTCCATTGTTGGCCCCCATCAAGGTTGAAACACAGGCCTCCACCTTAAAGAAATGGAACTAAAAAAGAAAAAAGAAAACCTGAAATTACCACTTGGTAAATACTCCATTTAGACACTTTCTGGAAAAGCGCAGATCTAAAAAGGGAAAGGAGGGTGTGGTCGTCCATAAGACCAGCCCCTGGTTTGGGGGTTGGCACCTGTTACCCTCAGCTCATTGACTTCAGTGATTTCATCCAACGAACACGTTGGGCTCTAAAGCTGTGGGGAGCACGTTTAGGTAAGACTTGCTAAGAATTTGATGACACCCACCCCCGACCCCCCCACAAATACAGGAAAGATGGAATAGGATGGACGACAAACTCAAATGTCAAGCATTAAAAGATTTTGTCAACTGGAAATAGTGTGTCTCTGAAATGTTAATGTTTACATGGGGCAGTAACATTAAGTTGATGAATACTAGAATTATACTATTTTTTCAGGAAATTACATTTAGAAAATTATATTTTCCTTTTTATAAAAACAGATTTTACTTAAAAAAATTTTTTTATATCTCTTTATTTATTTTGAGAGAGACAGAGAGAGAGAGAGTGTGTGTGTGAGATCTCATGACCGTAAGATCATGACCTGAGCCGAAATCAAGACGGACGCTTGACCAACTGAGCCGCCCAGTCAGCCCTAAAGATTTTATTTTTAAGTGGTCTCTTCACCCAACACGAGGCTTGAACTCACAACTCTGGGATCCAGAGTGGCATGTTGTACTGACTGAACCAGCAGACGCCCCTGAAAATTACATTTTTCTAAAAAAATAGATATATAAACTGCAAACAGACATTGTTCTTAGACATGAGCGCACCTCCAGCCAGCTCAGTTACCTTGCTCGGTGTTAGCAATAAGAGGTCTGTTAAGGAAACATAAAGGTAATGAATCCTCGAACCTTCTCTCTTCCTCCCTTCCTTACTGAGGTAGGGGTGCCAAGGAAGACCTTCTCTTTCCATTTCCCTCTGCCCAGCCAAGGATAGAGAGGCTGAAAAGCACTGTTGTGACCACAACGGAAGAATCAAGGAGAGGGGCACAGATGGTCTACACGTCGTCTGATGGATAATCCATCGGTTTAGGGCTGATGGACGGACTCCGTGTGGCTCAAAGGGAATCTGGAGAGGCCAGGCAGGAAGGAATGTGTTGTGATTCACTATGCATTTTCATTCTGCTGTAGTTTACTGGGTAGTGACATTTATTTCTCTGAACACTCAGAATGTAAGTAATAGAAAGAAAGAAGCAAAATAAATCAAGGTATGGTGAAGCACTTCACAGTTAAAATCCATCCAACATGGGTTTTCCTGTTTTATCAACCAAAAAATGAATTCCCCAGGTTGGTATACTGAGATTTTGCTTTGGTCCCACCTTAGGGTAGGGGTTCGGTCGGGATCCCAGGGAAGCCAGCCGCTTGCTTATCAAAGGTAGCAGATGTGCAGAGAGTGCCATGATCACAAGGTCCTGGTCCCCCCATGTGCCTCACCAAGTCTAACAGCCTCACTGCCAATCACTATGACCCAAAATTGCCCGGACTTGCAGATTACCTTCCGAGGGGCTTGAGACAGCAACTTTATCTTCCAAGGTAACTGAAATAGCACATTGATATTAAATCAAATCGTATGGCTAATTGATCAGTTTTCTTCAGAATTAAGGGCACTGCATATGTATTCACCTTTAGGTGGCCTGATGTGTGGAAATGTGAATTATTCATGGGCTTTCTTTGGGTTGCAGGAAACCTTAATATAGCCTTTGTTTCCTAATGTGTTTGATAGGCTCTCGGTGTATGATCACATTATATGGGTATAGCTGGCAGTAAATTTTAAATTATATAGTCCGCAGTTTTGCACTAAGAAATGGTAGGAGGTGATTCATCATTTTCCTTGTCTTCCTGTTTACATGCGGACATATAATTCATGCTCAGAAACCATCTTTCAACTCATCTGGAAGCGCTCCACTGCACCACCACAGAATCTCTCTCTGCCAATCTGGCATTATAAATCACTTTTCTATTAAACAGCAGGGCTAAAAATGCAAACATATGTACTTTAAATATATGTAGCCATCTCTAATTCCCGGCAGATGAGCCAAAATTAAAGAATTGTCAAAAAAAAAAAAAAAGCAAGTGCTGGAGTTTAATGAATGAATTTTTTGACTTTAGGGCATCAGAAATTTGCATCTCTATACACATACTGAAGAGATGTGCATATATAGATTTCCCAGATGGGGCTATATTTGAGGAGTGTGTATTTTGCAGAATTCTTGGTACGCTAAATCTTGATTATTCTGAAATTTTACTTCATAAGATGTTTTGCTTTGGCAGTGTTGTAAGACAGTTGAATGGCAGGAGAAAAAAGGTGAGGTCAGCTGTTTGCCACCTCCTTGACCTTCATCCCCAGGCCAGGATAATGAAGCCATTAGTTCAGAATAATGGTCCCCAGGGTTGGTAATGGTCTTAATCTCCAAACAAAGATAAAATTCTGTTTACCAAACCCAATGCTTCCTGAAGCAGGAAGTGTGATTTACACACTCCAGAAAGATTTTCACTAGGAACTATTTCTTGCCCAGCTAACAAACACAGTCATGGTACTCTAGCCCCTGCACCCATAGTTCCACATGATCTGAGACTGGGAAGAGACACACACACTTTCTCAAACATACACACACGCACGTGAACACTTATCTGGCCTTCTTGAGGAGGGAGAACTTGCCAGGTAACTGAAGCTAACCCATTTATGAGGTTTTTGTTTAATATGGCAACTGGTGGGGCGCCTGGGTAGATCATTCGGTTAAGCGTCTGACTCATGGTTTTAGCTCAGGTCATGATCTCAAAATTGGTGAGATCGATCCCCACATTGAGCCTTGAATCGGGCTCCATGCTGACGGTGTGGAGCCTACTTGGGATTCTCTCTCTTCCTTTCTCTCTCAGCCCCTCCCCAGCTCATGTGCTCATGCTCTCTCTTGCTCAAAATAAATAAACTTAAAATATATATATATATATATATATATATATATATATATATATATATGGCAGCTGGTTTATTGGAATCTTCCAAATCTTCCATATTATTTTCTTGCTTCCTTTTCTATTATAGTAGGCTCTAGGCACAACCTTGGGCTTGAACTCAGGACCCCAAGATCCAAGAGTCACATACTTTACCGACTGAGCCAGCCATGCACCGACTTGCCTCCTTTCTTGAGCAAGGAGCACCAAACTCAGTTTTGTTTCATTCTTTGATTCTGTTGGGAATTGTTATGACTGCATGGGTCTCACTGTAGACTCTCTAGTGTCTGCCTCAGAGCTCACCTACTCTTCTGTGTGAGCTCTCTGTTGGGCATGTTCCAAGAACCAGTTTGCCGGGCTTGCGTTATAAATTAGGAGTTGGCAAGTCCTGAAGAAATGCCTCCCTTCCTGCAGGGTTGGACATGAAGGCTTTTGTGGACAAATCATACCTTGTCACTTTTAGACCCAGAGGCTCTTTGTCTGGGTGGTGGATGCCTTCTTGCTTATTTCGTCATTGGTCCGGAATTAGCGATCTGGTCAACAGGGTCTTCTTAGGTGTGTAGACAGTATGTGCAGGTCTCAGTTGAAACTGGACTCGGAAGAGCATTGTCATGGTGACTGGCATGGAAACAGGGGTCTCTGCTTACCACTAAGGTTCCCTCTTTCCCCATCCAGCTTCTTTCTTCCTTTATTACTTTTGTTAAACAGCCTATGTGATGACCTTTTCAGTGACCTATGACTCAGTGGCTTAGTTTTTTTTTTTTTAACACTAAATCACAAAAAAGTGGCTTAACTATTGAAAATTTTATTACAATGGTTATGGTAATGACTTCATTAGTCTCAGATTTCCTGATTTTCTCTTAATTCCAAGGTAGCTGGCCACACAGAGGCATCTGAGAATTGCTGTCTTTTCTCACACTTGCATACATCTAGACATGTTTTTATCTCACCGATGACCTTTGACTCTCCCCTTCCTTCCACAAACCAAGTGTTTCTACATTTCAAAATCACAACTCAAATTCCTGTGCCTTTATATTCTCCAACGGGGTGTTCCCCTGTGCCTCTCCAGTCTGAACAGTTGAGCTGGGGATAGAAGAACTGAGCAGCTTGACACAAAAGAAAACAATGTATCATGCCGTAGAGAGAAAGCTTTCAGTAAATTTCACCAGATCAGGAAGATCATCCCCTGTATTTTTCATCTGCCGTATGAGTACCTGCCTCACTTACCTTTGGGTTTTTGTTGATCAGCGCTTCATGTTGGGGAGTGAAGGCACGCATGCTCAATCGGGAACCTTTCGATGGCTCGGTTGGTAAGAACTGTAACACCCTAACCTTGCAGGTCATAGGAAGTTTTTGTTTGTTGTCGTGGTTCATCATGTAGGACTTTAACACCGCTTCCACAAACGCTGTACTATAAAATCATTTTTCAAATGGTAATCCTTGAGGAAATTGGAGGCAACGCAGCCAGGTTGTGGAGCCCACGTTTGAACCTGTTCCAGTAGGGTACAGTGGCAGAGTGGTAGAGTTAGCAGTGATAGAGACGAGAGGCTTGGGTGTTCCTGGGGGCATTCGACATGTTTGCATAAGCAAAGTCTGCTCCACATCCCACTGCAAATCCCTAGCCCCAAGAGATGCTTCTGTTGGTCCACAGGACAAGTACAGGTGAAGAACAAGTAGAGGAAATGCAGCCCTCCTCTGCCAGTGGAGGCACAGACTGCCAGGTCATGGCTCACTGATTGTAGGGGATAAGTGGATGTTCTCCCTCCCCATCCATCCAGTAACACATTTTACAAATATTTCTTGAGCATCTGCTGTGTGCTAAGTGCCAGGGATTCGATGGTGAGCGTCAGTAGAACTAACGGGACGCAGTCAGAGAGACAGATGTGAATCAAACGTGACTGTATAAACAGATGTGAGCCGAGAACTAAATAGCTGCCCCCAGTGACCTGAACTGGAAGCATGAACACCGGGAAGGGCCTGTGATGGCGAATTTAAGCCAGACGTCCCTGAGGAGTCATGTGACAGCAGAGGTCTGGGGGTGGGTACAGTGCAGAGGGTGGGAAGAACGTTCTAGGCAGAAGGAAGTGTGGGGAGGGTCAGGCTGAGTGTTGCCAGGGTAGAGAGGACAAAAGAGGAGCAGAGGAGAGTTCTAGTCTTGGGGTAGCGAGGCTGCGGGTGGTGGGGCCAGCCTTTGAACCTGCATGAGTACTACGTGCCCGTCACTGTCCATGTGACCAGATGTTAGAAAACTCTGTCACTTATTTGAATGGACCAGCAAGCCCTTGGAGTTATCCTGCGTCTGCCTTTTATCCCGAGTTTCCTGCGGGGGTCTCATTCACTATTGTTAAACCTGCTTAGAAATTTCAGAAGGACAATAAGTGTATGAGCAGCGAATAACAATACACGATCTCCCATCCAGAAATACCATCAGGGATTATTTTTCTTCATCCAACTCGCAACAGCAAATCCAAAAGACGATGCCGTTACAAACTCAAAAGCCCGAGCTCAGTCGAATTAATAATCAAACGGGATCTTCTGATCAATAGTTCTCAAATTGCTCTGTGTAGCCCAGTAATTCCCAGTGAGTACTTCAGACTGAGCCTGACACTCTATTTTAGAAACAATTTAGCGTGACTTTTGTGCCTGTGAAAGATGCCAAATTGTAGTTTGAAAAATTGACAGTTTAAGTCCAACAGGGCAGAGGCAGCGTGGAATCATCCAACCAGTCGACCTCCTGCAATTCATGGGGTTCTTGACTCACGAAGCACCTTTGGGTGCCTATTTGTTTAATTTCTGCTACAAAGTAGACGTGTAAAAAGGAACTGTGCCCTTCATTTTATGGTAGGAGTAAAAGAAGTTGATAGGCTTTTGTTTCAAATCAGTCATGATTTGTTTTTCATAGTTAAATGGCAGAGGTTTGCATCGTGGCGGAAGACAGGCGGGCTGACAACAGGAGAGAAATGGGAATGAGGGGAAGGATCTGTTTCTCTTCGTTTTCAGTAAGACCCTCAAGATGTCAGGTTCACTTAGGGACAGAAGGAGAATTTGAATTAGCATTAAAAATGAGTTGTTAAAATCATATGTTCACTTTTAAATAGCGTTTTATATTTTTAAAAATACATTTTTATTTTTTCTTCCCTTTCCCTATGTTCATCTGTTGTGTTTCTCAAATTCCACATATGAGTGAAACCATATGATCTCTGTTTTTGTCTGACTTATTTCGCTTAGCATAATACATTCTAGCACCATCCACATTGTTGCAAATGACAAGATTTCACTCTTTTTCATTGTTGAGTAGTATTCCATTCTATATATACATACCCCATCTTCTTTATTCATTCATCAGTCATTGGACATTTGGGCTCTTTCCATAATTTGGCTATTGTTGACAGCGCTGTTATAAATATTGGGGTGCATGTGCCCCTTCAAATCAGCATTTGTATCCTTTGGATAAATTCCTAGCAGTGCTATTGCTGGGTCATAGGGTAGATCTATTTTTAACTTTTTGAGGAACCTTCATACTGTTTTCCAGAGTGGCTGCACCAGTTTGCATTCCCAGCAACAGTGCAAAAGGGTTCCTCTTTCCCATCTTCGCCAAGATCTGTTGTTTTCTGAGTTGTTGATTTTGCCATTCTGACAGGTGTGACGTGGTATCTCATTATGGATTTGATTTCCATTTCCTTGCTGATGAATGCTGTTGAGCATCTTTTCATGTGTCTATTTGCCCCTGGATGCCTTCTTTAGAAAAGTGTCTATTCATGTCTTTTGCCCATTTCTTCACTGGATTATTTGTCTTTTGGGTGTTGAGTTTGGTAAGTTCTTTATAGATTCTGGATACTAACCATTTATCTGATATGTCATTCGCAAATATCTTCTCCAGTCCCATCAGTTGCCTTTTAGTTTTGTTGACTGTTTCCTTTGCTGTGCAGAAGCTTTTTATCTTGATGAGGTCCCAGTAGTTCATTCTTGCTTTTATTTCCCTTGTCTCCAGAGACATATCAAGTAAGAAGTTGCTGTGCCCAACGTCAAAGAGATTGAGTAAGATAAAAACAGAGAGGGAGGCAAACTATAAGAGACTCTTAAATACAGAGAACAAACTGCGGGTTGATGGGGGTGGGTTAAATGGGTGATGCGCATTAAGGAGGGCACTTTTGGGGATGAGCATGGGGTGTTATATGTAAGCGATGAATCACTGGGTTCTACTTCCAAAGCCAAGACTACACCACAAGCTGGCTAACTTGAATTTAAATTTAAAAAAAGAAAAGAAAAGAAAAATGAATAATAATACCATCTAAAAATACATTTTAGCACTTTAAAGAGATTAAAGATTTCCGGGGGGGGGCATTAAAGGCCATAAAGCCCCCCCTTCCCCTCCTCCCCCTCCTCCCCTTCCTCTTTCTTCTCTCCTCCCCTCCCCCTCCCCTTTTTCTTCCCCTCCCCTCCCCTCCTGCCCCTCTGGTCTGCACATACTCACTCGAATATTGAGCTCATATCATGTCCTAAGCACATAAAAAGCTCTGTGGGAAAGCAAGAGGAACAAGCCGTGATCCCCCTTGAGTTACTGGTGGGGTTGTGTTCTTTATAGACCGCACGTCAATGAACTACTTGTCACTGCTTACAAACACAGAAACAGGCCATGATCAGGCGGAGGGAACTGGCACTTTCTTCTTTCTCTGCCTGCAGGTGGTTTTCTCTGCCTTCTTTCTCCCCACCTGCTGCTTCCTCATGGGAGGGGATCCCTGCTGGTAGTTCCTACCTGGGCCTTGGGCCCTCACATCCTAGCTGAAAAGTTCTTCCCAAGCTATGAACTTGGGCCATAGCTTGTCCGACCCGACTGTCTTCTGGTCCAGCTGCCTAATCTTACAGCAGAGGGGCTGAAGGGTGGCGCTGACACAGGAACGTGGCCAGCATCCCTCTCCGAGTTAGGTGTATGGATTGGGAAGATCACAAAAGCCACCCGACTCTGTCCCTAGTGCTTCCCTAGCCTGCTCCCTGAGACAAGGACCAGGGCTGTGGTTTCCCACAGACTTGGAAAGAGGTCCTGCAGATTTTCTCGTTTGTATCATTTTTGCTGCTCACTAACGTTCCTGAGACTTGAGAGTGTGTGTTGTTTGTTATACAAACCTAACCTAATTTCGGTAATACAGAAGCAGTTTGGGTTCTGTTTAGGGAGTGAATTCAAGGTCTCTATGACTTAAGCTTTCTTATTTCATATCAGTAACACAGCTATTTTAATTTCTGTCAATAAAACATTTCCTTTTTCTCTCCTCCCCCCAAAAAAGTGCCAGGCACATTGCTCGTCTATAGAAGATTTTTTAAAGTCCAGAACCGAAGTAAAACAAAGCCGATTGTCACATAAAAATTCATCTAAATTATTCTACCTGTGAGAGCTTAAAATGAGAACGTGTATTTTTGCGTGACCGTAAAGAAAAATACTGCATCTCATGTATTCAATTCAGAGCACAGTAATTGGCGGTTACATAGTTTTGACAGTTGGAAGACATCTTGAGAGAGAATTTGAATACCACATGTGGTGGTCGATTTTTCTTGCATACTGGGCCACTTCATTGTTTTCTATTCTGCTTCAAACTCAAGTATAGGCTGGAACCTCATGAGTTCTCGACAGGGTCCTCTGTCCTCAACGTCTTCAGTCTGTGGTTTAGTTCGGATCACCCAGAGTTGTATCTCGGAGACGGGTCTCTGCTGCAAAGAGACAACGAGCCTGGTCCTGTCTGCCACCTGTGTCCCTCCTCAGGGCATGAGAGATTTCCGAGACACTGGCGGCCGTGAGTCAGAGCCAGGGACCGTTCCAGACTCGGGCTGCGGGCCTGCCGAGCTCCCTGGTCCTGAGAACTCGGTCAAGGTTGTGGCTGGAGCATCTTTGAGGACCACAGTCCTGACTTCGGTGCATCAGCTGGGTGATTAAAACCAAGATGCAAGTGTCAGGATAAGGTCGGGCCCAGAGTCAGAAAAATCAGAAAAAGTCAGAAAAAGTCCTCTGGCTGGGTCTGATAGCACAAAATGGGAGGTGGTCTCAGGAAGCAGAAGCACTGGGGGAAATCAACATGAAATTGTCACCCTTGCTGCAGGAACAGGTGAACTCCCTCCCCAGGGAGCCAGAAGCACTATACTCAGAACAGGCAGGGCAGCAGGTGCTGGGGAGCTCTGGCCACGGCCCTGGGGAGAAGGTGGCCTGGACCACTCAGAACAGGTCCAGTCTCAGAGATCGTACTATCAACACGGGGCTCCGTGTCAGGACGACAAAGATGAGAGGCAGGGAAGTCTGGCCACACAGCATCCCAGGTCCTTTCTGACCAAAGTCACATTGGGGTCTACAGACTGGGCTGTACAAGGAAGCCAGGGGCCTCGGCCGTGCTTCCGCATCTGTCTGGGTGCTCAGATTTTCTCGGTGACTCTGGCCACCGTGGTAAGAAGCTGGGCTGCCAGCAGGCTCCAGCCTCCGGCACACTGACCAGTGCCCCATGTGGGTGAAACTTCTTTGACAAACATCGCCGGAGCCCCTTCCCCACACAGAGCACTCTCTGTGCTTTATTCCCATTCAGCCTCATCATAATGCCAAGAGGATACCTATTTTGCAGGTGAGGAAGCTGAGGCCTGAGACCCTAGAGCTAAGAAGTGAAGGATCCTGAGCTTCCCAGCATCTGCTTCCTCTCCCCTTTTCCCTCGCGCTTTCTCCCCAGGCCAGCCCTTTCCCCTCCAGCAAAATGGGAGACCCCTTACTTCCCACCAACCGTCAGGCTCCTTTCCACGTGGCGCCCCTGCCTTCTCCATCATTTTCCAATCGCTGATGTGAGAGAAGGAATCGGTGATCTATCACAACCTAAAAGGTATGAGGACATCACCCTCACTGAGGGCTGCCCACGTGTCTTCTCCTGAAAGGTTGTCAGTAGCTTATTTATGAGTTGCAGATATTTGAGCTTATTATGCGTGGTCTCTGATGCCGTCTTCCCAATCCACCCATCGGGGGCAGGAGGGACCTTGGCACGTTTTTTTCTTACAGAGATCGACGAAGCTACTGGTTTACTGCGTAGTAAGAATCACCCAGGCTTAAACAGTGTGGTCTTTCAGGATGTGGCACAAAGTGGGCAAATACTTACTGGGACCAACGGAAGAGATGGGGAGCTGGGAGGGTGTCCTGGGGTGGGACAGGGTGGTGGGGGGCGGTGGGCCCTGCCGTCACGGGGAGGGGCAGGAATGGAAACAGGTGTTGTCACAAGCATGGGCTTCCATGGGTAGGATGATGTCCAGTCAAGTGCAGGCAGGGAACCAGCAACCCTGGGTCGTGGCAGCAGAACCCGAGGGTGGACACGCTTGGAGTCTCGGGCAGTATTCTTATGACATGGACTCATTGTCCACTGATAGCAAAGCCTTAGTCACTGAGCAAGTGTTTGGGGTCAGGGCCTCAATCCCTGGAAAGAAGGGACTAGAACTAGAGCATTACAGGGGCACCTGGATGGCTCGATCGGTTAAGCGTCCGACTTCAGCTCAGGTCATGATCTCACGGTTCCTGAGTTGAAGCCCCAGGTCGGGCTCTGTGCCGACAGCTCAGAGCCTGGAGCCTTCTTCCGATTCTCTGTCTCCCTCTCTCTCTGCCCCTCCCCTCCTCGTGCTCTGTCTCTCAAAAGTAAACATTGACATAAAAATTAAGTAAAAAAAAAAAAAAAAAAAAGAAATGTTTAATAAAAAAGAGCTAGAGTGTTATGTCCAAACTGGACCAGTATTCAAGGTGCCTTGATAACATTTATCCTTGCTTTTGTTCTCTTATATGTCGTAAAATCCTTCTGTCCGGCCATTTAATGGTCTTCGCCCAGCGTACCTGCACAGCTCGGGGCAGGGCACCTATGTGTTTCCCTAGCTCTGTCTGCATTTGTAGCTCAACACTGCCGAGCATAAGGAAGGCAGGCAGAAGCAGAAGTCAGCACCAAATGGCTGAGAGAAACCGCATACGACACAGAAGGGACGCAGGTGGAAAGAGGGCATAGGAGTTTGGAGAAGCAAGGCCCGTGAAGTGCTAACCTCTGTGAGGAGGCTCTTGGGCCCATCTCACTATTTGTATGACAGATGACGGAGTTTCCTGCTGGCGTTAAACATAACTAATCACCGGCTTCGGTGTTCTGGAGAGAGAAGCATGGTTACGATGATTTCGCTTAGAAGCGCAAAGACTAAACCGTTGAGTGCAGGGAGGGAATCTCTCCAGTGACGAGGTCCTCCCGCTTGTCAGCTAGAGTAGTCCGTACGAATGGAAATCAGAATGAATTTTTGGAGAAAAGCTGAGACAGGGCGGGAAGGAGTTTTGCCGGCGAATTCGGCAGTGGGACGCAGTTACACATTATACGTAGTTGTGCGAGGAGACTTTGGGAGCATTTATTTGCTTGTTGATTCAATAACGATTTATTCAGCACTGCAGGGACACAGAATATTGAGGTAACACTGTACCTGTGCCTAAGGATCTTCTGTCCTGATGGAAAGTTAAGCGTACTTGTTATTGGTAGAATTTTATCCACCAAAAATGTGTACGTTGAGATGCTAACCCCCCGTAGCTCAGAAGGTGGCCTCATTCGAAAATCGGGGCATTGCAGCTAAAATTAGTTAAGTGAGGGGGGGGGCGCTCATCCAATATGACTTACGTCCTCAGATGAAGAAGAGGAAGTTTGGACACAGACATGCAGGGAGAAGGCCCTGCGAGGACAAAGGTGGACGGAGATCGGGATGATGTGTCAGTAAAGCACGGGTCACCAAAGATGGCCAGCAGCCACCAGACGCTGGTGGAAAAGCCTGGTGCAGATCCTCCCTCACAGCCTCCAAGGGACCCTACCCTGTGGACGTTGGATTTCAGGCTTCCAGGCTCTGGAGCTAAGAAAGTAACTTCCTGTTGTTCAAGGCGCCCAGTCGGAGGTGGCACTTTACCAGAGCAGCTTTAGCAAACTAATACGATACCAGAGAAACTGAAAAGCAACTCGCGGCAGCACTTGGGTAGAGAACAGATACTGGGGTCGTCTTAAGTATAGAGGGTAGCGAGATTGTGGGTTGGGGTTACTCTGGAAAAGCCTCATAGAAGCATTGAGATTAATTGTTAAGGGCGGGGGGTGGGGGGTTGGTCTGGGAAGAGAATGGGAAGAAAAGGGAATGCATGTCTGTGGTCCTTACTGTTGAGTCATGGTCAGAGCCTGTTCCCGGGGCTGGAGGGTCAGGTGCCCAGCCAGGCGAGCGAGCGATGAACGGAATTTGGACCGTGCAGCGATGTAGCCCGTCAGCAGGAAGGAGCTTACAGATAGAAAGCAGCAGGAACACGGGTGAGGATTTGAAAACGAGGCCTCTGCAGGCTGTTCGGGGAAGGGGAGAACGTTGGGGCTCCCAACATGGGTCAGGTGGGGCTCTCGTGCTGTTTGCTGTCTCTGGCGTGGAGGGAATCAGACTTCAGCAATTTCAGACTCTGGTATCATACAAAACACTATATAAACCAGGCTCTGAGCTGGGTGCTTCAGGGGAACTCCCGCAGACAACGGTCGGCCTGTCCTATCTTTCTGTGTTTAGCTCTCTCAGTGCTTACCCAGGACACCCAGGACCAGCGTTCCTTCTGGATGCCAGCAGCCAGGACTTTTCTCAGTATATTTTTCTCCAAGCCCCCATTTCTGGGCCCCAATCCCTGAGTCTGGGCTTGCCCCTGAATGGCTCGAATATTATTACTTGAATAGACAAACCATCCAGTTCACCCCCACCCCTGGTGCATGCGCGCGCACACACACACACACACACACACACACACACACACACACACACCTGTTCTCCGGAGAATTCTCCTTCCCAGCTGGGCAGTTAAAGAAGTATCACCTTTATTCCTTTATTTCCTTATATCCTAGATGATGGAATTTTAAACAATTTATTGAAACTGAGAATCATTTCAGAAGCGGGATAGAGTCGAACAAAATGACACATTTGAACCTAGAGGAACCAGTAATTTGGACCAACAGAGCACCTTCGAGAATATCTAGTCTGTCTCTTTGTATTACAGCTGAGCAGTCTGAGGTCTCTACAGGCCAGCTGACCTGCCCTGGGTTGGGAGTAGGGGGACACCTGTGGGATAGCTGACCTGCCCTGGGTCAGGGGGTCCCTGCGGGACAGCCGGAGTATGGACAGGTTGTAGAGAAAAGTAGACAATTCCTGACTTGTTAAAGTTGAAAAAACCTGGGTTGGAATTCTGTTTCCCAAACTGACTGATGGAAAAATCCTAAATAAATCATCGAACTTTTCTAAACCTCAGTTTCCTGGTTTATCAAATGAGGCTCGTAGAGCTGCTTTGAGGTTCAGCTGAGACAGCATAGTGATGAACTGGCTGGGTGTCCACCCTTGAACCTGAACTCGCTTCCTTCACTGCGCCTCAGTTTCCCCACCAGTAAAATGGGCATGATCCTAACACTTGGCTCACGGGTTCTTGTGAGGTTTGAGTCTGTCCACGTAATGTGTTGAGATAAGTATTTGCAAATAAAAATATAATCGGTAGTACTTGGCAAGGGCCTGTGCTCCAGGCAACGGAAGACTCTGGCTAAGGAGGTTGCTGAATAGATGCCGGTGGGCTCGCAAAGTCACAAAGTCACAGCACTGTTCTTCCGTGCGCTGACAGTAGTGCGGCCATCCCCGTAACAGTGCGAGAGCGTTTCCTCCCCCCACCCAGAGCTGTAGCACCGAGATTGCAACCCCCCCGGCCCCGCCCAGCCTCTGCCACCACTCATCTGCTGTCTGTTCCTGTGGATTTGCCTGGTCTGGACGCCTCGTGTCAGTGGAATCACACGATATGTCGCCTTTTGCGTCTGGCTTCTTGCAAGGAGCCCAGTGCTTTCGCAGCCCGTCCAGCCAGCAGCCTCTGCCGGTACTCCATTCCTCCTTATTGCCAAATAACCCCATTTTCAATGTTTGAGGGGCGCCTGCGTGGCTCCATGGGTTGAGCGTTGGACTTTGGCTCAGGTCACGATCTGGCAGTGAGTTCAAGCCCTGCATCAGGCTCTGCACTGTCAACACAGAGCCTGCTTCGGATCCTCTGTGCCCTTCTCTGTCTCTGCCACCTTCCCCCCTAAATGAATAGAAAAATTTAAAAAAAATTTTAATGTTTAAAAAAATCCTTCCACCCTGTGGGTTAGTTCTACCAACATTCTTGTCCCATCTGCTGGGCCAAGAGCTGGAGAAATCTTTTCCTGCCTTCCTCTCTCCTTTCTAGAGAGACCAAGGCTAAGTGGTCCTTCGCGGTTGGTGAGTTCAAGCCCCGCGTTGGGCTCTGTGCTGACAGCTCAGAGCCTGGAGCCTGATCCGGATTTTGTGTCCCCTTCTCTCTCTGCCCCTCCCCAGCTCGCACCCTATCTCTCTCTCTCAAAAATAAACATTAAAAAAATTTTTTTTAAATAGACTAAGTGGTGCCTCCAACTTTGGGCTTCAAAGTCATGCTGCTTAGGTCTAAACATCTCCATGACACTCAGGAAGGTGTGACTCAGGCTTTTCTCCATGTTCTTATCTTTAAAATGGGTTTAATAGAAATCCCAAACTCGTGGGGGTGTTGTTAAACTGAATGGTTTAACAAACCATGAAATCACGTGAAATCGTGTTTGGTACGTTATAAACACCCTTCAGAGTTAAATATTATATGTCATATTCTGTTTTTAATGTAAATATATTACATTCTGTATTATATCAGCATGCGGGTATGGGCACTTCATCCTTAACATTATTTAATACTTCAATTTATTATGAATCCAAATGGCCAGATAGGTGAAGTAAACAATCTTCCTTAAAATTTTCTGCAGCAAAATTTACATTTGTGTCAGCGATTTCAGAGTAGTCTAAATACCTAGAGTAATTTCTTAGTCCTTAATGGAAGATTCACCTTCTTCTTTTAAAAGATCAGCAGTGGGGCGCCTGGGTGGCCCGGTCGGTTAAGCGTCCGACTTCGCCTCAGGTCATGATCTCACGGCTCATGAGTTCAAGCCCTGCGTCGGGCTCTGTGCTAACAGCTCAGAGCCTGGAACCTGCTTCAGATCCTGTGTCCCCCTCTCTCACTGCCCCTCCCCCGCTTGCACTCTGCCTCTCTCACAAAAATAAATAAACATTAAAAAAATTTAAGAAAAGATCAGCAGCGTTTGGTCGCAGGGGGAGATTCGGGCTTTTTCTTTTTCATTAAGCCGTTACTCTGAATGGTTAGATGGCACACAGTTAGCCTCATGTTCAGCTGGTCCGTCCTTTCTGTAGATTCATGGAAAGCCGCAGATCTGCCCAGAAAGAGAGACGTGTGGCCATGTGTGTGCCACCGATGTCTACACTGGGGGGCGGTACGGAGGTGGTTGGCATCACTGATGTCTTGCTTTCTGTTCTGTTACCATTTTCTTGTGCTTACCCAAATCTTGATGGCAGAGAGGAAGAAACGACTGCAGGCCAGTAGGAAAGGATGGGAGCAGGACATACCCTTCCCTGGAAGAGTCCCCAGCGCTCTTAGCCCAGTGTGGGGTCCCCATGCCTATCTCCCAGTGCTCCCGACACCTGCCTGGTCCCATCCTCTTTTCTCTCCTTCCAACCTGTGCCTGTAATCCCTCAGATTCTTTGCCATTGGGGTTGAAATAATTGGTCATGTCTTAAAATATTACAGGTGGGAAGGAGGGGGGGTGACAGGGTTGTGTACTCGGACACAAATCTATGTCTGAAGCTGGCGGCAGAATTTCAGAAGGTAGCCAGGAGTTGGGAGGACAACCCTTTACGCCTGCCCTGTACACGGCTGGCTGTCAGAATCCACCTCTGAGAGAGCTCCAGGACATCTCGAAGGAACGCTCCCTTGTTATCTCGGTTTACAGGGCAGGAGAAGAACCAGTGTATCAGAAAGTAGAATAAAGGGGAAGATTAAGCACCACCCTAAGGTGGGGGCGGTTAACAGTTCTTAGTGGCCAGTTCAACTCTTGATATTAAAAGCCCTAAAAATTACATTCCCCATATGGACTGTGGCACTGTCCCGGTCAGGGCTGTGTCACTCGGTGTCAGATTTTTGGTGTCCTCCAGGCCGTGCCTCCCGGCTCCACTGGGCTGGGAAAGGGGCTGTGTTACTCACGGCGGATCTGTGGCCAGGGGCGTGGTCACCTTCTGATTTCGTCTGGGACGCAATTTGCTTCCCTGCTCCGGGCTCAGGCATTACCAGGGAGTCAGGCAGATCCTTTGTATCTGGAAACCCCCATCTCGGTTCTTCTGTTCTTGGTTCTCTCTTTTCGTCCTTAAAGCTTGGTAGCTATGGACAAACCTGCCACCAGACAGTAGGGGATCAGTGTAGGCCTGGCCAGTGGACATCTTGGGGCACTGTGTTCCTGCTTCTGAGCGCTCAGATACTCACATTCCCATTAAAGGAATTGTGCAAGAAATAAAAGCATTGGGTCCACAGTAGGGGATCCCTCACTGTGCACCGAAATAATACCTTGTACGAGAGGAATGTCCTATCCGAGTTCAGGATTGCCCTGGGAGCCTACAAATTCAGAGAGGGCGGGGAAGCTGATCAGAGGCGGAGCTATTAAAGCCAAGTGTGGTGGGCAGGAGACAGAATGAGGGCTTGCTGAGGGGTCTTTCCAGGGATGGGGGGCAGGTGGTCATAATGGGTGACCACCCCCTTTAGAAGCTCATGTCTGAGAAAATCCCAGGGACGTTCCCAATGGCCTTTCTCTTCCAAGTGGGAGGTGAAATTTCATGAGGACCCTGCAGATATCTGAAGGATCCTTTTCCTCACCAAAGACTGTGTTATTTGGTATTTTTTAAATAGCACCATCTGTCAGTAAGGGAAAAGCTCCGAGTTGCAATATTGATCTTGTCACTTTGGGGAACAGTTTGATATTTAGGATTATAAATAACATTTTCATTTGCTCCGTGATCGTGTTCAGGCTGTGCTTGACATCTGAGCCCAGCAATATCATTTCTTATCAAATAGGAAGATGTGTACTTTTCCTGAGGTCTGAATCATGAATTCTGAAATAACATTGACACGTATGATTTACTCTGAAACCTTAACAGTTCACAGGATGTGTGCAGGTTTTCCCTGTCTTAATTAAACAGAGGACAGTGTGAGTTGACAACAGCAATGCCTGCTAACATTTATTAAGCCCTAACTTTGGCTCAGGTTGGAGTTTCTGATTTAAGCCTTACAACAACGTAGTCAGGAAAACCACCATTATGACCATGACCCAGGTAAGCACAACAAAGCAGAGTGAGGCGTCCACTGCCCTGTGGCTACTGGGAGACAGAACTGGGATTTGAACCCAGGCAGGTCGGCTCCAGAGCCCATACTGTGAGCCATTCTGTTCATTTATGTTTACCCCTGTATGTGTACGGCCTCCTTTGGTGTTATGCTTTCAATATCTTCTATATTTGGTTTCACATGCTTTTATTTTTCTTCTCCCTTGATCTTTACAAAAATCCTTTGAGAGACAGAGGACAAAGATTATTATCCACATCTTGCAAGTTAAAAACCTGAGGCCCAGAGATGTTAAAGGATTTCCCCAACACCATATTGTAACTAACGGCAGATTAGGATCTATTTTCAAATATAGATCATCCCACTCAAATTCTTGTGTCTCTTTGATTTGAGTGACACAAAATTATTACCACTATTGTCATTACTGAAAACTACTATGGTTACATTTAAAAGATAAGATAAGCTGTGTGTTTCACTGGATAGTTGGGCCGATAAAGAGAATATGTACCGAAGTTTTAGCCAGGTCTTTGCTGTAGAGCTCTGGAAGAATGTTTTAAATGGGTTTCTTTCTTGCCCTTTCTTTCCTTCTTTTTCTCTTTCCTTCTTTCTTTCTTTCTCTTTCTTTTTTTCTTCCCTCCTTCCATTCTTCTTTCTTTTTCTTTTGTTTCTTTTCCTTTCTTTCCTTCTTTTTCTTTCCCTTCTTTCCTTTCTTTCTCTTTCTTTCTTTTTTCTTTCCTTTTCTTTCTTTTTCTTTTTTTCCTTCTTTTTCTTTTTTTTCTTCCTTTTTCTTTTCTTTTCTTTCTTTTCCTTTCTTTCCTTATTTTTCTTTCACTTCCTTTTTCTTTCTTTTTTCTTTTCTTTCTTTTTTTCTTTCCTTTTTCTTTTCTTTATTTCCTCCTTCCTCTTTTTCTTTCCTTCTTTTTCTTTTCTTTTCTTTTCTTTCTTTTTCTTTCCTTCTTTTTCTTTTTTTTTCTTTCTTAAATTCTTTCTTTCTTTCTCCCTCTCTCCTTCCCTCCCTTCTTTCTTTCCTTTCTTTATTTTCTGGCCAGGATTGGGAAGTGATGGATAAATGGAATCCTTTCCTCTACTTATTCCTATGAAAGATGCTGAAACTCATCCTCTCATGGGGTATGTTCTCTCATAGACTAATTGTGTTCTCCTAGAGGGCATCTGATTTCTGCATAGAACTGAGACCCTGTATTTACAAGAGAAACAACAAAGCTACCCAAATCCCAAATCTGCATCCCAAATCTGCCTTTCTTGCATCCCAAATCTGCCTTTCTAGTGCCATAGCTCTTAATTTCTTCATTATTTATGTATTTTAATGTGGTGCAGAATATTCCAGAACTCCACTGAGCATTAATTTAGCTTGTATATTTTAAAAAGAAAAGGATCAACTCTTTGATATTTTCATCTCTATGTTTAGCTAAGTTTGTGTCCAATGATGTAATTCTAGTAATAGTTTCAGACACTCCCTACATAGCTTCTCATTGTTATCATTGAGTGCCGTTCTTTGGAAGGTACTTGAGTCCATCCATCAAGCAGTGGGGATGAAATAATGTACTCTTTCCTTAAGTGGCCAGCCCCACCCAGCTGTGCGTGATGATTCCACCTGAACAATCCACAGCCTTCTGCCTGTGGACGAACTTTTCTTCCACATTAGGAACAAGAATTAGGAGACTTAGGAGGCCTCCAGAAGGCAAGATGGCACACAGTGAGATGATTGCTAGGATATTGGAAATGTCTCTCCCCTGTAAAATCATAAACATCGTAGAATAAGTTAGAGATGTTCACATCCTATGTCCCTCCTGTTTATTTGTTGATGTCGTTTCCTGTGAATGCAGCCCCCATGTTCTAAGATTCGGGATATAGCTGCGTGAGCAAAGGATCTGAGATGATACCCATACTCACTTTTCCCCTGATTTCCTTAGGGACTATGTCCGTTTTGTCCAGTCTTGCTAGTTTGTAGGATGATTATTCCAATAGTTTCTTGTTAGCAAATCAACAATGACAGATGTTTAATTGCTGCCAATGGATTTTATGCATGATGGACACTGAGGTTTGACCATTCAATTCATTTGAAACAGATGATATTTCCACGTTGAAATGATGTCCTGTGTTTGGTATTTCCATGACATAATAGACCTGGACCAATACACCTCTGGGTGAAAGGCTGTGATTTTGAAGAAGTCATCCTAGGAACAACAGGCCAGCTCACCCTCAGGCCATCACTTTCTTTGTTGTTAGAACACTGGACAGCTTCACTGATAAAGATAGGAGTTTCACCCTCCTTCTTTATAAATTAAGCACATACCATTGGTGGTGCCCAAAGAAAACATTACAAAATAGCAGGCATTTCAATGAGCTTATATATATACAGGTTATCTTTTTGTCTGTTGGAAAAAACAAATGTATTCATAATTATGTCTTCCTTTAAAATGTAGTTAGTAAGAGTGCCTTCCTGCCTTTCCCTATTTTATCCAAATCATTGATATTCTTAAATTTTTTTTTAAGTTTATGTATCTATTTTGAGAGAATGAACGTGAGCGGGGAGGGGTGCAGAGAGAGAGAGGGAGAGAGAGAATCAGAAACATTCTCCATGCACTGTCAACATGGAGCCCAACATGGGGCTTGATCTCATGAACCGAGAGATCATAACCTAAGCCGAGATCAAGAGACTGCCACTTAATCAACAGAGCCACCCAGGCGCCCCAAACCATGAATATTCTTAAAGATCCCACTCCACTCCCATCTCCAAAAAGCCTTCCTTTTCATTCTTATGTTCATTAATTCATTTCTCCTCTACCTTCTATTACATTTTAACTTGACATTGTACTACCCAGCACCTGACTATCATATGCTCTATTTTATTTTACCCAGAAGGAAACGTATATGTTTAATCTGCCTCTTGTGTTAGGTTTTAAGTTAAAAAAAAATCTGCTGACTGAAAAAACTGATCTCAAAACTAAAGAAAGGAGCCACCTTTTCTGTTCCTGTAAAACAGCACGGACCCTGGCCCTGCCCCTTCCCCCCCACACACTCCATACTATTTACCTTCCAGAATTTACAGAGGACTGAGTTCCTAATAGATGTTCCTTAAATTCTTTGTATGTGATTTAACTTGAAAACTGGAAGGCAATAAATTGAACAAAGGAAGAAGATATTCCAGGGGTTCAAAAGCCCCTCGGAACCCTTCAGTAGTTGTGTTTCAGCCCTTAGACTCTACTGCCATTTCTGTCTTTTGGAAGTTCTCCGAGTCAGCAAAGGGGCTCATCATTTCTGCATCCCCCAGACGGAAACCACGCAGTCTTTTCCAATATTCTCACCTACTCGTTCCGACTTCTCTGACATTGACGTGTAAGCATGCTGGAGCCGGCAGGTTAACATCGCGCAGGCTTGTGAAGTTCCACACGCAACCACGGAGCTCCATGAATAACTAATAGAGTGAAGCAGACACCAGGTTGACTACTGACTTTGTAGTGTTTAGTCTCTGATAACACTAGCTTCGAGAGGCACGTGTGCGGGGGCACCTGGGTGGCTCAGTCTTTTGAGCATCTGACTCTTGATTTCGCCTCAGGTCATGATCCCAGGGTCTTGGGACCAAGCCCTGTGTCAGGTTCTGGGCTGACTGCGGAGCCTGCTTAAGTTTCTCTCTCTCTCTCTCTCTCTCTCTCTCTCTCTCTCAAATTAAAAGAAAAATATGTGTGTGCATATATTGTGCAGATATCTGCTTGAGCTATTGCATAAAAGCAGCCAGTGAACTTTTCTTCGAGCTATGATAGAGTAACTGGCAGTAAACATTCCCTTCTGGCATAAGCAGCTATCAAACCGGTAAAATGTGTGAGGCAGCTGTTATAAGGTATTGAACAACAGGCAGCACAGGACCACGGTCCTTGAGAGAAAAGAAGCCTATCGGATGAGGTTCACGACTGCCCAGCTCTCTGCCTGCAGAGCTTTCCAGAGGGACAGGAAGGTGGACCTCCTGCAAATTATGGCCTCACTGACCCAAGAAGGAGGAGGAGAATCAAATTCTTTCCTAAGAAGCATGAAATTTGCAGAGCTCTCGAATCAGGCCTTGCCATAGACTAAGCTCATGTCTAACAAAGGAAATATCAAACCTGATATGACCCAAAAGATTCACTGCTAATTTTCCTGCTGCCAGAGCAAAACTCACTTATAAGTTAGGAACACATGGTGTAGTATCCCTGAAATATTTTATTTCATTATGGAGCACCTGGGTGACGCAGTCAGTTAAGCCCGACTTCGGCCCAGGTCATGATCCCGTGTTTCGTGAGTTTGAGCCCTGCGTCGGGCTCTGTGCTGACAGCTCAGGGCCCGGAGCCTGCTTCAGATTCTGTGTCTCCTTCTCTCTGCCCCTTCCCCACTTGTGCTCTGTCTCTGTCTGTCTCTCTCTCAAAAATAAACTTTTAAAAAAAAGTAAATAATTTTAAAACAATTACTAGAGTTGAAAAAAAAAAAAACCAAATATGGGACCCATGATCACGGAAAATAGTCAATAGAAACAAGTCTTGAGATGACTTTGATGTTGGAATTTTCAGACAAGGACTTTAAAGAAGTTATTATAAGTATATTCAAGGAATTAAGGGAAACATGGTCATAATGAGTGAACAAAGGGACAATTGAACAGAGAAATTAAAAGCATAAAAAATTTAGAATTGAAACTATAATATGTAAAATAAAAAGTCATTTGGTGGACTTAAGTATTTAGATCAAGAAAGACAGAAGAAAAGCAAGTTAATTTGAAGGCAGATCAATAACATTATCCAAACTGAGGAACAGATATAAAGAAGGGGAAAATATAATAGACTGTGTTTTCATGACAAGCAGGATGGTATTTGAGTAGTCAAAAAATACATGTAATCTGAGCTTCAAAAGGATATAAGAGAGAAAAATCCATTTTTAAAATGCCTTGAATTTTCAATATTTGGTGCAGAAAATTAAAATAATGATTTAAGGGGCACCTGGGTGACTCAGTCAGTTAAGCGTCTTGATTTAGGCTCAGGTCATGATCTCATGGTTCATGGGATTGAGCCCCGTGTTGGTCTCTGTGCTGACAGCATTGAGCCTGCTTGGGATTCTCTCTCCCTTTCTCTCCAGCCCTCACTCTCTCTCCCACTCTCTCAAAATAAATAAATATTAAAAATACACACACACACACACACACACACATAATTTTTTAAAAAGAAGCAAACAGTAAACATAAAAAGTGACTGTTTATATCACTGTCAGACAAGATATACTTCAGGACAAGGACTTCTGTTGAAGACAAAGACAAATATTTGATAAAAACAAATTGTTAACGTAACATGTCAGAAAGGCATAAACATAATAAATATGTATGTATCTAATAGCAAAGCTTTGAAATACATGAGGCAAAATGACAGAACTAGAGGGATTAGTGGATAGGCCCACAAATTGTTGCAGATATTAATATCCCGTCTCAATAACCAATAAAAGAATTAGGTGTAATTTCAGTAAATATTTAAATCATCTTGATCTAATTGATATTTGTAGAGCATAGCCCACCAACCACAGCATATATATTCTTTTAGAGTATAAGTAGAACTCACACTGCGTGAAGCTATTATATGTCTAAAATGAAGATCAGAAGATGAAATCTTACAGAGTATTTTCTTTGACTATAAGACAATTAAATTAGAAATCAAAAACAATAAGATATTTAGAAAAAGTACAAAAATGCTTAGAAAATAAACAATACTCTCTGAACCCATGGGTGAAAGAAAGTACAGGGATAAGTTAATAAATATTTTAAGCTAAATGACAATAAAAGCACATATCAAAGCTTTTGGTATTTAGCTAAACTAGTGCTTGGTGGGAAATTTATACTTTTAAAGGTTTGTATTAGGAAAAAAAGAAGATAACATGGATGGAGCTAGAATGCAGTATGCTAAGTTAAATAACTCAATCAGAGAAAGACAAATACCATATGATTTCACTCACATGTGGAATTTAAGAAACAAAAGGAATGAACATTTGGGAAGGGGGAGGGAAAGAGGAGAGAGGGAAACAAACCATAAAAGACTCTGAACAATAGAGAACAAACTGATGGTTGATGGAGGGAGGTGGGTGGGGGATGGGCTAGATGGGTGATGGGTACTAAGGAGGGCACTTGTCCTGATGAACATTGGGTGTTGTATGTAAGTAACGAATTACTGAAGTCTACTCGTGAAACCAATATTGCACTGTATGTTAACTAAAATTTAAATTAAAAAAGGAAAAAAAAGATAAAAATCAATGATCTAAATCTCCTTCAAGATATCAGAAAAAGAAATGCAAAATGAACCCTAAGCAGAAAGATGGAAAAAATATAGAAAAAAATGTCTGAAATATGAAATGTGGAAATAATAGAGACAACATACATGAGGAGAAACAATAATGCTAAACTATCACGTCTCCTCAGATTGATTTATGGGTTTAATACAAGCCATTCCAATCAGGAAGTGAAAATTCCAATCAGGAAGTGAGAACTGACAAACTGATTCTAAAACTTACATAGGAATTCCAGGGAGCTGGAATGGCTAAAACGAACTTGAAGAAGAAGTACCTATTTCAAGGACTTCCCCCATCTGTTTTAATTACTATAAAGTTGCAGAAGTTGAATGTGGTATTAGCATAGGTGAAGACAAATAATCAGCAGAACCTGGGTGTGTGGAATTAGACACGACACACACAGGTAACAAACAGTTGATTTTGGTTAAGGTAGGGAGGCCAGGATAAAATCATTGGGAAAAGTCAGGGTACCTGGGTGACTCGGTCGGTTGAACATCCAGCTCTTTTTTTTTTTTAATTTTTTTTTACATTGATTTATTTTTGAGAAACAGAGTGAGACAAAGCGTGAGCGGGGGAGGGGCAGAGAGAGAAGGAGACACAGAATCTAAAGCAGGTTCCAGGCTCTGAGCAAGCCGTCAGCACAGAGCACAGAGCCTGATGCGGGGCTCGAACTCACAAACTGTGAGAACATGACCTGAGCCAAAGTCGGACGCTCAATTGACTGAGCCACCCAGGCGCCCCGAAAATCCAACTCTTGATTTCAGCTCAGGTCATGATCTCACAGTCTGTGAGATCGGCCCTGCCTCGGGCTCCACACTGACAGCAAGGAGCCTGCTTAGGGTTCTCTTTCTCCTTCCCTTTCTCTCTCACTCTCCCTCCCCCACTTCCCCAATTCGTGCTCTCTCCATGTCTCTCAAAATAAACAAATGAACACTTAAAAAAAGGCTATTGGGAAAGATAAACTTTACCCCCTACCTCTAACATAAACAATAATGCATTTCCATCAAAATGATTCCTAACCATAAAAGCTAAAATGATGAAACATTCAGAAGTAAACAATGGGCAATACCGTAACTTTGTAAAAGACTTCATAGGCAGGAATCAAAACACACCTACCATAAAAATTGTTCATTTGGACTTCATCAAAGTAAAAATTTCTGCTCATCAAAAGACATTGTTTGAAAATGAATAGTTCCCTAACAGATTGAAAAAATATATATTCAGTTCCATGTATCTGACATAGGATTTTGTATCTATAATATATAAAAAATGCCTGCAAATCAATAATTTAAAATGGGCAAGAGATTTGAACAGGCCCTTTACAAAAGGAGATACATAAATGGCCAATAAGCACATGAAATGTGAAACATCATTAGTCATTAGGAAATGCCAGTTCAAACCATGTTGAGACACCTTCTCATAACTTGCTAGAATGGCTATAATCAAAAAGATTGATGATCCCATGGGCAAGGGGGTAGTTGGGGGAAATCGGTGAAGGCAATTAAGAGTATACGCATCATGATTAGCACTGAGGAGTGCACAGAATTGATGAATCATTATGTTGGTACACCTGGAATTAATATAAAAGTGTATGTGAATTAAACTTCAAGTAAAAGAGTAAAATACCAGGATACTTTTTTTCTGAGTCCTCTGAATCTAAGATGGAACCTGGAAGTCATATTCTTTGTGTATATATAGTGTTTTCTTTATAGTAGGTCTAATTTTTCTCTGGGTAATTTATAAGATACTTTCTTTGGTATTAACAACAAACAAATCTATTCTACGTATGTTAATATAGATTGATATCTATAATCTTTACCAGTTCTTGCAATTATAGGTGTTTAATGCCTTCATTTATTTGTACGATTTTACTACTATAATTTCTTTGAATGTGCAAAAATAAAGATTGGCCACACCAAATGTGAAAGGACCCAGACTCTCATACATCATTGGTGCGAGTAGGTAGTCAGTACGACTACTTTGGATATAAATCTTTGAAGGTTTCTTACAAACCTAAGTCTGTAGTTCCCAGCTGCAATCTATTGTACTCCTAGGTTCTTGCCCAAGAGCAGTGGAAACGTAAATCCACAAAAGATGTATATGGGAATGTTTATAGCATCCCTATCCATAATACCCCCAAACTGGAAAGAGCCCAAATAACTTTCAGGAAAACAATGGAAAAATAAATGGTGCTGTATTCATACAGTGAACTGTTTGTCAGAATAAAGAAGGCTGCATTTAAAAACATTTTTTTAATGTTTTAATTTATTTTTGACACAGAGAGAGAGCACGAGTGGGGAAGGGGCAGAGAGAGAGAGGGAGACACAGAATCCGAAGCAGTCTCCAGGCTCTGAGCTATCAGCACAGAGCCTGATGCAGGGCCAGAACTCATGAACCAAGAGAGCATGACCTGAGCCGAAGTCTGACGCTTCTCCGGCTGAGCCACCCAGGCATCCCAAGAAGGCTGCATTTTAATGTGCATGCAGTGAGGGCGCGTCTCAGACATGAACCTCGTGTTTGGATGGATGAAGCCAGATAAAAAAGTTCATTTGCAGAATTCAGTGCGTAAGAAGCTCAAGGCCCGTGAAAGAGACCAGAACGGTGGTTGTCTGTGGCAGAGTGGGTGCAGTTGACTTGGAAGGGGCAACAAGTAACATTCTGGGGATGCTGAAAATGTCCTGTATCTTAGTTTGATTATATGCATTTGACTGCATATAAGATCTGTGCACCTGCTGTATCTAAATATCATCTGTGCACCTGCTGTATCTAAATATCATCTCCTTGGGGGAAAAGAAAGTGGGCTTATGTTGATATGTGCGTCCATTCTTTACGCATACCAGTGGCAAAACTGGCTTACTCCAATCCTGGAGCACAGCGAGGAACAGGGTCGCCCTATGATTCATAGACATGAATCTGGAGTCCTTCAGGGGTTGTGCACCATGGTGATATGATAATGCTAATGGTCATTATCTGTTTTTGTTACTGCCTCAGATTCTGACATTCAGTGTTGGTGTTCATCCAGAAAAACGTGCGAATAATGGGTGAATAGCTGAATGAGAAGTGAAACTTTCTCCCTTCGAACATGCTAGCAAGAGACCATTTTCTGGTTGTGTGTGTCAAAGACAAACATACCATTCATTTTTGGAAAGGAAATCAACTTTCTTCAGGGAAGCGGCTTTAATGTGATGAAAGAGGCAAAATAGCAATTAACCTATTAATTAACCCAGGGAAACTATTAGCCAGGGAGATCATCAAATTGCTTTTTAAAAGATTACCTGACGACAACAGAATCTGCCCAAATAATTACTTCTGCAAGTATCCTGTGTTTTTCCTCTCTCTCGGAGATACTGGGGAACATCTGAATATCAAAGATTCTTGATTCACTCCTGAATATTTTCTTCGGCTTGTGTAAGAATGATTTGGCTGTGTTGCGTTTCGTTTTGTATCGGCTTAGCAGGACGGGGGGGGGGGGGGGGGCTTTTCCAGGACTCCAGGCATTGGTCTCTGGCTTCAGAGCCTTATGTGGGTCATTGCTCTTGGAGAATGTGCAAGAGAGTGTCCCCAGGTACATTCATGTATCACTGCATGGACACAGAATTTTGCATATGGTTTCAGAAGGTTTGTGGGCCCCTAGAATTTTGTCTCGTATTCTCTAGGGGCTCCCTGTAGTCTGGACTGAGGACTAAGTCTATTTCTCACGCAGACTCCTCTGAAGAAGCACAGTGGCCTGCCCGCATGGACGTCTGGACGGCGGGTCTGCGTGGCGAGGGTGTGTGGGTGTGCTCGTGGCGGGCAGGCTAACGGGGTTGCTGCGGAGTCTGATCTCCTAAGACTTTGAAAAAGGCATTGCTGGCTTCCCAAGGTGCCTGTGAATTCAAGTAGGAGACAAATGGACGTCTTCCCTCTTTGTGATCCTGAGCGGGAACTGCAGAAAAACGGGCGTTTCTACCTAGTTATAAAGAAATGCCTTTTCCAAAAGTTGAATCCAGTCGGCTTTATTGAATGGAGAACATGTCTGGTCTGTCTCCAAATGCAGTCTTCCCTGGTGGCTTCTGCCTGGCAAAGAGAAAAATCGGTCTCTTGACTGAAGGAGGTCTGTGTGGAGAAGAGTTGAGGGAGGTGACAAGAAGAGGCAGGAGGGAAAGTTGGGGGGGGGGGAAGGTGGGGGTAGGTGGGGGTGTTCCTGGCAGGTGATCCTGGCAGCTCATGGGCTCTAAGGCTCTGCAGCTGGGGCGTTTAGAGCACCAGGTCGGGGGGTGCTGACAGGCGGTGTGGAGCCAGAAAGGGGTGCCTCCCGGACTGGGAGGACCCGAGGACACCGCGTGAGCATCCCGAGCCTCAGTTCCTCCACACTGATGTTGATCTGCGGGAAAGCACTCCCAGCAAAGCAGCTGGAGAGGATCCCAAGAAAGGTGTAAGGTGCCCGCCCGAGCTGGCAGGTGGCTGATTCACAAGAGCGATTTCTTTCATAAGGAAATCTACACGTGCTTTGGTAGCTTTGGAGCAGCAGGTGCTCTGGGAATGTTGGACGAGAAGGCACTCAGGGACATCGCGGAGGCCTGAGGCTGTGACAGAGCTGACCACCTTTCGGGCTGAGGCGACAGGAAAGTTCTCCGGGTTCTGTAGGGGCGGGGTGTGAGGGGCAGGCAGTGTGGTTTGAATGAGAACAAGAAGGCTGGCGGAGTGAAATGCGTGTAAGCTGAGGATGGCGGTGCACTGTCCCTACAGAGAGACTTATTCCCTGGGAAGAGTAGGGATGCCCCGCGAGTGGGCTTATTGGCTATAAAGTTTATAGCAAGTTTATCTACTTCGGTTGAACTGAAAATCAAGACCCTGGTGGTTCGTGGTCACATGTTGGTGGTTCGTGGTCACATGTGCTTGTGTGTTTGTGAGCGCGTCGGAGATGGAGGTGGAATGTTTGAGGCTAAGCTAATCCTCGGCAAAAATCCCTTCCCTTCAGTGGCAAGCTGGGGCTGGGGACACAAGTCTCCCCAGGCTGGGAGGGGCGCGAGTCCCCCTACCTTGCTTATTAGGACTGTAGGCATGGGTTCCATATGAAACCTACCTACTGACTCTAAGACAGATCTGCCCTGCTTTAAATTCTCCAGGTGCGGTGTGCTTTCTCATTTCCCACACCTGGACAGACACCCCGCGCCACGAACCCCATCCACCTTCCCCCCAGCACCCACGTCACTATTCCTGATAATGACGTATGAACAAATGTCACTGAAGCTACTCCTGGTCAATCATCGCCATGTCATCAGAGCAGGAGAATTCTCAGTGTGGAGGGGTTACTCGAGAGAAAAGAACAAAATCACCTTAAAGAAGGACTGAGCCTTATGCCCAAGAACGTCCAGGGAGATGGGCGGTAAGACCAACCATCCCAAACCAGGGTGAAGGTGCCCATCTCGCCGTACCGTGGGCAGACTCAGAGAAAACTACTGTCAAGAGCGTCCTGGAGACCCACCTGCCCCCAGACATAATTCTAGAAACCTCGGTTCTTAGTGAAGACTGCCTGATAGCTCATTTAAAAGTGGCCCCTTTTGCGTAAGGAGGATTTTAATCTGCCAGATTCAAAATGAAAATAAAATAAAATAAAATAAAAACTTAGAATGTCTCCAGTCAGAAGCCAGGTTGGAAGATGATGAAGGGAAAAGTGGGCGGCATGGAGTGAAGGGGCTGTTTGGGGTAATTAGTAAAATAATCCCAAACACCCTGTGCACGTAAACCCACGCCTGCAGAGTAGACTTCACGGAAGGTGCCAGTGAGTCCCAAGGAGGGACCAGCATCATTTTCAGAGAGACCATCTTCTACCCAGAGAAAAAAAATGGGTAGAGTCTGTCTTTTCTCTGCAGATGAGTTTTCACTGAAAGGAACAGGAAGCACACACCAGGGTCCCCGCTGGGGAGGGCGTCTGAGGGAGGGTGGTGCCATTGGCCACTCTGCACCTTTCTTCCGAGTAGATGGAAATAAGCCAGGGCGAAGGGAGGTGATGTGGCTGAGCAGGAGGACAGGAGGGAAACGCACATTAACTAGGCGCTGCCTGGTGCGGCCGCCGACACACCTTCGTAAGTGTTCACGTATCTAATTCTTGCCTTGCATGCTGTTTTAAAGGTAGAAGTGATTTGACGTTTATCGTAATGGAAGGAAATATTTGCAGTTTTATAGGAACGTATACATAGGTGTGTGTGTGACTGAAATTCCACGCCATAAGCCATATTGGCAATAATGATGCCAGAGATGATGATGGTGAAGCTGGTGGTGATGTGCTGTCTCTAAAGAGGAACAGGGTTGCAGCTACATTAATAGATTATCTTATTGATTCAGCACGACAGTCCTTCCCAGCCGCTGTTACCGTCCCTTTGCTGTAGTTGAGGAAACAGGGGCTTAAAGAGGCCGGTGAAGTTGCCCGGGATGACAGCGTTTGCCCCTTCCTGTGCCCAGTCTAACCGTTGTGCCCGTCCAGCTGTATCTGTGCCCTGACCTCTCTTGAAGGGCGAGCCTCCTGTTACTTTTTTAAATTTTTTTAAATCTTTATTTTTAAGAGAGAGACACAGAGTGCGAGCAGGGGAGGGACACAGAGACAGGGAGACGCAGAATCCGAAGCAGGCTCCAGGCTCCGAGCTGTCAGCACACAGCCCGACGTGGGGCTTGACCTCACAAGCTGTGACACCATGACCTGAGCCGAAGTCAGATGCTTAAGCGACTGAGCCACCCAGGCGCCCCATGAGGCTCCTTTTAAACTGTTGCTCGTTCCCTTTGTGCTGTCACGAAGCCACATCTAAAGCATCTCCTTGCAACTCTGGGCGTTGTAGGTGTAACTAGAGGTAGGTTTATTTTGTGTATCTGTCTATAGGTTTAGTTTACCACTTAATATATCTTCTAAGAAAAATCAAAGCGGGAAGCCCGCCTTCCATAGATGTGAACTCGCAGTCTTAATTGCCCAAGATGCTTCCCTTGGCCGTTGTGGGGGGCGGGAGTGGGGGGGGGGGTTTCCAAGGACGGACGCCGGTCATGGTGTGTGTCAGCACGAGGGCACGGTTAGAAGACCCAGGAGCAGGGAGGTGAGTAGAGACAGTGGTCACATCTTCACTGGGTTAGGAATTAAACAGGAATAAGAGCTCCGATGAGGGAACATAAGTCACATTTTACCGAGTGCGAGGGCTCGAGTGTGTCTGAGGCGAGGTTCTGTAGGAAGATTCCAGATGGGAACAGGAGGGTGTGGAAAGCTAATGAGAGAGGACTAAGTGTGGGAGGAATCCATTATAGAGGAGAAGGGAACGTGCCACTGCAAAGCTAAAGAAAAAGAGGGTGATTAAGAGGACCATATGGACCAAAAAATGCAAGGTGTATGAAAATTCCTCACGGTACCAACATGTGAGTAAAGGCTGTGCTCACAGTTTGCTGAGGGCAGTGAATCTGTTGCGGTGAGAGAGTGAATGTCGGGGTGTGTGTGGGGGGGAACGGAGGGATGACAGAGGAGGGGGTGCAGCTGAAGCCTGAGGGAGCTCCTTCCCTCCCCCCACCCACCACGTTAGAGAAGAGTTGAAGGTCAGATTCTAGAAACTGAGATCCATTTTCTTAGGGGCACTGTGAAGTGCTGAAAGGTTTTATGAACGTGCCGGAGCCCAGAGCAGATAGACAATTAGAACTCTTTGAAGGTTGACATGGCAGCAGGCTTAGATGAATTAGATCCCAAAAGTAAGGACAGAGAGCCAGCCTAAGTGGGCGATTTGGGGATGTGCAGCTATCCCCCAGAACTGGGGCAGGGGGGCAGAGGAGGGACAGCCAGAGCCTGGGGGGGGGCAGGCAAAGAGCCTCACCTCACTTTGTCTGTCCCCGGGGAAGAAGTGTCCCCACTCATCGTCCCCCCTTCTTTCTCAAGCCTGCCCTCCCTGCTAGTGCCTGGATGTCTGGTCCCTTCCTAGAACAGACACTAGATGTTTCCAGAATTTTTATTTGTTGTTATTTTTTAAAAGAAGTTTTTAAAGTTTATTTATTTTGAGAGAGAGAGAAAGCACAAGCAGGAGGGGGGCAGAGAGAAACGGAGAAAGAGAATCCCAAGCAGGCTCCTCACCATCACCATGGAGTCTGATGGGGGGGGGGCTCGAACCCACAGACTGTGAAATCATGACCTGAGCCGAAGTCGGAAGCTTAACTGACTGAGCCACTCAGGTGCCCCGATGTTTCCAGAATTTTTAGGCCACGGTACTTGAAAGTTCTTTGGCTTCGTGATGCTTTTACACTTAAAATACAACAGAATACAGTAGATGCTTACCATAATGGGAAAGAACGACTTTCAGGTGAGTTATAATGCCTGGCTTCTACACCCCATGAATGCTTGCAGTGGTATTTCATTTGCTATCCTTACATTGTCATGCCTGTTTCACCACCTGTAACATACGAATAGTGTTACCCGCTCTCTTTACCAGCTTCCCAAGGACCACCTGAGATAAATGTATGGAGACATACTGCGAGGAGCACAAAATGCTTTATAACCTACAGTGTTATTTTGGTAAGGATCAAGGAAAACCGTAATTGTGTCTGAAATGTAAGAGTTGATAAAAGAAAGATATATGCTGCTGTAGACTCTGACATAATATAATTAAAGTCTGACTACAAGGAGAGAAATCACTTCCTGATGAATTATGAGACCCAATTTATGGAATAAATTATTGGACTAGTTTTTAAAAAGTCCAAGAGTGGTTATAATTTATCTTGATTAGTAGAAAGGTTTCATAAACTAGAGTATGCAACACATTGATCCGCCCAGCAAGTGCGCTGTGCGGGGACACTGCACACACCAGACATCCCTCGCTTGGTGGAGGGTGGCTCAGCGGCTTGGCGTGTTTTCATCACAGTCATGGGACAGAACGGGAGCTGGATGTCATGATGGAAAACGATCAGTCTGCGTGACGGGTGCAGAGAAATGAAGCATGACATTTGAAAACACATTTCCTCCAACCATCTTGAGAGATCTTCGAACCAGAGCTCACCCACGCATCTGTATTCTCCAAATTCTAAAGCGAGCCACTACAGATTTTTGGTCTTGGCCCCCAGTGGCTTTGTCTTCGGATGCTCCTGTATCTGATTTTCCTCTTCTGCTCGGGCCAGAACCAAATAAGCAGCAGGAAACCGTGGGACTATCACATTGCAGTAACCCCCTGTTAGAGACGTCACTGTGGAAAGAAGAGAAAATGAGAATCTGGGTTCTCGATAGGGTGCTCTTGATTCACACGCAATAACCCCAGATGCACTTCAGATGTTCGGCCTCAGGTTATGATGACGTGTGAGGAAGGGTTCCAGCTTGGAGATGCCACCATATTCCTTCCCATCCTCACTTCTGGGAGGTCAAGTGTATTTAGCAAACACCAGGCTGAAGACTGTTGGGATAAAGTATTTCTCCCTTTCTTTACCAGAATATGCCCGAAGACATCCTCGCCCCTCTTTTTTTAGGGGGGTTTATTTAATTGTTGCTTTATATTTTCTTTACCACAAGTGTGAATAAACACCTTCATGCATACTATTTTGGACATTTGAAGGGAGGGTATTTTTTTCCCAGTTTTATTGAGAAGTAATTGACCTAAATCGCTGTGGAAGTTTAAGGCATACGACGTGATGGTTTGATTGACTATATGGTGAAGTGATTATCGCAGTAGGTTTGGCTAACATCTGTCATTTTACACAGATGCAATAGAAAGAAAAAAAAGAAGGAAGCCATATTGTCCTGGAATAAAAACACTAGGATTGACTCTTAACTTTCTCGTATGCCACACAGCAGCGTCAGGGGCCACCGTCATGAACGTTATATCGTTAGCGCTCATTTATCTTGTAATTGGAAATTTGCGTCTTTGCCCCACCTTCCTGCATGCTTCAGCAGGGCAGTGTTTATGGCGCTCACCTTGACCTTTCTAATGAACCCTCTCTTTTGGTGCCTGGGCCAGGCAGCACTGTCTCATCTGCCCTCAGGGTTTCATGCCCACTGTGACGTGTGCTCCCTCTGTCCTCAGAAGGCACAGCTCTCATTTGGAATACTCAGACTCAATGCCCTGCACAAATGGAGAAGAAGTCCAATAAAGTACAGGTGATACTTCCAGGCATCTGAGTACGAAAGCCACGCATGGAGAAATGGCTTGCATGTGTCAGTGGAGTAAATGGCAAAGTGGTAATGACCTCGTTTGGCTGCCACTGGTTAGAAAAGGTCCTTGACTTCCACCCAATTCATTTGTTTCCATGCATGTTAGCCTGTTCTCTCCTCTGTTTCCCAGGAACACATATGGAAGGGCAAATCACTTGACATCATTTCTAGGTGTCCTTTCCTTGTGTCGCGGTCTCAAAGGCCAAGAAGGCAAAGGGATCCTTGAAAATTACACATAGGCTCAGGCAGGAAGGGAACTTAGAGAAAGGATGGGTTGGAAAGGTGTTGAGAGGTGGGATGAATTGAGGTCAAGAAGTGCCCCACTTTGGGCACCTGGCCAAATGACTTCTCTCGCTTTTGCGGGATGGCCACTCCTTCAAAGTACCTAGAATGGGGGCACAAAGTCAAGAAATGTATAGATACTCTGCTCTAACAAACCACGTATATTCCTAAAAAATCTCCACATGATGCAAAAATCACTCAGTAAAAACCGCAGCATTCATGGGGTAAATGGGGCAGAACACTCAAATACTTTGTCATTGACACATAAAGAAAAAGCAGGAGTCTCGTGGAAACGTTAGCACAGTTTTATATGAGTCCAGAGGTTAAGAATCACATAAAACCTATGATATCTTTGATATGTATGGCACTTTACCTTGAATAAGACCTGGAGTTTGCCTGGAGGAGTGAGTGCCGGAAGGATTATCGTTGGCAAGACATCACGCAGAGGTGGAAGGTAGGAGGGGTGTCTGAAATCAGATGGAACTTTGTGACAAGTTATGGGTGGGTGTGACTCAAGACGGGTCGTGGATGGATGTTGCTTCCATGGGTGAGGGTGAGTGTGTGTGTGAGTGTGTGTGTGTGTGTGTGTGTGTGTGTGTGTGTTCCTAAGGCTCAACTCAGCTACACACATTCACCTAGTGTTTCCTACAGACAAAGTCACACCTAAGCAAACACAAAATATGCTCACATTGTTCCCCAATAAATGCATTCAAAGTCACGTTTTCAAAACAAGCATTTTAGCAGAGCTGATGGCACACAGGTCTTCCATCGGAGGAGTTTATGATCTTGTTCAGAATAAAATACGGATAAGCAAGAAATACTGCATTACGAATTGTCAAACTGAATACACATGTGTCGTGGAAAGGGAGGGCTCAGTGAGGTAGTAAGGGAGGTTTTCTTGCAGAAGGTGACTCTTGAAGAAATGCTCTAAGCAAATTCACAGGAGTGAAGATAAATGAGTGGGAAGGTCAGGGAGAGATCAACTCAGGGGCAATGGGAAGTAAGGTCAACTAAGTGGTTTTGGACAGAAGCTAGAGTGGCCATGGTGGCCATTGAGTGGCATCTCAGTCAGAGAGTTTTTTAAAAGTTTGGGTGCACATGGAATCTGCAGTACAGACTGGGGGGATGCAGATTACAGAATGCAGGCCACCATTCCGTCCCTTCCAGGCCACCCTATTCACTTCTCACGCAGCAACATTCTCTGAGTTCCTGTAAGTGTCAAACATTGCCAACAGCTGAGGTCACGGCTGTGAACACAGAAGCCAAAATATCTGCCCTAAGGAGTTTATGTCCTAGTAGAGGAGAGAAACAACAACACAGTAGGGAAATGACAGGATTCCAAGTAGTAAGTAAGGGCTGGGGGCTCAATGGATAGGGGACAGGGAACAATGGGTTTGTGTGGGAAGGTGGCTTTTCCAGAGAGGGCGGCCAGATGTCTCTTCTCTAAGGGATCAGCATTTGAATACAGATGTGGCCTGTGTGGGGTGGGGAACTGGTCTGGAAAAGCTGGTCCCAGCAGAGGAGACAGAAACCAAAAGAAAGCTGGTAGGCTGGAGCGGAGAGGGAGGGGATGTGGGGAGAGGTTGTAGAACCAGCAGGGGCCAGACCCCATAGTGGCCTCAGTCCATGCTCAGGAGCCTGGGTTCTGTTCTAGTTCCTGTAGGAAGCTACTGGATCATTTTGAGCACAGTGTGTCACGATCCAACTCACTTTTTTTTTAAGATCATTTTGTTTGTGTGTGGAGAGTAGTCCTTAGTGGGTGAAAGTGGAATCACAAACCTGGGTTGGAGAGAGGTGATGGTGGGTTGGGCCAGGGTGGTTAGATACAAGCATGGTCAAAAACTGGGGGAAGAAGAGAGAGTGAGAGGAAGGAAGGCAGGAAGGATGGAGGGAAAGGAGACAACCAGATCCCAGATATATTCTGATAGTAAAATCTTGAGAACAGTGCCCTGTGACGGGGACCACCATGACAAGGGGAGTGTTAGGGGCTTGCTTGTGTCACCTCAGAACTGAAGCCCTAACCCCAAGACTTCAGACTGTGACTGCATTTGGAGATAGGCCCTTTAAAGAGGTGACTTAGGAAAGCAAGACCATTAAAGTGGCCTTGATCTGATCAGAATGATGTGCTGATGAGAAGAAATTTGGACACAGAATGAGACAGCATGTCTGCACGCCTACAGAGGAGAGACCCTGTGAGGACACTGTCTAATCTGAGAATCTGTTCACCAGTGAGAAGGCCTAGCCAGAACTTTGGTTTTCTAAGATCTCTGTTCCAATTTGTGAAGGCCTCAAGCAACCACGGATCAAAATAATCGCCATGTTGATCATCAACACAATAGAAAGTCTAGAATAAGAAAACTATCCCTCTATCTTTCTCGTGGTTATTGTCTATTACAGGAGAAAAGTACCTGGAAGAATAAAAATGATTGGAAGAACAAAGGGGAAAAAGAGTCCACAGAAGCTTCAGGGTGACTCAGACTGAGCCTAATCAAGGGAAGGAAGATCGGCCCGCGAGTCGCTCAGCATGCTTTTCTCTTACTGGAATAAAGTCCTTACCTTCAAGATTAGGAAGCCAGCCAGGACAGGTTCAGTTCTTTTTATATATGAACAATTTTTAATTCCATAGCCGTTTGGGGAAAAAAAAACCTGAGTAATCATCACCTCAATGATAGAAGCTAGATCAGCCTCCCACAAGTCTGCACCTTTAGAAAACTGGATAGAAGTAAATAGACACAGAGAGTGAGATTGCATGACATTTTGACTAATAGGCTTCCACTCTGGGTGCTTCATTAATTCCTGTCTACACATCTATTTCTGAACTTCCTCCTACAGTGCCTCCCCTGTGCTAGCCTCAGACCAACGACTCATGGCTTTCCAAACATCCCTCCATTATGTTCTTTTTTGGGAGGTCTGTGAGGACTGGTATGAAGGGGCTTGCTATAAATACAATGGAAATAACTTGCATGACCAACTAGAGCTCCCAGGAGGCCCTGCTCTTTGACACAATTAAGGCTCATTAAGGTTATGTTGTGCTGAAGAGTGGCCTTCTCATGGGGTGTGAGATGTGCATTTTATTTAAATATATTTACACTGAGTTCAACTATTCCCCAGTCTCATTATGTATAATGCATTGAGTAATGAAGAAATCAAAACATGACATGCATAAAATCCGTAGCACAGTTTTCAAACTCTGAAATCTTATTTGGTGGTACAGAGAAGCACCCTTTAGGTCAGAATGCAGAGTTCATGGGTGTCACATGGTAGGTAAGAAGCTGGGCTTCAAAGTCACAAAGAGCTGGGTTTAATCTTTGTTCAACCTCTCACTCGCTGTTACTTTGGACAAGCTACCTCTCTTTCTAAGCCTATTGCCATTTGGAAAATGAGAAATAACAAAATCTATCTAGTAAGGTTTTACTGAAGATGAAAATTGCATTATCCAAAGCTTTGCACACTGCCTGGCATAGAATGAGGAGGGGCCAGAGTGGTTGCTGTGATGACCAGGATGATGATGGTGAAGATGGTGATGATGAAGATGATGTTGATTATTACGAAGACAGTGATGATGATCATGGTGGTGGTGGCATTGATGATGATGAAGGTGATGGTGGTGATGATGAGATGCTGATGATGCTGATGATTGTGGTCACATGATGGTGATGATCGTGATGGTGGTGGCGTTGATGATGATGATGAAGGTGATGGTGGTGATGATGAGATGCTGATGATGCTGATGATTGTGGTCACATGGTGGTGATGATCATGGTGGTGGTGGTGTTGATGATGATGAAGGTGATGGTGGTGATGATGATGAGATTATGATGATGCTGATGATTGTGGTCACATGATGGTGATGATCATGATGGTGGTGGCGTTGATGTTGATGAAGGTGATGGTGGTGGTGATGATGATGATGATGATGATGAAGGTGATGTTGATTATTATGAAGATGGTGATGATGGTCATGGTGGTGGTGGTGGTGATGATGATGATAGTGTTGATGATGATGATGGTGCTGATATTTAACTTAATAAATTTTCTCTGAAATATACCATAAACTTAAAATTATTGTGGCCAGAGGACTTTCTTACATCATCAGAAAAGGGAGATAGGAAAAGAAAAATATTTGACTCTATTATAGTACATTACTTAGGCTGTATTGTATTTCTTTTAAAAAGATATGTGCAAGTACATATTCTCTCAAACCTCACACTTTTTCAATCTGGCTTTTAAAACATTACTTTATTTGGGTCCTGTGTTTAACGAGAGATAAGACAAAATAACAGGAAAAAAGAGTTCCCTAAAAGTGCAACATTATTCAATGGCATGGTCAAGAGAGAGGTTGGGGGGCCCCATGTGAGGTAAGTATCTGTAACTGCTAAACCACAAAGAGAAGTTACAGATTTGCACTTCCCACCCCACACCATGCCTATGGGTAGCTGACTAGGATGAGGTTTCAGAAGAGAGGATGCTCTCCTTCCTCCCCGAGAACCTGGGCCGATTCACTAAACAGGACCTGACTTGTAGCTTCCAAACAGTACTTGCGGGTTGAAGGAATGGATGTGTAAAAGAACAAAGAAAGAAATTTCAGGCATGCCCTCAATATGGGGACGTCCTTGAAATCAATCCATCCTTTCGAGGAGCTTGGAAGAGTCAAGGTCTTATTCACCAAGGCTCAGACTCTGAAAGAAGAAACGAGGAAGATTATTTGTCCTTTCGGGACACCTGGTCAGAGATGTGCTGGACACTAAGGCCATCAGTCAACCGATAGCACTGGCTGGGCCACTCACACCGGCAATCTGGACAAGTCACTCTGCGTGGGTGAGCCTGATTTCAACCACAAGTTCCCAAAGTGGTTTTGAGGACCCTGGGGCTACCTGTGACTTTTTAAGGAGGTCTGGAAGGTCAAAACTATTTTCCTAATAAAACCAAGATTTTATTTGCCTTTTACACTTACATTATTTCATGAATATGAAAACTTCATTAGAGTCTGCCTGCATTGCAACTAATCTTGTTAAGTTTTGGTGCAGTTTCAAAGAAGAGTGTTTGCAATTATCCAAGAAGGCAATTAACATGTCCCCTTTTCCAACTACATATATGTGTGAGGGCTTAGTTCCTTCATATACTTAAAGTAATATGTTGCAACACATTGAAGGCAGATGTCAGAATCCAGCTTTCTTTTATAAAGGCAGATATTATTGAGATTTGCAGAAATTTAAAGCAATGCCAATCTATCACTGTATTGTTAGAAGATAAGGGTTATTTTTCATAACATGTTAATTATATCAACATATAATGGTTTTTTTTTTAAGTAAACTAATGAAAAGATGTACTTAAAATGTCTTATTTAGGGGCGCCTGGGTGGCTCAGCCGGTTGGGCGTCCAACTTTGGCTCAGGTTGTGATCTCAGTTTGTGAGTTCGAGCCCCGCATTGGGCTCACTGGTGTCAGCGTGGAGCCCACTTTGGATCCTCGGATCCTCTGTCCCCCCTCTGTCTGCACCTTCCCCGCTTGCACTTTCTCTCAAAAATAATTTTAAAAAGTCTTATTTAATGTTTTAATGTGATATATAATATATAAGATATGTATTACATTATAATATATATACCTCATATAATATATATGTCCCACATAAACAAAATCTCTTTGAGTTTCTCAGTAACTTCTAAAAGTATAAAAAGGTCATGAGAAGAATTGTGTTTGAAAGACACTGGATTAGATTATCAACTCTAAAATCCTTTCCAAGCCTGAAATCTTTGGTTCTAAAACATACCCAGCCCTCAGTATGTTCCACAAGGATGAGCTGTGAGTGTCCTTGCCCTCAGTGCCACCCGGACATTGTTAGAGAGACGGACATCTCCATGAGGGGGTACGTTAGACAGCCCAGCACCAAAGACTCAGTTGTGTGGCTCTGACAAGGGGCCTGTGGGCAGCCAGGCTTGCAGAGGTGGCTTCTCCTTTGACTTGGGTTATTTTCTCTATGAGGATGTGCTGTGTTCTCAATCGAATGCTTCAATAATAATAATAATAATAATAATAATAATAATAATAATAAAATGTTTTAAGAAACTTTTTATTGAAACCAATTATGATCTCAGTAACCTAATTTTCAACACAATGCTGGACCTAGTGATGTGAATGGGCTACCTTAGAGCTTTTAAAACTGCCCTGTTTTTTATTGCTTTGACACAAGGTTGGTCTTATCACTTGATAAGGCCAATTAGCAGATGAAAAGGCCTTAGAGGCGGTCAGTCCTGGGACAGCTGACTCAACCACCTCTATCTAACAGGACACTGAGCAAGTCCTCTATTGTGTGAGTCTTAAATTTTTTTTAATGTTTATTTTTGAGAGAGAGAGAGAGAGACAGAGCATGAGTGGGGGAGGGGCAGAGAGAGAGGAAGACACAGAATTCCAAGCAGGCTCCAGGCTCTAGAGCCATCAGCACAGAGCCCGACGTGGGGCTTGAACCCACGAACTGTGTGATCATGACCTGAGATGAAATTGGATGCTCAGCCAACTGAGCCACCCAGGTGCGCCCCCCCAACCCTTCTGTGAATCTTAAAACAATCTGTAATATTGAGATGTTAATTGTCGTTTTCAAATCCTGTAGCCTGTGCCTTGTGCTCTAAAAGACGCTTCGTGTAGGTTATTGATCTAATTGTCAGAGACGCACCATATCGCGACATAGTGATCCTCGTTCTGAAAGTGGGGAACTGAGGGTCAGAGGACCAAGTGGTGACCAAACCACACAACTGCTAAGTGGGGAGCCTGGCGTCTCCTCCAGCTGTCTGGTTCTCAGCTCATGACTTCCTGACCACTGAGTTTTCGGTGGTCCGCTTGGGGAGTTTCTGGGATGATTGAGGAAACAGTTTGCAAAGTGCCCATAGTAGGTGCTGGGTGCACAGTAGGTGCTCAGTCGATCTTAGTTCCCCTGCTCTGCCTGGCTCCTGGGTCACGTACTTTGTAGAATCAGTGTGCCATCAAAGCAAGGTTAGCCACTTGGGACCCAGGGGAAGAAGTCTCCCCTTTGAGGGTTCTTGCTTGCTGCCGTGCTCAGCGGGCATTTGCTGGTTAATCTGTGGGTGTGGCATTGCAGTTAACAGTCTCTGGGATCATGGACGAATTTCTCAGTTTTTCTCATCTTTGGTTTTCTTTCCTCTGAAAGAAGGCATTTGGACAAAATTACCTTAAGACCTATAGAGTGTATTCAAATCTACATTGTACTGGTGCTCAGTTGTTGTTTTTTTAACAAACTTCGTAGTTTCAAGAAATAAGGGTGTTGTAGTGCTTCAGTGTTTACCTCAAATCCCAGAGGTACAATTTGGAGATTTGCATCACAGTTACGGATATGTGATGTTTAAGAAAAGCAGCAAAATATATCGGCTCTTTCATAATTCCTAGGCATCTGGTATGAAATTGATGTTATAAAAATGACTCCTTCTTCCAGTGCTAAACCCTAAATAATGAGAAATGATACAAAGGAAATAGACCTCCCAGTGAGTAAGTAGAATGAATGACTGTCCTCACTGCGATTGTTTGGGTGTGTTTGAAACTGTGGGCTCACCACAAAGGCTTTCATTTCATGCTTGCTTTCCTGATTAACTAATTCCCATCTCCCCCTTCAAATTAAAGGGGGAAGATTAAATTCAGCATGTTGAAAGAAGAACATGGTTTTATTCATACATTGTTAGTTTCCCATATTTGCCATGTTACATAATCATTAAGTGTATTTAATCACATTGCGGGTGAGTTCAAGACACTGCCTCGTCATCCAGTTTTGCAGCAGGCGCTGTCATTGGCCTTACGTCATCTGAGAAAATCCGATCATTGCTGTTATGAACCGATAATATGGGAAAAACCATTTTGAATCGATAGAAGGAAAAAAATCACTTTCCTGAAGACAAGCGACAGGCAATATATTTAGGCTGTGCAGCAACAGCTCAGATCATAGAATCTGGAAGCTAGTCGGGGGTCAGAGCACCAGGCACCATGGTCCTTCCAAGTACCTGAAGGTGAACGGCTTGTCCAGCTGCCCGGTCCTCCTGAGGCTGCCCAGGTTCTAGACTGAAACGTCTGGTGCATTCAGTGCCGGAGGTACATGAGGTTTTTCCCTGAAAACAGAAGGACCCAGCCTCCGTGTGGCACAGTTTGTAACCAGAAGGGGGAGTCAGGTGAAGGTGCGCTGATGCAGGGGAGGAGATGGTTTTCCCTGTGAAAACAAGCACGCAGGTGTCCCCATCCACCTGTGCCTGATGCTGATGAGGATTCCGGCCGGGCTCTGCATCCCGAGGACGTTTCCAGTCCTCCTGCACGCGTGTCCTTCCACCCACATCGCCTCCTGGCCCTTGTAGGTCAACTCTCCTTCTACTGCAAACCTCCATTTCCAAAAGAAAAGGGACTCATTAAATCGAGTAGAAGGGATATGTTGCAATAATAGTGAGCTGTGACTAAGGCCTGGGTTCATGGGTAAGCTCTTTTGTGGGAAGTTTCCCAGGGTCCCTGGATATCTGCTTCCGTTATTCCAGCTCGGAAGACTAGAGTCTTGACTGATCAGAGGGAAGACAGTTCAGAAAGTAAAGCTCCAGAAGCAGTTTATGTAAATTACCCATCTGTTTTGTTTCTGCAGAGTTTAAGGATTCAACAGCTGTCCACTTATTTGTCTGTCCGATCAGAGAGGTTCCACAACTTCCTCTTTCTGGGGTAGCAGACGGGGAGGGGGCAAGGAGGCAAGTTGTGTCACTGGGGGCGGGGGGCAAGCAGGAAAAAAATGTGTCGAAATTGGAATGGGTAGGTGTAGGATTCTCCCATCAAATGACACAAAAATGTTCTCAGACGTTGGACCTAGAAGCAAAGTCAACATGCCTAGAAGGAAGGAAAGTGCTGCAGCGTTGGATTTAATGAGAACTGGAGGTATTTCTGTCTCCACGGTTCCCTGCCATATATTTGCTCTTCCGAAGACTGACTTATTAACAAGACGCTTTGGACAAAATCTGTACCAAAGCCCTTAGGTTATATCAAAGGACTCCCATACTGGCTCTCCTGGTTTGAAAGTAAGAGTTCTCCAAATTCCCTCTACATCCAGTCTCTTGATACAGTCTGTATTTCCTTGGATAGATGATTAGCTTCTTGAGAACAGGTACCCGGATTTATTCACCCGTGAATCCCCGGCCGCTTAGCGCAGTGCTTTGAACCGAACCGAACGTCTACGTAAGTTCCATCTCTTCTGCTAAGATAGGCCAGTGTGCGGCATCCATTTTTGACGGCTTTCTCCTGATATTTACTTTTAATTAAATGGAATGTTCATCAAAGTAAAAAACATGCTTCACTTAGTCCATTACCTCAGACTACAGAGAACACACCTCTGCTACTTATGGCCCTTTGGGGACAGCTGTGAATTGAGTTTCTTATACTTTATTAGCGTAATTGAAACGGACATTAATCCAAAGGGAGGCATTTTGTACACTGCCTGGGTAAAAATCATATGAAAGTGGCTTTCTCTATAGCGTGCGGGCTACTTAGATTTCACCTCGAGATTCACGACTAAGCACACAGCCAAACTTTCCTTTTCGGACTTGGAATTTGATTTTGGAAATTCTGGGATCTCCGGAATTTCACTGAAGTTCATTTCCAGGATCTCATTGTAGGTGAGCAGTGCGGGGGCAGCCAAGCAGGAGTGTTTCTGGGGAGAAATACACACAGATACTCACAGCCCTTGGGAAACAGGGCTTAGAGAAAGAACCCCAGATGGGTGGGAGGTGGCCGTCGTGCTGACGGCCCCTCGCCCACTGTCAGTAATGGGATGATGAGTGGGCAGGTGTTCCTGTGGTTTCCCCCGCCCCATATGGCATCCAGCCCCGAAACCCTCAGGCCTTTGGGGTTTTCTGTTGTATGGAGCCCCCAGGAATTCTGCTTCGCAAGACGACTTTCTCCCAACCGGGAGCCCAGCGGGATTCACGTGCTCTGAAGCGAATGCACCATTTCGTTTTGTTCCCAGCAGAGTCTCTTCCGCTATTTTCCTCACAGAGGACTCTGAGGTATATTTAACCTCACTTATTGAGAACACAGAAGAGCTTCATTGATCTGTGGACACGATAAGTGTTGGATGCTGCTCGCCTCACACTCTTTGTCCCCAGGATCTTTTGATCTGTATGGATTTGAGTCCCACCGATTGGAGATTCCCAACACTGAAGGGTCTGCCTCCCCGCCACTAGCTGTGTGAGGTCCGGCAAAAGAGTGGACGAAGCAGAACAGAGAAAGGGGAAGAGCTTCCAGTGGAGGGTCGGGGCCAGAAGAGCCATCCCCCCATCCCCCCAGAGACAGTAGAGGTCAGTGATGAATGCCAGCCAGCTCTCCATTCTGAGGCATTTCTCTCCTGTGGTGATGACCATTTGCTTTAAAATGGTCAAGTGATGGGGCACCTGGGTGGCTCAGTTGGTTAAACGTCTGACTCTTGATTTCGGCTCAGGTCATGATCTCATGGTTAGTGAGTTCGATCCCCGTGTCGGGCTCCCACGTGACTGTGTGGAGCCTCTGCTTGGGATTCTCTCCCTCTCTCTCTGTCCCTTCCTCCTTGTGTGTGAGCTCTCTCTCTCTCTCTCTCTCTCTCTCTCTCTCTCAGCTCCTCAAAAATAAATAAATTAACTTAAAAAATTTTTTAGATTGTCAAGTGACAGTTATCCATATTTGGGGGCAGTGCTTTTTTTTTTAACTGAAACAAAATACATTCTTATCGGTGCATAATTATCTATGTAACAATACACCTTGCTGGGGCGCCTGGGCTTAGGCAGTTGAGTGTCCAACTCTTGATTTTGGCTCAGGTCATGATCCCAGGGCATGGGATCGAGCCCCACATCAGGCTCTTCACTGAGCTTGGAGTCTACTTAGGATTCTCTCTCTCCCTTTCTCTCTGCCCCTCCACTGCTTATTCTCCCTTTCTCTCTCTCTCTCTAACAAAAAAAATACACATTATTCTATAAGATTACAAAAAGAAAAGAGAATGATTGTCTTCACGTCATGTGGGTTATTCGATTGTGTCCACTTTTATGAATAAGCAGCATATTTCAAATTACAATTCCAAATTCAAGTATACACGGGTGTTTTTTTTTCTTTTTGTTGTTTTGTTTTAATGAATGAGATTGAGGGGACAATGGTTTGTTCCTTGGAATGATTTTTCTTGAGATGTAGCCAGGACACTACGGTCAGATTGGCTCAAGTGGAAAGACCTAGTTTTGGGGCACCTGGGTGGCTCCGTTGGTTGAGCATCTAACTTTGGCTCAGGTCGTGATCTTGCGGTTCATGAGTTCAAGTCCCACCTGGGGCTCTGTGCTGACAGCTCAGCCTGGAGCCTGCTTCAGATTCTGTGTCTTCCTCTCTCTCTGCCCCTCCCCCGCTCCTGCGCGCGCGCGCGCTCTCTCTCTCTCTCTCTCTCTCTCTCTCTCAAAAATAAATAAACATTAAAAAAAATAAAAAAACAAAAACAAACAAAAAAATCCTAGTTCTGGCAGCAGCAACACTGAGGAGAAACACTGTACCCCCGTGGACAGGTCTGTGGATCTGTGGTCCTGTTCACTCCCGCCTTCCCTGCTCCTCTCCAGAAAGCCAGGTCACCAGAGTGTCTCGTTGAGAGTTGGCTATGCCGCGTGGTAGTGGGAGTCATGGCCTCGGGAGGTGGGGTGGTCTCTGTGCCTGCTCTCTCACTGGGTGAGAGAGGACCCAAACACACAGCTTGGTGACTCACCTCCAGGGCCCTTTTCAACTGTGGAATTCTCCAGCTCTTTCCTCTACCCGAAGCTCCTCCGTGTAAGATGGAAACCTCATTCCCATTGGTAAGTTCCGATCAGCGTTTTGATGGGGTCCCTGGCTCCTCTGTCGTGACCCTGTTCTCGAGTCCCAGCAATGCCAGCAGCACTCTTCCCCTGGAAATAGGGCAGCCAGTCTCCCCACAACAGGGGTGGGGGAGCCAGTTCCAGCTGCAGCTGGGCTGAGCACGAGCCCGCTGCTTTGAAGGGCTTAGGCGCCTCCACTCACCCCTTGACCATCTGCATGGCCGCTGACGACTCTGGCCTCCTGACATCCAGAAGTGTTACACCCTAAATTATAGCATTTTCCAAATGGGAGTTCCTTCATACACGTGAGAAACAGATTTCATTCTTCAGTAAGTTAAATGCAGGCGTACAAACTAAGATTTTCTTCGTGTACGCAGAAACCAGGTATCGAAATCGGCAGATCTGCCTTGATTCTTACCTTACCTTCTTTTATCAGTATTTTCGTGACTGACATTAGGCACCAAACGGGGCTCTGGGAAATTGTGGGGTAATTTTAAATGTGAGTTCCGAAGTCTTATATTTGTCTTATATTTCATGACAAAATTCAGGATTTTTTTTTTTATTAAAACAGAACGTTTTTTTTAAATCCACAACACTTCCAGGGCGCCTGGGTGGCTCAGTCGGTTAAGCCTCTGACTTCGACTCAGGGCATGCTCTCTCAGCCCCACGTCGGGCTCTCTGCTGTCAGCACAGAGCCTGCTTTGGGTCCTCTGTCCCCCCCTCTCTCTGCCCCTCCCTTGCTGGTTCTCTATCTATCTCAAAATAACTAACCTTAAAAATATATGTATAAAATCCACAACCCTTCCGCTCCATTCATCCTGCTGTGCTCCCGCACAATCACAGACCACTGAACCACATCTGGAGCCAATGTGATCATCCGAGAGCCAGGTTCAGAGACAGCCGTAGATGCCAAGCTTGCTCTGCCCGTGTGCCTCGGTGTCACTTGACTGCCCCCAGGCGCACCTGCCCCTCCCACGCAAGGCCAGCAGCTGTGTCTCCTGAAATGGACATCTTAGAGGGCAGACTCTGCTGCGGTCCTCATCCAAGTGAATTTCCTCCTCTTTTCTTTTTTGTAGAAATCATATTGATTTGGATCATTCTGCCCTGAGCCATCTGTTTTGGGAATTGTCACAACTGTAACTAGGCTAGTTACTCGTTCATAGTAAGTGTCCAGATTTCTGGAAATGATCAAGCCAGTAAGGCAGCTCCCGTGTTCCTAGCACATGATCTGGTCTGTGATCACGGTCAGCTGTCCTCCCCCACCTCACTGCGCTAGTCCAGCTTCGCGACAGTTAACAGATGAGAATTCAGAATGTAACTTAGAGGCTCTCAGGAATCCAGGCTCTTGTCCTGTGGATCCTTTATTTGAGGTTTGTAAGACCCTGCTAGTGCCTAGTAGGTATCTGTTTAACCTAGTGCCTAGCAGGTATCTGTTTAACCTAGCTGTCAGGACAGAGACATCTGGTGAGCACTTCCTGGCTACCCTGTGGGTGATGATGATGGTGGTTGTGGTCTTGCTAAAACAGGAAGACTCTTTTCTTGGTGGTGTCCCTATTTTGTTTTAAACTTATGGGTGTTATCTCAGAAATACATACTAAAATTTCATCAGTAGTTATTCATTCTTCTCCCTTTAGAAATAAGGCAACTTTGACTCAGCATTGCTAACTTTTTTTTCCTCAGGATCACGCCAGACAATCCTGAATCACACAGCAAATCCTGAATTCCACACTGTGTCTACTTTCTGTTAACGGCCCTTCTGCCTCTCAATAATCAATGGCATCTAGAATTCCAGTGAGGATGGTGTAGATAAGGTGGAAGAAAGAAGGAAATTTCCCTTTCGGTGGTTAGGATTTATTAGGAAACCCTCCTGATGAGGTTAAGAATTAAATTGGACATGAGAGCATTGTTCTGACCTGTGCAGACTGCAGTGAGCCTCAAGGGGCAAGGGACACAGAACAGGATAAACCCCCAGAGATACTCTATTTGCAGCATATTTGTTCTATAAAGAATGATCAAATAATGACCATAGTTCCAAGGAGATTTACAGTGGTAGGTAGGTGCCTACCGCTCTCTGGTCACCACATTTTTGTCGGCCAGTTGATACACAGCCTTCTTTTGTGTTTCTGCTTACAGACACATCATTGAACATCTATTGTTTATTCGTTCACACTGACCTCACTCAGGGTCAACAACACTATAACTCCACCTCAATGAAGCTTATCTAGCACATGTATGCTCTCCGGGGGGTGCAGTTACTGCCTTCTTGTGTGTAGGAGCACTAAACAGCACTCTGCACTGTGCTTTGGGTCCACTTTAAACCATGAAATCATCACCAAAATATAAAATAATGTGGAACATGTGGCACTAAATGTGTCCATCCTGTGCCTTCCCAGAATTCACTGTAACTGTTAAAAAAAGCAGACTGTATGTCATAACCAGTCACAGTCAAGTACACGGAGTGATTACCTTGTAAGATACATTGTTCCTTTAGTTCAAAAAGTAAAATAAAAAAGGTGGGAAAGAGGAAAGAAGTCATCTTTGTCCTTGTCCAGCAGTTCTGAGTCATCCTGGTGTAGTTGGTTGCAGTGTTTTCTTCTTCTGTGCAAATGTGGACCGTCTTGCTTGCCTGTGACACTCTAAGCAGACATACGCTGCCACTGCACGGACAAGAATTTCCTGGCAGGTGTGCAGACCAACCTGTGAAGGAAGCAGGTCGACTATCCCTGGTGTGCAGGCAATGGACACGGTTCAGCTGACCCTCCGTGTAGCTGAAGGAAGTGACCACTGGGTTTCATTAAATGGGAGAGCCATAGGCAGTCAGTTCTCTCGACATGGATGGGAGAAACCGTGAGCGGTTTGGGCCCCGCAGCTAACACCGCAAGATGAGGAGGGCATCCCAGACTCCACGTATGTGAAACTCGAGCCCTGAAATATCATGGCCACTTACCAACTTGCTAAGTAAAAAAAAAAAAAAAAAAAAAAAAAAAAAAATTAACTCAGAACACGCTGACCAACAGCTTTCACCCTCCAAAAAACTCGAAATGACTTTCACGTGCGGATCAGATGCCCTCTTTGAAGGATTTGCCTACTCCCTTGTTTTCACAAGCAGCTTGAAGGAAACTCAGACAGGGATAGTGGTCTTGATCCGCTATTCTAATACGGCCTCTTATTGATATAAAAGTATAGTCAGCCATATCTGGTCCTGTTTGTCATGAATATGGCCCTTGTATCTGTTTCCTCACATGACAGATAGGGACAAGTACAAACATTGGTCTTTAAGGTGATGTGACTTTTTAGCAGTCATTATAGAGATTATTCATCCAAATATGTGTCTTCACCTTCAGAGGGATGGTCTGTGAAGTAATATACTTATTCTGTGAAAGGTGCTATTGTTCCAAGCATATGTGGAAATGTTTGAACACCTTCACATTTGTTGAAAATGTTCAATGACATAAAATGACAGTCCTTTAAGGAAAGCATGTATGTGTGTATGTGTGTGTGTGTGTGTGGGGGGGTATATATATTGTATGCGTTGTGTGTGTGTGTATGTGTGTGTGTGTGTGTGTGTGTGAATACCAATCACTTGAAGGCAGGCATGAAGAATACCACTGTTGATCACATCTATAGATGGTTTTGTGTAAGGTCAAAAAAATGATGTGTGTGATTATCCAGGTTTCTGCTGATTTTCCCTTGTGCTCCCTAAACTGACTATGGCCAGGATGCTCTCGAGCTGCCTTTAGTGGCACTATCATGGGGATAAGAATCTGCCTTTCTGAAGTGGTGATTTTGAAGGGTATCCCTTAATGGGTCAGGTGTATATGAATATGGCCATAATTAGAGTGGCAGGCCACGTGCATACATTATTTTTATTTTAATTTTTAAATGTTTATTTATTTAATCTAATTTATTGTCAAGTTGGCTAACATACAGGGCGTACAGGATGCTCTTGGTATTGGGGGTAGATTCCCGTGATTCATCGCTTACATGCAACACCCAGTATTCATCCCGACAAGTGCCCTCCTCAGTGCCCATCACCCATTTTCCTCTCCCCCCGCCCCCCATCCACTCTCATTTTGTTCTCTGTATTTAAGAGTCTCTGTGGTTTGCCTCCCTCCCTCTCTGTTTGAAACTATTTTTTCCCCTTCCCCTCCCCCATGGTCTTCTGTTGAGTTTCTCAAGATCCTCGTAGGAGTGAAAACATATGATATCTGTCTTTCTCTGACTGACTTATTTCACTCAGCATAATACCTTCCAGCTCCATCCATGTTGCTGCAAATGGCAGGATTTCATTCTTTCTCATGGCCAAGTAGTATTCCGTTGTATATAGAAGCCACATCTTCTTTATCCATTCATCAGTTGATGGACATTTGGGCTGTTTCCAAAATTGGGCTATTTTGGAAGTATCATTTAGCGTGAGGCTTTCTTACTGTGGTACTCACGGTAATGGTGTTTAGATTGCAGAGTCTCATTAGTTTGAGTTTTGGATCCAAGATAAACTCTTAGGAAAAGATATTGATGCATCCACTGAACTTTGAGAACATACTGAGTGGACACATAACATGTTGCCTGTTTAAAGGATGGCTTGTTGACTTGGTCTAACCCTTAAATCATTTATCCTCAGATGGATTTAGCTTTCAGTAAAGGAGCCCACATGCCTAGGGGCTGATCCTTTGAAAAAACAGTTCTAAAAACCTCTGGAGGAGATGATGTTTTTTTCCTATTGAGATAACAATCATATGAGGCCATTGTTTTGAATAATAACGCTTGCATCCTGTTCAAGGCTTAGAACATTTTATAACTCAAAATAAATGTTAAGAATAGTCAGTAGGATATTTTGAAGGAAAAACTACATTTAGCACAGATAGGAGTGAAATAATTGTTTATCCCCCATCACTGCATCTGAATGGGCCAACAGCGGGGGAATCGCTCTGAATCCCAGAAAGTAGAGCAGGCCTGCCATTATTGTAAGCGACAGATTTATCACTCTTACTGTTATTTTAGCATTAGTGGGTTTTTTTAAGCTTCCTGTCACAAAGCTCTTGAGTATTAGTCTAAATGCAAAGGTAAATTGTAAATGTATTCCTTTGGGCTTCACAAAGACTTAGGCTAAGGACTCGAGAAGTGAATGTTGCTGGAGAAGCTTTTCTTAAAAACCCACTCCACCTCCAAGACTGAAATAGAAGCCTCCGGGCGGGCATGAGTGCATGAAGCCCATGGTTTTGGGGACAGGACAGGACCTGGGCTGGTGCTCTACTCTCCGCCTAACTCTGTGGCCCTGGACAGGTCATGTCCCTGCTGAGTCTCAGCTCCCTCATTCCAGGAGCTGTGACACTGTTGTAGGGCAGCTCCGGGGGCTGGGATGATGTACCCAACCCAGAGTGTGGTCTCAGGTAGCTGTTCAACAAATGATGGCCAGGATTTCTCCTATAGCAAGTAAGGAGTTACTAACTCAATTTGCATTTTGGTTTAATTAACACTGGTACTGAGTGGGTTTATTACTCTATTAGCAACATATTTGTAGGCCAAAAAACATCTCTAGAAAAATCATGGGATTGACCTTGTTCTTTTTCCTTATGTCTCCTTGTCCTGATACTCTTACACTTAAGAGTCAGTGTTGGGGCACCTGGGTGGCCCAGTCGGTTAAGCGTCCGACTTCGGCTCAGGTCACGATCTCGCGCTCCGTGAGTTCGAGCCCCGCATCGGGCTCTGGGCTGACTGCTCAGAGCCTGGAGCCTGTTTCGGATTCTGTGTCTCCCTCTCTCTCTGACCCTCCCCCGTTCATGCTCTGTTTCTCTCTGTCCCAAAAATAAATAAACGTTAAAAAAAAAAAAAAAGAGTCCGTGTTAACTGATTGTTTACTGTGAGTCAGACCTGTCCTGAGCCGTTTACATGTGAACATAGGAAACTCTCCCAGCCACCCCATGAAGTAAGCACAGTTCTTGTCCCATTTTTACAAATGAGGAAACTGAGGCAGGTTGGGACACTTGACTAAAGGCCCACAGCTGGTAAGTGGTGGACATATAATCGTTAAGTGAGCAGGATGTGTCTTCAGTGCCAAGGTTTATACTTGCAAACAGGCCTGGCACTCCATAGGCTCTCCCTCTGCTGGGACTGCTCCCCCATGTGAACTGTGTTCAGACTCATTTACGAATCATACCCAAACAGTACTACATAACTTAACATAACCGTTGCTCATTGTAAATTTACACAACGTGGGACCACTTTGCTAAAAACCAAAATAGCCACAAAGTCCAAAGCGTTATCCCCATTGACTATCTAAGAGAATGTCCTAGAAGGGCCTAGGATATCATGCTAAGTGGAAATGCACTTTGCGTCTCAGCATAAGATCTGTGGAATAAATATACAGTTTGGCTAGGACCTGCCTTGCAGTGGGCCAGACAGATGGATTTTAGCCCCAAAACTTACGTCAGTGACCCTCCCCCCTTTTTTTATTTGAAGGAGACAGAGAATACAAGCGGAGAGGAGCAGGGCAGGGGGAGGGGAGCAAGAGAGAGAACCTTAAGTAGGCTGCACACCGAGCATGGGTCTCAATCCCACAACCGTGGGGTTGTGACCTGAGCCGAGATCAAGAGTTGGACACTCAACTGACTGAGCCACGCAGGCACCTCCAGTGACCCCTTTTTTACAGTCATTCCACATACTTAGGAGTTCTTGAACTTTGCTGGTGCCTTAGACTGCATCTTGCTACTTGAGAAAAATGCAAATCACCTTCCTTGCCTGAAAAGAGCTTCTCCCAGACCTTCTGTGTCAAGCATGGTGGAAACAGTGCGGTATGGGGTTTGGAGTCCCATGTGGGTCTCTGTGACTGTATCTCAGCGACTGAACCCTTCTGCCTCCGTTTCCCACCTGTCAGCTGAAGAGCCGCCTTGCCTAAGAGGGTTCTCATGCGGGTTCCACGTATGTGTTGCTGGAGGAACCTGGTCCAGGGTCCGGCATCTTCTAAACGTGCATAATATTCCTTATTTCCCTCTGCATCCCCTGTGCCTGTGGCCCCATCAGGTAGGCGTAGGTCTGTGGTTTGCCTTTGACGGTGGTGCCCTCGCCGGGTCATCCTCACCCAGCTGTCCGACCCAGGAACTGCGCTGTCCCTGTGGTCATTCTTACAGCACACCTGTCCCGTATAGCCCCAGCCATTGCATAAGGGTCTTTCCCAAACCACATAGGTGATGAGGCAGTGGCAGCCACCCCTCAGGTGTTTGGCTGCGTCTCTCGTGTGTGAGTTTTACCACTCTTATCTCCTCCTTCTGGGCCCTTCCTTCCCTCTGTTCTCCACACTGTCAGGAGAGAAGCTGTCGTGCACCTTGCCTTGGGCACAGCTGTCCCTTTACACTGGGATGGGATGGGCAGCCCCAGGCGCCAGGGTGAGGAAGACTGTTGTGCATGGCATTTCCTCAGGACTGGTCTCTAGGGGGTGCTGTCAAGGTGTATGCTTATTTCAAAGAATCCCACACAGTGGCTCATTTATGGTAGTTAGGCATCGAAATGAAGACCATTGTCCCAGCCTTTCGCAATAAAACGAAACACACCACTCTCATGTGTGTTTGGGCCAATAAGGACAGGGTGCTTTCTAAGGGCTCAGAAGCAATCTTAAGTGGTCAGTTTACACCAGGAGGTTAACTGAGAGACGGTGGTTCTCTCTCTCTCTCTCTCTCTCTCTCTCTCTCTCTCAGCATCAGAACGCACCTGACATCTCACTCCGGGCCGGGGACAACACCCGGACGCATCTGTAGGGTCCGAACACCTACATCCTGCCCTCAGTTCCCACCCTGTGGTGAAGTACATGGTGATCTTCAGAGTAGGCTTCTCAATTGGAACCAGGCTCATTTCCGTGTACCCCACCGGTCCTACTAATGTCATCTGCTCACGTGCTGAAGGCTAGAATCTGGCTCACGTTGCCCTAGAGCGCTCATCTGAGAGGCAGAATAGAGTGGACGTTCCAAGTGTGAACTGTGGAACCACATACCTGCTTTGAATCCTGAACTTGAGACAGTTGTGTAGTCTTGAGCAAGTGAGTTCAACTGTTGCTGCCTCTGGTTTACCAGAGGATGATAATCCACCTCATAGCGTTATTTAGGAATAATTGAGTTAATACATAGCAACTATAAAAATGCCGGGTGCCTGGTATTTGTTAGTAAGAGCTGGCTGCCATTGCCGCCATCATCATCACCAGCAGGAACTTAGTGAGCTCTTATAAGAGCAAAGCAATATGTGAGGCTCCTTGGGGTCCGCAAAGATAAGCGAGGTGTGGCTCATTTCTTCAGGGAACTTACTTTGCATGCAAGGCAAACAATAATATTAATAGAAGCATAAAGAGTCATTGATATAGAGCTCACGTAGCACAAGGGACCACAGGAATTCCTTGAACATAGAGGATTCCTGGGAAGCAGCCCTGTAGAGACAGAACTTGAGCATCCTTGATGATCCTGGTACTTTGCCAGATAGAAGCTCGTATGGTTGCATAAGACAGACTGAGCTCCATGAAACGCCAAGTATACGAGAGCGTGATGAGAAGATGCCCGCCCACCGGGTGCATGTAGGGAACTGGATATCGCACTGCCCAGGGCATGTGTGTTAGTCGCTTGTTATTCTGACCCCACAAGGACAAGGAACCGCTGCTTCTGGACCCAAATCATTTGCAGTTCTATTGAAGATGTGTGGCATGAAAACAGCTATTTTAGGGTTCAAAAATAATATATTATGCTATGTTGAGCTTTTGCATTTCCAAATGCCTTCCAAACATTGCCTCATTTGATCCTCAGGACATTGGTGTTAGATAAGCAAGAGTTATTTCCCTGCTTGACAATTGGGAAAGCTGAGTCACAGTCATGGGAAGATGTCTGATCATGGTCAATGGAAAAAGGGGGGAGCAAGGCCTGGAACCTACCAGGCCCCTACCTTCTGGGCCCGCTCACGCTCCCTGGGACCACGAGGCACCTGTTGTAGGGCATCTTGGCTAATTCACAGGCCAATGGAGGAGGTGTTCCTCGATTCCACCAGAACTATGAGACGATTCACAAAACCTATGTTTAACGAGTCACGCAAATTTTGACCAATTAATTCTGTTTCTGAAATTAAAAACAGCGAAGTACCCAAAAGAATTGAAAAACAGGGACTCAGAGGCTTATATGCCAGTGTTCACAGCAGTGTTATTGACAGGAGCCAAAAGGTAGAAACAGCCCCCAGTGTCTATCAGCCAATGAATGGATGGATAAAATGCGGTCCATTCTTACACTGGAACATTGCTGAGCTGTAGGAAGGAATGGAGTTCCGATTCATTGTTCAGCATGGAGGAGCCTTGGAAAAATTGTATTACATGAAATAAGCCAGATGAGAAGACAAATGCCATTTGACGTCACTCATACAAGACATCCAGGATGGGCAGATTCGTAGAGAGAGACAGTAGTTAGAGGGGATCAGGGCTCAGGGAGGAGCAGTGGGGCTCACTGCTTGATGGTTACAGGGTTTCTGTCTGGGGGTGACAGCGTGGTGGGCACGGACAACGGTGACAGCACCACACCACGCACGTGCTCAGCGCCATCTAACTACACGCAGCACTGGCTAAAATGGCGAATTTGACGATACGTGAAACGTTTACAACCACGGTTACAAAAAAACAGCTGTCGTAACTTTCAGTGAGAACACGGTTTAAAACAAGCGGGGAGATGGCAACCTAAGAATAGTATAAATTACGAGAGGGTTGGTAGGTTCCGATATCTTTCATGAGAAGCAGTATTTATACCATGATGCGGAAGTGATCTTCCTTTACTCGAAAGACTGATTATTCCTGCCGTGTGTTTATGAAATATATACAGAGTCCTGGCATAGTTAGAATATATGAAAGACAGAGTCTGTAAAGTGATAACGATTTCACTTTTTGCAAGAAAACTCTGGTGTGTTTTTCATTCTGACAAATGGGTGACCAGAAAGATGAGGGGTTACTTTTGTCAACTCGTTTGTCCTTATCCTCAGCACCATTTGCCACCTGTTTTTCCCATCGTACTGAGATATACCTCTAAGAAAAACGTGGCTGATTCCTCAGTATTGTTTTTAAACCATATGTGCTCTTGATCAGTGGGCTAAACATATGTATAGTTTGTACGCTGTACTTTGGAAAAGAACAGATTTGGTTTTCCAAGACTGTGGACCCGAGACGAGCACTCACATTCTGCAGCAGGGGCAGGCAGATCGGGGGAAGGGAGACGGTTCTGTCTACTGGTGAGGAAGAGAAAGTGATCCAGGGGTCCTGGTCCCAGGTCAGCCTCCAGCTGTGTCAGCAGTTTTGGGCGGTGTCTCCATTTCTGTGCACCTCGATGCAGCCATGAGTCAAATGGTTTGGGATATTTAACGCCCAGGCTGCATGTTCCAGACAGACACTGAATGTTGGGGTGCTTGAAGCCATGCGGGTCACAGGTGCCTCGGGCTTCTGTGGAGTGGTCAGACCAGACAGTACAACAGAATGCCCACTTAGCAAAGGCAGCAGGCTCATTTATCCATGTGATGTTCCTGCAGGGAGGAGGCCTTTGTCTGCTGAGTGACTTTTGGAAAGCACACTCCCCTCCAGACAAGGGAATTACCGAGAAACCCTGAACTGTAAGGCAAAGCTCCCTGGTGGCTGAGGGTGAGTGGTCAGTTGACTTGGGAGTCTGGAACTCACTGTGGCCTTGGAGCTGTCCAGCCGGTGTCCAGGATGCAACTCTTCTCTCCTGCCCTCCCTGGCCTCCTCAAGGCCAATATCTCATTGGCCACACCCCCACCAGCTTTGCTCCTGGGGTTCTTTGCTTCGGGGAAGTAAAACAGGTACACATTTGTCTTCTGAGAAAGCCTGTGATTGCCCAACAGCAAGACAGGTCTGGCACATGCAGGAGGTGTGAAGGCTTATGGAGAAAGAGAGAGGTGTGTTTGGTGAGTGCTGGGTCTCCCCAGTGGGTCAGTGTGTGAAAATGTTTAAAACGTCCACAGAGAGAAGGAGAACAAAATCGCACTTTGCTGACACTTGAGTGTTTGAAGCTTCAGTGTGCATGATCTTGCGCTTGTAAATGCAGAGAAGAATGTCGTTCCTCGTGGCCGGGTGGATTGTCTTAGACTCACACAAATCCTACTCGGTGCAAAAAAGGTCCCGCAAGTTAATAGTTTATGTCACCTGCTGTAGGCAAATGTCATGTTGTTAGGCGGCTGCACGGATCTCCTACGGGCCTATCCTCTGCCATTGTCACTGATTTCCAGAGGATTCTGTCCTAAGGAGAAGACAAAAGAACAAGGCCGGGAGCTGAGGACATGCAGGGAGCTGGGAGCAGGGCTCACCGTCTCCTTCCCACGGGGCCCATCTGCTTGGCTAGCTGAGACCGGCAGCTGGGCCACACTTGTGAAAACCAGACTCCTCGACGGGCCAGCAGAAGGGACTCTTGTCACTTCCTACCTTCCCTAATGAAACAGCAGCGTCTGGCGGAGTCAGAAAAGAGGACCAACTGTGAACAGGGGAGGAGGGTTGAGTGCTGCATTCTGTAGGGAAGGTTGTCCAGACATGTTCCTGCTGTTTTTGTCCCCAAATAACTGAGAATACTAAAGAGGACAGGGCAGGGTCCATCTCCGAGGTGTCTGAATGAATGTCTTAGGGGATTTGACCACCACCACAGTGGAGATTTTCTTCTGCCGAAAGATTAAGCCTGATAAAAATGGTCTCAAGACACTCCCCCCGGAGGGACGGAACGGGGCCTCACCAATGCACCTGTTGAACGGTTCTGTGGCCAGTGTGCAGATCCAGGAGGATCGGGCCCTCCTCCAGGCCACGCATCTCCCTGAACTCATGGCCTGGGGAGCCACGAGAACGTTCCTCTGACTTGGAGAGTTTGCTTTCTTTGCTGAGACCTAGCAAGGGCATGGGTGGGGGTGGTGGGGAGTCCTCCCCTGCTCTTCCCTCAGTGCCATCCAGCACCTGAGCCCCCTGAGTTCTGCCATGTGAACCTTCTGCCCAGAGATGAGGAAGGGGCGAGGAAAGGGGGGGGCAAGCAAAGACCTTGGAGGTCAACGCGGGACAAGGTGAAGGACTTGGAAGGGCACGTTGAGAGAGGGGCGCACCACCTGCCCACCTGGCAGGGGAAGCCACCGTCGCTGTGGGGAGGGCAGCGGCATCCAGAGGATTCGGTGGAGGGGTTGGGGTCTGCCCACGCTCTGCCGCCGGCTCGCCGAGGGCCCTGAGACCAGGAAGCCACACTCCCCGGACACCTGCCGTCTTCGGCACGTATCCCTCACGCTAGGGGAGACCGTTGATGCCTCGCCCGCTTTTTCAGGCAGGTCTGAAGAACAGTGACATCACGGGTGGCGGTGGGTTTAAGTGTGTTCCACGTGGAACTCGTGGTCCACAGAAGCGGTTTCACCTGTAGGATGAATCCCTCCACGTTCTGCTCCCCGCGGGTGGCAGGAAGCACGGCGTCTGTAACAGTCGACGCTTCAGCCCATATTTCTTGAGCACCTGCTATGCCAGGCACTGTTTACACGTGGTGTTGGCGTTCCGGCAGACACACGGATGGGGCGAAGTGACCGGGCAAGGGAAATCACGAGCACCAGAGGGACACAAGTGCAAACACAAGAAGGAACGACTTTAAAAGTTGCTGTGGTTCCCCTCCGCCCCCGACTCTGACAAGCTGTCGTCCGGCCGCTCTTCGCTGTTGTCGAGTTCAGCGAATAACCCGTGTCAGGAGTGCCCACGTGTTTGAGAAGGGACCGCAGAGTCACAGGAAAAGCTAAGGAGATGAAACTAAACAGAAGCAGAGGAGAGAAAGAGAACAACCCACCCGGGGGGAGGAAGTGAGCCCCGGAGAAGGGAGCTTGCGGCACAGAGGGATCGTGGCGAGGACGTCCCAGGTAACAGGGTAACAGGTGCAGTCCACTGAGGCAGGAAACAGCACGGGGCTAAATGAACCACCACGCTTGGGCTCCCAGCATGAAGACGCTCAGTGTGGGGCTGGCCGCAAAGGAAGGTGAGCGAGCGTGACATCCCCCAGCCTCTGGCTCACAGCCGCCACCCCACTGGGCCCACTGAGGTAGTTCGGCGCTCTGTTTCTTCGCTGGCCACACGCGTTTAGGGAGCGCCTGCTGTATGCTGAAAATGAGGTAAGGGGCCGCAAGGGTAGCGGTGAACAGGGGCCCAGGGTGAGGGGTCACAACACTAGAGCCCAGAAGGCGGTGGTGGCTTGCCCCACCTCAAGCCCCGCACATGCACTATGTCCCGCACCAGCATCCAAGGAGCACCACCCTCTCCGTGCAGCTCCAGAGAGGACAGCGGCCATTGAAATTTGAGGTACTTACGTTTGCCCCACCACCACCCTGTTCCAGGGTCCACAGAGTGCATTGTGAGTCGGGACCCTGGAGTAGTGTGGTGCACAGAGTACTCAGTCCTTAGGAGCTGCTGTAACAAAAAGACCACAGGGCAGGTGGCTTGCAAACGGCCAGAATTTATTTCTCCCAGTTCCGAAGGCCGGAAGTCCAAGATGAAGCGCGTTCAGTGTCTGCTGGGAGCCCACCGCCTGGCTCCCAGACGGTGGTCTTCCTGCTGTGTCTTCATATGGCAGGAGCGGAGAGGGAGCGCTCAGAATCCTTTCATAAGGTCGCTGACGCCAATCATGGGGACCCCACCCTCGTGACCTTGTCCCCTCCCAAACGCCCCACCTGCCACCGCCATCATGTTGGAGTTAGATATTAACATACAAGTTGTGTTCTTGGGGGGACCCAATAGTCAGTCTACAGCACGTACGGGATCTAGGTTTCCTGAATCCTAAGCTAGGCTTGTGTACCCCGTGAGCCACGCTGACTAGGTTAATCAACACAAGGAATCAAGGAGTCCTGAGGTTGAAATGTAATAGTTGGAGAACATAGAACGCTTGGTAGAGTGTCCAGATGGAGAAGGTGCTGGAAAATAAATGAGGTGTGATCATTGAAATTTATCCTGATCGTGACAGTGTCGCTCATTAGTGAGTCCCGCATGGGCAGTGGTGCGGTGCCTGGAAAAAGTACAGCTAGAAGGTGAAACTGACAAACATGTGTGATGTGGGTAATGCATTGTTCCAGGCCTTCCGGAGAATTAGCGTATGTTGCTGTAGCCAGATTTACTCACAGAAAATGGATCACATCTTAATTGGTCAACGTGTTCTTTCAGTTCTGCCCTGAGAAGCAACTTTAATTTTATTTTCTCGCCCCCATCACTTTACATCAGGTGCTTCTTACGTTTTGCTTGAGTGCTCCAAAAGCTTCCTAGCCTGGAGTCTCCATCCTAGGTCATTTTCCACATTCTGAAAAGAAACCTTTCTAACTGTAAATCTGCTCAGGACATCTTATCGCCAAAGTTTTTTTTTTCAGTTGTCTGCAGGGGGAGTCTGGACCCTTGATGAACGGGACCCTTCCCGCTCCGTGACTCTCACACATGCTGCACGCCAGCGCACTGGACTGCTTACAACCCATCAAGAGACATTTTTGTGCATCAGTACCCTTCCTCCGTGTCAGGTCTTTGTCACCAGCCCAGTCTTCTTACAAAATCCTTTCTAGAACCACAGATCCCCTGCTCCTGCCAGACACCCTTGCCTCCATGTCCATCTGGATATTCTGTTGGTCTCTCTGTCTTCCATGAGCCTCAGAGTCCTTCAAAGCCAGGGGTTGTGATTTTTCTTCCCCCAGTGTCTACACAGGACCTAGCATATAGTGATGCGCAATAAATGTCTGGGAATTAAGTGAGAGACCAAAAAAAAAAAAATGGTGCCCAACCAGGGATCTAGTAACAATTTCTTGTTTTTTCCTCCATATGTTTATTTACTTATTTTGAGAGAGACAGAGAGTACAAGCAGGGGTGAGGCAGAGAGAGGGAGAGAGGGAGACAGAGAATCCCAAGCAGGCTCTGAGCCATCTGCACAGAGCCCAATGTGGGGCTCGATCTCAAAACTGTGCAATCGTGACCTGAGCCAAAACCAAGAGTCAGATGCTCAACCAGCTGAGCCTCCCAGGCGCCCCAACAATCTCCTGTTTTTAAGTGGAGCCAAAACTCAGCGAGTGGAAAATAGTGCTGGGCTTGAGAACCTGAACCAGTTTGCAGTCATTTCCCCCAGAGACCTCCTGTATGAGTTCCACCTCCCCCACCCCACCCCCATAGTGATAGGATCACTGAGATGCAGACTCACCTTGGGAGCCTCGGGCGTTCATCTGTATTGGCACCTTTGACCTGCCCCTCACTGCCCCCAAACACTGGGTTGCAGAGTAGCCTGGTCTTGAGAGGAGGCCTCCGACTTTGCGTAAATTCTAAATTACAGAGTAGCCTGGTCTTGAGAGGAGGCCTCTGACTTTGCGTAAATTCTAAATTACGGACCAGAGCGGGGAAGTTGCCACAAACCAAGGCCATTCCAGGATCCAGCTGCTGCAGGCATAAGAGCTTGCTTTCTTCTTTCCTGTTCCCCGCTGTGCTCCACACTCGCTCATTCTTTATGCTTTCTACCTCTCCTTGGGCTAGGCATCCTAGCAGCTTCACAGCAGTTGTGTCGCTATAGCCTGGGCTCTGCCCACTCCCCATCCTCCAGCTTCGGGCTGACCCCTCACCGCTAGCAGACCCTTGATTCTTCTGAGTTCAGGTCGCTGAAAGGGAGAATCGGATTGGCCTGACTCATCCCTTGCTGTGGAATTGATGGCCACAGATTGGCTGGCTGTTGACGGGATCACAGATTCAGTCCAATCACCCACGCCATGGTATTCCTGCCTCAGCCTAAGAGGGATACCCATCCAGAACCAACGTAGTGATGGACAGTGAGGTGTTCTCAACAAGAACGTAAACGCTCCACGAAAGGAGACATACTCCATCCTTCATACTCCAGTATCAGCGGATGCGTTGACCCCATCCCTTTTCAGAGCCCCGGCAAAATTCTATACACACTGGAAGACCATACTTCATTTGAGGGGCAAGGAGCATTTCTGAAAGCTGCGGAAGAGGGTAAAGGAGGAAGTAGCCCTGAATCCAAAAGTTATTGTCCTGAATTTCTTCAAGTTCCTGGTAGGGCAGGTGTATTAATTTGATCCATTGATGGAATATCAGTACAAAGTTCATGGAGAGACCAGGGTTGTCTTATGTCTTATATCAGCTGTATCCGTTATAGTGTGAAGGATCCCAACCATTCAAAGGATGAAAACATAATTATGATTTTGAAGCCTTGATGAAGAAAATACATCAAAATTGGATCCTTTCTGGTCCCCCCCACAACTTTTACCGTATCCATTGTGGTTTTTTCTGCCCATTACCCTACTCAGGATGGGCTTTGAGAAATCATCAGTCATGTTGTAGGGTTGGTCTTGCATCCATCTGAGATGTGACTCAAACCAGACTCCTGTCCTGTTTATGATCCTTCCAAGGACAGTCTTTCTTTGCCTGTATTCATCTGAGCGCCTTTGTAGGAGACACATTCAATCGTGGCTGCTAATTCATTTCGGGTGTGCTTTTTTCTATCGCATGAAGACCCTGCTGTGGTGTATTTTATAAATGGACGTGTTGAAAATGGGGAGTTACTGAGTATTATATCCGCCTAGGAGCCACTCTGGCTTCAGCTTCCAAAGGCTTTCTGGAGAAGCAAGGGTGTGGTGTGTTCTCAGGAAGGAGAGAAACGTGTTGGAATGGTGCGCACACACACAATTTCTCTTTAGACTTTTCACGGAATTTAGAGCAGTATCTTTGTAATATTTCACCAAAGTTTCATAAAATGATGATACCCCTACGAAGAGTTCTATCTACTTGGGTTTTTGTTGTTTTTTTTTTAAATTTTATTCTGCTCTATTAATGCTGGTTGACACAGGAAGTGGTAGAATAAGTTAATTTCATCTTAGGACGGCTACTGTCTTCATCTGGCCGCTTTGGGTTTTCCACCAAGGTATCTTTTCCATTTCTCATGGGGGTTGGTGGCGATCTGACTTCCCCTTCCATACCTTATCTATTACTTCACATAGATGTTTTAATTGTTATTTGATAGTGTTAGAAGGTGGGGAAAGGACAGTAAAGTATCCCCCAGACTGGGAAGGAGCTTTGAGACTGGAAAAGGAAGGAGGCCAGTCTGTAGCGTTTACGCAGAGTTTTGTTCAGGCGAACTTACTGACGGGGGGGGCGGGGGGGGGGGTCCACGGTGACTGCATGCTTCCTCTGCACAAGTCCAAGTTGTGTAGAGTGAGGGCACGTGAGGAAGGGTGCAGTCAGTCACTGTCGTGAGATCAGAGGGTTCGCGGGCACCTGGCAGCTGACCTGTAATCACGTCTTGTGGTACCACCCGTGTGTCAAGAAAAGGAAAGATGTGTTCTCTCTAACAGATTCACGGGGGCCCAGAACAGGTCTCCCTCCCCCCCCCCCATCCTGGCCTTGGTGAGCATTTCTAAGGTGCATTTGTTAACCTCCAAGGGGCCCGAATGCATGACCCCAAGAGAGGTCATCGAGTGAACATGAACAGGATGGAGGCCGGGACGGGTGGGACCTGCCAGTGCTCTCTCACACAGGCTGGGCCCTGATTCTTAAGGGCTTTCACGTAGCTCTAATTTTTAGCAAAAGAGACTCTTAAAAAAGACATAATAAGGCACATGCAACCTTTTATGCCTGTCTGGTGAATTGATGAAACCTATCTTCCTCGCGTGTTTCCTCTTTGATTTCTGAAATGTCAGAAGTTTTCCTCTCTTTCGTGGCCAGTGGCCCGGCTTTTCATCCTGCCTTCTTGAAAGGCAGCCGTCCGCAGGGTGGACTCCGTGGGCCCCGTGTTTGAAGTCGCGCAGCTCCATCCAATGAGACGCAACTCTGGCCAAGGAGAGGGAGGCAGAGGCGCTCTGGCCGGATGTAGAACACGGGTGGGATGGGTACGGAGCCCCGACTTCTAGAAGGCTCTCCTTGCAGCTCCTGCATCTCGGCGGCATGTGGGAGGATTCCTCGGGCTGGTCAGTCCTTCCTGCACTCTTTCCTTGGTTTGCCCTGTGCTCCCCGGGCAGCCTCCATGCCTGGTTTCCGTCTCGTGTTTCCATCCCTCCGTTACTCCTACTGTGACCACATTGCCCCGTTAAGGCTCCACTCCAAGTGCACACGTCTGCCTACACTTCTTTGTCCGTAATGAGCTCCGGAAATGAATGGCCTGGTTGTGACCTCTCTCGGTGCATCGTGCAGAGAGAGACTCTGGTCCCCCTGATTTTGATAGAGGTGCTGCTCAGCTTTCACACACGTTCTGTCCCCAACACACTCATTATCCTGCCATCTTCTGTGTGCTGAGCACTGAGAATTCAGGGAGGAACAGACTTGACCTCCCAGAGCTCTCAGTCTGGCAATGAGACAAACCGTTTATTGAGAGCGAACTCTGTCCATTGGTTTGAGTTCATCTGATTTCATTCTGACAGCGTTCTACAAGCCACCGACTACCGTGTCCTTTTCACAGCTGGAATCTGGAATCAGTGGCTTGCACAAAGCCAGCAAATGAACAGATGTGGGATTCACACACACAATTCTGGCCTCAAAGCCGTCCCTTAAACTGAGAGCGGAACGTCACATCGCCTTGGCCCTGCCGAGGAGAAACTCACGGTGGGGCTGGGCATGCCAGGGAAGTGGACGGTGACTCTATGAGGCAGCAAGGACTATACACAGACGTGAGACATGGAACGTGTGTGATGGGAGAGCAGCGGGGCAAAGGACAGAGTCCACGGGGAGGTAGGGGGTGGCATTTGAGCCTGGCGTTTAAGGAGAGGAGGGTGAGGGGTAGAGCTGGCACCCGTGCCCGGGTGGAGGACGTGGTTTCTTTGTCCTTTGTTAATGTCCTTGCTTTGATGATGCCTTCCGAGAGAAAGTACCAGGTGTCTTAGCTTGCCATTGTTGACATGTCTCTCCAATTTTATGTGGCCCACTTGAATGTCACTGACACTCATCCCCAAAGTCAACTCAGAGGTGTTTGTGCAAAGTGTTGGACAACAGGGATTTCATTGGCTCATCCTTTTCTGGAAACCTTCTGCACGGGTCTCCTAATTTATTTATTTAGTGTTGGAAATGAAGCACGAGCCCTGAAAGGTCTGGGGAGCGGGGACATTTTTACATCAGACAAGTTCTCCCATTCCTCCCAAAGAGCCAGGCCCAGGCCAGGAGGCAGGGAGGTGAGCAGAGGTTCCGGGAAACCAGGCAGGATGTGAAACCCACACCAGGATCATCCAGGGGCCTCCTTTGGGTATCTCTTTCCTGAAACAACACTGAAGACAGTGTGCGGGCAGAAATACCTGAGTGGCCATATGTTCCCCCAGCAACACGATAGCTTGTTCCACAGCTGGCGCCAGACTAGGGCTGCGTGAACAGCCCCAGAAATTTCAGCGGGGGTCATTAGAAACCATAAACAAGGCATCTGTCGAGCTGCCGTTGCCAAGGTCATCCTGGCACACGAGGTGCCTGAGAAGACACAGGCCATGCTGAGCATCACCGGCCAGCGCGTGTGGTCCACCTGCCGGGTTCCAGAGCGCCCTGGCTCTGCGGCTGAGTTTAAAGCCGTGGGATGGTTCAGGGGAGGCGTGACGGGCAAGGCAACTTGAATGAAATTAAGCTACTTTGGGATGAAACATGGAAAGTTTAAAGCAGAGTTTCCCAAACATCACACCCTGAGTGCATTGTTGAACTGAGGCTGCACCGATAAGGGTGAGGAAAGGAAGGGGCAGGGGAGGGAAGAGACGGAAAAGAAACGTGCCATCTTGGAGAAAAACAAAGCCTATAGGTTGAAAGGATTTAGAGGACAACATGGCACATAATAAGTAAATTACGTGCATTTAAAAAAAGTAAATAAATGAGAGCCAGGGTGCGGACATAAATGTGAGCTGGTTTAAAAGCCCTTTCGCATGATAGTGGTTTTCAGAAACTGGATGGCCAACCTTGGAACATCTACCTGGACTCACAGCGTGGAACCTTCCAGCTGGCAGGTAGCTTCGGGAACACGTAATTTGGAGAGTGTGGTGCTCCTGCCCGGCGGGGAGGCTCCAGTGTGGGCTCACCCCGGGCGCAGTAATCAGAGCACATTCCGCGTGGCCTTGGCCAAACGGTCTCCTTACCTGCCATTAAGGAATGGCTGCAGCCAGGCTCCTTACCTGTCATTAAGGAATGAAGGCACCATTGTGAGGGTCACATCCCATGGTACAGGTGACCACGCAGGGTGACAGAGCATTTTTGTTTGGACTTTCTCCATCTTGTTCACAGGTGAGGGGACTGAGAGGTGCGGAGGGAAGTTTGTGGCACGTTGTCATCCGCGGGTCAAGCAAAACCCACCCTCTTTCTTCCTTCGTCCTTCTTTTCCTTTTCTCCATGCTTCCTCCCCCCCTTTCTGCCTCCCTTCTGTCCTTTCTTTTTCCCAACTGAGCTTGTCATCTACTCTCTTCCCTCCCTGCCATCAGCAAGCATTATGTTTTGTTTGATGGGCAACTTGTAGTTTGTATGTGTTTTTGCAAAACACATGTTTTGTAGGAATGCATTTTTTATTTGTTATAAGGTTTTGGTTTATACATGCATACATCTGTTTTGTGTACATCTATGTTTATGTAAATATATACTCACACATGTATGTCTACATGTGTAAACATGGATATTTCTGACTTTTTTGCCTTAAGCACTGCATTTACCATCCACCCGTGCGACTCTGTGTACACACATTATCTTGCTTCTGATCACTGCTTAGCATTGCCTGGAGTGCATCCAGTAAATTCTACATAGCCCCTCACACGAGTCGGACACCTCTACTCCCTGCTGCCTTTCTCCTTGTACTTCCTAAGGCAGGACCAAAAGGCATTTATCTGCTACAAGGTTCCCTCTCCTGTGAGGCCATGAAGACAGATTTCCTGACTTAGCACATAATAATTTCTCAGTAAACACAGAGCTGTTGACTTCCCAGGCAGCTGGAGACAGTGGCCTCAGTCCCCAGGAAGAGCGCTTAGCATGACCTTATCTTGCAAAGGTTTGTGATCAGCGAGGGGAGCGTCTTTTAGGGAGAAAAGAAGTGAAGATCATTCAGATATGATATGAGGTTGTCACTGGACTCTTTGGACTCTGCCACCTTATTAATTTATCCAAACAAATATTTTTGAGCACTTACCGTAAGTGATGGCGGTATGGATTTGGCAGACCACTTGAATGCTTTCAGCATTCCTCAAATGCATAGGAGCCTCCTGCTTCTGGGGCACCGAACCCTGTCCCGTGAAAGTGTTGTGCATCTGGAGAGGGTGCTGTAGGATGTGCACTGGGGGTGTGGTGCGGACAGTCGGCTCCACAAGACAGGAGATGGGCTCTGACGGGCCGGTGGGCGGTGAGCTGAGGCCAACAGTGGAACACGTTAGGCTTCTCCTATCATCTTTCCTTTCTGGGGGTTGTGGAGCTGGTCTGCTTTGATCCTGGAAGGTTTTTTCCTGTTGAATTTGGGATTCTGAATGGATCCACACACCTTTAGTTGACGTGCAACGGAGTTACTGCGGGCCAGGGATCATACTAGCTAGTATGTAAGCAAATGGGCGCAGCTGCATTCCAATAAAACTGTACTTAAAGCACAGGAAGTGGACTGCATTAGGCCCATGGGCCATAGCATGCGGGCCCTGATTTAGAGGCTCACCCATTTGCTACCTCTAGTACCCATCTTTGCTACGTCGAATGAGACAGATCTGTAAGTGTTCCTTCCTTATTTCATTGGCTGTAATTCTATGGGGACACTCTTAGCGCAACTTTAGGAGGAAAACAGAGACGACAGAAGAGGAATTTGTACTGTGTTGACTTGAATTCAGAACACCTAAAGTAACAGTGACTTACCCAAGAGAGAAGTCCATTTGTCTTTCCTGTATATAAGTTTTGGAGGTAAGCAGCCAGGGACGCTATGGCTATTCCTTCTCACAAGGTCCTTGGGTCTCTGGGCGCCTTCCCAAGGGTTTATCCTACCAATGGTCTCGATCTCATGGCTCAAGACTGTGGTAAGCATTCCAGGTAGAAAGGTGGGGAAGGGAAGGAGGAGAAGAGTAAATTGAGAATATTAAGATACTACTATCTATCACTTCTACTTATGGCCTGTCACCGTTAATTTTATGTACCAACGTGCCTGGGTCATGGGACGCAGTTTTTGGTCAAACTAGGTATCGCTATGGTTTTTGTTTTCTTTCCTTTTTTTCTTTTTGAATTGGTTTTGTGTTTGTTTTTCTGAATGTGATTAACATTTAAAGCAGTAGACTTTGAGTAAAGCAGATTACCCTCCATGATGTCGGTGGGCCTTATCCAATCAGTTGAAGTCATTAAGAAAAAGACAGACCTCCCCCGAGGAAGAGGGAATTCTACCTCCAGATGGCCTTTGACTCAGGCTGCTCTTTCCTGGGTTTCCAGCCGTTGGCCTGTTCTGCAAACTTCAGATTTGCAAGCCCCCACATTGAGTGAGCCAATTCCTTAATACATAAATAATGTAAATATTATTTATATTATTAATTATTAATATATTAATTATATATAAATAATACAAATATATAAGTTTTATATTATATATATTATATATATGTATATATATATAATATAAATTTATATAAATTTATATATATATAAACCCTATTGGTCTTTTTGTCTAGAGAAACCCAGAACCCAGTCTTTAGCAAACTTACCCACAGTCTCCTTCTCCTTGGTAATGCTCAGTATTTTCTTTTTATTTATTTATCTCCAAATTGCTTCTTTGGATCTCAGCCTGGCTCTCCAGGGAATCTTGCCTTGCTGCCCGTATTTTTTATTTTCAGGGAACTGTACGTTAGAAGTAGCTTCTCCTGCAGATGGTTAATGCTGCAAAGTTCAGAATCTTCCCAGATTCTAAAGACATCCTGATCCCTATCTTACAGCAGCGTGTAGGCCAGTGCGTCTGTTCCAGTGGGTGGGTTTGCCGTCCACACATAGTAGAGGCTCGGTAAAGCCTTGCAGATCCGATGTTCTTGACGCAAAGCTGTTGTGGCTGATGGGCTCTGGGCCAAGGCGAGCGGAAATCCGAGGAGTGGGAGATCACACCAAGCTGCAGGGGATCCAGGCCTGTGAGTCTGCAAACAAACTTAAGTAGCCGAGCCTGTGCCGGCGCCCCAGCCGGACACACCCGGAGCAGGGAGAGGAGGAGGCGAAATCGGCGTGCGCCCGCGTGAAGCAGCCTCTCGCCAGATGCACCTGCAAAGGGCTGATCGGGCTCGGGTCCGTTCGGTGAGGCTGATTGCAGACACGAGAGATTTCCAGCAGCTCCAGGCAGCAGGGTGGGTGGGCACGGAGGGAGTAACACGGCAGGACCGGCAGCTGGTCGAGTCCCCATTGGCTGCCAGGCCTGGCGTGTGTTCCGCCAGGCTCCAGGGAAGAGTCGGCTTGGCCCGAGAACAGGCGCCGGCCTAGTCCTGGCTGGGTGCAGCCTGACCTCCCAAAGCCCGAGATGCTCCTCGTAAGCTCTTGCGTGGCTTGAAGTGGGATCTTTCTGGACACCAAAGCAGGGGGGAGTCGCCCAGAGTAAGGCCTTAGAGAGACCCATTTAGCGACTCAGCAGGAGCTGGGGCGATCAGAAGCCTTCCTCTCCTTTGGAGAGTTTCGGGAAGCCACTCCTGCCCGAGCGCTCGGCAGGTGTTTGAAGAGGCACCGGGAGCGTGTGCGCGTGCACGCGGTATGCATGCGCAGCCACGGGCTTTGATGGAACAGAACTGGATCTAAATGCCAACGCTGCCACGTACTGCTGCCTACATGATTTGGGAGGAACGTAGTAATCATTTGAAGCCTCCATTTCCTCATACGTAAAAAGGGAGCTAATAGTGTTACAATCGTGTCCCCCTCCATCCGTGTGTTCATCCCTAACAGGCAGGACCTCAGAACGTGTTTGGAGGTGGGGTCTTTGAAGAGGTGAGCAAGGTACAGTGGGGTCACTGGGTGGGCCTGAAGCCAATCTGACTCGTGTCCTTATAAGAAGAGGAGATTTAGACACAGACACACACACAGAGGGACCACGTGAGGGCACGGGCCAAAGGGCCATCTATAAGCCAAGGAGGGAGGCCTCAGGAGGAACCAATGCCTTGATCTTGGACTTCTGGCTTCCAGAAATGAGAGAATAAATCTCTGCTGTGGAAGCCCTCCATCCATCGTGCTCTGTTGTGGTCCTAGCAAACTAAAGCAGAGATTTTTTAAGGGTTAATGAAGATAATATATATATATATATATATATATATATATATATATATATATATATATATATATAAAATCCTCAGGGTCATTCCTGGCACATAGACTATTTACATATTTTTTTTACATTTATTTATTTTTGAGAGACAGGGAGAGACAGAGCACAAGCGGGCTCAGAGAGAGGGAGACACAGAATCCGAAGTAGGCTCCAGGCTCCGAGCTGTCAGCACAGAGCCCGGGGCAGGGCTCAAACTCACAAACCATGGATCATGACCTGAGCAGAAGTCAGACACTCAACCCACTGAGCCACCCAGGCGCCCCTAGACTATTTAAACGTTTTCAATAGTCTATTCAGGCATTCAAGGCAGTGCAGTATGGGGGTCCTGAACCTGAACTGCCGAGGTTCACATTCTGGCTTGGTTCCTTGCTCTCTGGGTAACCGTGGGTTTCAGATTTCAATTCTCGAAATATCAATTTCCTTTTATAAAGTAGGGGAAGCAGGGGTGCCTGCCTCGCAGAGTTGCGGGGGTTGGACATACCGCGTTGAGCACAGTACCACATGCTGCTGTCATTGTTAGCGGGGGCAGGTAAGCACTGTCCCCTTGCTGAGTATGTGTGACCTCAAGTAAACCTTCATCGAGGAAAGCACAGGGAAGGAGTGTGGAGGATGCGGTTTTGGGGGGCGCCCCTGTTCCTGATTGAGTCACCCTGACTCTTCTCCGAGGTGTCCTTTCCACAGTCTCTAGAATTTGGAAGCCATGGTATTTATTCCTGGCGCTTTCCAGAAATGTGTCTATAAATTCCTTTTGTTGAGGGTGGGGTCTGCCCCCCCCCCATATTCGCTGGTTGATAGCTTTCTCTCTGATGGAGCAGTTTATTTTAATTTATTTTTTAATATTTTTAATGTTTATTTATTTTTGAGAGAGAGACAGAGCATGAGCAGGGGAGGGGCAGAGAGAGAGAGGGAGACACAGAATTGGAAGCAGGACCCAGGCTCCGAGCTGTCAGCACAGAGCCGGACGCGGGGCTCGAGCTCACGAACCGTGAGATCATGACTTGAGCAGAAGCCGGATGCTTAACCGATGGACCCACCCAGGCGCCCCTCTGAGGGAGGAGTTCAGAAGGCCGCGCTGATAATGCCCAGGAGAATCTGGTTGGATTCCCCCTGGAGATGGCTCCCCAGATCTGGAGTGAGACGCACCCACTTGCAGCTGAAGGATTAACGTGGGCACCACGGTGCTTGTGCCCCGGAGGGATAATGATGAATGTTTCAGTGGTGATAAAATGCAGCCCTTCCTCCCTGGTTTTAAGATTGCTCTTGTGGTAAGAACATTTAACACGAGATCGACTCCTAACAGACTGAGTGAGCCGTGCAGCGTTGTCCTCTACGGGCCTGGTGTCGTATGCTCCTCTCCGGAACTTCTCTGTCGCTCCTAACAGACGTTTCATCCGCATCCGCTCCTGTTTCCCTGCCTCGGGCCTGGCCATCACCATCCTCTCCTCTGCTCCCAGGAGTTTGGCATCTCCTCTAAGTGGGATCACGCAGTATTTCTCCTGTGTGGCTCACTCAAGAGGAAGGCCGTCCAGGTTCATCCGTGTTGTCGCGTTTGCTTGGCGGGAGAACCCGACCTTTCTCTTTTAAAAGCAGTCAAGTCGAATGTGCAGAAAAGTCAGCCACCTGGGGGACATGGCGCCAGAAAATCCACGGAAAGGGTCTGAGTGGCACAGCCTGGCCTGGCCTGGCCGTCCACTGGTGATTCTCAGACTTTTCTACCCGGCGGCTCCTGAGAACAGGGGTGATGAACGGGGGGTCGTGGTGGGTGGGAGCGCTCACGTGACCTCACGATCTGAAGTCAGCAGGAGACCCCTTTCGGGGATCAGGTATAATCCCGCAAACGTGGGGGAACTGTCGTTACAGCCACATTCATTTTAGATGTAATACGGAAGGTCTTGGCTGAGAAGTGCAAAGGAAACACCCGAGGGGCCTCCCGCCCTTCCCTACCACCAGCACCCAGCACCCCGGGCTACCACCTGTCCTGCTGGTGGTCCTGGCCTCCCGGGGTTAGCCACAGCTCCTCTCAGATGCTGGGGTAGGATTTGAGCCCCCTCAGGAGTTTCATTCGGGAGGAAACAGGAGGACAGACCAGCCCTGAGGTACTCGGGAATAAGACCGAGATAGTGCCCAGGTTATTTTGCAGCTGAGGCCGCCGTGGTCCAGGTCTGGCCACTCGCTTCCCTTGCCCCCGAGTCCCCCGGGTCCCTGTGGTCCAGGCACGTGGCAGGTAACGTGGGTAGCGGCTGCTCGCCTCACTGTTCAGCCCTTCTTCCTGGGTCTTCGCGGCTGGGGTCCCAAGGGCGGGTTTGCAGTGACTCCCTGAGGCCTAGGGGTGTGACCGCGCGGGGCCATCCATGGATGAGCCTGGGGCCGTATGAAGGTCCCCCTGAGAGTCTGCGTGGCTTGGCACAGTCCTCGCGGCCGGGAGTGGTAGTAATTCGCGTGCAGACCCCCGGTAGTGGGGCCACACAGAGGAGGACGCCACGGATCCACAGCTTTGCTGTTCCCACCCTGTCCCGTGGGGAGGCCTGGACCAAAAGCAACACACACTAACCAGACCCTTATTGTGTGACCAGCGGTTTACGTGGGGTTTTCCTTTTTTTTTTTTTTTTTTTTAATTTATTCTCGGACAAACCACGCAAACTGCAGCTGCCTAGCTCGATGTCTTAGAATCGATGCCAAGCAAACACTTCCCCCAGAACGAAGTTCAGGCTGTGGCAGAGGTGGCCAGGCAACTCCGCCGTGATCTAGATTCATCCGTCATCTGTGAAGAAGGACCCAGGGCATTGGATCTTGCAAGCGTGTTTGCTTTTGGAAAATGACTGGTGGTCAGGGGCACTGGGAAGGACCTGAACAAGGGAAAGTCTGCCATTTTACAGCTTTTCAAGGGAAACGGATCTACTATGCCTTTCTCTCCGGAAGGAAGGATGCGCGGCCAGCCAGAAGGACTTTCTTCTTGGGCGTGTTTGTTGGTGCCGCCTGGAGGGGTGGCTTCCCCGTGCCATGGGGGCCTGTGGCAGCCTGAAGCTAGGAGTTAGGGAAGTGTTCACAGAGGGCACTGTTCACACACACAAGGGCAGCAGAAGGCCCCCGTGCACCGAGTTGGTCTGTGTTTCTGGAAGGCCAGGAGGCACTCCCCCCTGCACACCAGTGGCTAATCAAGCTTTACTCAGAGCTCCTCAGCTCTGCACACCTTGTGTCTCTCCTCTCCCAGCCAACTCGTCCCTCCCCTCCCGGGGGGTAGGGGTCCGGGGGCTGCAGCAGCAGGACCCACAGTCAGTGCTCCTAGAAACCAGGCAGGGCCAACACCATGGCCATCTCTGTCCTGCCTTCTCCTTGAGCTCAGGACTCAGCAGGGAGCCTTGCTCCTATAAGGTCACCCCAGATGCTTTTTTTCCTTTTTTTTTTTTTCTTTTAACTGACAGACACCCTTGAGATACTGGTTGATTTTCAAAGAGAAACAGGAGACTAAGTAAAAAGGAGAAACCTAGGAAGTTTTCTGACCGTGAAGGAAAATGAAGGCCCCCCTTTCCACATCTAGCATTTTAGCAGAACCCACCGGGCAAACAGAAAAGATGACACTCCTTGGAGCCCACTGCCCATCTGCCTCCTCAAACGCGCCGGGCACTTGGCACAAAGGAGAGACAAAGACTTTCTCCCTCGTGCCCCCTCCGTGCCCCCCCTCCCCCGTCAGGGTGTGACCTGCCTGTCTGGGAGCACCACTGTGGGGGCACAGGCTCGGCCACCCCCAGGCCTGGCAGTGAGCGCGGTGACAGTGCCCGGGGCCAGGGCACCGCGCCCCCGCCTGGGTCCCCCTCCCCAGCCCCTTCTTCCCACCCTGACGCCCCTTTACCTCTGGGGCCCCCTCTCCACTTTCCTTGCCCCTCTCCTCCCGGGGCACCCCCTCCTCACCCCCTAAGCCCCCTCCCCAGTCTCCCTTTCCTCCCCAGAGCTCCCTTTTTCCCACCCCCACCGCGCCCCCTCCCCCTCTCAGCTCCCTCCCCGGCGCCCCTCCCCACCCCTGCCGCCCCCTCTCCAATCTACTCACCGGGCTCCTCCCCGGGCTCCCCTCCTCCCTCCCCCCCCACCCCCCTCCCCAGTCTCCCCCTTCCTCCCCCGGAGCCCCCTCCTCCCGGCGCTCTCGGTCCCGGCGCTCTCGGTCCCGGCCCCCTCCCCGCCCCCAGGCCCCCTCCCCGCCCCCAGGCCCCCTCCCCAGCCGAGCCGTGGCGGAGCATGCGCCGTGCGCAGCGGGAGGCGGGGCGGGGAGCAGCGCGCATCACTCGGGTCCCCTTCCTGCACCGCGCCGCCACTTGCCGGTTGCTAAGCAGTTACCATTGTTTCTGTGGCGATTGCGGAGGCTGTTGCTAATTGGAGAAGCCCCGCTGAGCCGCAGCATCTCCCCTGTTCGGATCCGCTCTCTGCTCCTTGCATTTAAAGAGAAAACTAGGCTGGTCTACCCACTCGCCCTCCCCCACCCGCCCCAAAATAGCCGTGTGGTTTCGGAAGCATGGACTAAATCACACCCCTCCCCGCCGATTGGACTCTGGTGGCTCGGAACTCGCCGTCAGATCGCACCTGCCCCTGTGCCGGTGTGCGCCCTGGACGGGGGACCATGACTACAGCCAAGGAGACCAATGCTTCAGGGAAATCCGTGCAGCAGCAGGAACAGGTAATGCTGCTTTTTGGAGTGTGCGTGCGCGGGAGGGGGGGAACCTGTGCTTCTTGAATGAGCTTATATTGGAGATGAACGCCCTCACCTGAGCAAGAGGCTGGAGGTGAAGCCAGCGCCGAGTGAGCCTTGCTGGGGTCTGCCTCCCCGGCTCCTGAGTGCTATTTTTGAAAGATCCCCGGGTCTATCAATAATGCACAGCCACAGGGAGCAAGCATCTGGCGGCTTAAACTTGATGCCTGGGGACCTTTGGACAAAGGCCTGTCTTCTGCACAGCTGCCTAATTATGCATTTGTCAGTGGTCACTACTTTGTAATGGAGGGGGTGGTGGATGGAGGTGAGACCCCCCCCCCTCAAATTTCAGTGTATTCTGACCCTCCAGCAGGACTTTGGTTTGGTTCTATCACAAGTCAAAAGAGGACAGAGGAGCTCGGTTTAAAGGACTTTTCTTTTGAGACCCGTGTCCCTTTTCCTCCTTAAGTATTTCTTGAAGGAGTGAGCAGATTGCTGTTCATCCTGGGCATGTAGAGAGTGCAGCCTGTGCCCGCTAGGGAGGCTGAAGGATGCCCAGCTGGGACCGAGTGGGACCCCCAGGTGAGAAGGAGCAGGGCGCCCAGTGCTGGCCAAGGATGGCCAGGAATGCACTGGTGTCCCCATATGGCAGAGGATGGCCACTCCCCCTGCCCTGAAGAGGCTCGCCATCTGCAGAGGCTCCCGGTCTCCAGAGTAAAGGGGAACCTGCACGCTGTGTCTTGCCACTCATGTAGATATTGCAACTCCCTTCTCGAAGATCGTGAGGGCTCTTATCTTTTAATCACTGCTTAGTTCTCCTCAGGCAGATCATTAAAATAGATCCTGGGAGACACCAGTAGATTCACAGAGCAGTTTGCTCAAGCTTGGTAAGCCAACAGCATAAGCTGATTTCCCGTATTTATTTTAGGGGTGTTGTTAGCTCCTGCTTGCTAGGATTGGGGCCAAGGAAGGAGACCCCACCAGAGTTCAGGAAAGCAGAGAGCCTCTTTGGGGACAGTGTGTGATAGTCTCATCATGACTATTCAGAGGCGGTATGGAGATAACTTCGGATCTATATTTTTGGGGTCGTTTCCTCAAAACCCATGTTTTGATTAAAAAAAAAAAAAAGAGACCACCTCAGTAGTGGTATCATCATCATTACCGTCATCTGGAGAACTTAAACACAATTTTATTTCTTCTGGGAAGAAGACTGTGTAAATCCCGAAGTGTAAGAATCACGTTCGGTGGGAGAGCTCCTGTGAAGGTTAATGATCACTGTAGCATGAACGCCAGGAGGTTGACACCAACCCAACCAACCCCTCCTCCTTTTGAGTCATTCTACACAATACTTGTTCCAGAAAGAAGTCTGTCCACCCTCAATTAGCATCCCGTGACTAACTGGGCTTCCTTTGATTACAGCGTTCCTCACTAGGCATAAACCAAATGTGCCCTGGGCGTGCAGGCTCCAGAGAGGACTTGGGTAACCTTTCTGACCATGGGACTGTGGTAATAATTATGGAGAAAGCACATTGCTCCTAGGGCTGAGCCCAAAGGCGGGCTCTCAGAAGCCCTGTCCGTGTTACGTGGAAGAAGGCATGTGCACCTGTACAATGTCACTCTCATTTTCCCTAATACCTCCACATGTCACGAGAGTGGAAATAGTTAATTGGGGTGCGGGTTTTGGAGGGTGGGCAAGGTCTTGTTTGATTTTGTGCCTTTTGATCATTGGAAACCCCACATCCTTGTACCTGGGGCCATGGTGGAAGCCGTGGTTGGGCAGAGTGCTGAGGACAGAGGCGGCTGTGACCGCAGGGAGTGGTCAGGAGGTCCCCCTCCATTCTCGGTGGCATCTTCTTGACCTTCAGAAGGACACAGTGCCCACCCTGTGAGGCAGAACACATTGAGGGTCAGCGGCAGGACCAGGGTGGGAGAAGTAAGACAGGACGGAGAAAAGATCTCATGTCTAAAATTAATGCACCTTTAGGGGACGTTGGCTTAAATCTTACCAAAGTGCTCAAAACACAAAGAGGTAAATAAAATCCTTAGTCATGAAGACTGTTTCCTCTTCCTCCACCGTTTGTCAATTTTTAAAAGACATTTAAACTCTATTCTGTGTGCTCAGACTGCAGAGCTCTGAATGAGTTCTCCCATTCTTTATTGAGGGGATAGCCCCATCCCCAGGTGGCTGGGGGTTAATAGGGAGGCCTGGACAGACAGACAACATTTTTTACAAGACAGAGAAAGAGAAATGGATGCTGGTTTGTGGTTTGGTTTGCTTTGGGTTTTAGGTTGGGAGTCGTTTAATCGTCCTGCCAAACTTTGGGGCCCTGACACCTTACCTCTTATATTGGGAGGCATTCATCTGAGGATTTGGATTTTCTATAGCCTGATATGTATGTCCTATACTCTTTAAAATTCGGTTAGGGGCACCTGGGTGGCTCTGTCGGTTAAGCTCCTGACTTTGGTTCAGGTCACGATCTTGCAGTTCATGAGTTCGAGCCCCACGTTGGGCTACATGCTGACAGCTCAGAGCCTGGAGCCTGCGTCGGATTCTGTGTCTCCCTGTCTCTCTGCCCCTCCCCTGCTCGCACTCCGTCTTTCAAAAATAATAAACATTGAAAAATAATAATAGAATAAAATTTTGTTATTACAATAGACTAATAGTTCTTAGACTAACAGAGGTATGGTACAGTGTCTTACCTGCCTTGGTAGTCAGAAGCCAGGCATGTGGGTGGCTGCAGGAAATGACTTTGTATGCTGAGGGTAAGTAGAAATTAATGAATGATAAATCTAGGAGAAGATATGAAACCAAATGATTTGACCTATTCATTAGAGATTGCCATTTCCCTCCTTCCTTTTTCTTGCTAAAATATGTACTAAGAGTAGAGGAATGTGTGGAGTTGTTTTTTTAAGATGCTGTGTAAACACACTGGAATAAAATGGAGAATAGACTTCTAGAAGACCATTTCCCTTTCTCTTTGGATATGCCAGTATTTATTTTTGAATAAAGTATTAACAGTCTAGAGGTGTTTGGAAACAAAATATTCAGAAAGCTGAATGAGCCGACTTCACCCTTTGGCTCAGAAGCCAATCAGATGGTAGAGGCTTCTCAGTAAAACCCAAAGCCACGCTGGCCAGCGTTCTGCCGTAGCACGTGCCCAGAGCGAAACCTCACAGGTGAGGTAGAGAAAGCGGAGGCTGATTTGGCTACAATTTACTGTATTCTCTCAAACGAACTAAATCCTTCCTTAGAGAACCAAATTAAGGAATTTTTCCCCTTAAGTAAAAGCACAAATTTATTGTAAAGTATACTGTCTTTGTTTCAAATGACTTAAAATTGAAAGGCAGTGATCAGTAATACTGCTGAGAGTAAGAAAAGACAGAAAGATTAATTCTCCATGCTTCCAGTGAACCAGGAAACATTTTCGCTGAAAATATTGAGCAGGGGTACGTTTTTAGTGGCAGATTCGGTATCTGTGTTGTGTGTGGATATGACTGCATGCACGCGCGCGCACGCACACACACACACACACACACACTGCCGGCCTCACGTGCCACAAGGTCACAGATTTGGAAAAGACCTCAGGAATGCACCCCAATATCAGGCCCACCTGTTGGGCTCAGGAATCTCACAAATAAATGAGAATATGCCTTTCCTTAAAAGATCCCCAAAACACCCCTTTTCACACGGAGATATTCTGCATTCTCTTGGCGACTTGGATCTTTAGCTCTGTGTTAACTTGCATCACTTCTGTGTCTTCTGGAGACCTGGAAACCAGCTGTCTCATAACACTTCCTGGGTAACAGCTATTTTTTCGTTGTTTTTCACGTTTCTCTGAGCTGCACAAGCCCATATGTATGGCCCTGATGTGTCTATTCTCCTATTAAATCAGGAGCCCCAGGACCCAGTGTTGATTGAGAGGTTAAATTATTTATCTAGACATTTGTAATAACAATGCCACTGCTGAGAGTTTTCGGAAATGAATGAAATTTTATAAACAACACCTTCTGTGATGCAGCGTTAAAATGCACAGAGCTGGGAATTCTGTGAGAGGACAGACTTGCCCAGGGGCACACAGACAACGATGACCCAGGAGCCGGACTTCTAACATCTTCTGCCTGGTGCTCTTTGCATTGGATCCTGATGTTTATCTCAGTAGTAAAATCAGATACTGAAACGGAGGAACTGGCTTTGGCCATCACGAGAGTTAAATTTTTTATGAAACTCTGTTAAAAGAACAGTCAGTGCAAAACATCTGTAGAGAAGGTAAATCAAAAAGAAATAGTAAAAGGAAACCCAGAAAAACAAGACTCAGTATTAGGGAGTACGAAGGTGACTTACTTCCGAGGTGGTCCTTTCACGACTCAAAAAGTGACAGTGGTTGTGGCAGTCCTACTGGTGTAAGTTAAATGCTCTTCTGCTCATGCTCTAAGTCACTTAAGACACTCTGAAGAAAGAGAGAAACAGTCTGGCCGCCAGTTGGGTGGATGGGTGAAGGGGAGAACTCAGAAGTCCTCGGCATCCTAGAGGGAGTGTGTGCAGAACAGGATGTATAGGGATCTCCAGGTGGGTCCTGGCGAGGAGGGGGAGTGGCCGGGTGGGGGGTGGGGGAAGCAGTGAAGTCTTTGTGCAGAGGAAAGAGGGCTGGTAGGTGCTCTTCTTAGAGGAGACTCAGGACTCGGGACACTGAGTCTCATCGCCGGAGAGAACAGGGTCACAAAGAAGCAGTGACTAGCTTGGAGCCATAATCTGTCGCGCTTGGGCGTCTATGGGCATTTCCCATCTCCTGAGATGCAAGTTACGTGATGTATTAAAACAAGTCAGGGGCACCTGGGTGGCTCCGTTGGTTATGCCTCTGACTGCGACTCAGGTCATGAGCTTGCGGTCCATGAGTTCGAGCCCCGCATTGGCTGTGTGCTGACAACTCAGAGCCCGGAGCCTGTTTCGGATTCTGTGTCTCCTTCTCTCTCTGCCCCTCCCCCACTCACACTCTGTCTCTCCAAAATGAATAAATGTTTAAAAAATTTTTTTACAAGAAGTCAATAAGCTAGTGTCACTCAAGAGGCCTAGTGAAAACCCAAACAATCCCAGATCGGCTGTATGCAAAGCCCAAATTCAAAACAAACAGAATGCGGCTGACATTTCTCTCTGAAAAAGGCTTTCCCTGGCAGTAAACACATTTTATTATGTGATACTTACATTGCATTGAACTTAGTCCCTCCCTTTCAATCCTGGAGTTACCACTGAATGCTTAGCCAAGACCTTCAAACGCTCCCTGGAGAAAATCTGGGGAATTTTGAGGGTGGGAGGTTGCTTCCCATGAACTTTCACCAGAACACCGTCAGCTGCAGCATGCCTGTTGGATGCCGGTCACTGATAGTCACGAACAGTTACCATGTGTCTGTCTCAGCGGGAATTGTGGCATTATTATCCTTTATGGAGATGAGCTGTGCCTGTGTTTGGCATTAATTGATTTGGTTTCGTGATGGACATCTTTCACCCGCTCTCATGAGAAAGGGCAGAAGGAGTCCGTTAATCCAGACTGAAAGTTCAGGGAAAGACTCAAATTTGCGGAGGAAGCGAGTCTCTATAAGCGTGTGGAGATGGACGGTTGTTTGAAGCCCTTGCTTTAAAAAGGTGTTACGTGGGGGCGCCTTGGTGGCTCAGTCCGTTGAGCATCTGACTTCAGCTCAGGTCATGATCTCACGGTTCGTGGGTTCAAGCCCCATGTTGGGCTCTGTGCTGTCAGTGCAAAGCCTGCTTTGGATCCTCTGTCCCCCTCTGTCTGCTCCTCCCCCACTTGCTTGCTCTCCCTCTATCTCTCTCTCCCAAAACTAAACATTAACAACAACAACAAAAAAAGTAAAAGGTGTTGTGTGGAGATCATGTATTCTTGGTTCAGAGGTCGTTTGGAAAGCTAAAATGTTTTTATTTCAGGTTCCAGGTCTTGTTGCCTTGTGGCCTCAGAGCATAGGAGTGGGAACCACATCGGTGAGGTGGGATTGAACCCTAATCCTTGGTTGGTGTCATTCTGCAGGAGGCTGACATTCTTATGTCCTTCCTGCCTTGGCTGGTGGTGTCCCTTGAAGTGGGGACATAAAGGAAAGGAGGGGGCGGGAGGATCCAGGAAAAGTAGCCCAGGTGACGTGATCCGATCCAGATTCCGAGTCCTTCTTTTTCCTCCATCACCTTCTTCATGCCCTGTCCCGCGTGGGTCTCGACGGCTACTGGCACCTGCAACAGGCCATTATTTGCTCAGAGTTGACTCTGCTAGAACTTTCATGTGTGCCGATCCACCTGGCCCTCACTAAACGACTGGGGCAAAACCCAATCCCTACGAAGAGTATAAGCCTGTCCGTGCAATGTGTTACTTGCCTCGAGAGCATCCGTAACCTGAACAATGGCCACCGGTAATGAAACCCAGAGGGATTGTTAATGGTTGGAATTTCGAGCCCAAAGTTATAGGACAGCCAATGGAACAACAGCAAAAACAAAACAAATACACTGTTTACTCATAGTCATTAATGACAAATTAAGTAGCGGTCATGGGGAGGACAGTCTTGGCACCCTTGGAATTACTGATAGGTTACACACATACCTGCAAGTACCTGTTCTCACTGCATTTATATAAGAGCTGGCCTTGTATCAGGCAAGTCCCAAGTAACAATCCCTGTTGCTGCTTCTGGCTTCCGATTCTAGGAGGATTTTGTGGCATTGGAGTAGAAAGAAATGTGCAGCAGTCCCTTCTTAGGACAAATTGCCATCATCGCAGACTGCGTTTGGTAGGGGCCCCCATCCCTGTTTCACAGTGGTGGCTGGGACGCCATAGGACCCAGAGTGCAGTCCCCCACCGATGGCTTTGCAGAGCACATTAGTGATAGAATCAAGTCTTGATAATAGAATTTCCCGTGACAATTTATATATTGTCCCCTTACTCGTATCTGATCAGTGTTTTAGGAGATTTAACGTCCCCTGCCAGAACTCAAGAAAAACTGCTTCCCTACATCTGAAACTGCTGGAAACTGTGAGCATCATCTCCAGCTGCTAAGTTGTTAATTTGGAACACAGGCTTCTAAAAACTGTCCATGGGCGCGGCCGGGTGTGTGGAGTGGGGGAGACCGACCAGAAGGCACCGACAGAATCTGCTGAATAAAATGGGGAAACTGGTGGTTGGGAGGGGGTGCTCTTTCAAAACATTTTAAAAGGTCAAAGTCTGTTTTCCAACTTGCTCCTAGGATTCTTGTTGAATGTAATGGGGATTCATGGTCTGGGAACGATAGATTCAACCCTTTAAATAGGTTACCCACAGCAAGATGAACATCACAAGCAAGAATGCGAAACATTTTCTCTGTAGAGATTAATATTCAGCAGAGATCCCCTTGCGTGGTGGTGACATATGTTTTAAAATTAATGAAAGGATGTACTTCTGTATTTTGAAGAGGCAAGTTTTATTCTCCGCGGTAGAACATTTGAGGGGTTGTTACAGTGTTCACTCAGGGGATGCTAGAATTATGACACTCCTCACCTATCCTAAATCAGGTCTCTGGATGGGAGAGGGCAGGATACTTATTTTCAAATGTTAATAGCCCATCTTATACCCCATCCCCTTATTAGACAGATGTTGGATCAGAGGAAGATTTTTCTTTTGATGAATGGGTGATACGGAAGAGGGGAGGCCAGGGGAGAACAGGGAGCCAGCTGGGATGGCTGAAGGTTGGGACAGCAGAGGGGTTCCTGGGACCCGTGGGAGCCTGGAGATGATTCTGGAAAGCAGGAAACACTTATAGGCAAGGGTTTCAGAGCATGATGGCATGGAAAGTACTACAGTGGAAAGCAGCAGAGGATGAGTGAAATTCTGGAAGAAAGGAGAGAAATCTGAACGTACAACAGATTTCTCCTCAAAAGAACAGGATTTGGGGCATATAGGAAACTGGAAGAATGGCTTGGTCATAAAAATTATACATTGTGAGTGTCATTACTTAATCTGGGTGTGCCCTGATGGACTAAAAAGGGCACTGGAAGCTTCTGGCTTTCAAAGAGTTTAAAAGGGTTTGGGATGTCCCGGGTAAAATTCAAGTTTACTTAGAAGCAACAGGTACTTTAAGGCATTAAGGCACACACACACACATAGGTAGTAACGTGTGTGTATATAAATGTAGTATTTCTTGACGTAGCCTGAGAAATTCTTGAAAAGACTTGAGATAGTTAGAATACTTGGCTCTGATCGTTGAAAAGCAAAATAAACACTCCATTCCACCCCCCCCCCCAAATCCACATCATATAGGGTACACAGGTAAAGAATGATATTAATAAGAGAACTTTGTAGACAAAAGACTGTTCTGTCATTAAAAATAAGAAAGCCTTAATGCCTCAGATTTTTCTCAATGCATTTTATCGACTACCTGCTCCTTAGGAGGGTGGGGTGGGCACCTTCCATCCTTTCCAAAAGCTCTCTTTTCTGGAAAGTGGGAGAACAGTGTGCTTTGGTGTAGATGCCCCTGACTCTCACCCAGCTCTTCCTCCTGCTAGATGAAGGACCTTGAGCACATCTGGGTGATGCCACATCTGGGGATAATGCCCGTGACACTGGTGCTTTGAAGAAAACATTCAAGCACAAAGTACTATTCTTGGCATGGAGATTTCAAACCACTGTTTAGTGAGTACTCAACCACGTGTGTTCACATAACAACGATGTTTGAGTGGGTCTTGTTTGCAGCATTTGGTGAGGGTTTGTATGTCCATTCTAAGATGGGTTAGTCTATAAAATCATAAAGTGTTCCACTTTTAAGCATTTTACAGACCATCTCGCCCCATGATTTTTGGACTTTTGTTTTAGTAACAGAAACCTTTTCCCCAAAGGAAACAAGCCAAGTCCAACATAGGAAGGAGGTGAAAGCACTTCCCTAGTGGCCCCGACATGTCAGCAGAGCACCCCTCCCGTTCCCCAGCAGGGTGGAGCACAGCTTACAAACCAGGTATCTAATTCACAGGCTGATTTTACAAGGGAGGAAATAAGGCTTAGAGAGGGTGAGTGAATTAGCCAAAATCACACAGCTAGCAATTGCAGAATCAGAACAGAACCATTTCAGGGTTGCCTGGGTGGCTCAGGTGGTTAAGCATCCAACTTCGGCTCCGGTCATGATCTCACGGTTCGTGGGTTCGAGCCCCACATCGGGCTCTGTGCTGACAGCTCGGAGCCTGGAGCCTGCTTCGGATTCTGTGTCTTGCCTCTCTCTGCCCCTCTCCCCCCCTCAAAAATAAATAAACATTAAAAAAATTTAAAAACAAAGAACAGAACCACTTCCCCTTTCCCCCCTGTTTTTTGGATCCAAATCAGGAAATTTCAGGTGAGACATGGTACAAATAATATACTAAGAAGATTAACACAAAAACTGATATTAACTGGAAACTGCAAAGGAAATAAAGTAAGCATTATAAAGTGGGGTTTTTTTAATTATTATTTTGAGAGAGATGTGAGGAGTGGCAGAGAGAGGGAGAGAGAATCCCAAGTGGGCTCCCTCAGGTCCGCGTCGTCAGCACAGAGCCCAACACGTGGCTTGATCCCATGAACCGAACCATAAAATCATGACCTGAGCTGAAATCAAGAGTCTTATGCTTAATCAACTGAACCACCCAGGCACCCCCATAAAGTAAGCATTATAGATGCAAATTAAAACGACCTTGTCCAGAGATCAGTTGAGAAAAGGCATAGATATAGTTAAGGCAGTCCTTTGTCTTCATGTCTTATGGATAGATGTAGCTATTTCTTCTTTTTATTGCACTGTCCCTGGAGGCATTAGGGTTTTCCTAGCAACTTTTCATATTTGATTAGTTATTTAATGAGTTGCTTTTGAAATGAGGAAAAAATGAGGCTATAACAAATGTTTTTCTCCTGATTTTTAAAAGTAAGCAACACTTCGTAAATTCTACATGCTTTGGAAGATGGCAGTAGGTAATTTTCAATCTCATCTTATACTTGAATGACTTCAAAGGCAGTAGTTATACAACAGGTGTGGAAAGACAGCAGGAAAAGAGAGAGCAAACCCAGCCTGTCACCTGTACAGACTGGGGGCTTGGCCCCACGGGAGTTGGATGTTGAAACATCTGGAAGTTGTATGAGTTCATAAGCTCAAACTGAACCAATAGCATGAGTATCATTATCCTTGGATTACAGATCCCTTTTGAGGATCTGATGACAGCCACGGATGTGCTCGCCAGAAAAAGTCCCGTAACCTCTTGGTTACATGAAGCCTATAGATGCCGTCGTATCTGTCTGTAAACCCCCAGTGGGTGTCCCCTCAGTGTGGCCTTCCAGCAATCGAGGACCATCTTAAGACACATCAGTAGAGATGTGCTCACTGCTCAAACCTCACACAAATATTAAGAAGCTATCACATCTGGGTGTTGTACTAGGTACAATGGAGGCACCACACTTAGGAAAGAATGGGGGTGGGACTGGGGAGGGGTGGCAGGGAAGCAAAGGGTATATGATATGCCAGCAGTGGTGGAGAAGGGGTCTGTGAGCCATGGTGGGTGGGGAAAGTTTAAATAAATGCAGTTAGATAGCTGGAGAAATAAAGTATGTCTTTAATGTTTAAGGAATTGTTCAATATTTTTAGAAGGAATGATAGGATTGTGATCTTTTTATTTTCTGGGTTATCTCAGGCAAAAGATTAGGGACCTGTGGATTTAAGTACCTAGATGGACAGCGTTAGCTCAAGCCACCATCGTCCCGCCCCCAGGACAGTGCCAGGATATGCCCGATGACCATCAGCCTGGTCTCTTCCTCTGAAAGGGCAGGTTTGACTAGGATCCCTTCTACTTGAAGGTCTCAAGACTTTAATACCTTTCCTGTCACACAACCATGAGCCTCTGACGGACACAGACCGTGTCCTGCTGCTTACGTAGTTCCAATGCCAAGCCCAAGGCCCATCCCCTCAGACTGTTTGCACATTGAATCAGTGAATGAATGAATTTCGTCCTCCTCTCTTAGCCTCCTTCCATGAATCATGCACAGAGTCAAAGGGTCTGTGATTTTATTCGCTCAACAAAGGACTCAGGCTTTTGGAGCCCTAAGATCCAACTCCTTGCATGCCAGCTCACCTTGCCGTCCCTGATGCCTGAGACATCATGGCGCGTCTCTTTCCCAAAATTTCGCCCCCACCTGTTTTACCTGAAACCATTTCTCTACCACAGAAGCATCGGCCACTTGCCACAGCCCGAGTGTCAGCGGTCTTGCGGGGACTCCCGTCTGTAAAGTAAGCACATATCCTTTCATTTACCAAGTGGGTAGGTAAATAAGAACCCATTGGGGAGAATCCAGTTCTGCATCCCCAACACTCTTTTCCTGTTGTTGAAGCGAAAGCACTGACTCTTCCTCCCCCAAAGTGACTGGCAGAAACAGAAAGACAGGAGATGTGGATTGCGTGCCGCCTTCTCCCAGGTGCAGACACGGTTGACCCAACATTTGGGCCGACCCTCTAAAACTCAGGTGGCAGACATGCTTTGAGGGAAGAACAGCCAAAGGGGATGAAGATGAACACGATGGAAAGGTCCAGAACATTTGCTCTCTTTGTCCTCTCCTGGGTCTGGATTGGCCCCATCCAGATTGGTCTGGATTGTTGAACTTTTTTATGAGGCAGTGTAGGTTCAAGAGTGATTTCTGGTACAAGTGACAGGATGCAATGCTTTCTTTAAAACATTTTTAAGTATTTATTTGTTTTGGGAGAGTGTGTGTGTGCATGCATGATGGGGGAGGGGAAGAGAGAGAGAATTCCAAGCAAACTCTGTGCTGTCAGTGCAGAGCCGGACGAGGGGCTGGAACTCACAAACTATGAGAACGTGACCTGAGTCAGGCGCTTAACTGCCTGAGCCACCCTGGATAAAATGCTTTCTTAAGGAGAAATAAATGAAAGCATCCTGTGGCTATTAGAAGCCAGACCTCGGCGGCCGCGGTGTTAGAAGAGGAGGACGGGATCTGGGTCTAGGTGGGTCTGGCTTTGAATCCCAGCTCTGGCACTTAGCACTCAGGCATCGTTGGGCTCTTCGGATAACCTCTTTTCCATATGGCGCACCTGCTGACAGAGGGCTCAGGATGTTGTTGGGTGACAGGTCTAGCCCAGTACCGCGGGAAAAGGTAGAGGTGCGATGACGTGATATGAGCCCGGTCGTCATCTTCACTGTCCCTGTGGCCCCCAGCAGTCTGGCTGCAGGAGAGATGTCGCCAGAGGGATGCCCGGGTTTCCTTCATGTAGTGTGTTTGCTTCACTGAATGAAGTGGTTTACTTTCCCTTAATTGCCGCTGTGCTTGAAACCACAAAGAGATTTTGCGATTTTAGCACTTGAAGCAGTGAGTCTGAAGCCTCGGAGTCTGTTTAATTCACTTAGGCCTGTGGCTGAAAAGCTACATTAAGGCCCTTGAAACTTGGTTGTGGTTGATTGGTTGTCAGAAAGGTTCGTACTTGAACTAGGCACCTGCCTAGTTCAGCGATACGGATTATGAACCTGGTGCTCGCAGATTTGCCTGGAAAGCAGACTCCTGTGTTTTAAGTTTCTTAAAATCTTCACAGTGTGGCCGAACCAAGATTACTGAATTTGGTTTCTGAGGGACTATGGTCCTGTAACGAAGGGATATGGTAATAGAATTTTGTATTGGTTTATTTCCGTGCTGTACTATGTCTGTTGAAAATTTCGTATTAATATAATTGTGTTTCCATTGCTCGAATGAAGAAAATGATACTTACAGTAACAGACACTGATTGAATCCAAGAAAAAAATGCTAGAAAATAAAGATTCCTGTGCACTGGCTGGCTTGTGCCTTTTGTGACACTCGTAGTGGCTTGAGAAGATGCTGTCATCAAAGGAGGACTGAGGGAAAGAACTACACTTACATGTGGCTTCACTCAGGTCTGAATTTCACGAAAGAAACTCACGATATCTTTTAATTCTGTAGTCACGTCTGAGCTGTACATTGGGCGCCTGGGTGGCTCAGTCGGTTAAGCGGCCGACTTCGGCTCAGGTCATGATCTCACGGTCCATGAGTTTGAGTCCCGCGTCGGGCTCTGTGCTGACAGCTCAGAGCCTGGAGCCTGTTTCAGATTCTGTGTCTCCCTGTCTCTGACCCTCCCCTGTTCATGCTCTGTCTCTCCCTGTCTCAAAAATAAATAAAATGTTAAAAAAAAAAAAAAGAATGTACAGAGGATTTAGGAAAACATCAGATTTTAAACTTTCAAACAGTAAAACTTCCGACCTTTGCCTATGGGAGAACCCTCACGTCTAGCCTCGAATCACCCATTTGTTGGCATTGAAATTATTCACAGAGATTGTGCATTGCACAGTTTTGTTTAGAAATGTGTGGGAGACAGTTTGTGGATTCGAGCCCCACATCGGGCTCTGTGCTGACAGCTCAGAGCCTGGAGCCTGTTTCAGGTTCTGTGTCTCCCTCTCTCTCTGCCCCTCCCCAACTTGTGTTCTGTCTCTCTCTGTCTCAAAAATAAATAAATGATTTTAAAAAAAGATAAAAAATGTGGGTGGGAGATTTTAATGCTGTAGGACTCCTTAATTTCTCCCCCTTTTTCTTACTCTTTCCACGCTTAGGAAATGTCAATAATTACGTTACCCGCAAAGAGGTGTAATGAACAAGAGCCATCTTTGGGGAAACACTCACAATCAAGCCACAAATAAGTTACACTCGTGTCACCTATGCTCTCTCCTGTATTCTCCACATCTCTTCCGACACCCAACTACCCAACTACCAGACCAAAGCCTAGGCAGAGTACCTTAACACTGTTAGAATTTGTGGAAAGACAAACCCCTCGATGGAGTTCTGTTGAGCAGCATGAGAACTCCCCGGTTCCGGCTTACTGCCGTGGAACTGGATATCACTGGTGGACACAGGTTATGCCAGCGAGGTAGGGAAGGAGAGATGTAGGTCTGCCCCTTTATTCATCAGGATGTATTATTTTATTTCTTCCTGGGCTCAGCAGGTGGAGTGTAGCAACGATCCAATACCCTTTGTCCCCAGCCGTTTGCATGAGCATATGTGTGTGAAAAAAAAGCAGCTTTGGGGAGAAGTCATCTCTTAGCTTCTTAGTGGGCAGTTGACTCATTGATGTGGAAGATGTGGGCATCCACGTGCACATGTCCTCCCCTTCCGACCATCCTGTTCCCCCACCCCTCTGGTTTAGATGGACATCACTGGTGCTGCATTTTGCTTATCACTTGGTTCTTGAGGCCTGCAGCTAGGGAAGGAGGCTGGCATGTCAGAGGCAAATAGTAAGTATAAACACCCAAGGATTGCCTAAATGACTTCTCTCTAGAGCACCTGTCATCATGAATTTCCTCAACAGTCTTACTGATTTTTGTTAAAGTAAAAATTATACTTGATGATTATCTATCGCATGAAAAAATACAAGGAATGGTTTGATGTAAGGATGGAAATAAAGCAGTCATGTTTGGGGTGTGTGTGTGTGTGTGTGTGTGTGTGTGTGTGTGTGTGTGTTTGTCCTCAAATTGGTTTTGCTCTAATGCAGGTGAAATTTTTACTTCCAAAGACAAGGATAAAACTCCAAACATTTCTCTGCATAATTTTAGTATCTAGAATAGGGTAATAATACTATTTTATATTTGTGTAATACTCAACACCAGTGCTGCTAAAAATGTAACACAAGCTACATATTCTATTTTGGTTTTTTTATAGTAGCCAGGTTAAAAATTGAAAAGAGATGTATGGGGTGAACTTGATAATATATTTTATTTAACCCAGTATATCCAAAATCTTATTATTCCAACATTAAACCAATATAAAAATATTATATATTTTATTATAATGTAATACATAATAGTACTTGACATATAATACTATACCAATATGAAAAGGAATTAATGAGATCTTGTACATTCTTCGTGTGTCTTCTGAATCTTTGTGATTGGGTATGAAATACATATTTCATCCCCGCCCCCCCCCCCCCCACACACACAGCACATCTCAGTTCACAGTCACTCCCTGTTAAATACTGGATCTCTATATGTGCCTCCTGTCCAGGCTTTTGGGTAGAAGCTCTGTACCGTACTTGGTTTTCACACAAATTGCCTCGTGTCGTCTAATACCTTCAGTTCTACCGAGCAAGGGAGGTCTCGTCTCCTGGTAATAGGAACTGTGTCTGAGTCCATATTTTGAAGGGGAACATTTACCACTTGTGCCTCTTTTTGAACTCATATTGGCAAATGTAATCTTCTAAGGTTTCAGAAAAGGTAGTGCTCTTTCATAGAAATACTGAGAACTGAGAAAAAGATGGCATTCATTCAGTATAAATATTTATTGAGTGCTTACTAGGTGTTAAGCACGCTTCTGAGCACAAGGATCCAGAGGAAATACAAGAATTCTGTTTTGCAAATTAAATTTAGCAAACTTTGATTGCGTGCTAGTCATTGTTTTCTGCATTGATAGAAATTACACTGGTAGCTTAGATTACCTTTTACCAAAGAAAATGCACTGCAATTTCACAAAGCCTCATTTCGTTGTGTCCCTTTCTACACTCCTTGAGCTGAATACTAGCTCTTGAATAGGCAGCAGCCTCAGCTGGTTGAGGAGGGAGTTAGAAGATGGATTTAAATCAGCGAGAATTTTTGTTTGTGTGTTTATTACTGCTGCTCACTGGGGATTGGTGAAGATCAGAAATGGGAGGTGACCATATACAGAGGGTTCAATAATTGTTCTCCCCTTCCATGCAGACATTGGCATGTGGACTTTGGTTTGAAAGATCCTAGGTTGATGGTCTGGAATTGCAGAGGGCTGAGAGATCCAACTTTGGGGAGAGCTGCAGCCTTTTTCTGTAGATTCTCTTTTCACTCCTACAGAGAAGCCAGCTGCCAGCAGCTTCCCATCCCATGCCCCCTAGCTAGGTCCCAACTGGTTGCAGCCAGGAAAAGCTCATGGAAGGACTCTGACCAGCCTGGCCGAGTCACAAGTCCATCTGTGGGCCAGTCACCTGATTTGGGGGCAGCGTACTATAAGCCCACGTTGTGAATTAGCAAACGCAATCAGATGCTCATCCCATGTTATGATGCTATGCACATTTGTGTTTGTAGAAGGAAGAGAATTTGAAGGAAGAGAAGCCAACAACTGGGTTTCCCCTCAGTTCTTTGGGCGCCATGAGCATAATCTGGCTAAACTTTAATTTCTAACCCGGACGCACACCAGGCTTTGACACGTTAGCAGGCAAACTATATGAACAGAAGGATGAGCAGCAGGAGTGGGCAGTTTTCATTTGATCCCAAACTTTGTGCCTGGTGATATTCTGTGCCGTGTAGAGAACTATGCTTAATAATGCATTTTTCAGCTGTGTTAAGCAGCATGAAAATTCTAAGCAGCATGCAGCCTCTGCCTTCAGGGCTTAAGTAGGGGAATTAAAGTAGATTCATGGAACTAGAACAGTCCAGAATAGATCAGAAAATTTCCTAGACTCTAACAGACTTCTTAATTCCAGGCGTGCTCAGGAAGATAGCAGCCCTTATTGGCTATCGCCACGAAGAGAAAAGCGTCAGATCCTGAGAGGGGGTTTTTGTAGGCAGTAAACATTAATGCTCTGGTCTTTAAGATGTCTGAAACATAAAACTCGCTCACATTAGCTAACGGTGCCTACTTCAAGTTCCGGTACTTGCTACACATGACTGTGACATTACCCACCTGGTTTTAAAAGCCAGGCACAAAAATCAAATTAGGTGATGTGCGTAGAAGTTCATTGTAAACCGTAGTACCGTGCAAACCAAGATAGTAGTGCTGTGATCCCTTCTGGTTTACAGTTCATTGTGGAAGCTGGCCTGCTTGCAGAGAAAAAGAGGCCCATTAGCCGTGTTTGGGTAAAATAAAAGGAGACATTGAAAAAATGAAGAGAAAATGAAGAAAAAAAGAAAAAAAATGAAGACATTGAATATCAAATGAAATGCCATTCCATACATGTCCCAAAAAAGTTCACCAAGTCGTTTAAGTACAAAAGGCGATCACAAGCATGACAATAAACCATGAGGAGATCATTTCCTTTTCCAAGATGCACTTTTCCAAGATGGCTCTAATGTGAAAGTCTCTTAAAGTGTAGGTATAGTTCTTTCAAGTGGCACTGTTGGCCTACAGCTCTGGAGTTTGTATTAAAAAGGAAAGGAAGGAAGGAAGCTATTTTGCACAAAAGGCTGTAGGAAATGAGGGCCGCATGTAAAGAGCGTTTGCTTGGTTGATTGCACGTGTTCGGGATCCAGCTGCCACTTGGCATTGGGCCCGTGTTTGGGCCAAGCTCTGATCTTGGTGACAGATGATTTTGTCAGGCTCCACATGAAAGGTACATGTCTATTTTCATCATCAACTAACTTCCGTCGATAACTTGCTGCTTTTGGTCCCCCAACCGTGAAGCTTTATTGACCCATTTAACATCTCTCGTACAAATGGATGGAATCATCTTTCTTGATAGAACTCCAATATCACACCCGTCTCTGAACAGTTTGAGCTTCACCGTGTTTACAGATTGCAGTGTTAGGCCTGTTCTTTTTCTGTGAGTGGTAGGCCATTGGGAGGAGGATTGGGCATGCTGTCTTTAAGTTCAGTAGCATTTCCATGATCATTGTAAATCTTCCTTTTCAGGTGACACCCATGAGTTTGTAACATTTTGATCTGAGTTGGTTAAAGTATCTGGTAGATGAAACCAATTTGATTTAATGATACCAAAGATCTAAAGGGTTGGGTAAGAGTGAAAGTTGAGAGGTACAGTGAGATAATTACAGGTGAAAACTTTACAAAAACCCTAGTACAACAAATACACACACACGCACACACAGTTATGTTTTCTATTTACAGTTAGGATTGAGGACACAAGCCATTTCTGCAGTCAAGACAGAGCCTTAATGGAGGATCAAGTGGGTGGGCTTCCATGGAAGAAATGGAATATACTCTTTTCTATTTGGAGATAGCGTACAGAATGATTAAATTACGCTCACTATAATAACTCTTGCTTAATACTTCCTGTTCATAATTACCTTCCAGTTGTATAACACGTTTCTTGGGAATAGATCTATTCCTAGCTTTAATGTTCCAATCCCTCATTGCTTGATTTAACTATCTTTCAAATAAGTTGAGTTGGCTAACGAATTGTCTTTTTCTCTTCTGCCCCCTCAGTATAAGCACAGCTTAATACAGGCTATATTTCCATTTGATTTTTTCTTTACTTCTCATCAGTCTTTATCAAATCTGAGCTTCCAGTATCCTAGTGTGTCTCTTCCCTCGTGAGCCCTACCAAACACAACTCCTTTGTCTCCATTCTGTCCTGCTCAGTCATAGCCACGTCTTACAACTCCATGCCACCGTATTCCATATCAGTTTTGTGAGTATTTTCTGGCCCAACAGGCACTTGTTTCATGCAGGCAGGAAGTTGTGTCTTTTATGAACATCCTGAATCGTGACACGACGTAGAAACAATGTGCTAACTAACGTTGCTTGAAACTTTACAGGTTGCTCAGCTCTCGTGGGCAGGCATTTATTTGGCCCTCCAAACTCTGAGGGTGGGATTTCCCATCTCCATTTGGCAATGAGGAAATAGAAGTTCAGTGAGAGAATGTGCCAGGACCAAGTTGCTGGTAAGCGGCAGGGTCGGGGCTCCGGCCAGGTCTCCTCGCCTCATGCCCACTGCATCACCAGCCGTTTTGCTTAGGAGGGACTTAGAGCCTATAGAGCACATAATACTTTTCGGGGAACCTCTTTCCAACAAAAAAATATTTTTCTTTCCAGAAGATTCATGCTTGGCTTTGACAGTCTTGAGCCCCCACTGCCCAGTATTGCCTCTAGGACTTGCTTCATAGCTTTATTTCAGATACAAACGTGGTTCTCATTATTCATCGTTATAGCTGATCTCTTTATACACTGCCCTAGGAATCACTTGTAAAATCGACAGGAATGTAAGCTGGAGTCTGTCTTCTGTGATGGAAATTTCATTCCCAGAGAGAGAGCAATGTTTCTTAATTAGATGTTTACTCCAGTGATCCAGAAAGAGAGTCATTTGGTCCTGTTTACTTTATTTTCATTATAAGCTAAAGATTAGGATGATGTTTTCATGATTCATAGAGAACTGCACCAAGACTGTCTATATTCAATAAATATTATTAATAATCAGAAGAAAGACACTTATATTTTCTGTCATACACACATCCCTAAATGTTTAGGCCAAGGGCACGCTTTTAATGGATTCAAATAACAAATCTAAATTGTGCCTCTCTGTTACCTGAATATCTTACCTGTTTGGAGGTTTTATTGTCAGGAACTGCCAGATAACCAGCATGTATCATTTTAATTGAACCTTAAGCCTGACACTTTTATTGAAAAACCTGGATTTCAAGTTATTTTTCATACATAAAGGCTGCTAAGCCTATGCTTCATTGGTGAAGGCTTTCTCAGATATGGATGACCTTACCTCCATGCTTCAAGGAAAAATAAAGCCTCACTATCTCATATCCTTGAGATTTGGCAAAAATTGATCAATTAGCTCTCCATAGACCTGTAATGAAATGACTGCAGGGAATACACCAAAATGAATCGTGCCCAGTGTGGCTTGTCAAGTGTGTGTGACCCTGTGCCAGAGACATCTGGCCATTCAAGCCTTGGGCTCTCTGCTCATGGTGAGGCCACCTCTGTGTGGCTTGAGCCCCTATCCAGAAACACGATGTGCTCATATCTTTGGTGCCTCCTAATTCCTGCGATGTCTTTTGCATTATTTAACTTTTTTTAATGTTTTTATTTATTTTTAAGACAGAAAGAGACAGAGCATGAGTGGGGATGGGGCAGAGAGAGAGGGAGACACAGAATCCGAAGCAGGCTCCAGGCTCCGAACTGTCAGCACAGAGCCCGACGCAGGGCTTGAACTCATGAACCTTGAGATCATGACCGGAGCTGAAGTCGGACGCTCAACCGACTGAGCCACCCGGGCGCCCCACGTCTTTTGCATTCTTAAGTTATCCCTGGAAGATAAAAGTCAGAGCTCAAAATCTATATTTTGATGAAGCAAAGTTGAAGATATGACGATCTGGAACCTGTGACCTCAAAGGCACGATTTAAAAGATTTGAGAGCTCCACCTAACGCCTATAGATGACTTGGTAGCTCGTATTCTCATAGGAGACTTCATCTAGGTCCAGGAAGGCTCATGTTGGCTCCATGTTTTGTGTTGATAAAGAATGCATACTTCTGACGTTATATTTTATTGTTGATTTTGACCTGTAATTGTAGAAACACTTTAAAGCATTTGCTGGCTACTATAGTCATCACAGTATGATGTGTGTAGCTGGTGCATAGAAATAATCCCACTTTGCTTACCCGTCAGGATTTTCTTTAGACTGAGCTGTTCAGCACTGATTCATATCTTTTCCCAAGATATGGCAAACAGAATCTTCTGTCGATTCCCATAAGGAAGAAATGAAGAAAGGGAGGCAGTTGGTCTACACACAGCGTCCAGTGAGTCCCAGGAGAGTAGGCATAGCTAAGGGTGCAGGAAATCATGTATGTCAGAATTCCTGTTCCCAAGAAGTTCATGGTGCTTTTAGAGAGATAAATACATGGGTCTAGGTCTCTTTGGTTCAGTCTTACTGTTTTGCTTGGTGTCTGTTTACTGCAGGCCATTGCTGGGGTCTGTTTGATGACGGATGCTTCTGGGGAAGGAGGTTTCTGGCATCTAGGCAGTGTAGAGAATTAAGAGCAGACACTTGTGGGAGCGCCTGAGTGGCTTCAGTCGGTTAAGCATCCGACTTCGGCTCAGGTCATGATCTCATGGTTCGTGAGTTCGAGCCCCACATCAGGCTCTGGGCTGACAGCTCAGAGGCTGGAGCCCACTTCGGATTCCATGTCTCCCTCTGTCTGCCCCTCTGCTGCTTGCACTCTCTCTCTCTCATTGTCTCAAAAATAATAAATAAACATTTAAAAAAAAAAGAGCAGACACTTGTGATGACCATCAGGAGAAACTTGAGAAATTGGTAAGTATTAGAATTATGAGGATAAAAAGCAGTTCCTAGGTTTTTAAAAAAAGTGCTTTATAGGTAGGATGACAGTATATCCCAGTTTGCTTAGGACGCTCTTGCTTTCTGCTGACTGTGCTGGCTTGAGCTTTAATAGCAGTCCCTTTTTATTCCCAACAATGTCCTGGTTTGGGCAGTAAGTTGTATGGTCGACGTATGTATTGACGATGAATTAGCATCTTAAAATAGCAAGAGATTGGAAACGAAGGTTTTGGTGAAATCAATTTCAAGTTTCCCTTTCCAGAAACTGCAATCTGCTATCTGGGCCAATTTCCATTGTTATTTGAGGAGCGGTGTTTGACCTTATTTCTTAGAGGAAAAATAACAAAACTTTGCCCAAGCCGTTTTGAAGTTTTCCTTCCGAGGTAGAACGCGAATTCAGAACTCGAAAACATCATTGCTTGTACTAACATCCAGCCCATATGGTGGGGGGAAGAGAAAAAGGCCAAGAAATAATAGGGTATGAATTGTACACATTCCTTTCCTCTGTTATGAGTGTGTCCCCTAACTCTCACTGTTTACCCTGGATATGTGATTTCGTTCACCAGGACAGCAAAGGAGAAACACAGATATCATAAGCCTAGTAATGATTTGCAAAAGAAATCTGATTTGCCCAGGCTGTTACGTTTCTGTTCTGCCTTCAGTGGAAATAGCGGTACTGTGGGTAAACCCGACACTGTCATGCTTGGGAAACAGGAGTGCTGTTTGGGTTTGTTTTCTGGGATCCCTTTGGTGGAGGTGGGTATTATTCACGTTTGCTGGAACAATCTTCACTAGGTCTATGAGCTCAGGGAGGTCATGGTCTCAGCACCATAGGGCGCCGATGGTCAGAGACTTAAGAGGCAGGGGGAACATGGTTTCCTCAGATGTCCCTGCCCCTCTGGTCTCACTCAGAGTGTTCTAGACAGTCAGGGTCGGAAGGCGGTCTGTGGGAGCAGTGGGTGGGAAGCAGTCCCTGAGGGCCATGGAGTTGAAATGAGGGGATGAGAACAGCACAGTTAAAGGCTCATGGTGAAGTGAGATCTGGAACAGTCATCGTGTCACATCCCCAAGCAAGAAAAGTAAACTTTCATGGCAGTGAAGGGCACAGAAGAGATTTCTGTTCAATCAGGAGAACCTTCACTGCAGTATTTTTTAGACATGAATGTAACCAGTGATGTATGTGCAAAGGAAAATGGAAGGAGGGGAGAAACAGGATAGGGAATGCATGAATTTGGCCAGGATATGGCCTTGGAAGTGGTCTTTGTTGGTCTGCCTGTATGGTCTAAAACAGCAGGGGAAGCCCCGGGAACCCTCTCAATTACCAGTTAGTATCAAGCGTTAAGCAGAAAGAAGCCTTAGTAACCGTTAAGTTCATTTGAAAAGAGAAAATATCAAGCTCATAGAAATAGTTTACTTCACTCCCACGTTTATACACTAATTAGTGGCAGGATCTAGGCTTCTCACACACCCGCTGCCTCCCTGACACCAATGCCGTTTCCTAGAGGGTAGAAGAGGATCCTGTGGTCACAGTGTGACAGAGACCCTGAGAGGGTCAACATAGGTATTGACCATGAATTAGCATCCTAAAATAGCAAGGGATTGTAAACGAACGTTTTGGTGAAATCAATGTCAAGCTTCCCAAGCCAGACCCAAAAGCTTGGGAAGGAGGCTGTCACTTCATGGACAATGATAAGGGTCTGGATTCACCCATTAGATTATTTATACCTGATTGGAATCAAGAAGCAGAACTTCCTATGGTAACACAGCCAGCATTGTTTACAAACAGTGAAAATAAATATTTTTCAGTGTGGACGGCCCTGCTTATAAGCTCTTGCTTCTTTGTGACACTTCCTACAATTTTTTTCTATGATACTTTTGAATGAGAAGTGTAAGCCACTCTTTTTTTAACTTGAAATCTTTTAATTTTACATATCTCTTTGGGGGCGTAGATGGTAGGACACTGATGTTTTGTTTCTGAGTTTGTGTACACGTTTGTTTTAGTCCTGATTTCAGCACATCTCTACTGTGCCTCAAATGCAGTATTTTCTCCATCACCGTGGTCCAGTGGAACTTGATGTGGTGGTAGAGTTGTTATGCACCTGCAGTGTTGAGTATAGCAGCCACTCGTGCATGTTGCTCTTGGGTTCTTCAGTGTGGCTAATATGACTGAGAAATAGAATTTTGAATTTTATGTAGTTCTAATTAATGGAAATAGCTACATACATCTCGTGGCTCTCGTGCAGCACAGTTCTAGACAGTGATGTTGGGTGGGGGTGGGGGTGGGGGTGAGTCACGACCCTGATGACCGGACACTCACAGCCTGGAGAGGTGGGGAAGGGCAAGGGGTAGGTGGACACATCACTATGCCGGAGAGGGGTTAGTTGTTACCTTACAAGTCAGAACAGGAGAGAGAGCACGACTTCTCCTTTGGGGGATGGGGAGCATCAGGGAAAGTTTGACAAAGAACGGACATTTGAATCTTGATGAATGAGCTGGGTCTATTGCACACGTCAGAAGTGAATAAAAATAGGAATTTTCAAGAGTGGTGAAATGAGTACAAGTTCCTAGTTTTGTGAGAGAGTGGAAGGCTCGGGATTCTCTGCGATTCTGGGAGATATAGAGATATCAGTATAAATGTGGACACACACACACACACACACACACACACACATATCTGTGCTTTCCGCCCATAGGGAGGTGAGCTAGCATGTGGCTCAGGTAAAAAGTTACCTGCAGTATTCACCTGTTAGCTACTCTTCTGCCTTAACGTGCTGTGTGACATTGGACAATTTCGTCTAGTGTTTAGAACGTCAGTGCCCTCCCCGGACATGAGAATTATGACCTGAAGCCTGAGGTGGCTTTGTGAGCTCCTCCCATTCATAGCTTTAGTGATAATTAGCATAAGTCCAGTCAGTCATTGGCAGCTTCTGTGTTCACTGTGATGGCCTTCCTTCAAGACATGAAAACATTCTTGGTGTCGTCTTTGGCACTGAGTACTTGTTAACTAAGGATTCTTAGAGATCCCCGAGAAGTCGAACAGATTGCCTTAATGCTGATGGTGGCTGACCTCCTCCAGCTGACATAACCATTTTTTGCTCTGAGTGCCTGTATTGTAGTTCCATTATTCCCTTCCCTTTCAGGGATCTCAGACCCCAGAGATAAATGGCTTTCTGTGGAGCCTGTATAAAGACTGAATGGTATTAGGAACTGGCAGACAGAGGTATGATTTTGGAGATTCATTCATCTACCATTACTTCAATTGGCAAGCAGCACTCAGTACACAGGGGCTATGTGGGGTGAGAAGAATACAAGATTTCTTTTTTTTTTTTCCAGGACCTACCTGCTGGCGAGGTACAAAAGGTTTCTGCTAAGCCTGGAGGGATCTCACTTGAGCTGTACCAATAGGCAGATGGATAACTGGTAGACCAGAAGAGTGTGTGTGTGTGTGTGTGTGTGTGTGTGTGTGTGTGTGTGTGAAGAAAGAAAGAGAGAGAAAGAAAGAAAGAACAGAGGAAGGAAGGAAGGAAGGAAGGAAGGAAGGAAGGAAGGAAGGAAGGAAGGAAGGAAGGAGGAAGGAGGGAGGGAGGGAGGGAGGGAGGGAGGAAGGAAGGAGGAAGGAAGGAAGGAAGGAAGGAAGGAAGGAAGGAAGGAAGGAAGGAAGGAAGGGGAAGGGAAGAGTCATTTTTGTAAATGAACCACTCAGCCCTTTGATTCTGTGGTCCTTCAATTCTCTATTCCTCCAGGGTGGTCACACTAATCTGTAGGGAAGCTAATTTTACAAGAAATGAAATGGGAGGGAGTTGCTGTTAGACGAGAAGGATCCAGCTCTGGAAGCTAGCCACAGCGGGGAGGTGCCACCAAGCTGCCATCATCATGGGCTCTACCAATCTGCAGCGTATCCAGAGCATTTTGACCTCTCCTCTCTCAAGTTGGACAGAGTACCACCCATGATATGATCGTGAACTCAGTAGGTGTGGTTAAATATAGAGATCTAGGGTGAAATTAATAGCTACTATAGAATAGAACCACTTTCTGAGGGTCCCTAAAAACATACTCTGAGTTCCCCGAAGAGGGTTATTATACATGTGCCTGGCAAAATCCAGGATTTTTTTAAAATTATGGTGTGCATATTTAAATACCCACGCTTGCATGTATGTTTATTTGGGAACGGGCTAAACGTATTACACCTTCCATATTTCCACACTTGTGTGATGGCGTCTGTGTTCCAGGATCATGGAAAGTAACTGATGAAGGGATCAAAAATGCGTTCTTTGTTATGTCTTAAGCTAGTGCCCTTGACACTTCCTACATTCATACAAATCACCCAGAAGGTGTCATCAAAATGCAGATTCTGATTCAGTGGGTCCCGAGATTCTGCGTTGCTAACCCACTTCCTTGTGAGGAAGTTGCTGCCGGCCCAGAGTTGAGCCTCTGCCCGTGTGTGTGGGCGTTTGTGCACGTGCGCACATGTTGTGTGTGTGCACGTGTTGTGCGCACTGTGAGTAAGTTGCCCACCTTCGGATGGGAGCCTCTTAGAATTTGAAGCTGTGGGACCAACAGAATCTGAAAACTATAGCGGTACAGTTGTTTTATGCAGGGGTGCAGGCTCAGTGACCATGTAGACATTCTGGGATTTGGGTTTTTCCAGAGAGACGCACAGCGAAGTCTTTCACGGTCAAGCACCATGAATAACGTGTTTCTCTGAAACACATTTTGGGGAATGTGTGTTTGGCCCTTCCCCATTCCGGGTGCCCTCCCAGGGTCTGTAACAGCACGTTGGCAGTGCTATAACTGGAAATAGTAGGAACTCTGGCCTTGGCGGGGGGGGAGAGGGGGGGTGCTACCTGGTCTCGGGTGCTGGCGAGCTGCAGCAGTGGCCCAATGGCCAGCGGTGCGTCCCCAGGAACAGCTGCTCTGGTCCTGCAGGAGGAGGTGCCTGACTTCCGAAAGCCAATGACGGATGTGGTTGCAGCCAACCCCTGTCTCATCAGAGAGGAGAGCGCTGTGCCTCCATGTAATTATGGCACATATCCCCCTTTGGCTATTTTCATAGTTCTGCTTTAAGCATCTTTGTGTTTCCTTATGTTCCAGTGTCTTTGAGGAAAATCTATCTTATACTATGCAGGCCAGTTTGGAGAGACGTGACACGTTGGAATTTGCAAGGAAATATATGTATTTCTCAGGTGTTTGTTTGTTTGTTTGTTTTTAGTTGAGTGTGGTTGGACTTTGGTGTTTGATATCCAGGCAGTGTTTAATGTGAGAGACAAACACATTTATTTTGTATCAATTCCTGGAAAATGCTCTCAACTTTAAAGACCTCTAGACTGGTCTTGTCAGTACAGCAATGTAGTGACAGTTTCCTTCTAAAATTTGAGTGCTTAAATCGTAAGCAGCTGGTGGTATAGATTAATGCTTTATGCAGTTTGAAAGCCGAACTCCCAGGCTGCATTCAGATGGTTTAAAGCATTGATTTTTCTCTCTCTGACAACTCTTAAGATACTGGCTGCCCCCAAATGGGGGAAAGTTGGTTCATGTCTACAGCACATATCTTGCCTGCCATAGAGAACATTAGTTTTTTCTTTACTATAAGATGCACCACCGATATGAGGAGTGTTTTAAATCATTGTGAAAATTGGAATCAGTGAGAACAAAACTTCCTCACTAAACTCAAGAATTTGGGATCCGAAACCACATTCAATTTGGGATTTGACCGTTTCTCCAACACCAGACTTTAGATCATTTTAGTTGCTAAGGTCAGTCTTGGAAGCTACATTATATTTTGTAATGATTTCTATAAAGCCTCTTTTAATGCTCACTCTTGAGAGGAAGTAACTGAATTATTTCTTTTTTTTAAAATAACATCCAAGAACTATTTTTATTTATGTTTTTGAAGTTTATTTTGAGAGAGAGAGAGAGAGAGAGACCGCGTGCACAAGCAGAGGAGGGTCAGAGGGGGCGGGGAGAGAGAGAATCCTAAGCAGGCTGAACGCAGTCAGCACAGAGCCCCATGCGGGGCTCGAACTCATGAGATCTTATAGATGGGCTGCCTGAGTTTATGCAGCATCGGTGTGTTGTTTCTTGTTAAGAAAGGAAGGGAGGGATGGAAAGAGAGGAAACCCTCGTCAACCCTAGTCTCCTTTGAGCGCTAGCTTTTCCTGAGCCCTGGGTATTCCTCTGCGCCTTCCAGGGATGTTTCCCCATGCCCTACTGTCTAGGGCAGGAAGTTCGAAGAGGGAAGGAGTGGGAGGCACAGGTAAAAAGGACAGGTGGTGTCAGTGCCCATAATGTCGCTGTCACCTTGTTCCCATTGTGGTGACACGGGAGCAGACGCACCTGATTCCAAAACGCAGCATCAGACGTGAGGAAAATGAGGTACATGTGATTGAGGCGAATCATTGAGAGGCAGATCTGGGTTAAAGGTGCATGGAAAATGGAGAAATCCCTATTAAAATCATTTACCGATAATTCAGGGGACTGTCAAAATAAGCCAAGCTGCACGTCTAGATACTGTGCTTTTTCACAACAGCAACAAAGACCACATCTGTGATGTTTTACTTTGTCTTCTTGCCCAGAATTTGGATGTCACAGAAGTGTTGGATGATTGCCTTTAGTTGCTCATTCTGAGCTTTGTTTTCAGGGGCTCTGTAGTTTCATTTCTAGCAAGTGATGGGCACCTACCTTCTTAGAACCTGGAGTGAAATATTCCTAACCTGAGACATATCCCCTGCATCTTCATTGGAGCATATTGTCTGTAATATTAACTGTGAGCTTTGCGGAGAGATGCTGCACCTTCAAAAGAAGTCCAATAAAATCGATCGGAACCTAGCTACACACAGATCGACTTCTTATCGACCAGGGAACATTGAGATGCCATGAACCAGAATTCCACTTCTAGCTATTTAAGCTTAGGAGGTAATCACCCGTGTGCCCAGAGTTTTAAGACAGTGTCATTTCTCTGTGCCTAGTACCTACGGAAAGGGGCAGCGTTCTGCTGTATGTTTGAGGACAGCAGACACGCACGTTCAATGGGACTCCGGTGACAAGGAACCCTCAGCCGGAACTGACCGAGACAAACTACAGAAGTAGCAGTGAGCCTGCTGGACTGCCCACAGGCAGTGGTCAGTTTCCCTTTAAATCTTAAACGGGAGGGGGCCCTCACCCAGGCTGCAGGTTACTAAATTCACATGACATGCACACACAGCACCTAGAAAAACAGGGCTGGAGAGATCTATCTATGAGTACCAGGTTTTTGTGTCTTAAGCATTACGATAAATGATACTTACCTACTTTTTCCCTCTGTGTTTTTCATGCCTTTGCCGATGCTTTGCGGTGACTCATGTTATTTTTGAAATGGGGGATGGGACAACTATGCAGAAATTCATTTCACAAAGTTGCAGAGACTTTTTACTAGAATCCCAGCTCAGACGCTGGCCGGAGTCTGGTCTGGAGGCCGGTGGGTGCTCAGGAAGTGCCCGCAGCGACAGCTCTCGCCGGCAGCCACGTTCGGCGGAACGACGGATGTAGCTAGATCCGTGGAGTCCCTCTATTTGCTCCAAGCTTACTTCTGCCTCCAAGTGTTTCTTTACACTTGTATTTCTTCCTTCAGGTTTCATATGCTAGCACTTCCTGGTCTTGAGATTGAAATGGTCGTGTTTTTTCAATACTTAAATGTTGAAAGGAGGCAAGAATCCATGATGCGTAAAGGAAGGCAGAGAACCACAGGAAGGAGAAGGTGGTGGAGATAAGCAGGTGACGTCATGCACTGGCTATGTAATATCACCACATTAATTGCATTAGTAAGAAGCCGTGGGTATTCATTGTAACCCTTCTGTCATGGCTTTTCCCAGTAAATGCAGGATACAAGACACCTGCTTCTCTTATCCCCTACACTGCTGATTCAGCACATCAAGTAAAAGTATTTCTTTACAAAAGCCTCCCATGGGGTGCCTGGGTGGCTGAGTCGGTTGAGTGTTCGGCCTCAGCTCAGGTCATGATCTCACAGTTTGTGGGTTCCAGCCCCTCGTCAGGCTCTGTGCTGACAGCTCAGAGCCTGGAACCTGCTTTGGATTCTTTGTCCCCTCTCTCTCTGCCTCTCCCCCCTCATGCTCTCTCTCTCAAAAATAAATAAACATTAAAAAAAATTTTTTTTAATTCTCCCAATGCCACACACCTGAATTGTGAGTACTTATCATTCCACCTAACAAATATCAATACTTTGCCACTTACGGGTTGTATAAATGACCATTAAGATGATTTGTTGGACACACAGACATTATTAACCTATAAACAATGTGCAGATACAGGCTGTAAAGTGTTACACTCAGAATCCGGGCAGTGTCCATGGTGGGAAATGTTGCACATCTTAATAAACAATTACTGTAGGAGACCAAGAATACAAAATCAATCCAGGAGGCTAATAAAATGGAATTAGATACTGTAACACATTGCAGCAATCTGAGTGCTGTTTGCTGCACTGTATTTTAAGGTGTTTTTTTAAAATATTTATTTATTTATTTATTTATTTATTTATTTATTTATTTATTTGAGAGAGGGAGAGAGAGTGTAAAGTGGGGGAGGGGGAGACAGAGGACCTGAAGCGGGCTTTAACAGCAGAAAGCCCAACGCGGGGCTCGAGCCTATGAACAGTGAGATTATGACCTGAGCTGAAGTCGGACGCTCAACCGACTGAGCCACCCAGGCGCCCCACCACACTGCATTTTAGAGATTGGGAGCTGTCATGGAATGCAGGCCTCCTGAAAGCCATTCATATTTTGTGTTCAGATTTGGAATTCTACAGGTATTTGTGGAAAAGTACCAATCGATATGTCAATAACATGCATATAGCCTGCAGTGTTGATGGCTTTCATTTAGGTACTCTGTGGGATAGAAGAAAACATAACCTGTTTTGCTGTTGTTGTTGTTGTTGTTTGGTCCACACTGGTTTAGATGGACAGGCTCGTGTAACAGAGAGCTAGCATGATAAAACTCTCTAGCAGCACAGGCTTAGGGACCTAGAAAGAATTCAAAATGGTGTACAAACCAGCCCCTTGGCCTGACGCAAGTTGGAATTGCACTTGGACCGTGTGAAGCGTCTTGTCTGAGATTACAAGATGGCAGTGCTGGGACTAGATGCCCTTTCAGTCCTGGCTGGAGGGCTCGTAGCCATGTGGCTTCAGTGACAAGTGTGGCATGAGTAAGAACATGACAGGTGCCACAGCCATGCTGAGGCGGTGGGGGGGCAGGGGACCAAGGCTGTGGCTCTTGGCTGCAGGGACCTTGTCTCACCCCCTAACATAGGCTGGGGGTGGGTGACGGGGGCTCTGAGAGCTGTTGACCATGACACCCCACTCTACACTTTGGAGTGTAGTTCAAGATGGACTGTATGGTTAAGTCGAGTGGATGCGATTCAAGCTGAATGCCAAGATCCCTCAGAGCTGTGGGGAAAATGGCCTCCTGTGGGCCTGATGGTGAGTCAGGGAGGCCTGGAGGATGGGATAGATGGAGGGGGGACCATGAGCTGAGATGAAGAAAGCAGCAGGGGGTCACATGAGGCAAGTGATGTCATTGGGCGGGGAAGGCAGTCATTTGTTCCCGGCGGGGTCGAGTGCTGTTAACTGCGGAGTGGGGGCCAGAAGGGCTCAGGAAGCCAAGAAGATTTAAATGTCAGAGGGCCTTAGATCTCCTTCCAAAACAACCCGGGCATAGAAAGGTCAGTCATTCCCAGTACTTCATCCATCAGTTCCCTTCTTTCAAAGGTGAACCTGAACCGACTTTTGCAGTGGGGCAGAGGGGGCAAAGCTGGCTGTGAGCGGTGCCAGACCATGGCCGAGTCACTGGTGCTTCCATCTTCCATTTGCACAGACGGCCCAGGCCAAGAGCCTGGATTCTCATGCGTCTTAACAGTACCTCCCTGGTCCTAGGATAGGATAGGATAGGATAGGATAGGATAGGATAGGATAGGATATTCTTTGTGCAAACATAAAGTTAAGATAAACCCAGGTAGAAGTTTCCATTGCAAGCCATTGAGTAGTTTTTGATATTGTAACAAGACAGAAAAAGCAAAGTGCCAGTTCTTTACTTCAGATGCCCAAGCTGTGAGCTTTTAGAAAACACCTAAAAGCTTCCCACGTCGGCATGGTGCTGTGCACACGGCAGACGAATCCCACCAGGCTCTCCGTAGCTGCTTCTGAACTAGGTAGGTGGGCTCAGCAGTGGCCCAGCATTTCTGAGTCCTGATAGCTCTCCGGGCATACTCCATGCACCGCCCCCCCCCCCCCCCCCCGCCCCACACCCAGGCAGGTCTCATCAAGCCCTGTGCTCAGGGAAGGGTCCCGTGAAACCCCTCCGGAGGCATAAAGGATGTAGAAATCACCTGCTTTGGCCATGTTTGCACTTCAGTGGGGATAAAGGCTGATGCCCAGGGAGGAAGCAGATAGGGTGGAATTTTAAGCACCAGCCATATGGTGGGTGTTTTTATTGCCCTGAAGGATTTGTTGTTTGAGGACCCTTGTTTGGTGCCCCTGAGATTGTGTCGTATTGACTGTATACCTGTCCTGTCCTTGACCCGCAAAGTCAGCCCGGCCAGGGCAGGTGCATCTGCATGTCTCCCCCATCGCCTCCATTGCTTAGCAAGAGTGTATTTGTCTTGCCTTCTGGCAGAAATTTTCCATATGGCATTCTGCTTATTTTTATCCTGATCCAAGTTGTTTCCTTCGGAAGATGAGATTCCTTGCCAAGATTCCACAAAGGTGGATGGCAAATTTGAAGTCGCTTGCCTTTTTCAAAGGGCCCCAGAAGTATAGTTTTACTTTGACAAACTGTCACCCTCCACCTGGCATGAGAAGCACCCCCTCCCCGGGAATCTTGCTGTCCCAGAGCCCCTCCCACATTGCATCTGAAAGGGCTTTCTCTGGCGTATGATGAGTACTTTCGTCCAAGGGGCTTCCTCCCTATTATGAGGGCAAAACTATCAGTAGGGCAATGAAACTTTGTGAGGCATCGGTAAGAAAGAAAGGATCTCAGAAAAACTTAGAAGTCCCCCGCAATTCAGAGAAATTGAAAATCCAAACACACAGTGGAGTGAAAATGGCAGACACAGATGCTGAAAGATTGAAGCCCAGAGTCAAAAAGAAATGGAACCAGAGAAGAAACAACGAAGGTGTCAGAGTCTGGATAGTTCCCACAGGGCCAGTGCCAATGTCCGTACCTGCCTTCATGGATATCCTCTCGGGTGAGCGTGCTTTTGGATTCATCCTCTTATTTCCTCCTCTAACATCAGAAGATGGGACCGTGGTGTCCCTGCAGCCTTCTTGCAAATGCCTAGACCCTTTAAGGAACACACAGCCCATTGAACCCAGTAGGGACAGTCATGCTACCCAGACAATGTTCTCTTCAACACTCACTTAGCAACGCTGCCTCTTCCCCTCTCAAACTTGCCTTTTTTCTTTTTTATTTTTCCTGTCCTGAACACGATCAGAAAGCAAACGTTTGGAGCCTCTTTTGCTACAGTGGCATTGCCCTGCCTCTTCCTCTCCAGCGTCCGCACATCACTGTTTCTTACCGAGCCCGGCCTCACTGTTCCAGCAGACGACCAATGCCAGCTTGTCCCCCCCAGGGTCACTAAGCCTCTGAAGTTGCCATTTAAATTCCAGATTTCTCAACTTGCACCAGGCTGCGTGTGAACAGGCCAGATTATGTGTTTCCTTTTAAGTAAAGCGCCTGATTGCTGGGCTGTGTGGGGTCGGTCCTTGGTGGTCACTGCCAGCATAATAGACGTGTGTGGGCTGTGCAGAAATGTGATTTAATAAAGCCCTCTGCTACTTTTTCTTCTTTGAGATGTGTTCAGCAGCACGTGTTATGCATGGAAAACGCAGCTGATTCCAAGCATATAGGGAAAGGAAGGTGGGTGTGGGGACAGATGACACGGACAGGGGCAGCAGAGCGATGGGGGAGGGGGCAGCCTGGTTTATTTTTAATACAGTAATTTGGTTGACATGAATGTGGAGTGGCAAGAGGGGATGGCTGGCTGCCTGTCCCGACGGGGAGGGGACTTCGCAGCTCTGTTAGCAGAACTGGTGTCTACCAAGTGGCCTCTCATCAAGAGCCCACAGGACAGAAAACCCCTCCCCCTTCCCACAAGTACCCAAGAAGCTTATCCTTGCAGTCAACGGACATGTTCTGCATAACAGTCCATTGGAATCCAGCAATAATTTGCCGAACGAGTAACATGAATAGACCATCTCAAGTCCAATCCTCGTGCAGTGTGTGGTTGCTTTGACACACAGTTCTTACTTGTTTTCATTGCTGTAGATCAGGAATGTCACATTCAGTGAGTGGAAATAGAAGCAGCCAGTGTTCTGTGCAAGAGAGGTACACTTTAGATTCCTTCGGATGTACCCGTTAACGCCAGCCCTACAGTTAACGCCGGCCCTACCGTTAACGCGGTTGGCCATTCTAAGCACAACACGGAATTCTCTCTGGAGCCATCTTAGTTGATCAAGATTGATATGCAAAGATCACATGCTGGATTTGGAAGCTATAAAAGGACATATTGTAGATTTTAATTTATTTTAGATAGAAGGCTGCAAGAAACTCCTAATGCCTTTAACGGGATGGAAATTAACACTCTATAATCACCATTATGTATCTTCTGTGAACTGTTGCGATGTATGGACCTGCTTAGCAATGAAATAAATCAGGAATCCCCACATCCTTGCCAGTCAGCTCAGCCCCCAAAGGCCCATCTGGGTCTGTGCAGTTCTGTCCTTTTTCCAGCTTTCAGTGTGTCCTCATCAGCCGTCTTGCACAAATGTCCTTAATTCTCTTGACTTTCATTCAGGTTTCCTGCTCACCAGCTATGGCATATAATTTACCCAAGTGATTTTAATGTGACATATTTTCTTGTCTTTGTAACACTAGAGATCCAAACTGCTCCCATATGATCTCTTGGTGTAAAATTAGGTCATGATCTCATGGCTCGTGGGTTCGAGCCCCGCGCCGGGCTCTGTGCTGAACGCTCGGAGCCTGGAGCCTGCTTGCGACTCTGTGTCTCCCTCTCTCTCTCCCCGTCCCCCATTCACGCTCTGTCCCTCTCTCTCAAAAATAAATAAAACAGTAAAAAAATTAAAAATAAAAGCTCTTTTAAATAATACTTCCCTTCATTTTCTAGGTATTGAGTGTAGAGGTTTGGGTGATGTTGCTGACATGGCTTTATCACACAGGAGGTGCCAAGAAGTTCACAAAGTGTTTTACATGCAGTATCTTAATTAAGACAACAGTGGACTCCGTTCCTGTTATTACACCTGCTTTGCCCTCAAGGAAAGCAAAGTTCAGGTGGTTAGCTGTCTTGCCTATGGTCTCGCAGGTAGGGAGTGGTGGGCACAGGCCTGAAATCTGGCTCACAGCCCACATCCACTGCAGAAAGTGGGTCTTGGTAGCTGAGGGTACGTGCTTAGAATTTTTTAATCAGCACTTTCCTTACAGTATTTGGACTTCTTCCAATTTCTTGTTATAGAAATCTATAGAATACATTCTCTCATGAATGAATTCATGGCAGTTAGCAGAGACACTAATTTTTTTAAGCTCTTTTATTCCTAGTAATAAATCACACTTAAATATTATTCCATTTAAGTTTTGACAAATCCCTCTGTCCTCCTTTGGGTATTTAGAAAACAGCAAAAATATGTTAAATAGCATTTTGAAATAACAGGGTTAAACGGCGAAGGTGTTACAAGGTGGATGTGAGTCTTTATACACGTTTTGCTTTGCATCAGGATGCCAACATCAGCTCAGGGGGACATTGTCTGGCTGTGTCCTCCTCTTTGTGTTCGGTGACTGGGCCAGATGGAGGAGGTAGTGACAGAGGACTCGGGAATGAATCTTTGTGAGTACACCGTTGATTCGGGTTTTAGAAATGAAACCCACAATTGTAGGTGCCCTTCTCGCTCTTTAAAGATCGGACGAAAAAAGCCAGAGGAAAGTGGTATGGAGAGAGATCACCGACCTCAGATCACGACTGACTTCTCGTCGTCTCAATGCCTACCACACAGAGTGCACACGTGCGACCTTGGTTCTTTCCTGGAAGCAGATGCATCACATGGAAATAGAGAAACATCCTGTACTGTACTCGGTTCCTTGTTCCTTAGGTTTAGTCTTGAGATGTGTGTGCTTCACTCTTTCCCCTGAATGACATTTAGTTGCATTCATTTCCATATTCCAGGCTCATAGATCTTGCCCAAGCAACTGACTCTTCCTGGTGCCTTCTCCGGTGATATAAACACATAAGAACAGTTGTTGAGCTGGAAAGGAAGTAGCCTTCGAAGTTAAGGGGAACATTTCAGTGCATGGTAAGGTGCTCCCTGGACTTCTAGCAGGGATGAAGTGGCTCCGACCCCTCTGATGTCCCTCAGATCAGGGTCTTTGGGAAGCAGGAGATTCCTCACTTTAGGGACTCCCTTCCTGAAGGCAAACCAGTAGATCTAGGAGTTGACGGAACGGCCGATGTTTCTTACCCGGAAATCGATGGGAACACTCAACAGCTTCTGTACCTTTCAATCTTCCATAACCACATGCTGAATATTTTGATTTAAGGAGCCATAAATGAGTTGGACCGCTTCTTTCCTTCTACGTGTGAGGTGCCATATGACAGTGTAATTGCCCTCCGCCGCTCCTAACTTAAGGGCCGTGCCACTTCTGTGACGATGCTGGTGCTGAGATGGCAAGAAATTCACTGTCAGAGTTGGAGTCCTAGGGGAAGCCAGACATTGAAGTGACGAATGTGCTTAGGATAGCTAGTAATTCACTTAGGAAAGAAACTAAGATGAGGCGGGCCTGGGTGGCTCAGTCGGTTGAGTTTCCAACTCTTGATCTCAGCTCAGGTCATGGTGTCACAGCTCATGAGATCGAGCCCTGTGTCAGTTTCAATGCTGTCAGTGCAGAGCCTGCTTGGGATTCTCTCTCTCTCTCTGTCTCTCTCTCTCTCTCCCTCTTCCCTGCTCACTTGCTCTTGTTTTCTCTCTCTCTCAAAATAAACGTTAAAAAAAAAAAAGAAACTAAGCTGGGGCACAGGGCATGAAGCGGCCAGTGTTGATATGTTTTGACTGGAGCATGCTGTTCAAAACTCACCTTGCTATTAACTGAGGCACGACTGGATTGTTCAGCTTTGCTGAAAGGGACTCAAGGTCTGTTTGCATTGGATCAAAAGGAATGTAAAGGGGTAAAATGATGCAGGTCCGAATGCCCTAACAAGTGGAAAGGAACTAAGGCTTCCTGTTGCCTGAGTGCAAGACCTTGTGTGTCATGTGTGATCATGAAAGCACCGTGCACTTGGTGGCCTGCCGTGGTACCGGCGAGAAAACCAGGGCTCAGCGTGCAAATCCCTGAGGACGCAGAGCTAACAAATAGTGGATCCAAGTTCCAGATAGGCTGTCTGCCTCCCAGCACACACATCTCCTCTCACAGCACCTTCAGAAGTCCCCAGCAGCTTCCTTCCGTGGCGCTGAGACAACACGAACCTCAGCCAGCCCTCTAACTCAGTTTCAGGTCTAAAGTCAGGTACGTGTAGTGTTGTTATCTCGAGTGTCAGTGGCCCTGTTCCCTGCAGGGAAAGGTTTGGTAAATACGTGGCTGTGCTTCCCTTTTCTGATGTCCTTTTAAAAGAATCGTGACCTCCCTGGAGGAGGTAAGACTGATGGGAGGCAGACAGGAGGGACGCGCTCTGTCCTTGGTCCTGTCTTCCCTTCTCCCTGAACCCCAGTCATTTGTATGAAGGCGACTGTCTCCACCCCTGATGGCGTTGTCTGTGTGCTCCCTCCCACCCACTTGTTACCCCCTCTCGGTAACACATGGAGTTTGTCAATGTCCTGGGGTAATTTCCTATGAGTGGAGGGTTCACGCTGAATTCGGCTGCCAGCTATGCTAGTGTGGTGTGCGGGTAAGGGACTCACATCAGACTCCAGCTTCGTGGGGCAGGACATGCCCGACCTCACACGCATATCTTGGCCTCTCCTTTCTCTCGTTTGTAAGCAACGGATAATAACCTCAAAGGGTTATTGTAGGGATCAAATAAGAGAATGTGTTTCAAGGGCTTGATACCTGGCATGTAGGGAAACAAACGAGACATCTTATAAAGTTGCCACTTGTTGGGCATTCCCAGTGCGTTTTGGATTATGCCACTACAGTTGTGCTGGTGGAGGTGGGTCTGGGTCTCCCATGCATGTTCTCCTTCCTGAGAGCTGTCGCCGTTTCCCAGACTGCTTGGGATTAGCTACCCCTACCTCTGCCCCACGGAACCCAGCTGCGTTTGCCTTCCTGTGTGGACTCCACGGCGTGCATCCGGGGGAGCCACCACCAGCCAAGCTCCTCAACGAGCCCCTCCTGGTGGGTCCTAAGTCAGGGTGTCCCCGTGTCCTGCCCCTGCTTCCTTTTCCTGCCTTTTCCGACAGCTGAGGGAGGAAAGACATGGTGATTGCTAGAGCAAGTCTCTGCACAGCATTTCTTTTCGTGTAAGATACCTTCTCGGTGTCGTAAGAAATTTCTGTGAGTTGAGACTGACATACGTTTTAATTGAAACAAAAATACTTTGACCTGGGAGTGGGGAGGGCTGCTTCTGTACATTATATTCTCACCAAGTTATCTTCGCAGAGAGGTACAAAGCCTTCCTCCCCACTTCCTGACGTACTGGAAAAGTCACCACAGTTGAGAACCAGACTTCTATGTGCCTTTCCGGCTTTAACAGCTCCTGTGCATTTCCCAGGGTGAAAATAACTGGCAATAAAGGAGGCCCTGCTCTTTCCCCAAGAGTGGCTCAGATTCCCAGGATAAAGGAAAGACCATTTGGAGGTTCACACACGGGTGGAGACCAAACAGGGGACTCCCCAGCATCTCATACCTACTTGTAGGTGTTTCTGCTCTCACACTTCTAGTAGATATGTCCCATGTCCTGAGGGACCCTGAGAAGCGATACAACCAAGCTACCGTGTCATTAATCATAACACTCAGAGCACCGAGTTCATGCCCAGCTTTGCTGGAAAGTCCCTCGTAAGGCTCTAAATGCATCACCGTGCCTCACTGGGTCATTTATTTTAATGCAAAACAACAACTTGTGTATTCCTTGGGGATACACTTCAGCAGCGGCACCTTAAATATTGACTCTGGGGTTTCAAGTAACTGATCTCAGTGAGGACTATCACAGAATCATCTATCCATACCACGCAAACTGTCCTAGTAATGTTACTCAATGTCAGATCGTTACTTTTGACCAAACCTGGTGAATTTGAATCCTTTCTCTTATTTAAGCTGGAGTAGAGAGGATGTGCCCTGAGGCTAGCACAGTGTTTCCAGTCTTGGCCTGGGTTGAGTACGCACTCACAGGTTGTAAACTTTTGATCTGGGGTGTAAAAAATCTGGGTGGTTGTGTATTATATTAAATGAAAAGGAGCTGACAGATAATCCCTAGCCTCGGATACAACTGTTTGTTTAAAGAGCGATGTTTTAGGCAGAAATTAGTTTTCAGAACATTAAAAGATTTCAGTGCTAGTATTTACAAATCCTTTCATATGCGTGAAACATTAGCAACTAAATCTGACCATTAAAGCATAATCTTTATTTGACCAACGCATGATATAAAAATGGAATAAACTGTAATTTATCTTAGCTGACAGTTAATTACCTGGAAGTCTGATTAGAGGGAAAACTAAGTTTACTTAATTAGTGTTTTGGTGTTTAGTCTGTATACACATAAATATGCCCGTCTCTTCTACATGAACATTGCTAGAAATAAATTACCATTTTTATTTTGTCCCATTCAAATGTTGCCAAACTGAGAACAACATTCGAAGAATGGGTATTTTACTAACAATGGTAACAGGTGTTTGTGGATTATGAGCCTGATGGAGGAGAAAGCTTGGCAACACGGGGATGGGGTGTTCATGACTAAGTAGATTTCTTTTCCCTGGGGGCGTCTTTTAATCCTCAGCGAGAGGCACCCACTTGCAAGTGAACCACCCCCACAATCCTGGCAAGAAGGTTCATGAATAAACTAAGCCCCCTGAGGTGGATGGTTTGAGATGGATGCAGAGGCTCCTTTGAAAGCCTCTCGGTCACCAGCTGTTGGTTAGGACTCTACAGAGGTGTTGCCTTTCCGGGGTTTGGACAACCGGCAGTAAACACAGCGGAAGGCAGAGGAGGGTCCAGGACCCCCTCACCCCCTAATCCGCACCCACGTGTCATGATGCCTCCGTCTTCTCCTGGAAGATGCCACTTAATCAGGAGGCATATGGGGCTGTACTCAGATCCTCATCCCTTGTGAGATACCAAATGTAAAAGAAGCCTCTAGTAAGTGATCTGAAAGGCGTAGAATGCTTTTCTTGAAACAGGGAGGTTTTCCTTACTTAAAACGGCAGACTGACCAATAGTTTGGTGATATGGGTATATGTAATTGGACTAAAATAATGTTTATAAAAGGCATTGCAGGTTTTAATCAAAGCCCACAAAGAATTGAAAGTTCTAATTAAATCTGAAGCTCGACTTCATAGGCCTGAGGTTTCAGTATGATTTTTCATTCTCACCGAACATCCTGTATGGTTAAAGTGGAATATAAGCTGTGAAATAGCCAATTATTTAAAGGATGGTGTCACTGAAACAAACCCAAAGCAAATAAAATATCATCTTAGACTCACGGGATGTGGCAGATGAAAGAGACACACAGAGAGCCTTCAGCCCGTGGAGACGGGGCGCCCGGCCTCTTTATTTCGTTACCCTATCTTCCTTTGTGGAATCGTCTAGAATAATTGGAAACCCTCCAAAATAACGACTTCTGACAACAGTTCTAAAAATCGCAGAGTGGAGATAGTATCCTTAATGACGAGTTAGAGCTTCTGGAGCCGCTTCTGGAAGCATTCCTTTGCCTGCTGCCCACGCCTCTTCTCTGGCAGGTAGCCTGCCCGCGTGTGCTGTCCTCGGTTTATTTCACCCCTTGACTGGATGGCGCTAAGGTCACACAAGTCAAAGGGGTTGTAATAAGCCAACAAATGCGATTCTTTCCTGCAATGCCATTGACATGCAGGTCGCCTGCTCTCTGCCATATTTTTCCAGCGCAGTAGGAAAGAAGTCACTGTGTAGCGAGCGACAGTTAGGTGACAGTGTGCCGCGTGTGTGTTGATTCAGGTCCTCAGCCCAGCACGCGAGAGCGCACCTGGTTCGTTACCGTCTTCTGAGCTGGGAGGGGAGGGCAGGGCACAGCCTCAGAGCAGGGCAGTGGAATGGGACATGTGCCCTGAGGTCGAGGCCAACTGGGAGGAGGACGCCTGGTGGTTTTTACGTTTGTTCCTTTTCTGACGTCAGGTAGACGTTGAAGTTTCCAGTCCAAGCCGCCAACACTCGATTCACAGACAAGGTTGCCTTAACATGGGCTTGGCGTGCTGAGCCGCGGGTTGTCAGCACCACAGTAAAAGTGCGATTGTGTTTCTGGACAGTCTCCAGCAGATGGATGTGAAAGATACGGTTTTTAGGAAATAGTAAGCTGCTCATAATGTGTTCGGCACGTGTGACTTCCAGCTGGATCCCTGAGTCAGCGTGCTCATGTGAATGATCCCTTGTAGCGCTTTGCTGCCTCCAAAGCGCTCTGCAAAGCATCCTGCCTCGCAGAACTCGGGAGCTGCAAAACACGTGTACCGGTAAAGGTCGGAATTAGAACACTGGTCGTTTGTTTGCCAAGTTGAGTAAAACAAAAGTAAGTGTTTAGGCTTTTCTCGTGGACTTTTTACACGGACAGCCCTTCGAGTCGGGAAACTGGTAAGAGCTGCGTTCAGGGCCGCTCGGCAAGCAGGCACCGAATACTTGGTGAGAAAAATGTGGTGCTGGAGCTGCCGGGTGGAGTGAGACGCGGTCCCTGCCCTTGGGAGGACGGCCAGACCTGGCAGGGAGTCGGGTCGCAGAACCCTGTGGGGGGACCACCAGCCTCGGCTCCAGGGTACAGACGGCAGGCTTCCCGGGGTGAGCAGAGTGCGCTGGGGTCAGTGCTCCGCGTTGCAGGGCTCCCGGCCTGGGCAGGGGCGCCCCGGAACCATCTGATGGTGCTGGGAGCCAGTAGCTGGGGCTGGCGGGAGGCCGGACCTCATACTCTCTGGTCACACCTCCCTGCCCTCCCCACACCTGCTCCCCACACCCCCTTCCCTCACCCCTTCCACTTCCTTCCCTCACCCCCTTCTCTCACCTCCTTCCCTCACCCCCCTCCCTCCCTTCCTTCTCTCACCTCCTTCATTCACCCCTACTCTCACCCTTCCCTCACCCCTTCCTTCAACTCCTTCCCTCACCTCCTTCCCTCACCCCCTTCCACTTCCTTCCCTCACCTCCTTTCCTGAGGACTGGGGATGTCTGCTTCCAGGCTCTGACCCTACACTTTAAGATGGAGAATTCAAGTGAATAGCAAGTCTTTTCAGAGAAGAGGGGCTCACGGGCAGCCCGCTCTGGGCCTCCAGCTCAGAGTCCTGCTTCTTAGCCTCTGGGCGTCAATTTTCATGAGCAGACCCCTGCCGATCGCGGGACTGGAATCGGAAGGGGTGTCTGCCCACACACATGTTAAGCGGCAGCCTTGGGATCAGAACCGAGTTGTGACTGCAGGGCCTGGGTTTGCTCAGCCTCCGGGTCCACAGTCTTTGCTGTCGCTGGGCACCGTGTGTCCCGAGAAGCGGGCTGGGCTCCGGCAGGGTGCCCCTGTCGGGGGCTCTCCAGGCGGTGCCTGCTGGAAGGTCAGCACTGGCGCTCTGGGCACCCCTGTCCACAGCTCTGGCCTCCGCTCCCAGAGCCGCCTCCCCAGTCTGGCCCTCCAGAACCAGGTGGGGGAAAATTGGAGACAATGTCTGTCATCTGGCTCCCATTTGGAATCCGAGGGCTGGTTTAGGGGCTGCACAGTAAGAAGTGCTTTTGTTTATTTGTCTTTGCTTTAAGAACCAGAGGGCTGAACAGCCTCCTTATTGCATCCACTACTTTCTTCTTTAGAAATAAAATCTATGAGGGGCGCCCGGGTGGCTCAGTCGGTTAAGCATCCGACTCTTGGTTTCGGCTCAGGTCACAAACATGCGGTTGGTGAGCTTGAGCCCCGCATCAGGCTCTGTGCTGACAGTTCGGAGCCTGCTTGGAATTCTCTCCCCCTCTCTCTCTCCCTCTCTCTCTTTCTCTTTCTCTCTGCCCCTCCCCCTCTTGATCTCTCTCTCTCAAAATAAGTAAATAAGCTTTAAACATTTTTTAAAAAAGCAAGATATCTATGAATGATCACCAGCAATGTGAGTCCCCAAAGAGGTGCTCATCCGTGCGTCCCGCAGCCCTGTCCCTGTCCCTGTCTCTGGACCGGGAGCCCCAAACCAGCAGAGTCTCAGCTCCCTACCCCCACCCAACTTGCTGAGCCAGGATCTGCGTTCTAACAGGACCCCGAGGTGATTTACAGAAGTACCATTCAAGGAAACGCCAGATTTGTCTTCTAGTGTATTCGGCGAACGTTTTAGGATGGTTTCGTTTTTCCTCCCGGTTAAACTGCATCTATTTCCTTGTACCAAGAGTTCAACCAGGACTTCTGCTGAATTCCTTGATTGATACGGAAGGGGAGCTGCATCTGCGTGCACGAGGATGTGCCCAGTGTATCGAGAGCCGGAATGATGACCCTGTGGAAAACGGAGACACGTGCAAGAGGATGGACACCCTGGATTCATCTTCGGCATCAAGGAGCTAGCCCGTTATTCTAATCTGATCAGGGACTTCTCCGTGGCAGCTGAACGATGGTGGGGGAGTTTGGCATTCTTTTGCTGTGTGCTTCTTCGGGCAGACGGACAGGACTTTTGATCAACAACCCTGGGTCTGATTACAGGGTCTTTAATGGAAGAGACGAAACACACCGGACACGTAACCTGTTCGAGTTGAACAGCGGCCAAATGAAAGATGCTTCCGTGCTGCACACAGACAATAGGCCTCCTGCAACCAGAAGACAGTGGTGACACTAACACTGATTTAGGGGCAGGAAGCCTGCAGTTAAAATTAAGCTGGAGGGCTGTGGAGCTTTATGTGGAAATGACAGGCAAACCTCTGGTTCCCAGAACAAACATAATACACTATTGTTGCAAGGCCTTTGCAAAGAAAATCCCTTTGTGAGAGGAGAAATGTCGTTGTTAAATTTGCTTGCCCGCCCCTCTTCTGTCCTTTGGTGTCCAAGCGGAATGTCCAGTGAGGTCCATAGGGGAGAGGGGGATTATTCCCCTTATCACGTATTTATTATGCCTTAGCCGTGTGTCGAGCTGTGTGGGAAGCACGGGGGACCCAAAAGCAACGTGAGCCAGGGCCCGTATGTCTCCGTGCACCAGTCCTGTCTCCGTGGAATCAATGAAACAGGAGGAAATAAACGGGCCACAGTCACAGTGTGGACGTCGCGTCCCCCGGCCGTTTGAGCAAGCCCCGCTCCTGCACTGTCTTGCTTATCCAGGTGCTGAGAACATTGGTGCCTCCAAGAAGACATCTTCCCAGCTAGGTGTTTTCCGTGCATGCGGTCATTCACTCCAGAGCATTGTGAGCTCCGCTCCGCATCCCGCCCACTGCTGCACCAGTGCCAGAGCCCTCCCACCTGCCTGCCTCACCCCTTCCAGCTCGGCCCGCTGGCTCTCCCTAACCGGGCCCGCCACCACGCACCTCTTCTCCCGAAAGCGATCGCCATTCTGACATCTTTCACCGTCCGTTGGGTTTCGCTTGCTTTTGAACTTTGTACAAATGAAATCACCAAATACATAATCTTTGTGTCAAATTTCATTTGCTCAAAATCAGCTCAGAGAGAGCCCGCCTCCAAGTGCCAGCAGCCCCCGCTTGCATTTCTGCGAAGGGCTTCGCTGTCTGAACACAGCCCTGTTTATTCCTTCTTCGGCCAATGGACGTCCTGTCGGCAGACATTCCTGTTGTTTCCAGATCGGATTCCTCTGCCCCGGGCTGAACATCTTTGGAGGTTATTTCAGTGTCCGCACACATGCATATACGCTGAGGTTTGCAAGCTATGGGTACAAAGTTTCCAGAGGTTTCCAAAGTACTCATTCCAGTTTATGCTCCCAGTAGCAGTGCGGGAATACTATGTTCCTCACATCCTGTCCTCACCAATGCTTAGCATGGTTCAGGCCATGTTGTCCTTGTGGTTGCTGTTGTTTTCGACATTTTGGTGCGTGTGTAATGCGACCTCATTGTCATTTTCATTTCCATTTCTGTCTTGGCTACTATGGTCCAGCCCCTTTGCATGTACCTGTAGCCTCTTTGTATCCCTTCTTTCCTAGGTACGATGCACATTTTTGCCTATATTTATTGCATTGGGTCTTCTGACGCTCCCTCCCACTCGCTGATTTATAGAAGTGATTTATACATTTACGTCATTAGCCATGTGACTGCAGATTTCCTCCTCTTCATAGGCTGCCTTCTCTGAGTGTTTTTCACAAGTGTCTTTTGAAGAACAGAATTTTAAAATTTGATGAAGTCTGATTGGTTGCGCTTTTTGCATTTTGTTGAGTGTTTTCTTTCTGTTCTTGTTTAATGAAATATTTGCTTTATTCAAGGTCATGAAACTTTTTCTCTTGGTTATTGTCTAGGAGCTTTGCTATAGTACCTTCAACACTGAGGTCTGTGAGCGATCCAGAATGTACTTTGGACTGTGATGTGAGGTAGGGGTCATGGTTCCTGTATTTCTATGTGGGTGCTGAGTTATTCCAGACCAGGTCATGAAAATAGCATCACTGCCCCAGAACAGCACTGTGGGGCCCTCATTGAAAGTTAGGAGACACGTGGATCTTTTTCTGAACTATGTGCTCCACTGGTTTATTTGTCTATCCGTAGGCTGAAATCGTATTGTTTGAATTACTACACTTTCAAAATAAGACTATTAACTAATAGTTTAAGTGCTAAGGTTATCATCTTCAAGATTATATTTGTTATCCTTTACCCTTTACACTTTCATACAAGTTTTAGAATCAACGTGTCAAATTACACACAGTGTGCACACGTGCACATACACACGCACACGCCACAGTTGGGATTTGGGGTTGAGGTTGCATTCTATCTATAGAAGATGAAACTGATGAGAATTTACATATTTACAATGTAAAATTTTCCAATCTGGGGCACCTCGGTGGCTCAGTCGGTTAAGTGTCCGACTTTGGCTCAGGTCATGAACTCAAGGTTTGTGAGTTCGAGCCCCGCGTTGGGCTCTGTGCTGACAGCTCGGAGCCTGGAGCCTGCTTCTGATTCTATGACTCCCTCTCTCTCTGCCCCTCTCTTGCTCATACTCTGTCTCTCTTAAAAATAAATAAAACATTAAAAATTTTTAAATAAAATAAAATTTTCCAATCCATGAATGTGATATACCTCCCCAATTATCTATCTCTTGAATTTCTGTGAATAACATCTCAAAGATTCCTGTGTAGAGAACTTGCACATTTGTGTGAGGTTGATTCCTAAGTATTTGGGGGTCATGATGCTAATATACATGCTTTTATGCTTTTCTTTTGTTTTTTTTTTAATTTTTTTCCATTTCATATCTATTCTGTTCACTTTCTACTTGTTTATATTAGCAAAATGAAAATACAGTTAAGACTAATTTTATACTGACTTTGCATTTTCTTAGTCTGAAGTTAAAACTTAATGTTATACAGTTTTGTGGTTTTACTTTTCCTTATGGTAGAGGACACTTTGAATTTGTTTCCTTATCCTTAGGGTACTTAACCCTATAGTGACAAACAAAATGCTTAACTGCTTGTTGATTTGTTGACTGGTGATGGTTTTTGTAAGGAACTTCAGTCTTTTCTGGTTACTTTACAAATGAGAACTTATTAGGCCACTTCGTTCAATGGTCAGACCATCCCAGCGATGGTGTTAAATCGAAGATGTTAAGTGTAACTAAATCCCATGGGCTTCTCCATCATTTTGTAAATTACAGCTTCTAAAACAGAAGACTAGCCTTGTCTTAATAAGATACGCACATGTTCTTGGAGATGCTTTTGTACCACATCACATCTTGCTGAAGGTCATTGTGGTTGAATTAATGTAAAATTCAGGGTGCATAAAATAAAGAATACAAATAATTTAGAAACAGTAAACACAGTGGAAGTTGATTTGCAAATTTTGTTGAAATTTGGTGCAACAACATTAGCACCTTGTATTTTAAGAGTTAAAAAATAAAGTTTATTGGGCAAAAGTTTCACTCAAACGTATTATTTAATGGAAAAAGCATTGTTAAAATGAAGGCAATTCATACTGCATTTTATCATTCTCTTATATTTTAAATGAACGATGAATGCGGAATATCTGACCTTAGTACGTAACGCAAGAGGCTAAAGTAAAAGAAAGAGAAATTCATCTAAAATTAATATTTAAAAGCCACATTAGTTCTCCTTGATCTTACACCAAACATGTATAGGGCCTCCTTCATTAATGCGTTATCTTTAGAAAGTAGTCCGCATTTGTCGGAATTGAAATAAGATTCATTTAATCAGCTATCGTAGTTCATCTGTTAAATTACAGCACTTTGCTCTCCGTTTGTAAAATAATTTTCAAACTAATGAAGTAAGGTCAATTGCATGCAGTTTTATTCCAGCCAAATTGCTGTTAATTGCATCAAAGGCCTTGGTAAGGTCAATAAATGTTGCCTTTTTATATCCTCTCTTGAAAATGGCAGAAAATAAACTCCTTTTCTCTGTAATGCATTCAGGTTTGGGGCAACTCATAGCAGCGGACTATTAGATTTTCATGACCTGATTTGAATGTGTTCCACTCCTCAGGACTGGTAAGAGGGTTTGGAGTTACCAAGGCAGCTTTAGAAAAGACACGTTTATCCCAAGGGCTCCTTGCTACTCATAATAATGGCGGTGTCGTCTCTCAGACAGAGATAGGCTTCTACCAAACAACTCAATAATGGCTGTAGGCTTTGACTTTTTTAAAAAAATTTTTAACGTTTATTTATTTTTTGAGAGAGAGAGAGCATGAGTAGGGAGGGGCAGAGAGAAAGGGAGACACAGAATCTGAAGCAGGCTCCAGGCTCTGAGCTTGTCAGCACAGAGCCTGATGTGGGGCTCGAATCCTCGAACCGCAAGATCATGACCTGTGCTGAAGTCGGACACTTAACCTACTGAGCCACCAGGCACCCAAGCGTTGACATTTTTAGTTAATGGTAATCAGTATGGACCTTGATACCCCTTCTCCCTTAACTTTGTTTTCTACAAACAGTGAGTGTTAGCAGATCAGCTCAACTCTGTTGATAGTATTAAGTGTGCAGCCTGGCTGACTCAGTGGGTCCCGCATCCTGGGCCAGCGTAATGAAGGGCAAAGTACCCCATGGGCGATCAGGATCTTGCAGCGCCTCGTGGATTCTGTGGACCTGGCACAGTTCTTAGGACTGGATCAAATTTTCAGTGACCTTTATCCTTGAACGTGCCTATCTGTCTCACCATCTCAGTTTGTAAACTGTTAATGCCGTGTGTGTGCACCTGTGTGTGTGCAGTTGAATATTGCTTTGCTAGGAGCCCTACCTGACCAGGATCACTGCTGTGCCCTCCTCCTCCTCCTCCTCCTCCATCTCTAGGACCTTCTACCCTGCCTCGCTGCCTCGGACACTGAGTCTGCCATCCACTCTCTCCCCTCACTAGCCCCCCAAATCCTAGAGGGCTGGCCTTGTCTTTGTCTGCACCTTTGTTCCACTGAATTATTCCAGGCACCTTGCGCAACGCCTGGCATAGGAAGCCTTCTGGACTATTTCTTTTTTAAATCTTTTTGTTTTTTAAATCTTTATTCATTTTTGAGTGAGAGACAGAGCATGAGCAGGAGAGGAACAGAGAGAGAAGGAGACACAGAATCCGAAGCAGGCTCCAGGCTTTGAGCTGTCACCACAGAGCCTGACGTGGGGCTCGAACCAACAAATTGCGAGATCGTGAACTGAGCCGAAGTCGGATGCTCAAACCAACTGAGCCACCCAGGTGCCCCTGGACTATTTCTTGAGAGAATGAGTGAATTCATGAATAAATAAATACATAAAGTGCTAATATATAGATAAGAACAGAACTCTGTGGGATAAAGTCTGTCAGGCGCGTCCCCAAACCCAGGGGATTCTAGAAGGTAGGCTGGGATAAATTCAAAGAAACTTCACTAAGAATGGTGGTGGCAAATAATTGTTACACACTCAGAATCATACGTAAGCATAGTACAAATTATACCTTTTCCTGCATGGCATTAATTACCAAGGACATTAATTACCTGCACGTTTGTATGTCGCAATCTCACAACCATGGAATATTTCTTGAAATCAACAAAATGTTTTCATACACAGACCCTACTACTCGGGTTATTGATCATATTCATGGCAGGTAACATTTTGTGAGCACCTGTTTTTAGAAACGGTTTTACAGAAGGCTAAACCCAGAGATAATAACCAGTAGCTAGTAAGTGGTGGAGCCCGGATCTGACCCCAGGAAATCCAGCCCCGGAGCCTGTATTCCCAACTGTGACAAATGAGTACATCCAGTGCAACTCAGATAAATAGGCACTGTGGTTAAACCTAGAACGTCCCAAAGCTGCCGGAAGGTGCAGAGAAGATGTAAGCATCTTCCTTGGGCAGGAGGAAATGATGTGACAACTGCTTACAGAAGGGCTGTGTGCAGGGGGCAATGTTTTTCTGAATGTGGCTTGGCTTCAAGGTGTAAGATGAAGACCTCAGACACTTTGTGGTTCATTGTACTTGGCCAGTAATGGTCCTGTCTTTCCTGTGTCTTTGAGAATTGAAACTGGCATGGATCTGCTTGGAGCTGCCATTTGGAAGTTGGAACAGTGGAATATGTTCACTTTACTTACTTTTGAAATATTACCTGGGTGCCCCGGATAACACTGTGCATAGGGAGCTTTCCCGGGGCTCTTATCCATGGGATTCTTGGGGACGTGGGGCCCTCTCCAGACCCCAAGTTCCCAGCCCCCTTCATGTCTCAAGTTTCTGCACTTTGATCCAGAATCTTCCATGACTTCCCTTAGTTTCTTCTTCTTACAGCACCAAATTCAGGCCCAGGCATAGTCCTATTTCTGAGTCCAACCCATTCCAAACCGGGACAAGATGATCTTTTAGAAACGGATTCATGAGAAGGGAGAACCAATCTAGGATGGCCTGAATAGAAAAGGTCACACGATGTATGAAGACCTCTGAAAACACATCGGTTTGGTGTTTTCCACTCAGTCTTTACATGACACGCCTGGCGGTGCAGCTCTATATTAAGAAGCTGAAAGCATCGTAGACGATGCTTGCCTTGTTTCAAATTAGCCGGCAGAACAGTGAGTCGTTGTCTAAGTGACCAGCGTGGTGATTTATGACTGTATTCCCGAAAAATTTAATTATATGACATAAACAAGTAGAATGAGTAGGAGGCTTGAAAATCACAGTAAGGAAACAAGGGAGCAGTATAACTATTTTCAGCCCTGCCGGGCATTCATCACTGATGGCCTGGGCTGGATCAGCCTTCTGTTGTTCATGGTAGTTTTCCTGTGCATGAGAGAAGAGTCCGTACGTATGAGACGCTGGACTCCATGGGCCAGTGGCTTACTGAGAACCTTTGGTTGTGTCTCTTGTACAGAGTTACCTGCTGGGATGCCAGTTGCCATCGCAGGATCTAATACTTATGTATGTATGTACGTATTTAGGTTTATTTTTGAGAGGGAGAGAGAGTGAGAGAGCACATGCATGTGCATGCGGGAGAATCTCAAGCAGGCTCCATGGAGCCTGCTCAGTGCAGAGCCAATTGAGTGGGACTCGATCCCACAACCCTGGGATCAACACCTGAGCCAAAATCAAGAGTCGAATGCTTAACCGACCAAAGTGCCCCAGGATCTAATTTTTATTTTTGATAATGATAACCAGCAAAGTAATAGTGCTGCGTGCCTAAAGACAACAAAGGAAGTGTGTTTGTTTCTTGTTCCTGGAATGGCTGGATCACAAGGTCAGGGTGAGGTGCAAGGACTTTGTGGGTTTCGTGCTGCCTGGCTTTGTGAGCTCATTATGAAACCTGTCGGGTCATGTGGCTTTGCCTGCATTATAACATGTGCACAGGACGGATATCAAAATCAACAAGGTAAAATTCACCAAGGAAAAATGCCATCTTTCATGTAGATTTAAAAAAAGAAAACCACTTGCAAAACACCCAAGCAGAGAGACCTAGAGAGTCTGTGCTCACAAAACCAGTAGCAAGACCTGGGGTCTTAGCTGACCTCATGCACCAAATGGGTCAGTCTTGAGACACAGCCGCAGACCATGCAACAAATACCCGGTTTTGCTTCATTGCCACAAATTAATTAATATTAATTAATTACTCTTTCCTCAATTAGTTATTAAATTTCTGCTTACTTATTGACCATTATGTGGGGGGTTCTTGGACATACGCTTGCCTGCCTAACTGATAAGGAAACTGAATAAAAGGGGGGTCGGGTAGCTTGCCCTGTTATAGAAGGTGCCAGTTGCAGTCAGATTTTTGAACCCACTCAGTTCTCTAGGGCTCCTGCCCTTTGTGCCATGGTTTCCTGCCTTGCTGCATTCTACAGTGATTATCCCCCATCTGGAATACTACATTTGGTGGGGAGCCATGGTAATCTGGAAGCCATTGGGTCCATGGGAGCGGAGTCTTTGGTCTGTGATCGGTGGGGAGCAGCTGAAGGATAAAGAGAAGAGTCACAGTAGGGACACCTGGGGGGCTCGGTCACTTGAACGTCTGATGTCGGCTCAGGTCATGATCTTGCGGTTCGTGAGTTCAAGCCCCATGTCGGGCTCTGTGCTGACAGCTCTGAGCCTGGAGCTGCTTCGGATTCTGTGTCTCTCTCTCTGCGCCCCCCCCCCCCCCACTCACTCTCTGTCTCTCGAAAATGAATAAACATTAAATTTTTTTTTAAAAGGAGAAGAGTCACGGGAGGCGATATGACAGGTTTTCAGAAGTGTGCAAACTCAGCATTACCCTTGCTTGGTCCTTTGGGAAGAGCTGATGCCAACAGCCAGTCCCCGGTTGGCATCAGTCTGAGAGCAGCGGGTTACACAGACCTCGAAACAGTGTCTGAGGTTCAGTTTGGGAAGAAGCCAGACAGCACCTCTAAGGACCCCGAGGATGGGGTTCCTGGACTGGGACTTGGGCCAGGTGAATGCGGGAGTGATTTCCAAATTATTTGGTGTTCGTTGCAAAGAAGATACTACAGCGTCCCTCCTTACGGAAGGGAGGGACAGGTATGCCCTGAGCTGGCCTCACTCTCCCCCTGCGCCAGAACTTACTCTGGTGAGACAGCTGGTCAGAGGCACCACAGATGCATACACACAGCATGACCCACTAACCGACACCACGAGCATCAGCTGGAACTCGTTTGAAGTGCAGATCAGAGCCCAGGCCCCCAGCCCCAAGTACCAGTCAGTGCTGCATATTTGCAGGAGGTGCCGGATGGGTCACGTGTACCTGAAGTTCGGGGGCCCCGATCCAAGGCTGTGGTCATCAATCCGGCTGCACATTAGCATCACTGGGGAGCTGTCAGAAGACCGAGGCCAGAGTCCTTCCTCCTTCACATTGTTCCGGGGGGAACCCTATGCAGCAGCGGTTTTCTGGGCTCTCCAGGTGGTTCTGACGTGCAGCCAGGGTTGAGAAGCTGACCAGGGTAACCAGACCTCTTGAGGCTGTGAACTGATTCTCTGGGTCCCGTGTAGCCTTTTGAACATGTTTTAGATTAAGAAGAAATGTGCTTGTTATGAAACTACTCAATATTAAGTGGGAGCCATGGGTTCCTAGATCAGGGCTGAAGGAAATGGCTGTGTGACTGAACCCTTTACTTATAAAGAGATACAAAAATGAATGTTGGGACTGCGGGAGCCTCCAAGTTGAGGACCTCGGATCCTCTGAATGGTAGGCTTGCAAGTCTTGAGTGAGAGGAAGGGAGAGCAGTCCTTGTCTGTGCCCCCACTACACTGATCGTTTCCCATACGAGCATGTGCCTGTCACCTGGAGTCTGTATATTGGTTTGCTTATTTGTTTTTTTATTTTGAAAAAAAAACTGTCTATTTTTTAAAACTGCATGTTAGTTGGGGCCCCTGGGCGACTCAGTCATTTGAGCGTCTGACTTTGGTTCAGGTCGGTTCATGATCTCATGGTTTGTGGGTTTGAGCCCTGCATCGGGCTTTGTGCTGACAGCTCAGAGCCTGGAGCCTGCTTTGGGTTTTGTGTCTCCCTCTCTCTCTGCCCCTGCCCCGCTCTCTCTTGCGCTCTCAAAAATAAATAAAAGATTAAAAAAATTTTTTAAATGGAACTGCGTGTTAGCTAAATTTAGTAAATGCCTTCGTTTTAACTTTTGAGCATCTTTAGCTAACGTGTTCTTGCCATTGAGTTCCTACAAATTATTATATCATATTTAGTCTGTTTATGACCTGTTTTAAGTTGTAGCTATCTTGTACCTTCCTGGAACCATTTTTATCTGTCTGATTTTAATATTTTTAAACGTGGTTTTAATTTTGTGGTTATGTACCTGTATGTGTGTGTGTGTGTGTGTGTGTGTTTAATTTTGAGAGAGAACGCTCGCACAAGCACGTGAGCACGGATGGGGGTTACAGAGGGAGAGGAAGAATCGCAGGCAGGCTCCACACCCAGCAAGGAGCCTGACATGGGGCTCGATCCCAGCACCCTGGGATCGTGACCCGAGCCAAAACCAAGAGTCGGGCACTCACCCGACTGAGCCACCCAGGCGCCCTGGTCATGCATTTGTTTTAAGAACACAACTCCGCTTTAACAGCTGGTGAGCAGGCAGCGGGGAGTTGGAGCTGAAGGGGGTTGCAGCTGTACCTCCCGAGCCCTTCGTCTGGGAAATGAGTGATCGCTGGACTCCCCTGCACACCGAGCCCTGCTTCAGAGTCACTCTCCCGCCTTGAAGACGTATCACTAAGTATCAATATAATCAAAAACACAGATAATCAGATGAATCCTAGGTCTACACTTACAGCAAAGTTGATGGTCTTAAACCTGAAGAAAACTAAATGATCCGGAGCATAATTAGAGGTTCAGCCCTACTCACGTTGCTCTCACTCCCATGGGCACCCTCAGCCTCTCACTGCCCATCTTCTAGGGACAGGTGCACACCTGCAGAGACACACTCAGGGCGCCGGACACACTTCTGGGGAAACAGTGGCATAGCCCATCTCCCGGACACTGACCGCCAGCCCACTGTCCCGAATTACCCAGCTTATTTATGAGTGCAAGAGGAACCAGATCTGAAATTTGTGGTCCATACCCCATAAAACTGCTGCACGCTCACCGGGCCGTGCCAGCGCACCCGGGAAAAGCAGGGTGTGGGTGGGGTGCCCTCTCCGGAGCTCCCGCCCCCTCCCCCGAGCTTGGTCACCGTGGAAGGTCAGCCGCGTTTCCCCCCTTCTGACAGGATGAAAGTGCTCGCAGGACAGGCTCCTGTCTGTTATGTCTTCACCCCAGCGTGCTGTCCTCACTCAGACGCCACTCACCGGGTCTCCCTGTGCGATCCCTGCGCAAAGCCAGAAACAGGAGCGTTCTGTCAACGAATTCCACTGGCTTTGCACCACCAAGTATCTGGTTCGACTGGACTAAATTAGTGGCCCGTTGCTTTGGCACAGCGTGAGGCTGAGAGAAAGCTTAACTCACCATTGTTTCAGGAAGCTGATTAATTCAGGGATTAGTTACGCCCCAGACTCCTGTCGAACCACATGGAATTAAAGGGCACGCTGGATGCCAGAGCATGACTGGAGTTTGCCAAGCCACCCGGGCTCTCCCAAAAGGAAAACAGGAACAAAGCAAACATAAACTATAGTACCTGCACCGATTTGAAGGAACAGAACTGTGACACACAGGTCTAGTGGAGCATGTAAAATTCGTAGGGCAAGGAATGATCCGCACATACCTTTGGTCAAAGCTAAGAAACAAAGGACCCCAGAGAGACCACTGTATTGTGTCATACTTTCTGGGGAGGGAGAGATCACCTTTCATGGGCAACGAGATCTAGTAAAATGAGAACCTGTTACTATGGGGTTCGACTCAAATTGGAGCAGAGCGTGGCCCATTTATGCTTGGAGTTGACCGATGGAGCTGAATTCACAGCTCAGATTCCCTAATTGCTATGCCAGCCTGACAGCCCTCATTCACTGCCCCTCTTAGAAGTGGGGGAGGACAGCTTTTCTCTGTCTCCTGGGGTAAGGGTGCATCCTGCTGTGTTCCTGGCCGATTTCATAGACCCTCATTCAGCACCCGGGGCTGCTGTCTTGTCCTGAGCTCATAAAGAGCCTGGCTCTGAGCAAAACGGAAGTGTCAGCAGCTCTGGGGAGGAGTGTGTCCTCCCGGAGGGCCACGCGGACCCTGTGTGCCTGACCATGAATCAGGAAGAGACGGACGGAGTGCAAGGAAGTAGCAGCTGTGGCAAACGTACCAGAACTGGAGGATGCCGGGGAAGACTCTCCTCTCCTGTCACCACGTGCCTCTCCCGTCACCTCCCTGATGGGAGGAGTCATTCCCCAGTCCCAGGCCGACTCTGTGCCTTCGCGTTTCTGTTGTAATATATTCCATCTGGTGGCAGAGGATGGCCGTTGACAGGGTGGTGGTTCTCAACTTTGGATGCACAGTAAAATTATGGAGGGAGCTTTTGAAAATGCAGGTGCTGGTTCCCATCCACAAGGACCCTTATTTTATTGGTCTGGGGCAGGGTTCGTGCACTGGTGACTTACAGCACCTCCGGATGATTCTACTGTGCAACCCAGGTGCAGGCGGTGCCTTGGGTGGATGATCTCATCAGAATCTTTTAGATCAGCAGGTTTCTTGAACGTCAGGTGGAGGAACCGGCTGGGTGGAACCTACTAAAATAGTTAAAAGATGGGAAAAAGAAAGTCAGAAGCACGAAAGACAGATGTGACCCCCTCGTCATCACGGTACTCAGTTTCGCCAAAGTCTTAATATAATTTATTCCCTGCGAAGCCTTCAAGGTGTCTCAGAATTGTCTTCCGGAGCGGAGTTGCATGATGAGATGGGCAGATTCATTTACAAAGAGTCTGAATGTGCAGGGAAAGCTCTCTGATTTTATTATCTTGCCTGAGCTCCTCTTCTGTGTGATGGAAGGTTGTGCGTTACCAACACGTGTCCTGTCACAAGAGACCCTTCTTTCCTAGGTGAGCACAGGACACCTCCAGGGATGAGGTTTCCCGAGGTCCGTGGAAACAATCGAGAGCCAAGAACTGACATAATCAATAACCGTTTTGCACAGTGGAGCCGATCAGTGGTTTCCCAGGGTTACTGGCAAGGTGACAGGCAGTGACACATGTAGATGGAGACCTGGATGGCTCCTCCCTGAAACGGGTGCTGGCCTCAGCCACCGGCTCCGTGGTTGTTCAGTCTCACTGATGCTGAGCCACGTCATGATAAGAAGAAAAATTAGTTATGTCCATACATAGCGTGTGTAATTTTGGACTGCGTCCTTTACCAACGCGGAGAAATCCTTTTTATTTTAAGTCTCCTAGTCGGGCTTTCTCAGATGACTCTGACAAATGATTTCTGCCTTCACATTCCTGGCATTTCTAATTGGATCGCCCCTAACAATTTGAAAAGCATGAATTGGTAAAAATACCAAGGGTTGTTGCATGCTTCTTAAATACTAATTTCCTTTGGAATCTAAAAGCCACAAGTGTGGAGTACCTGGGTGGCTCACTAGGTTAAGCGTCCGACTTCGGCTCAGGTCACAATCTCACGGCTCGTGGGTTTCAGTCCCGCGTCGGGCTCTCGGCCGACAGCTCAGAGCCTGGAGCTGCTTCAGATTCTGTGTCTCCCTCTCTCTCTGCCCCTCCCCTGCTCACACTGTGTCTCTGCCTCTGGCTCTCTCAAAAATAAGTAAACATTAAAAACAATTTAGAAGCTACAAGTCTGTTTTTTTACTTGTACTTTTGTTTTCTTGACCTCCCCCCTCCAATTACTGCTAGAATTCCATCCAAAAGGAAGTTGGAGAAGTGCACTGAGTAGAAGAGGGAAAAATCGAAATGAGCCGAGTACATAGGAGTACGAGTAGATACTGTCTCCTGAAACCTTGATTCTGATTGTGCAAGTATGTGATTAGGTTGTCCTGCAAAGTTTATTTTATATTGTGGAACATGAGTGGCAATTTGAAAGCTTTTGGATAGTGATGTTGGTGAACATAATCCCACCGCCCACACCGCAAGCGTGTGGTCAGTAGGCGCTCGTGTATTCTCTGGTAAAGACAGGAGTTGGGAGGAACAAAGAGAGCTGCCTGATTTGCTCGTCTCACTCAGTGCTGAGCAGCTAGGCAGTGGTTCTCAAAGTGTGGTCCCCGGCCCACAGTGGCAACATTGTTGGGAACTGGTTCGAAAAGCAGATTCCCAGGGGTCCTGTCCCAAATCCACTGAATTAGAAACTCTGGGTGTGAGGCCCAGCAAACCATGTTCTACCAAGTCGTCCAGGTGGCTCTTTCCTGATATGTGGCTGCGGCGGGGACATCTGGCTGGCCAGGTATGCAGAGGGTCATTAACCCCGTACCGAAGACCCGTATCTGCAGTGTCAGTGCCAACGTGGTTGTAGTGTATGAATTAATCCACTGGCGGAGTGTTTGGGGTTCTCCTTCTTTTCACTTTTGGAGCTAGAATTTGTCATCGGTTTTGTGTCAACTGTGATTTGAATCAGCCCTCGACAACACGTGGAGTTTATGAACCACTGGGGTAGCCCTGTCCTCCCACATCCAAGGCGGCCTTGGATAGGAGTACAGGATGGTCTCATGCTTGTCACACCAGCCCAGGGAGATAATTGGGTTTCTCTGCCCAGTCTCAGGCTGGGTCAGATTTTGTGACAGGATAGAGTCAGCAGTAGACTCTTGAGTGGTTGACTAATGACATTCAGGTTCTTGGCTGGATTCAAACCCGTTGTCCATCTAAATGTGTCCTCTGTCTCGTTCCCATATCCCTCGTGTCTTTTGAAAACTATTAGTTCAGCAACTTGAGCTGATTAATTAAAATTGGGTGATGGCCCACAAAAAAGCACTCGACCCTTTGAACGTGACTCACTAAGAGCCCTTCTCTCTCTTTCTGGGAGTATGAGGTGTAAATCCTTCCCAACGCTCTCACTTCAGAACCGGATAAAATACTTGCAGGATTGTCCTGACAGGGTTTCATCTACGCTTCATGTCAGTAGGCACGCTCCAGCGGGAACTGTTGCTGAAGAAATTGAGTGAAGAAGCCCGATGACTTCAACACAACCAGTATCTCATCGCACCAAGTGCTGAGGAATCTTTCAAACCCGAATGATGAAGCAGCTTGCGTGCGCTTGCCTGAGTGTGCTCTCGCTCTCCTGAAGCACTTGCAGAATTCTCTGCTTGTCTGAGTCACAGTGCCGCTCCTGATTCGCGACAGATTTCAGCTGTCTGCCAAAAAAAAAAAAAAAATCCCCTTCCAACTTTACGTGAAATGATGAAAGGAAAACAGGTCACCTCATGCCGGTGTGGGACAGTAATCCTCCTGCTCCTTCTCCGGACGAGGCTCAAGCATCTGAAGAGAAGGTGGGAACCGCTGAGTATTTTCTGGTGCTCACCTGTGCTGGGCGAGGTACAGGCTTGGGCCTGGGTCCAGGTGTCCTGACTGGCGGGCCTGTGGACATTGGACGCCAGGCAGACAGATTCCCTCCAGGGGTTTGGGAGAAGGGGGCCAGGGAGTGGGGTGCAGGGACAGATTGCTCGTCTGGGTATGGGAGGAGACAGCCAGTGTACCCCCTGGCAAATACCCATGCCATGTGACTTTGGAGGCGCTAGAAGAACAAAGGATCCAAAAAAGAATCTGCAAAATCAAGACCTCTCCCACCGCCCGGCTGAGATGCTACGGTTCTTCCTTTGCTGTACAATGTGGTGCTTCAGGGAGAATGCACCTACGCGCCCGAAGCCGGGGGCTCTGGGTGCTCCTGGTAGGGCCGCCAGTGTGGATGAGGTCATCAGGCCCTTTTCCTGAATCCGGGCTCTGAGCGGATCGTGTAGGGAGGGGAGGAGAGGGCGGGACGATGAACACACTCCCAAGTGATGTGGGAGGCCTCGGCCAAGATGAGAACACCACCCAGGGGCTAGCGAGGGCTGCACAGAGAAGTTGGGGTGAGCCAGAATCAAAGTCACCAGAGATGTGCCCAGGGCCAGCCCATGCCGAGGCTGCTGTTTCCTTTTATGTCCCCGGATCCTGCTCGCCGGGCAGAAATCATTTCAAGCGTCCTGGACTTTGAAGGCCGGCACTCCCCAGTTGTGGCCGCGTGTGAAAGCATAATGCAGAGAGCAACGGGGGGACACCTTCCTCTGAGGGTTTTAAAGGGACTGAGGCTGCCTTAGGAACAGCGAGAGTATCGTAGAGCAATGCTCGCCGAAAGGCAAGGCAGGCACCCACTCCCTTGGCCAGCACTCCCTGCTCCCTACCACGGGCCACACGTCAGCCATGCCCCACTGCACGGCACTGAAAACATCGGGCTCGTAATGTATGGTGGTGCTTATACGCCGTTTTTCCAGCCTGTTCCCCTTCCCCTGCCTGGGGGCAGAGACGGCATTGACCCTGTTGATTTACCTCTTGGGACATTGAGCCAAGAGGCTACGGATGTCCACGGGTGCTTTTTAATTCATTACTTCCGGAGGAAGAAAAAGGAGATGCCATCAGTGCATTAGATGAAGTGATCAAAATGTAACTTACAAACAGACGCTGAAGGAAATGGCTAAATCTAGAAAGGGAGTGATTGTAGAGGGAGTAGAAAGGCTCCGACAGGTGATGGTTTGCCAGTATTGGGTCTGTTACTTGGAAGTGTTTCTAGATGACCACGTGGCAATGGAAGTCAGGCACAAGCGAGGCCAGGCCACCACCGGGGGACGCACCATTCCCAGACGTGTCCCGTATGTGGTGACGGCCTGTGCTCCTGGCAGAAGTCAGATTTGGCTGGACTCACGTGGAACGCCCTTCCTACCTCTGCTCTGATCACCCCCAGGAAAGCCTCCTGGCCCCACTGTGCACGGCCTCGTTTCCCTCTCCCTGCATCCTGTCACCTTTACATACTCCAGGGATGGGCACAAAATGACTTCCATGGGACTGATGACGTTAAGGACAGGATTAGCTGTGCACCTACAGGGAGGAGGCTGAGGAAACGGGGATCCAGAACCGAAGGGCCCATTGTCTGTGCTCTTCCCCTTGATGATTCTCTTCAGGGGCCAGCCCTGGAGAAAACTTAAAACGAACTCTTTATTTTGACTTCCTTGTGTTTATTTTATTGATAATTACTGATGTAGATCCCCATTTCTTCATACAAAGGGGAGGCTATCACGTTGGCTTTGTGAGGCCGTTTTAAGGACGTGGCATGTGGGGGCATCTGGGCTCAGACAGTTAAGCATCCAACTCTTGCTTTTTGACTCAGGTCATGATCTCACAGCTTGTGAGTTCGAGCCCCACATTGGGTTCCGTGCTGACAGTGCAGAGCCTGCTTGGGATTCTCTCTCTCCCTCCCTCTCTCTCTCTCTCTCTGATTCTCCCCTAATGGCTCTCTCTCTCTCTCTCTCTCTCTCTCTCTCTCTCTCTCTCCCCCTCCTCCCTCCCTCTCTCTGCACCTCCCCTATGCTCATGCTCTATCTCTCAAAAATAAATAACAAATCAAAAATAAATAAAGGACATAGCATGTGATGAGCACCTTGTCAACGGCTCCTCGTTGGCAAGGGGTGCTGTTTGTGCTGAATGTGGGGCTCTGTGCAGCCTGCAGGTAGATCATAAGTGTGTTCAACAGTGTTTTGGTATCTGCTGATTTTTTGTTTTAATTTATTGTGATACATTTCCCAAGTCCTCTTTCAGGCCAGCTGTGATGAACATTTTGGGGAAGCAATTCTTGTGATAAACCGGAAGCAATATTAAATACATGAGGACTCTTTCTCAAGGTCAATATGTGTTTTACTTGTAATATTCTTAAGAACGTATGGTGATAAAACATAGATAATATAAAATCTACCACTCTGACCATGCTTAAGTGCATGGTTCAGCGGCATTGAGGACATTCTTGTTGTGCCCCCATCACCGCCATCATCTCCAGAACTTTCCATCTTCCCTAACTGAAACTCTGCCCCTTGTGACACACTAGTCCCCGCCCCCCCCCCCCCCCAGCCCCTGGCGCCCACCCTTCTACTTTCTGTGTCTGTGAATTTGAGTGCCCTGGGTGCCTCATGGAAGTGAAATCTCACAGCGTTCACCCTTTTGTGACTGGCTTATCTCACTCAGTGTTAAGTTCTCAAGGTTCATCCATGTCGCATGTATCAGAATTTCTTTCCTTTTGAAGGCTGTACAAGCTGATGTTTTTAAAAAAAATTTTTGACGTGTATTTGTTTTTGAGAGACAGAGAGAGACAGAGTGTAAGCTGTGAAGGGGCAGAGAGAGAGGGAGACAGAATCCAAAGCAGGCTCCAGGCTCCAGGCTGTCAGCACAGAGCCCCACAGGGGGCTCAAACCCACAAACCACGAGCTCACGACCTAAGACGAAGTCATATACTTAACTGACTGAGCCCCCCAGGTGCCCCTGTATGTGCTGATGTTTAAACTGAGTGACTTATAAACAAAATTCCTGGAAACTGGCCTATTTTCATGCAGGACATTCTCCGTGCTTCCAGAGATAGGACTATATCTGTCACGGTCCTAATGGGGGCACTTGAAGAAACCACAGGTTTGGGAGTCAGAGAGACTCTAGTTGGAACCCCAGCCCCACAGCTACCAGCTACATGACTTTGAAGAAGTTATTTTACGTCTGTAGTCTCATGTGTATAAGACTCGGATAGTAATACGCACCTTATCATGATGTTAAGTGGGCCCCATGAGCTAAGGTTCATAGAGCCCTGAGCAGGCAGGTGGGGGAGGTTGGCTTGCTAAGGACTGGTTCTCCTTGTGATGTGCTGGCACCATTGCCAGTCTTGCTCCTGAGTCATTTGAGACAGAAGAGTGTCTTCTCTATAACGTTTCCTGTGGCAGTTGCCATATGAAGACATTCGCATATACAGACCACACGGGAGCTGTCCAATCCCTGCTCTGAATAGGGTTAACCTGTCTCCCTCCTGCACATTCGGAGAGAAGGGGCCAACATTATAGTTTTCATTAATTCTTTCAGTAAACATTTTTAAAGGACTTACTACGTGCTGGAGACCTTGAATGTCCTGGGGGGCACAGCAGTGAACAGCACAGACCTGGCCCTACGTGAAGGGAGGAGGCAGATACACTCGCAAAAAATAAGCCTATTTCCTGGGAGCGGTGGTGGGGTGCTCGGAAGAAGACAAGAGCAGAATAGCGGGACTGAGAGGAAGAAAGGGAGCAAGCAGATGGATGGGTGTCCAGGGGACACTACTGCAGGAGGTGATGTCTGAGCAGAGATTGGTGTGAAAAGGGGTGGGGGGCAAACCATGAAAAGTGCAGGGAAGTGTTCTGAGTAGAGGTGGGAGCAGTTCCAGAAGCCCCTGTGAGCTGGGCACAGCCCGAGGGCAGGAGACAGACCACACGGTCGTGGATGACAGAGCACAGGGCAGGGTGTAGGGAATAAAGCGTTGGGCAGGACGGAGGAAGGCTGTAGGTGCCACCGGTTAATATCAGTCGGCCCTTATTCACTACACTTTTAGTATCAGCCTTGTTGTGGACTGAATGTTTGTGTCCCCCCAAGAGTCCTGCTGGAGCTCTAACCCCCAGTGTGACAGTGTTGGGCACTGGCCCACTGGGAGGTGATTAGTGTTAGATGAGGTCTTGAAGATGGGGCTTCACGATGGGATTAGTGTCCTTTCAAGGAGAGGAAGAGAGACCAGAGTTCTCTCTTCCTCTCTCTAGGAGCCATCTGCAAGCCAAGAAGAGACCCCTTACCAGGAACCTGATCTGTCAGAGCCTTGACTGTGGACTTCCCACCCTCCAGACTGGGAGAAGTAACTGTTGGCTAAGCCCCAGTCTAGGGTATTTGTTTATGGCAGCCTGAGATGACAGAGACAAGTCTTTTGTCCCTGAGTGATGTGGATCACTTCTTAAGGCATACATCTTTTCCCATGACTCCTACCGACTCCGTAAACAAACACCTGCCTTTCAGTAAATGAGTGCCGCACTAGAGTGAGGGGGTCCAATACCCTCCCTACCCGTGGACAGGTACATTTGCCTGCCTGCTCACCTTGAAGAGTCTGGCCGGGTCAGCCCCAGGTGTGCATGGCCCATTCCTAGCCCCAACCGGAGCTGCCTCAGAAGCCATGTGCATTTACACTCAACCATCCAGTAGGTGTTGGACGGCCTTTTTGCTCATATGGTGCTTTTGGGAATCTGCCAGCATCAGGCAATTTGCTGGACATGTGGAGATTGCGATGTGCGGTGAAAGGCTGGTGGGCCGTGGCCTTGAGCAGACGGCAGTCATGACTGGTGCCAACATGTGACCAGCTGTAGCCATGCTGGAAGGCTGAGGCTGCTGCCGTTGGTTCTCTACTTTGTCCCTACTCATGAAATTGTTCTGGTGGGAAATAAATATATGGGGCGGCACCAGCACATGAAATATCGGACTGTCATTAAACAGTTTCACCACCCCTGTATTTGACAAGTATTTTTAATATTTAGAAATACATAATCTCTCATTAATCATCACGTGGTTAACAGTGAGATGGGCTCTTCTTCCTAGTGGATCAACATAATGAGGTAGAACATTATGGACTAAACATTATGGGACTTGAAATTTGGCAACTCTGCTAAAAGCGCATGTCACGAGGCCCATGAATATGTGAAGCATGTAAGAAATACACTTGTGTCCTATAGAGGAAACGTCAGTTCAGCTCTCCGTGCATCCAATGACCTCTTGTGGTTAATTGACATGCAATCGGTAGTTTCAGGTATCCACTCAGTGGCCCCGCGCTGGAGCTGGTCTGCCTGCCCACCGGCCCATAACACTAATCTCTCTGGTTAATAACTTGCAGTATGGGCCTCATTAATTCCGAGAACTTATCCCCATACAGTAGGCTTTAATCCTCTGTATTAGGATGTTGTAATTTGTCTCCTAACTGGGCATTTTCGCCTCTTTATTGCGTGGTGCATTTGGAATAGTGTTGTTTTCCAGCATTTTGCTTTTTGAGCAATCCATACTTCTATAGTCCTCACCCTGGGAGGGACTCCTCAGTTGTTTTGGGAGTCCTACTCTATCTTATGTTGAACGCTTTTGGGGACAGAATAGTCAGATTAATAATAATATTTGTAATCATCATCAAAACAAAACAGCTAATAGTTACCGAATGTGCATTATGTGCTAAGAATTATAAGCTGTTTCATTACATTAACTGACAGTTCTCACAAGAATCCCATGAGATAGGTATTCTTACCCACATTTTGCATATGTAGAACCACCAAAGTGATTCTGTTTCATTCATTTAGTGACGGAGCTGGGACCACAGTCCAACCAGGTGATCCATACAACTCCTAGAACTTACGTTGAAATGAACTCACTTGTAGACTAGCTTTGACCCCAAATCCACCCCATCATTGGCTGTTACAGAAAGGAGGACTTCATCTTACTTCTAGATCGGGAACTTAGGAACTGTACCTTCAGGCTATAATGGAAGTGTCTCTTAATTTTAAATAACTTCTTCTTTGTATATGGAAATATGGAATGGTGAGGTCTTTTTGAGGGTTGATGCTAGGTCTTCTTTCCTCTGTTAACCCCCGGAGTCAGCCGGGGTTAACCCGGGATGAAGCCAAAAATATTTTTGAACGAATGCTAGCCATTTTTTCAATGCTACAAAATTTTATACATCATTTTCTACCTATTGCTAGACATTGTCTCTCTCTATGTTTTTATTCAGTGTGTGAAAGCAGCAAAGCAGAATAAATTGTTGTATCATTTTGGAAGGAGAAGTAAAGAAATTGGAGGTCGTTTTGTAAAAAATAGATGTACCATCCAACTGCCATCAAAAAAATAATAGATGCATTCCAGGCCCCCTTGAAAAATACGTTGATGTGACAACCTGCCTGCAAGAGCTGACCCCATCGGAGGTCACAGAGACCCCTGAAACGAAGACCTGACCCCATCGGAGGTCACGGAGACCCCCGGAAGGAAGAGTTGTCTGGGTTGCAATAGTAAATTTTTAGATCCCAAATTTTGCTTTAAGAATATACCTAAAAAAAAAAATACATGATGTGTAAAGATAATGGCAAGTTCTCTTTTAGCAGAATGTGTTCTGATGAATATAGAAATCATTATGGATTCAGGAAATTATGATCTTTCATTTCCCTGTATCATAGTTGACCCAGGCAGAAGTCACCAGTGAATGCCAAAATCTCTGGGACAGGTTAATAGGGAATAAGATACCCACAAAATCTTGAGGTGTCCTCTCTTAAATTCTTACTAACTCAAAACAAAACAAAAATAAAATAAAATTACCTTTCTGATGGAGAGATCTAAGGAATGCTGCCTAACCAACTGGTCAGAGTCAGTCCCGTCAATGTTGGAACAAAATAAATGCTTCTTGATAGCATGGAATAACCAACCCAGCGCATTCTTTATGTAATATTATTGCCAAAAATGTTGATGTGAATCTAATCGTGAGAAAATAATCAGATGAGTCCAGGTTGTGGGGTTTTGTAGAATACTACTGTGCTAGTTTATAAAAATAAAACAAAAATAGTGTCAGCAGGAAAAATGAAACAATCTGGAAGACGGTGAGGTAGAGGAGGAAGATATATGAAGTTAAAAGAAATAAAATAGAAATAACAATGAATGCAAAACATTGTCCTTGATTGGTTTCTTGATCAAAAGAAATAGTTATAAAAACCCTGGGGGGAAATTAGGAAATTTCAATGGGGCTCTATATTCATGTTAACTATTGCAGGCGTTCTAGTGTAGGCAGAAGGTACAGTTTGTGGCGGTTTAGAAGAATGTCTTTACGAGGAAATTTGTGCTGAGTATTTGGAGTGGTGTTTGTATGCGACTTTCAGAGGGTTTAACAAAAGCAAGTTTGTGTGTATGTGTGTGCACATATACACGTATGTACAAATAGATGCACATATATACAGAGAAAGCGAGGGCATAAATGCAGTAAAATCGTCAGCAGTTCATGATGTCTACATATGTGGGTGTTCGTCGCTTTATCTATTCAGTTTTCCCTGAGCCTGGCAATTCTTCAAAATAAGAAGTGTTGGTGCAGGTGGGAGGAGATGATATCTGTGCACCCCGGGTGAAGCCGATTGTGGGACGTGTCAGGCTGTGGTATTCTGGTAATATCACCTGTCTCCTCTAAAACACCCCTTTTTTGGATGATGTATGTGTTCTGTTGCTTTGGGGGAGTGCAGAAGGGAGCATCCATTTGTGGCTTTTCCTTTCTCTGGGCCATAAATCTCCAGTGATCAGAGGAGAACGTTGGTGGGGAATGGCAGGCTCTGTGTGTAGTGTCTTCGGGAGCTGTGTCCTGTGCGAGACACAGGCTTGGGGGCCATTGCCTGGGTCAGTCCCTGCCTGGTGCCAGCATCTCCAGCATCTGGGTACATGTGGCCCTGTGTTTTCTAAGAAAGTGTTTTTCTTAGCTTCCTCTCTGGGCTTGGTGGGTATTGTGGCCATCACCTTCCAGAGGTGGAGGCGGGCAGAAGGTAAAGGCCCCTAGAAATCACACTGCTGTCCTCTGCAGAATTCTCTTTTCTGCTCTTGAGTGAATAAGTATTCCAAAGGAAGTGAGAGAGCTAACAGTGTGGTAGGGTCTCAAAATTTTGACACCCCCAATGACAAATGTGTTTGTATAACGATTAGCATGCACATGCATATATACGGGTTTGTGTGTGTATATATAGGCCCTACAAAAAACGGCGGGTGAAGTTTGTCGTTGGCGCCTAAGCTTCTGCTTTATTTCTCCAGACGGGTAATAATGCAATTACTCACATGTCACGTAAGACAAGGTGGCCCGTCTGATGAGCCAGGAAGGGAATCTGGAGGAAATTACTCGTGCAGGTATAAGCAAACCGGGTTTTTATGTCAACATGAGGGCTTTTTTCTTTGGGGAGCCCAGTCTTTCACACATTTTCTTTGCTGAAACAGCAGTGGAATGTACACATTTGACATGTAGATGACTGTAGGGGACTGTGCTAGCTCACAAGGGTCACCCTCCCCCGCGCCCCCCTCCCCGCCCACTGCTTGAAGCTGTTTGCAGAGGCGGAGTGTGGGGTGGTCCCTGGCCAGAGGGCAGATGTCCGGAGGCACATTCTGGATCGAGGGGCAGTGCTGACGAGCATCCTCAGGCAAACAATGGCTTCCCTGAGTTGAAAGTTCCTCACTGTTGAAACGGGATAACGAAAGGTGTGCCCAGTTCAGACTGTCCTTATCAAACTGTCAACTGAACTGTAAGGAACCGTTGAGGCCACCATGCAGACGGGCCTTTTTTGCAGGGATCTTCATTCTCCAAGTTCAGAGTTGTGTCCCATCTCTCTTTCCAATCAATAGGATAACCACAGTGACTAGCGGTGATGATGCTGACGATATCTACCAAAGTCTCACTGTGGGGCAACTCAGTGCTAAGTTCTCTTTGTCCATTGTTCCCTTTATCCATTGATAAGAGCAGACTCCGTAGTCACCTGCCTTCTTCACATTTTCCCTTCCTTTTCCACCCGTCGTGGGTGGCGTGTATTTCCATAGTCCTCTTGAAAATCTCAAACCTGCCAGACCGTAGAGGAGGGAGAATTATTAGCTCATCAGATTCAGTACATCCAAATGAACTTGGTGACAAAGTGGCACATAATTCACAAGCTACAATAATTATTAACATGGGACTGTTTCTGGCAAGGCCCAGAGTGAACAATCAGAAAACTATTAATGCAGTCTCAGGCTGAAGTTGAAAAGGTAAATGAGCAAATACTTGGAATTCTTATGTTATTGGCTTGAACTGTTGCCTTGCCTTTCTGAACTGAATACTTAGAGTCATAAAATACCTTAATTTCCTGTCCCTCACTCTGCTTCCTTTGGATTCTCCAATTAATGGAAGCACTCACATTTTGCTTTGTGTCTATTTTTAAAACATCATTTGGTACTAAAACATTTCCTGCAGATTGCTTTATAGGGCGTGCCGTTTATTCCTACATATCATATATAAAGACTTCTAGCTTGTTTTAATATACGAAACTTGTATGCACCACCAATAATTATATGAAAAGATACAATGGTACTTTCTTGCCTCCAAATGATTTATGACTCAGCTGTTTAAAAAGATGTTACTGAATTATTTAAAATAATACCCATTTCTTAGATCCATGAAAGGATTCTTCCCCTCCCCCACCCCCCATGAAAGGATTCTTAAATCTCCCTGGTGAGAGCCTGGCTTCACCCAGCATCCATGGGCATAATCCCTCAATGATCATTAAGTAGCTGTTTCACACCAGACACTCCCGCTTAGGACTTTATCCACATATCTCCTCTAATTGTCCCGTGTATTGTGTAATTGTCTTCATGTTACAGCTGAGACCACAGAGCATTGGCATGTGATGCTGGGACTCAAGTTCAGATGTCTGTCAGGGCAAAGACTGTTCCCTGTAATGACAGAGATTGTGGCATCCCCTGGCCTTTGGGAAGATCCTGATTTATGTCAGGAGGCAAGATGTAAAGACCTGAACCATTGAGGACAATTTAAAGCCTTATAACGTGAAATGGCATGAGCAGCAGATAGATGCGTGTCTCTTGGAGGAGGCAGCCACAGGGATCTGGAAGCATTCAGAGACCATTTGCTGGAGGGGACTAACCTTGGGCAGATGCATGAGTGCTGGAAGGGGTCTGGAAGAGTGGCCAGGAGTCGGATGTGGAGGTAATGGAGACTGGAAGGCCAGCGTCCAGATGAGGCAATGAAACCAGCTCACAGGGCCAATGAGCGCGAGATGAAAAGTCTTCTCAGACTGTATCACAGCACCTCCCTCTCCCACTCTGATTTATCATCCACTTTTAGGGAAACCCAGTAAGAATCAGATGAGCATGCCAATCGAATTTTATGTGCAAAAAATGGAAAACTGAGGTGACATTCTGAGTTATCACGGCTCATGCCTACGTTGTCACGTTGTTAACCAGGCACTGTCCATCACATGCTAGCTCTGCCTTCTACTTTGGAGATCTCCCCACCCCCCACCCCTCCACACTTGAGATGCATTCTCTGGTGTCACTCTCACAGCTGGCCAGTTTTTGTCAGGTTTTGCAGGGGAAGGCGGCAAAGCCGACAGGCATGGACCTGAGTCCCAGGTTGGATTCTGCCACCAGTTGCTGTGGCTTTGAGAAAGTTGTCCCATCTCTGGGACAAAAATCTCTCATGTGTCCCTTGAGATGCTACATACTCACATGTGAAGTTTAGATGAGATCCTGGTGGGCACAGGCCATGACATACCCACCATTATCATCTGCCCAGCGGGGATTAATCGACAGAGTTTAGCTCCCCTTTGATGGTACCTGTGTATAGACGAACTTGCTAGAATGGAAATGGAATCTTACATATGAACTGCCATCAGTGAGCATTTATAGAGGAAACAAGAAGAATGGTGTTTGATTACCCAGTAACCAGAGCCCTGAGGAATAGGCAGGCAGAGGTCTGGACACTCCAGCCTTTGAACACCAGCAGCTTTAACGAGAATGTTGGATGCTTTCAAGTAGAAAGCAGGAAGCACCATGTTAACCACATCTATTATTTTCCCTGATCATGGGCTGGTCTTCGTGGTATGATTCTTCCAGCAAAGCAATCCTTTATTGCAGAGTAACAGGATATATTCATGAAAAACGTTGCTCTTTCCAAATTCCTTGTTCAGTTTCTGTGGCCCTCTGAGATATTCTTAAAGTAATGGGTTGGGTTGGCTCGGCTCTGTCCTCCCTGATATGACAACCAGGATCATATTACTTAACTCTAAAATGGGTACTCTGAGGGTTTATATGTATATATGTAGCTTTTCCTTCATTGCAATAATTTATGATTCTCTGGTGTTTCCAGTGCCCCCTATTGACCCATAACATCATCACATAATAAATTCATTTCTACTGTGCTCCCCCATCACGTTTGCCTCTGTCTGTCTTTTCTGTGGCAATACCCACCCATTGGCCCCAACAGATCTTGATCTCATTGGGCATTATGGCAATGATGACATTACTTGATCCTTTACAGATGAGTATAGATGTTACATAGACCTTCCATGCCAACAGGCAACATTTCTAAAATTCCAGATTTTCACCAGATCATTCCGTGTCATGCACAAGGTAGGTTAAATCAGGATAAAAGGAGTAAAAATGTCACCAAACTAGAGAAATCATTGGAGAATCAAAGTAGTATTGGCTCAAAATATATGCCATTTGTTGGAGTATCCATGGAGCTCCTGCAGTACTGATCGGAGCTGCCCCTACTGGAAGAGCAGCCGCCCCTCCCTGTGAGAGACCCCTGGATGTCAGAATGCAGAGAGGCAAGCAGAGGGCCATGGAAAGGGCAGACACCCAAATACAGGAAGACTTGGGGCATCTGGGTGGCTCAGTAGGTTGAGAGCCCAACTCTTGATTTCGGCTCAGGTCACATCTCATGGTTCATGAGATTGAGCCCCACATCAGGCTCTGCGCTCACAGTGTGGAGCCTACTTGGGATTCTCTCTCTGCCCCTCTCTCCCCTCCTCCACTTGTGTTCTCTCTCTCTCAAACAAAATAAATAAACTTAAAAAAAAGGGAGAAGACCTAAGGATGGGAATTTGGGTAAGGTGGGTACGCATGCAGGAAGGAGAAACCATCATGGTGAGAAATAGCCCTGTTAGGTGAGGGTCTTGAGCAAGCGAGACAGAGGGCAGGATGTGGATCTGGAGGAGAACACAATCAAGAGGGTGAAAGAGTGGAAAGAAAAGAGAAAATGAACCTAAGAGACTTGGACTTCACACCATAGCTGTAAACCTAGGTCATTATTGGTCTTTGCAGCCCAGACACATTCTGAAAGTGACCTGCATCGTTCAGGAGGGGGCAGAACAAGGCTTAGAATGCGCTGGCTCTCCTGCCAAATCCAGAAACACAGTGTTACACTTCTTGCCCTCAGAGAGCCGAGAAACTAAAAGGAAGGGACAGTTTTAACACAACATCACAGGATTGTTGCTGTAAGATGAGGGTGGGAGGCTTTCTAACCCAATCTTGAGAGAGCTAGAGGCCTCTCCATAGAAATGTAAGCATCTAGTGGTGCCTGGGTGGATCAGTCGGTTAAGCATCCAAATTTGGCTCGGGTCATGATCTCACCGTTAGGCTTGGGTCATGATCTCGCCGTGTGTGGGTTGGAGCCCTGGGTCGGGCTCTGTGCTGACAGCTCGGAGCCAGGAGCCTGCTTCGGATTCTGTGCCTCCCTCTGTCTCTCTCTCTGCCCCTCCCCTGCGTGCGCGCTCTCTCTCAAAAATAAATATTTAAAAAAATTTTTTAAAGAAGAAATGTAAGCATCTAAGCCAAAGTTTAGAAGAAGGCTAGCTAGTCAAGTGAACAAGTCAAGGCCCAGGACGACCTTCTTTGCTCTAAGCTATGGAAGCAGCATCTTGAGAAGTGATGTGGCCAACCCAAAATGTAGTTCTTATAGCTTGCATTTAGGGTACAGGACTCTACCTGCCATTTATTTTGTCATATGAGTGAAGACAGCTCCCTTGTCAGCCCCCACATTGTCATGGCAGGAGGGAAGCGTGTGGTCCTTCCAGTCTTTTCCCTCCCCTTGTAGCCCAGCCCTCACGGAGCCCATTGCTTGTGGTATTGCCTTTGGTGTGGGCACATTTAGGCCTGTATCAGCTCCACAAGGAGCTCGTGACTAGCAACGCACAGGAATTTTTTGCATTGTGTGTTTCCTGTCTTTCTCTGATGCTCATTTTTTCCATCACTCTTGTCACCACCTGATACAGTTAAGCTCTGTGAGGGCAGGAATTGTCTACATTTCCCCCGACTCTTACATGCTTGGCACCTGCATGAGTGCATGGCTTGCCATGGGCACTCAAAAATGTGTGGGGTGAATGAGTTACAATGCTAAATTATTCCCTAAACCTTCTCCGGCCATATGTACATTCTCAGAACAGTTCTTTTGAGACTCTGAAGACAACAGTAATCTTCACACCCAGTAGTTGCCAAATTTAGATGAACATCAAAATGACTTGGAGCACATAACAATGTCTTAGTCTCCCCCCAAGATGCTTGGAGTCATTGCTTCTAGAAGTGGGACCCAGGGGTTTTATTTTTGACTCAGATGATACTTCACACTTGGAAACCACAGGTCTCTAGTCTGTCTTTCCCATTTTGCAAGGGAGAGACACAAGAGACAGAAAATGAGTCTCACATCCCTGCAAGTACTTCTGGGAAGACCTTCCCTCACACCCAAGCCAGTGAACTCTGCTTCCTTGCCCGTGTCTCACAGGAGCCTGGAGCAAGTGGTCCTCTCAATGGGTGGCTTGCAGTTGAGTTTTGAATAAGCTCATAAGGAAAATGCAGGCTTATGACTGGTAATGGTAACAGGAAGTTGATTCCAGGTGAGGAAAACATTTCTCTGCTGCCATTTAAGTAAAATGAAGATAGTAGGACCCAGATAATTTAATACAGTTTTCCATTGGTCAAAGGCTTACGTTTTATTTCTTGGTGATTTATTTCCTCCTCAAACATATTCTCCACTGCAAGTGATAGTCCCAGAGCCTGCTTCAGTTCCCAGAGAGCTTGGATTCTTTCTGGGCAGGAAGCCCACGGTGTCATTCAAGCTGGTTTGGAAAACTGGTTCAGGCTGATGGATAGTTGCTCCTTGGTGAGCACTCAGTCTCCACAAAGGTCACAGCACCCTCGCCTTTAGGATCTAATTTATGTAGAAGTGTTGGCAAAATATTTAGGAGGGCATTCTTGTGGATTTCAGCAATTCTAGAACAAGGGCAGGAAACAGGGAGGAGTGTGAACATCACGGTGATGTTGGCTACTCCACCTCATTACCAAGGGACCTCCCCCCACCGTGAGGCCCAGAGGTTAGATGGATGGTGTTACCTTCTCACATGATCACACCTTGACATCTAGATCGTTTCATTTCAGGCTCAGAACAGGAAGTTAGGAATTAATGAAATTGAGATGATTTCATCCACCCAGGATGTGTTATGATTTCAGGAAAATTAAATTCTCGTGCACGGCAGAGATCAGTGTTCTAGTAATTTCATGAAGTTATTTCACTCCCTTTGCACTTGAAAATTAGCCTTTTGTGTTTTGAGTCAAAAAGTAATATGAAAAAAATTGTTTTAATGTTTATTTTTGGAGGGAGGGCGGAGAGGGGCAGAGAGCCAGGGAGACAGAATCCGAAGCAGGCTCCAGGCTCGGAGCGGTCAGCACAGAGCCTGATGCGGGGCTTGAACTCACAGGCTGTGAGATCATGACCTCAGCCGAAGTTGGATGCTTAACCAACAGCCACCCAGGTGCACCCCCTCCCAAAATAATATATTTTAAAGTATTTGCGTGATGATTTATTTCAGTGCCTAACTACTTAGGAAAATCATGAGGGGTTTTCTCGTTTTCAAATTTATGAACTAGATAATATCTTGACCGCGCACGACATAGTACATTGATTTTCCTTGCATTCTGGCATTTCCCGAAATATAATTGGCAAGTTTATTCTTAGACAAAATCCATTTAATCAAAATTCTCATGGTAACTTTCCAAAGTAGCAGTTGAATGTTTCCTGAAAGGATTAAACACCTAAGCTTTGAAGCGGATGGTGATTATTACAAGAGCCAGGTTAATAGAAGTTGACTTAATTTCTAAACAGCGACATTACAAGAACCTTGTGAGAATAGCTGTTACTGCAAATATATATGTTGACAATGCGTGATCTCAAATAGTCTTCATTTTTCTTTTTGTTTTACTACGTGCTAGAAGGTATACATTCAATTGCACGCACAACGTAACTGTGGAAAGAAGCTAGAGTCTTTCACGTATTTAGTTGTCTATTCGGTAATTCAGCACATAATTGATGGAACACGTACCCGTGCCCATCACCCTAGAGGCACTTAGATCCACGTGAGAAGGTGGTAATCGACAAGTGAATAGGTATCAAGGAGAACTACAAAGAAAAATAGGGTGGGGGTCAAAGCATGACCTGGTGCCATGTCTACAAGGACGTCAGGAAAGACCTCTCACCTGAATGACGGGAAGGGGCCGTGGGTCACCTCCTGGAGCACCCGGGGCCGCAGTAAAGCTGAAGGTTTATTTTGAGAGAAACTGGAAGGCATCGAAGAGGTTCAATGATGGCGGCAACAAGAACTGCCTAAGCTTTATGTACCTGTCTCGATAAATTGTAAAACCTCCAGATCATGTAACGAGGGAATCATGTGCAGGGCAGGACCAGGCCTAGGAAATCACGTGAGCAAATAGTAGGTGAATAGTGAGCTTCAGAGAAGTGCTAACCAAGAGCGGGGCTGCCTCTATCCTTATCCTCCTCCTCTCTGGAAACGCCCACCCTCCCAGTGACTTTCTGGTTCAGGAGGAACCTGGCCCCCCTGCACATCTCCAAGTTTTACTCCCATGGTAAACCCGGCCTCCCTGACTCCTCCCATGACGCTGGCTCTGCCTTGCACCTTCTCCTCCCCCGTGGGGCCCAGAGTCTGAAACATGCAACCTGTCACCAAATTACAGATGATCCCAACACCTCCTTACGACGTGGCCTTTAGCTGGTGCACTTACCCCCTTATCCTCGCCTGTAAGGTTGTGGGGGGGGCACCTCATCGGATTCAACACGAAGATGCTTTATGGCTTTACAGGATGCAGTTAGCAGGTGCCAACCGTGAAGGGAAGGACGCTCCATAAGCCGTGGCTGCTTCTACAACTCTCCTGTTTTGGATCCTAATTCATCGGTGTGTTTTGTCTCATACACAGTATCACGTGTGCTGGTCCTACTCCGTGATAGAATCCTCAAGAACAGGAGACATGTCTTATAATCCCCTGTTTCTCCCAGTGCATTGGGCAGTGTGGGCCTTCAGTCCCCACTGGCTGGTCCGCTGATTGTTGGTCACCTCCGCCGTGGCCCTTCATGCCTTCTCCGTGCCGGCCTCTCCAGCCGGCAAGGTCAGGACACCACCAGAGGTCCCTGCATGCCAGATGTATGCCCCAGTTCCAGACCCTTCTAAGCCTCCACCGGGCGTTTCTCAGTATCTACAGACACTTCTCTGGATGTGTGTCATCCCAGAACAGGCTCCTCTTGATGCTGATTTCTCCTGAATTCTTAATTCTCAGAACACAGCCTCCATCAATCTGGCCTTCAGGTGAGAAACCTCTAATTCCTCCCTGGCCCTCAGACTTTCAGTATCTCCTGCCGCGCAAGTTCACCCGCTCCCAGACCGAGCCCCTGCCTCTAGGCACTCACTGGCCCCACTCACACATCTCAGCCAGAGCGTGTTGATAAGCACAGATGTTTGATCTTAAAAGTGGTGAGGCTCAGCGTGGGTGCTGCTGAAGGTAGGGTGGTGGCCAGAAGCCCAAGGTTTGACCTTGCCCTCCAGCACAGAGGCCGCCCTGGGGTGTGGCATCCCAGTGAGCAGGGGCCAGACGAGCCAGTGCCTCTGCCTCCTGACAGCCATCCTGCCACTGTTACACTAACAGAGGAGAGAAGACCAGCCATTTGTTAAAGCACTCGACATTCCACATCAGAAAATGTACTTTTTCCTATTCAACTAAAAGGTGGTTGCATGTGAGTAATTTCACCAGGACCCAGCTGAGCCAAAAAAACAAAACAAAACAAAACCCTCCATCAATCAACCTATTCCTTCCTTTATTAACCCCACTTCTTAAAAAAAAAAAAAAAGGGGGGGGGGGTGGCCGGGACAATAAAGCCGCCCCTGTGAGCGACTTCACGTGCTGGAGGGTCTCGACCGCTGTCGCCATGCACTCTGCAGCTGTGTTCTCGCTGTCGCTGGGAAGCAGTCTTGGGCCTCGAGCTGGTGAGGTCTTGGGTCGTCCAGGTCGAGTCTGGTCTTATTGACTTTAAGGGTTAAAGGTTGGACCCATCCACCTTAAGATTTTCAGTGGAAGGTTGAACCTGCATGGCCCTTCCTGTTGGTTCTCAGTTAATTAGAAAATTAAATTAACCACAACCCTCACTCCCAGAGCTTTCTGGTTAATTGACGTCTCACTGTATTTGGATTAGAGAAGACCCAGGAGGCACAGGTTATAATTGTGCCGAGTTAGAGAAGCGAGGGAAGGAGTCACAAACAATTCGCAGAAGAGTGGCGGGTCCGGGCCTCGGGAGACCCCAGCTGTGGGTCAGGAGCCGTTTACGGAGATCCAGGAGGTGAAAGTATCGTCCCCACTCGTTTGCATGCTTTCAGTCTACCTCTCAAATGTGAACGTTTTTATTCCTTCATTTTCTGTGGTCTCCCAGTCTGTGGACTGGACGTGATGACAGGTGTGCAGAACGCGGGACAGGCTAGCCTCCTGAGGGGCTGAAAGCCGCCGGGGCCGATGGCTTTAGATGGGGCATTTTCAGGCTTAAGGTAAAGCTTTAACTGTCCCACATGGAGAACGTCTGCCAGGAAGAGGATGGTCATCGGAATGCTTCGTGCTACAGCTGTGAGTGTGTTGGGGGACAGTTAGACTTCGCCTGCTTGCACTTGCCTTGGAAGGTTCCCGTGTGAACCCAGGCTGGCGTGTGGACCAAGCAGCGTTTATGACTCCTTGAAAACACAGATCGCTCATGGGGAGTGTGTGGCAAATAAAGAGCTTGCAGTTGTCATTCCGAGTCTTGTTATTCTTATCCGTGGACCCCGGGCTTTAGGGGAGGACGCAGGCGTGGGGCAGCTCAGAGCTGGCTCGTGCACAGGAATCCATTCCATTTTCATTTCTCCTTTAGGACCTGATAACTTTAGGTTTTACACTGATTGCTTTTTAAAAGTTCTTTTTTAAAATTATTTATTTTTTAATACGAAATTCATTGTCAAATTGGTTTCCATACAACACCCAGGGTTCATCCCAACAGGTGCCCTCCTCAATGCCCATCACCTGCTTTCCCCTCTCCCCCACCCCCCATCCACCCTCAGTTTATTCTCAGTTTTTAAGAGCCTCTTATGGTAGAAAGTTCTTATAGGGGCGCCTGGGTGGCGCAGTCAGTTAAGAGTCCAACTCTCGATCTCAGGTCATGATCCCAGAGTCATGGGATTGAGCCCCACGTTGGGCTCCCCGCTGAGTATGGGGCCTGCTTCGGATTCTCTCTCTCTGCCCCTCCCCTGCTCGCTCACACACACTCTCTCTCTCTCTCTCTCTCTCTCTCTCTCTCTCTCAAAAAAAAAAAAAAGTTCTTGTAACTTTTAGGTAAGAATATAATTTGCTGCCGAACTGATTGTTTTTAATATGCCTGATTTGGGTCTTCAGTCAAATAACAGCATAGATGCAAATAACAATGCCGTGATGGTGTGCACTCTGCTAACCAACTCACATGCATTATATTATTTTTTAATGTTTATTTAAGAGAAAGAGTGCTAGAGGGAAAGAGAGAGAGAATCCCAAGCACGCTCCACACTCAGCACGGCGCCCTACTTGGGGCTGGATCTCAAAACCACTAGATCATGACTTGAGCCAAATATCAGGAATCAGCCACTTAACTGACTGAGCCACCCAGGCACGTCCCGCCTTTTTAAAATGCATTGTATTCTTAATACTCAGAACACCTTGTGGGTAGGAGTTGCGATTACCCCCGCTCTGCGGAGGAGGACTGAGTCTCAGAGAGCTTTGGGGACCTGCTCACAGCAGCAAGCCAACAAGCGGCAGAACTGTGATTCAGATTCTGTCTGTCGAACCACAAGCCTGCCCTGTGACCGCTGCACTACAGTAGGGGAGAGACCCTCATTCCAGACCATCCAGGGCCCTTCTGCTTCCATGGTTGAGAGGGATGGAGGGAGGGAGGGAAAAAAGGACATTCCCCTTTTCCTATGCCTTTAGGGAGAAAAGGGGACTAGCCAGCACCTTGCTATGAACAGAGAAATGCTGTCAGCTGCTCCTATTCCAACAGGGATGACAGTGAGCCCTTTGTGGGGTACAGTGACAACTACGTGTTCCACGACCCTAAGTTTCCACTTGCTGATAGAGCACATGCAAAAAAATACTCATTTGTGCAGAGGCAGGACGTTATAATAAATGAGTAAGTGTTCAGGAGGCAAGAATGAAACAGGACCCACCTTTAGAATAATCGACTTATTGTAAAACACAATGAAGCCACTTCTGAAGATTTTTTTCCCTGACTCTCTAGCCACGAACATCAACTGAACATTAGCAATAGAGTGGCCGACCAGAATGATGGAAAATTTGCACGATGTTAAATTTTAGCCTGCATCTTATGAAAGTGGTAATAGAGCGGACAGTTTGCTGAGAAAGGAATAAAAAAGAATCACATTTCGGTTTTAATTCCTCATCCGTAAGTGTCATTAGAAAGAGAATTCTAGAGTCATCAACTTGATGGAAAATGATGTCCCCCCCCCAGAAGGTAATGTCTTTGTTATGAAATAGCACCTGCATTATTGAATAAAATATTACCCATGTTGTATGCAATGTGATTTCAGTGGAAGAAATTATAAGCGAATGACCCAGAATAAATCATATGCCACCACCACTGCATGCTGCTAATACCAAGATTAATTCTCTTCTGATGGGGAAGCTGCTCAAATTCTGATGGAAATGTTGGTGTTTCTGGGTTTCGAGTGAGTTCTAATGTATTTATTTTTAAGCACTCCTGAGATGCAGAGAAAAAGCTGGTCAGCAGGTGCACAATACATTCATTTGCTTTGTGCTGTCTGTGGGGGAGGAGAGTGACAGAGACGTCCTCTCCAATAAACAACGCTCTTTCTTCCCCCGCCTATTCTCCAACTATCTCTGGGTCTTGGTGCCTTTGGGCATTATAGCCAGACTTTGAGATAGAACAGTTTTAGAGGGAACATTTCGATGTAATCTTTCCCTGAATGTCCATTTCTAGATTTATATCCAACTGTTGTGATGCAACAAAACATAGGGCAGTTCTGGGCAAAGCTGTTAGCAAAAATCAGTGTGTTTGCCCTGGATTTGTGTGATGTGTCAGGTATGACACCGAGGGTGGCAATGACAATGGATTGGGACAGTATGTTGAGCATCGGGCACTTTGAGTGTCCAAGTTGTCAATCTTCCCAGCATTGCTATGATGTATTCATTATTACCCTCATCTTTTTATTTCAGTTTTTTATTTTAATACCAGTATAGGTAACATACAGTGTAATGTTAGTTTCAGGCGTACATGAATTCAGTGACTTTGTACATTGCTCAGTGCTCATCATGGTAACTGTGCTCTTAATCTCCTTCACCTGTTTCCCCCATGTCCCCACCTCTCTCCCCTCTGGTAATCATCAGTTCTCTGTAGTTAAGAGTCTGTTTCTTGGTTTGTCTCTCTCTTTTTTTCCTTTGCTCATTTGCTTTGCTTCTTAAATTCCACCTATGAGTGAAATCATACGATTTCTGTCTTTCTCTTATTTTGCTTAGCACCACACTCTCTAGCTCCATCCACGTTGTTGCAAATGGCAAGATTTCATTCTTTCCGATGGCTGAGTGATATTCCATTGTGTGTATTTATATCACATCTTATTTATCCGGTCACCAGTTGATGGACAGTTGGGCCCTTTCCATAGTTGGGCTGTTGTCGATAGCACTGCTATAAACATTGGGGCGCAGGTGCCCCTTAGAGTTAATGTCGTTATTAACCTCATCTTGAAATCCAAGGCAACTGAGGTGAGATCGCTTAAACAGCTCGCCTGAGATCTCTCAGTGTGTCAGTAACATGGACTGGATTCCATTCCCAGTGAAGCCAGCTCCCAAACTGTCCTGCTCACCTGCCCACACAGAGTTTCTCCCGTGGATGCGTCCATAAGGTGATGTAATGATTGGATCCCCAGTTTTCCTTTGCACTTCAAAGACTTTCTGAGCCATCTGAACACGCTCATATTTTGGCATCAGCATGATCACGGGAAGAAAACCATTGTCTCTCATCATCGTATTTTTTTCTCCTTTCTCTTTTATGATCATAATTTTCTCTCCTTCCCAAGTGAACGGACAGCCTTCGTTTCCCCCATCTTCTCTCTATTCTGGTGATGATGCTTTCGTCTTGCCGAGTGAAACACCCACTGCGAGCAGGAAATTAAGTGCATCAGTGCCTCCACGTGTCACTTGTCTGCCGGGTGTCAAATTCTGGTGTCACAGAGGCATAACTCTGTTGGGGAGAAAATTGTGTTTTGCAGAGCCCGTTCATTTATCACTTCTGCCTTGTAAGTTCCCTTCTTGAAACCAGCAAGACTCGGGCTCACGTGCAGGTCATTTTTATGTGGCACACTTGATTGCTTGGGAAGACACAGTTTAAAAGCACTTTCTTTAGAAGGAAGATACTCTTCACTCCAGGGTGAAATATTTCAACCAGATCCTTGGGAGTGCTTGTCTCTGAACCACTCACCTTGGTTGGGAGCTGCTCTAACAGGGTTTTGTTAATTGAATAGCATCTACCTTGATAATTAACGGTGAACGGAATGTTTAGGACTTCAGCCTAGAGTTGCTCTTTTCAGAAGTCTTTTTGGGGAGTGAGAACAAAAACAATACTCAAAACACATCTTTGAGTGCTGGAAATTCAAGAGAAACTGCACTATTTCTAAAGAGTCATTACCTTGCCTTTTTGGTTTTTTTTTTAAATTTTTTTAACATTTATTTATTTTTGAGACAGGGAGAGACAGAGCATGAACAGGGGAGGGTCAGAGAGAGGGAGACACAGAATCTGAAACAGGCTCCAGGCTCTGAGCTGTCAGCACAGAGCCCAACGCGGGGCTCGAACTCATGGACCGCGAGATCATGACCTGAGCCGAAGTCGGATGCTTAACCGACTGAGCCACCCAGGCGCCCCAAAGAGTCATTACCTTGCCTTTTTGAAAGAAGAGGAGGAGGAATCCTCTGTCTCTCCCAAGGAAAGTTTATTTCCCAGACAACCATGCCTGTTCTGGCTTTATTTGTGTCATCGATTTAGTTTAAATGCAGCTGTTGCACGCAGATGCAACCATGTGATGAAATGGCACCAGAATCCGGACATTTGGATTATTTCTCGAATACTTTCCTTACTGTTTTTTATAGTTATACTGAATACGTTGTGTAATTTTGCAAGGACTCCCATTATCGTTTCTGTACAATCCAGTCTTCCCTATTAACTTCACAAAATGGTCAGAAAGGTAAAAAGGAGTGGTGCCGTACTGGAACTTGGAGAAACGCAGCTCAAGTGCCACGTGTTACTTTAATTATACTTTTGCTACAGTCAACAAATACCGAGGAGTTGCATGAGCATTTCTGTTGAGGGCTTACTCTGGGCAAAGAAGTGCCTTCATCTTGTCGTAGAATTGTTTGCACACAAACGACTTGGGAGGATGTCGGGTGCTGCAGGGGGATTGAAGGTCCCGGAGGCCCAGGGGAGCGGAGGAAGGGAGGCCTCAGGTGCTGACTGCCTTCTGTTCCGCCAAGCTTTGGGGTGTGTGTGCGTTAAATGGCTTCTATCCAGGTGGAAGGTGGGGGTGCTTCGTGGAGAAGATTGAATTTTAAATTACCTGAATGAGAGATATAATTTAATAAGTTCTATAAGATATATGTTATGCATAGTGGTATATATCTTGAAAAGGGCCTTCAGGGAAGAGAGGATACCAAGAGCAAAGACGCAAGGATGCTGGGCCAGTCCGGAGGGGGCCGAATGGTTCAGCTTGAAGGGAGTGTAGGACATGTATATGGGAACAGGGTCAAGTCTTGCTAGAAAAAGGCATCTGTGGAGGGGGTGTGGGGGGGCTGCAGAGGGCTGTGCATGTTGTTGAAACATGAAGTAACAGGAAGAAAAGGAGCCAGGGGGTGGCATGATTATACAAGCAACAGTTCAGGTTATGCTGTATGTGCCCTGGCAAAACCAAAGCCCATGCACCCTCATTGGGGTGAATGCCCTCTGGGTCGCCCTGGCCAAGGCAGAGAGAGGTAGGTTTGATGAAGAGAAGTATCAGAGACGCAGCTCAGATTGCTCAGAGTCTCCCTGGGGGTGAAGTGGACATCCCTTGAAAGAGGGTGTGACCCTAGTATTTGCAGCATACATGAGGCAGCCATGTAGAAAGGAGGCTGGAGAGGACGTTCAAGCTTTGGAAATGTGTTTGGAAGGAATGTTTTTGTTCTATAGTCACCGAAATTACGAGCCCAAATGAGATCAGATAGGAAAAGAATTTTGAGAGAGAAGAGGGCTGAAAACGGATGGTCAGTGCCAGCAAAGGAGGAGGAAAAGGTACAGCCAGCTCCTTCCCTGGGTGGGTGACACTTCCAACCGCGAGAGGTGGTCAGGCTGAGTGAGAAATGCAAAGTCTCCCTCGGATTTCATGGGAGACTGAGATGCATTTGCAATGAGGTGTGATTCTCCAGGTTTTAGGTTCAATTTTGATCCTTTCATTTCCTCGAGTTTGATTTATTTCCTCCTCTGCACTCCTGAGCGTTTCTTCCTGGCAAAGAGCTCCCTGAACTCATTGCTCCTACATATTGATGGAACTCTGCTGGAAATAGATGCTCTCTGGAGTTGATGAGCGATCAGGTGCCCAGGGCCACATACTTGAGAATGGGGGGCGGGGGACGAGAACTGGGGGTCAGGGTGTCCCTGCTGAGGCTGCCGCATGTCTGTGCCACAGGGCGAGGAGCAGTGTGCTTCTTGGGGGCCCCAGCAGGTGTTGTGTGAGGGAAGCAAGTCCAGAGCTGGATAAGTGGTAGAAGATATGGGGTTTTATACTTTGTGTTTATTGATTGATCTGAGTGGCTAAATGAATATTCATTTTGCTTCCTGTTGACTCTGTTGTGTAAGAATCCAAGTAGAAAAGAGAAGCTTCTCTGAAGAACTCATTCTGTGCTGACTTGTGTTTGAATCTTCAAAGAGCACATCACTGGGAGGATTTCTTCCCATAACTAAATTCCAGAGAAGGATGGGGATACCTTAATGAGAATCCGTAGAAAGCAGATTTCATCGACTCACAGGCTACAGGAGCTAGAAAGGCTTTTAGAAGTCCTCTGGTGTTCTTGTCCAATTTTAAGATCAGGAAGCAAACTCAGAGAGGGGAATTGACTGCCGGCCCTGCATTTACCATCCACTTGAGACAAATGTGCTCCAGGGAGGGCAAAATGCACCCCCCACCCCCAGGTAAAGGAAGGTGGTGAGGGACAGAGTTCTCATTTGCCTGAGCCTTACAGCCTCTAGCACAGGTCGAGTCTTAATTTATGTTTGATAACAATTACCTGCTAACACCCCAAGGATTCCATACACGTAGCCTGGTCATCACTACTCCTGGTGAGTAAGCATGACAAGGATGAGGATTGAACCAGAATGCTGAAGTAAATGCACAATTAATTCCCAACATTAACCACAAAGGAAGGAAGGAAGGAAGGAAGGAAGGAAGGAAGGAAGGAAGGAAGGAAGGAAGGAAGGAAGGAGAAAGAGAAAGAGAAAAAGAAAAAGAAAAGCGGGGGAGGGAGAGAGAAGGAAGGGAGGGAGGAAGAGAAAGAAAGAGGAAGAAAGAGGGAGGGAGGAAGGAAAGAGGAAGGAGGGAGAGAGGGAAAGAAAAGAAAGAGGAAGAGGAAGAAAGAGGGAGGGAGGAAGGAATAGAGGGAGGGAGACAGGGAAAGAAGGAAAAAGGAAGGAAGGAAAGAAGGAGGGAAGGAAGGAAAAAAATCCTAATATTATGAGACCAAAAATTCATCTTGAACATTTTATGTCCAGATATAGTGAGACTTTATCACAACTGAATCTAGTAAATTTGGTTACTTGAAGTAGCCAGTTGAGTCTGGAGGACTTCACAAGTCACTTAAACTCTTAACTGTCCTTGACCAATGACCTGAAATCTGAAACACACTTTGTCTTCTGGAGAAGACAGTTCTAAACTGGAAGTCTCTAACTGGTCAGATTCTGAAAACATTTCCCCCCATGTATTTGTTATCTGTTGCTGCGTAACAAATTACCCCAAACCTCAGGGCCTCCTTGGAGGGGCAGACACATTGTATCTCCCAGTTTCCGAGAGCCAGGAATTTGGAGGCAGCTCAGACATTGTCATGAGGCTACACTGAAGCTGTGGGCCAGGGCTGTGTGGTCTCATCAGTGGACTGGGGCTGGAGGGCCTGCATCCAGGCTCGTTCACGAGGTGGGCTTCCCCCAGCACAGGGGGATCCACAAGAGAGTGTCCACCTAAAACAGAAACCACAGTGTATGTTATGATTTGATCTTGAAATTAGTGTGTTAGCCTTTGTTATATCCTATTGGTCACACAAGCCAGGTATGGTGTGTCGGGGGGGGGGGGGGACTACCGAGGCTGTGGGTACCAGGTAGTGGGGGATCCCGGATCATCTAGAGGCTGCCCCCACACCGATGTGCGGCTACGCTACTCTTTTTCTTTGGAGCCATCCAAGGAATCATTTCGCCCAATTTAAGGCTTCCATTAGTATGTGATATGGGTTCAGTTTAGAATAAAAAGGCAACTATCAGCCAGATGGACAGGCAAGGAATCACACCTACCTACAGAAAAAAAACATCTTCAGAGAGAGATACAGTTGCAGATAATTGTTTAGAAGCATGGGTAGGTATATATTTATCCATGCACATGTATATATACATGTTCTCATTTACTTTTCAGAAGCAACCATGTAAATTAGGAATCATTGTTCCCTGTCTTTACAGATGAGGAAATGGATTTGGAAAGTTGCATATCTTGCCCAGGGTCACACACCCATTAAATTATGTACCTCTGAGGTGCCTGGGTAGCTCAGTCGGTTAAGCATCTGACTCTTGATTAGGCTCAGGTCCTGACTTCACAGTTCGTGAGTTTGAGCCCCCCATCAGACTCTGCACTGACAGCATGTGGAGCCTACTTGGGATTCTCTCTCTCCTCTCTCTCTACCCCGCCTCCCCTCGCTCATGTTCAAGCATGCACTTTTCTCCATCTCTCTCTCTCTCTCAAAATAAATAAATAACTTTAAAAAATGTTTTTTAAATTACTTTGGCTATTCGGGATCTTTTGTGGTTCCGTACACATTTTAGGATTGCTTGTTCTAGCTTCGAGAAGAATGCTGGTGCAATTTTGATTGGGATTGCAATGAGTATGTAGATTGCTTTGGGTAGTATTGACATCTTAACAATATTTGTTCTTCCAGTGCATGAGCATGGAATGTTTTTCCATTTCTTTGTGTCTTTTTCCATTTTCTTCATAAGTTTTCTATAGTTTTCAGCAGCATACAGATCTTTACATCTTTGGTTAGGTTTATTCCTAGGTATTTTATGGTTCTTGGTACAATTATAAATGGGATCGATTTCTCAATTTCTCTTTCTGTTGCTTCATTATTGGTGTATAGAAATGCAACTGATTTCTGTACATTGATTTTGTACCCTGCGACTTTGCTGAATTCATGTATCACTTCTAGCAGCTTTTTCGTGGAGTCTTTCGGGATTTCTACATATGAGTATCGTGTCGTCTGCAAAAAGTGAAAGTTTGACTTCCTCCTTGCCAATTTGGATGCCTCTGATTTCGTTTTGTTGTCTGTAGCCCTTACTCCAGATCCAGAGAAAAAGGAAAACAGTATTAAATGGAAGCTCCCATAGCTTGCTTTTGGATAAATGTGTACCAAACTCAGTAAAGATTTTCTGTTTTAAATAACATGTTGTGAAGTGCATGGGATGGTTTTTTGCTTGTTTTTGCTTCTAGCTACAAATGAAAATAAAGATATTTCCTTTGTCAGTGTAGAAGTATTCTATATTCCTTTAGGAGAAGCATTAACCCCTTGTTTGCCATCTCTTAAAAAGCAGGAATGCTTGGGGTGCCTGGGTGGCTCGGTTAGTCAAGCGTCCACCTTCAGCTCAAGTCATGATCTCACAGTTCATGAGTTCAAGCCCCACATTGGACCTACTCTCAGGGCTAAGGCCACTTCGAATCCTCTCTCTCCCTCCTTCTCTCTTTGCCCCTCCCCTGCTTGTGCACGCACGTGTGCTCTGTCTCTCTGTCTCAAAAATAAACATTAAAAAAACCCAGGAATGTTTTCCAAGCTGAGAAAGGAATATATTAAACGCAAATGACAATTTTTGAGTAAGCTGGAGTGTGGGCAGTGTGGTTCCCACTCGAGCTTCTCAGGCTTGGTGAAATGTCACAATGTCTGTGCCAAGTTGGGCAGGCTGAGGGCGCTGAGCAGTGCTGCTCACGCTCTGGGGGGCATGGAGAAGGGGCCTGAACAGGCTCCGGGGGGCATGGAGAGGGGCCTGAACAGGCTCCAGGGGGTAGGACACACCATGGAACCCTGGGATCCACATGCTGGATTTGCATAACTCAGTTCACCTTCCCTACTTGTCAAAGCGAACATGGAAATGTTTTCCCTTTGTCTCCCAGAGGGAGATACTTCTGGAAAGTAATGTGAAGACGTGTACTTTGTGAACAGACTCATCTAACACACAGAGGAACTCGGTGTTTAGGAAAGCTCTGGTGCATACTGCTTCACAGAAGGAAGGGGCATCTGAAACCTGATGCATGAGGTCGGTGACATTTTGGCTGACGTTAACCTAGCTACTGGTACATTGAATTTTCTGAGAAATAGGTATAAAAAAATCTTATATTAATGCTGGCTACAGAGAAATCAGGAGGCATGCTCTGACATCTGCACAACACAGCAAAGCCCTTTGAGAAAATTCTGGGTTTTCTCACTCTCCTGAAGAAGGAAGCCACAAGTTTACCAATCAGCCTTTACATTTAAATTTCAAAACGATAAGTCTGCCATGTGGTTTCCATAAGGTTTTAAAAGCAGATAAATATCTTCTTTTACTAAACACACTTTGCAGTTTTGTTATGCTTTATGGCCCAACCTTTTCTTCAGTTATTTCACAATTTCATAGCTCTGACCCTGTGGGGAGTGGACACACACATGGACAGTGCGACTTGGCATTGAACACGAGCAGGTCAACTGGACGGTCTCGTGAAGGACACAATGGGTCAGGAGTAGACCTCCGGGCACGTTGTTCTCAAAGCATTCTCTTCAGACCAGCACCTTCAGCATCACCTGGGACCTTGTTGAAAGGTGAATTCTCAGGTTTCATGCCAGACTTCCTGAGTCAGAATGAGTCATTGTTACCCATTAGTACCTATTTGCACCACAGTTCTGCTGGAGCTTTCGCAGTCAGAGGAAGAGCAAGATGGATGCCGTAAGGTGCATGGAACACCTGTTGTAGTTTCTTTGGGCCATGAACACATGTCTGTTCCTGGGACAGAGAAGGACTGGGCAAACGTAAGGACTCTGTACACTCCTCATAAATGTCGCATGATTACCCACTAATAGCCCGGGCAAGCATCACCTTCCCCATCAGTGCCAAATCAGCCATTATTATTCTACCTCTCATCTTTGAGATGAACTCAGATCCCTAGTCTTTATGTGGAGTCCTATGTACCATTAATTTTCTCTGCTCACTCCAGGCAGATAGCAGACTCAGTACAGCGGACACATCTCGGGTGTCTGATGATTAGTTTTGCTTCCAACTTCTCCTCCAACTAGGATTCCTACCCACATTTCAGTTTCCGATTTGAGTGAAGATCCTTTGAGAATATTTCTCCAAAGATTTCGTTTTCTAAATGGCGTGTAACTCTTCCCTTGTACGGCAGTTAGTTGGCCTATCACCCTTCATTAAAAACAACAACAACATTCTATGCGTGTTATATCTTGACTGCTCCAATCTGGAAAAGTTTTGAGACAGACTCACATCTCAGATTTCTTTGTAACTTTTCAGTGTCCAGCCAACATTGAATAATAATCATTTATGGTGTTTATTTGATGCCCTTGATGTAGATATGGCTTTCCCCAACCATGATTTTTCCAGAATGTGCTTAAATGCATTCACTCTTGGTCCCTGACCACTCTCTGCATCTCCCAGCATTGTGCCTCTAACAGCATACCACAAATGTGCCGGTCAGGGAATGGTGGTTTTGGTTTGGTTGGCCCACATGGTTGTTTTTTCCTCTGAACCTCAATTTAAAAGCTGGTAAATTTCATGTACAAAGTGAAAGTTATGGCTTCCTTTGAGCTAGCTAAAGGTGCAGACCCCAAGCCTTCATTCCATAGGAATTGAGGGTTGTATGAATTCTAGGCTGTGACAGTTCCCAGGATGTTTTACTGTTCTCAGCATGGCTATTGAGTATCTGATAATCGTCACACATGCACTATTGATTTTCTTATGTTGAAGACAGTTCCTTCATAAGGACTTCCCAGTTCTTACTGTTGGCTCTCAACATACTACCTGTATCTGAGCAACCATGCACAAGATATTTAACCTTTCAGGTTCCCTTCTATAATCTGGGGGTAGGAAAGGTACCTAACTCCTAGGTTGTGAGGATTGATGGGTCAGCATCTACCAAGGACTTACAACAAGCCTGGCACATACTGAGTGCTCAGGAAGTTTGCTGTTATGTCTACGATTGTTCCTAGAGCTACTCACGGTAGCAGTGGTATCTACCAACAGTATCTACCAAGGTTCCTTTTCTAAGTAGAAAAAGTAAAAGGTGAATTAAGCAAGTCCTGTGCTTCAGGAAAAATGGGACAAAGCAAATTCCTTTTAAAAAGTAAAACATTTTCCTTACGTCTAATGTATAAATTGAGTGTTTTGGTATCGAGGGGACTATTAGCCAATTTCATCAGTTAGTTCCCTGCTTAGGTCTTTGTTAGACGGTGGTTGGAAAAGCAGGTCAGTTGTTTATTTCCTTGAGCCAAATCCTAGTACTAGGTTTGTATGGTTTGGGAGTTGTTTGTTTGATCTTTTAAATATAATCTTTTTTTTTAATTTGGGGATAATTTTAGATTTTTAGGAAGGTTGCAGAGACAGTCCAGAGAACCCTTGCATACCCGACTCCCAATCTTCCCATTGTTAACAGCTTACTTTTTGATGGCGCATTAGCCAAAACTAAGAATCTGAGATTAGTAAGTTACTATTAACTAAACAATAGACTTTACCAGCTTTTTCAGTAATGAGTACTTTGTGTTCTAGGATCCAGTCCTGAATCCACATTGCATTTGGTTGTCCTGCCTCCCCAGTGTCTTCTGACCTCTGACAGTTTCTCAGTCTTTCCTTGTTTTTCCTGACCCAGAGTCATTTGTTTATATCAGTATTGATAGAGCCTGACTCATTCCCCCAAATTTATACGTAGGAGTCCTATCCCCTGCACCTCAGAGTGTGACTATATTTGGAGATAGGGCCTTTAAAGAAGTAACTAAATTAAAAAGGTCATAAGGGGAGAGGCCTTAATCCAGTATGACGGGTGTCTTTAGAGGGAGAGGAGATCAGGGTGCAGATACACGGACAGAGGGACAACCATGTGAGGACACAGGAAGAAGATGGTGTCTACCTGCTGAGGAGAGAGGCCTCAGAAAGAATGAGCCCTGCCCACAGCCCGTTCTCAGATTTCTTGTGTCAGAAACTCAGAGGAAATACATTTCTGTTCTTTAAGCCGCTCAACCTGTGATACTCGTTATGTTTATTTTATACTTTTTGTTGTGTATTTTGTTGCTCAGATTGTCCCAAATTGCTCCTAATTGGTCACTGGAGCTCTTTCATGCTGGGTCCTGTGTTCCTTTGGCAGGTCCCTATGCTTTTGATATTTGAGCACTTCTTTTCCGGTACTACAAGGTGCTCTGGGCTCATTATGCGTTTTCCTTACCCTGGCCCTAGAATCAGGCATTTCCCCAAAGAGCACAGGTTCCTTTTATTCACAAATGGCATTTAGAAATAAAGATCTGCAGGCCCAGGTTTGGATCCTTTACCTGTGGCGCTAGCCTCAACTTACTAAGGTTCTGAAACAATACTAGCCAGGAGGCTTGGCTCATACCTGATAAAAAAAACAGGTTCTCCATGTTGGAACCATGGTCGCTCTCCAAGGTCCTGATTGTGAACAGCTTTCTAGTGCTGGGGAAGAGCAAGGAAAAAAAAATGTAGAAATATCACATTTCAGCACAGTAACAGTCATTCTGGGTTCACATTCTTGGTGCTAATAAAGGAAGGAAGATATAGCACTTGGGTGAACAAATTCAGGAGTCTTAGAATTTAACGAGTAGTGCCTGTCTCTTTGCAAATCCATCCCTTGAAGAGGTCAAGAGAGCCTCTTGAAAGAGAAAATATAAGGCGCTGTCCAAAATGTTATGTGTGAACAAAAATCACACGATTTCAGATTTGCCTAACACCATGTCTTCGTGATGACAGTTCAAGAGGAAATGTGCTAAAGCTCTGGTTTGAAGGGTTTAGTTTAGATATGCGCATTTCGTGACAGGTAAGATTAGAGGATTCTGTGGAAGCCAGTAATGAGGTTTACAGAGCTTCCTTTTAACTCCGCTAATAAACAAGTGCAATCTGGCTTAAATATCTGCTTGGGTTTAAAATAATTCAGATTCAATATTTCATTGGCCGTAAATGCTTTTTCATTGAAGCAGGCAAAATATCGAGTTTCTTTTGGTTCTGTGCACACATGCTTGATGGTATAAAACTTTGGGTAACCCATATTGTGACACACTATCCTTTTTTCCTGTTATCTTCCTAATGTTTTGATATCTGATGATGGGGTAGGAAGCAGTGCTTGTTATAATGAAATAACCAAACATTATTTTTCACTTAAGGACCTTCAATCAACAGATATTAAGAGCAAAATGGATTCTGCATTTTTACTACAGTGGATTTTTAACATTACTGCTAATAAGCATCCAAGTCCCATAGTGTGAGATATTTTGTTTCTTTCCTTTAAAAAAATTAAGTTTTGTGTTTTCCCTTAGAGCCTAATTCCTTTGCTAGATTAAAAAGCATTTAAAATAGTTGTTTAACACATGGAGAAAATATAGCAATTGTTGTAATTTTTTCTTTTTATGAAAAAATAAGTGCATTTGGCTCCTCGAGAAGATACAAAGTTTTATAGTTGGCTTTTAGGAATTAAGACATATATGTAAGACTTGCCTGAAGTGGTTTTGAGCTGAGAATGTCTTCTGCCCCAACCCCGTGAAAGTTCCCCTTAAAATCAGATACTTCTAGAAGTGGATATATTCCTGAGTGGTCACAGAGGTCACCCCCTCTCTGCTTTAGTTAAAACCGCCCCTCTATAGCCTTTATAAAGAGAACATTCATGGAAGTATAGCAGAAACATCCAAAGATGGCCATGTAACAGATCCTTCAATGCATTTTCCAGTTTTTAATAATTTTCATTACATCTGTCCTTCCCCTCAGTTGAAAAGTTAGCGTGGCTTTTCAGGTCTCCAGGAAATCTGAAATGATTCTTTCTGATCATTGGTGGCTAACCTGTGTATCATAATTAGTCCTCCAGAAGTTCAGCCACACAAGTTGAAGTCAGCTCTATAGACGGAGGCATTTATGAATACTGTTTTCCTCCAGCATTCATATTAGCTATTTAGTAAAAAAAATAAATAAAACATAAAAAATATTTTACGTTTGCTTTATAGGCCATCCTTAGCTTTGAAGCACCTGGTTCTATTGCCTGTGTAGAAAACAGTGACTCTGAATCATCTGCATTTGAGTAATTGTAACTCTCCAATTCTGGGGCTGATGATACCATTAGCTAGACTCTTGGAGCGAGTGCATCCTCACGCAGGCTGGCCTCAAGAACTCCTCTGATTCATCCTTTTCATATTCTGGAGAGCAGGTGTGTTCATCACTTGGGCTGCCGTAACAGAATGCTACAGACTGGATGGCTTAAACCAGAGAATTTATTTCCCAGAGTTGTGGTGTATGGAAGTCCAAGGTCAAAGTGCCAGGGGGTTGGCTTCCAGTGTGTCCTCTCTCCCTGGCTTGCTAATGGCTGCCTTCATGCCATGTCCTCACATGGCCTTCTCCTTGTGCTTGAGCTCTCCTGGCATCTCTCCTCTCTTGTGAGGACACCAGTCATATTGGAGCAAGGTCCCACCCTCATGACCTTATCTAACCTACATCACCTCCTACATGCAGACTTCCCAGTCTGTAAACACAGGCTCACTGGGTGTTAGGGCTTCAGCGTAGGAATTTTTTAAAATATAATTTATTGTCAAATTGGCTTCCATACAACACCCAGTGCTCATCCCAACAAGTGCCCTCCTCGATACCTATCACCCACTCCCCTCTCCCCCACCCCCCATCAACCCTCAGTTTGTCCTCTGTATTTAAGAGTCTCTTATGGTTTGCCTCCCTTCCTCAGCATAGGAGTTTTGAGGGACACAATTCGGTCCACAACACGCGGTGTTCAGTCACCTCAGTAAAAGCTTTATCTCCCAGTTTCCACCCTCTTCCCCCCGCCCCGACTCCTAGCTCCAAAGAAAGAGAACAACACGTTTTCTTACCTAAGAAATCGTGTATTTATTTATTATTTTCTTAATGTCTATTTATTTATTTTGAGAAAGAGCGAGAGAGCCAGGGAGGGACTGAGAGAGAGGGAGAGAGAGATAATCCCAAGCAGGCTCTGCACATCAGCACAGAGCCCAAGATGGGACCTCAAACTCATGGACCATGAGCTCCTGACCTGAGCCAAAATCAAGAGCCAGACACTTCACGCCCCATACATAAAGTATTCCATTTCTGTACTCACCTTATCCAGTGCAGCCCAGACAGGGTGGCTTCATTTCCCTACTCGATGACTTTGCCTGATTCTGTCCTGGCTTCTGCCCTGCCAAGGGCAGGTGAGCACATCACATGTGCTCACCAGTGTAGCCTGCTTGGTGCTCCTGCTGTGTTTCCTGCCCTAAAGTCTTTCATAACTTGATTCGATGTCTCACACATCCTCCAAACTACAAACACCTTCCTCATCTGAATTCTGCAGGTTGCCATTTTAGAAGGTTCAAAGGAGAGCCCAAGAAGCGTCACCTGCGAGTTTATTAGAAACGCAGACTCTCAGGCCCATCCCGGGATTCCTGAAAAAGAACCTCTGTTTTCACAAGATCGCGAGTCCTCGTGAACAGGAAAGTTTGAGCAATACTGCTGTAGACGGGTCCTCGCTATAAATAAAAAACAGCTACCCACGGGTCAGCCAGTCACTTGTGCTGTCATTAACTTTCCTCTCAATCTGTGCTCCTTAAATACACCGAGTCACATCGGCTTTTCCTCAAGGGACTCATTTCCCTAAACAGCGTATCTGGTATTCCTGCACCTACTAGCCTTTTCTTCAGTTCTTCAGAGATCTCAGGTCTGTTTCTGTGGAGACTGATGCATATTACAGGACTCTGTAGGATCGTAAGGTAACGTGTGGCCAATGGTAAGGCTGAAATACAAAGAGTAAGCTTGTGTATAGTCCATGGTTTGTGGTAATTTTCATTCAATAGCATTACCATTTATTTATCTGCTCTTTTGATTTTCTGGAGAAAAAATAAAGGTATTATTTGCATCCAGTTACCTGAGCTCGCACTTTAAGTATTTTTAGTTTTAGACATTTATTTTATAGTCAGTACACACATGGTTTTATAAATAAGGGCTTCAAATAGTAATCCCTCCTCTGTTTATTTTTTTTCATTGTTTACCATTGGACTTTGAGAAGTTGAATAAGGTTATGGGAGGCAAAAGCTTTCTTTGCAGTTGCTTAAAATATTCAGTAACCAATAATTTAAAATAATGGAAAACTAGGTCAAAATCCAAATGAGTATAAAGCGAATTTTCTCTTTTTTTTTTTCCACTAATACTGCATGCTGGTGAACCAAATACAAAGAGCCTACTTTCTCAGGAAAATGAATGCAAGGTTCTTCTAGCAATCGCAGATGCACTGCAAACACACTTTCTCAGCATTATGCTAGCTCAGAACTTTAAAAAAGATATCAGTGAGAAATGAGGCATTCAATTTGTAAATCATTTCATTTTTTTAAGCCATTTTGTCCATTAGTTTTATTAAGAGAAAAATGCTACCTTCTACCAGACGTTGTCGGACTCCATGGTGCGATAGCATCCCACGGCTTGCAAGGAACCATTTTATTTTATTTTTAAAGTGTATTTATTTATTTTTGAGAGAGAGAGAATGAGCATGAGCAGGGGAGGGACAAGAGAGAGAGGGAGAAAGAGAATCTCCACGCTGTCAGCAGAGAGCCCAAGGCAGGGCTCAGTCCCATGAACCAACCGTGAGATCATAACCTGAGCCAAGATCAAGAGTTGGACACTCAACCAACTGAGCCACCCAGGCACCTGCTCAAGGGACCATTTTAAAACTCTCTGATTTGCCATCAGTTTAATATTAGCTTCCCATTTTTTGAGTGGGCAATTCGGGCTAATACAAATATAGCTTAGGAATGCCACTACTCAAGACTAACAAAATTCAAGACACACCTGACAAAGTAGAAGGAAGAACTTTCCCATCAGAAAGAAAGAATTTTCAACTCTTGACTTTCCCTCCCATATCAGTTACATGGTATAATATAATTAAAACTAGAAAGGAAACTCTTCCTTCTGAGATACGTAGTTGCAATCAGTCTTCCCAAAACCTTTCTGTACTTAATCACCTTTATAAACCCTTTACTGGTTCTCTCCTTCCTGTAAGATAAAATCAGAATTCCTTGTCTTGATATTACAGCACTTTAAGCTGAACCCCACTCCCTAGCGCTGCCTTCCATCTCTCTCTCTACGCCCTTTACAAAGGCTTTCTTCCAAATAACCTGTATGGTATTTACCAAGTCTTACTCAGTCCTTCCTCGGAGCCTGGGTTAGTTATCTATTGCTGCAAGATAATCACTTCTAAGCCTGGTGGCTTACTAGGACATTAGCCCTTCATTATCTCTCAGTGTCTGTGGGTCAGGAAATTGGGAGTAGCTTGGCTACTTGGCTCTGACTTGACCTTGGCCTTGGCTGGGGCTGCAGTCTCCTCTGAGGGCTGGAGGACACACTTCTGGCCCATTCACTTGGCCAGCAGGTTAGTGGCAGCTCTTGGCTGGAGGCCTCTGTTCCTCTCCACAGGGCTTCTTGAGAGTTCTCCGGCTGCCTTCTTCCATAGGGAGTGATTCCAAAGGCCAGGATGCATGCTGCGATGGCCTTTATAATCAGCCTCAGAACTCACATCCTGTCATTTCCACCATATTCTGTAGGCCACACAGAGAGGTGATTTGAGACTGGAATTTGGAAGATCACACAAAGGAGGGGTGGGTCACGGGGGCCATCTTGGATGATGGCCACCACAGAGCCATTCTCAATCTGGCCGCACTCACCCTGTGCCACCTCTCCCCTCCTCCTCTCTGGACCTTCCTGACCCGCCCTGGATCAAATGAAACCCTCCAGCACATCCCATGCATACCAATCAGGCAGTGGGTACTGCCTTCACATGAAGATTCGCCTCTCTAGATGAATTACACTGTAAGTAAATCACTTAAGGGCAAAGTTCTAACTCTTAGAATACCCTTCATGTGATAGGTATTAATAAAGATTTCCATAATCTTCATTACCTATAATTAAGAAGGTGAATCTGCTGTGTACAATACATTCAAAACCTTTGACACTATTTATCTTGGCTAAGGTTAATTTGCATTCCTCACACATCTTTAAATTTGGTGTTACGAGTCACTATACTGCAACTGTGCCAAATTATCTGGGGAACCAGTCGGATACTGCCAACTCTCTAGGTTGTGAAATCTCAGGCATGCGTGTTGATGGGAAGCTGATGTCGCATTAAGGTCCTGCTCCCTCAACAATGTGCTGCAAGTCCCTGAGCAATCTCAGTTCCCTTCTGAATCACTACAAGAAGATTACATGAAACTCAGTATGATCTTGGTGTTAGGTGTCAGTCTAGTAGTCGAACCATTATACGTGTGTGTGTGCAAGCAGGGGAGTGGCAGTGAGAGGGGGACAGAGGATCTGAAGCAGGCTCTGTGCTGACAACAGAGTGCCCGATGTGGGGCTCAAACTCATGAACCACGAGATCGTGACCTGAGCCAAAGTTGGACACTCAAGGATTGAGCCACCCAGGTGCCCCAAATCATTAGAATTATAAATCCATGAGCGGTGGTACAGGGCAGACATCTGTCATCTAGAACATTCTCTTCCCTGGCAAGGCTAGAGAAGCACGTTTTCAGTATTAGAGATGCTGAGCCATTTTGCCGATTAGAGGTTTTATCTTTTGGATTGAGTTTGACATCTCTACCGCATCCAAAAGCCACAGTGATTTCGGATTAAGCGAGGCCAAGAATGGATTGGTGGGCTTGAACTGGAACATGTGTCTCTCTCCTGCCCTCAAAGGCTTCATTTGGGAGTTTTGTAACTCTTTTGGGAGAAACATCCCCATGGCTATTTTGAAGCTGAATTCTAGCTTGTCAACATAGTTAGCTTGTGTTTATAGTTAATAATTTGAATAAATAACAGTCAGACTGGATGATAGAAATGCCATTTTCTTGCTCTCGTGTGCAGACAGTGACTTGAATGGGCCCCAGGAAATGCTTCCAGATGGAGCTTCTGGGAGGTATGTGGTTCTCCTGTGTCTTTTTGTATGCAGACAATTAATATGCAAAATGTCTTGAGCAGTTCATTTCTCAAGTGGGTCCAACAGGCTCCTTAAAGTCCTGTTGACAGTGTCCACCCACCTACCAGCACCTTTCCAGTTATGGATTAAGAGTCAGTTATGACCCAGGTCATGTTCTGATACAGTCCGAACCACTGGAGGCTGACCCAAATGATCCTTTTCTGTATATGTCTTCAGAATGTACAGCCTTGTGAACGGATGTGAATGAGGCAAAGCCAAGCTGCCCAAGCTACCGGATTTCGGGATAGTCTCCCACTGGTTATCTTCCAGACTGGCTCAGTGACCCCTAGATTTCCGTCATTCTGACTGTTTTCTTTGTGGTTATCAGCCTTCCCCAACTTTCTTCTGCATATAGCTCACCCAGGGACGTTATTAAAGCACCGATTCTGTTTCTGTAGACCTGGTGTGAAGGCCTCATATGATGCCCATCCCTGCAGGTGTCAGAACACATAAACCCCTACAGAAGTAATTCCCGGATGTTTGCCAGTTGAAAATTATGTCTCCGCTCCCTCAGGCTCCAACCACCGATCCAAGACCGATCCCTGAGCTACAACCCGAGTGGCTGACTTCTCCCTTCGGTTTGTGCCTCCCCACCTCCCACCCACCCCACTTCTGGACACAAAGAAGGAGAAAGCAGATTTCACCTTCTTTATTCCCTGTTTTGGGCAACGGCTCCAGCACCTTTCGACCCTGCATAGTTAAACACGGCATTCATTTTATCCTCTGTCCAGCCCTCTCCCCGCGTGTGGCTTCTGTCCTGTGGGTGATGGCCAGGTGCACACCCTCCTCCCTGCTGCCACATCCACACCAGGACAACCTCAGCCCCTCTTGCGGAAGGTGGCTCCTTTTCCCATCACTCTTCGCTCTCTGGCTCTTGCCCTGATGATGGGTTAGTATCGCTTCTCTCATTTAGGCTCCCTGAGAGGTTCCCACGGCCAAAACCCTTGTTCGTGAAGGCAGCTGGCTTCCCACTTACCGTCCTCACCACAGTCTGTGACCCAACTATGTGGGGATATGTACTCTTCAGTGAGGTCCCCCTTGTTTTGAGCACATAGTGTTAGTGCAGGGCAGAACTCAGCCCCCCGCTGAGGCTCTGCATAAACTTCCGCTCCCTACCGGAAGGCTTCCATAGCCACACCACCACCACTGCAGATGCAGGATTTAGGGCCTCAGCTGGGGGGCATCGGGGTGGAGGGGAGAGCTGCCGGGGGGCACCTACCCCATGGCCTACCCCACACACATCCCCCTGTCCTGCTGATTCTTTCCTTCTCCTGGAAGTGACAGGAGCCAGCAGCTGGAAGGAGGACCGTGGGCAGACGCCATCCTGCTGAAGAGTGAAGAGCCCTGGAATTCTGGGGCAGCGTGTGTGTAAAAGTTTGCCAGCTCTGGAGCTACAGAAACCCAGATTTGAAGTCAGATTCTACCAGTTGCTAGGGATGTGACTTCGGGTGCTCACTCTGTGGTCCTTGCCCTCAGGTCCCACAGCCGAGAGTGCAGTGCTAGGAAAGTGCAGACCTCCGTGGGTCTAGCCCTCAGGAGACCTTGCAGCTTCTGTCCTGTGTCCCCATCAGGCTCTCCTGCACATGGCTTTCTAAAAGTCACTTCACACCTTTGAATGGCAGTATCTAGACCTGTGAAGAGAGGGAATTGGACTAAATCATCTATTCATCGGGGGTCCAAAACTTTGTTCTGTATGGACTGTAAACTAATACATTAAATTTAGAGGATGCCACAGGTTGTGGGCCAATCTAGCCAGTTCGGTCAAACAGATCATTAGAAGCAACACGGATCCAGTTTGCACTTACAGCACTGCTCTGCGTCACACATGGTACAATGGCCCCAGTGCCCTGCACGTAGCTGGCACTCAGGAAGTATTTGTTTAATGTTTGAAATAACTAGCTGTATCAGTCACAGCCCCAGGAAATAGATGGCACGTTCTAAATGGGTGTTTGAAGAGCTGTAATGGAGTGACCGTTTAGGAACGGGCAGGGTAGGAGAAAGCGATAATGAAAACTGGTGAAGCATTCTGGGGCTAGAATAGAGGGAGGGGACCTAGCACCCTGCAGCCAGGGAATAAATACCCTGACCTCTCTCCCTGACTTTCTGGTCTCCTGGTAGAACCTCCCACTGGCCAAACCCAACTAAAACCGAGAGCACTAGGAAATGAGGTTGAGGCTGGCCATTGAGGTCAGCCTTCTGGGGCTGGCACAGAAAGGCAGGAGAAGGGTGCAGTGGATCCTGAAGAGAAAAGGGAGAACGTGTGGCAAACCAGAGGTTTGCAGGTGCACGTGAAAGTACATGGCGTGGGGGGTTGGGGCAGGGGTGGGCGGGATCTAGAATATTCTGTTTGCTTTGGGACGCTTTCCCACAGGCATAAGAAATTACTGCCTATGTTTGTCTATTCCAGTGAAGTTAATGGGGTTAGGTAGTAAAGGTAATGATTATCTTCAAGATACAAATTTTCACTCATCAGTGCCAGGTCAGGTCTGATCATGATCAGCACATTTTGGATGGATGGACTGGATCGTGGGGGTGAGGCCCGGGATGGAGGGGGCATGGGAGGCGGCAAGAGAATGGCTAGGGGGTGGGCTTTGGCTGAGTTAGGATTGGCCTCAGGGACACAGCGATGGCAAGACTAGAGTGATGGCCAGGGAGTAGCAGACCAAGAGGATGGGTCTGGAGCAGAGTTCCCCACGGGCTTGCAGTGAGGAGCCACTATTTTGCAGTCTCATCCAAGACCTCAGCATGCCTTGGTTTTGATGACGAGGAGACTTGTAGCTTCTCTAAGCCCAGCATCTCAGGGGGAAGCACTGCCTGCTGCTGGTCGTCAGCCTGTTGAAGGATCACCTGCTAAGATGGTATAATTGTCATCAGTGTGATTTTCAAAAATGCACGCACTCCACAATCTCATGTCAAAGGTAAACAAAGCCAGCCCCTAGTTAGAGTGGTAAGGGCAGGTTTTCAGCAGCGGTAACTGCTGCAATAGGGAAACGAGGCCAGTGTGAACTGCACTCAGCTTGGATCTGTGCAGAGGTGATTGGGCATTTTGTAACGGGACAAAGAGGAAGTGGGGAGGGAGGCGAGCCGGACACAAGTAGAGACAGGGAAGTAAGGAAAATCACAAAGGGTTGGGCAGTGCAAATGCCATCGGGCCAGCTGTATTTGCTAACTGGAAGCTATCCACGTTAGGGTTCTGCCCTCCCACGGACACTGGGGGACAGAGGCTGTGTCCACAGGTGTTGGTAACTGTGTTAGCGTTTGTTCAAGTCTTTTGCGGCCAAGGTTGACACCTACCAGAGAAGAGGCTTAGAGGAGCCTGGCTGGACTTGACCCTTTGGTCAAGAGGTCTTTGTCACCTGCTGTTTTTTATTAGGAAAGCATTTAGGTACTTGAATAGCTAAATAAAGAATATAGAAAAAAAATGCAACAAAACTGTTGTCAAAGAACAATTTTGCCGGTAATGTGCATCTTGGTGATGATTAATGAAATGGGAAATTGTGAGATGCCTCCCTTAATCTTTACCTTTACAAATTAGTTGTATTTTGCAGCCGGGCTGAGGCTTTTGACTACATTGTTTAAAAGCCAAGTATGAAGAGAACTATTGATTGTGAGTTTATTTTCTATTCAAAAATCCAGGAAGCAAAATAGGTTATTCAAAAGTGATGATGAAATGTTTCCAAACTTTACACAAATGCCTTCAATGGTAGGAAAAGTGAGAGTTACATCCAGGAAATAATAGAGTCCAAGAAAAGTGGAGAATTTGCTCGTCCCTGATTGCATAGACTCATTGTAGAATTTATTTTATGGTCTTTTGCTTTCTCTCTCTCTCTCTCTCTCTCTCTCTCTCTCTCTCTCTCTCTCTCTCTCTGTGTGTGTGTGTGTGTGTGTGTGTGTGTGTGTGTGTTTTATATGGAAGGAAGATAATCACATTTCCCACCAGTGTGGACACATATAAAAGTTTTAGAGCTCATCCAACCAGACTGTAAAAATAATGATATTCTCTCCTATGATCTTCTGTCTTGCACACCACTGGAAAGACACAGTGAGTGTGTGCCATTGGCCTAGAAACCTCTCCGCATTAAAGACACGATATTTGTCTCAACTCACACAGATCTGTTTTTTAGGTTAAGGTTGCAGCCGATGAAAAGAGGAAGTTTTCCAAAGAAAATCCCTAGGTGGTGCATTAGTTTTCTACTGCACCTGTAACAAATTACCACAGATTTAGTGACTCAAAATAATACACATTTATTATCTCACATTCCGAAAGTCCGAAGTCTGAAATGTGTCTCACTTGGCTCAAACTCATTGTGTTTGCAGGGCTGTGCTCCTTCTGGAGGCTCCAGGGGAGAATCTGTTTTCTTGTCTTTTCTAGCTTCTGGAGGCACTTGCCTTCCTTGGCCAGTGACCCTTCCATCCTCAAAGCCAACAGTGGCCATTGAGCCTATCACTGACACCAACTCTCCACCCCTCCCTCCTCCCTCATTTATGGACCCTAGGATTACATTGGGCCCACCAGGATAGCACAGGCCAGGATACCCTTCCTAGTTTAAGGTCGTTTGATTAGAAACATTCGTTCCACCTATTGCCCCACTGCCCCTTTGCCATGTAACATAGCTCGCAAGTTCCAGGAAGTAGAATGCAGACATCTTTGGGGGACCAGTAGTCTGCCTACCCCCAGGGAAAATGGGAATTACAATGAAGTGATTTTCCTCCAGTGTAGTTCTGTGACAGCCTGTGGAGGGACCCATCTCACACCAAGTTCTGCTTTATAATCGTGATACGTGATGGTAGGATGCTTATCAGTGCACAGAGAACCAGATTAGGAATTCGGATGGATGCTGGATCTAGTAGTTGCCACTTGACAACTGTGTGATGTTAAGCAAATCTACTGACGCTTAAAAGAACGTTTTTCTGTTGGTCTCCTCATTTGTAAAGTAAGGGTTATGTCCTCTCTGTCGTCCCTTTGAGAGTCCTCCAAGTTCAAGGTCTCCCTGTGGGTGAGGTGAAGGTCCTGAGGGGTAATTTCTTGGTCATGGTTATTGTGTTCTCGTTGATGTGTTATTATCTCGGGTGCCCATGCCGTTTCATGCACATTTAAAGTTAATTATTTCTGTATCGTGTAATTAAATATAGATGGATTCTAGCTTAAGTTGTCAGATGGACGACTTACTCTTTCCTTAAGCAAATTGATAGACTCTCTCACTCAAACCTGCCCCCTGCCTCAAACAAGTCATTGTGTTGTCCTGGGGGTTGATTCGTGGTCTTATTACCAAAGGATCAGATATGGATTTTAACAGACCGCAGTCATACACGTTGGGTGCCTTCCAGAAATGGATTGAAAAGTGTTCTTATTTTTCATCCTAAACCCCTTGAGGATAACACTGAACAGAAATTGGTAACCCCTAAAATAGATTTGAACTGGTAAAAAGAGCTGTCAATATTGAGACATAAACGTTTTAGGCTTAGCTTAGGCTGAGTCTCCTGAACTCGGGAAATCCTGAACCCACTTCCCTTCAGGAGCTCAGCCACCCAGCTCTGAACACTACCCTGGTTCGGGCTCCGTGGCACATCTGTCACAATTTGGGGAGACATTAGTCTTGTCCTGATGTGGGCTTGCCAGCGGTGGGTGCATCCAGGAGTGTGGTGAGCTCAAGTGGCCGCAACCTCTTCCTCCTCGTTCATCTCTAGGTTTGTTTGAAAACAATCGTGTGTATTTTTAAACACTGGTTGACAATGAGTTTAAGTGTTACAGAGCTAAAACAAAAGATGAGATTTTACTACAAAAAACTTAGATGCTATTTTAGGTTGGACTCAGCTGCCGTGCTGCTGCAGAGAGCTGAAATCCTGGATGTATCGGGCCAGATCCCATTTTCCATGCCATCTTTCCATGACAGTCACTGGTGTCACCCTCTTCTTGAGCTCTTCATCCAGCATAAATCTGGCCAGCGGGAGACTATCCAAGCCACAAGTTTAACATGTGTTTTTTTTATTACAGTATGGAGTAGGGGGTGGAAAACCAACCACTTAGCTGTAGGACCACTGGCATCTATGTTCAAAAAAGAACTTTTACAATAAAACCTTTTAGTTCTTTACTTGGTTGAGGGCCTACCAAATACAATTTTGTGGGAATCTGATGAGTTACAGTGATGGCGTGGCATGACCTCAGAGGAGAGCACAGTTCTGCAGTAGAAACAGTGAAATGTAGGAAATCCTGTGTTGGTCTCATTCCATGCTGGCCATACTTCTTTTGATGGGGACACGTCTCAGCCTTTCTGGAAGGTTATGGTCAGGACATGTGGTTGGCGGGCTTCTGCAGTGTGTGGTCCCTGCACACCCTTCACTGTCTTGGTCCAGAGACACACAAAGGAAGAGTGTCGTAGGGTCAAGGTTGTACCGCTCTGGCTCCTTGGTCATGGGAGGAAGTGTTGGAGAGACATGTGAAGCCATTGAGAGCTGATTTTGGAAAAACATCAGCTAAGTGGGTTATTTGAAAAATGGAGCCATGGGGCACCTGGGTGGCTCAGGTTAGGCGTCCAACTTCAGCTCAGGTCATGATCTCACGTTTCCTGAGTTTGAGCCCTGCATAGGGCTCTCTGCTGTCAGTACAGAGCCCACGTCGGATCCTCTGTCCCCCTCTCTCTCTGCCCCTCCCCCATGCTTGTGCTCTCTCCCTCCCTCTGTCTCAAAATAAATAAATAAACTTAAGATTTTTTAAAAAGGAAAAATAGAGCCATAAACACTGAAAAAAAATGTGTGAATAGATCGTCGTTGAACACAAAATTCCGAGAGAATCGTTACCTGTACTAGCAGTTGAATTTGTTTGTTAGGAGAGTAATAAGTGAGATTGACCAAAAAATTCTTCTAGTAATGCTCTTAATTCATGGTTTAACACTAGGTTTATTTTAATCAGAAATTATTTTGGTAAAGGTCTCTATGCACATGAAAACAGCAACAAAGGTCATTACTAATATTGTAAACAATTTTATTTGTAGCCTCATTTTCATTTCGTTTTCCCCTCTATCTGTCTTCCTTAAGTGGGAGGTGTTGACATGGACACATGCATTGTCATCTTTATCATTAATGTTCTCGAGGGAGAAGTGCGTTCTGTGTTGTTTTATATTTGAAATGGTTTTGAAGAGTCTGGAGATGAACTAAAATTCACATGCTTTCGACAGTAGTTTTGGGGTGATAAATTTAAGCATTATCTCTTAGGTTTTACTTGTAGCTGAGATATTGATGGATGTGTCCTCTCTATTCTGTGGGGTTCATTCATCCTTCCTTCTTTCCTCTCTCTCTCTCCTTCTTAGAAATAAAGTCCTTTTAGAAGCTAAATAATATTGTACTCAAAAGGTCCCGTGATTTGAAAACAACTTCAAGCCTTCAGAAGAGGTTGACCTCGGTTGAAGCATGTTGCCCATGCTAACCTTAATACTGCACATCAGTCTTAGCAAAAGTATTGTAAACATCTACGTATTTTAATTTGGTCATTAGACATTGGTTTTCATCAATAACAGAATTGAAGTAAAACCTACTCTTCTTCTCGAGCTCACATTCACATCAATGCTAATTCATCTTTTGTTTTTTCTGGGTGACTCTTACATGAGGGTCTCTTATGTCTTCGATTGTAAGCTGTCCCAGGAAGGAAACCACTTGTCCCTTGCTTCTGTGGCCATTGTGGAACCCCAAACAGCAGACTGTAATACCAGACACTCATTCAGTGTTGGAATAAACAGGATAACCAGGGGTGGCTTTTTGAAGAGTTGATTTGCAACTCTTTGCAAGAGTTGATCTTGATTTGCAAGATCAAACAAGCAGAATATTTATAAAGCAGACCTTAGATGTGCGTGGTATGGAAACTCTAAATCAGTTGCTGTATCTTTTAATCTAAACTATGAGCATTTTGTATCATATTAATACTATGGCCAAGTAAAGTCACGTAAAAGAAGCCTCAATAAATGTATAGCTCTGTGTTGCCAAGTTTGAATGAATGATTTGGCAAATGACAGAGGCAGTGGAGAATTTGGCATAACTTCTGTTGAGATAATTTTGTTGAAAGTTGGAGAGTATGAATTCTTCATAGAATTTCACAAAATACTTAGAATATTGAAAAGAAACCTTGAAGTCAGAACTCAGCTGTGACTGTTGGCCTCTAGAGATAGAAAACTCAGCCTGAATTTTTATGGATTCAGAACACCCCCTTTTTAGCAGAGCACTCCTAAAACAAATTAGACGTTTTGCTAATACAGAGTGAGTGAGTATTCACAGAAGCATTGCACTCTAAAGCTAGAAATAATTCTCAAGAATATCTAGCCTGTTTCCCCAGATGACAGAGTCAAAAAACATGATTTAGGTCTCAAAGATGTGGCCTCAGTTGCCTTTTGGCTGCCTCACATCTGTGTGACCTTGAGCACATCACTTAACCTCTCTGAGCTTCAAGTTCCGAATCCATAAGATAAGGATAATTTGTCTTACCCTTGTTTCGATCAAATGGAATGGGTTCTATGAAATCCATTTGAGATTGTCAGTAGGATCCAAGCAGGAGCAGATTAAGGCCTTCTCTGAAAATTTAGCCACACAGCTATAGAGTGGCCAGCTGGGCCTGGCACCCAGCTCTGCAAGGCCCAGCTGTTTGCACACCCCTCTGCGTGTTGAAAAGCCACAGTGACTCTGCTGCTTGGACGTTGGAGGGTTCCCGCGGTAGATGGTGCCTCTCTAACTCGTCTTTTCTGAGGGACGGCCATGTGCTACGACTCCCTTCTGTAACCCGTTCAAGAGACTTCATGCCATGAAGTGCTAAAGCCGATAAGGTGGGTTCACACCCGTGTGGTAACATGGGTGCTGTTTACATGCATGTGATCAGAAGACGCAGACTTGTCATAGACACGCGGAAATGAGTTCCACAGTCCATAGTCACAGACGAGACAGTGTCGACCCGACAGCCCAGAGCCCCTCCCGGAAGCAGGTGGACACCGATGTAGGGTGGCAGCTCCCGCCATCTGGAGAACGTCTACCTCTCTCTCAGGTGACGAAGAGCATCACGGGCAACTTACGTCACATGTGCGAACAGTGGCAGGGCCGTCGGGTGGCTTGGCCTGTCCTGTCGGCAGACCTGGCGTTTATTAATGTCCCCACCAGCACGGAAGGGGTTCTGGCCAGTGCTGTCTGGTTTCTGGAGTTCAGGCCGTCCTTTCTGACAGAAAAGTATGAATTCTTCATAGAATTTCACAAAATACTTAGAATATTATTGAAAAGAAACTTTGAAGTCAGAAATCAGCTGTGACTGTTGGCCTCTAGAGATAGAAAAATCAGCCTAAATTTTTATGGATTCTGAACACCCCCTTTTTAGCAGAGCACCCCTAAAACAAATTAGACCTCCAGGCCCCAGGCTGTGTCCAGCTCCAGGCCCTGGGCTGCGCCCACCTCCAGGCCCCAGGCTGTGCCCACCTCTAGGCCCCAGCTGTGCCCACCTCTGGCCCTGGCTGTGCCCACCTCCAGGCCCCGGCTGTGCCCACCTCCAGGCCCCGGCTGTGCCCACCTCCAGCCCCATCTGCCCACCTCTGGCCCCGGCTGTGCCCACCTCCAGCCCCATCTGCCCACCTCTGGCCCCGGCTGTGCCCACCTTCAGCCCCGTCTGCCCACCTCTGGCCCCAGCTGTGCCCACCTCCAGGCCCCAGCTGTGCCCACCTCCAGGCCCCGGCTGTGCCCACCTCCAGCCCCATCTGCCCACCTCTGGCCCCAGCCGTGCCCACCTCCAGGCCCCAGCTGTGCCCACCTCTTGCCCCCAGCTGTGCCCGCCTCCAGGCCCCGGCTGTGCCCACAGCCTCCGACCCTCAAACAGCCTGCTGCATCTCCCCTGTGGACCGATGAGCTTTTCTGGGAGCGGACAGCGCTCCGCTGTCAGGTCAGGTGACTGAGGTAGGTCGTGCAGGAAGCGTCAGCACTGTGGAGTGGCCATGCTATGTTCACGTTAGTGTCTACAGCAGAGGCGCACTGTGGTACTGTGCTCATACGGTGACATGTGTCATGGGCACTACCCACGGATCACCTCCCCTGCAGCAGGCCCTCCAGACCCTCCCTACGTGTTGCCTGTCACCCTCACTTCCGTGTGGCCAGGTGTCTCAGCCCCGCGCACCGCCTAGAAAGCCGAGCCCCTGAGTGCAATGTGCCATCACTGTAGGATCTGAGTGTTTGGGGTGCTGAGATCTAACTGCCACAGTGACAGCATTTGGAGCTGGGCCCTCTGTGTGTGATTGTGCCCTTATTAGAAGAGGCCAGGCGGCTGGCTTCCCCAGGCCTTGCCGTGGTGAGGGCACAGTGGGAAGTGGCTGTGTGTGAGCTTCAAAGCTGGCTTTAACTCCAGCTGTGCTGGTGCTGTGATCCCAGGCTCACGGGCTCCAGAACCTCGAGAAGGAAGTGTCTGTGTGTAAGCCCCCGTCTGTAATACTTTGGGCTCCTGGGTGGCTCAGTTAAGCATCGGACTTAGCTCAGGGCAGGATCTCGCAGTTGGTGAGTTCAAGCCTCGCATCAGGCTCTCTGCTGTCAGCACAGACCCCACTTCAGACCCTCTGTCCCCCTCTCTGCCCCTCCCCTGCTCATGCACGTGTGCGCTCTCTCTCTCAAAAATAAAAAATAGCAACAACAGGTTTTTAAATTAATTTATTTAAATTCAAGTTAGTTGACATACAGTGTAGTATCAGTCCCAGGAGTAGAAGCCAGTGATTCATCCCTTACATACGACATCCAGGGCTCATGCCAACAAGTGCCCTCCTCAGTGCCCATCACCCATCTAGCCCATACCCCCACCCCTACCTCCCCTCCAGCAGCCCTCAGTGTGTTCTCTGTATTTAAGAGCCTCTTATGTTTGCCTCCCTCTCTGTTTTTATCTTATTTCATTTTTCCTTCCCTTCCACTACAGTCGTCTCTTTTGTTTCTTAAATTCCACATATGAGGGAAATCATATGGCATTTGTCTTTCTCTGACTGACTTAATTTCGCTTAGCATAATACATTCTAGTTCCATCCACAATGTTGCAAATGCCAAGATTTCATTCTTTTTATCGTCGAGTAATATTCCATTGTGTATATAAACCACATCGTCTTTATCCGTTCATCCATCAATGGACATTTGGGCTCTTTCCATACTTTGGCTATTGTCGATAGTGCTGCTATAAACATGGGGGTGCATGTGTCCCTTAGAAACAGCACACCTGTATCCCTTGGATAAATGCCTAGTAGTGCAATTGCTGGGTCGTAGGGTAGTTCTGTTTTTAATTTTTTGAGGAACCTCCATACTGTTTTCCAGAGCAGCTGCCCCAGTTTGCATTCCCACCAGCAGTGCAGAAGTGTTCCCCCTTTCTCTGCATCCTCATCAACATCCGTTGTTGCCTGAGCTGTTCATTTTAGCCATTCTGACAGGCGTGAGGTGGTATCTCAGTGTGGCTTTGACTTGTGTTTCCCTGATGATGAGTGGCGTTGAGCACCTTTTCATGTGTCTGTCAGCCATCTGGATGTCTGCTTTGGAAAAGTGTCTATTCATGTCTTCTGCCCATTTCTTCACTGGATTATTTGGTTTTTGGGTGTTGAGTTTGATAACTCAAACAACAAGTACCAAAAAACAAGTACCACACAACAGATTTCTGTTGTGCGAGCTCCCAGTCTATGATACTTTATTATAGCAGCCCAAACGACCAACGTGGTCACTTAAGTACCAAAGATACAGTTAAATCTTTTCCATTCAGGAAACAAGTATTGAGTGTCAAACACGTGAAAACGCCCCGGGCCCTGGTCCTGCGATGATGGGTCCTAATGCGGTCCTGTCCCCAAGGTGTGTGCTCTCAGTAGCACTCGGGAGGAGACGAGCCACCACATTTCAAGACGAGGAGACATACCTCAAGAGGGAAGTGCTGTCAAAATCCTATGGGAAATAACAGGAAAGAAAGTGTGTTATTCCAGGGATGAGGATGGCGGGGGGCGGGCAGGGACGTCTGCACTGGGCTGTGAAGAGGAGGCAGGTTTGACCATGTGGAGATGAGAAAGAAAGTTTGCCAAGGTTTGCAGGAGCCACACCCGTTCCCAGGAAAGGAGGGTACTCTGAGGACAGCTCCCAAGGATGCTGCTTGCTAGGGCCAGGGACATCAGGTGGGAATGTCCACACGTGCCCTACATATATGCACGGGTGCAGGTACCCAACATATATGCATGGGTGTGGGTACCCTACATATATATATGCAGGGGTGCAGGCAGCACGTGTGGGAGGGAGGGAGCCTGCGCTCCACTCGGGGCTGCTGCAGCAAGCCTGGGGCCCCTCAGCTCCCCTCCTGCCCTCTTCTGGGGCCCCCCAGGAGGAGCCCTACCCAGCAGAGATCACTCAGGCAACTCTTTGATGCCACTCGCTCCAGTGTTCTCGCATGGTTTCTGTAGTCAGCACGTGGCATCAGGCTCTGTTTTTCTTCCTTCTTTTTAGAATCAGTTCCTTGCAGTTGGTACTTAGGACCCTCCATTTCTCCCAGAGTCTGCCCAATGACCCAGGCTCCAGCTCCCTGCAGCTCTGTGCTCTGCATTTGCAGGCTACACCCGTCCGCTCCTGCGTCCCGCTCTCCATCCCCGCTAGAAACTGGATCTCATCCGGTACAGACACTTGGCCTCTCCACCCTGCCACTTGCCTGGGAAGGAAAAGTGGGGGTAGTAATAGGCAAGTGTCTACGTGTGGTAGTTTCTGTTGTCCAAGTAATTCAAAGAAGTGAATCATTAAAAATGATAGTCAAAGCAGTTTATCTTTTCAGGCTAATGTGCAATGATATTTCTTAAATCTGCTTTTAAGTGATTGGGTTCTGGTGAATTCCAGGCACTAAGTTGGCTGGTTTTTTGTAACAGGTGTCATTGGATGTTCCCCTTAAAGTTGGTGTTTTACAAGAATACAGCGTCCACACTTCCTGGTAGGGAATGTTGATGCCCCCACTTGACCACGGCCACTGTTCATTGGTACAGATATTACAGCTCTGAGTGACTTGCTTGACGTATCACTCAACATTTTGGGGGGGGGGGGACAGGACTATGTTGGGATGATGCGGTAATCTTTTATAAGATACTCTCCTTTCTTGACATCAGCCTAGAACTTGGTCGTATTTAGAGGAACAGCCTTTTCGCAGCTGCAATGGATTTGACAATCCATTTGAGTTTCGTTGTTCTTAGTTCTTCATTTACCAGTAGGTTCTAGCCGATTGTAGTGCTCACGTATGCTGAGCTTGGTTTTGAACTTTGGTTTGCAGCAGCATACAAGACACAAGAGTGGGCTGTCATAAGATAGAGCGAGTTCTCTGCTTGGTAATGGAGTCAGTCAGTCATGCAGGTTATTTGTGACGAGGGGGAGAAGTCCACGGGTGCGAGCTGCTTCGTACCAAAGGTGCATGGACACCGAGGGTGAAGGGAGCTAGTCAACGGGCAGGCTTTTGGCACTGGCCCCGTGTAAGAGTGCCAGCCAGAATTCCCCTTGGGCGTGTTTCCAGACCATTCTCTAATAGGCCCGTGAAGAGAGTTTTGCATTTGAAAAACTGCCGTCACAAACCCTTAATTTTCATGCAGTTGTAAAGTGTTGCGGAGAATGTAGATTTGCGGTTGGGATATCAGTCACGTGTGGACGATCCTGCTGATATTTCTAATAGGTAGAAACCATTTGCGCCTCTTAACATGCTAATGTCCTGAGCAGGAAGGTCAGCTTTCCTTAAAACCTCTTCAGTTAGCAGTAACCGTCCGAAAAACTATTAAGGTTTCTCATCTGCTAGAGGGACGCACCAGTCAGGAAAGTCGAACGTCTCTTAGGAGTCTCGAACGAAGCAATGTCCAACTGTCAAGGATGTCACTGAGTACTTGCAGCAGCGAGTACAGACCCCATGACAGACGTGAGAACCTTCACACGTGTGACGGGAGTGTTGAAGGTCACGTACGCGTACGGACTGTTCGCTGCCACTATGTGAGACTGCTGCGGTGTAAGCAAGACTTTCAGGCTGTGTATTTTAAGGGATTAAAGAAAAGTGCATTTTAATCAATCAGTAAAGCAATTCTTCGTTTAGGATCTATATGAAAGGCTGTATGTGGCGCTTTGGGACAAGGTTCCCTGGAGGAACTTGCTCTTTAATCGTAAAGCGCACGATCTCTGCTAAGGGCTACTCGGGTGACACGGTCGATAAATGCTGCATCATCTCACTGTAGGTGTCGCAAACTTCCTGGACACTGTGTCAGTCAGGGGCATGGCAGGAGACGAGTCCAACTCAGGGGGCCTTCCAGAGACGGTCAGGTACCCTGCGCGCAGTGTGGCACCTGCAGGCCTGTGACGCGGTGGCAGGTCGCCCCACCCCCAAAGTCCAGGCCGTTGGCCTCACCCAGTAGATTGTTCCTCCTGCGCCTTTGGGGTCCGTGTGCTTCACACTCTGCTGGTACCTGACCTTCTCTCCAGGTCTCCCCTCCGTGCATTTCACGTTCATTTCTTTCTGTTTCTGCTCTCTTCCCCCACCTTTTATTCTGAGCTGCTCACCTGGGCTGTGCAGGGGTGTGGTTGAGAGCTTAGCATTTGCTAATCAAAGTGCTTCTGTCTTCCGATCTGCAAAGTAAGCCTTCAGAGAAATGATGAACTCCCCACCGGATATTTGTGTGTCTCCAGCGTTTTTGATCAGCGCTCGTGTAGACTCTGAAACTTCTCGTCTGCTGTTGCTTTGTGCTCTTGGCTGTTCCAGAGGGGAGAGGCTTTCATTTAAGTCTTGGATTCCGGGGCTACTAACAGCTTGTGAGAGAGAAACAGAGGCAGAGAGAGAGAACCCCCTGCGTGTTCCTATGAGTCACCCCCACAGACGGCACCAGGGCCGACCCTTCCGGTAAGTTCTCTAGCGGCGACTGGCTTCGCTGGTGCTTCGTCATGTGACCATCTACATAAGGCAGGGACCACGCAGAGTGGTGCTTTCCGCCTGGGTCCACTCTCAGGTTTCTTAGGCCAGTTGCCATCTTTGTTGTGTTTTTAGTGCCTTTATGAAAAAACAAGAGCCGCTAATGAGGAAGATTAAGGAAATGAGCCAGTAAAACAGAAATGGGGATGTGCACCCAACGGGCTGACGTGATGAATATCGATGGCCATGTGTCAGTTGCTAAACGTTATTTAAAACTTGTTCTCGCCGTCTTCAAGTCATGTGTTGTCCTCCAGAATATGGAAATACAATGATTAGAAGGCTGTTTTACCATCCTGAGATACATGCACCATTGGTCTTGTAATTTGTTGCTACCTTTTCCTTATAGTAAATGGTCCATGATACATAAAAGAAATTTATGTCAGAACTTTTCATGGTGAATAAATATTAGAAAGAAAATACATTTAGACAATAGACTGGAGCAGCGGGATGGGGATCCCGTGCTCAGGTTTGCGTAGTTTATTTTCTCCTGATAATTTGGACACTTGCTATGTGAATATTTTACCTTTTAGGGTACTTGAGTCCACCTTGTCCCAGTAATCGATACATTTTAAGGCACAGTGGGAGAAGTAACCAATCCCGGGCTTTCTCCGTGCCCTTTTCCTGATGTCAACAAACACGTTGAAAACTTAACGCCTGCCTTCTTCTAGAAGTTATTAGAGGTGGCCTGCAGCATCCTCCAGTGACGTCTTGTTGCATTTTGGACGAAACACAAACTACGCGGCGCTGTCTACAAGGCAGGTGCAGCGTTAGGGCTGCTTTCCCTGCGCCTGCGTCACGTGACTCTGCACCAGGTCTCACGCCCGCCTCACGGTGCTCCCCCAAATGGAAACCCTTCCCGGCTATTCACCTGGCTAGCTCCTGCACATCCTTCGAGAACCTGAAAGTAAATCCCACTTCCTCAGAGAGCCCGGGCCTCCCCCTTGGTCCCCAATCAAAGCTGGTACCCATCGCATCACTATACCCTCTGTAGCACCCCGATTGGCTGGGCACAGAGCTCATCCCAGGGTGGCACTCCAGTGGCCTGACGTCTCTCCCTCCTGCTGGAGTGAGTGCGGGGGAAGTAGCCCTTTCCTTCACTCCTGGCCCGCGCCTGCCACCGCAGTTACCGTGCACCCCACATGGTCAACGTTTGCCACTGTGAAATGTACGACGCAGAAACTCCATAACGTGTAAGCCTGTAACCTGAAACAGCCCCGTAACCTCTCTCTGGGTGGAGAGAGAGCGTACTGCCCTGCACCTTGCCCCTGCCTTCCATTTGGCACCCCCCTCCCCTAAGTGCTGCAGCATGCTGCATTTGACGGAAATTCCTTTGTTGTTCATCTTCTTAGACTTCAGCGTGAACCCTGTACTGATAGTGAGGTTTGCCCCGCGTTCAGTTTTTTTGGTTTGTTTTTTTGGTTTGTTTTTTGGTTTTTTTGGCCCTGCGTTTGCTGCTCTCTACAACCTAGGACCATCAGTTTTACATGGATGAAATAAATCATGATATATTCTTCGGTGTCTGACACTTACAATCGTATCTGTGAGGTTCGGTCGTGCTGTGCACGTGTGCGGATGGATGTTTTTCTATTGACGTGAAACGTTCCGCTACATGGCGTAGTGGCAACATAAAGACTTCCCGCAAAATGTCTGCATCCCCAACTTCAGAACCTGTACGTGTGTTAGGTTACACATCAGAGGGATGAAACTTGCGGGTGCAATATAGACTGCTAATCGGTTACGTTTCTGTGGCTAATACCTTCGCTGATGCTGTATGTCTTTCCATGAGACTGCACTCTGCGATAATGCCGTTTTTGATGGCAGAAAGAGCTGGTAAATACGGATCTGCTGAATATATCCGATTCTAGGCCAGCTGTAGTTTAAAAACACTAGAGCTTTGGGGTGCCTGGATGGCTCAGTCAGTTAAGCATCTGACTCTTGATCTCCGTTCAGGTCACGATCTCACGGTTTGTGAGTTCAAACCCCACACTGGGCTCTGATGGCACGGAGTCTGCTTGGTATTCTTTCTTCTCTCTGCCCCTCCCCTCCTTGTGTTCTCTGTCTCTCAAAATAAATAAGTAAACTTAAAAAAAAAACAAAAACAAAACAAAAAACCTTAGGGGCGCCTGGGTTACTCAGTCGGTTAAGCGTCCGGCTTCAGCTCAGCTCATGATCTCCCAGTTCATGGGTTCGAGCCCTACGTCAGGCTCTGTGCTGACAGCTCGGAGCCTGGAGCCTGCTTTGGATTCTGTGTTTCCCTCTCTCTCTGCTCCTCCCCCACTCACACTCTGCCTCTCTCTCAAAGATAAACATTAAAAAATTAAAACTTTAAAAAAAATTTTTTTAAAAACTTAAAAAATACTGGAGCTTTGTTTTTGAGTAATTTGATACCTAAAATAGCGACTGCCTCTTCAAGACTCTCATGAACATGATGTTGTACCAACTGTCTTGGCTACCATTTGCTCTAGTGTCTTGAACTAGCCCCCTCCTGTCACAGAGGGGGCTGCACTCCACTGCTGATATATGGTGACAGGTGTAGATCCTTGAGGATCGCTTGAGGTCATCACTATATTTCACTCAGGATTTTGCTGTAAAGATAACTATAGTAGTGGAAGAACGGAGCTTTTCAAATAAAATCACATGTCAAATTAGTAAATTGATTATTTTGAAATTATAAACCCAGTGAGTAGTTTCAATCTTCACCTTCACCTGGGTTTTGAGTGGAGGTTTGGCCAGAATGTGCCACAGACCCTGGAGCCTGGAGCGTGTGACTTCATGAGTGAGCACAAGTGCCTTCTTGGAAACGGACACTGGCAGGAGTTTGCACCGCCAGACCGGGCATCGCTGCATCCCGCGTGTTCAGCTTCTTTGTTCCCAAGTTTTAGAGAAGGACTCAAACTAGATAAAATATCTCCTAAAGAAATAGAAATGTCTTATTAAATCTAAGGGAAAAATTCATTCATGCCTCAGGAGGAAAATTAAGTCAAGAAATGGAAAACCAGGGGCACCTGGGTGGCTCAGTCGGTTAAGCGTCCAACTTCAGGTCATGATCTCGCGGTTTGTGAGTTCGAGCCCCGCGTCGGGCTCTGTGCTGATGGCTTGGAACCTGGAGCCTGCTTCACAGTCTGTGTCTCCTTCTCTCTCTGCCCCTCCTCCACTCGTGCTCGCACACGCTCTCTCTCTAAAATAAGTAAACGTTAAAAAATAAAAAGAAATGGAAAACCAGTAGGGACCCCCTTTATGTGTCTCTTGTCTCTGCTTCTCCACCTCTCCCATTCCTACTTCTCATAAACCTGCTCTATTTCCTTCTGAATCCATATCCCACGCAGAAATGGGCGCTCCCCCTACGCTCATCTGATCTCATGTTTCGTGACAGCCAGCAAGAATAAATCCAAAGAGTTGGATCCCCCACCTGAGACCCTCGAGTGGACTTCTGACCCAGGCTGGGCCACCCCCGTGGTGGAGGAGGAGAGAGGAGGGCTCGCGGTGCAGAAACGCGGCTCTGGCCCCCATGGGTGGAGGAGGAGGGCCGTGGCGATCATTTCGACCAAGGCCCTTTTCAAAAGGCTTCTGTGCAGTGCTGGAAGATTGTAACAGGGGGGCAAGCCCTTTGGAAAAACTGAGCTCAGATTATTTTTGTTGCAGCCATTAAATTGCTGGTAGCTCTTGCCTCTGAGGCTTGTTAGATACTTAATATTTATTGAGAGCCTGAGGGGACTTTTGACACTGGGAAGTCGAGCTTGCCAAAATGCTGCCCAGTGTAGACCAATCGGTCTCAAAACTGCCTGTGGGTTTCGGGGAGTCTGTGCAAAGTCGGCCGTTATCTGAAGAAGATCGTAAGACGTTCTCCCTCGCAGCAACATGGAAAGATACAGATGCTCAATTTTAAATTCTGCAACTCACATCCAGTATTCTCCCTGAGAGGGACTTCTCTTGGGCACAATACCGTGTGAGATCTCTTCTGACTGTGATCAGGTCACAGGGCCGTTGCTTTTGGTGATTTATGCAACACGACACCTTTAAAACGTTACATCAAAATAGATCCGAGGTAGACTGAGCTCCGAAGGTAAGAATAACTTACATTTCGAGTCAATTTCATAAAGAAGCGATTAAACACAGCCAATTAAACTGAAAAGCCTAAAATAATGGGAGCCCTGGTGTGGAATTTAAAGTAGAAAAAATAATGAAGAAATTTTAGAAGATCTATAATTACAGTCAATAATTTGCCTGCTTCGTTTTGTTTTGATTTCCCAGAAGGGCTAATGGAGTGGGAGCTGGCTCTGTGCACACAGTCTTGCTGAACCGCAGGTACAGGGCTGACAGCTGCCTCAGTGACGGGCGGCAAAGCGCTGTGCCCTCAGGCGGTTGCACAGAGTCACGTTATGCAAAATAGTCAACCTCAGAGGCTTCCAAATTCAGAGGAGAAAAGGCGAGCCGATTCCAGATAGGTCCATGAGGCAAATACAGAATGGTTGGTGGACAGCCCCAGAGAACCTGAGTTGTGAGACACGGAGGAGGCGGTGTGAGCAGGAGGGGTGTTAAAGGCAAGGTGGGGGGGGGGCACCCGAGAGTGCGTGTGGCAGAATTGGGGGGGATACCACCTCCTTTCCTGTAAGATAATGGCGATTCTTAATTAACTGCCCGACCTCAGCAGTGGGGCCTGTCAACCAGATTTAATTTCTAATTAGTGAAATCAGTAGAAGTTTTTGAAGGGTAAGAGTCCATCTGTCACCACCAGCACCGCCCCCCTCACCCCCCACAGCCTTGGTTGCTCCTGTCTTTCCGAAATGGCTGCTCAGCCCGCCCCAGCCCTGCAGTCAAGCGCAGAGTCACTGACAGGGAGTCAGCATCAATCAGTACCCTGTGGCCACAGCCCTCAGCCACCTCTTACACTCACAACTAGGAAAAGCATCACGAGGACTTAGGAGACACCACACAGCAGTCCCAGAGGAGGGGAGTGTCTCAGGGAGCAGGAGGACTGTCCCTGCTCAGGATCCAGGGAGCTTTGCTGGACAGGGAGCTCTGTTCTGCCCCCTCAGACGCTGGCTGGCGTCTTCGACTCTGGCCGACACCGTGAAGTCCGATGAGCTGCTGCTTCGTGTGTATCCTCTGGAAACATTTTAAACCATCAATTACCTAAACGTGGATCTAGTTATATCCCAAGGAAGGCCTTTTTCAGTTTTGGGAGCTGGAAACCCTCTTCTCTTCTTAATATACTTCGGAAAGCTGCCTGGGTGAAGAGGAGATTGATTGGCTCAAAGACGGACTGTTGTGAGAAAAATAATTGAATTCACTTCCTTCCTCCCTAGTGAGTGGGCCATCTGGTCGACCCCTCCGCCTTTAGCAAAGGGAAATAAAGTGCACGGTTGCCAGCTGTCCCCAGCAAGGCTGGCAGGGCCCGGACCTCCACTGTCCCTGCAGTCCCTGCTCTCCTGCGACCACCCTGGTTGCTCCCGTGCCCGCAGCTTCCCACGCTGATCTCCCACGGTCACAGGGCTCCTTTAGGGAGAGACCTTAGTGTGCGGCAGAAACCATCTTCTCCCCCCACTTCAGCCGGAAGGGGGGCTCCTTCTGTCTCACTAGCTGTGTGTGGCCGTACCTGCGTCGTAGAAAACAAACATGGTTTGTTTGTTTGTTTGTTTGTTTGCAAGGTCCACCTGAAACATTCAAGGTGGGTGTTTGCCACGTGGGGATGTGTGCTTTGTCGCAGAGTGAGGTGGCTGCAACCCGGCTCACCCTCCTCCGGGCACCCAATGGAAGATAAAATGCCGCTTTGCCGTCTTTGGGGGAAGCGGCCAAAAGGGATGTGATTTCTCTGCGTTTCCTTTCTTCATACAGTATTGGAAATTTGGCGTGCTTTTGGGTTCTTCCCCCATTTGTCAATCAAGTGGCACGGAAGCATCATCTGGTAGTGATTGGCAATAGATAGTAAGGCAAAACCTTACGTGTCTATACATTGCATAAATTATAGTATGCCGCCACGCACATTTGTGTGTAGTCCCAACACTCACGCCCTGGATTCCCTTTGTCTTCCACCGCTTCGTTGCTTTTTTTCCACCCGGGCAGCTTTCAGTTTCTCTAACTTCTAAAGGATCACCTCAGCGTCTTCATGTGAATCTCTGCTCCTTATCATGAGGCATAGGGTGTGATAAAGTCAGCGAGGGGAATGCGGTGGGAGAGGGGGAGCTCAGGACAAGATAAGGTGGGTCAGGTGTGGACACAGACGGGCAGGGCCTGGTGGCTCAGGTGGCCCAGCTTAATCCATCCACAGAACACGGTGGGTCTTCAATTATTATCTTAATCTGTACGTCTCCCATTTCGTTGTACAACTGGCACGTAAAATATCAAACTCGAATCACAGATTATGAAGATAATAACGTTCTGAAACCATGAATTGTATATTTAAGAAAAACCAAACAACCCAGGAAAAGGTTGAGTTTATTTCTCGTTCATTTGGTTGGGTTTGTTTGTTTTCTTTTTGCCTGAGTTAAGAACAAATGCGAGTACCAATTATATCACTAGGGACAAGGCAATTGCCAACTCGAGATGTCAGTTTGCATTACGTCTGTTAAGACCGACTGCTATTTATGGTATCGTCAGTGGAGCTGGGCTTGTATTAATGCCTTGCTTTCCACATCAATCGACAATAGCTTTTCTGCCAGAGGTGCCAGCAAATAATAAAGTTACTTCTTCTAAAGGCATTCGGGCATCCGTTCTTTCATTCAGCACACAGTCCTGGAACGCTGTGGCGTCCCACGTTCTATACCAGGCATCGGGAACGCGAGCACACCAAGGCAATGCGGGAACGCGAGCACACCAAGGCAATGCGGGAACGCGAGCACGCCAAGGCAAGGCAAGGCAAGGCAAGCTTAAGCAGCTTGCTGCCTGGTGATGGCACGGGAATTAAATACATCATTGAATAGTGCAGTAATGTTACCGAAGAGCATTTACAAAGAGTCACGGTTGTGTCCAGATGGAAGAATGATGAACTGTGCCTGGGAAACTAGGCATGGCTTCCCAAAATGTCAGAGATGGGCAGCTGCACAACAGAGATTTGTGTCTCATGGTTCTGGAGACTGGACACCCAAGCTCAAGGTGCTGTAGTGTCTTACGAGGCTTTTCTCTTCAGGCGTTTCACGGCGCCTTCCTGCTGTGTCTTCACATGGTCTTTCCTCACAAATGGGTACAGGGAGAGAAGGCAAGCTCTCTGGTATCGCTTCTTATAAGGACACTAATCCTGTCCTGAGGGCTGCACCTTCCTGACCTCATGTAACCCTCCTTGCCTCCCAGAGGCTCTCTGTCCACATACCATCACACCGTGGGGGGGTGGGGGGGGGGGTAGAGGTTCCACATGTGAATTTAGGAGGGACGCAGCTCAGCCCATAACAGCCTGATGTCCTTCCTTCCTCCCAGCTGCACTTCTTGGAGTTTCTGTTCAAATGTCACTTTATTAGGAAATCTCTCTGACGACTTTATATACAAACAGCTTACAAGGCACTCTCCCTCCAACTCCCTTATCCTGCTTTTTTCTTCTCTTACTGGGTTTATGTATTTATTGTTTGTGCCTCATCCCTGCACTAGAGAACAAGAAAGGAAATACGGAAAAATGAAAGCCATTCAGCTTGCTGGGTTGATGACAATGTAGTCTGTTTTGTTCACTGCTGTGCCCAACATTCTCAGGGCAGGGATGGCAGAGTAAGACCTGGGTAAACATGTGTTGGATGGACAGATGGATGGATGGATGGGCAGATGGATGGATGGACGGATAGATGGATGGACAAATGGATGGAGTGGGTGGGTGGGTGGATGAATGGATGGATGGATGGATGGATGGATGGATGGATGGGTAGATGGGTGGGTGGGTGGATGGACAGATGGATGGAGTGGGTGGGTGGGTGGATGAATGGATGGATGGATGGATGGACGAATGGATGGACGAATGGATGGATGGGTGGGTGGGTGGATGGACAGATGGATGGATGGGTGGGTGGGTGGATGGATTGCTGGAAGCCGAGCTATCCCAGCCTGAGTGCCAAAGCCTGGGCTGTGGACGGATTGGTGACTGCAGGGCAGCCCACCGACAGTGAAGCTTCTCGTACTCCCGCTTTTAGGTAATTTGGCCTTAAAAGTACCTGGGGTATTGTCTGTTGGGGAATTGCCCTCGGCAGGCCCCCTGGGAAAAAAACCATTAGGGAAGAAAATAAGGTTCCACAAGAAATTGTGCAGCCTTACGTTTAGCCCTTGCCATCCCCTGTGGAGACTCCTCTACTTACAGGAAGGATGGCCTCATACCTTTGCCAGCAAAGAGGGCCTGTATAAGAGAGACATATGGATTTGAAAGCCCCACTCCGGCAACTAAGGAGTGTATCTCTGGGCACAGGTGACTTCAACCCCTAGGCCCACCTGGCCTCCCGGAGGCATTCCAGATGATGACTGAACCTAGTTGGTTAAGCTACAGAATGGTTCATTGGTTCCTAGGTGCATTGTCTCTCTGAGAATGTATGAGGCATGGGTTTCTAAGGCCTTTTCAGCCCCTTTCTGACACCTCAGACTGAGGCAAACACATTGTTCTTCTGGCCTCATGTGGTTAGGAGGTCATGTCCCTGTCACTGTTCCATTTGAGATATTGAGAAATAGAGGGCCTTTCACAAGAACAGCAAATCAAATGCTTTGTAGATTATAGATAAACGTAGATGCATAATGGAATAATGTAAGAAATTAATCTATAATCAAAGGGTATGTGGGAAAGTTGGGGGAAATCACCATATTATTTCTTAAAGGTCGTTTATACATAGGAACATTTTCAAAATTAGATAATGTTAGAAAAACATAGATGGTGTATGCTACAAGGAAATCACTAGCATATATAATGCCACATTTACTACAATAAATCGGCCAGTTCAACACACTGCTGTTGTCTGTATCCATTTTTATTTTAGTTTTAGTTTATTTTAGTTTTTTATTTTGCAGTTTTTTATTTTAGTTTTATTTTATTTTCACCGATGCCATTCTTCCTTCAGGAACCCCTGGTTGCTGGAGCTGGTCTTTGGCAATGGATGGATGAATGGACAGATGGATGGGATGGATGGATGTGTGGATGGGTGGATGGACAGATGGATGGATGGATGGATGGATGGATGGATGGGTGGATGGATGGACAGATGGATGGATGGGTAGGTGGCTGGCTGGCTGGATGGCTGGATGGATGGGTAGGTGGGTAGATGGATGGATAGATGGGTGGTGGATGGATGGAGAGATGGACAGATGGGTGGATGGATGGATAGAAGGATGGGTGGGTGGGTGGATGGATGGATTGATGGACATATGGACAGATGGATGGATGGGTGGATGGATGGATGGATGGATGGATGGATGGGTGGATAGATGGACTGATAGAAACTTGTTCACCTTGTTACACCAAATGGTTAATTGTTAATATGCTCTTCCATTTTACTGGATCTCTGAGATATGCATGTGGTGGTACCAAGCAGAACAGGGAATGTATTATAGTCTCATTTTCACCATTCTAGGCAAAAATATATAATTCTGCTGAGAAATACACTACTGAAGCTTAACATTTCAGGGGATAATTTATTAACTTCTCTTGTCCTTCATGGGAAGCAGGGTCAGCTCTACTCAAATTTTCAATAAGTCAGCTCCTGCAAGTTAAGATGAGGAAGTCAGTTGAATCTGGGGAGCTAAATGAGACGTTCAAGGAAGTGCATATTAATCTGCATTCTAACTCAAAAACTGTCTCTATATTCTGGTTACACCCAAGTAGAAATTAAATGTGCATATAGACCATGACTAGAAAGGAAAATGGGGAAAATGAACATTTCTGTTCTCTTGGATTAGCAAGATTATTCATGATTTGTTTCCTCCTTAATTTGTTTCCTATTATTATTATTGTTACAGTATTTTTTATGTAAGTTAAAAAAAGTTACTGTACTGTGAAAAGCAAGATTTGGCAAATGAAAATGGAATTTAATAAAGAATGTCTCCTTTCCTGTGGGTAAAATTTCTCTGCTTTTTTCAGCGTGTAAGAATGCTGCCTGGAAGGCAATATGGTGCACCTGTCTTTAAGAAATGATGTAGTGATCCAGAATCATTTCACTTGAGTGAGCTATGCTGTCAATGCCTGTTTGGTTATCTACTGTCCATTCTCCCATTCAATAATATATACTAAGTTGGTTTTCTGTGAAAAATATTTTCTTAGTCCGGTGAACATGCAGGAATCAGAGCCTTTGCCCCTTTCCAGAAGTCTCTTGACTCCCATTCATTTTCCACCCAGAGGAGCAACTTCACAGCTTTGCATCTTTCTTTTCCATCCTATATGTGTTCATAGGACTTTTACTGTATTGAGCATTTTTAAGACCATTTATTTCCACCTTCCTTTCTGGGGGAGTGGACCTCCAGGATCCCTGTTAGGTGTTCACCATCTTGCTCACTTCTTGGTAAAGCCCCCCATTCTGTTGTTAGGCAATATTAGTGCTTGGGAATTTTGAAATTGTACTGAAACAATTTCTACCTTCCAGAGCTATACAGAATAAGTTTCCTCTCTCTTGCATGTGACAGTTCCAGTGAAGACTCTAGGTATTTGGCTTTTGAGACTGAACATTCTTTCAAGCCTACTTCACGTGACATGTTTTGCAAACATTTCCATCCTCTGGTCATCTTGGCAGACACTCTCTATTTCATCTGTGACCCCATCTAGCCTAGACCTGGATATCCCATTGGGGATGCGTTTGGGCTAGGAAGGGGCCCACTGAGTCCCAGAAGGTCTTCTGTCACTGCAACATGGGTTCAAGTGCACTTCTGCTACACTACTAGCTGGTCAAGAAATTGACACAAAGCAAAAGTCTTAGTCTTCTTTCTGCCTATGAACTTTGACCAGTGCATCTAACAGATGTGTTTAAAACAGATTTTAGAATTCTGGAGTAGTATTAAAAACAAGATTTCAAAGAGATCAATTATCTGACCTCATGAAGACAATAACATTTTGTCATTCTGGATCTTGAATAAGATTTGGTCTTGACTATTCTAGTATTCTGGTTTGATGATTACCCTGGGATTTCATCTGAGCAGAGTTCAAGAAATCTGAGCAGTGTTCGGGGCACCTGGGTGGCTCAGTCGGTTGAGCGTCCGACTTCGGCTCAGGTCATGATTTCTCAGTTCGTGAGTTCAAGCCCTGCGTTGGGCTCTGTGCTGACAGCTCAGAGCCTGGAGCCAGCTTCAGATTCTTTGTTCCTTCTGTCTCTGCCCATCCCCCACTTCTACTCTATCTCTCTCTGTCTCTCAAAAATAAATAAATAAATGTAAAACAAAATAAAAAAAATGGAAATCTGAGCAGTGTTCAAGGGTGTGCAAGAGATTATGTGCACTACATTGGTAGAATGAATAGTACTGCTTCAAGATTTATGCTTTTCACAGATTTGGAGAATTTTCAAATTTTCCTTGTAAACTTGGGCAAAGTGAAAAGCTGTGGAATCAGCAAAATCTGATCACTTGTTTTTGTTATTGGCTACTGATTTTCTCACATAGAAAACCTATCCAATAAGAAATGAGAGCAACTCAGTACAACTTTTCATCATTTTTAAGTGCTAAAAAGCCACTACTTAATAGATCGGTTCTAGATGGCAAATACGATTGGTAGAAATTTCTAAACAACTATAAAACTCTTTCTTGCTAAGACCATAATGGCCCTCATACTTTTTCTTAATTTGATAACCTATAGGGCCAAAATTGAATATTTGCATTCCAAATAATTATTTGCCATCCTACATTTGGTATTACCTTTATTTCAACTTGTAAAAATGTGCTACATTCTAATGAACTTTCAGTTTTGGAGGAAGCTGTATTCGGGTATTGTGTTCTCTACTTTTTGAGACCATCTCTATTCTACTTCATCTTGACCTGGCGTTAATATGAGTTATAATCATGGGGACCTTTATAAGAAAGAAGATTTTGTGATCTGTGTATGGGCAGAAAGAGCAGTAGATCATTTGCAGTGTGGCCATACGTCTTTATTTGTCCTGGGGAGGTGCAGGTACTCTTGTATAATTAATGATAATTATCAATATAAACTCTCATATTTATTAATTATAGATATTAACCCCTTTGTCTTTCAAAGGATCTCTACTTGGAATGTAAATTACATGACCATCCTGATTTGAAAGCAACTGAAAGCTTGGTCTCAGCAGCCAATATGCCTGGTTAATTTCCTAGATCTGTCTAACCTGTAGCACACTTTAGCAATGTCTCCCGATTCTTCTTCCTGTCCGAACCCTGCTACAGTGCAAACATGGTTCCCTGGAGGGACTAAAATCTAAAATAGGTATAAGTGAGTTACCCAGTGAAGAGACCTGGGGAATCTTGAAGCCTTGTATGAGATGTTATAGAAGGAAGAAAAGGCTCATGATAGTGAGCAGTGTGTAGAGTTTAATTAACTGTGGCACGCAGTAGGTGCTAAATAAATATTTGAATCTGGTAACCGTGTGGATGTAAACGAAAGGAAAATGAGAGAGGAGTTGGAGCTGGAGTACTAATCATACTGGGTTTGACTCAATGGGGGTTAGTAGGTTGGCTAGAGTGCAGAGATGTGCCCCAGTTCCTGTGTGCTGTAGGACCTAGTGTGCTTGGTGGAGAGACATTAAGTTCACAGAAATGCTGTAAATGTAGTAGAATACCACATTCATTCTTGAGATAAGGTTTTGCCAAGGTACAGGGATGAGAGCAGGAAGCAGAAGGGTGGAAAAAAGAACTAATCCTAACTTCAGGGATGAGGATGTGCCTCATTCGCTGTTTTGTGTCTCGGTTCTTGATTTAAATGGAGTGTATTTATTAGGTTGATTTCATGTTTCCACTCACTGGGTTTCTCTTCTATTGTTGTTTTCAGGAGCTGGTGGGGAGTAATCCTCCACAAAGAAATTGGAAGGGAATAGCGATTGCACTCCTTGTGATTCTGGTCATCTGCTCCTTGATTGTCACCTCGGTCATACTGCTGACACCAGGTACTTATATTTATTCTTGGAAAAGCAAGTCACTGTAAGGGAGAAAGTGCATAGTTTTGCTTTGCAAATTTTTTCTAAGTAACTCCCTATTACATAATTTATTTTTCCCAGGTTCTGATTCTCATTGTGTCATTTTGTTAAATGATGCAATATGTTTCAATGAAAAAATCCATTTTGGATGCTTTGAATTTATTTACATAATTGTTGACTAGGTAGAAATACTTGGCATATATTAAAATTCATAATTCTTATTCATGCTTCTTGAGCTTAAAGACAGTGGCATTATAAATGTAGTCATTCTATAAATCTCATGGAATTCATGGCTACTATATCAAGGATGAATGTTAAAAATTATTAAAACGACATATGTTGGGTGCCTGGGTGGCTTGGTCGATTAAGCGTCCGACTTCAGCTCAGGTCATGATCTCACGGCCCGTGAGTTCGAGCCCCGCGTCGGGCTCTGTGCTGACCGCTCAGGGCCTGCAGCCTGTTTCAGATTCTGTGTCTCCCTCTCTCTCTGCCCCTCCCCTGTTCATGCTCTGTCTCTCTCTGTCTCAAAAACAAATAAACGTTGAAAAAAAATTAAAAAAAAAAAACCCGACATATGTTAAGTGTGAACTAAGGACCAAGTTACTTATTTGGTACTATTCGCTAAATAACAAAAGTAGAAGAAAGAGTGAGAACTCTCTCAGGAAGGAAAAAAACACACAAAAATCTGTAGCAAAAACCTACCACAAAAATGTGCATACACCTGCCCCAATTAATGTCTCAAAAATAAGGGCTGTGGGAGCTTGGAGGAGAGAGAGATCTTTTGTGAGGAAGTTCAGGAAGAAGGCGATATTTGAAGAGGGTGGTAATGAAGGGTGAGGTTCAGGAAGGAAGGAAGACTTTCTCTGTAAGGTAACCACACGGCAGTTATAGGAAACCATGCGGCCACATTCTCATTGTCATATCAGCTTCCTAGTTGTGAGAACAAAAACCACAGCTCTAATCCTCAACAAATAAACTGCACAAGTATTAGGCCTTAAGGTAGGAAGAGAAGTAGATACATTGAAATGTAGAAATGAATAGATAGGCAGATAGATAGATAGGTAGATAGATAACTTTTACATTGTTGCAAGAAGCGCAAGTAAACTACCATGTACATTTAAACCATGCCAAATCTTAAATGAAAACCGTAATCTGTACCCTGAAACGAAAACTAGGTAAAGATACCACAGGAAAATTATAACCAATGTCCCTTATGAATACAGATGTAAAAGTCTCAATAGAATTCTAGCCAGCTGAATCCAGCCCCATATAAAAAGGAGTGTATACCATCCCCAAATGTGATTTATCCCAGGAAGGAAAATTTGATTTAATGTATGAAAATCAGTGCAATACATACATATTAATAGAATAAAGGGGGAGGGAATCCACATGATTGCCTCAGTAGATACAGAGCAGGCATCTGACAAAGTCCAAAATCCTCTCATAGAAAAACATTCAACAAGCTAGTAAAAAGAAACTTCCTCAACCTGATGAAGACCATGTATGAAAAACCCACAGCTAATATCATGCCTAATGGTGAAAGACTGAAAGCCTTTCCTTAAGATCAGGAACAGACAGGATGTTCAGTCTCCCCATTCCTACTGAATGTTGTAGTGGAGATTCTAGCCAAGGTAATGCAAGTGGAAAAGAAATCCAGATAGGAAAGAAGTGAACTATCTCCATTCACAGAGGACATGAATTTGTGTATAGAAAATCTTAAGAGGCTCCTGGGCGGCTCAATCAGTTAAATGTCTGACTCTTGATTTCGGCTCAGGTCATGATCCCATGGTTGGTGAGTTTAAGCCCCACATCGGGTTCTGCACTGACAGCACAGAGCCCGCTTGGAATTCTCTCTCTCCCTCTCTCTTGGCCCTCCCTGGCTTGCTGTCTCTATCTTTCTCTCTCTCTCTGTCCCTCTCTCTCTGTCTCTCAAAAACGCTAATTAATTAATTAAAAAAAAAAAAGAAAATGGTTCCAGCTGCAATCGTTTCAAAAAGAATAAAATACTTCGGAATAGGTTTAACAAAAGATGTACAGGCTTGTGCACTGAAAATGGGAAAACATAAGTGAAAGAAATTAAAGAAAACCTAAGTAAATGGAAAGATACCCAATGTTTATGGATTAAAAGATCTAATATTGGTAACATGGCAATACTTCCCAAATAGATTTATAGATTCAATCAGATCTTTATCAAAATCCCAATTGCCTTTACTGGAGAAATAGACAAGCTGATTCTAAAATTCATATGAAAACGCAAGGGACTCAGAATGGCCAAAACAACCTTGAAAAAGAACAGCTAAGGTATTTTTACTTCCTGATTTTAAAACTTACTCTAAAGCTACAGTAATGAAAACATTGTGATAGCAGCATAAGTGTAGACATATAGACTAATGGAATAGAATTGAGGGCTCAGAAATAAACCCATACATCCACGGTCAACTGATTTTTGACAAAGGTGCCAAGATCATTCGATGGAGAAAGAATAGTCTTTTCAACCCATAATGTTTGCAGAACTATGGGGCACCTGGGTGGTTCAGTCAGTTGAGCGTCCAACTTCGGCTCAGGTCATGATCTTGTGGTTCTTGACTTCGAGCCCCACGCTGGGCTCTGTGCTAACAGCTCGGAGCCTGGAAACCCACTTCGGATTCTGTGTCTCCCTCTCTCTCTCCCCTCCCCTGCTCACATTCTGTCTCTCTCTCTCTCAAAAAATGAATAAACTTTAAAAAAATTTAAAAAAATAATAATGCTTGCAAAACTGAATATCCACATGCAAAAGAGCAAAGTTGGAGCCCTGCTTCACACCACATACAAAAATCAACTCAGTGTGGATCAACAACCTACTATAAGAGCTGAAACTATAAAATTCTTTGAAAACTTTTTAATGTTGTTATTTATTTTTGAGAGAGAGAGAGAGAGACAGTGCTAGTAGGGGAGGGGCAGAGAGAGAGGGAGACACAGAATCTGAAGCAGGCTCCAGGCTCCAAGCTGGAAAGTATAAAATTCTTGAGGAAAACTTTGGAGCATATTTTTATAAACTTGGATTTATGACACCAAAAGCATAAGCAGCCAAAGAAAAAAATAGGTAAATTGGACTTCGTCAAACTTAAAAATGTTTGACATCAGTAGACACTATCAAGAAAGTGAAAAGACAGCCCATAGAATGTGAGAAAATATTTGCAAGTCATATGTTCAGTAAAAGTCTAATGTCCAGATTATATAAAGAATCATTATAACTCAAAACAAAAGAGAAATAATTTAATTAAAAACAACCAGAGGATTTCAAAAACATTTATCCAGAGAAATATAAATGGCCAATAAGTATAAAAAATGATGCTCAGTGGGGCACCTGGGAGGCTCAGTCGGTTGAGCACCCGACTTCAGCTCAGGTCATGATCTCACGGTTTGTGAGTTCGAGCCCCACATCAGGCTCTGTGCTGACAGCTCAGAGCCTGGAGCCTGCTTCGGATTCTGTGTCTCACTTTCTCTCTCTGCCCCTCCCCCGCTCATGCTCTGTCTCTCTCTCTGTCAAAAGTAAATAAATATTTTAAAAAGTTTAAAAAAAAAAGATGCTCAACTCGTTAGTCATCAAGGAAATGCAAATCAGACTCACAGTATACCACTTTATACCCACTAGGATGGCTATAAAAAGAAAAAAAAAGGAAAATAACAGGTATTGATAAGGATGTGGAAAAATTGGAAACTTCAATTGAAAGTAGGAATGTGAAATTGTGTAGTCTCTGTGGAAAACTGGTAGTTCCTCAAAAAGTTAAACATAGAGTTAGTGTATGACTGACTGACTGATTCCACTCCCAGGAGTGTACCCAAGAAAACTGAAAGCATATGTTCATATAGAAACTTTCACATGGATGTCCATAGCACCAGTATCCCTAAAAGCCAAAAGGGTGGAAACAACCCAGTGTCCATCACCTAATGAATAGATACACAAGTATGGACAAATGTGATATGTCCATACAGTGGAATATTATTCAGCCATAAAGAATAGACTTACTGATGTATGCTACAACATGGGCAAAACTTGAAGACATTATGCTAAGTGAAAGAAGTTAGACACAAAAGGCCACATATTGTGGGATCCCAGAATGGGCGAATCCATAGAAGTAGAGGTAGATTAGTGGTTTGCCAGGGGCTGAGGCTGGAGACAGTAAGAAGTAACTGCTAATAAGTGTGAAATTTCTTTTTTTTTTAATGATAGATTTTTAGAGAAGTTTCCTAATTGAGAGGAAACCATAGAGATTTCCCCATATACCCTCTATCCCCGCACGTGGATAGCCCCCTTAGTTCTCAGCATCCCTACCAGATGGTACATTTGATACAATTGATGAGCCCACACAGATGCATCATGGGATTTCTTTTGGGGGTGATGCAAATATTCTGGAATTTGATAGTGGTGATGGACTCACAACTCTGTTCATACATTAAAAACTACTGAGCCGTGGGGCGCCTGGGTGGCTCCGTCGGTTAAGCGTCCAACTTCGGCTCAGGTCACGATCTCGCGGTCCGTGAGTTCGAGCCCCGCGTCGGGCTCTGGGCTGATGGCTCAGAGCCTGGAGCCTGCTTCCGATTCTGTGTCTCCCTCTCTCTCTGCCCCTCCCCCGTTCATGCTCTGTCTCTCTCTGTCTCAAAAATAAATAAAACGTTAAAAAAAAAAATTTAAAAAAACTACAGAGCCGCACACATCAAAAAGCAGAACTTTATAGTAAGTGAATTTTATCTCACTTGAGCTGTTCGTTGAAATGATGGTGGAAAAATTATTTAAAAAACACTGGTGTCCTGTGGCCACATATATACTAAAGTACCATGAAAACTTGCCTACCATTGAAGAGGTTCAGGTAGCAATTCCGGAAAGGAGAGTGTTGCTCTCTCCTCGAACGTGCTTTATGGGCACACCAGAGTTGCCTGGGGCACCAGGACTCAGGATTCAATATGGTGTATCTGATTGATCAGGAAAAAGTTGATTCAATCACTGAAATCTGAGTAAGGAGAGGGTTAGTAAAGACAACAGCCCTCGTTCTGTTTTGTGATTGGCTGATGGTGATTCACCTTAGCTGGGGACTTCAGCAACCACGTATTTTTAGTTCTTGTGGAGGAAATCAGGTCTCTCTGAGCATTTGTGGAGGGCATATTCATGCCTTTGCTTTTCCTTGAGCAGAACTGTCCTTTATGTGAGAAAATGATTATTGAGCGACTGATTCTGTGTTGGCCCAGCCCTGGCTTTGGGACTTAGAAAGCAGCAGTGTTTTGGATAGTTTCAATTGCATCTGCCCTCCTAAGGCACACACGAGTGTTCACGTCACCCAGAGTCTAAGGGCTCCTGCAATCATCACTTCAGAGTGAAATACTAGGGCGGCCTGGAGCTCCTTTCTCACCAATGGTCCAGCCACGAGGCTGGGTAGTAAATGTCCTGACTGAATAAGTTACGAACCGGTCCTGGAAGCCTTCTCTCCTTGCGCCCATGCAGTGCCACACGGAGGACTGTCCCTCAGTCTTCTCCGCTGCACAGGGCAGGGTGTCCCCTTCTCTCAAATGCAGCCGCTGACCCTGAGCGTCGTTGACATTCAGCTTTTGTGCATCGGCAATAGAGGCCAGCGTCACTGTAAACTGTTACCTCTTTGCATGCTGGAGGCCAGTTGTCAGGGGCAACAACAATGAGCGAGAGGCATCTGCTGGTGGGGAGGCTGTAGTGAATCCCCGAATTCCAGAAAAGGCTTTGAAGAGCAGAATTTCTTTTATTCTTCTGTCGAAGTAACAATGTGGCGAAGCCAGGACTAACCCTTCGGTTCTCTTGGGCTTCCATAGCTAGCATGTCTTTTTCCAAGTCGTGGTGCTCAGGGATTGTGTGTTCTGTGGTTAGGATGATCAGCCATGCCCGTTCAATAGCATCCTGTTCCCTTCTGTCACGGGCTTTGTGCATCCACTGTCCTGGGCTGCAGCACTGGCTTGTGTGTTGACTGTCAAAATTCCGTCAAGTGGAAGAGAATGTCAAATCCCTTAACCTGTCCCTATCTCCGGAGCTTTCTCAAACTCACGAATACACAGAGCATCCTCGCGTTAACCAATGGTGCATGCTCACTGGTCAGACACTAACGATTCCCCTCTTGGGGGCTGAGAGCATTGAGCTCACTGTTGGGTAAAATGGGAGAAAGGGAGACACAATTGCTCCTCATGAGAGCTTAGCGTCCACTGAAAAAGACAGAAGGAACGCCCATCAGGAGAATGCCCCACTAGTGCAATCTGGAAGCAAAAACAGAACAGAAATCCTGGGCAGGGCTTGGGTAAGGCCAGTTGAATTATGCCTATCACTGAGTCATTGACCTAGAAGACTGTGCACACAATTAAGTGCAGCAGTGGCTTCCGGTGGGTGAGGGACGAAGTGTAGTCTTGACGAGAGGAGAGTCCTCGTGATGATAACACCCTGCACATATTTGGGTCATCTTGGGTGTGTTCCCACCCAGCCTTGCCTCCATTTTGGTAGACTTACTTAGAAATTGCAGTATGTACTTAAAAAAATAAATAACCTTTTTCATGGACTACTCGTTTCTAGTCTTGTGGTTTGTTGAAAGTCAGATTACAGCACTTGCTTTCTACCTGCCCCCCAAATCCATTCTGAACTCATTGGACTTAGCCTTTTGGTAGAAATGTTCCCACGTACACGTGGGTCCCCTTTCCAGCTTGGTAGGAAGAGTTGCGGTGGAGGCCGTGTTCTGGCCCAGGATCTTGAAGGGGCTCCTGGTAATCATTCTGAATGACAAGTACCTTGTTCTGTAGTGCAGGCTAATTACCTCCAGTTATACACAATTTATGTTTTAAAAATCAAATTAAAAGTGTTTAAGGCAATCTTACTTCCAAAGGGACGAGCCAAATGAGAATGTGTCCTTTTCAATTTTGTCATTCATTTCTCCCTTGCTAGCCTGTGCGCTTTTCTAAATTCCTCTTTGGCGTAATAGGCTCAAAGTTACCTCTTTTGTTTAAATTTTATTTTCAGATATTAAATACGTGTCTACGCTAGGTCACACAAGGTGTATGCCTTTTTTGGTAGCTACACATCTTGCATTCCGATGACAAAGACTCTGACATTCTGCAATGCCACCGTTACTGTTGTGGGAGCTGAAAAATCCAGCAGGATCACGTTGGCATTAAAAGAGCCCAGACATTTGACCTTACGGATTTTCACGTTGGAGAATGCAGACCATAGTTTCTGATGGAAAACACCAGAATGCTTTCAGGTGGCGTGTAACTGAAAAGCCTTGGGTATTTGAAAGTCACAGTGATGGTAGACTTTGGGCTGAGGCCAAGCAGAGGTTATCAGAATATGAGACTCACTAGTCTTTTCGGCGGGAGCATAACATAGAGAGGGTTTTTGTGGAGTTGAAATTTCATGGTTTACATCCAATGTGTGTAACTGCTTTGCTAACCCTCAGCTTATCTTTTTTTAGTTTTCAATTGGACCCACTAGGCTTTACTGAGAGGGAGTGAAATCTAGCAAATTGGCCATCACGGCTCATAAATTGGAATCTCCTATAGGACAGAGTAGGTTTGGGCAAGTCAGACACTCGTCATGTGTTCTGAATGTATACCAGAGTCCAAATAAGATGAAACGACTTTGTGTGGAAAAAAAACTATATTCAGATTAACATTTGAGAGAGCCCCTCGGCTTCAGCGTTGTAGCTGCTAGTTAACAAAAGTTCTGTAATAAAATTTCCACCGAATTTTAAAACTGGATTTTTTTTAGGGCACTTTTGGATTCACAGCAAGACTCAGAGCAAGTACAGATTTTCCCAGACCCCCTCTGCCCCCAGGCCTGCACATCCTGCCCCATTATCAACATCCCCACCGACTGTACATTTTTACAGTTGATGAGCCTGCACTGACCCATCATTATCACTCAAAGTCCGTAGTTTACATTAATGTGACTCTTGGTGTTATGCGTTCCATGGACTTGGACAGAGGTTTCTCCCATGACAGTGTCATACAAAAGAGTTGCCTTGCCCTAAAAATCCTCCGACGTCTGTCTTTTCATCCTTCCCTCCCCCATAACCCCTGGCAATGATCTTTTTACAGACTCTGTGGTATTGCTTTTCCAGGATGTCATATAGTCGGAACCATATGGGATGAAGCCGTCCTTTACTTGGAAGTATGCTTTTAAGGTTCTCCCCTGTCTCTTCATGGCTTGACAGCTCATTTCTTTGTAGTGCTAAATAATATTCCATTCTCTGGATGCATCACAGACTAATTATCCATTCACCTGCTGAAGGACATTTTAGTTGCTTCCACGTGTTGGAGTTATGAACAGGGCCGCTGTAAACATTCAGGTGCCGATTTTTATGTATGTGGACATACATTTGCCACCCCGTGTGGGTGAACACCAAAGAGTATGATTGCTGGCCTGTATGGTACAGGTATCTTTTGTTTTGTAAGAAACTGCCAGACTGTCTTCCAAAGAGGCCGCCCCATTTGGTGTCATCAGTGTCCTGGATTTTGGCCTTTCTGATAGGTGTGTAGTGTGTGAAAGCTTATCTTTTTAAAAATTCTGGAACAATTGATTTTTAAACATTTATTTATGTATTTAAATTTTTTTTAACGTTCAGTTTTGAGAGAGAGAGAGAAACAGAGTGCAAGCAGGGGAGGGGCAGAGAGAGAGGGAGACACAGAATCGGAAACAGGTTCCAGGCTCTGAGCCGAGCTGTCCGCGCAGAACCCGATGTGGGGCTTGAACCCATGAATCGCGAGATCATGACCTGAGTCGAAGTTGGATACTTAATTGAGCCACCCAGGTGCCCCTCAAATGTTTATTTAAAATACATTTACAATATTATATTGTTTAATGAATTTTCAAACTGAACAGCCTCCTGTAGCCAGTATCCAGAATGTAACCAGCATCCCAAAAGCCCCCGCTCATGCTTTCTCATCACTAATCCTCCCAAAGGTAACCCAATTTCTAACACCGTAGAAGGGTTTTGCATGCTCTTATAAGTTTTGAATTTACAATATTAAAATAATCGTTTAGGATGTATTCTTTTACAACTGGTTCTTTTGTCAGTATAATGTTTGTGAGATTCATCATTGTATTTTAAGATGGATTGATGCTCAATTTTTCATCTATACATAATCTATATATAATCCCTCCAACAATCACAAAGTAGCTTAACAATAATTTAATAACTTATGTATGTATCATAACAAGTAACATACATCTTATTGTTTCTTATAGATTGTTCTAGAAATAGGTGGTCCGGGGGTGCCCGGGTGGCTCAGGTGGTTAAGCGTCCAACTTCAGCTGAGGTCATGATCTCACGGTTTGTAGGTTTGAGCCCCACATCAGTCTCTGTGCTGACAGCTTGGAGTCTGGAGCCTGCTTTGGATTCTGTGTCTCCCTCTCTCTCTGTTCCTCCCCTGCTCACTCTCTCTCTCTCTCTCAAAAACAAAAATATTAAAAATTAAAAAAAATATAGGTAGTTTGGTCATGTGTTCCAGGCATTTTCTTTCCTTTTTTTTAAGTTTATTTATTTATTTTGAGAGAAAGAGAGAGGACACCAGAAGAGGTAGAGAGAGAAGGGAGAGAGAACCCCAAGCAGGCTTTGCACTGTCAGCACAGAGCCCAGTGTGGGACTTGAACTCGCAAACCATGAGATCAAAACGTGAGCCCAAATCAAGAGTCAGATGCTTAACCAACTGAGCCACTCAGGCGCCCCATCCAGGCATTTTCTCTTTTCTCCTTCCTGTATTCACCTCATCCCCCAAATCCAGTCTTGTCAGAGCTCATCTGTTGTGTGTGACTACGACCAAGTGTCCTGTCATAGGACACCCAAGTTATGTGATCTAGTATCCTTCACTCGCACTTGGGCGTCTGGAGTTCTGTTTCTAGATTCCTCTGTGTCTGTTCGCACCCACCTGCCAGCTGGCTGATTGGGAGAACAGTGTCTGCTCTGCTCATGAAATAGATACTTGCTTTTGCTGCTGCTGCTGTGCTGCTGTCCTTTCGGATTAAAGATAATCTGTTAATGTCAAGCGAAACTAACTTCTCTACTGGGATAGTGCAGATAATATTTGTTATGACAGCCCAGAGTATAGGAGAGATCGGGGAGGGCAGGAAGCATTCGTGGAAGATTTTTTGGAAGATGGGGAACCTGAAAGACGGGTACAATAGAAATGATGGTAATCTAAGAAGGGAGGTCCCCACGAGCCATAATAAGCCTGCCGGGCATCTCTCTGGACAGAGGGTGTCTGGCTTGGAAGCCATGGAGGGACATAAGGCATGCCAAGAGTTAGGCTGAAGGGGTGGGGTGGTGGCAAATTGGGAGGGTCTGGAAGTCCAGGCTCTGGATTTGTGATTATACTCTAACGGCTTCTGTCATCTGTAACAACTTATACGTTGTACCTGTTTTCAGAATCTGTTAAAACCATAAATTATCTTCTCATTGGGAAGGGGTGTATAGGTACTCATAAACATTTGGATGCACCGCAGGAAGCTCATGTACCAGGCCAGCCCGTCCATGGGCCACGTTGGGATCAGCCTGAGCGTTTATCCAGAACCCAGAAGTTACAGTGTATCTGAGTACTTCTGTCCCCAACAGAATATCTAACTAAAATAATTCAAGCCGTAGGTATTGTACTGTTTCATAGAAGAGGTCTAGGAATGGCCAGTCCCAGGATGGCTCCCTGGCTCAGAGATCTCTGCTGCTAGTGTGAGTGTGCTGGTGGAGTGACCACAGCGGCTTCTCACAACACATCTCCTACCATCACAGGAAAGAAGGGAAAATCCCAGAACGTGCCTCATGCACTTCTGTCTCTTTCTTTTCTTTTTTTTTTTTTTAATTTTTTTAAGGTTTATTTATTTTTGAGACAGAGAGAGACAGAGTATGAACGGGGGAGGGTCAGAGAGAGAGGGAGACACAGAATCTGAAACAGGCTCCAGGCTCCGAGCCATCAGCACAGATGCCTGACGCGGGGCTTGACCTCATGAACCGCGAGATCGTGACCTGAGCTGAAGTCGGACGCTTAACCGACTGGGCCACCCAGGCGCCCCAACACTTCTGTCTTTTTCTGCAACCATCCAGGAGACAGCTTAGTTGCCATAAGTGTATTACATGGCCTTTGGCCTCCCTTAGCTGGAAGAGGTTTGGGGAAGCAAGTATTCCTAAGACCTGGAAGGATACAGTGGTTCCCGGGAAGGCAGACCCATGTCTGCCACAACAGGACCCACTGACTTATGAAATATTTGACGAATGCAGTCTGCATCCCTTGAACTTGAACAGTGAGTTTGAACCATTCTTTAAAGGGAAACAAATCTGGGGTGCCCGGGTGGCTTAGTCGGTTAAGCGTCCGACTTCGGCTCAGGTCATGATCTCACAGTTTGTGGGTTCGAGCCCCACATCAGGCTCTGTGCTGTCAGCTCAGAGCCTGGAGCCTGCTTCGGATTCTGTGTCTCTGTCTCTCTCTGCCCTTTCCCCACTTGTGCTCTGTCTCTCAAAAATAAATAAATGTAGGGGCGCCTGGGTGGCGCAGTCGGTTAAGCGTCCGACTTCAGCTCAGGTCACGATCTCGCGGTCCGTGAGTTCGAGCCCCGTGTCGGGCTCTGGGCTGATGGCTCAGAGCCTGGAGCCCGTTTCTGATTCTGTGTCTCCCTCTCTCTCTGCCCCTCCCCCGTTCATGCTCTGTCTCTCTCTGTCCCAAAAATAAATAAACGTTGGAAAAAATAATAATAATAAATAAATAAATGTAAAAAAAAATTTTTTTTAATGGAAACAAATCTTAAAAGAGGGCGTTCTGACAGATTCTTATAAAAGAGCGAAGTCATTTACCCTGCTACTAACCTTATAGTTAATGGCAGGGTTCCGAAATCCTGAGAAGTAGGTCCCTGGGAGAATCTTAACAGCCTCTACTTTGACTTTTCATCATCAGCTCTAGGATTGTGAAGTGCATCTTGCTTATTTATTGAATCCTTGCACTAAAGACCCATTTATCTAAGGGATGGCAGTAGATTATTATTCACGCTTGTGTTAAAACTCTAAGGCAAATGTGCCTGCACATTTATCCATAAACGGGCACTTCTAAGCGTTGCTACATTTTGCATCCTATTTTAAAGGCACGGTTGCATACAAACAATGAAAAGGATAAGTCTTATCCTAACACTCTGGTTTTCTCTAGTCTGTTGCCTGGTTTGGATGAGAGCCTCTTGGTAAATTTCAGGTGAATTGGGGGAGCCTTCAGGACCATCTGTTACAAGGGACTGGCTAGTCTAGGAGTTGCTATTTTAGGGAAGACTCTGGCCAGCCAGGAACCAAAGGCAGCAATTTAGGAATCTTAAGTCGAGTTACCGGGTCCAGGTTAGGAACACAGAAATAGATAGGAGAATAAAATCAGGGAACCGGAGACAAATTGCCCACAACGAAGCAGGCATTTCAGAGGACCCAGGAGGATTGAGTTCCAGGCTGCAGTGGCCTGCCTTCTCTCTGAGGCAGAACTCTTGACCTTAAACCCTGTTCGAACGAATGCTGTTTCTCACTTCACCAAAACCAGCACATACACGTGTGTATATACAGGCTTTCTCAGATGGCTATTTCATATTCCTCAAGTTCCAGATTATTTGTAAATTAATTCTGTGCTTTTAGGTAAGGTATCAGAATTACCAGGAATGAGGTTAAGAGGTAGTTTCCAGAGCCTCAGATGAAGCAGTCTTTTTCTCCCTTGCTTTGTCCTTATCTATCCTCTTTTTGTGTCTTTTTTTAAAAAATTCAGTAAATGTCTGATTATCGTATTTTCAGAGGATGCCTTCTGAAGTAGTGGGTTAGCTGGAAATGCAGAAAAGGCCTTGAGGGATCTGGTAGGTGAGACAAAGGCTCCCTGAAGGTTCCGTGTGTGTCCTAATCCCTGGAAGCTGGGAACGTTACCTTATATGGCAGAAAGGGTGCAGAGGTGGTTACCTTAGGCATCCTGAGATGAGGGGGGCGGGGTTTCCTCCATTGTCCACAGGTCCTAAATGTAACCACATGTATCTGTGTGAGAAGGAGGCAGAGAGGATTTGACACAGACAGAGAGGAGACAGCAGCGGGACCAGGGAGGCGGGGACTGCAGTGATGTGGTCAGGAGGCGGGGAGCGCCCACAGTCACCAGCAGAGTCAGAGAAGAGATGCGCCCCCCAGAGCTCCGCACAAGTGTGCCCTGCCACCAGGCACCTTGCTTTGGGTCCAGGGACACTGACTGCAGACTTCTGGCCTCCACAGCAGAGAAAGAACAGTGGTCCGCCGTGCTGAGCCACCACATGCGTGGTGCTTTGTTACAGCAGCCACGGGAAAGTGACACAAAGGGAAATAGATGCTTTTGCCATTCTTGCAGTGGCCATGGCTTACAGGCAGGCACCATGGAGGGTAAGAGCGAGGAGGAGGTGTGCTGGACCCTCGGGGGGCCACGGTGCTGGTGACCCCCTTCCCCCGGTTCAAGGAGACTCCTGCCCGCCTCCCGACCTCTCCTGACAACTCCTCTCAGCTTCAGACTTCGGTTCTGCATCCTCTCTGCCACCAGAGAAGGAACTGAAATGCATTCACATCTGGGGACATATACTGCAGTTTTTAAAATGTAGAGAGGAAAGGACAACACCCATCCCCTGCATTGGCTTAACTGATGTCTATTGTCTTACTTACATGCATGACACAGATGCGAGTTCCACTTACAGCTCCCGTACAATTGACAGGAGCCAAGTTAAATACAGATCAATCAGCGAAGCCAATAAAATTCAAGTAGCAAAACTATATTCCGTGTGGCAGGTGGTGAGGATTTCTGGAATAGTGTGCCTCCAAAGGTGTCTATGGCATGTTGCTCCTGGGACATGGGCCCTTGGGGTCCCCCAGCTGTCCTCTAGCCGCACTGGTGAGGGCTCGCTCCAGCCACTGTCTCTCTGTCAAGAGCACTGCACATCTTTGCTCGCAGGGCAAACTGTACCGCCATCTGGGAAGGTTAAATTAGCCGGCCGTGGGGTTGGTGCATCGTGAAGACGCACGCCAGCGCCGACGCTGGGTTCAGGTGTGAGTGGATGCTTGTGATCAGATTGTGACTTCATTAATGATTAAGAAAAAATGGACGGTGGAGAAGCTAGTAAATGCTCAACCGAAATCAAACTAACAATAATACTCTTTTTTGGACTCTCAATTCTACAACCAGTCTCTAGAGACCGTTCATTACATTTTACCAATTCGGATTTTAGTGTTTCTGATGTTTATTCCTGTGATTCTTTTTTTTAAGTTTATGTATTTTGTTTTTTGAGAGAGAGAGAGAGAGAGAGAGAGAGAACGAGCAGGGGAGGGGCAGAGAGAGAGAGAGAGAAGGAGGGAGAGAACCCCCAAGCAGGCTCCGCACTCACAGCACAGAGTCCAACACGGGGCTTGAACTCACAAACTGTGAGATCATGCCCTGAGCTGAAACCAAGAGTCGGACACTCAACCGACTGAGCCACCCGGACACCCTATTCCTGTGATTCTTGGCTGTGTGCTTATCTATCTATATTGACAGATGACTCCTGGTAAAGTGAAGAACATCGCTCACTTACGTGCCTCCCGCCTCCTCTCTTCACTCTGTTGTGAGACCTTTGAGGTTATTTTTAAGTCCTTTATAAGGTTCTTTCATAAATTCATATGAAAACGTCTTTCTGGGGGCGCCTGGGTGGCTCAGTCGGTTAAGCGGCTGACTTCGGCTCAGGTCATGATCTCGCGGTCCGTGGGTTCGAGCCCCACATCGGGCTCTGGGCTGACAGCTCAGAGCCTGGAGCCTGTTTCCGATTCTGTGTCTCCCTCTCTCTGACCCTCCCCCGTTCATGCTCTGTCTCTCTCTGTCTCAAAAATAAATAAATGTTAAAAAAAAATTTTTTTTTTAAAGAAAACGTCTTTCTGTATATGTGTCTTATTCCTCTGACCTTAAGTGGAATGTCTTGACCTCTCACTGGCTGAGCTGGGGAAGTTTGCACACCTGACCACCCCCTCCCCGGCCACCCGGGCACCTTCCGTTCTTCCTCTCAGCTTTGGGCAATGTTTGCAGCCTCCTTTCTCACGTTACTAAATCTCCACCAAACAATAACAAATTTATTGGAAAATGGAACACTCACTGAAAACATCCACGGTTTGTCTGGAGGCATTGAGGCCAAGTGAGCTCTCATTCCTCCAAACCCATCAGTAGCTACAATTTACCTTACTGCTACTTGGACCTTGACTTTCTTAAACAAACCAGTTTCTTGGCAATTCTAATGGATTATTTCTATTTGAAAGGAACAAGTCAAACTCTTCTTATTGAAGACCAAATGAATGCCTATATAGGATGTGCTCGTCAAACAAACGGGTCGGTTTAGAAAGGTTGCAGAATGGGGCACCTGGGTGGCTCAGTGGGTTGAGCGTCTGACTCTTGGTCTCAGCTCAGGTCACAATCTCATGGTTCATGGGTTCAATCAAGCCCTGCGTCAGGTTCTGTGCTGACAGTGTGGAGCCTGTTTGGGATTCTCTCTTTCTCCCTTTCTCTCTGCCCCTCCCACATGCATTCTCTTCCTCCCTCCCTCCCTCCCTCTCCCTCTCTCTCTCTCTCAAAATAAGTGAATAAACTTTTTAAAAAAGAAAGAAAGGGTACAGAATACCAGATCTATAAATGCTGTGTTTTTGTGTACTAGCAACAAAAAGTTGGAAGTTAAAATTTTGAAAATATCAGTTGTGTTAGCAGGCTCAGGCTGACATAATAAAGTACCACACACCAAGTGGCTTAAACAACAGAAATTTATTTTCTCATAGTTCTCGAGTCTTTAAGCCCAAGACCAAATGCCAGCAGAGTTGGTTTCTAGGGAGACCTCTCTTTCTGGCTGGCAGAATTTCTCACTATATCTCACATTGCTTTTTGTCTGCATACAGAGAGACAGAGAGAGAGAGAGAGAGAGAGAGGGAGGGAGAGAGACCTCCGCTGTCTCTTCCCCTTTCCTTACCAGGATTCTGGTCCGGTTGAAATAGAGCCCCATCTTTATGATCTCATCTAACTTTAATGACTCTTTTGGGGCTCTATCTCCAGGTATAGTCACATTGGGGTTAAAGATTCAGCATATGAATGGGAGAGGGGTGCCATTCAGTCCATAACCAGTACTCATGGATATCGTTAGGGACCATTATTTTGTGTATACAGTCTGACCTCCAGCCCCTAAAGATTCACATCCGTCCCACATACAAAGCACGTTCTCTCCACCCTAAGGTCTGCAGAAGTCCCATGCTTACAACATCAACTCAAGTTCCAAAGTCTCATCAGCTCCAAAGTCCCAAATATCATCATCCAAGCCACCTCAACGAATTACGCTAAGACTCCGGGCGTGATCCATACTGCAACCTGTAGACATGTTCCCTGGTTCAAATTTCATTGTTCTAAGTTGTTGATCGTGAAGCATGACTACATTTCTTCCTTCATTATGATAAGCATCCCAAGGGAGTAGGAGTATCATCTCCAGTAGATAGCATCTATCGTACTTCTTTGCAAGAGAAGGAAAAGTCTAACCGGAACTGTTGATTCCAGCAGCTACTAGTGCCCGACACAGAGCACCCGCTCAGCTAACGTGCTGGCTGCTTGTGTTTTCGTAGTCTTTTCCTTGTCCTAAGCAGCTGTCCACATTGGGTTCATCAGTAATGAAACAAGCAGCAGGAATTTGCCGTGAAGCAAAAGCTGTATCATTGGAACTTGGGAGGTAATGGCTCAGAGTTTGAAACACGGACAGGATTCCCTCACGTTCTTCTGATGTGTGTATGAAAGCAAACAACTATTATCATCTTCTATAGAAATAACATGCACGTGTTCACAGTGACTTATTCTAAACACCCAGGGTACTTTGACTCTGTGCTCAGGTTGAGATCTGCCTCCTCCGAAGAGCTGTGTCCGGCTGTCCACAGTCTTTGTCTCCTTGGAGTTTGAAAACCCTACACGCGACACCTGCCACATCACACATCGCCGTGGGCCGTTGTTGTTGTGCTTCTTGTTGTTCTGATGTGGAGGCTACGTTTTTCAATGAAGGAAATACGTCCATAAGAATGGCTTTGTAAACTCTTCCTTTACTTATGGATTTTTTTTTTAACCTGGAGAACATAGTGTTTTCTCATTAGCATTACCTGCCTGAGGTTTTCTGTATTTTATAATTTAATTAGCATCCCGCTTCTGGAATAGGTGTACATAAGCCGGAATCTGTGAATAATGTCAGTGTTCACATTTCCCTGCAAATGTGGTTAATGCAGCTTGGCTAACTCCCCACACATCTTCGGAGAAGCCGTGTAACCACTCAGTAGCTCAGGTCTGCATTCTGTAACATGGCTTTCCTTCCTCCTCTTTCTTAAAGGATCAAGAGTGAAAACCATCAGTGTCCTCCCCAGACTGCCAAGCATTTTTCGAGTGGTTAGTTATTCCAGTTTCTAACACAAGCAGAAGGAACAAGAGACTCTGACTAATCGCATAGATTTTCTTTGTTCCTAAATTGGGTTTGTCAGCAGCCGACCTCTGTTTGCAGTGATTGAAAACCTCAAGAGGTTATGCTTCCCATTAATCCATTGTAGGGTGGTGGAATTTATTTCTAATTTTAAAAATCTCTAAGGAACATTCCAAAATGTTCTCCGGTAATTGTGCTGCTTAACAACATAACTGTTTAACAAGCACCAGGAAAGAAAAGGGGCCTGAGAAATTTGCATTATATTCTGACCTACATAAAGATAACAGCCTCACTACAGACTATGGCGTACCTTTGCATGCCGGTGAGCTGACTGGGATGCCACGTGCTTTGCAAGTGCTACGTGGTCATCTGACTCTGGGGCTAAATGAAATTCATCCCCAAGTTGCCTTAGGGGTGAAAGCCAATCCGGAAGAGCCACGGGCCACTTTGTGTATCTCCATTTGTATGTTGACTTCTGGTTTAAGATGTCAGATTGAGCACAGAAATCTTTCCCTTTTGGGTTGAAACAAGTAGAGATGAGAGAAAATAAATAAAAACATAGCTGCACTCAAAAACAAGAGTGTTGTATATACCTGGAGCAGAAAGGTGTCTTTGAAAGAAGGACCAGGCAAAAACCTAAAGTACCAAGTAAGACCAAACTCCTGCCACCCTCAAGGGGCAGAGAATGACGTCCGATCCAACAGGAGGGGCTAGGATATTGGTGTTCGTGAGGGGCCAGGGACGGGACAAGTGCATCCTGCCTGAAAACTGGGTTCGTGTTCAGAGGCTCTTGAATCACATCAGCCACGTAGGGCTGCCCAGGTCCAGCCCAAATGGCCACACGGGGCCCAGACAGAGCCTCAAAGTGCCCAGGACATTGACCACAACCACACCACCAAGGGTCTCTCATGACCCAGGACACTTGCAGGGCAGAAGCTTACTACTAAGAAATACAAGGACCCCCAGAAACTATCCCCTGCAAAGCAGAACACTAGCTTAACACACACGAGAACTTAAGTCCAAAGAAATATAAATGAATAGGGCAATCAGAAAATGACATTTTAGGTTTAAAAAAAATTATCAATGTGATAGAGGAGCTTACAACTAGAAGAGTAGATGATCTTGAAAAGGAGCTGTTTAGGAATAATAGAAACTAAAATGTAATTGTTTGAAATTTTAAAAGTCAGTTGCAGGATGAAGCTCTCTAAATAATGCTAAAAACAGTAACAAGGTGGAAAAATCTAAAGGAAGAAATCATGCAAATTCCCCCAAAGAAATAAAAATGTGGGAAACACGGAGAAAACACCAGGGAGGTGGTGGTGGGACCCCACAGCTCTCACACAGGGTCCACCCGCACCCTGGAAAGGAGGGCTAGGTTGAAGGAGAAATAGTATTAAATGAGATCATCACTACAGCCTTCCTGATAAGGAGAAAGTGATTCTTAGACTGATAACGTTATTGGGTGGTAAGCATGATTTTTAAATAAAATCCACAAGTAGACATTTTCTTTCCTTTTTTTTGTTATTTGTTTTTTATCTTATTTTTAATGTTTATTTATTTTGAGAGAGAGAGAGAGAGAGAGAGAGAGAGAGAGAGAGAGAGTGGGGGAGGGACAGAGAGGGAGACAGAGAATCCCAAGCAGGCTCCGCATTGTCAGCGCAGAGCCCTGCCAGGGGCTTAATCCCAGCAACCTGGAGATCATGACCTGAGCCCAAGCCAAGAGCCGGATGCTCAACCGACTGAGCCACCCAGCCTCCCCACAAGTGGACATTTTCTCGTGAAATTTCAGAATATCAAATATAATGAGAGACTCTGCCTTCGTCTCTCGATATTTCCGTCACACTGTCTCCTGCACCAGCAACAGCACACACGATTTCCTGAGAATGCCGCGTTCACTGATACCTTCATGCCCTTGCCCTCCTTCTAGCTCGAAAGTTCTTCTTTTGTGTCTTTATCTGGGCTAGCAGGCGCTTTCCTCGGGGAATTCTCTCCAGAGTTCCTCCCATTTCATTCTCCCTCCTCAGGGCCAGCCCCCCTGCTCTCAGCACTGACGCTCTTGCAACATTGTGGCTCTCTGAGTTCCATAAAGTCTTCCCTTGTGATTCCTCAGGCTCAGGCTGGTTCCTGGGGCGTGACAGTCGTGCATGCTTGTCACCACCTCAAAGGATCTTTGAAATGCATCAAAGTACTACTCAGTGATTTCATTAGATAGCAGCCGAATATGTGAACAAGCCATCAAGGTCCAGAGAGGCCAGCGGGGAGCATCTTAAGGAGTCAGAACTGATCCCTGACAGAGTCCAGTGTCCTGGTGTCACCAGAGCAGTTTCATGGCGTACATCACAACGCCTTCACCACAAACCGTCCCTAGGTAAAAGTCATGATGTTAAAATAACCTTTTAAAAACAAAGCAATAGTGGGCACTCAGTCAGTTGGGCGTCCGACTTCCGCTCAGGTCGTGATCTCGCGGTTTGTGAATTCGAGCCCCGCGTCGGGCTCTGTGCTGACAGCTCAGAGTCTGGAGCCCGCTTTGGATTCTGTGTCTCCCTCTCTCTCCGCTCCTCCCCTGCTCACGCTCTGTTTCTCTCTCTCTCTCAAAAATAAGTACACATTACAAAAATTTAAAAACAAAGCAATAGTTTTTAAAAAAGTGAAACGCATTTGTAGATTAATAGAACAGTGGTTTGTAAAAAGAGGGATTTTTCAGAAAGTGAATTATGTACCTTTTTCATCTTTTACCCAAAGTTTGTGTAAATTGCAGCCTTCTACTCTCTTCTCATGAGATGCATGGTTACTTCAAAAGGTGAGCTAGAATCATCCTACAGTAGCGAAGGTTACTCAGATAAAGTTTAAGCTTTAATAGGACTGTTTGTTTCCTGACTATATGCTTCAGAAATTTCTATGCTTAGTTTTTGCTTTATTGTTTTAATCTTTTTTTGAAATATAGTTGACATGTACCATTGTGTAAGTTTAAAGTGTGCAACTTGTTGATTGGATACATTTATATATTGCAATATGATTGCCTTTGAAGAGTTCACTAATACCTTTGTCAGGTCACAAAATTATGATTTATTTTTTTCAGTGGGAATAATTAAGATCTAATCCCTTAGCAATTTTTATGTTTATAATACAGGATTATTGTCTATATTCCATATACTGTGCATTAGATCTCCAGGACCTATTCATCAACTAGTTGCAAATATGTTTCTTAATCACTGGACCAAAGTGTAACTTCACTAGATCGATGTCTGGTTGTCTTTAAAATGTTCATTTATTGTTTGTTTTTCATACTGAAATGCACTGTATTTGTGTCTTTTTCCGGGGCTGCTTCAGTTGCAGATGGAAAGGTCCTACAGGGGAGAATTGGGTTTAGTTTAACATGTTTTGTTCAGCACCGGGGAGAGCTCCACATACACTCAGGTTTAATGAGAAGGCCACTTTGAAAGGTATCATTCTGTAATTTTCGAAAGACTTTTACACACATTAGTCCTCTGTGATATTCAAGAAATCAGTCAATGCACAAAGTAACACATGACTTTTCTGACAACTTCAGTAATTGATAACATCCAAAGAGGCCAAAAGAAAGAAACCATATAGGAGATGTAATAAAACCTATGTGCTAGATGGGGCACCCAGGTGGCTCAGGTGGTTAAATGTCTGACTCTTGATTTTGGCTTCGGTCGTGGTTCGTGGGTTTGAGCCCCGCTTCAGGCTCTGCCCTGACAGCACAGAGCCTGCTTGAGATTCTCTCTCTCTCTCTCTCTCTCTCTCTCTCTCTCTCCCCCCCCTTCCTGCTCACACACACGTGCTCTCTCTCAAAGATAAAATGAATAAACATTTAAAAATTAAAAAAACAATCTGTGCACTAGAATCCTACAAGAAGCTTTGAGGATTTCATTCAGAGGGTATTTATTCATGTTATGTCATCTAACAAAAATCCTTGTTGTTTTCCCAACCTGCCACAGATCTGGAAACAGAAAATTAAAAGAGGCAGAGGGCACTGTTGAGGGCATGTTCTGTGACAGCCCACACAGTGGAAGCTGGCTCAACAGGCAGAAGTTGGAAAGAAAGGCAGACATGACAACCAGACACGAAAATGTAAAACCAACGTGGATCTGGAACCACCTCACATAGGATGCACACACACCAAACACCTTGGTTGGCACTGAGGACAGTTGCACCCACCAGCACAACATAGAACTAATGGCTGAGGGCCCTAAGTCTTCAAGAGCAGGGCCCCCAAAAGTTGGCACCTTCTATTCGGGAAGGCAGGAACGGAAGTGCCTAATTCTAGATGGATGACGTACATCAGAAATAGTTAATAATGTTACCAGTATAACAGAAGTGAGAGTGGTTTGGGGTGCTATCCTTGTGGGTTTCATCTGTTGGCTTCGACCTCTGGTGAAGACATCGCCAGATTTCTACAGTCTCACCCACTGGTGCCATTAACTAAACATCTCCTCTTGGGATGGATATTAGATTAGTACCTTCAAGGCTCATCTCATGTGCTTACTGCCAAGTGATCGAGATGAAGCAAGGCAGAATCTGGTAGTGTGCACACAGACATTTGAGGTGTGAGCCTGTCTGAACAGGAACTGATTCGCAGCCCAGAGACAGCCAGGGACAAGCGAGGCATGTAGAGAATAAATACCTAAGAGATGTTACCTGCCTTTTCATCCCCAGCACCCAACGTGCTCCCAGTAGTTGGCATTTAATAAAGTTGAGATCCATTCTGGACATTTGTTCATTCCTCTGTTGACCATTCCCACCTTGTTGTTCATAAATCAGTCTTGAAACGTTTACCTCCGTTGCTAAGAAATATGATCATTTATGTGTTCAAGTAGAGGGAGAGAAAGGGTGCCATTTTCCTGCATCATGGTCTCCTTACCGCAGCTGTTGATATTTTAATTGAAAACAAAAAGCGTGACTGGCTTTCGTTCAGCCTTTATGTTATGTGTCGAAAGTATATGTTTTACCATATGTACTAGTTCTGAATGGCAACCAGAATGCTTTATGGTCCTCTCTTTCTACCAACAAATAAAAGGCTCAACTATTTGCCATGTTCTTTTCTAGCGGAAGATAATAGTCTGTCTCAGAAGAAGAAGGTCACAGTGGAAGATCTCTTCAGTGATGATTTCAAAATTCATGACCCCGAGGCCAAGTGGATAAGCGGTGAGTCCTGAGCCCTGCATGTGCACGGGAAGCTCCTCTTCCCTAGTGTGGGTTTGGTAGCTAGCCTGTCATGTTCTCTCTCTGGCTGTAGAGGTGGTGTGCAGAGATCTTGCTGTGATAATCATCTTATTATCATTCTAAGAAAATGTGTAGCTGGTAAAATGGGGCTGTGCCTTCGTGAGAAATGGGTCCTCTGCGTCACCTCCCTGAATCATTATTTCTCAGATGGAGATGGGAGGTGTTGCTAAGCAACAGGAACAGGCAGAGACACAGCTGCGCGTTCCTCCTTCTCCGTGTTCTTTATTCCCTGTTGTACGGCCCCTGCTTTCACTCCCCACTGGATAGAGGGGCCGAAGGGAACTCCAAGGATTCTTCCCGAGTGCCACCAATGAACTGTGGAGCCTGGTGCACATCTGCAGCTAAACTCATTCTCCTCTGGAACATCAGTCTAGATGTAATCTACGTGTCTTGCTTGGAGAGAGTTTTAAAACAACAAAACAGAATTGGAGGCAAACGGCAGTACGTTCGTGATGCAGTTTTTGGTCCAGGACACAATCCATTTCATCTAGTTGGGGCTGAGCTCATTTTAGAGCTCAGTCATGGGAGGGAAGGTGGGAATGACCTGCACCATCCTCTGAGGGCTTTCTTCCCTCCCCTGAAGCAGTCCAGTCCGCGCCCCTCTCCCGTTATCTCCGCAGATGTTTTCACTGACGGAGCCTCCACGGGATGCGCTTGAGAATTAATCCTCAGATCAAAGAGCTTTTCTAGTGGAATGCTCGAGGTCTAGTTCAAATCTGGCTTTTATAATAAACGAGGCCCAGGGAGGTTAAGTGGGGTTTTTTTTTTTGAGGTCACAGAGCTCACTGTTGCCACAGATGTATTTGGAGGCCTGTCTCCTGACTTCCCATTTAGTGCCCTTCCCATCACTGTCTTGTTGAGTGACACCGTGTTATTGTGCTCTCTTGCTGTCACACTGCCTCTCAGATGCTTCTCATGCTTCGCAAACTCTCAAAAATCAACTAGCAACAACTCTTGGCCATTAGTCTCCTACTAGAGCTATAGCTTTTCTTCTGTCATCAACTGTGACCTTAGTATTCGTGTCTGATCCTCAGATTAGCTTGTTTAAAATGGAGAGAAGTAGATGCATCCCAGAGGGAATGTATTTTCTACAGAGGAACTGGGGAGAAATGACAGCAGCATGCTGGGAATAGCAGGTGTGTGTGTGGGGTGGGGGGTGATCACAGAAATCCCAAACATGGACAGAACCAGGGTCTTTTTGTTTGATGAAGGAAGTAATTTTGTCTTTGGTTCTGAGGGATATCTAGCACCTTGTTTCAGTCTGTGTTTGCCCGTGGCATAGGCAGGTGGAAAGTAGCATGCTCCGTGCCCAATCTTGGGAATGAAAGGTGATTACTCTCTTCTTAATGAGTGTAAAGCCATATTCGAGAAGCAGAACAAACGATGAGTGACCAGTGCTGATTCCGACACAAAATGCACAGAGAAGGCATGTCACAGATGGTGAGGAAACTTAGTCTTCAAGAATGGCTAGGAGTTAACCAACTATAGAAAGAAGAGAATAGACTCTGTAATGTCAGTCTAGAATGTGCTAAACCTTGAATGGAAAAACCAAAGATTAGCTGAGAGACAGTCTCCATGGTCATGAAGAAAAGCAACTGGAGAGAAAGGAAGAGAGAAAGGAAGGGAGGGAGAGAGGCAGAACAGTTGGGAGAGAGGCAGAATCTAGGGATAAAACAAGTCGGAGAAGAGGAACACAGAACCAGAGTTATGGGGCTCAGAGCAAGTCAGAGGGAGCCCTGAAAAGACTCCGTGAAGTCCTAAAATAATATACCTATATCTGTTTGTTAGGGTGCCCATAGTTGCTGACTTGTCCTCACTCAGCTTTCTGTAAGCAAAACAATGAGAATAAAAAATAAGTAAGCAGAGATCTGGAGCCACAAGAGCAGGTGAGTTTCTGCTGGAACTGTGTTGGTCGTAAGGAGTTTGTATCTCATGAGCTAATTCACACTGCAGATGAGTGAGCTCTTCCAGAGGTGTGCTGGCTCTCTGGCCGGAGGAAACAAGCCAACATTTCCTTATCCACAAAGTTGGGCGTTAATACAAGCAACTGAGAAGTGGCCTCATGCCCAGCAGAAAATGCCCCGCCTGCCTATTTGGCAGGTTAATTCTATTCATGAAGACCACCTACAGTTCTAAACAAGCATGGCTTTGGTGTCCAGGAGCTTTCTTAGGAGTACTCTTCCTTTACAAATGTGCACATTGAGCTTGATGTTTTGCTGCATAGTAAGCAGGTGGTCCGGTCTCCCCAAAGACCAGGCACCATCCAGAGTGTAAGGGAACATGATTGTTCTTCCCTACACATGACTGTTAGCTGTCCCCCCTACACTATTCTTTCATTCATTTCTCCTCCTGATCATTCCCTTTCTTCCTGTTCCCTAAAATTCAGTAGCTTAAAATGAATGAAGTAGCTTTGCAGTGATTGTTTATAATTGATTTTTCACAATTACCATAAATAATTCATTCTTTTGTAAAATTTTTTAATGTTTATTTATTTTTGAGAGAGAGACAGAGTGTGAGTGGGGGAGGGGGAGAGAGAGAGAGAGAGAGAGAGAGAGAGAGGCAGAGAGAGGCACAGAATCTGAAGCAGGCTCCAGGCTTCAAGCTGTCAGCACAGAGCCTGACACAGGGCTCGAACTCACAAACAGCAAGACCATGACCTGAGTTGAAGTCGGACACTTAACTGACTGAGCCACCCAGGCACCCCTTTAATGTTTATTTTTGAAAGAGAGAAAGAGAGAGAGAGAGAGAGAGAGAGAGAATGCAAGAGGGAGAGGGGCAGAGAGAGGGTGACACAGAATCCGAAATGGGCTCCAGTCTCTGAGCTGTCCGCACAGAGCCCGACGTGGGGCTCAAACCCACAAACCACAAGACCATGACCCGAGCCCAAGTTGGACACTTAACCGACTGAGCCAACCAGGTGCCCCTCATTTTTTTAATATCACAAGTTTAAATGTTGAGATCCAGGAAAGATTATGACATTCACAGGATTATTGAATGATGTGGAGCTGGGTGATCTCTAGAAATTATCAGAGCACTGCTTCATTCAGTTAGTGTTTACTGAGTGCCTGTTGTGCAGCAGGCAAAGTTCCGGGTCCAGGGAACTATTTCTTACTGGTAGACTTGGGAGTTGACCCTGTCACGACCACTGTCTATCCCCACCATCACAACTACAGTCTCCTTCATTTCCTCTTCCTTTCTCCTCTGTCTGCTCCTCTTCTCTAATTCATCATCATCACCAACATCATCGTCACATATCACATCATCATCATCACCATCACATCACCATCACCACCATCATTGTCACCACCACCATCATCACCATCCTCATCATCACCCTCATCATCACCCTCATCATCACCATCATCTCCATCATCATCATTGTCACCACCACCATCACCATCACGACCACCATCATCACCATCATCTCCATCCTCATCATCATTGTCACCACCACCATCACCATCATGACCACCATCATCACCATCCTCATCATCACCCTCATCATCACCCTCATCATCACCCTCATCATCACCCTCATCATCACCCTCATCATCACCATCATCATCACCATCATCTCCATCATCATCATCATTGTCACCACCACCATCACCATCATGACCACCATCATCACCATCCTCATCATCACCCTCATCATCACCGTCATCATCACCATCATCTCCATCATCATCATCATTGTCACCACCACCATCACCATCATGACCACCATCATCACCATCCTCATCATCACCCTCATCGTCACCCTCATCATCACCATCATCACCATCATCATCATCATTGTCACCACCACCATCACCATCATGACCACCATCATCACCATCCTCATCATCACCCTCATCATCACCATCATCATCACCATCATCTCCATCATCATCATCATTGTCACCACCACCACCACCTCCACGATCACCATCATCACCATCCTCATCATCACCCTCATCACCATCCTCATCATTACCCTCATCATCACCATCATCATCACCATCATCTCCATCATCATCATCATTGTCACCACCACTATCACCATCATGACCACCAGCACCATTATCACCATCACCATCATGACCACCACGATCACCATCATCACCATCCTCATCATCACCCTCATCATCATCATCATCACCATCACCATCATCACCATCACCTCCATCGTCACCACCATCATCATCACATCATATCACATCATCGCTAGTTTCATTATTATCACCACCACCACCATCATCATCTGCTGGGGTTTCCCGTATCTTATGCTCAAGGCTAAGTGCTTTACACATATTAAATCACTTAGTTCTCACAACCACCATTGTTTCCATTTTATTTCCTCAGGAAACTGAGGCTGAGGGTGTTTAAATGACTTGATCAATGTCAGTAAGCAGCAAAATTTGGACTGGAACCTAGGTCTCTCTGGTTTTTATAAACTGTGCTACATGGGATAGAACCCAGGTCTCCGGTGTCCAGACAGGTTCTTTCACAACCCCACTAGCTACATTGTGTGTTCTATCCAAGACTATAGGTTGTGAATATTTCAGAATTCTTGCCATCCCTTAAATTCTCTATTCTAGCATCCCTTTTCCCATGGTGTCGAACTAACAGAATACCTAAGTGATAAAGAAAATGGTATAATGCCCCATGGAAAATGGGACTTGCTGTTTTAACCACTAAAGTTAACAAATGTATCTTGGGTTTAATATTGGAGTTAATAGGGGCGCCTGGGTGGCTCAGTTGGTTATGCGTCCGACTTCAGCTCAGGTCACGATCTCGCGGTCCGTGAGTTTGAGCCCCGCGTCGGGCTCTGGGCTGATGGTCCAGAGCCTGGAGCCTGCTTCGGATTCTGTGTCTCCCTCTCTCTCTGCCCCTCCCCCGTTCATGCTCTGTCTCTCTCAGTCTCAAAAATAAATAAACGTTAAAAAAATTTTTAAAAATATTGGAGTTAATAGTCTAGAATCTAATAAACTATATTTATCAGGAGAAAATTTATCAGGTTAGAGTTCAATTTCTCCTCACTCATGTTCATACTAGAGACTTGTTTCAATCTTCCTTTTCTGAAAATGATGGGTACAACCGCCTTCATATCCTCTGCCCTCACATAGCCGTTGCAACCAGATGAGCCATATGGATCAGTAGAATGGACGACATCCGGAGGCACATGCTGAGCACCCCCCACAACAACAGGCACCCCCTACAAAGGAAGAGGCACGCACCTCCTCAAGGTGGCCACAGTGCCGTCTCTCCACATACTCACTTAGTGGAGGGAGTTCTTCCACCTTCTCCACTAACCACATTGCACTTCTCAGCCTCGTGGATCCCTTGATGTGCTGCGCTGGGATTCCCCGATGGGAGGGCGTCAGGCTTCCCACCCCAGCACCCGCTGAGACTCCTGTGCACAGTTGCCGCTGACCTCCGGGCACCTGCATCTCACGGTCACTTCTCAGACCTCAACTTACTTCACGGGCTAGCGGTGTTTAGCACGACTGATCACTCCCTCCACCTGGGTGAACTTTCTCCCTCCACCTGTGGGTCATCCTGTTCTCTTGGCTTTATTTCAGCATCCTGGGGGGCTCCTTCTCAGCCTCCTCTGCTGTTCGTTGCTCTTCTCCCTGACTTTTCACGGCGGTGGGTCTCGGGGCTCAGCCTCTAGTCCTCCCCTTTTAATATCTGCCCTTCCCCCCTCTGTGTCTTCATCAAGTTCTGTGACTTAAGTATCCCCCACTGATGCCTCCTAAGTTGTGTATGTTCACACGGCACATCTCCGGCCGTTCTCAGATGTCTCACGGACATCACCGCCTTCAGCTGGATAGCTCCGGATAGGCGTTCTCGGTCAACGCACCCCAGCTGCTTTATCCACAGCTGCTCCCAATTCAGCGCATGGGGTATCCATTCTCCTGCCAGAACAGACCGAAGAACACGGAGCCGTCCTTGGCTCGTCTCTGTCTCTCCCACCTTCTAGCTGATGCATCAAGAACTCTTGCTCGTTCTGCCTGACGTGGGGAGCGCCCATCGAGACTCAGACGTGTAGGCTCGTGCCTGCCACTGGCATATTCGGGAGTGGTCCACCAGAAGGAGCACGCCTCTCCAGGGGCTCCCCAGAGACAGCCTCTCCTGCAAGGAGAAGGGGGTCACTGGAACGACTGGGGTGGGGGTTTTACGTTTCCGACTTGTAGATGTCCGGGAGCCTCACACCTCCCGTTTCTTCTCGGTGTGTGCCCACGCCCCCTAGGGGAGCTCATTCCCGCCCGGGACCGCGGTTACCGTTGTGGGTCCGCGAGCTTCAGGTCTGTATCCAGCTCAAACGCTCTGCTGAGCTATGGGCTTGCGCTGCGTGTTGTAGCGTCGTGTGCGTGGGTCCCCCTGACAGAGGTGGTCACCCACGAGGATGTCTGCTGGATGCCTCACGTGCTCGTGTCCAGCACCGCACTGCCCTCCCCCCGTCTCCCCTCACAGACCTCGGGCCGCCTCTCCACCACTCTTGGGATGAAGCACACGGTCCCGGCCCCGGGACCCTCCGTTTCTTGAACTCTGGGATCAGGCCCCTGCTTACTTCCCGCTCACTGACTTCAGTTTTTCTTCACCCCTTGGTGTCTCCCCAGCTCTCCCTACTCGGGGCTGACTTGAGTTTTCTTTCGATTGCTGCCAGAGTCCTTGTTCTTCCTTCCATCGGCCGCCCCTTCTGCCCAGCACGCCCCCTCTTCTCTGGGTCCCAGCTCTCCCAACACCGCCCTGCGAGTGGTCGTTTTCTTTTAGAGCTGCCCTCCTCCTTACTCCACAAGCAGTCTTTTCTGTCCTGCCTTAGCCTTCTGCGTTTAGGCTCTGTTGTATCCTGGACTTGGCTGACCTTTTTCACGTGCGTGTAATTACGTATTCGACATCTGTCTTTCCCTGTGTCTGTCAGCTCCACGGGGGCAGGACTCACCCCCTTTTATTCCCACGGCACCCCACACCTAGCACAGGCCCTGGTGTGGCGCCACCTTGTGGCTCTCCTTCCACACGCCCTCGTCTGATCCAGAACCCGGTTTGAAAGATGAGGAAACACAGTTGGGCGTGTGTTTCACGTGGAAGGTTGGAAGGCTTTTCTGATGAAGTGGTTTCAGGCAGAGGCCTGGATGCGAGAATCACCCAGATACGCTCTCTGCGGGGAGGGCGTCCCGGGCAGCACGGAACAGCACCTGCCTGTGAGAGCCGCGAACGAGGTCAGGCCAGAAGAGAAGGGCAGTAGAGTACGAAACAGCAGAGCAGAACGTGGGGCCAGAGTCTGTGGGCGCCTGGGGGGGGGGGGGCAAATAAGATGGGGTAAAATTTAGAAAAATGGGGGCATCAGCTTTGAGCTGTCAGAACTAAAGGTTTTAGAATAGTCGGATGACAGGGTGAAATCCAGCTTAGGCTTAGGGGTTGTATCAACTATTTTCATTATATACGTATTATGTATTTCTTGTAGCAAATTAGAAAACAGGGTTGGACACAACTTCAGAAGATGCTAAAACTCACCTGTAACTCTACCAGCTAGAAATAGCCGCTAGTGTATTTTTATACACACCCTCGAAGGTAATGTAATATGTGGGATGATACTAAGTGTACTAAGTGGGGGAAAGTTTATAACAGATCTTAAACATATTTCCGTGCAGTAGATACATATTTCTGTTGTCATCTTAATGTCTGCATAGGGTCCCATGACATCAACATGCCTTAACTTGGCCCACCTGCACATGCTGGAAGGTTAGCATGTGAGCGGAGGGGAAGCGGCAGGTATAAACAGCCTTCACGAAGGACAAACGGTGGGATGTTCAGCTGAGTAGGAACGGAGGGATGGGAGGAAGGACAGCCAGGTATGACTCGGAGGTTTTAAGCCTGGTTAACCGGAACGGCGGTCCCACTGGCAAGGAGTTGGTTTCTGTGGTTAGATGATGAGTGCAGAGTAGAAGTTGACGAAAGGTAACTAAGTGGAAATGCTCTTTACATATGGAGGACCAGGCATGAAGCTAGGTGAGAGTTTCCCCACTAGCTTGGAGAAATGTGGAAGTGTACATTGCTGAGGGGCTGTAAAGTCTCCTGGTGCTGTGGCGGTGGAGGGGGGGGCGGTGGGCAGGGACCAGGGCAGGTGAAGAAAGGAGGAGACCCCAGCGTCGCGACATCGAGGAAGACCGAGAAAGCGCGTTAGGAGAGCCAGCCTACCTGCCTGCCGTGGCAGCAGGTGCAGAATGCGTCCGTGGGAAATTACCCACGGTGGCCACACGCTCCCTTCTGCTGGCAGGTGTCCTCCGCGAGGCCACACGTACTCTCGAGAAGCCCGTTCGCCTCTTGTGAGGGCGGTCTGGACGGAACCTTGCAAAAGGTCTGGTGAGCTCGTGCCCTGTGCTCTGAGCTAGCCACGGCCACCTGCAGCCTGCAGGGAACCTGCCGCTCTCTGCCACTGGCTTCAGGACACAGGCACGCCCGGGGCTGATGGGCAGAAGCTCCAGGCGGGAGCCTTCTCGGCTTACTCTTCCTCCACGTGGCCGTTCAGCTCGAGCTGGAACGTGGCGAAAAGACCACGGTGGCTGGTTCCAGAATCTCTGTGTTTACTCTCCTCTCCATTAATCCAGCCACTTGTGAGCAGAGAGCCCTCTGTGTCTCTCGGATGCAATACTGGAGAGACTGTAAAATTGGAGAAAATTGCTTCTTTTGAATGAAGGAAAATATCAGCTGGCTGGTTGATACCAGAAAAGTATACGTTTTAGAAGGTGAAATTGGAGACAGAGCATGGGGCTCAAAGACACTGGATTTCCATATTTCCTTTTTCCTCTTCTCTTTTGTTATTCTGAAAACACAGATGGGTTTTTTTTTTATATAAAGCTCGTGGGGTGAGATAGAGGGGGAATTCAAGTATAAAATGGTTTGGGTATTTCTGCTGCGTTTTGAAAAGCCACGTCTTCCAGACAAAACCGTCGAGTCTTAGAGCTGTAGGGAGTGGAAGTTCCCGAGAGGTCATCTGCTACAGCCGATACCAATTGGCCGGCAGTCGCTCCAGGGAAATGCCCAGAAAGGACACACTGCCAAGACTAAAAGCGTTCTTCAGCGTCTCAGTGAGTAGGTAAAGATAATAACAGTCATCAGTTGAAGTCATTACGTAAAATAAGAAAGAGACGAGATGTAATTAGAGTGCACGTGTGTGTAAACCACCAATTTTCTCTCTTTTGTAGTGGTTTCTAAGATTCCACTTTTCCTGAGGAGAAGAGAGTGCCAGTTGTCTCGTATCGAGAGGCCAGTGATGCCTCAGACTCTTTGAAAGCAGTAAAACCCATCCACACCGTTGCTCCCGTCAGCTGAGACCGAGGCTGTTGGAGCAGCCACCTGCCTTTTTTTTTTTTTTTTTTTGAGACAGAGACAGGGCATGAGTGGGGGAGGAGCTGAGAGAGAGGGCGACACAGAATCCCAAGCAGGCTCCAGGCTCCGAGCCGTCAGCACAGAGCCTGACACGGGGCTCAAACCCACGAACCGCGAGATCGTGACCTGAGCCCAAGTCGGACGCCCAACTGACTGAGCCATCCAGGCGCCCCTGTTCCATGCCATTCTTAATGCATCTTCGACATTTGCAGTATCTGAGCTAAAACTATTACCTGCCTAAGGCCCTTCAAACGTCTCCTGTGGGATTTGCTCAGGGGAAACCCTGGAAAGACTGTAGCATTGAGTGCCGATGCCACTAGAAGCAACAGTAGCAACAGTAACAGAAATAGTAACAGTAGCAAATTAAATACCTCGGTTACTTCCTTTTAAACTTCTCTGGAACCGGAGGAGGTAGGAGTTTTATCTTTACTTTAGAAATGAGGAAACACCGACTCAAAGAAACTCAATCGCTTTGCCAAAGTTACCAAGGTGGCAGCAGAAAGTCCAGGATGTTCTGCCTCACCGTGCCTCGCTGCTTTCCTCACCTGCTGGCTTCCCTGCCTCCTTGCCGGCCCTCTGCTCTGTCCCAGCGCGTCCTTGCCCTGTCAGGGACCCGGGTGGCTCAGTCCCTCGTCTCTGTTCTTCTCTGCATCTAAAAACACATGTGCTTCCCTGCTTCAGAAACCCTCCCTCGTCTTTTATGACTTCATCCCAAACGGGTTCTGTCTGGATTTTCCCAAGTAGAATTGGTTGTTCGGGCTGCGAGAGAACTCTCTACCACTTTGATCACAGCACCCACTGGAGCCTCGTCTTAGGGTCCCCAGCCTCGGGGGACACAGCCTCTTGGCAGCATCGGGAGGAGCGATTTTCTGGGGCCGAGGTGCCCCCCACCCACGCTTCCCTTCCAGAGGGACTCACACAACTTGGAGCCGGGCACACCGCTCGGGTCTGCTGCCTGCAGGGACCCCACTGCCCCCATCACTTAATTCTCGACTGGGGCGTCGCATCTCCGCGGGCTCAGCCGGGCCACCGCTGCTCCAGCGGGGAGAGACCCACTCTGAACCCCATAACCTCTTCCCCTCTGACAGGTGCCCCTTGCCTCCCTGGGAAGCTTAAACGCCCTCCGCCTGTGTGCAGTGAGGCGCAGACCTGACCGGGGTGAAGTCCACTCCAACTCTGTGTGTTTGCATCACAAGAGGACGGGGCTTTTTCCCCCTTGGATCTCGGAAATATATATGTATACGCACGTACGTGCACACATGCACGCACGCACGCACGTGTGCATCTACTGTGTTCTCCTGAGAGGGGCATCTCGAGTGAGATGTAGATATAATTGTGGCTCCTCGGTGAGGTTGACAGACGTGTTCCAGGATGTGATATGGTTGCTTCAAGGCCCCTAGGCTTTTAAGGACTTTTCCCCAGGATTCTTCACAGCCCCTCTTTTCCTACACGTGCAGAGGAGTGATCTGGCTCGAGGCCAATGCGTTACTTCGGCAGATCTCCTTCCGAGGCTGGGCGAAGCGTGGGGCGGCGCTCTGCCCGACGATGCCGTCCGGGAGACGCAGGAACCCTCTCACCCCGGCCGCCCACAGACCAGGACTCACGAGTCTGGTTTTCTTTCACTTCCCATCAGACCAAGAGAGCCTGTGAAGTTACCTGAGTCTCCGTCTGCGGAGCCCAAGGGGGGAGATTCCTCTGCGTGCTTCTTCTGGAATGGTCTTTTTAAAGCAAATCAGAAAGTTCCCTTAATGAGAGACTCTGCATCCATGAACGCGGTGACCCTCACACAAGCCCTGACATTACCGTTTGGTGTTTCAATTACGTTATCCCACAAAGTCCTTAACCACATCAGCCTACTAGAGGCTAATGAATTATCATTGACGTCTTTCCAAACGTTGATCACCTTCTTAATTAATAAAAAGTGAATCAGTTGCTCTCTTGCATAATTGAGTCTAATCCCCCGTGACCCATCCATCCCGTCCACAGCCCGTCTAATCGTGACTTCAGATGTTCGTTTTCTTCGCCCTTGACGGAAGCTTCTTGGGGCCGTCAGTGCTCGGTAGTGACTTCCATTTCTCTCGTGGATCAGAGTCTGGCTTGTGACAGAGTCTCCGTAAACATTAATCAGTGCAACAACGGACCCAGTGATGGAGGAAGCTGAGTGTTCTGGAGAAGCTCCTAGACTAGCAGGCTTTCTGGTTGGTGGGACAATAACCAGGCTTCTTTGTCGTAACTCTTGGCGTTTTGAGGAATCACACCTCCATCTACAATGACAATACCTATCTGATTCTGGTTTCCTCCTTCATTGGCGAGAATGCCGGGGACGGCTTCTGACACCGTTCACCCAGTCCCATCTTCTATACTTGCCACTTACTGATGATACGCAAAATGCACCCAACACTCTACCAAGTTCTTTGTGTGCACAGAGCCACCCGAGGAGGGACGTGGATGCCCTCGTCTCCACGTGGCCCAAATAGCCACAAAGCTTTTAGCCACATGGGGTCAACACAAGCATAAGGGCGAGCCCATGTCCTCTGGAAAGCCCAGTGGCCTTTTCAGTGCTTTGCGTTGTTTCCTGATCCCTGCCCCGGCGTTGGAGTGGCCTGCCATGATCCCAGGGCCACCGTTTTCTCTCATCTGCATGCTGTCTGTTCCTCGTGTGGACGCGGCCACTGCTCCGTTCTGCCAGGTTCATGAACACTAAGCTGCTTGATGACGAGGGGGATGGGGCCACAGCACACCCCAAAAATGAAGGACCTAGAACTAAGCAGCTCACCTCCCTCTTCAGAAGGCCACCCTTTGCCTCTTGCTGAGGGGGTGCTTCCCAAACCCACGTGGCCTTGCATTGATGTTGTGGCTTCAGTCGTGGACCGTTGAGCTCATGTCTGTGGCACCCCCATCACCTGAGTTGGGGCAGAGGGGCTGGAAAGGGGTCAGGTTGCCTTCAGACTTTGTGTGGATCTCACGTTCGCGTCGGAAATGCTTGGGGGCCTGGGCAGGCCGAGTAGCCAGAGTGCCGTGCTCTGTTTCTAAGCTGAGTATCGTGTAGAAGGAAGGAGGCTGTTCTGGGTGCTGGGGCAGATCTTTCTAACACCTGGTGGTTTACACATGGTTGACACGGAGCCCATCTTTCCTGGAGTCTCTCGCCGTGTCTCACGGGAGTGGAAATAGGGGGCGTTATGGGAAAGTCACGTTGGCATCTGGGCTTTTTGGACCTTGAGCAGGTTGTAGACTTTCAGATCCAAGGCCCCGACACACGGGCCAAGCTCACCCCTGCTGCCCCTGGCCCGGCACAAACTGTCTTTCTGAGGTGAAGACCCTTACTCAGCCACCTGTTCTCTGAGTATTTTGGGCCCCCGTGCACCCTCCCCCCTCTCGAGAAGATAGGCGAGGAGTGCAGCTCTGTCCTGCAAAGGGCTTTCCCTGTGCCCGGCCAGCCCCGCTCCTGCCCCCTGCCCCGGGTGCCATGTAGCCTTCCGCAACAAAACCCAAAAAAAGCCAAATTAATAACTGTTTCCAAAGTAAGGACGTATGTAAGGGGACCTCTACCCTTTGCTAAGCAAGGAACCAACAAGGGAGGGAGATTTTTAACTTCTCCCAGGCCAAATGCTTCCATGCGGCTCCCATCGCCAGCGGAAGGAAGGGGGAAACGGAACAAACCCCAGAAATTCAAGAAGTAGTCTCATGCTTCCTCTTAACCCCAGCTTTACAGATAAGGGTACCCAGGATCAGGGAGGGTAAGTCACTTGCCTTGGGCCACACAGCTAACAAGTGGCAGGGGTAGTCTCTTTCTTTCAGAGTTCTGTTGAGGGGCGCCTGGGTGGCTCAGTCGTTTGAGCGTCCGACTTCGGCTCAGGTCGTGATCTCGCGGTCCGTGAGTTCGAGCCCCGCGTCGGGCTCTGTGCTGACGGCTGAGAGCCTGGAGCCTGCTTCGGATTCCGTGTCTCCCTCTCTCTCTGACCCTCCCCCATTCATGCTCTGTCTCAAAAATAAATAAACGTTAAAAAAAAAATTAAAAAAAAAAAAAGAGTTCAGTCGGTTAAGCATCCGACTTCGGCTCAGGTTGTGATCTCATGACTCGTGGGTTCGAGCCCTACATCGGGCTCTGCGCTGACAGCTCAGAGCCTGCTTCAGATTCTGTGTCTCCCTCTCTCTGGGCCCCTGCCCCACGCACACTCTGTCTCTGTCTGTCTCTCAAAAATGAATAAATCTTTCAAAAAAAAATTTTTAATTAAAAAAAAAAAAAGAGTTCTGGCAGACCTACTCTGAAGATATCCTCTGGGGATTCTGTGAACTTGCCCAGAGTTCAGTGCAACGTTTACATCTGGCGAGAGCCTTAAGGTACTCATTGTGAGGTTGAATCCTCGTGCACTGGGATTCTGGAAGTGTCTGGCCAGGACAAGGCAGTGTCCCCTGGGTGGCTTATCCTCCTCTGGCGCTCTGTCTCGGGAGCAGCCCAGCTCGTCAGCAGGGCCCACGGCTACATCTGATGCACACAGTTCCGGCCCCTTGTTGCTGGCCTCTTGCTGGCCTGGCATCCTCAGGGTCACTGCAGAAATGCCAGGGCATAAGGTCGGCCCCCTTAGAGTAGCCGGGCCCGGCGAGTGTGAGCCCCGCATCTATCCCCTCGCATTTGCCCTTAGCTCCTCAGACCCCTCGGGGCACCAAGTGCTTCCCTCAACGCAGTTCGGATGCACAAAGACAAATGCCCGAGAAATAAGCAGACAAACCTGAAAAGGGTGAGGGTGCCGGATAACCCTTTTAAAAGGATTTGAATGAGTTTCCTTCCGGGTTTGTTTCCAATCTCACACTCTGCTGGTAGATTTGTGCTGAGACCTGAGCTAGCCACGTGGGGCTTGGGACGTCTGAGTCAGGAATTCCAGCGGGCAGTCTGTCCCAACTCCGCCCGTGGCTGCCCAGGTCTCACCTCTGGCAACAGACTTTACAGTGGTAGCCGGAGGCCAGGAAGTCGTTTTATTTATCTGCTCTCATTAAATTGCCTCAGAAGTGAGGCCCCACCTGGTGTGTAAACCCCAGCGATCTGCATGGGAATGTGCACACAATAAGCCCAGGACAGAAAGGATGTCTGGACAGAAAGGATGTCTGCGGTCAGCAGGTGAGAAAGCACTTTTCAGGCTGAGGTCTGAGGAGTAAACGCAGCACAACACCAGTCTTTCCCGGGATGTTTTCTTTTTGTTTTTAAATGTTTATATTTTGAGAAAGCGCAAGTTGGAGAGGGGTAGGGAGAGAAGGGGACAGAGGATCCCAAACAGGCTCTGTGCTGACAGGAGCGAGCCCGACGTGGGGCTTGAACTCACGATCCCCGAGATCCTGACCGGAGCCGAAGTCAGAAGCTCAACCAACTGAGCCACCCAGGCATCCCCCCCCTACCCCCTCCAAACCAGGATGTTTCTTTTGCCATCTCTCCCACTAGTGACGCCTCACATTAAAACAGGCTTAAAGTGCCTTGGTTGAGTGTTCATCCTTAAGTCAAATTGTTGGGTTTTTAAAACTTACTTTTGGGTTACGATCTCCAAATAAGTAAACAAACGGATTGCAAATAAAGCTAGTCTGCTCATTTGCCGGCTGAGGGGCATCAGAACCAGTGGCCACATTAGCACCGCCCTGTGGTGATGCTTTGAGCTGTTGGAAGCCTTGCTCCTGGATGGCCCCAATCCCTCGGGAAGCCCCCTTGAAGCAGCCAGTAAGTGTCCAGGAAAAGATGCCACGTACCGACAGCTAAAAAGAGGTCTCTGCTCTGCCTTTACTCCCGGCCTTCCTCTGCCACAGAGCCTCAGACTGGCCCAGAACCCCTGCCTCCTCCCTTTTTTGAATGACTACCAGACAGTTTAAAAGAACAAGAACTCCTTCACCTTCCCTCCTTGCCATCCACCCGCACGTGAGAGAGAGTGAATTGTACCGGGAAGGGAGATCATTCTCTGCTTTTCCTTTGGGAGATCAGGTTCTAAACCTCCACCACGGACTGTGACCCTCCCACGTTTAAGGATGGTTCCATGTGAACTCCCTGGACGTAAGCAGTGGGTGGGAACCTGGGGCTCCCCTTCTCTGCTTGCTCATGACCTTAGCAAACCTTCTGCTAACGTGTCTTTCCAGGACTTTCCTTCTGGGGTGGGAACTTAATCTCCGGAAGCGATTTCTCCAACCACAGTCGCTCAAGGATTCCATTATTGCACAAAACAACTTCTGCGTGGACCACACTACGGAAAACAATGTAAATCAGTGAGGCAGGATCCGTATAGCATCTTTCCTTCGCTTCATAAATATTGTGAGGCATCTGCCCAGAACTCTGGTTGGCTAGATGATGATGTAGGGTTATAGAGACATACAAGAGGTGGTTTGTACCTTGTGTGTATAACATATGGCATATTGTAAATGTTAACTTAGAAAGCATTGGTTTATTTTCATTGGCTTGATGATAATTTTGCTGAGGGCTGTACTCCTATGCCTAGCGCAGTGCCCAGAAAGTGTTAGTAAATGCGTGCACAGAATGAAATATTCACGCCGTTTTGTTCCAGAGGAGGGTTTGGGGACATCACGTAGCAGTATAAGATCCAGCAACAGCAAAGAAAAGACAAGTACCCACAGCATGTGTTTGCTTTTACGGACATTTTAAAGGAAGGAAAAATTCCCCGTGAAGGCGACATCCGTCGAGATCCCCTCTTCTTGCCTCAACTCCTCCTGCCATCGTCCTTGTCCTCACCCTCCCCTCCCACCTGTTCCCTTTTCTGGCCAGACATCGGGTGAGGTGTGGTTAGTACATCAGCTCATTTGGCAGTCATGGAAATGGGTTGTGGCCGGTGGTGTTTCCATTTTGCATATGAAGAGACTGAGGCATAGGGCATCACTTGGATCACATGGCTAGTATCACAGTGGAGAAGTGGCTGTAGGTTTATCCAAACTCCATGATGTGGACCTTTCCCTAGGTGGTCCTTTAAGCAGGATGAAGATCTTACTCTCATTGTCTCTGTTCCTTCTGCATCTGAGACTTCGTTCTGAAGATAAGCCATAAAATCTCACTTAGGGGTTGAGACTCATTCAAGACTCCCAGAAATAGCCTGCACCAGCCAGTTAAAAATCCATGAACTTGCTGTATCTGTCTTCTTCATCAAGGCCAGGTGGCCCTGGCCTGCAGGTTAACCTGAGATTCCTTTAGAAGATAGTGCTTTTTAATGTCAGCAGGGTCAGTGGAAGCAGCCTGGAGGTCAGTACAGAGATCTGCGTGGGACCTTTCAGGGAAGTCATTGTATGTAGGACAGTGACCCCAGGGATGCTGTAGGAGCTAGACCTAAGAGAGATCCTCATGTTCTCAGGGCCCAGCTTCAGTGACGTTTCCCAGAGCCCATGGTGCTTTGGGGTCAAGTGTGATTTTAGTGAATGAATTATAGGTTGGGTGAGGGTCATTTTACCAGAGAGGACAAAATGTTGACATGAATTCTCTGTCCATACTCAGTCATGTGTAAGCAGAGACCCAGAACTTTCTGTGGTTCCAGAAGCTGGGCACCCATTGAAGGCCTCTAGGGAAATTTTATTTAACCTGATACAAAACAGTTGAGGTTCGGTGGCCCCTAACTGCATTTTAAGATGTAGGAGAAAGAACTAAAAAACTCAGATTTGTCAGGGCACCTGAGTGGCTCAGGCATTTGAGCGCCCAACTCTTGATGTTGGCTTAGGTCATGGTCTCGGGGTTGTGGGATGGAGTCCTATGTTGGCGTGCTGACGGAATGGAACCTGCTTGGGACTCCTCTCTCTCTCTCTCTCTCTCTCTCCTCGCTGCCCTACCCTGTTTGTGCAAGCATGAGCACACTCTCCCTAAAAACACATTTCAGATTTATTTTGTTCTCAAATGGACGTCCTTTATCTTCTGAATGCCTAGACACATTAAAATAGTTATAGTGCGATGGTAACCATCTTACATAAGGAAAACACAATTCGGTGGTACGTAATCTTACTAATTTATGAAATAAAAATGCCTGGAGTAGTCTATATACACCAACTTGCCTTGTTGTTAGGTTTTCTTGAACTATGTAATGGTTTTTAAGTTTTAAAAGAATTCAGGATAAGAAGTCCCATTTCTGGAGTTGCACATGGGCCATATGTGAGTGCTAAGCCTCTGCATCTAAGTACAAGCAAAGGGCTGTTTTATGTGTGAGGAAGGTCTGTCAAACCCGTCCCGTTTTCTAGATCCTTCCAACATGGCGCTGCTGGACTTCTCCAAGGAATTATAAGATTGGAGAAGCCAAGAGCCGTGAACACCACCTGGTAGGGTTCTTACATTACATAGATAGAAAGAGCGTGGGCCAGGGAGGCTGGATAACTTACCTGCATTTGTACATCGGGCCTCACGATTCCCAGTTAGTGTTTTTTCTATCCTTCTGCCTCCTCCAAATCAATTGCCTTCACTCATTCATTCATTTATTTGTTCATTTCGTCAGTAAATGAAAAAAAAGATGCAAAGAAAAATAAGGCCCGGCCCTTGCCCTCGGGCGCTTCCCGACTGGAGGGACGCTGGGAGGGTTTACACGGCCTGAGGAATCGCGAGCACTTTGCCGAGACCCAGTGGGGTGGGCGTGCGCGGATCCGGCGGAGCTCAGGGAGAGTCCATGGGGGTGTCGTTTGAACCAAAGGGACACTGGAACATAGCCAGGACGTTGTCAAGTACAAACGTGTGGTGGTATACGGCGGGAGTAGAGGATTTTGTTAACGCTGCAGGAACAAAACAGAGTTTGTGGCACATCCAGACGCTGATCCCAGTGTTGGTTCCGCTTGAGCCAGGAACATTCCAAGACAAGTAGGAAATGAAGCTACAGTGTAGACGGGTCCGACCAGGCAGGGGGTCTCTGCAGTGTTTTCCTCTGAGCAGAGGGACCTGTGGTCTCCGAGTGGTAGGAGCTGCCCTGTTGTGTTTCTTGGATGATGAGGGCACAGTGTCGGTATAGGCTGGAGGGGGCGTGTCTGTATGTCTTCATGAATTATTCTATTTATACACAGTCATTTGCAGGGCACAGAGAGGCACAGAAGGAAGGCTGCTCCCTTTAATAAGCTCAGAATCTAGCCTCATGGTGAGTCATATGCACAAGTAGCTGTGTATGTACCTGGGTGCAGGAAGGGGAAGGAGAGAAAAAAAAACCACCGAGGCCACAGTGCATTTATCAGGGGACTGTGGGATTGTATTCTGCAGGACCGTGTTAATGAGCATTAAGTCAATTCCTGCTGTAGAGTAAATAGTGCATCTCCTTTACTGTAATTCAGCAATAGGGAATACCCAGTCCAAAGGACGTATTTGTAACAGACAGTTTACTGCACAAAGTCTTAAATTTTCATAAGGAAGAACCTCTGAAGATTCGGGGATTTCACAGATACTCTGGATCTTAATTTTTAATGATATAAGCATGATGTGTTTTAAGATTTTTTTTTCTCTCAGGAACAAACACGGGCAAACTTAATTTATTTCAGGAAAAATACAAATGTAAGTGGACCTCTCAAAGGCACTGAATATAATCCCTTTTCTTAGAATCTGAGCCTACAAATCTCCTGTCCAGAAGGAATGAATTAATTTTTGAAAAGCAGCATAAAGATGTTACGAACATTAACGTTAGCGCTATGAGAATTTACTTAATACAATTAACTTGACCCAAAAGCGGGATACGGGAGCCCAGAGATTTAAGGTTTTTACTATATGAGAATATCCCATTACCAGATATTAGATATTTATCCCATAATTTTCAGCACTTTTGCCAGCGGGTGATTCTCAGCAGTAAATGTGAGCCCTGAGAGTGATAGGCACACATGGAGAGACCCGGCCGGAAAGCCACTCACTTAAACGCACGGCAGTACTAGACTTTGACTCTCTTACAGGTTTTTGAGGGAGGCTCTTTAACAAGGAGAAGGAGCCCGTTTTAGATCCTATCCTTCCTTACCACACACTAGTGCTACTGAGCAAGAAGTAAGGCTGACACCTGCTCTTAGAGGAACTTGAGAGCGCGTGCTGGGGAACGGGTCACGAATCTTCCTCGGTGTCGATTCAACCCTTAGAAACGTACACCCGACACCCAGTTTTCTTCACATGCCCAGTGTAAGTCAACCCTCCATGCTTATGGCTGAAGACCTTTGGCCATGATTTTATTGTTTAGCCTGTATTACATTTAGAGAATTTAAAAGGAAATGCATCCCTGTCTTCAAGGAAATAGTGTTCTAGTTCATTCTCTCATTCATTCATTCATTCATTCATTCACTCACGCTTTCACTCATTCACTCATTCAGGATTGTGTGGAGGACTGACTCTGTGCCGGGCACTGTTCTAGGCACTGGAGATGTAGAGGTGCAGACAGAGTCACTCCATCACGAAGCTTGCGCTGTAGTTCGGGTGATGGTAGTTTGCAAAGCTCGAAGCCTGGGAGGGTGAGGGCCTCTGTGACCTTCGGAGTCCAGCCTCTCCTATTAGGGACATAAAAACTAAAAACATGAGGACACTCTGTCCATTGAGAGTTGACTTCTAATCTGAACTGTATCTGAGAGACTTTTTTAAGCCTGGAGTTGAGACAGAGAGAGGGGAGGAATGAGAATAGACTGATTCGATGAGATCATTGCCCACAGAGAGATGTTCCCACTGTAGTGTCGAATGAAAAATTTTGAAAGTAGCATAAAATCTGCCCATTTTCCTTGAAAACAGTCTGCGTTTCCTACATATACTTAGGGGGGAAGATCTGGAAGACACTAAAACAAAGGGATAGCAGTTAATCTCCTAGGATGAGGTTATGCATGCTTGTTTTCTCCTTATGTTGTACCCTGACTGCTGGACTCCCATGTCTTATTTATGGTGGAAACCAGCCAGCCTGTTGTACGAGGTCCTCCTGTTCAGCAGGGTGATGGAGAGCCCCTACTGTGTCCTCTCATGGCAATAAGAGGAAGGAGAAGATTCTGGAAGGAGCTGTGGTCAGAGAAATGTATGACATGGGCACAGAAAGGAACGACATCAGAGACTAATGCCAGCTCTGGGCATGTATAGAAGTTATCCAAACCACGTGCCGCCTCAGTGAGCTTGTCCTAGTCGTTATAGATGAGACGGAGCCCTCTGAAAACTCTTACGGTCGGAAGAGTTGGGAACCCAAAAAGAATGAAAGCAGGGCAAATCACTTGAACAGGCTTCAGCTGAAGGTAACAGCAACCCCAAATGAGCAGCTCAACCAACAAATTAATTTTCCTCACATGCAAGACACCAGAGTTAGACAATTCACATCTAGCATTACTGACCAAACAGTGTCGTCAAAGACCCGGGTAGACCAGATGACCGTGTTGTGGGAGCTGCCCTGTGCATGAAAAGTGTTGAATAACATCCCCGGCCTCCATCCGCTAGGTGCCAGGAGCACCCACTGCCTGTGTCGTGGAAACCAAAAACATCTCCAAACATTGCCTACCGTCACCTGGGGTGCAACATCACCCCCAGTTGAGCACCAGTGTTCTAGTTCCCTGCTCCGCATCTGTGACATGTGACTTTTACCTTCCGGTGCTTTAAAAAAGAAAAGCAGGTGGTTGAGCGTGTTGAAAAGTAACAGCTCCACAGAAGACAGGATAGCTTTCTTCCCTGGGGTTGGTTGTGTGGCTGCCTCATTGTTGTGCACGGAGGGGAAGGAGGGGTGAATTTTTAACTGGATGTATTGAAGCCCTCGGCAACATGGGGACTCTGATCGTAAAGAGGAGGAGGCAGAATGGAGCCTGGGCAGGCATCTGGCGGTGTCCTCCATGGGGGTTGGAGGAGAGGGGGGCAAACAGTGTGCTCCCGTGGCCTCAGTGACAACGCATTTCCTGGAGACAGAGCGGGCCCTTGGGGTGCTATACGCGCTTGCTGGAGCACCGCCTCCTGCCTTTCAGGACCACCGCGTGTGTGTGAGCTGGTGTGTACCTTAGTGCTCAGTGAGGCCTTAAAGCAGGGGGAATGTAGTGTGTCCGTCCACGTACGGGAGGCCGTCACCAACTGCACATCACTGGCTGGAGCCAGGAGCTCGGGGCGTCTGGACTGCGTGATCTGCCATCACTTAAGACCTTCTCCATTCATTTTTCATCTTATTAGGTTACGACGTATTTTATTTATTATTTATTTATTTATTTATTTATTTATTTATTTATTTATTTTTGAGAGAGAGAGAGAGAGAAAGAGAGCAGGGGAAGGACACAGGGAGAGGGAGAGAGAGAATGTCAAGCCCCCCCCCCCCCGATGTGGGGCTCAGTCCCGCAAACCATGAGATCATGGCTCGAGCTGAAATGAAGACACTTAACCGACTGAGCCACCCAAGCACTCCGGTTTCATTTTAAAATGTTCCATCAATCCTTTAGAACACCACCAACTCTCACTTATTGTTACTCTTTCAATAAAACCGTCAATCTTGTATTCGAGAACAGTGCAGCAGATCCCCGTGTCCCCTTAGCCTCAGCCGTCCACAAGCCCTTGGACAGCCCTGGTCTGAAGTATGCCCTTCCCCCACCCCGACTCTTGTGAAAGAAACCCCCGCGCCTGATCATTTCACAGGGAGCCGCCCTTTCCGTGTGGATGCGAACGTTCCAGACGTGGGCAGAGGCCGCGTTGCACAACTCTGTGAGCACATCACACAACACTGAACCCTATTCTTTAACGTGGTGACAGCAATGACTTTTATGTTGTTGTCTCAGATGAGGGCCACAGACCTGCCTCTCCTGTGACTTCTGCGAGGCTGACAGGCCTCATGGGGACACTCACCCTAAGGCCCCCTCCCCACCCCCACCCTGTGAAATAAGATTTAGGAAAAGTGGGGGCCCCGGAGTGGCTCACTCGGTTAAGCATCCGTCTTTGGCTCTGGTCATGATCTTGCAGTTCATGGGTTCGAGCCCTGTGTTGGGCTCGGTGCTGACAGCTCGGAACCCAGAGCCTGCTTCAGATTCTGTGTTTCCCTCTCTCTCTGTCCCTCTCCCATTCATGCTCTGTCTCTGTCTCTTAAAAATAAATAAACATAAAAAAAAACGTGCTTAAAAAAAAAAGATTAGAAAAAGGAGCAAATTCATTTCTCCTCCCCTGGTTTCCAAACGCGCAGGAAGACCGCCAGATGGGGGGGGGGGGGTGCGGTCAGAGATATCGGAGATAGTGCCTTTCCTGATCCTGCCTTTGCTCTTGGGGGACTTTTCTTCCAGTGATGAAAACAACACACTTACAGCATCCTCAGACTTGTGACTCTCCAAGCTTGAAATGTATGGAATATTAAAAACAAATTAAAAAGAAAAAGAAAAAGAAAAAAGCACAAAACAATGCCAATGCGAGTCTGCCCACATGATGTCAGCGCAGGCCTGTTCCCCGGGAACATGTCACAGAACTTTAATCACCTTCCCCCAGTGATAGCTGTGGAATTTCATTCTGGAAGTCATTTTTAAGAAAACTAAAAATAAACTCAAAGGTATTTAAATGAGCCGGGCTACCTTGTGGAAAGTTGTCTTCCTGACAGCCAGCATGAGCTCAAGGAGGATCTTTCCTGGGGTGGTGCACTTGACTCAGGAAGCTGACAGCGGCCTCCAGGCCCCCACACAGGTAGGCGGAGCGAGGACGGGCAGTGGGGAAGGGTCTCCGTAGCATGGAGGGCGTCGGACTAAGGAAGATTCAGGGACATTTTCACACTGGGGCTGGAGCCTGAAGTGACAGGTCAAAGAGGAATGTTCCAGACAGCAGGAACAGCTTGAACGGGGGAAGAACCGGGACATGTTAAGTCCCTCTGTGACTCCGTGTGGCACCGAGTGAAGAAAGGGCAGGTGGCAAGGCTTTAACCTTACACGTCCTTGTGCCCTGACTGGAAGCCTTGAATGGCGTGCTCGGGATTTCTAATTTTATGCTGCGAGCACTCGGGGGAGCACAGGATATCTGAGCATGGGAACCAGGTATGAAGACCGTGTTTGAGGACTGCAGCTTTGCAGCAGGGGAGAAGAAGAGGAGTGCAAAACTAAGGCACGGGCTTGTGCCACATTTTCATCAGAGTCTCTTGAAGTGTGAGAGGCCTTCAGGCCTTAATGCTCGTAATCAAAAAACTTGAACTTGTCTTTCAAGGTTTCTGTCTGGTCAGGGGCAGAACGACTGTTACCGTGGACTCTTCTGCTCATGTTTGATTCTGGATCCTCTGAGAACTCTGTTTATTCTTGCTTTCTGCGTCTCTCCTCAATCAGGGAAAGTGAAGAGTCGATGGCTGACGGTCCACTTGTCTCTGCAGTGCAGCCTCTCGCTGGCACGTTGAAACCCCTTGACCATGTAGACTGTAACAAGCTCATCCTCTTGTGTTTGTCCTTATATTTGTTTATTTATTCAGCACATATTCACTGAGCATGTCCTGCAGGCCAGGCCAGGGGGTAGGTAAGCAAAAAGAGCACCAGGGTGAAATAGAATAAACACACACACACACACACACACACACACACACACACACACACACACTGGAGGCAGCAGATGAGGGTCCAGTTCTGGCTCTGTATGCATTTAAGACCCGCGCCTTCCAGCCATCAGTCTCTTCATTTGTAAAATGTATCTACAATTCCGCTTTTTGCAGGTAATCGTCTGGGGCAAGAGTAGATCACTTGTCCAAGGGCACACATCCTTGGCCATTACAAAGATGATTCAAGAATATAGCCCTGGCTTTGACGTCTGATTAGACTCCAGCTGAAAGCGTTCGGTCAAAGCCAGCAGCAATGGCTTCCCAGTAAAGGAGCGTTTCGAGCGAGCTCTGAGACTAATGGCCATAACACTTGAGATCGGAATCATCTATTTTGTGGAAATATTCCAAATAACGTTATAAAGAGTTTCCACAAATGTCTCATGTTTTGGTAACGAAACAGGCTTGCAGATGTTCCAAGACTTGCTGAGTTTAGACATCGGTCGCCCAGGACTGAGATTAAACCCCAGTGCTCCTGATTTATGGATTAATAATATGAACAATAAAATACTCATTTTTCTGAATTATCCGTGGTTACCAACACCGATGCATTCAGAGATATGTCTTTGGTCGGCCCGTATGGTACTACTACTATAATTAGTTTCAAAAGCCTCGATAGTGCTTAGAGCATTTTATGAAGCAGTGCCCTCCAGTGGCTATGGGGACCCGTGACAGGCACAGTAATGGTGCTATTTGTAGTCTCGCTGGAGAATTGATTGTAAGGACGGCATTTAAAGAGACTGACGATCTTGCTGCAGATGTATTATTTTGCATATGTGTAGCAAATAAGCACGAGGACAGATGACGATCGGTGTCTCAGCTGGGCATATGATTTCTTCATCACTGACCTATTCATTCTCGTCGTAATCTATAACGTGACCTCCAGTGTACATTCAGCGGCTTGTCACTTACAGTAACATTAGCGATGTGACATATGATCATTTGAGCTGCAGCACTGCTTTCTGCCAAAGCCAGGGACCTCAATAATTATCTTTTTACATGTAGTTAGATGCGATTTGGAAGAGACACGAGTACAGGAAGAGAGGAGTCAGAAGATCCACATGTGAGACCTAATTTAAATATATATGTATTTTAAAGTTTTATTTATTTATTTTTGAGATAGACCGAGGTGGGGGAGTAAGAGGGGCAGAGAAGAGAAGGAGACAGAGGATCCAAAGTGGGCTCTGCCCTGACAGCAGAGAGCCCAACACGGGGCTCGAACTTATGAACCGTGAGATCATGACCTGAGCTGAAGTCGGAGGCTCAACCGACTGAGCCCCCCAGGCGCCCCAGAGACCCGATCTATATGAGATATTACTTGTCTCCTCCTTCTTCTGTCCAACAGATCATTGCAGACCCAAACTCCATACCATCTTCCTGAAAATGAAAATTAAACGCTACCTTAAAAAATACTCCTTTTTGACCCAAAATATCCAAGTTTATCTTTTAAAAATGGATGCCACATGTGGTTAAGAGGTAAAACAGCAAATGAAAAACCTACACAACCATTTTTTTTCTTGCTGTGGAATTCTATTAAAATTGGATGAGTTTTTGAAACTTGTGGATCATGGTCTTACCCCCTCAGCCAGGCGTTACCCGGGACACGGGACGTGCGTATCTGGGGGGACGTGCCCTCAGAGTTACTGTACTGAAAGAGAATTTGTACTTTGGGAAACCAGCAGCTATAAGTACTTGGTGAATTGACTCGAGAAAAACGTTTGTCGTTAACCTTGAACGTATTCTTGCCTCCCAGGAACGTAGTCTTTTCACTCATTCTGGATCAAAGCATCTGAAAGTCGAAGCGTCGAAGCATCATGTGAGACTTCCAGCTCAGATCTACCCTGTTATTATCATCATACGTTAGGATGGTACCTTTATTGCAATTGATCAACTGATAGTCATACCTCATTATTAACTACAGTTCGTACTTAATTTGGGTGCCTTAGTGTCCTTGCCTGCCTCCAGATCCCATCAGGCTCTCACATTACATTCAGGCGTCCTTTCTCCTTATGCTCCTCCGGCCATGATCATTTCTCAGACATTTCTTGTTTTCAGTGACCTTGACGGGAGTCACAGGCAGGTATTTTCAGGACGACTGTCAGGTGTCTTGTAAATTGTTCCTAAATTGCAGACTTTCATCATTAGCCTGGGGTCACAGGGTTTGGAGAAGAAGACCGCAGGCATGTGGTGTCCTTCTCATGATGTCATGTCAAGGGCATGTGCTGTCACGGCGACTTGTCACTGTTGAGACCTTACCCTTGGACACCCGACTGATGCCTTTTCCCCCTCTTTCCATGTGGTGCTTTTTGGGAGGAAGTTACTGTGCACAGCCCGCAGTTAAGGAATGGAAGGTCATATTCCAACTTCCTGAGAGCAGAATCTCGGTATAAATTATTCAGAATTCTTCTGCATGGGCAGATGTGTCCATTCTCCACCATTTATTTCTGTACTGAATCACTTACTTACGTTAATATTCAACTCATAGACATTTACTGTATACTTTGTATTACAATCCAATACTGCTTTGTTGTTTTGTTTTGTTTTGTTTTGTTTTTGTTTTTCCTCCAGTGGCTCCAGCTCTGTCCCATCGGGTGCTCCTGCGGCTGACTCCACTGTTTGAGGCTCCTTCATCATTGTGGGTTTTTGTTTTCTTTCCTTTACTCTCTTCTTCCTCCCTCCTCCCGCCTTCCTCCATCCACCTTTCGTTCAACACTGTTTTACTTTCTGATACTACAAGGCGCTGCAGGCTTAGCTTATAGTTCCCCTTCCCCAGCCCCAGAATTAGCCATTTCTCCAAGTTCCTGTTGGATAAGAGCATTAGAAACCAAAGCTCTGCTCGTGAGCACTAGGATATCATTGCTTCTCAGCCTTCACAGCTGACCAAGTGAGGAAATATATGTGTGTGTACCAACCTGTGTGCATATACACAGCTCTGGGTCTATCACCTGTGTGTGTATATACCTATCTATCTATCATTTAGCTCCAACAATGTCTCTATAAAGCTAACATGAGTTCCTATGGATGCCTCTACCTGGGACACTAGCTGTCACTTGTTGTTTCTGTGTAATTAGTTCCCTCATTAACAGCGAGAAACGTGACTCCCGCCATCTGCCACCCAGTATCTTACTTGTCGCGCTCGGGCATGTGCGAGCATGGTCGCTAGCCTGCACCCCTCAGAGACATAGATTTCCAATCTCAGTGTAGTGTTTCGTACGGCTTCTTTTTTCATGAGTCTTCCTTCTAACTTCCATTTTTTATGTAAAAAAAACTCAACCTTTTTTTATTTGTCCTCAATACTTTTGCCCTTTTAAAAGTTCTTTTTCCCCCTTACAAAATATTTGCTTATTTCGATAAGATATGCGTAGCGTCAGGTTTACCATTTTAGCCCTTCGTAATATCCAGTTCCATGGCATTGAGCGTATTCACAACGTTGGCAACCATGGCCACTGTCCACTCTGAGAACTTCTTTTTACCATCCCGAACAGCAACTCTGCTCCTTTAGACAAGACTCACTGTTCTCCTCCCCCACCTCTGGCAGCCCCTTTCCTCCTTTCTGCTCTGTGGCTTTGACTGTCAGGTGCCTCACGGAGGTAGAGCGAAACAGTATTTGTCCTCTTGCGTCTGGCTTCTTTCAAACCTGGCGTAACATCTTCAGGATTCGTCCACATTGTCATACGTGTCAGAACTCCATTCCTTTTTTAAGGTTGAATACTATTCCACTGTGTGTGTAGACCACGTTTTGTTTATCCATTTCCTGCTGATGGACCTTTGGGTTGTTTCTACCTTTGGCCACTGTGAATAATGCTGCTAGAGCCCTGGTATACAAGTCTGTGTTTGACTTCTTAGTTTGTCCAATATATAAATCAGTGTGTTTTTTGGGTATTCATATCTCTTTTACAAGTAGAAATTCCTTTCCCATCTGGCCACTTTTTATTTCTTTCTCGTGGCTGAGTGCCCTGACTAGAACCTCCAGGAAAATGTTCAATAGTGGTAGTGAGAGTGGATGTCTGTCTTTCCCTTGTCTCACGGGGAAAGCTACCAGTCATTCACCATCACTTATGCCATTAGCTATGGGTTTTTCGTAGGTCCCCTCTGTGGGGTTGAAGAAGTTCCCTTTTGTTCTGGTATGTTCAAGGGTCTTATCATGTAAAGGTGACGGATTTTGTCAAATGCTACTTCTGTACCTATTGAAATAATCATGCACTTTGTCTTTCATTCCATTAATATGGTGTATTGCAATGATTGATTTCCTGTGTTGAACAAACCTTGTATTTGGGGGATAAAATCCACTTTGTCATGGTGTATCATTCTCTTTATATTGCTGGACTTGGTTTGCTGATATTTCCTTGAGGATTTTCACCTCTATAGTTATAAGAGATATTGGTCTGTAGTTTTCTTGTGGTGTCTTTGCTTTTTTGTATCAAGGTAATATTGGCCTCATAGAATGAGGTAAAGAGTTCCCGTGTCTTTTTTTCTTTTTGCCATTATCTCTTCAAATATTATTTCTGCCCTTTTCTGTCATCTCTCCTTCTAGACTCCTATCATGTATATTTTGGTACACTTGATGATATCCCACAGGCCTCTGAAACTGTTTATTTTTCTTCATTTCTTTTTCTTTCCGTTCCTACTACTGGATACTCCCAGGTATCATCAAGTTCACTATTTCTCTCTTCTACCAAATCTAATAATTATTTTTCATCCCTTTAGAGAATTTTTCAGTTCCACTATTATACTTTTCAACTTCAGAATTTCTATTTGGTTCATTTAAAATAATTTCTTTTTACTGATATTTTCTCTTTAGTGAGACAGAGTTCTCATTCTTTTAAGTTCTTTAGGGGCGTCTGGGTGGCTCAGTCAGTTGAGCGTCCGACTTCGGCTCAGGTCATGATCTCGCAGTTTGTGAGTTCGAGCCCCACGTCGGGCTCTGTGCTGACAGCTCAGAGCCTGGAGCCTGCTTTGGATTCTGTGTCTCCTTCTCTCTCTGCCCCTCCCCCACTTCTGCTCGCGCGCGCTCTCTCTCTCTCTCTCTCTCAAAAATAAATAAAATAAAAAAAATTAAGTTCTTTAGACATAGTTTCCTTTTGCTCTTTGAACATATCTGTAATAGCTAATTTAAAGGGTTTTTCCCCTAATATGTCTAATTTCTCAACTGCCTTACGAATAGTTATTAACTGCTGTTTTTTCCTATGTATAGGCCATATCGTGCTATTTCCTTGTATGCCTCATGATTTTTGTTAAATACTAGATATTTTAAATAATACGGCATGGTAACTCGAAATCAAATTGCCCTTCTTCCCAGGTTCTGCTACTGTTTTTTGTCACTATTTATATGTTTAATGGCTTTCTTGAACTAATTCAATAAAGTCTGTGTTTTTTCCATGTAAGGCCACTGAAGTCTGTGCTAGGTTAGCTTGGTGGTCAGATAATGATTGGACAGAAACCTCTTTAAATACCTTGAACCAATAAATCTCCCAGCTTTTGCCACCAAGATCTGTGTACATATGTTAAGGCATGACTTCAGTACTCAGCGAAGCAGTTTACAACCCTGCCATAGTCTTCGTTTCCTGATTGTTCAGAGTTGCAAGGTCAGCCAGAGTTGAGGGGTTAGGGCATTCTCACATATTTCGTGAGCACCCCCACAACCCTACACATGGAGATAGCCTTCTAGATTCCCAGCAGCATGTTCAGGTTTTTCAAAGTCCTCATGGATGACTCATTCCCTAGCTTTTCCTTCTTAGTTTTTTAGTAAACTTCTCATTTTCTCCAACTGTTATCATCACCTCGGGCAGCTGCTATTTTAAACAATTATCACTGATTGTTTTTGACAAGTGCCCCAGGGAAAAGGCTTTTGCATTGAGCAAGCTCCCAGTCTCCTCACATAAAGGCACACTCTGAGTGCAGGTTTTCAGGAAACTACCAGACAGGTGAAATAATGGCAGTCCTCCAGGAATGGGGCTTTTGAAAAGGCATGAACATGTTCTTCCTCCAGTATTTTCGAAGCTATTAATTTTAATGACCGTCATGATTGTGAGGTTGTTGTTTCTCACAACTACCTGGGAGCTGGGGAGAGGGAGATGAGAACAAGGCAAGTTAAAAAGGCCACAATTCAGACCAAAATTGATCCATTTTGCTTGAGTAATTGCACTTCAGAGTGTTGGAAGCCATTGGTGAAGTGCCACAGTTCGCACTTTTGCAATCTCATTTCTTTTTTGAGGGAGCAGATTTTCAGAGGTCTTTTTTTCTGCCATTCTGAAAGTGGCTCTTCCTTCCATAGGACTTGACATGTAGTTCTTTTCTCGTTTGGGTTCAAATGACCGGTTTCTCAACTCTGACACTTGTGATACTGGATGGTACTCAAAATGACGCTTGTTTTCATCAATGCTTTCAGGAATTTTCAGGGAATACTTTAAAATGTTCACAGTTTTCTGTGCTACTAGGAGCAGTGTGTTTCTGAGGGGGTGAGGGTTGAGTAGACTGAAACCCACATTTCTGACATTTTTAGTCCTTAACGGTACAATTACCTGAAAAAGAATGACATTAAAGTGTTTACTCTGCAGTAGTGAAGTGGCTAATACTTTGTTTGAGAGGGAATATCCCCTCTCAAATGCCTGCTGTTTTCTTATTTCATGTATCAGATTAACGTAATATTCAGCATTTAGCTCAATTCCTCCCATTAACTATTTAAAAGCAATTTTTCTTTCATTCTTTTTTGTATAGAATGCCAAAAGCATATAGCAGATGATGCGCCATAATACCTAAAAGAGAAAGATGTTTCTTCTCTCTCTTGAGGTTAAGATCTGCATATAGGATAGAAGATGTTTCTTCCCCCTGCCCCCTTCCTAGAAGCTGCTTGGTGTGGTCACAGGATGACCAGGGAGAAGCATCAACAGACGTTCCGTTCTACACTTTCAATTATGTGGATAATTAATGTGTACTCACACATTTCCCCTTTCTAATAGTAATCAATACAGAGATGGTAATCTGTGTAATCCATTCAGATGATTTCTCTAGAAATTTCCTCTGACAGCCTGGAAATTTTATAGCATATTTCTCTCAGCTGGGGCACTTTGGGTCTGCCAGAGTCTCCAGTGGATACAGAAATTGTCTTTCAAGTGAACAAAATACATGATCTACTCTCCTAAGGCACTCTTTCTTTGATGACCATGCAGTGTATTAAGTACCAACTGTATGCCCTTCATAATAAAACACTTTAGGTTGAGTGATTAAAAAGGCCCTTGGTACTTATGAAATGATGGGGAAGATGTAAACAAGTAAACCTTGGTGCAACTGGAGAACATTTAGAAATTATAATCAAATGAAAAGTTTCAAAAAAAAATACATGTAAACTCAAAGTGAAGCTGTCACATACAGAGAAGTACGAGTCTCCAGAGACTTTGTGGAGGAACCAGTTAAATCAGACATTAAAGGAATTTATGAGCGTATATTAGCAGGGACTTGTAGGCATTCAAAACCAAGACTCTGATGTGTCCACAGACATTAGTCAGCTATGTGTGGGCACAGCAAACAGAAGCTGGAAAGGGATGTGATGTCATGCCATCAGCAACCCATCAAATAAAAAAAAAATCTCTCAGCAACCCATGGTCTGTATGCGCCACAGATCTATGTCAGGACATGTTTACTCAGTGTAGTTCCATACGCTCACTGAGGAACCTAACAATGGTCGTTAGCTAATTGTTTTAATAGCAATCTATAATTTATCCCTAGAATTTTCTGCCTTTAAGTCTAATTATTTCTTTTGAAGCAACTCAGAATCCGTCTAATTCTCTCTTTTTTTTGACAGTTCTGAAAATCCTGGAAAAGGTAGCTATTATCTCCCTTCCCTATTCAGTTTACTTGAAAGAGCCTACAAATCTGAGAAGATAGTTTCCATCCACTACTTTGATATTTACTACCTTTGTAAGTGAAGGCCAGCCAACCTGTCTGGGCTGCTACTTACTCAATGGGTATATAGTAAGTGCTCATTTGTCTCTGCCCAGGGCTGCCCAGGACTCAGATCTGTGGAAACCATCCCTAACTCTTGCTTCCCAGTCTGGGACATTTCTCTACAACCACCCCCTTTATGAATTTCCTGACTCTAAGCTCAGGAAGGCAGCATTCCAGCTGCCTCTTGTTATACTCGAATTCTCCATTTCAGCCTAGGCACTTTGACAGTTTGAGTGGTTGTGTTTGTTCCTCCCATCACAGTTAATGTGGATGGGGCTGGCCGTAAGCATTGTTCCGTAGGTCCTCCAGGGATCGAGATTCCATCCTCTGCTAGGTAGGACATCGGTAAGAGCTCAGGCTCCTCTGTTGGACACTCTGTCTATTGAGGACAGAGTCAGGAAGAGGATGGAGAGTTTCTCACAGCAGGTGTTTGGAGCTGGCCCCGAAAGAGGCATACCTCTCTTCTACTTACATTTGCCATTGGATTGGAGTCAGTCACATGACCCCATCTAACTGCCAGCGAGGCTGAGACATCTAGTCTACTTGTGTGTCTCGGAGGGAAAAGGCCAAACCTACAAGTAGTGTGTATCACTCCTGCCCCAAATTGTGCTGGACTTTATGCACAGAGCCTGCGAGGAAACCGGGAAATGGAGTCTGGTTGAAGGCTTAGAAGGAAGACTTAGTAATTATACTTTCCAAGCCTGTCAACCTTAGAGGTAGGTGATTGTGTTTATGGTATCTGTTACAGGGTGAGATTGCTTAAAAGGTAGTAAAGCAGCATAAAAATGCATGCTAGTATCTTCTTAACAAATGATCCTGGGATGACCAGTCAGTCACGGACAAAACAATGAAGCCGGACACTTACCTCACACTACATACAAAACTTATCTCAAAATGGATCAAAGACCTAAATGTGAGAGCTAAACCCATTAAACTCAGGAGAAAGCAGTGAGGTAGATCTTCATAAAATTAGATTTAGCTAAGGACTCCTAAATACACACAAGCAACAAAAGGAAAAGTAGGCAAATTGGATTTCATCAAAATTGAAAGCTTCTGTGCTTCAAAGGACGCCATTGAGAAGATGAAAAGACCACCCATCAAATGAGAGCAAATATTCTCAAATCACGTATCTGAGAAGGTACTTGTTTCCAGAGTATGTAAGAACTCTTACAGTTCGATACTAAAGCAACAATTAGCCCAGTTTAAAAGTGGGCAAAGTATGTCAACAGACATTCCTCTAAGGAAGACACACGAGTGGCCAAGGAATACATAACAAGGCACCATCGGGGGGGATGCTCAGCGGAAGCCCAGTGAGATACCGATTCACACCCGCTAGGTTGGCTACAGTCTTAAGAGTCAGATAATCGCCAGTGTGGGTGGGGGGTGTAGGGACGTCGTCCCTCATCTGTCGCTGGTGGGAGTGCAAAGTGGTGCGGCCACTTTGGAAAACAGTGTGGTGGTTCCTGAAACCTGGAAACAGAGTTACTGCCTGCCCAACCGTTCCAGCGCTGCGTGTAAACCCAGGGTCAGAATGAAGGGCGGGAGACAGCCGAGGAAAGGGTGGGAGAGCAGCTCACATGGGTTTCCTTATCCTGTCTACAGTAAACATATGCTATATATGGGGAAGAAAAATAATCATGCTTAAGGCTCTTGCATGTGATATCTCACTTAATCGTGATAGCCCAGTGAAACGGCAATATTATTGTCACTGGTCTAGTAACTTATTCAAAGCCATGCATGTAGTCAAGCCCAAAACCAGTTTGAACACCCATCTTTCTGGCTCTGGCAGTGGAGTGAAAAGGTCTTATGCAATCTGCTTGAGGCTTCAGAGCCGGGGAAGGAGCCCCAGGTCTGTGTCGGTCCTGATTTGTGCAGGACTCTACTATGCTCTTCCTAATCCACATCAGCCACCTTGTCAAGCAAATCCCAGAGCCATCGTACACGATCTGTAAGGACGGGAGGGCAAAGGAGGCAGCAGCTCAGAGACTGGGCAAAAGGCAAAGCATCGCACTGATCAGGATGATGACAGAAGGGTCAGATTTGGCAAAATTCTTAACTTTAGCTTTATATTTTCAAATGAAAACTGATTTATGCAAACATTAGTCCGTAACCTGATTTTACTCATGCTGTACGTAATCCTAATAGAATTTGTTAACAAATTCAAATTATTTGGGTGCCTGGGTGGCTCAGTCGGTTGAGCATCCAACTCTTGATTTCGGCTCAGGTCAAGATGCCAGGGTCGTGGGATCGAACCCCACATCAGGCTCTGTGCTGAAGCGTGGAGCCTGCTAGGGATTCTCTCTCTCCGTCTCTCTCTGCCCCTCCCCACTTGCACACATGTGCTTGCGTGCTCTCTCTCAAAATAAATAAAAATTAAGCTGTCAAAAAATGTTAAATTATTGATAACAACACAACCCTCTAAATGGATGCCAGACTAACATTTGCCACGAAGTCTCATGTAATCATTTCCATTTTTTTTCGGGGAAACTGGAATCCACTTACACCGTTGGTCCAGTGACTACACAGAAAAGTGAAAAGTCATTGAGACATTGACAGAAAGCTGGGTTTTTTTTCTGAAATCATTGCACCCAATTCTTAAACGTACGTTTTTCTTCTAAACTGTGTATACTTTTAGACACGATTGTGTTTTGACGTGGGTTGCCCAGTTAATGGGAAAAGCTTTAAGTCTGTGAGACAGATTCCTGACCAAAGCAACGTGAAATCTGTGTTGCTGTCCGTTGATATCCTATCACAGAGTGACTTCTAGTTTTCTCTCCATTCCCGGTGAACTAGGGTGTCTCCACGCCCTCCTATACGTAATGTCACGTAAAGCACTTTAAAGGATGTTATATTATTTTTCGTGATAGAATCACTGATATTTCTAATAGTAATTCTCCCTCCACACTTGGTAGCTTTCAGGCATAATGCCACATGACTAAAGGGGAACATTTGAATGTAAAGGTCCCTGCTCACAGGTGAAGAAAAGACAGTTCACAAGCTGAAAATGAGAGTTTACTCCTTGTTACAGTGCAGTGAGCTATTCCCATCTGTGGAGGCGAAGGATAGTTCTTTCTACAGACCGAACGCCACCAGGCCTTCAGTGCCCAATCACTGCCCTACAGACGGATCTCCAATCACACGTTACACAACAGGAAGCGCGCGTGATGGGAAGAGAGTGGGCTCACCTTTTCCAATGACCCGTTCTTACCAAGAAGGAATGACTTTGTCCGGACGCTCTGCGGTTGCAGACCGTTGGCCGAGCAGTCTCGTCTGTTCATCGATAACGTTTCGCGAGGACAGAAACAGCCACACGCTCCAAGATGCACAGCCGTTAGACTCGTTGACTTTATTACCTGTGGGAATAGGAACAACCATACCTGTTCGGCAGTTTGGGGGTGACTGTATCTAAACAGAAGACAGAAATGCAGTACGTATCAGAAGCACTTTAGAGCCTCCTTCCAACACCATGCCCATGTTGACCCCCCACCCCCTCTAGTTCATTCACTGCTTTCTTCTTCCTTCTCTCCAGCCTGAGGGCCCTAATCCATTCAATTGTGGAAGTTCTTTGTTTCCTCTGGAGCCATTTGTACTGTAAATAGAATGATTTTCTGTCTTCTCTTCCGTGTTATTGAACTTTTGTTTCTTTCATGCTCCTGCTCTTTGTTAATGATTCATGATTCACGCCTAGAGGAATTCACTCCAGAACCACAGCGGGGGAGTCTCCATTGCCCTGTCTGGCCAGTCCAATGGGGCCGGAGGGGGCTCTACCAGGACCCCATAAAATAGGTTAATTACGGGGCGCCAGGGTGGCTCAGTCTGTTAAGCGTCCAACTCTCGATTTTGGCTCAGGTCATGATGCCAACGTCATGGGTTTGAGCCCCGCGCCGGGCTCTGCGCTGACAGAGCAGACCTTGCTTGAGATGCTCTCTCTCCCTCTCTCTCTGCCCCACCCCAGCTCACGCGGTGTCGTGTCTCTCAAAAATAAATAAATAAACCTTCAAAAATTATTTTGAAAAATAGGTTAACTGCCCCAAACTTCCCTCTTGGAAGCAAAGAGTTGAGTTTCGGTTTGTTTTTTCTTTTTTCTGGTTTTCTAATGAGCTCAATTAACATTTTATTGGTGCGATGTGGGACAGATGTTGAAACAAAAAAAGATTTCAGGTGATGGAATTCTTACCCTGTTTCCCTTCCTGGGGAGGAGAAGTACCAGCTGACACAGGCCAGGAGCTCTAGGAGTGAACAAGGACTTGGGGACTTCCCACCAGCGCTGATCATCCCGGGCCCACAGGGATCCGGGAGACGGGGAGGAATTTCATACAACGCTAAGCCCTGAGCTGATTCTAGCGCAAACTCTCCGTGGTACCTGGGCCTGGCTTAGGCACCACACCCACGTAGCCCTGTGTAGGGACAGTTTCCTCCCTGTCTATACCCCGCATCCATCCAGGAGCAAGTGACCGGCCTGGGCACGTGCCTCCCAGCAGTGACCCAGAAAGCGTGCTGGAGAGAGGTGGCGTGTGGATGAAATGAATAGTTACCTGAATCCACAGCTCTTCCTTAGATGGGCGTAATTTCTTTCCTGCTGAGTTTTCTTTCTTCCTTCTTTTTTCTAACGATTTCCAAAGTCATAAACTTGGGTCTGAATGAAGGTAGGCAGAGGTCAGTTGCACAGGTACACGCTTTTTCAGACCCTCTCTCTTTTACCTGTACTCTACATCACACCTGTTTTTTATGTCCCAAGAATTCTGTTTTTGCAATTATTGTAAAATATGTGTAATATAACCTGTACCATTTTAGCCATTTTTAAGTACAGCACAGTAAGATCAGGCACATTCACATTGTTGTGCAACCACCTCCACCATCATTCTCCAGAACTTTCGCACTTGCCAAACTGTATCTCTGTCCCCATGAAACACTAACTCCGCGTGCCCCCCACCCCACACTCTGGCACCATCCCACCTTCTGTCTCTATGAGTCTGACTACTCCAGGGACCTCATGTAATTGGAACCGTACGATATTTTCCCTTTTGTGTCGGGTTTATTTCACTTACCGTAACGTCCTCAAGGTCCACCCGTGTTGTTGCCTGTGCCAAAATGTCCTTCCGTTTGGGGCAGCTGGGTGCTCAGTCCGTTGAACGTCCAACTTCAGCTCAGGTCACGATCTCGCTGTTCGTGGGTTCAAGCCCCACGTTGGGCTCTGTGCTGTCAGCACGGAGCCGGCTTCAGATTTTCTGTCTCTCTCTCTCTGCCCCTCCCCAGCTCACGTGCTCTCTCTCTCTCTCTCTCTCTCTCTCTCTCTCTCTCTCTCTCAAAAACAAATACACATCTTAAAAAATGTCCTTCTTTTTACAAGCTGGGTAATATTTCACCATACGTGTGCGTGTGTGTGACATTTTGTGGATCTGTTCATCTTTCCATGGAAACTTGGGTTGCTTCCATTTGTTGGCTGTGTGGCAGCAAACATAAGTGAACAGATATGTTTGAGGCCCTGTTGTCACTCTCCTGGGTCCACGCCCAGAAGAGGAAGTGCAAAATCATGTGGTAATTCAGCATGTCATATTTTGAGGAATCGTCATATGTGTCTCGGGAGCCCTTAAGACGTCCAGAAATGACTCCAAACAACGGATGACCCAAGGAGACAATGTTGTTTCCGTGCCACTTGGCAACACCGCCCAGGAAGTTAAGCCCAAAGGAAAGAAATCGGTTGATGTCCAACGAACAGATCACACAGTTTTCTCCAGTTCAAATCAGCGTGGCTTCTGGTTGTCTTTTGCTACATTGTGCACAAGTGGCTGCAGAAACGGTCCTGTGTAAAGTCTTTTTAGAAGGGCCCGATGTAAAATTTACTTCCCGGGACCCTGGCTGGCCCCTGGAGAGGTTGGCCACCACCTCCTGGAAGGCTGCCTGATTGGAGAAGGAGGTCTGTTCTGTTTCCTCGCGGGACAGTCCCCCGGCTTGTCCTTCTTTCCGTGTTCTGCTGCCATAATCACCAGGAAATGATGAGCAGGGCGATGTGGCGGCGGGGGAGTCGGGCTTTACTCCATAAATAGGCAGTTATTCTTTCTGTGCTCGAGTTTCTTTATGGAGGAAGGAAACAAGTTGAGCACGGGAAGCCCGCGAGCGCCACCAGCGTCTTCCAGCACCCCGGCCCCGCGGAGCCGAGCTCCCCACCCCGTCCACACCGTCGTCACCTCCCAGCGACGTGACCGGGTTCGGTCTGTGGCGCTCACCGGGCCTGCTGGCTGTTCCGTTTTCTCCTCTGTCTGGCTTGGGCCTGCTGATACTCCAGTGAACTTGGGACGGAGCCTTCGGAGCTTTTTGTCTGCTTTTCCACCTCTGTTGTGGCACCTGTTTTGTTTAATTTTACTCCATAAGACCACTGTATACTGTGGTTTCTTATAAAGCAGTTTTCCTGCTCTCCCCGACAGCCAAGACCTACTTCGTCCACACCCGCATGAAGTGCTGGCTGGTCCGCCCGTCAGACGGGAACATGGGAACATTCCAGGGTGTGTGGAACCGGGAGAGTGGACGTGAGAGTGGGCCTCTCACCCTGGGAAGGCGCGGGGGTCATTGTGTGCTGCTGCAAGGAGAAAATGAGTCGGAGCTGAGACTCAGAGAGGTGTTGGCAGTCTCCTAGGAGATGCGAGCCACACACACGGGTCCGGGGAAACGTGACTTGCGGGCATTGCTGCCTGAATGGCAGAGGCCGGGGCCGAGTCTTGGAGGAAGGAATAACAGCGTGGCACCTCCCTGGGGGAGAAGCCTTGTGGGATCACTTGTGAAGATCCCGGACTTTGATTCGGCACAGGGAGCAATGATCCAGACCCGGACATTGTGAGAAACGTAAAGTACACGAAATACAAAACTAAAAACGAAACGGAATGCTGATTCACACATCGTGTAAGTGGATCACAGCATACAGGAGAAACAGAAGCAGAAATCGGATTGTCAACCCTGCAAAACGTGCTCTTCTGTCTGGACAGTCCCTGGTGACATTGCTGACAGGACACGGGTCTCCAGTGCCCCTTTGGTGTCGCTTATGTTAGCACTTCGGTGTTTTGGATGTGACCGTATGTCTTTGGCTGTCCCACAGCACCAAAGCATCCCAGCTGATTGTTTAGTTTCACTCACACCCCAGTGTCTTCTCTATCACTATTTAAAAAAAATTTTTAACGTTTAATTTTGAGAGAGAGACAGACAGACAGGGTGTGAGTGGGGGGGAGGGGCTGAGAGAGAGGGAGACGCAGAATCCGAAGCGGGCTCCAGGCTCCGAGCTGTCAGCACAGAGCCCGACGCGGGGCTCGCACTCACAAGCCGCGAGATCACGACCTGAGCCGAAGTCAGACGTCTTACCAACTGAGCCGCCCAGGCACCCCATCGTGATTTTAATTTCTTTCCTTTTGATATTTATTATGTGTTGGCTGGATGAAAACACATGAAAACATTAGATAATGTGGTCTTTCCCCTCAAGGGAGGATGATGCATGAGGAAGGCATCATGGAAGGGAAAACATGAGCCATGGGCTGGTAGAGTAAGTGTTGAGTTTGGACCAAGGTGATCTCATTTGCCTTAGCCCCTCCCACAGTGCCAAATGAGTGGGAGGCACCCCCACAGCCAACAGCTCACTGGTGACCTCCGTGAGAATGATGGTGTGGGTCCATTAAGGGAGAGGGGACTCAATCATATCCCAATCCTAACATACACTGTAGAGTGCTTCCTTGAGTCTGCAGGGAGGCGTGTCCAACACCCCACTGGGGGAGGGCTGAGCACAAGGTAAGAGATTTCCCAACTCCAGTGGCATCTCGCAAAGAAGCTGCCTTGAAAGTGGTGGATGAATTGAATAAGCAAACACACGACCGGGTTCGGAAGGTTAGTCAGTTGTTCATGAAATCAGCTACTTTGGCCCTAGTCAGGTAGGTGGGTTCATGCTCACCTGAGAGTTGCTAACGTTGATCGGTCGCCATGATTCTATTCTAGAGAACGAATAATGTAGAACGATGTTGTTTGGGGAGGAAATAGTATTTGGCAATTCCACAGGGTTGAGAGGAGGGAAGAAAGCCCGTTCAGGCGAACCTCGCCGGTCCCAATCACCGTAGCGTTCCTGTTTCACATACGACAGTGCACATGTGGACATCACAGCCGCTGCAGGGACTCAAAGCGAAAGCACACAAACAAAACCAGGGAGAGGGAAGCAATAGAACTTAGGCATTTAAAAAAATCCATTCCCTAATAGAGTAAACACATCTTCCACCGCAAGTTACGATTTTCAACATCATTTACCTTGTACTTCCGCTGTTGAGGAAGGCGGCTTTAATAAATGAGACACAGTGATGACCTTTATCAGCACTACCGATAGCTATAAATTGAGCTGAACATCCCCATCAGCTAAGAAGACAGAACTCATTACTGACCAAAGATTGCTGTGTAGCCTTTGACGGAGACGGGTACCATTAAAACCAATGCTGCTTCACTCGTGTCGACAATGTCTTACCACGGGAGACCTGAAACACCACGCATTGATTTTTGTGGGTGACTACAGTAGCATAACCAAAGGATGAGCTGAGCCTTATTGTATATTAAATAGCAGTGCCATGCAACGTGTTCTTTTTTGAAAGAGTTGATCTGTTGCTTCTTACATTACGATCTTTACCAATGGCATACGTGGAACAGAATTGTCAATTTTATAGTCCTGACAATTCAAGTTGAGCCATTCTCTTGTTTCAGATATATATCCGTGAAATTAAGTCAAGATTTTTAATTTTAATGTTTATTTATTTTGAGACGGTGAGGGGGAAGGGGCAGAGAGAGGGGGAGACACAGATTCCAAAGCAGGCTCTAGGCTCCGAGCTGTCAGCACAGAGCCCGACGTAGGGCTCTAATACATGAACTGTGGGATCATGACCGGAGCCGAAGTCAGATGCTCAGCCGACTGAGCCATCCAGGTGCCCCAAGATTTTTAATTTTAAAACTAAATACAGTAAATACAGAAATTTGTTTCTACGAACACGAGCCTTATTTATTAGCAACAATACTTGCTGAATTTGGGAATAGACCGGGGTTGAGATATTCAGGTTATATCACTTGCCCTGATTATTAAGGCATCCCTGTGTACTTTCAAGTGTTCTGGTTAGATGATAGGCTACACAGTTACTCTAGAAATATATGAAATGGAAGGACTATAGCAATCCTTGGTCTTCAGGTTACAGTTTTATCAGATTCCACATGTAAAGCATTCCTTTTAAGTCCTGTGACTTTCCATAAAATGGCTTCCATTACCCAGATGATGGTTGTTTCCTTCGAAAAGTATCTGTAGTGCTTACTACTCAGGATTACTCGATATTGAACCGGACGCTGTTCTAATGTCACAGAAGCAAGGTATCCTTCACATCCCTATTGCTGTCAGAATGGAATATTGAGGTAGAGAAAAGTCAAATAACTTAAGTCCACGTAGTAGGAAAGGTGGGAAATTTTTAGTACTTCAGATTAAAGATCTACCGTAAGAGATGGGTCCTCACTTCACCGTGAGATAAGAGCAAGGACCTCCTTGCCTGTAATCGCTGCATCCGTGCGGCCAGCGTGTGACTGGTGCCGCACCTGCTCTGGGAACACAGTCAGCACCCAGGTTGCCACGGCTTTCACATTGATCGGTTCTGGCTGGCTGATTGGCTGGGCTTTCTTGTCTCATCCCAGCAGAGCTCTGGGGTCAGAGCCGGAGTCAGAAGACAGAGGTGGGTTTATAATAACGACGCCATCATGTAGACTTCTAGGCCCCTTGCCTGGAGGAGCAGCCTGGGCGGATGGGAGTGCCGTGCTGAGCTGTTCCCCTTGGCAAGGACAGTCCCCAGAGCCGTCACAGGAGGCTTCACGTCCTGCCCCAGCAGGCGACCCAGGCAGCCACACTCCTTGGGGAGAGATCTGCCTTTGACCTCTCACATTTGTTACACGTGCTGGACCTTCTCTGAAAGCAACAGCCCGCCGGTGTCTACCATATGAGGGGGCGCTTGGAGGCCTGACAGAAATGAGCTCCTCTGAAGGAGCGAAGGACTCCTTCATAGGGCACCTGCCTGCTTTTCCTAGGAGAGTGAGAGTACCTCTGTTCTTCCACCCCAACGAGTAGAATCGTTTCCTGTAATGGTTTTCTCCACTCCGTACAGTACCTATACTCCACCTGCTGCTTGCATTTTGGAATGTTTTGTTTGCTGTTAAGTCAGAAAGATGAGAGCTGTGTTTACTCGCGCTTTTCGCAGACCGCACCCAAAATTCTGGAATAGGGCTCATGACATCTCTTTCCTTCACAAATAAAATCGTAGGTGCATGTTTGGTAGAAAGCCACACAGACTCTCCTTGGCGGAGAGCTGAATGCTCCCGTCCTTCTCTTCCCACTTGTGCCTGGGCTCAGTGGCCCTGCCCAGTTACCCTTTTGGAAAAATGAGGTGGTTTATTATGGAGAATGAAAGACTGAGTGATAAAGTAACTTGACTTAGCAGAACCCAGCAACGGGATTAAACCTGGTTCTCTGGACTCCAAATCCAGAGTAAAAGCATGATTGTATCTCTTATTAGACTCATCTCTGAGCAAGAGAAAAATGAAAATCATACTGGTTTACACAAGACAGAAAGGTTGTCAGTACACCTAGAAGTCAGGAGGGAGGATCTCTGCTCTAATTTGCTTTTGTAGTTCATCCGCAAGGTTACCTAAGGGTCCAAGATGGCTGCTCTAGCTCCAGCCATCAGAAAGCATCCCTGCTAGCAGGGGTGAAAAAGGAGAGGAGGACGGCATGCTCTAGCCCGTACGGACACAGCTTTGTAAGTTTCACGACCCACTCCGGGCATGTCCCGTCTGTGGCAGAGCCCGAAACAGAAGCCAGATTCCCAGGCTCCTACACCACGCTTTTCCCAACGATCTGTAGACTACCGCTGGCACTTTTCATCAGAGTTTTTCTGAAGGAACGTTCCTGTCAAGTTTCCGTGTCTCGACCCATTCATTAGTCATTATCAGCAAGTGATTTTTCTCTTGGAAGCATAGCTAAAGTAAGGCGGTCATTTCAGCGAGCCCTCTAGGTACTTCTGTTTGCTACTTTGTCCCATAATAATCATTAGAGGGAACAATATTGACATAACACCTGAGTTTACTTTCCGCGGTAGTCTGCTGCCTTAATGTAATGCCAGCAGACGGTAAGGTTATTCAATACCTTCTGTCTTCTATGTTTGTACCGGAAAACAGCAAAGTCTTAGAACCCCTGTTGATGAAGTATGTACATGATTGAACACTGACCCGGCTCTTAGCATTTTGATTAAAACCATAGCCCATGTGGGACGCCCGGGTGGCTTAGTCGGTTGGGCATCCGGCTTCGGCGCAGGTCATGATCTTGCTGTTTGTGAGTTCGAGCCCTGTGTCAGGCTCTGTGCTGACACCTCGGAGCCTGGAGCCTGTTTCAGATTCTGTGCCCCTCTCTCTCTCTCTCTCTCTCTCTCTCTCTCTCTCACTGCCCCTCCCCGGCTCACAGTCTGTCTCTCAAAAATAAAATAAAAACATAAAAAAAATTTTAAAAAAACCCATAGCCTGCAGAACCACGTGCTATGGCTTTTCTGAGCTATTGTTTTACTAAAGGCTATGGCATTGGAACGACATAAGTAGCATCATTCACTGACCACTGCATTTCAGAATCTGCTAATCGTTCAGGACTTTTGACAAATAACTCACGGTGATAAAATTTGGTGGCCTCAGAAAACAGCATGTGTAATCTTCCAAGTTGCTTCATTTCTGGACAAACTCGTAACCAAAATCACTTTTTACACAGTTTAGTTTAGTGATTGTTTTCATATCCCGTCCGTGAAATTTTGTCCATATCTTTCTTGCACATGCTGAACTTTACTTGAAGAAGAATTTTTTTTTAACGTTTATTTATTTTTGAGACAGAGAGAGACAGAGCATGAATGGGGGAGGGTCAGAGAGAGGGAGACACAGAATCTGAAACAGGCTCCAGGCTCTGAGCTGTCAGCACAGAGCCCGACGCGGGGCTCGAACTCACGGACCGCGAGATCATGACCTTAGCCGAAGTCGGCCACTTAACCGACTGAGCCACCCAGGTGCCCCGAAGAAGAATTTTTTAAAGGTAGAAATCATGAGGCTCGTGGTTTTATGTTAATGTAAAATAGACATGTGTCCAAGATTTTATTTGTCTCAGGAATTAAGGAGAGAAGTGGCAAGGTATAAAGAGAAAAGTTAAAGGCAGACACACATGTAGGCAATCAGAAATGCTGGGATGAGTTAGCTGGAAAAGTGGTGGCTTTTTCTGGGGAGGTGGGGTGGGACAGAGGGACCCATTGCCTGTCCACCAGGCAGAATTTATTTGCATCTCTCTGGCTAGAACCCTTCTCGTTGCTATCAGCTCTCTACAGCTTATAGTCATAAAATAGGTCAAAGACAGTGATAGGAGTAGACATCTAAAGAGGCAAACAGCCCAGGAGGAGTAACATGCACAATGCCTAATATTCACCGAAAGGATACTCCATGGTCTTCTTTGTCCATTTCAGAGTTTTTTAAGATTTTTTTTGACACTTTTGATAACACTTGTGATTGATTTGCTTTAAGAGAAGTTTACTAAGTAATAGAAACATTATATATATATATATATTTTTTAATGTTTATTTATTTTTGAGAAAGAGAGATAGAGCACAAAGAGGGGAGGGGCAGAGAGAGAGAGGGAAACACAGAATCTGAAGCTGGCTTTAGGCTCTGAGCTATCAGCACACAGCCCGATGTGGGGCTTGAACTCATGAACCGTGAGATCATGGCCTGAGCCGAAGTTGGACACTTAACTCCCCTAGGAGCCCCTAGAACCATCATACTATAATCATTTCAAAACCCTTCAAGAAGGGGCATCAAGGTGGCTCAGTTGGTAAAGCATCCAACTCTTGGTTTTGACTCAGGTCATGATCTCATGGTTCCTGAGTTCGAGCCCCATGTTAGTCTCTGCCCTGACAGCATGGAGACTGCTTGGGATTCTCTCTCCCTCTCTCTCGCTCTCTCTCTCTCATTGACCTCCCCCAGCTCTCTCTCTCACTCTCTCTCAAAAATAACTAAACTTACAAAAAGCTCATCAAGGAGTCTTGTATTTTTATAAAACAAATCATAAATATCCTTAAATACGTGTAATTAGCACGGGACTGCTTAGCTAATCTTCCCTTGTTCTGTACCCACTAAACCCTTTTCTTATAAAGCCTTACCTGTATATTTTCCTTTATGATAGATTCAGGTGAAAACAAGATAAATTGCAAAAAAAAAAAAGTGCTAATTGTACAGATAAATTGTTTTTTCCCTTAGCCACATAAGCTAGCGTTGTCAATGTTAAACACAGAAAGAAGTGATTTGTTGATTTTGAGCGGGGCTTCAGTATAATATGCTGTTTAAAAGTCTAAACATGACTCTGTTGAAGCACATAAAAATTGGCCCCCATCCGAAGAGTGGAAATTTAAAAGGTTTTAAAAGCTCTCTGGGCTGTCCGTTAGTCAAAGATAAAATTGGGCATTCACAGATCTTACGAGCCAAACTAGTGGATTTCAAATCCCCTAAACATCATCCTTGCATTGTAGCTACTTTCCAAGTCATTTCCAGGCTGAGATCAATATTTGTTTGACAGTACTTGTCTGTGTAGTTACCCACATTATGAAAGCGGATATTGTGGTGTCACTGTCTCAGAATTTGAAGCCCACAGAATTTAATAGTCCACCTCCTTCCATCTTTCCACCCGTTTCATTCCCAGACAACCCAGCTCACAATTTCTGTGAGATAAGCTAGAAAGAAAAAAACAACAACAACCGAGTAAACTTGGATTGTAAGTTTACAACCAGTAAAAGCTTGGATTGTAAGTCGTTCTGAGAATGTTCCGCAAGACAAACAGACATTTCTAATAAATTTTAAGTTGATAAACAAGCGATGTCTCGCCATATGAGTCGTACCTGACGCTGGACGTTACGTGATCACAACCGAGCCAATGGTTCTTGAAATTGGCTTCCATATACAAGTGCTTTGGATTACAAGCATGTTTCCGGAATGAATTATGTTCGCAAGCCAAGCTTTCACTGTTTAGAACTTTCGTGTTTTAACTTTTTTGGAATCCTTTGGCTCTTTTGGGCCAAAACGCACACATTAGCTTCCGCCATGCTGCAGAACCTGTGAGGTTCTGCGAAGGAAACCACCAGAGCATCCCCGCCTCAACGCGTGTTGTGTAAAGGGCTACACATCTAGCCTTCCGTCCTGGATTCTCCCTGCTTCCTGCTCTCCCTGGGATTTTCTGCCTGAAAGCCTCTCCATCCAATGAAACGTGGACCACTGTTCTTAGGTCCACCCCACTTGACTGTATGTTCCTAGAAATTAGGGGCTATGTCGTTTTATCTTCTGCTTCCTTTTTATGAAAAACTTTAAGCTTACAGAAAAGTGGAAAAGATAGCACAGCAAACACCCATATAAGCACCACTTAATCTTAGCACTTTCGCCTTTTTGTGTCTTCCCTCAATTTTTCTTGCTGAAAATATTTAAATGTGTCATTTTCTTTCATCGCTGAAGACTAAACATACATCTCCAGAAGTATACCCTCTTTGTATCTACAACAACCTCATTCTCAGCGAAAAACATGGCTGTAGTTTTCTAATACCATTGAATTCCTAGGCCATATTCAAATTTCCTCCTTCATTCTCAAAATATATTCTATGTCTTTTTTTCTCTCTGCTCAGATCACATTAAGGATCATAATTATGCTTGATTATGTCTCTTAAGTTTCTGCCAATGTAGAACAGCTCTGAGCTATTTCCCTATATTAGGCCAGTTGTGTTATAGAATCTTCCACATCCTGGATTTAGTCTGTTCCCTCACGGAATGATTTAACACATTCGTCTCCAGCATCTGGTTGTCCCACTGGTAAAACAGGACTCAGAGGCAGATTCATGGGTGAAGCTGGGGCCTCCAACTTCCTCCACTATAAACAGGCATTTTCCGGGGTGCCTGACTGGCTCAGTGAGTTAAGCATTCGACTCTTTTTTTTCTTAGTTTTTAATGTTTATTTATTTTTTTGGGGGGGAGGGGCAGAGAGAGAGGGACAGAGGACCTAATGCAGGCTCTGCACTGTCAGCACAGAGCCCAACGTGGGGCTCGAACTCATGAACTGTGAGATCAGAACTTGAGCGGAAGTTGGACGCCCAACCGACCGAGCCACCCGGGTGCCCCAAGCGTCTGACACTTGATTTCATCTCAGGTTATGATCTCACAGTTCATGACAGAAAGCCCTGCATCAGGCTCTGCCCTGACAGTGCGGTGCCTGCTTGGGATTCTCTCCCTCCCTCTCTCTTTGCCCCTCCCCTGCTCACGCACACATTCTCACTCTCTCAAAATAAATAAATAAAAAGTATGCGTTTTTCCATCGAGACTGGCATGTGTTCTCTGAGGTCGTATTTTGGCACCAGGAAAATACCCCATCAGCTTTCTTGGAATGAGTTTAGCACGCATGGACGGTCCTTACCTGAATCGGGTGTTTCAGCAGCGGCTGCAAATGGTGATTTCCTAAGTTCATCATCCCTCACACATTCACCAGCTGGCAGGCTTCTGAAAGGAAGGCCTCCCCCTCACAGGCGGGCTATCTGTTGCCCCCCTGAACTGCTGGAAAAGGAGGATGAATCCTTGATTATTCATTTTTTCCCTCCAAATTTGTATTTATTAAATTCCAGCTAGCTAACATCCAGTGCAATATTGGTTTCAGGAGTAGAATTCAGTGACTCATCACTTACATACAACACCCAGTGCTCATCCCAACAAGTGCCTTCCTTAATGCCCATCCCCCGTCTAGCCCATCCCCCACCCACCTCCCCTCTGCTAACCAGCAGTGTGTTCTCTAGAGTTAAGAGTCTGTTTCCTGGTTTGTCTCTCTCTTTTTCCCCCTATGTTCATTTGCTTTGCTTATTAAATTCCACACATGAGTGAAATCATATGGTATTTGTCTTTCTCTCACTGACTTATTTTGCTTAGCATTATACTCCCTAGCTCCATCCATGTTGTCGCAAGTGGCAAGATTTCATTCCTTTTGATCACCAAGTAATAGTCCATTGTGTATAAATACCACATCTTCTTTATTCATCAGTTGATGGATATTTGGGCTCTTTCCATAGTTTGGCTATCGTGGATACATCAGGGTCCATGTATCCCTTCAAATCAGTATTTTTGTATCCTTTGGGTAAATACCTAGTAGTGCAATTGCTGGGTCGTAGGGTAGTTCTATTTTTAACTTTTTGAGGCACCTCCACACTGTTTTCCAGAGTGGCTGCACCAGTTTGCATTCCCACCGACACTGCACATCCTCGCCAACACTTGGTTCTTGTGTTCTTGATTTTAGCCGTTCTGAGATGTGTAAGACATCTCATTGTAGTTTTGATTTGTATTCCCCTGATGATGAGTGATGTTGAGCATTTTTTCATGTTTCTGTTGGTCATTTGGATGCTGGCTTTGACATCTTCTGCCCATTTTTTAACTGGATTATTTGGTTTTTGGGTGTTGAGTTTTATAAGTTCTTTATGTATTTTGGACATTAATCCTTTATAAGATATGTCACTTGCAAATATCTTCTCCCGTTCTGTAGGTTGCCTTTTAGTTTTATTGTTTCCTTTGCTGTGCAGATGCTTTTTATTTTGATGAGGTCCCAATAGTTAATTTTTGCTTTTGTTTCCCTTGCCTCAGGAGACCTATCCAGTAAGAAATTGATAACGGCCAATATCACAGAAGTTACTGACTGTGGTCTCCTGTATGATTTTAATTCTTTCCTTGCTCACATTTAGGTTTTTCATCCATGTTGAGTTTATTTTTGTGTGTGGTGTAAGAAAGTGGTCCAGGTTCATTCTGCATGTTACCGTCGAGTTTTCCCAGCAGCATTTGTTAAAGAGACTGTCTTTTTTCCATTGGATATTCTTTTCTGCTTTGTCAAAGATTGACCATATAGCTGTGGGTTCATTTCTGGGTTTTCTATTCTGTTTCCATTGATCTGAGTGTCTGTTTTTGTGCCAGTACCATACTATCTTGACGATGACAGCTTTGTAATACAGCTTGAAGTCCGGGATTGTGACGCCTCCTGCTTTGGTTTTCTTTTTCAAGATTGCTTTGTCTGTTCGGAGTCCTTGCAATTCTATGCAAATTTTAGGATTGTTTGTTCTGGCTCTGTGAAAAATACTGATGGTATTTTGATAGGGATTGCATTAAATGTGTAGATTCCTTTGGGTATTATAGACATTTTTAATTACCAGTTTCAGAGTCAGGACTTGATGTCATAGTTCCCTCCAACCGTGGAAAACGAGTTGTTTTTCTCTTTTGGGAGTTCCATTATGGATTCCTGAACTGTTTTATACATTTGATGTGTCTGAATCAATTAGGGTATTGTTCTTTTGATGTTCAGATTTTACCAGCTTCGGACCTGAGAGCCCTCCCACTGGTTGTCTAGTGACACAAGAGTGTTGTGTAACAAACAACAACATACCCTCGGTGACATGCAGAGTAAGCATTTATCTTTCACGCAGCTGGTTGTCGGCAGCCGGTGGTTGCTTCTCCGCTGGCTGATTTGCTTCCAGGGCTGGACAACCAGCTGGCTGCCAGCGGATCTGGACTGGCGTCTTCTCAGGTGCCGGGCAGCTCAGCTGTGCTCCACATCTGTTTCTGCCCTGGGGCCAAAAGACGGGGCCACGCATGTTTGTTTCACGGCCATGGCAGAAGCCAGGAGGGGCGAGTCAAACTATACGAGTGCTTCTCAGGTGCCTGCTTGTTCACAGTCCAGTGACCAGTTTAGGTCATGCATCTGAGCCCACGTTCGAGAGGAAGAGCCTGGCGAAGCCAGACACAAAGGCCGTGGGCAGGAGGGAGGGAAGCATTAAGGCCATTTTGCCGTCTACCGTGGTCTTATGGTCTGTGTCCCCATCGGTCACCGAACACTTCCTTGCTGGCTGGCCGCTGAGATATTCCAGGTTCATACTGTATGTTCTGTGCCTCAGATCGAGAAATGCCCAGGTCTTTAGAGATCCCTTGTGCTTTTTACTGAGAATGGTAGCTTGGGATCCTTCTTAGAGTACGATGCTGTGGTTAATGTGGAACTTAGCCAACACACGATAATTATCATCTGATTGGCAATGTTAATTGTAATTGTCCTTAAGTCAGGGAACATGGCAGATTCATGGTGCATACTGATTCTGTTTAGTGAGAAATGGTATTATTTCTAGACCACAGCGTGGACGCTAGGGATTACAGATCAGTTTTTATATCTTATGGCCATCACCTGGATGTTGACTTTCTTAGGAAACATGCTATATGCTATGTGTTATCAGCATACGTGAATACAAGTAATTTGTATCCGAGAAGAAAATAAAAGAAGCAATAAGTAGGATAGAATGCTGTTTCTATTAGCAGCTATTTACAATTAAAAGAAGATAATTAAAGAAAAACCAGATCTGCTTCATTTACGTGCACTGTTTGTTTCTCAAAGTCTATTTCTCTGAAGCAACTCTTTGTGATATTTATATAATCAATTGTCAGTCAATTTATATAATCAAGACCAGCCAGGGGCACCTGGTGGTTCAGTCAGTTAAGCGTTTGACTTCAGCTCAGGTCACGATCTCGTGGTTTGTGAGTTAGAGGCCCGCGTCAGACCGTGTGCTGACAGCTCAGAGCCTAGAGCCTGCTTCGGACTCTGTGTCTCCCTCTCTCTCTCTGCTCCGCCCCCCACTCATGTTCACTCGCTCTCTCTCTTTCTCTCTCAAAAATATTTAAAAATTAAAAAAAAAGACCAACCAGCAGGTCTAAGTCATCCTTGGCGACGGGAACCACGTATCTCGATGGCTAAGAAATCTCTAGTACCACAAAATGCCATCCATTTAAAATTTCTTCATCATGGGAAAGACCTTTGAAAGGTTTCTAAGAAATACATTACTGTGTCAGGCAAAAATAAGCAACGTACGAAGCCAGCTGATATATGATTCTCAGAGGAAATGACTGGAACGTCATCTTATTTTTGGAAGAGCGAGAAAAACAACGTGTTACAGTGCTATATATTTTTCTATCACAATCGGGCGAAAAGAATAAAATGAAAAGCAATCACCTTCCTTGTGTTGGCTACCAATGTCGTCGCTTTCTTTAATTTTGTAGCTTTGGAGAACTGTTGAAGCCACCCAGAACAATTAATGACATACTTTACATGCCGAGTACTTGACATGAACAATACGTCGCACAGGGTGACGCCGTGCGAGACTTTCTCCGGGAGATCTTTTCCTCACAACCTCACCCTCTGTGTTTCTCAGAATCCCCGGTGAGCCTGGCTTTTCAGTGTCGCCGTCCCGTCCTCAGAGTGTCCAAATGCACCTTACACTCCCCTCTGGGGTATCTTACTGCACTGCCGTGACGGGGAGAAAGGAGCTATCTCAGCATCTCACCAAGAGGCACTAAAGGCAGAATTGCGAAGCGGCCCTACTCACCCCTGCTTCCTTTGACCTTGTGGGCCAGGGGCAGCCTCTCACACAGCCGGTCTGCCTACGAAGTCGCAGGCGGGTTGCACATTTGGCGAATCAGACAGACGGGTGATGGTGTGAATTTGGTGAACGCATCACGCGTTTTTAGCCCCCGGTTTCCCCTCAGTCATCATGCTAGGTTTTAGAGGTAGAAAGTCCAGAAGGTGTGGCCTTTTCCCCGTGCGTCCTGCTCTCTTTGTGGAGGAGACAGAGTTGTCACAGCCAGTGAGGAGCATAAAGCAGGAGTGGGGTGCGGGGCAGAACAGAGCAGGGTTAATCCCGCCTGGCAGACGCATGGCAAGCTTTGCAGGGGAGAGGCCTTTGTGGGAAGAGCGGACAGAGGTCCCCCGGAGGGAGTGGGAGAGGGCATTGCAGGCTGGGCAGTGGTCTGAGGCATCACCCAGGCACAGAAGGCACAACATGGTTCAGGACGCTTGATGGGGGGGGAGGGAGGAGGTGACAGCAAATTAAAATGGGAAGAGACACCCAGGCCTGGATGTGAAGGACCTTGAATGTTAGGCTGAGGAGTTGGCCAAAGCAGTCTCTGCCAAAGGACCTAGAAAAAAAAAAAAATAGAAGCACGTCCTCGTGTGCACAGAGCGTGGAGCGAAGGGAGTGAGCCGTCAGAGGCATCCAAGGTGAAGGTGGTGGTGGGCAGACCCAGGGCAAGGGCACCGCAAGCCACGAGGACCCATGGCTTTGGGCCATTCAAGACGCCCGCAAAGGGGTAGGCGCAGACGAGGGATGGAATATTGAAGACGAGAGACAAAAAGGAGGCAGAGATGATTCCAGATCTTCTCCTGAGACAAGAGTAGCAGCTGACACGCACCCCAGAGCCTGCCCTGATCCAGGCGTCATTTTAAGTTCATCTCGAGTCTCCCGTACATAATGTCTCTGAATCTTCACATGCACGATATCGGGTGTATACTATTATTTCTCCCGTTCTGCAGAACAGACGAGCATCATGAGGGATGGAAAATACAGTGAAAAAAATAAACCTTGCAAATCACCAAGAAGGTGAGAAAATTCTAAACTTGCACTCATCTGATAAAATAGTTACAAGATGTACAACTCAAAATCTGGAGGATGAACAGGAGAAAACTAATCGATCCATCATCATACCAGAATGTGTCAATACAATGGGGGGCTTTTTAAGAAAAAGTGAAGTGTGCAAAAAAATGGGCTGAGAATGAGGCAAGTTAATGAATGGTACAACCAGCACGGTTAAATTAAAGACCAAATAGAGAACCCTGCATCTTCCGGTTAGAAAATATCCATTCCGTCAAGAAACCTTCCACAGAAACGAACCCCGCCTCAGGCTATAAACCAGAGTCAACAAATTTCACAGAGGGGATAGTACAAGTTTTTCTAACACATGTAGCAAATTACAAGTCAATAACAAAAAGACGAAGAAGAGTGTTTTACATACATTTGCAAATTACAAATTCCAAGTAACTCCCAGGTTGAAAAGGAAAGCATGACAGAAACTAAAAATGCACGGAACAGAGCACTAATGAGAAAACTACCCATTAAAACTTGTGGCTTCAGATAAAGACATAATTCAGGAAATTTATGGCACCAGTCGTGACTCTATAAGAAAAGTGGAAATGTTGAAATTAATAAGCTAAGTGTCAAACTGAAAAGATAAGAAGGGGAGGGGGTAACGAGACAGGGTGGAACAGAGATTAGTAACACAGAAACCAGCAGTGCCCTGGCGTCTCTGACCCGTGAGCCACACACGCCCAGAAGACAAGCAGAGCAGTTCAGCTGTAGGTAACATACCGGCATTGAGTATAAAAGGCTGCTGCCCAAAGTTGGTGGTCCGTGTCTAGCGAAGAAAATTACCTGGTGTTGCATAGGAAACCACATTTATTAAAGAATATTAACATAGTCCAGAATGTCCAGAAACTGACAACCATCGTGTCTAGCATATAGCACAAAATTACCTTACTTACAAAGAATGCCCCCCCCAAAAAAGAGGGGAACATACTTTCAGTATAAAAGAAAATTAACTGAGTCTGACTCCAGAATGAAACAGATTTTGGAACTGATGGGGCAAAAATCCTAAAAGTGTATATATTTCCATGACGCACAAGGAAGTACGTATGTTTTCCGTGAATGAAAATGTCAGCAGGGAAATGAGAAATCCCCGAAGAAAAGTAGAAACAGTAGAAAGAACAACATGGAAAATCCTAAACATAAGAACGCAGATTCTGAAATGTAAAAATTCACTGGGTGGACTTGACAGTCAAATAATCATGACAAAGGAGAGACAAAGCAGCTGTGATGACAGCTCAATAGAAATTATTCGAGGTGAACAGAGGGAAATTTTTTTTTTAAAGAACGGAGCATCAGAGAGTGTTAGATAATATCAGGGTCCCCAATATGTGTGCAGCTGGCACTCCAGGAGAGGAGAGGGATAAAACAAATAGAAAAAAATATTCGGCAAATTAAAGGCTGAAGATTTGACAAAGACATACGTTTGCAGACCCGAGGCTCAGCAAACACCAAATAGAATGAACACAAAGAAGTCTAATCAAAAATGCATCATAGCTGGGCTGCTAAAAACCACAAGCAAGAAGTCAGTCTTGAAAACAGCGAAAGAAAAATGCATGGAAACAGTGTCGGGGAAAGAACAATTAAGAGCCGCTTCTTGTTAGAAGCCATGGTGACCACAAGGATGTGGCATGAAATTTCCAAAGGAAAAGGAAATACCATCAACCTAGAAATCTATATGAAGAGACAATATCCTTCAGAAGTGAAGGAAATCAAAGGCACTCAGCTAAGAGCAAATTCAAGGAACTGGGTGCCGGCGGGTCCGTACAAACACACACCTCGAGGAAGTTCTCAAGAATCAGGAAAATGATGCTGGTGCAAACTCAGGTCCTGGATCAAGTCTAAACAGCGTCAGAAAGGCGAGTGATGGGCAAATGCAACAGACTTTTTTTTTCTTTCTGACTTTTTCTTCTTGCTCTCTTTATAAATGAGGTACTGTTATAAACAGTAATTATGACATCTTGTGGAGTGTGTAAAGTATCTTCATTCAATACACATGACAATTATAACAGCATGGGGCTGGATGTGGGCTGAAAACTTGATAAGTGTCTGTATTTTACCAGAGCTGGTACACTATTAACTCATTGTTGACTGTGGAAAGTTGAGTATGTATTCTAATCCCTAGGATAAGCACAAAAAATTTGCAAAGAAATACAGCTAAGAGGCGCTTGGGTGGCTCAGTCTGTTAAGCGTCCAACTGCAGCTCAGGTCATGATCTCGCGGTCCGTGAGTTAGAGCCCCGCGTCGGCTCTGTGCTGACAGCTCGGAGCCTGGAGCCTGCTTCGGATTCTGTGTCTCCCTCTCTCTCTCTGCCCCTCCCCTGCTCATGTTCTGTCTCTCTCTGTCTCAAAAATAATAAAAACATTAAATTTTTTAAAAAAAATACAGCTAAAATAGGGAAATTAAAATTCTGAAAAATATGCAACAATAAAGTGAAAGCCAGAAATAAGTGGAGGAAACAAGTAGAAACTAATCACACACACACACCCCTACACCCCCCCACCCCACACCCCCACCTCCACACACACCCATACACATACACACCCACCCCACACACATACAACGCCCTCACACACACACATACACATAGACACACATTAGACCAAATGCGGCCGTATCAATCATTTCATTAAATATGCATAGAGGACATTCACCAGGTTAGACCATATTACGGACCACAAAAATATCTTAATGAGTTTTCAAAGACTGAAATCATGTACCGAGTCTTCTTTGATCCAGTGAATTTAAATTAAAAATCTATAAAACATAAAAGGGCCAGAATAACTTTACATACTTGCAAATTAAACAACATGTTTCTGAATAATCATTGGGCCAAGCAGATATTACAGGGAAGATTAGAAATAATTTGAACTGAATAATAATGTAACTCAGCATATCAAAATTTGTGAGATGTAGCTAACACCATCCACAGAGGGAAATTTTTAGCATTCATCAGTTTTATTAGAAAGGATGGGGGGCGCCTGGGTGGCTCAGTCGGTTAAGCGGCTGTCTTTGGCTCAGGTCATGATCTCGTGGTCCGTGAGTTCGAGCCCTGCGTCGGGCTCTGTGCTGACCGCTCAGAGCCTGGAGCCTGTTTCATATTCTGTGTCTTCCTCTCTCTCTGACCCTCCCCTGTTCATGCTCTCTCTCTGTCTGAAAAATAAATAAACGTAAAAAAAAAAAAAAAAAACGAAAGAAAGGATGGAAAATCAAACTAAAGATCTAAGCTCCCACCTTAACAACCTGGAAAAAGAAGAGAATGAAAACCAAAGCAAGCAGCAGAAAGGAGTGAAAAAGGAAAGAGCGTAAATTTATGAGATAAAGAGTAGAAATGATAATACCGTTTGGATTAATCCAGTCTGCACGGGTGGTCCCGTCAGCAACTGGTTATTGTGTGAAATGCCTTGACCATCAAGCTGGCTCAGTGCTCCCACCTTCGCTCGGACACACAGTATTTCTTCTCCTCGTGTGCCCAGCCCTGTACCAGCAACCCGTCCTTCAGAAAACGTGCCCTTTCACTCGCAGTAGAGACACACGTGCCTACAGATACACCTCTGCAATCATCCTGATCGGTGTGTTTTATTACTTTCCTAAGGGAATAATTGAAAGGTTGGTCATGCAAAGGACCACGGTCACTGTCTCTGAGGACAGGATGTATGGATTCAGGGGTATGCGTGACCAAGAAACTGCTGACTCTTCCAGGTGTAGCAAGGAAGGTTGTGGACTAACTCGAAACAGTCTTGCAGGGGTTGGATGTCTGAGCACGTGTGCATAACACGGTTCACCCAAGCTGTACATAGAGGAAATCACTACCCACAGTGCGAATTACTGTCCATGCTTTTTGGTAGTAAGTTTCTTAATCTGCTCCATGTGTCCACTGTGTGTTGGGCTCAAGGAAGCTCTAGAATGTCCGAAAGACTTCATGGGCATGGGCACTGGTGTTTTATATGCCAGTGTGTAGCGTAGGAGCGAAGATTCGAAGATTCGGGGAGAAGCTTCACATGAGGTTATGTTGAGAGCAGCTGTATATACTTTACCAGATTGAAAGGACCCTTTGATGAATCACAGCATTCTATTTTTGTCGGAATAGTTGATTCGTTCTGTGTAAGTGTCCGTCAGAAGCCTGCTGAGCTCCTTAATGTTTCGTTTCTTTTTTATTTCTTCTCTTGTAGATAAAGAATTCATCTACAGAGAACAGAAAGGAAATGTGATACTACAGAATGTTGAAACAAATATTTCTACGGTGTTAATAGAAGGCAAAAAAATTGTAAGTACTCTCTCTAATGACCGGGATAATTTCAGTTTTCCCTCCTGCAAGTCAATAAAGCAGAAAATGACTTTAGGTTTCAACTTTTAGGAGGAGCCTGGCAGAAGCAATAAACTTGTAACTCTATAGCCTGAGCAGCTAAAGATAATGTGAAATTGAAACCACACTAATTTAATAAGATGAAAGCAGTTTCTTTCGTGTGCGGGACATTTCTCTGCAGGTGTTGGAAACAAGTGTTGCATATCATATGTAATTGGAAGATCACGTCCTAGGGCTTTAGACATTTACAGAAAAATTGCAGTAATGCACAGAGAATACTTCAGGAGGGCTTGCTCAGTCTCGTTTAAAAAAAACACCTCGTCTCCACATGCACAGGGAATATTAATGTAGGCACGCTGACTGTGCTTCGTCTGAACACGTGAAGTGATGTTTAGGCTTTAAAATAAGTACGGAGTGGATGAGAATGCCAGTCAGTGCCTCATAATCTGGGAAAACCCATTTTCCCCGAGATTTAAGTAGCATCGAAATTTGGAGTTCATGTACAGTTGAAAATACTTACTTAAATTTTTTTAATGTTTATTTATTTTTGAGACAGAGGGAGACAGAGCGCGAGTGGGGGAGGGGCAGAGGGAGAGGGAGACACAGAATCCGAAACAAGCTCCAGGCTCTGAGCTGTCAGCACAGAGCCAGATGCGGGCTCGAACCCACAAACCGTGAGATCATGACCTGATGTTACTTTAAATAAACACGGAAGAGGGGCACCTGGGTGGCTCAGTCGGTTGGGCGTCCGACTTCAGCTCAGGTCATGATCTTGCGGTTCGCGGGTTCAAGCCCCACGTGGGGCTCTGTGCTGACAGCTCAGAGCCTGGAGCCTGTTTCGGATTCTGTGTCTCCCTCTTTCTGCCCCTTCCCTGCTCGCTCTCTCTCTCTCTCTCACACACACATGCACATACACAAAATAAACATTATAAAAATCTTTAAATAAACAGAAGAATACAATATCATCTTTACACTTCAATCAGCAACCATCAACATCATCCCTGTGTATTGAAAGGCTAGGAAGTGAGCACTGAACTATGAAAATCATTCATCTTGTTGGGTGGGGAAGACTTTGTATATTATTTTTCATGGTGATGAATTCCATAATTGTTGTTTCGATGCCGTTTTACTCAATAATTTTAATCAGATTTTTAAAAATTCAGTATCACGTTTCAAAGGGATTAGACCTCTCCATCAACGAACATGTGAGCACCGCAGACAGTTCAGAAAGTACTTGGAAGGGAAAACACGTAAATTAAAAGAGTCCTGCTGCTCTGCGTATGTCAAGTTTTCTCACTTTTTATGTCTTTCCCTGTTTTAATTACTTATTTAAATTACTAAGTTAACATTTAAATAAAAAGTCTTTTTGTTTCTTTAATTTATGCTCCCCTTTGATTTTGTATAATCATTAGACTGTAGGATTTGAATTTTTATCTGTCTCTAAAAATTAATGAATTCTGACTCCTCACAGAGAGGGACATGATTACAAGTATTATGAGACCCTTTCCAGAATCAAGAGCTGTAATGGGTTCATGTGTTGTAGAGGAACTCGGGAATCTGTTGAGATAAGAACTTGAGACCACTTTTTTCCTTTTTCCCTTCATCCAGTATGCTGAGCTTTCACAATTAGCGTTCACTTTACTTTATTCTGTTTCGTTTAATTTCCATCAAGGGCTCCGTGTGTGTGTGTGTTCTCACATTTGGAGGAGGAAGAAGCTCACTGCCGGGGCTTCTCCTGCTTGCCCTCTGCGGAGTCCTGCAGGCTGGCTCCCACAGGTGGGCTCCCGCAGGTGCAGGTGCGCCCCAGGTGGGCCCCCGCAGGTGCAGGTGCGCCCCAGGTGGGCCCCCGCAGGTGCAGGTGCGCCCCAGGTGGGCTCCCGCAGGTGCAGGTGTGCCCCAGGTGGGAGGGGTCCAGCCCCTGCCTGGTGGGCCCGTCCCCACTTTTGCTGTCATCCTCCTGGTCTGCATGACACAGCCAGCCAGCAGCCCTGCGGCTGGACAGGAGAGGCCGGCATGGCCAGCGAGCGTTTCCACCCTGAGGCTGGCTGCGCTTCCCACCTCAGTAAAAACCAGGAAGGGGAAATAGCCTTGTTTTTGTCTGCAGTTGAGAAGGCAAAAGCCAGCGGCCCGAACGCCCGCTGAACTGTTTTGTTTGGCCCACAGACTGGTTTTTTGCAAGCTGGAAGTCCAGGTTTCTGTCTTTTCTTGAAATACAGGAATAGCTAAAAGCAGCAAGACATCATTTTCTCAGACAGCAGAATTTGGCGAGCGGAACGGGGTAGCAGCTGTCCGGTCCCCACAGCGACCACACTCGCTGACTTCTAACCAGACCGGCCTCTGAGTTTCCAACCCCCTTAGCCCAGGAACAAAGGGATGGCATAACAAGTCACCATCGTTTGCAAGAATGTTGTCAAAAGCCATGTCACGCGAGGTGTCTATTCTAGTTTGGTTTCTGTGTCTGCAGCGTTCGGTCCAGCCACCATCCCTCTGCATTTTTTTTCTTCCTCCCCCTCGTGTCTCAGACACATTTTCTTCTTGTTCCTCTTCCCTTTCTTTTCCCCTCTTCCTCTTTCTCCCCCCCCGCTTATTAAAAGAACAGAAAACAAAAATATTTTTTACTTATTTTTATTTCCTAGGCTTGTCTCTCTCCCTCTTTTCTTTTTTTAAGTCGGGAAGTATAACATTGTGTACCTGTGTCTTTAAAAGACCTGCAAAGAAATAAAGTAGCAGCTTGATTTTCCTGGCCCTGCATCTGCTACCTGTGCAGGTTTTAGGTGGTCTGATGTTGTCCTTCTGTCACCCCTGTGCTCTCATCTGACATTAAAGTGTGTCCCCTGAGCAGGGCCCTGGGCTGGCCGAGGTGGGTGGGTGGAGACCAGGATTCATGAAATAGGTTTACTCTCTGGGACCTTTCCACCCAGATCTAGAAGAGGCAGGCATTCGTGACGTCTGTGCTGCAGTAGAGGCAGGAAGGAGAGAAGAGAGTCGATGTCAGCGGTAGATAGGGCGCAGAGAGGGACGTCCAGCAGCCCCCGAAAGGTGAGTACAGTTTGAAGACAAGCGGGAAGCAGCATCCTTGCTGCACAGTGAACAGGCTGAGCAGTGAATGTCCCGTGGGCAGGCAGGGTGGCCAGTCACCAGCTCCGGTGCAGGTCACGTGGGAGCGGTTGGAAGGCCGTGGCTCAGGGCCCCGGGAAAAGGTCAGGGAGCAAGCCACAGAGCGCCTTACCGGGGGGTCTAGCCTTTTGACTCTGCAGGAAACTGAAAGGGATGGGACTGTTGAGGTCGGGTCTGTCTAGGAAAATAAAGCTAGAGTCACGTGACGGGGGTGCAGGAGGGAAAGATGAGAGGCGAGGGGCCCCTGGGACTGCTTCGGGCCCAGGTGAGGCTGAACCAGGTCCTGGTGAAAGCAGTGACTGGGGAAACCAGGAGGGACGAGTCTGCGTCCCGTCACAGAGGCAACATTGACGAGTCCGGCTGCGCGGTGCACGAGGGCCACCGAGGCTGTAGCCACGGTCTGCGTCCACCGGGGGCATGGGCGCGGGTCTCAGACACCCGGAGTGGGGAGCAGTCAGGGCCGTGGAGGAGAAAACCAGGGCTAACCGAGGAAGGAGGGGGACGCAGCAGGGTGCACGCGGGGTTCATTCAACACGCAAGGCTACGTGAGTGCTCACGCGTGTTTCCTTATTTAATTGAAACCCTGTGAGCGGCAGGCGGGATATTCTTCCCACTTTACCGAGGTTTATGGAGGCCAAGAGGTCTTTTCTGAGTCACGTAGCTGGTAGCTGAGAGCCCCCAGGGCTGGTCCCGAGCTACATCATTTCTAGATGGCGTAAGGGGTCTTGGGGCCAGTGTTCCACGGCCCAGGAGGGTGCCACAGCCTCAGGTGCGGGGCTCACGCTGTGAGGCCACCGCTGCCTGTCCCCGTGGCCACTGCACATTGCCCCGAAATAAGGATCACACCTGCAAAACACTGTGTCAGGCCAGCCTGATGCAACACCTGCCGAGGCAACCGTGCGGATTTACCTGTTTGCGAGGTGAGAGCTTTTCTCGGTGGTGGGTCTGCTCTGCTCTGTCCGGCTGCATTTTCAGGTTTCTTCTGGCTCTTACCACCAGTGCAGGGGTGGCACCTGCTTCGATCTGACTCCAAATTTAATGATTTTTAGGGTGCATCAAGGGCCCAGATGCAGACAGTGGCTGCCTTCCCCGGGAGGACCCCCAGGAGCACACGTGCCCTCCTTCCTCGTGCACGGGGACGGGCAGCTCACCACCGCCTGTGTGGCCAAGGCTGATGTGTGTTCCCCTCGAGGTGCACAGGGTGTCCCCATAACTTGTGCCATCTTCTCAGCATCTGCCTTTGGTTTTATCGTTACCAATCTTACTTATTTCCTTGTTTTCCTTTCTGAGGCGATTTTCACAAAACAGCCCAGGGACGTATTTATACTCCCTGCCCTCCATTTCTCTCCCATTCCTTGATGATTTAGAGCATTCCATCATCCCGTATCTTTTTCTTTCACTCACGGCCGCCTTTCCTTCTCTGCGTTTATGATCACACAGGTATTTATCCATTACATGAAAACAAGACACCAGCCCTTGGCATAAGTGTCTCACCGGCAACACGCCGACATTTCCATACATATGGGCTCGCCATATGTGTAGATTGATGTTTTTCTAAGTCAGGATAGGGGCGCCTGGGTGGCTCTGTCATTTGAGCATCCGACTCTTGACTTCGGCTCAGGCCATGACCTCACGATCGTGTCGTGGGATTGAGCCCCGCATCAGGCTCTGCGCTGACAGCACGGATGTCTGCTTGGGATTCTCTCTCTCCCTTTCTCTCTCTCTCTGCCCCTCCTCGGCGCTCTCAAAAATAAACAAAAAAAATCATAAAAATCAGGGTCATGTTATTAAAAATTACGTTACTGAGTGTGAGTAAACAGCCCCAAATAATGCAAAATGGGAACTGCACACCAGTCTCACCAGCGAGTGTAGCTACAGACGTTGTAACTGCAATATTGGCAAGTGGAACCCACTCATGTATCCGAATCGTGATTCACTCTGAATCATGTACTCCTGACAACAGCATTTAAATATCAAGAACTCAATCAGCAAAACCCATTACAACTACAAAATAACAGCAAAATCCTTGATGATTACATCACAGACACTGAAAGGGTACCTGGTAAAGCTTATCAATAACTGCTAATAAAATTTCTGGGTGAGATGAAAAGGAAAACCTGCCTAAATATGACAGAAACCATTTACCCTAAGCCAACTAGCAGCGAAAACCATTCTCAATGGCAAACAGTAGAACTATGTCAATTGCAGTCGGGCCAGAGTACTCACCATCACTATTCCTATTTAATGTGCTCTTGGAGATAGCAGGAAATGCCGTATACAAGCAGAGTAAGTGATGGGGAACTAGAAAACGAAAGAAAAATGTCTTTCTTTTCGGGTAACATAATTCCATCCCTAGAAAATCTAAAAGATGTTAGTTTACCTAAGCTGTAATTAATAAGGAAAAATTTTCATCTGGCTGAATACAGAAAATATGTGAATAAATCCGTGGCTCTCTCTTCACAGACTTACGTACCTAGAATATTCCATTCACTATATGAACAAAAACAAAAGTTCTCTCATAAATCTAAGAACAGCATAAGACTTAACGCAGACTACAAAGTCTTATTGAAGATTAGAATTCTACATGCAACAAAAATATCTTTCAAAGTTAAAGATAAAATAAACTGGAGACAATATCCGAGAGCATTCACTGACCACACACTAGCACTCTGAGAAAGTGAAAGGAAGTTCTTTGGGGTAAGAAAGATTATACCGGGTGAAAGTTTGGATCTACATAAGGGAATGAACAGTGCCAGGAGAGGTAAATGTGGTCAACATGTAGCTAAGCTTTTGCTGAGAACTTGAAGAAAATGAATTGGCTAGTCCTGAAAAAAATGCATCTGTTTTTTTATAAAAGGGTCTTTAAATGTGGTGAAGATGTCCAGTTCCTTTTAATATAAGACTTCTAATTCTTTTCTCCTACACTCTACGGTGACTAAAAACCGCAAACATATACACATAAAATCTTTGGAACATGTTAGAATTTTCTTGGGCAGGACATCCAGAGCAGAAATCTGATACAATGAAGGGTGGAAGATAACTAGTATAAAGGACAGGTTTCCTATATCATTATGGCCATAAGCTTCCCTTATTACTCCCAAAGGATTCAAAGGTGAGTTTTAAAAAGCAAGACCCAGCTCTAAGCCTTCTATGATATATACTTTCAGTAGAAAGACACAGGTTAAAATTAAATTAATGTAAACAGACATACCATCCAAACATTAACCAAGGGAAAGCCTGAATGGTCCTGTTAATATCAAAGTAGACTACAGAAGAGTCCCTACTACTGGAAATAAAAAGAAATATTTCATAAGGATAAAGCGGTCAGTTCTTTAAGAAGGCAGAAGAATGCTGAAGGTATATGCAACTAGCAATAGAGCTATAAGATTTGAAGCCAGAATTGGTTGAACCAAAACCAGAAGTGGACAAATCCACAATTAAAGTGGGAGGTTCCAACGGTCCTCTCTGAGTAGTTGATAGAACATGTAGGAAAACAGATTGGTACAGAGACCAAAGTCTTGAAAGCACAGTCAACCAACTCACCTAACTGACATTGATGGGTCACATCCCCTCACCAACAGAGAACACGTTCATTCTGAGCACACGTGGAACATTCACCAAAACTGATAAAAGTCTGGGCCATTAAACGAGTCTCAGTTTATCTCGGAGGTTGGAAATTACGCAAAGACCAGTGTCTAGCAAATACATAATTAAAGTAGAAATCAACAGCAGAAAAATATCTGGAATGTGGCCTGATGATTGAAAATGAAACAACCTGCTTTTAAGTGACGAATCGGCCAAAGAAGAAATCAGATGGGAATTAGGTAATGTGTTGAAATGAAGGGAAATTAAGACATATAAAATGAAAATTTATGGTGTGCAGGTAGGCAGCACTTAAAGGGAAATTTATTGCTTTAAGTGCTCCTATCATTAGATCTAAGCATGCACCTTAAAAAAAACAAAACTAGAAAAAAAAGGAATGACGTGTAAGTATGCAGAAGAAAGGCAATAAAGGGAAAAATCAACCATATGGAAAAGAAAAAAATAGCAGAAAAAAAATAAACAAAACCCAAAGCTGGTTTTTGGAAAAGATTCATGAAATTGATCAAGAACAAAGATAAAGGACAAAAACCAATAATAGGAGCAGAAGAAAGTCCCATCAGTACAGGCTTGGAAAGGGTAATCGAAGATATTTGTAGTAGCCATAGATCAATAAACTTGACAATGAAATGAGAATAAACAAGTGAAATAAATAAATCCTTAAAAGATACAAATTATGACAGCTCACTAAAAGTGAAATAGGGACTCTCAATAGTCCTATATTGATGTAAAAGGAATTAATGGTCCAAAAGTTCCACATGTAGAAAATTCAAGGTGCAAATACATGGCTTCACTGGTCAATTCTACCAAACATTTAAGGAAAACATTATACCAGTTCTGTACAAACTTACAAAACAAATAGAAGAGGAGGAAATACTTCCCAAGTCATTTATTAGGCCAGCACTTCCCTCAATTATAAACCAAACGAGGTTATTACCGGAAAAGAAAACCACAGACTAATGTCCCTTATGAACACAGGTGCAAAAATCCTCAACAAAATAGCAAATCATGTCTAGCAGTATATAAAAGGGTTAATACATCATGACCTATAGAGATTATCTAAGGAATGCAAGTTTGCTTCAACATTTGAACATCAAACAATGTAATTAACCATTTTGACAGACTAAAAAGAGCAAAACAGCATAATTATCTCCAAAAATGCAGAAGAAGCATTTGAGATAATTCAACACTCATTATAAAACTCAACATCCATTGTAAAAATTGTGAGCAAACTGGAAATAGACAGGAGCATCTTCAACCTGATAACAGACATCTACAAAAGCACCTGCCATTAATACACTTACTAATGAAGACTGGATGTTTCTCCCTAAGATCAGGAAAAAGGCGAGGTGTCCACCCTCATTATATTTCCGGACATTATACTGGCGGCTCTCTAGTGTGTAATTAGGCTATAAAAAGAAGCAAAATGCATCTAATTAGGAAAGGAGTGGAAACAAAAAAAACTCTTCAGCCACAGAAAATACGATTAGATAGAAAATTCTAAAGAATGTACAAAAAAATTGCCGTAACAATTAATGAAATTTAGCAAAGTCGCGGAACAAAAGGTCAAGGTACCGAAATCAATTCTATTACCATATGTTAGCTATAAACAACTGAATATTGAGATGTGTATATTTTACATATATAAAACATCAATAATGCCGAATACTTAGGGATACATCTAACAAAACACGGGCAAGAGCTGTACGCTGAAAACTACAAAGCATTGCAGAGAGAAGTTAAAAGATTTCTTTCAGAAGCCCTCGTTTCGAGAAGCTTACATTCTAGGGGAGGGGACGGGCACTAAATAAGATAAATGGGTTAAATATACATTATTTTAATAGTGAGTACGCCTAGGAAAATAAGGGATGAGGGTTATGAAAAATTGGAGGCAAGCCTATTGAGATTTCTAGATCTCATGGCCACGGAAGAGAGGGAAGTCTTCACTTAGAAGGAGGCTCCTGAGAAGAAAGCTGACAGGTGACAGTCTAGAGCTTTTCAAGCAAGAGGAAGACCAGTCATGAAGACCACGAAGCCAGCGTGTGCCTGGCGTGCTCATGGAAGGTGTAGACAGCAGTGGCAGTGTGGCTGGGGTGCACAGGGTCAAGAGGCCATACTTGGAGGTGGGGACCAAGGAGTAGCCCCACTGCTCAGTGGGAACTTTGACTTTTAGCCCACTGTGATGGAAGCCAAGGTGGTGTGGCTTCAAGCAGAGGGCAAGGTGATGATTCCTGTACTGAAAAGCTGGCCCCGGCCCCTGCAGCTAGAGTAGAGCACAGGGGATAAAGTTAGAGCCTGGGGACACCGCTGGAAGGTTACTGCCATGGCCCGAGCGGAAGACTCATGCTGAGACCAGGGTGGTGGCAGGGGGAAGGGAAGCCTGTTCTGAATAGACTCTGATGGTAGCCCAACAGTGGTTTCTGCTTGGCTAGATCTAAGATGTGGGAGACAGAGGAGAGGAGAGCCGGGAGTTTGCCCTAGGCGGCTGAGGGGGTGGGGCTGCTGAGGCTGGAGGGAGAAGGGACAGAATCCGAGGGGCTGTATTGTATTCACGTTACCTTGAGTCTCCCACTTGACATTCGAGTGGAGGGGCCAGGGAAGCAGTGGGACATACACATCTGAAGGTCAGGGTCAAGTCCAGCTGGGTTCACAGGGTCTTGGACATGTGACGCTTGGAATCGTCAGCAGGTGCTTGGATTTCATAGCCACGAGTGTGGATGGTGTCACCTAGGATGTGATTTCTGATAGGAAACCCAGTCATTTATGTTGGTTACTCCAACATTCAGAGGTCAGAGAACTGAAGGGAACCAGCGAATGCGCATGAAGAGAAGCATCGAGGAGGTACGAGAAAACCAGGTGTGCGTCCTGGAAGCCAAGTGGAGGCAGGGTTTTGAGGAGGAGCCAGTGATGAGTGGTGCCAAGAGGAGAATTGAGACGTCGCGACGACATTAAGCAAGTTAGTCTCTGGTCACCTTGAGAAGAGAAGTGGGGATAAAAACATGGTAGGAGTGAGCTTCAGAAAAAATAGAAAACTCAGCATAACAGGTATCTTCAAGGAGACAGGGATGGACAGGTTTCTAAAGATAAAATCCGCATTGCCGGAAGTATCCAGTGAGGATCAAACGCGCCTGAGGCAGGGAAATAGGAACTAAAGTCTCAGCGAGGCACCACCTGACATCCATCGGAGGGTCAAACGGAAGAATGGATGGCAGCACTTCTGCCAGAGAGTGGAGAAAGGATGCATTCGCGCATCAGTAACGAGAGTGTTAATTCCAGAAACATTTCGAAAAGCAACTGGGCAATATCTATTTGCACTTTTTAAAAACTTGTGCATCATCAGCCCCACCCTTAGAAAGGTGCTCCATAAAAAAGAAACGTGGGTGAGGACTTTTATTGCAGCGTGGCATGTCGTAACTGCACTGGACACACATCCCAGCCCATCCTCGCCGCTCACAGCTTCTGTGTTTGCAGAGGCGGCCGTGTGCTAAACTGTGTATGTCCAGACGAACACTCATGGTGCTTTTCCGGTCATTCCCAGATGTGTGCATAGTGGCCAAAAAATTGGGGTTCCAGATCTCATGCTGTGAACAGGTGTGTGTGCGTGTGGTCTGTGTCGTGCCCTGCTCTCCATGTTCTTTGTGCTTTTTCTTGGTGATTGTGCTGTTTAAAATGGCCCCCAAGGATAATGCTGGAGTGCGGTAGTGTTCCGAAATGCAAGAAGGCTGTGATGTGCCATGCGGAGAAGACACATTTGTGAGATGACTTGTTCAGGCTGAGTATAGTGTTGTTCACTATGAGTTCAGTGTCAGTGAGTCAACGGCATACAGTCAGTAAGATGTCTTGAAGGGCGCCTGGGTGGCTCAGTCGGTTAAGCGTCCGACTTCAGCTCAGGTCGTGATCTCGCGGTCCGTGAGTTCGAGCCCCGCGTTGGGCTCTGTGCTGACAGCTCGGAGCCTGGAGCCTGTTTCGGATTCTGTGTCTCCCTCTCTCTCTCTCTCTCTCTGCCCCTCTCCCACTCATACTCTGTCTCTCTCTCACAAATAAAATAAACATTTAAAAAAACTCAAAAAATAAGATGTCTTTAAGCAGAAACACATGTGAAACAAGGTTATGTATAGATTGGTTGACCAAAGTATTGTGACCAGACCTTCACCAGAACCTAGCGCTGCGTTTCCCTTAGGAACAGTGTGCTGCAGTTCGTGGGGACTTTCTAGAACATTACTGCCATGAATACCAAGAATCTTCTGTAACCACGCTTTAGTAAGGACTGGGTAAATCAAGAGAGATCCACACCATGTAGTTCTGTACAAGCTCTGAAGGTCAGCACTTCAGGCCAAACCAGTTGTTCCTCAAGAAAACCCAGGTGAGGGATGTATGGTGTGATGCCACTTTTTGTTGTGGTTACACATCTGTGTGTTTGCACGTGGCCGTATGATCGTTGGTAGGGTTGCCCGTGACAGGTGGACAGAGAGTGGGCGTGGGGTCCGCACAGCAGTGTGATCACAGCGGAGAAGGTTGGGCGGGGGGGGGGGGGGGGGAGTGGAAGGGAAATAGCCTTTCTGATGATTTCATGTGTGTAAGATTGCCTGTGTACCATGAAGATATTTGAAGGAAGAACCACAGCTGGTCCTCTGCACACGGACCGACTTGGGGGCCGGTGTCTATCATGGTGAAAAAGCAAGCTGCAAAACAATGTGTAGAATGTAATTCTGCCTTTTAGGGACCATCTTCTTGGAGCCCCTGGGGGGCTCAGCCGGTTAAGCGTCTGACTTTGGCTCAGGTCATGATCTCATAGTCTGTGGGTTCCATCCCACGTCGGGTTCTGTGCTGATGGCTCAGAGCCTGGAGCCTGCTTCGGATTCTGTGTCTCGCTCTCTCTCTGCCCCTCCTCCGCTCATTCTCTGTCTCTCTGTCTCTCAGTCAAAAATAAATAAACATTAAAAAAATTGGGGGACCAGTCTGCTTAAAGTCAGCTTCTAAGTTTAAAGGTACAGAGAGGACAGAGTCTCGTGGGAAGGGATGATTGGTTTTCATCTTTACTTCTATTGATTTGTTTCCATAGATAACCGTAAGTATTGCTGTGTTGAAATTTGAAAAAAAAAATGAGCAAAATATGCAAAAGTCTCAATTGCCTGAATATTATTCAGCAAAGAAAAGATATTGCCATCTTTAATGGACTTCAGCGAATTTATTGCATACAAATTATATTAGCAGATTTTGAAAACAGAAGCAGCAAGGACAGATTCACTACAAGATTCTGAGCTATGTTACATGTCACACGTTAAAGTTCTTTGTGTTTAGGGGCGCCTGGGTGGCTCAGTCAGTTAAGCAGCTGACTTCAGCTCAGGTCATGATCTCACGGTTCACAAGTTCGAGCCCCGCGTCGGGCTCATGTGCTGACAGCTCAGAACCTGGAGCCTGCTTCGGATTCTGTGTCTCCTTCTCTCTCTCTCTCTGCTCCTCCCCTGCTCACACTCCGTCTCTCTCTGTCTCAAAAATAGATTAAATGTTAAAAAAAATAAAATTATTTGTGTTTTTTTTCCTTTTAGGAATCATTAAGAGCCATCCGATATGAAATCTCTCCAGATAAGGAATATGCTCTGTTTTCATACAACGTGGAGCCAGTGAGTACCGTTCTTTTCTGTCTATAAAAAATTGTTTCTCCCTTCTGAGACCCTATTAAGTATTTTCCCTTGAACCTTCATTCTCCGTGATCTTGGAATCCTGAAACAGTTGATGGGTCCCGAATTAGTCTCTTTTTAGCCACACTGCCACCTAGGAGAGAAGAAAGGTATAAAAAATCCCTTTGGCAGAAAAAAAAAAAAAATCACTCCTTTTAGGGGCAATTTCGTAGGATTTTCTTGAGGGACATGATTAGAAGTTGTCTTTTTATAAAGATTTATCTTACCCTTTTGTGCAGCTCTTTTTCTTGCCATTTTGTCAATCATACCATAAATTTTATCCCGAGAACAAAAACCAACTGTCAGGTTCTCCCTAAACTAAAATGAAATGTTAATTATCTCTTAGCCATCCTAGTATTCTAGACAAGACTTGAAATATCACTTTTCATTATATAAATCCCTGTTTTTAGCACTTCATATATGAGCTTCCCATAAAATTGCACCAGAAGTTTCTATAAAATCTCACTCTGGGCTTTAGTGGCTGCCTAAAACTAGCTCTTTCTTTTCCTTTTATTCTTTTAACATGCTCATAATTTAAAATTCATCTTGGCTCTTTAATTTTAAATGAGCTCGAAGGTGAAATTTATTTGTGTCAGTGAAGCAGATGTTCAGCTTATAAGAGATTAGCAACTTTAGAAATGTGCATTTGTGGAACTTTATTCTCTGGCAAGCAAAATACAGAATTCCACTGCCTTTCCTGTTCTTCTGAGACCATTCTGTCCAGGGTTTTGTGACGCTTCTGTGAGCTCTAAGGGTACCTGGATTTTAAGTCAAGCCTGAACACCTTCTTGGTGTGTTTGAGAGGCTCTTGTCCCGGCACGAGAAGGCTAGCTTGTTGAATTACATCCCGCTGGAGTACCTGGGGGATTGGTTTGCGTGGAGATCCAAGCCCAATCCTAGAATTTTTAGAATTTCTTTTAAAAGGTATTTGACAGCTGGATTATTTATTGGAGATTTCCATCTTTTTCCTCAAAATGTACATCTTGTGAAAAACTGTCTCCACTCTTCCACCTTCTGTCATTTTAATGTCCATAACACAAAAGTTTTCATTGTTTCCATCCACCTCCTTTGGAACAGCTGGTCATCTTTATCTGATTGCGGGAGGTGAGAGAACTGGACGTGGTAGAAGGCATCCTTCAGCCTTGGGACTGTGCGAGTCCTATACCCACCCCTGTGCTTGCCTCTCTAAGCCTCAAGCACATGGGCGTGTTGGATGTGGATCACAGAGTGGTTCAGCTCCTTTCACGGACACTACCAAAAGTGTCATCTCTGCTCTTGAATAAGAGAAAAAAACTCAGCAGGTACTTGAAGGCTCTCCTAGGGATGGGGTAATGCCTTTGTCGTGGGTTTGTCTGGGAGAGACACAGCCAACACCCATGTGAGAAAAGCTTAGGAAGACAGATGCTAGTAGAGCCTCTTTTCTCAGTGGGAGGGTCTCAACACCAGGATGGGTTGCCTGGTTTCCTCATGAGCTTCCTGCTCCTAGAAGCCTTCAGCACAACACTTTGTATTTGTTCTCCCAAATCTTACAAAAGAGAGTCTCCTGTCTGCTCATTGGGGGGATCTGGGCGCATCCATGATTCTGTTCTGTGCGTGGTAGAACTCTCCATCGGTCTTCCTTGTCTTTCCCGATGCCCCTTCTGAAAGAGTGCCATGGACTCCCATTCCAAGCGATGACTCTTTTGGTAAAGAACACTTTGCTAAATATGAGTCTTTGCCATGTAAAAACACTGGCTGTCCACAGGAACCTTGAAGGAACCGTTTCTCAACACAGCATCCGTTGGCCTTTGGGGTAGGACTGTGTTGGAGTAGGAAAGTGTAAGAAACTAGGAGTGGATTTAGTGAACGGTAAAACTAATTGAAGTATTGAAAATGTGTGCTCTGTAAAAATTCTCTGCAAATGGATACTTTAAACTTGAATCGAAGGAACAACCCTGCATGGTTTTCCAGTAGTGAGCAGTTACCAGACATACAACTAAGCACAGGTTCTGTTCTTCTGGAGGAAATGTTGGCCCTCTGCAGGACGACTTGGAGTTGGGTGTTAGACATAACTTCCTAACTGGATAACTTAAGATGCAGATATTTTTAGAAAAGTGGGTGGCTTACAAGGGAAGGGTCTAGATCTGTAATTCTGGAGGAAATGGCACAAGCCAGGACTTTCGACTTTGTTTTTAATGTCTGTGTCATTATCCCTGGATATTAAGAAAAAAAAAATAGTTTCCATAGTCACATAAATTTAAGAACTCTAGTTAAACACAATCAAGTAAGTTTCTTTACTGAGGATATGTTGAAGCTTTTCATATTCTCATGTGGGTTACACAGTGTTTCCCAAATTGGTATGACCATATGTGATTCCTATCTGATGGTAGGGAAACTGGAATTCTATCTTTGGATCTATGTCTATCACATCCTTATTTGTGTGTTTCAAAGGCAGCCAGGATACCTTGTTTCTAGGCACTAACTCAACTTCTCATTGAAAAGACTGTCATAAAAAATAGTTTTGTATGAACCAACTGTCCAATTACCAGGCATCTCTCGTGTAATAGCATAAATGTTTCATTTGCAATAAAATTTCAATACATTGGGTCACAGCTCCACCCAGAATACCCAAATATTGCACTTTGCATTAGGAAAACCGCAATTCTTCCAACTGCTCCTCTCTGCTGCCCCGCCCACAGAGCACTTGCAAATCTAGCAGCCCCCGGGCTCAAGTGCTTATCTGGAACAATCAGCTCTTTGGAGCCCAGCTTCCTGCCTCAAACAAGGGGTCAGTGGGCATCTAGCCATGCTCAGGTGGGGACTGGATGGGATAGCCCATGGAAAGCACTTAACCTGGCAAGCCTAGGTAAGTGTCCTTCTCTAGGGCTTGGACACAGGGCTCTTTCCTCAGGAAGATTCAAGCTCCTTCTAGTCTTGCGGAGACATGTCCAATGATTCTTTTATATCTTCAGTTTCATTTTGTGCACTAAGTCGTGCAAAAGAGGCAAGCTACCTTATGTCATGGAGCCTGCAGTACAGTCACGTAGGCACATAACCAGTGCCACTTGTGTAGAACTGCCAAGAGGAGTTTCGTGAGCATAAAACAAAAATTTGACCCCGTTAGGTAGACCCGGAAAGGCTTCCAGAAGGAATCGGAACTTCAGCTGGACTCTGACAGAGTCCGGTGGGGAGGGTGTGTGTGATGAATAAGAGGTACAGAGAAACCCAGTGTGGCTAGAGATAAGATGGGGCTCGCCCATCAGGTTCAGGGTTACAAAGAGGGTGGCGATATCTTGGGCTGTTCATGGGCTTGCTTTTGGAACTGAGTTTCAGGCGACTCTGGGGCGTTTAACAAGAGTTTACAATTTACAAGAAAATAGCTGGAAAGATGGGTTGGGGGGTGCCTGGGTGGCTCCGTTGGTTAGACGTCTGACTTCAGGTCAGGTCATGATCTCAAGGTTCAGGAGTTCGAGCCCCGCATTGGGCTCCGTGCTGACAGCTCAGAGCCTGGAGCCTGCTTCGGATACTGTGTCTCCCTCTCTCTCTGCCCCTCCCCTACCCCTGCTCTCTCTCTCTCTCTCTCTCTCTCTCTCTCTCTCTCTCAAAAATAAATAAACATTAAAATATATATACGGGTGTGAATCCCATAAGCCGTGTCTGGAATGGAGAAAATTTCAAAAGTAATTAACTTAAAGGAGGGAAATACAACCATGGGTGTAGGTGACATGACCCATGGGGACAGTTACAGGAGCTATATGGAAGTGAAGAAGGCATAAGACTGAGTCTGAGGGAATTCAATATGTTGTAAAGGTTATAAAGGATAAATCTTCTAAGGAGTAAGAAGAGAGTCCAAACCGATGGGAGAAAAGGCCACAAAGTGTCTTATTATGTGTGTAACAGAAAGGAAATGCCCCAAAGAGGAGGAAAGCTGGCCACTGTGGACTCTGGACATCTGAACATTGTAGCACGGGGCTCCGCCCTGGCAGGTCCTCTGTCTCTCACGGTGATGTCACTCTTCCTTGTGGTGTGAGATGCCATGCCCGTGATGCCAAAGTCCTGGTTCACTTTCTGTCCTGCACCTTTCCTCGAAGCCCCAGGGGGAATGCTCTGCCACCAGATTGGTCACCATTGTGACCAACTCGCTCTGGATGCCTTTGGACCTTCTGTGCAGCCTTGGGCATCTCGGAAGTCCGCCTGGGAGGCTCGGAGAGGACGCATTATCTGTCAGCCCCTGTCCTCCATCCATGAAGGGTAGCCCAACCCACCGAGCTCCCGCAACCGCACTTCTAGGTTGCATGCCTCTGAGCACAAAGGGGCTCTCTGGCTGCGTCCGGGGCCAGGTCTGGGGGCTCTCCAAATGCACCCACTTGGGGTTGGTTGAAGCTTGCATTCAGTGGCTGGAGTAGATGTGGTGGATAAGGGCCGGGAGAGAATGGGGCAACCAGAACAGAGAGTCCAAGAGCTTGGATACAGATAGTAAGTAAGGCAGTGTCTTGAGGACAGTAAGGGCCAAAGGAGAGACACTTTAAGTTTAATTTTATACCATTCATTGTGTGTGCCTTCCTCTCATTTACTTAGGCTCACTGCAGCGTTGTTCCATTTCCCAGTTGTTTGATGTAAACTGGTTTGTTTGCCCATTTTTACGTTGTCAGCTACTCAAGGGAAGGTCTCTGATCTCCCGTCTACCCCCAGCCCTAGCCCAGGACTATCTTTGCACATTGGGTCCACAGGACGTCTCCACACAGTTCGGGGGGCAGTCTCCCTCATCAGAGCAGCAAGCAGGCTGGGCCGAGAGTGACAGAAAGACAGCAGTCCCAGCCCTCAGGACCTAATGACAGCTACGCCTTCCCTATCCTGCTCTGCTTGTGAGAAACATGTCACTGGGCTCTGCCCCCGCGTGAGTCGAGGGGATTCCACAGGGAGTGAATGTGGGGGCCGGGGGATTGTCGGGAGCACTTCAGAGGCTGCCTGTCGTACCATGTGTAAGAAAGTGTGGTTCCTTGTATCTGTGTGGCACTTGGTGACCCCACAGTCTGCTGAAGGACGTAATACACCCGCCGGGAGAGAGTAATAATCTTTCTTCCCCCGCCTTCAGAGCTTAAGGAGTTGGAGAGGCCCCGGGAGGGCTGGGCCGGGAGCAGGAACACCAAACGGTCATCACCCCTCCGCAAGTGACTTGCTGATGACCGAGGAGGGGGGCACACCACTTTAACTTTTCACCAGAGAAGTGGGGATACCACTGTGTGGCCGATTAGTGACTCAGAGATGTCACAGATACCAATTATGGATAACAGCCCCCCTGTCTGGGTTACACCACAAGTAAATGAATAATATCGGAAGACGCCTAACCCAGATCTTGACATACAAGAGGATTCTCTATCGTGTAATTTCTCGTTATCATTCTATTTGCATTATATTTTCAAGTTCAGCGGCCTAAAGATACCGCCTAAAACCACGCAAGCATAGTATTACCATCATCCTCTTAGGAACCCGAGTGAAAACTTTCTCTTTTTTTTATACCACTTCCAGAATCTCAAATTTAGCACTGAAATTAGAATACAGAGAGAAATCATTAGGCCATTAAACGTGGACATATTTCTTGTGGTTTCCTGGCACATATCTTGAAGAGATTTTTAAAGTTTTGTGCTGGAGAAGAAAAGTGTACCGAGAAATATTATTACGCTCTTTTGTTCTTCTAAGGATCATATATTCTTGGTTAATGGTGGCACCATTAACTAGTCGGGGAAGTTGATCAAGTGATTTGCTATTCTGAGCCCAGATGGTGGTTCCTAGAGGCCTGGTCTTCTGTCTCCGGCTGTGTCTGGGGCCCCCGCCCGCGTCCACGACAGAGAGGTTTGGGGACCGATCTGTGAGGGCTGAGCTGGGCATTTCCCAGTGCACGGAGGGGGCAGAAAGCGGGGTTTTTCCGGAGTCTCTAGCAATGTAAACTTCCAGACCTTCTCTCATGTCTGTGTTTCTCAGGGTGGTTGGGAAATGCTGGTGTCACAACAGGAAGCGTCATGGTCCCTGAGCTTTCTGGACCCCGTCCCTCGGCTGAGAGAGGGGTCGTGTCCACCTTTTGGGGCTCACTTCCCCGCACCTGTAGGCTGATCCTGCTCCGACCCGAGAACGGGATGTGATGCTGGGCTTTTCACTGCAGAAATTTCAAGCGGTCTCACGTGGGATAACTTCCTGCCCTCTTCCTGTCCTCGGAGTGAGTGCTTGTGGCCCGCCTTGCTGTCTGAGCCACGGTGAACTTATAATTCAGGTGAAGCCTGAAAAGCACTCAAACGTGGACAGGCCTGATCAAGCCCATTTGGCGAGGTGACCCTGCCCTTCAGTCTTCAGCACACCTGTCCAGCGTGGTTACCCGTCACCTCTGGGTATGAGAGTTAACTTTTAAAAACCAGCTTGAGACTCTGTAAACAGAAGGGGTTAGCTATAAATTATTGACCCCATATTCACGGGCTGACTCTATTACAGACGAATTCATGTGACTCGTGTAATTGTGGGTATGTGACTTCCTGTACCGCCACCAATAATGCCATAGTTACAACGTGGTTCTGATGTTTCCTACCATCCCTTCCTCCTGAGAACCGACGAGATCTTTGCCCAGGAGCATCCAAGGGAGACGTGTGTCTTAATTCTCGGGCTGTTGGACTAGATCTTTCCGCTTTATCTGACAGCCTTTTCTGGGCCCAGCCCTGGGAACCTGCAGAGCATTGCAGGGAGCTCTCTGTCTTCTTCTGCAGCCGGAAGGTGCTCCGGGGCAGGGGCGAGGCCGCCCTTCAGTGAATTCTCGAGGTCTTCTTCAGGGCCCAGAGGTGCCCTGTCTGATCCCCAGGCCCCCGCCCAATATTTCTCAGAAGCCCCGTGATTCAGTCTGGTGTTTCAGTTCCAACCGTCTTTCGCAGAGTTCGTGAGATACGTTGCCCACGTTGTTTTGTAAGCACCTTACAGTTGTCTGTTTACCTGTGGAAGGCCTGGTCGTCAGCCACCACGTCCTGTGTTCAATTATGGAAAGTTGTCATTCGGGGTCTGAAACACCTGTTTTCACCCAGCACACCTCGGACCCCACGCACACGGTTCCGCCAGCTCGTGAAAACCCAACGAGTCAAAGTTCTTGCAAAACTACGTAAGGGCCACGCCAGCATGTGGCCACGGGTGTGGATTTCCCCTCCCCACGAACCTCCCGCCTGGTGTCAGGGGTAAGTGTGGATTCTTCCTCGTCTGGAAGTTCGGTCGTCCGTTTTTTGTTGCTTTTGAAGTAACAGGTTCTTAGCGTCTCCTAGTTTACTGGTTTTTGTGGTTGTATCGTTTTAACACAAAACTGGTTCCAAACGTGTACACACACAGAATTTGGGTATTTTGTTTTGTTCATGTGCCTTTCTGTTCAGGTTTGGAGCTAAGTTTAAAAGCTCAGTACAAAGCCTAGGAAAAATGTGGTTCAAAGAGTGGTTCTTTTCTCATCAAAATGCAAACGTCGTCCGGGTAATTCTGTGTGTGTGTGTGTGTGTGTGCGCGCGCGCACGCGTGCACAAGCGTGCTGCTCCAGCAACGGGGGAGAAATAGAGGCTCTAGCTTACCTGAAGTACCCTCCGTGGATCCCAGTTTAAAGACGAATGCTTTTGAGCGTGGTTTCCATAGGGTGCTTGACACGTTTGTATCATGGAGTGCTGCACCAAGAGCCTATGTCTGCGTCCCCACAGGCGAAAGAACAGTCCTCAGGAGCCCTGCATGGTGGGCGGGGCCTGAAGCTTCACTGGCTGTGGCCAGCAGTGGCCCGGTGTGCTGCGGTTCACAGGTGCCAGGAAACCTGTCCCCTCCCAGCGCCGCAAGCTGACCGCTTCCTGAGCAGCCTCCCTGATTGGTCTCTGTGCTTCCCTTCTTGTTCCCTGTCCACACTGGTCTCTGCAGGCGGCCAGGTGCTCTTCAGCCTGAAATAAGGGCGGTCTCCTGGCACCGTGGCTCCCCCTGCAGGCTGGCGGGACACCGGCATGTGACAGAGGCCTGAGGCCTGCGTGGCCTTCTCCTCCTGCTCTGTCCGGCCACAGCGCCTTCTCTGTGGCTCTAACATTGCATGCCCCTGCCGACCCCAGGGCCTTTGAACTCACTCTGCTCCCTCCAGAACCTTCTGGCTTCTGGGAGAGGGCCCTTCTTGTGGTGGAGGAAGGAGACAGGAGATGATCGAAGACCGTGTGGGCCGCTGGTGGATCGGTGGGCTCGTTGGGGTCCCGTGCTTGGTACCAGCTGGGGCTGCAAATTTGGCAGGTAGTGAAGTTGGGACTTAAAGGCCTTTTTGAAGGAGTGCTTTTCTCGAGCAACCATGGACACTCATGGGGTCATGGAGGGAAGTGAAACCAGGAGGGACCAGCAGTAGGAAAGGGGGGTCTTCCGTTGGGTCAGAAGTCTGGGTAGCGGTGGCTGCGGAAGGAGCGTGCCACTGTGGGCCAGTGCACGTGAGATGCCGTGGTTAGTCCCCCGTGGCAGGAATGAGGCAGGTGGGAAGGCCGGGGAGCCGCCAGGCATCTGCGAGAGCTGCTGGGGGACGAGGTGCCGCCCGGGCTCCCCGCGGCTTGAGGGAGAGGAGGCAGGACTTACTGTCAGGCCTGGCATTGAAGAGTCCACAGCAGAGAGGGGGCGTTGAGACCCGCTGAGCACCAGGCGTCGGTGAGGACGGGGGGGGGGGGGGGGGGGGGGGCAGAATGGCAGCACCTGCTGAGAGACAGGGGACACAACGTGTCAGCTAGCCACAGGGCAGGTGTGTCAGGGGATACCATGCTGTGGAAGGTCCGAGGAGCCAGGGCAGCTCAGAGACCGGCTCAGACGGGGGCCTCGAGAAGAGTGTGAGCGGCGGTAACGTGATGACCGTCACTCCCGTGGGCCCCCCGCTCGTGGAGGGTCTCTGAGCGATCCAGATTGATGAGTGAGGTTTGTGTCATCGGTAATAAAAGAGGTGAAGAAAGGGAAATGAGGTTTGCTGAGTGACACAGTGAGGTATTAAATAGAGAACACTTAATTGCTTTTATTATACACGGCCGCCATTGTAACGTAGCGAGGGGAAAAATGACTCAAATTCTTCCTGACAGATTTGTTCCTCAGTTCCCATTTAACAGGCCATTATTGCGGGTGAGCTCGTTAGCAGCAGCAGCAATTACATGCAGGGACGCAAAGCTGATTGATACGGACCCAGCTACGGGGTCCCCTGAACAACAGTGACGGCTTAGAGACTTTCCACAGAGATCATCATCTATTATCCCTACTCGGTGGCTGAAGCATTTTTCTGTTACTAAAACCTGGAAGGAATTCATCACTATTGTATGTTAGGACCGGTTCCATTTGTGGTCTTGGGTTCCAACTGCTGTTAAGGAAAACACTTTAACGCAACGTTCTGTGAAGATGCCTTCTGGAGTATTTCCAACAATATCACACATATGGCCACGTTAGTTCGGCGGTAAAATTAGGCAGCCTGCGACTGGAAACAGGTCAGCACACGCTTCAGCTTTTCCCACTGGCAGCGGTAGCTGTCATGTGTGTGATAGCAAATAGACTTTTCAGAACGTAGTTTTTAAGAGTTGATTGTATCCCCGCTTCTTTCTTGGTGTTTTCCGCAGTAGGGATGCCATGCGATTTGAAAAACCCCATGACACGCTCCACGCACGACACAGCAAATGCCTTGGGACCGTGTGTTCTATTAAACAATAGGTCTTAATTTCGTAACAGTCTTTTTCCCTCTTACTGGGTTGTGCGGCTCCTGAAGGGGGGGGGAAGAAAAACCCCGAAAATGGGAGAGGAAGTCTCCAGAGTGCTCAGTCGTGTGATAACGTGCACGTACATCAAGGCTTGGCGGGTTTTATTGATGCATCTGCTATGGTGGGACTTCCAGCCAAGTCAGTAGCCACAGTTTTGGAGCCTGTAGAAATTAACGAGCAGAAGCGAGGAGTTGTTTGAATGAGCCTTAAGTTGGGAGCTGCCCTGGGCCTCTCGGTGTCTGTCTCACCTTCTCCTGGGCGGTGGCAGCAGCGTGACCGACACCATCGAGCCCGTGTTTGCAGGATTTCCCGCGGGCGTGTTTGGGAGCGCGTGGGTACGGGTGCATGTGAAGGGGGTAGACCTTGTGTCCGCGGAAGGTGGGAAATGGAGAGGAGGAATGTGCAGTGTCATCCTTCCAGCAGCCCTGCAATCTGTTACCTAATTAAGAAATTATAAACTGGAAAGATGCTCATCCCCTTACGTGGAAGGAGCCCAAGCCAGGCACCCTTCCATAACTGAGTGTGCCGCCTGACCGACTCATCTGGGGCTTTGAGAATTCTCAATTTTTTTTGGCTACCACAACAGCTACCAGAGACGATTATCGAAAGAAGGAAAACCTTTTTGTTTTCTTAACGCTGGATTGAAGAAATAAGAACGGACAGAAATGCCCGGGTAGATTTGACGGACACTTGGCTTTGATCTCATCCCTTCTTGGGTGAGGAAAGAAGAATTAGTAAAAACATCCCGTAGGTTAATCTGCATAATGTCACAGTCGTCAGTTCTAACTCGATTGCTCTGCTCCGAATGGACCAAGGGTTCGGACGCTGCCCGCGAGCACAGGGTGTTCGGAAAAGCCAGGGAAAGTGATGCTTTGGCAATCTGCCCTCGGAGTATCGGTCACGTCCTCTCAGATGGAGTATCTCAGATGGAGTATCAGTCACGTCCTCTGCTGACGGTCACCAGGGAGCCCAAGTGGACGAGGTGGGACGGGCCAGCACGCCACGAGGGGCAGAGAGGCAGATGGGAAAGGAGGAGACAGGTCCCCAGTGAGTCCATTCCCTCCGAATCCCTGAGGAAAGAAGATCTTGGGGTGAAGCCCAGAAAGCATTGTCCTCTCATTCTACAGATTGGGAGACCGGGGCTGGACGAGGCTGCCCGCTTTGCCCGGGGTCGTGGCTGACTCAACGTCCTGTCTGTGAGGCACCCTCCTGACTCCACTGTGCTGTCCCTGCCACTGTGGCAAAGCCGGACCTGGTTTTACCAGCTGTCTTCTGGCCGTCACTGAATTCATTTGTCCCCCCCCCCCCCCCCGCCGTGCTAGTCAGCTAGTCACATCAGGGACCACCCGTATGACCTCACTTAACCTTAATTATTTCCATAGAAGCCCATCTCCAAATACCGTCACACTGGGTTAGCGCTCCCACGTGAATTTAGAGGGGACACAGTCGATTCCCTGGCACTTCACCACTGCCCCCTGAAGTGCATGTCCTTGTCACTTGCAGAATATGTTCTTCCCGTCCAGATGGCCCCCAGGTCTTCATTCCGGCATCCACTCTAACCTGAGTCCACATCTCACCTGAACATCATCTGAATCTGCTCTGGTTGAGGCCCGAGGTCAGATTCAGCCTCAGGCTGTCTCCTGTGCAGCTGGGAGCCCGGGAAGCCAGTCATGTGCTTCCAGAATGTCATGGTGGACTGGCGGGGACACACGTCCTGTTCCGAGTGAGAGATCAGAAAGGGGAAAGGGGGACAGGCCCGAGGACACCCCACATCTAGCGAGGTTACAGGCCCGAGGACACCCCACATCTAGCAAGGTTACAGGCCCGAGGACACCCCACATCTAGCAAGGTTGTGTCTGTCTTAAGTCTCGAGAATCATCCTCTGGCTGGAGGCTCTCTGCACAGGGGCCTTGCCCCTGGAGAGCTGCCCTCTGCCCTGATGATTCTCGTGATTTCTCAATTCTTCCCTTTTCTTGGAGAATGAAGCCTGTTTGCAGCCAGAGAGCTCTACGGTCCTGTCCCGTAGCATCCAAGACATCGGCATGCCCTCTTTCGTTCTGTACCAGGTTACTGTCCTCTGTGGTCCCGGATAGCAGTGTTCCTGCGATACAATCCCTCTCTGGGTCTGCCTCTGCTCGAGTGGCTGGTTGAACTCCGGCTCGCTCCCGGCTGGTCTCTACCAGAGGGTTGTTGGGACGCTTCCAGACAGGCCTCCTCATTTCCTCAATACGAGTAGGTGGAGCATCTTCCGAGTGGTCCAGTTTCCGGTCCTTCCCACATAACCACTCCTTCTTGCATTCATCTCCGTCCTCTCAGACCGTCTGTGAGCAGTCAGGAGGACCCAGCCCCCACCTTCCACATCCTGCTTAGAAGCCTCCTCGCCACCTGTCCAGTTCCAAGGCTCACAAGTCCTGTCTTCCCCAAGAGACTCTAATTTAGCCGGAATTCTTTGCTGCTCTATGACAGGGGGACTCTTTCTTCTCGTTTCCCATGACGGGTTCTCATTCCAGCCGAGAGCTCATCAGAATGGCCTTTACTTTCACGGCAACCCAGGCTTTTTCCAGCCGCAGCTCCAGCCTCCATTCGTCACCCACTTCCGGGCTGCTTCCTCATTCTTACGTGTCTGTTACAACAGCCCCCCACTTCCTGGTACCCAAATCAGTGTCATCAGCTCAGGTGCTACGACAAAATTTCTCAGACTGGGTGCCTCAAACAGTAGACATTAATTTTCTCACGGTTTGGGAGGCTGGAAGTCCGGGTTGGGTTTCTGATGAGGGCTCTCTTCCCGGCTTGTAGACGGCCGCCATCTTGCTGTGTGCGGGCCATGCCTTTCCTCGGTGTGTGCGCAGAGAGAGAGAGGGAGGCAAGTCTCTGGTGCCTCCTCTTGCAAGACCACAAGTCCTATCGAAGCAGGGAACAGCCCTATGACACCATTCAACCTTAATTAACTCCTCCTCGGCCTATGTCCAAATACGGCCACACTGGAGGTTAGAGCTGCAGTATGTGACTTTGGGACGCAGATGTTGAGTCAGAGCACCTCCCTCCTCCAGCGTCACCAGGCTGGCACTTCTGGCAGAACTAAGATCCCTCCCCCCTCCCCCTTCCTTTGACTCTCCTGACCCCTCACCCGCAGAGGTTTTTTGGGCTGCTTCTCCTTCGCCTGCCGGGGTGGGAGTTTGTCCAGCACGCAGATTCTGAGTCCTGGACTCAGTCACTTTTCCTTTTGCAACACGCTGTCCCTGGGCATCCCAGTCTCTCACTGCAATTCCTGTATCGGTCGTTGCCATCCCCAAAATGCGATCCACTGACCAGCAGCAGGGGTATGGCCACAAAGCATGTTAGAAATCCTCAGCCTCAGACCCCTGCCCAAAACGTAATGAATCAGACTGTGCACTTTAAGGTGATCTGGGTGTGACTGACTCTGTGCATTGCAGCCGGAGACCTGCTTCCCTGTGCAGCCACGACTGGCCAAGAGGTCTCACCTAGTCTCCCCGTCACACGCTCTGCTGCCTCCAGGGAGCCCCGAGGGACCCGGGGAGTCTGCCCCCTCCATCCCCTGAAAGTTCTACCACACCCTTCAAAGCCCTCCCTGACCCCACAGGTGTGGGTTAGTGACCCCCGTGTACATCCTCAGCCCTTCGCAGTTGCCAGATAGTCTCCGTCTCCACTGGACTCGAACGGCCTCGGATGTAGCCTCACGCCCCAGCTGCCCCGTGGCAGGCCTCCACTAGCGTACGCTCAGTTCACAAATGGACGCGCACCCCCTCCCCCTCCACGCGGTTGTCGCGGCCGCTCAAGCCCTCTCAGGGCTGTGAGCACTTGTGTGGGTGGAATGTTTGCCCACTGTGAGCGATTTCAGCTTCCATGATTCAGGCTTCTTAACTGCACTTTTGTTAAGCCGTGCGTATAGACATATGTTCTGTGAAGTGTCTTTTAAAGCCCTTCGTTCTAAGGAGACTTGTAATGTCATAAATATGTAAGAATGCTCTGCAGCTCATCTTTATAATCACTCAGCCCAGAATGCATGTGGAAATGCTGTCGTTGGTGGATTACAGCTATGATAGTCCTCAACCCATCTTGGATCTCTTTGGTTTTAGTGTAGAAGCATGTTATACATAAAACGATTAAAAATTGAATTTTTCTCTTTCTAAAGGTTTACATTTTTTTTTTTTTGGTGGACAGCTCTCTGACTTTTAAAAAATTTATTTTAAGTTTCTTTGTTTTGAGACAGAGAGAGAGGGAGCAGGGCAGAGAGACGGGGGGAGGCAGAGAATCCCAAGCAGGCCCCGCGCTGTCAGCACAGAGCTCGACGCGGGGCTCGAACTCACAAACCGCGAGATCATGACCTGAGCCGAAATCGAGAGTTGGACTCCTAACCGACTGAGCCACCCGGGCGCCCCCAGTTCTCTGAGTTCTAAGGCCCGTGTAGGCTTGTGTGACTGTCAGCTCCCATGAGGATACTGAGCCCTCATCACCCCAGAAAGTCCCCTTTGAGGTCAGGCCCTCCTCTACCCTAGCCCCTGGCAGCCAATAATCTGTTTTCTGTCCCTGCAGTTTGACCTTTCCTAGAATGTCAAATAAGTGGCGACAAACAGTATGTAACCTTCTGAAAGTAGCTTTAAAGAGGAGAATCTTTTTGCGTCCAGATACGGAGAAAATCTCTGACTTCTTTGGAATCTTACTGCCTTCACCGTGTGAGCATGTAATGCATTCCGCTGTGGGAATTTACCTGCTGCTTCATCGAAATGGAGGACTGCAGGTTAAGCTGTGAAGATGTGGTTCCTGAGTTCCTGCAGGGCTGGGAGGCGGGGCGGGTGCGGGGAGGAGAGGAAGGAAGGAAGGACCGTTGTCACACGTCATCTGCCTGGAGCAGCCAGTGCCGGGGCTGGGGAGAAACCTGGGAGGTGAGGTCTTCATGAAGCAGGTGAAGACAGACTGATCCTTCGTGCTCTGTCTTCGAGGGGGAGCTGGGCGGTGACTGAGGAGGGGGGCGCAGAGTGACGCGAGGCGGGGTTGACCCCTCCCTGCCGTGGATGCGCGGTTGGCCGCCCCTGGGGTGCCAGGCTCTTTCTCTGGACGGCCGATTCCTTTCCCTGCTTGCTGCTGTCCGCTCACACCACATTTCCAAGCACCAGACGCTCCCCTGCCCGGCTCACAGGGTGGCGGGACACCAGTGTCACATCACAGTGGTGGACACGTAGCGGGGACATCTGAGAAAGTGTGGCTCTCTTGAAAGAGAGACGGGGTGGCCCTCCCTCCCCTGTGGCTCCGCCTCCAGCAAAGCGTGGGGCACCAGGCACGTGGGACAAGCAGGGACCCAACCCACAGGAGGGCGTCGGAGCAGGAGACGGCCCTCCTAGACGGCGCCATTGAACTGCCCCCCGACCGCGTCCTCTAGACTCGCGTGCCGGAGAACCGACCTGCCTGTCGAAGCCACTGCCCTGGGACTCTGCTGCTTGCAATTCAGTGAATCGCAAGCGACCGCACACTCTTCCCTCCGGCTGGATGTCCTCCGCGACCTTGTCCGGCTGCTGTTGCTTCTGTCGAGAAATGTAAGTTCTTCAGGGAGGCCTCCCCAGTTGCCCTGGGCCTCCCGCGGAGCATGCCTGTCTCCCGTCCCTGAGCTGTGGGCTCCCCACAGGCACAAACGACCCGTGGTGTTTGTTCACGCCTGGTAGGTAATAAATGATCGGCAAATATTGGGTGAATATACGAAAGGACCAGTGAATGCCATGGGATCAAGAAAGGGAAAACGGAACCAATTCTCTAAGTTCCTGCGAAATCACGGCCTGATCCCGCCTCAGAAGGCCATGCGAGAGGTTGGGGACTTGAGGACTCTCAGGCACCAGCGTTCTGCCCTCAGGGTCAGGGAGGGCACGTCATGTGCCCGTCCTGCCCCGTGCTTGCAGATGGCCTCTCCCCGTGAGTCCCTGGATCTTGTGTGACCCGTGTGTCACGTGGCTGCCTTGTTCCTGACTCGAACCAAATTGAGCGATTGGCCCCGGGAACTTGGGATCCTGTTTTTCTGCATTCCCACTGCCGTTGCCTTCGTCTGGACTCCTGTGGCTTCTGGCCGAGACGGACACCACGCAGCTCCTCATCTGACCCTTCCCCTGTGCACCTCCCGCCCAGGGGCTGTTGGGGGCGTGGCGCTGCCTCCTGCAGTTCTAATCGTGCCCCAAATCCTGTCCCCTGTGCCTACAGACTCACCTTCTGAGGGCTCTCCTCCTGCGTGGAGAGCACCCTGGACTTTATTCCCCAGTCCCCAGCATCTCCTGTCTGTAGCCCGACGGCATCATGGGATCACAGGGCTGGAATGGACCTTCCAAAGCACAAAGATGAGGAAGGTGAATTCTGGAGAGTGGACGTTGACTGCCCCAAGTCCTGTGGCTCACCCACTGGTGGTAAAGCCAAGACCGAAATCATCATTGCACCCCAGGGCTGTCTTTCCCACCTGCGTGCCTTCCCCCGTCACTGCTTTGTGTGGACATGTCGTGGCGGCCAGTGGATGGGACAAAGATCGCCTGCTTGCTCGTGTGCGGGGCTGATCTGTTCCGCGTGTGGAACCGGCCAGAGGCGTGAAGCAGGATCTGAGGAGCAGGACTGTAGACGGAATCAAGCTTTGCACACGTACGGCTGCAGCCGTGACAGCTGTCATCAGTCGTGATGTGAGTGTAGGAGGGACGAGACTATGGTCGGTGATTTTTGCAGCCACATCTGCGCCCCCAGACAATGATGGAGAGCAGCTGCGGACAGATCCGGGTCAGGGACCGCAGAGCGGGAGCCCTCGGGGCCTCTGCTGCTGGCACGGGCTCTCTCGTTAGGCCCTTGGCCGGGGCGGGCGGGTGGAGAGCAACATGTTCTCGTCAGGCTCCATGAATGTGGCTTCTCTTGACACACCACCCCGTCCCTGCTTGTCCCCAGGAGTGTCCCACCAAGGAGGAGAGGTCCTGCTGGCCAAAAAGTCTTGCTCTAGAAGATGCTGTCAGTGGAATTCTTGTGGACGCTTTAATTCCTAATCAAGAAGGGAGACTGATTGTCCTAGACGCCCCCCGGTTCCTCCGGGGACGTGTGATGTCTCCCTTCAGAATAGAATATCTGCCCTAATCTGCACGCTAGGTGTCTCATTACTGAGGCCTTGCTTGCATCCTTCTTAGCCTGTGACACATTCCAGGATGCCACCCCACAGCTTGTTCTTAACTGTCTACCTGAGACTCTGCAGGTGTTACCAGCACGTTGAGCTAAAGAAACGAGCTGGCTTTTCTCTCGAAGCCAAATATCCATGCACCTGACCGAATTAATAACGTATGCATTCCTAAAAAATGTTTTTACAGGTTAAAGAAAATTTTAATTGTAACTTTACGGTAACCGCACGGACTTCATCTTTGTGTCTGTGGCTAGTATTCCGCGCTCTTTGTTGTCGCGTGGACCCTGACACACTCGGTTACCTGGTAACCTGGCGGACACATTCTCTTAATGAGCAGGAGGCTTGTTAAACTCTGCCAGGCTGGTCAGTTCTCACAAAGCCATTAATTAGTCAATAGGAAACAGGATCTGGATGTGGAAGACTCTGCCCGTGAACCACTCTACTCAAATCTCTCTTTTAGCCATTTACCGGAGTGTGCATTCTGAGGCTTATGGGTTACTTTTGCTTAATTTTCTTTAATTTTCGCGGGATGGCGGGGTTGGATGGGATGCAGACACCAGCTTTTGTTGTTTGTGAAATGTCGTTTAAGAATTTTGATTGTCCCAGGGGCCCCTGGGTGGCTCAGTCCGGTGAAGCGTCCGATTTCAGCTCGGGTCGTGATCTCTAGGTTCATGGTTTGATTTCCTACTGTGCTGACAGTACAGAGCCTGCTTGGGATTCTCTCTCCCCCCTCTCTGCTCCTCCCCGACTTGCTCACGTGCATGCACGGGCTCTCTCTCTCTCTCTCTCTCTTGAAAAATAAAAAACTTAAAAAAAATAATTTCGATCATCCCAGAAGTCCTTCTACTTGGGTCATGATTACTGGTTGATGCGTGTTAAACAGGTGCCCTCCTCTTCCTCTCTCAACATGAGCATGTACTCCTTCCTGTACCACATTGGTCATATTCTGTGATGAATAAGATCGTAGACTTGTGAGACTGGAGGGACGTAGACGGGCATCCGGTCACCGTACGGCACAACTTCTCCGGAAGGGAACGTTCCTGCCTCTCGTTACTTAGCTCTGTTCTCCGTTCTCTCTTTACGAGGTTCCTTCCCTGTAGAACACCCACTCCTGAAGCTGGACAGTTGTGACTGTTACAGAGTTCTTCTCTAGACGGACTGAAGTCTACCTCTTAGGACGTCATGTTCCTGAATCGTGTTCCACCTTTGACAGAGGAGTGGCCAGTGGCACTTTCTGCAGTGATGGAAAGAAATGCTGTGTTTCTGTGCTGTCCAAGATGGTAGCCACTGCCCACACATGGCGGTGGAGCACTTGACATGTGGCGGGTGTGACGGAGGAACTCGGTTTTTAATTGTAATTAGCCTAAGTTTAAATATCCACGTGTATCTATTGGCTACCAAATTAGTCCAGTTTCAGAGCAACAGCAAATACAATTTTTCCTCCACTGTCACTTAATGACCCTCAAATATTTGGAGACAGCTGTTGTGTATCCTTAGTGTTTCCTTTGTGCAGCCAAATGAGTGTTTTAGGATAAGTGTCCCGATGGCTAAGATCTTGGTCACCCTTGGTTCACCTGTCATGCTTCTGAATTAATGAAGTAATTGAGAGAATTAGTGAGCAAATAACTGGGTTTTCTTTCTTCACACCAATCTCATCCTATCTAATTCTTTTCTTATATAAACTGAGGTTTTGGTGTTGTGACCCTGGGTGGGGACGGGGTGCGCAGGAGCGGAAGACAGAACCGGGGAGGGTCATGTTGTCTTCAGCTCCCCCCTCCATTACCCCCACCACTAGCAATTGGGAAAAACAGACTTTTTAGCTCTAAGGTATCAATGGCTTATAAAAATAAGACGTGCCAAGCAGGGCATGTGGTCTTGCAGTGAGAGCTGGGATTGTCACTGGTTTGCACAACAGTCTGTATTGTCCAGCAGAGTGCCCCCGACCATTTCTCGAACAAGAAAGAAAGCACACAGGGTGGAGATACAGCAGAGCCAACTTGGGGGCAAAACCGTCCCACGGCGAACAGATTCCAAAGCACATGAGCCTGGGAATCGAATTCTAGGTTCAATTCTGTTTTTATGGATCAAACATTATATCCTTGTCACTTTCCAAAGCTTCCCGTTTTTTTGTGCTTTTACAGCTCATGCAAGCATGAACATCACTTTTCGGTGTCTTTTTAGAATCCCTCGGTATCACAGCATCCACATTTATTGTAAACAAAGAGTATATTCCATGGTCTGTTTTTACTTAAAATGGAAAAGCCAAGCTTGGCAAATAGACCTTCATTTCCTAATGAGGCAGACCCCATTTTTTTTTCACTGGAACCCGAACATCCATTCTGCTAATAAGTGTTTATTGACTACTTGCTCAGTCCCAGGCCATAGTGATGGCCTCCCCCAGGAGGAAGATAACCATGATCAGTGTCGCCCATTAGGCCACAGCGATAGGACTGGTGAGCCAAGTAAAGTTCACATGGAACGTGCTGGGCCCTGGAGGACGGCAGTGAGGGAGACAAGCTTAGGCTCAGAAGCAAAATTAAAACGTGGTTTGTTGTGCCTTCCCTGGGGTCTCTCGGCACATGTTGGCATTGAGGTTATAGACCAGAGTTGCAAACACCACAACCACAGAGACCACTGGGAAGGGGGAGCCAGGCAATGGCTGGGGGCTGGAAGGGCAGCCAATGTCTCCCCTCTGATGCTGATTCAGCCACTCATATGCCCAGGGTGGGTTCTCAAAGTGCAGGAAGGGTTTGGGTACAGGAAAGGAGCTGTCGCTCGAGATTAGGGTTAAGACTAAGAGTGGAATCTTGGGTGTAGCTGCAACGATGGCCACCATGACAGTCGTCATGGTGATGGTGGTGTTGGTGGTGGTGGTGGAGAAAGCAGTAAAAAGTCCAATGATGAAGACTGCTAATTATGGTGGCACCAACGTCAGAGATCACGATGGTGGCGATAGCAGTCACAGCAGACGAAGACTGACGTCACTGTTTCTCAGTGGCCTCTCTGTGAAGGGAAGAAAGTCTGAAATAGGGCATTTCCACCATCTTAGTATACATAAGGCCCTCATCCAGCACTGGCTGGCCTGGCTGGGCTTCCTTAGGGGAAAAGACCATCCTGCGATGAGCAGGTTACAAAAGGTGGGAGCCTGGGGGTCGAGTTCTGGGTTCAAGGGGTGCTAACCAGCCTGCGGTGTCTGGAGCCACAGAGCAGGTCTGGAGGGAGTCGGATGAGTGCGTGGGTTCTCTTGGCTGGCACTGGAAGGTCTGGTCAAGATCACAGATGGTGGTGACCTTATGCAAGGAGAAACTAGGATCCTGGCAGGGATGGACAGACGTCGGCTCCTGTTCTGGAGGTACTGGGCTCTGGAGCCCCCGCGTCCCCCTGCAGGCCGACTCACAGGCCTGAAAATAGTATCTGCTCATTACTTCATCTTCTGACTCCGAGGGGCCCGCCGTGTGGCCACAGGAGGACGGCCACACTCAGTGGTGCCCCCAAGACAGCAGTGACAGGAGGTAGCACTCCAAGAACCTCAGACATACCCGTTCTGTTAAAAACATGGCTTGTTATGGTTTGGAGCAGGGAGAGAACGGAAGAAGATACTGAAAAAAGATTGGTTTAACACATGTTGCCCAAAATAGCACAGTGAAAAAATAAAACATTAGCCCATTTGATCAACTTGGGATCCTCATCAGCACCCATTCAATTATTGAACGCGTATTCGTGAAGTCCGGAATACGTCATCAGGCACTCTTGGCAGAGCTAGGAATACAGCAGCAAACAGAACAGACCAGGTCCCTGCTCCCATGGGTCTTGTATTCTACCGGGCAGACACCAGGAAGAAGCCAATATGCTTATAACATGCCAAGTGGGGATAAGAGCTGGAGAGGAAAATGCAGGGTACAAAGGTGGGGCTTCCCAAGGGAGGAAAACACGGTGGCCCCTTGAGGGAGTCACATGGAGGCAGAGAACAGGAGGAGGTGGCAATGAAGGGACCTGAGGAGGGGCCCTCGGGACAGCTGCGGCCAGCGTGCCGGCCCTGGGAGGGGCGGGGTGGCCGTGCGGCCACAGGACACGCATTCCAGGTGGAGCCCTGGGTGGTACTCGAGCACTTCGTCTTTAAACACACACATGGTGATGCACACAGCTGCCTCTCCCCAGTTGATCTGTGCGCCCATAAACCACCCCGAACACAGCTTCGTGATGTGAGCAAGAAGGCGAGGGAGTCATTCACACTCCAGGCATGGTGGGTGTACCTAGCCTCCCCGTCAGTGCCCCCTTTGGCAGGCTGACCAGAGGGCATTGCAGCAGGAGTAAAAAACACATCTGCCCCATCCTCGCAGACGGTATTTAGGCTCCAGTGTCAAGCGGTAACTGAGAGAAACCCCCCAAGTGTGGGACTGAGCCTTGCTGGGAGGGAACAGCTAACACAATTACCCGCTCCTGTCCCCATGGTTAACCATGTGATGCACTGTTGGCGAGGGTGGGGGGGGGGGGTGATGCAGGGCGGGGGCACCTGACAGGTGGCACAGAGACTGCAAATTAATCATCACTCCTGTGCCGATGGCTGCATTCATATCAGGCACATACGTAGTTTACCGCACTCTGTTAGGATCAGATATTAATAGCTCCGGTCTGCCTGAATTCTGACTTAATTGGCAGGAAGAAAGCAGAGCCGTGCAGATCTTGACTGAATAATGATGCATTTTGCATTGTTAATAATTCCTGGTGCATGGACGCTACCTTCCTGTGATCACAGGGCATAATTTCTTCTTTATGAATCTTTGAAAAAACAACTATGTGGGGTTTTACTATTAAATTCAATGGTGCTCCTTCACTGTGCTGTTTAAATTATGAGTTGATCTCACTTAGTTGTCAGATTAGGGATTGTCAGCTCTAGCAAGCTGTTGGCTCAGGATCATAGGGCATGTACTCGTAAAATAACTATGCATCCTGTCTAGGACCCTGAGTGCCACTGATGTGTAAATGGAAAACAAAAAAAAAAAAATGGGCCCTGTGCCCTGAGCCAACAGGTGCTCCTAGGTGCACCCAAGGATTTGGTCCACCAGAACCTGAGCGCCCTCAGTGTGTGCTACTCCGTTCCAGGCACTGGGGTGGCCACAGAAGCTCAAACAGAGGAAAAGCAAGCCCTCGTGCTGTTTGATAACGGACCTGAGTCCTACACACAGATGACTCAGCTAGTGAGTTAGGCAGCATTGTTCACAACTATACCATATGCTGGAATTGAACTAGGAACAAGTTAGTAGTTAATAACATCCTAATTATATGGTAAGGCTGATCTGCCCTTTTAAAGCAGCCTCCCTGTGGACGGAAGAACCAGGAGAGGCTATGGACAAGAGAACATGCCATTTATTCAGGCACCCAGGGGCAACTACAGAAATGGTGCCATATCCCTGCAACCTTCTATGGCAGTGGGTTCTGATGAATTCTGATTCCGTCTTTGACCAAAGGGTTACTCTAGGAGCTGCATTATTCCCATGGGTTTCCTAGTCTAGGTGATCCTTATGGGTGGGGAGATCATGCATCAGAAGGAACATCTCAGTGGATCATGGGTGGAAAATTTCACACTGTAAGAGCATTCCACCAGAGCTCAGCCATTCTGTAATAGGCGCAGGTATTAATGCTGTTTCTGGAGCGCTTGACAGATCACTGTGTGTGTGTGTGTGTGTGTGTGTGTGTGTGTGTGTGTGTGTCCCCATATCCTTTGCTACACTCAGGATTCTCGGAGGTAGGCATATATCTTATTTGTTATTCATTAGAGTCTTGCCCCACTATGTAGGCTAAAGAATGAATGAATGAATGAAGGGAAGTTAGTTTCCCCTTAGGTAGCAATGATTGTGCTTCTCACTCCAGGTCATCTATGGCCTATGACAAGAAGCTAATTGTCACAGTGAATTCCTATCATGTTTGCTACCTCTGATTCTTTGATATGTACTTATTCCCATTCTTGTATTTTTAGTTCATTGTCTTTATATATATATAAATCTGATTCCCAACTTCAAGTACCCTAGAGAAATAGAATTAGAAATAGAAATAGAATTTATTGGCCATCCCCTCTGGCCTTGCCCATAGCACCTCCTGTCGTATTGAGCAGAGAGGAAACTATCCATGGTAAGTTTCAGACTAATGAAATTGGATGAAGCGGCTCTGTGGATTTCAAGTGGGATTCACCAGCTGCCCTAGACCAGGTCAAGAGTCTGCCTGGACATTGGGTCTTTCCCCAGTCTCTGGACAGGCAACATGAATAAAGATTCAGGCCCACATCCATTGCTTAGATGGCAGGGATCCCAGATCCAGGTCAAGGACAGGATGTGCTTAGAAGGGCATTGTATTCATATTCTGGTGGACTTTGTGGTTTTTCATCCCCCAATTGTATAATTGATTCCTTGTGTCGATGTTCAAGTTTTTCCTTGATGTTGATGAATTTAAAAACAACTGTGTAATTTGGAATGTTCCCAGAACAGACACGAAGGAAGGGTTCCCTTCTTCCCTTGCTCTGCTGTCTCCTCGCTGTCCTTCCCCTCCCCATCTTTTCTCTCTTGGCGCTTCCTTCCCCTGGATGTCCCCCCCCTCGCCACCTGCCACCTTGTGTCCACTCTTCCTTCCTGACATTCCCAGACCCTACTGTGCTGTAGGCAAACGGTTCTGGACCTGAAGCCAAGTTTCTTCCGCAGTGCTACTTGCTGGAACTCTCCTGTAAAGGGAAAAATTACTGGAACTCTCCTCTACAGGGAGTAAATTAGATCACTTCTTAAAGGCCCCCCATTCTAGGGTTATCAACCAAAAATGATTTTCATTCATGTAAATCGTAATAGTTATGCTGACTAAAGATACTCTTTTCCACTGTTACAGTGAACTTAAACAAGATCTCTACCAGGTGGCACTTCCCATAACATCGCTAAGCAGATGGAGAGCAAGTAAAGAGCCATGTGCTCTCCCCGTCCTTCGGTGGAGGGGGGAGCAAGGCCGGCAGAGGCAAGAGTGGCCTTTATCGGCAAAGGGGGCTGCGCTGCATTTTTCTTTTCCATATAATGCCTAATATGTTCTGACAACCGAGTGGAGTTTGCACTTTGGAGCATTTTTCTTTGTATATGAAAACCGTTATCTCACATTTAGAGTGGTGTGGGACTTACTTTTCTTGGGATCAGGTATTCATTTTAGTCATGAAAAGGAAAAGAGTATTTGACCCAAATTACAAAAACCACTGAAGTAAAACTGGCTCCTTTTATCCTCCCGCTGTCAGTGAAAAATGCCTTGAGTGTCTCCCACTTGCTGAGTGCTGGGCTCAGGGCTCCGGGGAGTGGAGGCGGGGAGGCGCTGACTCCCGCCTGCAGGAACCTGCATCTGGCTGGTGGCATGGAACATCGTTGGCGGTCCTGCCCTTACTATGATGGCAGCACAACTCTGAGAAGACCTTGAAGCGTGTCCACGGTGTCTTTATATCCACTGTATATGAAGGTGTTAAGGACACGGAAAGCAAGGGAAGGCCTGGCATGATGTGGGCTAATGCTAGAGAAGCTTCTAGAAGGAAAGTGAATATTGAGCAAGCCTTGAAGGAAGAGTGGAGGAGACAGACCAGCAGTGCCTTGTGGAGAATTCTAGAAGGAAAGTGAATATTGAGCAAGCCTTGAAGGAAGAGTGGAGGAGACAGACCAGCAGTGCCTTGTGGAGAATTCTAGAAGGAAAGTGAATATTGAGCAAGCCTTAAAGGAAGAGTGGAGGAGACAGACCAGCAGTGCCTTGTGGAGAATTCTAGAAGGAAAGTGAATATTGAGCAAGCCTTGAAGGAAGAGTGGAGGAGACAGACCAGCAGTGCCTTGTGGAGAATTCAGAAGGAGCAGCATCGCCGCTAAGCATTAGCTGCTTTGTAAAGACAGCCTGAGAGCGCCAACTGATGAATCTCCACAGGTAGACAAATGAGGCACGGCTGAACAACTTGCGGAAAATGACAACATCCAGCTTGCTTTAAGATAAAAATCTATCTCTTCAGATTCCAGAAACACAGGAAGTTATTTTTATTGGTGCTTTATTTTAGGAAAATTTGAAACGTGAGGCAGGAAAAAGGCCATGAGAAAAGTGTTTGTGAAGCTTTTTGCTAATAGAGGGCCCATGCCACTACAAGGTGGTCATCTAAGGAACTGGCCACCATCGTTAAATTCTAAAAGTAGTGAAGAGGCAGCCTGAGCTCCTTGGGACTGAGAGGCAGAGGGAAGAGTCTATGGAAGAGCCCTGGAGCAGGAATGCGGGACTGTGGAAGGCTCTGGGAGCCGACCGAGCACGGGCTGTGTGAGGCGCAGGGGAAGTAGGCTGTGCCTGAATGCGACTCCCACCCCGCGACCTACGGCCTGAATGGTGTATTTGTGTGCTGGGTCCAAACAACAGGAAACATATTGTCTGTCAGCCCAAGAGGCTGGCGGTCCAAAGTCAAGATGGCGGCAGACTTGGTTCCCTCTGCGGCTGTGAGGAAGGATCTTCCCAGGCCTCTTCTGGTTTCTGGGTTTTGCTGGCACTCTTTATTATTATTATTTTTGGCTTCTAGAAGGATCACCCTGATCTGTACCTTCATCTTCACATGGTGTTCCCTCTGTGTCCCAAATCTGTGTCCAAATTTCTCCCTTTTTTAAGGACACCAGTCACATTGTACTAGGGCCACAGTAATGACCTCAACTTGATTACTTCTTTAAGGTCCTTGCCTTCAAATAAATTCACGTTGTGAGGTACTGGGGGTTAGGACTCGGATCTATCTTTTTTGGGGGGGGCAGGACACAATTTAACTCATAGCCAGTAGTTAAAACAGCGAATTTGGTGATTACCTTTTAATTAGACTCTACTAAAACAATGACATGTTTGTTTAGCAAAATCAGGACCAAATTACAGACCAAGGTTGTCTATGAATCTATAAGACTGTGCCTGCATTTCCTAAATACAATGGAGGTTCAAGTCCTGAATTTTATACCAAGAAATATAACTCAGTCAGTGTTCCATAAGGCAAAAACCATGTTATGAGGTAAAAAAATAAATGTCCTGGTCGAAACATTCTGACACTGAACTTCTGGATGTAAACCTGGAGAGCAAACGATTTTTCAGCAGGTGCAATTTGTTCACACCTCCTTTAGCCTGCCTCAGATCCTGTATATGGTGGCGTGGGTCCCCAAATCACCACCCGGTCCCCATGGACCACCCAGTTAGACCATCATGTCCGTGTTCCTGACTCCAGCAGGTGCATGAAGTTAGCAACATTATTAAATAGCTTGTAGGAACTCTGAAGACAAAGGCCCTGGAAACAACCAAACACAATTCCGGGAAAGTCTTTCCAAGTCCCTGTTTGTAACTCAGGGAAGGACCCTATCAGCAGGTGAGATGTGCTGCTTCCTCTTCTCTGTTCTGGAGTGTTCTGGAGCTCAACTGTGTCGCACTGTAACTGAAAACATACTGGCACCATCTACACACATCTTTAAGTGAGTGAGGATGCTCAGAGAATTCTGGAGGGCCTTTATTGTTTACAGGACATCATGTCATTATTAATGTTAACTTTATAAGGCGCCGTTTGGAGTATGGATCTTTAGGAACCTCGCCATGAAACACCACCTTGGTGCTAATGACTAGTCTTACCTTGGACCCTGGAATAAAGGAGCCTGGGGGTGTAGATGCTGTGGGAACAGGTGACCATTTATATCTTGAAGAGGCTGCAGCTGTAGGTTTGGGCCTCCACAGAGCTGAGTGATAGTAAGTGCCGTGAATGTGTGCAATGTTGATTTTGCTGATGGTGTCTTTATAGAGAAATGCATACTTGAAAATAGGTATGACTGAAATCGATGAAAGTGCATAGCAATTCTCTAATGGAAACTCAGCTCTCTGCAGAGTGAAATCAGGGGCAAATGAAGGCCCTGCGATGCATACAGTTGGCAGTCCCATGGGTCTAAGGACTGCTGTTCTGTCGGAGGTGACAAAATGCTCTCATATGGTTAACCTCTTTTATTTCACAGAACATTCCTGAAATTGGGGACCTTGAAGATATTATTCTCATTTTGTGTGTGAAGAAAGTGTGGGTAGGTCTAGATAATGGAATATTCTTGAGCCCTGAAAAGAAATGGGCTTTCAAGCCACGAAGAAACATGGAAGAAGCTTAGATATAGAGCACTAAGTGAAAGTAGTTGGTCGGAAAAAGCTACAGACTGTGGGATCCCAGCTCTGTGACATTCTGGAAAAGACAGTACTGCAGGGACAGTAGAAGGATCAGTGGTTGCCAGAGGCTGGGGAGAGAGGGATGAATGGGGGAGCGCAGAGGGTTTTAGGGCAGTGAAATGATGCTGTGTGATCCTATAATGATAGATACATGACATCATGCACTTATCCAAACCTGTAGAATGCACAACCCCAAGAGTGAACCCTCATGTAAACTCTGGTCCCTGGGTGATGATGACGGGCTCATTCACTGTTCAGATGCACCGTGCTGGTGGGGGTGCTGATAATGGAGGACACTGTGCAGATGTGAGGACACAGAGTACATGGGAACTCTCTGTCCCTCACACTGAGCTTTGTTAAACTGCTCTAGAAAATAAAGTAAGGCTGTTTAAAAAAAAGAAAGGAAGTGTGGCTCAGGTGGTTAAGGAACATGTGTGCAGAGCTGAGGCAAGAACCCTTGCCTTCCTTTCCAGCAAGGTCCTCCCTCAGCCGGGACCTTCTGTAGCAGAGCATACACAGAGGAAAGTGCTCCCCTTGGTCCCCGTTGATCCTCCCCCTCGGGCCAGAGCCACCCTCTGCTGCAGCAGATCCAATCCTGCTCCTCTCCGCGGGGTCGGCCGTTGTCCTTGGGAAACCAAGTCACAGACTCCAGTCTATCCATCTTCAAAGACTGCAGTATTTTATTAAAAGGCAATCGAACATTTGGTTTGCTGTTATTGTGTAATCATGAAATATTTCAAACGCACGGACAAGGGCAGAGAGCATCACTGACGAACACCCACGTCCAAGACTCTCACATTCAACAAACACGGTCTACCTTGGCCATTGTGCCTGGGCTCGAGAGAAAGATGCTGCTGGTCACCTGCTCAAAGTATGTCAGTTAGGCTAAAGTACTAGTTACGTTAAACTACTGGTTAGGTTAAACTGGGTTGCATGGTTTAAGTCTCTTACTTAATTGTTGATATGTTCTGTCTACTTTTTCAGTCAGTTCCCGAGTGGGGAGTATTGAGATCTCCACCTGTATTTGTAGATGTGTCCAGTTCTCTTTTCAAGTCTGTCAAGTTTTCCTTAATAAATATTGAAAGTCTGTCATTAAGCACATACACATTGAAGACTTTTAAGTCTTCCTGAGGAGTTGGCTCTTTCGTCGTTCTGAAACGTCTCCTGTAATATTCCTTTATGTCTGTCGATATCCCTTGTTCTGCGGCCAATTGTGTTTCATATTAGCACGCTCACACAGCCAGTGCTGCCTCCTTGTGATTAGTTTTTGTGTCCCTTTACATCTACACTCTTCACATCTTTATATTTCAAGTATATTTCTTACAGATAACACAGAGCTAGGTCTTACTTTTTTGCTTGGGTGTGTTTCTTTTCAATTTGACAATCTCTGCCTTTTAAACAGACTGTTTAGACAAACGATCACGGCCTGTTTTTGTCAAGCTTTTGTAAATTAGCCATGGGCATTTGTTTATGTATTGTCTACGGCCCGTTTGCATGACCAGAAGTAGTCTCAGTGGAGACTGTGTGGCCCGGAAAGCCTAAAGCATTTGTTATTTGTCCCTTTAGAGAAAATATGTGTGGACCCCTCGTTTCGACCGTTGAGTGTCATGTAATAATCCACATGACTTGGTTTAAATCTACTATCTTTATCCATTCGTCAGTTGATGGACATTTAGGCTCTTTCCATAATTTGGCTATTGTTGAAAGCGCTGCTATAAACATATGCTGAGCGAAATAAGTCAGTCAGAGAAAGACAGACCTCATATGTTTTCACTCATATGTGGATCTTGAGAAACTTATCAGAAGACCATGGGGGAAGGGAAAGGGAAAAAAAATAGTTACAGAGACGGAGGGAGGGAGGCAAACCATAAGAGACTCTTAATTCCAGAGAACAATCTGAAGGTTGATGGGGGGGTGTGGGGGAGAGGAGAAAAAGGGTGATGGGCAATGAGGAGGGCACTTGTGGGGATGAGCACTGGGTATTGTATGGAAACGATGAACCACGGGAATCTACCCCCAAAACCAAGAGCACCCTGTATACACTGTATGTTAGCCAATTTGACAGTAAATTATATTAAATAAATAAGTAAATAAGTAAATCTACCTACCTTCTTACTCTTTGGTTTTTTGTTTTTGTTTTGTTTTGTTTTGTTTTTTGTTTTGGTTTCATGGTGTGTTTTTGTTTTTTGTTTTGTTTTTCTTTTTTGTTTATTTTGCATCCCATCTGATTTTTTGGTTCAATATTTGCTGTTCACTTTTGGTTGCTTGAGATTATTCTTCCATTTTTTTTCTCCACTCTTGGGTTATTGGCTAAAACTCTGTTCCACTGTTCCGTGGTTGCTCTAGGGTTAACGTGAGCATCTTCCCTGAGCACAGTTTATCTTCAATTGAGTTCATGCTGCTCTACATGAATGTTTCTATCTTACAGCAGCGTTCTTCCATTTCTGTTATACCAACCTTTCTGATACTTTGTCATACATTTTGTTTGTACCTCTGTTATAAACTCCACAACGCATTTTTATTTTCAGTTTAGAAGCATTTTCAAAAATGATTAAGAAAAAAATAGCTTTTAGGACACTTGGGTGGCTCAGTCAGTTAAGCATCAGCTCAGGTTAATGATCTCATGTTTCATGAGATCTCAGTTAAGATTTCAGCTCAGGTCATGATCTCATGTTTCATGAGATCAAGCCCTGAGTTGAGCTTCTCAGGGACAGGGTGGAGCCTGCTTGGGATTCTCTCTCTCTCTCTCTCTCTCTCTCTCTCTCTCTCTCTGTCCCTGTCTTGCATACACACACTCTCTCTCTCAAAAGAAATAAATAAACTTTAAAAAAACAAATAAAAAATAGATTTATGTTTACTCACCTTTTTATTAGTTCTTAATCTTTTTTATAGATACAGATTTCCCCTGGCATCATTTTTTTTTCTGCCTGAGTAAACCTCTAACATTATAGAGCTGGTCAGTAGGCAGTGAGTTCCCTCAGCTTGTGTTTATCTGAAAAAGTCTTTATGTCATTTTAATTTTCTTAAAAATATTTTTTCTGAATAAAAAAATCCAGGTGGATGATTTTTTTTCTTTTGGGAAATTGTAACATTTCATTTTTTGCACTAGGATTGCCTAGTTTCTGAGAACTCCATCACCATTCTTTTTTTGTTGTTGTTTTGTAATGTAATTTATTGTCAAGTTAGCTAACATACATTGTGTACAGTGTGTTCTTGGTTTTGGGGGTAGATCCCCATGATTCATTGCTTACATACAACACTCAGTGCTCATCCCCACAAGTGCCCTCCTCAATGCCCATCACCCATTTTCCCCTCTCCCCGCCCCTGCATCAACCCTCAGTTTGCTCTCTCTATTTAAGAGTCTCTTATGGTTTGCCTCCCTCTCTGTTTGAAACTATTTTTTCTCCTTCCCCTCCCCCATGGTCTTCTGTTAAGTTACTCAGGTTCCACATATAAGTGAAAACGTACGGTATCTGTCTTTCTCTGACATATTTCACTTAGCATAATACCTTCCAGTTCCATCCACGTTTTTGCAAATGGCAGAATTTCATGTCACAATTCTTATCTTGTTCCTCTGTGTGTGTTTCTCTGGACACATTCAAAACTTTATCGTTACCTTTTTTTTTTGGCAGTTTGCTCATGATGTGCATAGACGTGATTTTCTTTGCGTTTAGCCTGCTTGGGTTCAGTGGGTTTTTATGGCTTTATTGTCAGTTCTGTTCCATTCACCCTCCCCTCACCTCCTATTTCTCCCATCCCATTCTCTGTCCTCTTTCTGGGATGACCCTTCCATGTACGTGGGACCATACCCATTCTAATAGAGCTCTGGATGCTCTGGACTGCTTTTATTTTATTTTTCTTTTTCATCTTTCCTCATAATAATAATGTTAAAGAATAGAAGTCAGACCCAAAAGAATACCACCGTGATTCCACAAACTGATCTATGGGGATAAAAGGCAGGAGAGGAGTGACTGTCTTGGGGTTGGAATGGGATGGTCGAAAGGTGCTTAGGGGTTTTGTCATGTCTGGTAAAATTCTGTTTCTCAATTTCCATGCTCATTACACTGGGTGCATTTGCTGCAGAAATTCACTGAACTGTATACATAATTTGTGCACCTTTGCTGGATGTGATATTCTTCAATTTAAAATTTTATTTTAAACTTAAACATTCCAATGTATCCTTTTTCTAAAAGTGGTAAATTTTGTTTATGTGTACAACCTTTTGCCAGTGTCTTTTATTTACATTGTGAAGAAAGGACATACCTTTATTTTTCTCCTCCACGAAGAGTCCTTTTTTGTCTACCATGATTTATTAAATTGCATCATTTCCTGGTGGTCTTATTACAGTAACGGTCATTTGCCAACACCATGTATGATGGCTTGTGTTTGTCTTCTCATTTCCGTTCTGTTTACAATATGAATCAGGGATCAGCTTTCAAGTTCATTAAAATCCCTATTGGTATGTTTATTGAAATCCTATGGAGTTATTAATTGATAGAGAATTGACAACTTATAAAACTGACTGATCCCATCCTGCAGTAGGATATAAAACCTAAGTGGGTAGGTCTTAAGTCTTCCGATATAATTCTGTACCATTCACCCTAAATGTCTTAAATATTTTAGAATGATTATTTGTATATAATTTTTAAAGAGTATAAATTATTTTTTTAGTCACACTTTTCATTGTTACCAGTGAATAGAAATGCTAATGACTCTTTAATGTGAATCTTGTTTCGAGTGACGTCACCGATGTCTGTCATTTCTAACTTCAGTCTGATGGATTCTTTTGGGTATTTTATCAGACATCTGCACACAGTGACAACTCTGTTTCTTCTTTGCTTGACACGTTTTCTTGGTTTGTTGTTCTTTTGCTTTTTGCCTTCCTGCACTAGCTAGTACTTCCAGGCCAGTGTTGGTCTAGAAACCAGGAGAGCATGATCTCTCATCCTCTTTTAAGTTTATTTATTTATTTTGAGAGAGAGAGAGAGAGCACATGATCAAGGGCAGAGAGAGAGGGAGACAGAGAATCCCAAGCAGTCTCCGCACTGTCAGCACGGAGCCCAATGTGGGGTTCGAACTCACGAACTTCAAGATCATGACCTGAGCCAAAACCAAGAGTCGGGCACTTAATCGACTGAGCCATCTGGGCACCCCTCTAGTCCTCTTTTTAATGTAAAGGGAATATTTCTGTTTTCTTCATCAGTGAGTATGGTTTCCTATGTGCTCTGGTAGCTGCTGTCTAGAAGATTAATAACGATGCCTTCTAGTTCTAGCTTCAATTTCTTTATTTTTGAATTATAAGTCAGTGTTGGATTTTCAAAGGATTTATGATTCTATACATATAGAGGTCATCCTGTTTTTCTTTTTAATCGGTTACCAAATGAAATTCCCAATGTTAGACCGACCATCATTGCATTCTTGAGATACCTTATTTAAATATGAAGTATTTTTTAAATACTTACTGCTGATTATGTTTTGGGGGGCTTTATTTTTATTTTTATTTTTATTTTTCACTAGTTATATAAGCAAGAGGATATTGATTCCATCAGGGCTTGATACTGTTGGGGTTCATTAATTCCTTTTAAACTATTGTTTCAGTGTCTTTAATGGTTACTGTTCTATTTAGGAGTATTCCTGAGTCCAGTCCAATATCTGTTTAGAAAACCATCAATTACATCTGAGTTTTCAAAATCATCATAAAATCATTCACCCCTTTTCACCTGATATTGTTCTAAAGTAGTTATGCCTTGTGTTTCATTCCCAATATTGTTCGCCTCTTTTCTGTTTTGGTTTTGATTGATTTTGACATAACTTTGCATGTTTGCATTCTATTTCAAGACCTCTGCTTTGGTTTTCCTTTTTCTCTTTTCATCCTTGCTTTCTCTCTCATTAATTTCTGCTCCCTTGTACTATTTCCTTCCTTCCACCATCTTTATTTGCATCTGCTGTTTTTAAATCTTGGAGATGAAATTTTAGCACTATGTTCAGTCTCTTCTTATTTGAGAGAATGAGTGTGAATCTCCCTCGATTATTTGAGCAGCATCCACAAATCTCGAGATGGCATGTTTGATTGTTATTCAGTGCTAAATATTTCACATTTTACATTATAATTTGCTGGTCATGTATTTTTGATTTCTGAATTCGTGCTTACGTTTACCGGTTGCTTTTTGTTGTTGGTTCCTAATTTATTGGCATGCGGAGAATGAACGCTGTTCGAAACACAGTGTGAGTGCCCCCCTGAGACTCTGTAGGCCCCCTGCGTGGTCAAGCTTCATAACAGTGATGAGTTTGTAACCACTGAAATAGAGTTCTGAAGCTATTCATTCACTAGCTTGGTTTCTATGATTACAGACAAATGTTGACTGCTCTAAGATACTTTGTTTTTCCTGCGTACTTGGTCTCCTCATTCTCTTTTTTGGCTTGTTTGGGATTTTGGTCAAATGTTGTTCTCTCGGCCCATCCTGCACTCGTGTCCTGTGTTAATTTCCAGTATTCCCACTCCATCTTCTTTAAGCGCCCCTCCGGTTGGGCCTAATAATCATCATCGCTGGACACTACCTGCCCTCAGTCATGCCTCTGCTCAGTGTGGGCAGGGCATCTCACTCCTTCCTGCGTTCGGTCCCCGCTGGCAGACGCGTCGGTGAATGTCTCTGATGGATCATCTGCTTCACCTGTTGGCTTGGCCATCACGTAAATAAGAGCTTAGCTAGGATTTTAGGTTGTTTCTCCTCCCCCATTTGAAGGTGATAATTTCTTTCCCTCTAGCCTTGTTGCCGAGTACATAATTCTGCGAACAAACTAACTTTTGTTCTGTTGTAGGAAAGCTATCTTTTTTTTTTCTGATTGCTTTTACCCATGTCTTAGGTTTTCACTGTGATTTACATGCGTAGGGGTTCATTTTTGTTTATAATGCTCCTGACTGCTTGTACTTCTCCACTGTGAGGAACCATGTTCTGGGTCTAAACAACTCCATACCATATTCTGTTTATTCAAAGAAAATGCCTTCTTGTATTCTCTTCTTCCCTTCCAGAATGCCTTCGACGCGTATTGGACCTTCTTATTTTATCTTATGTAACGTTAATGTTTATTTCTATCTCATTATCTCTTAATGCTATATTGTACACACTTTGCTCTAATCTGTATTCCAGTTCATTAATTTCTTTTCAATTATGCTTAATCTGTTGCATAATGGGTCCATTAAGTTTTTATTTCAGTGGATATATGCTTTATAATATCTAGACATACTGTTTGGTTTTTTTAAAAAAAACTTTCTAAGTGGAGGGTGCAGATTCTTTCATTTACTCTGCCCACTTGAGGGTGGTTTATTTTTTATGGTTGATAATTTTGTATTGCAAGTGCTTCTTAAGTGAGCCGAGTTTGACTGTGTGGTCTTCATCACCAAGGTGACCCTGTGAAGTGGTCTGTGTGTGACTTTGCTGGTGCCGTGGGGTTCTAACTTGCCTGGACTGTGTTTGTGTTAATTTCTCCCCGGAAATTCCCTGCCAATCAGATGGTACAGATATAGACTCCATATATGCACAGGGCAACAGCTTTTGGTTCCAAACTCTTGTAGGAAAACCCCCAGTCCCCACCCCACCCCACCCATAGCCCTGGCTTGATAGAAAACTGCATTGCCCCTTTTCAGTGCTAAGAGAATTTTCTAGTCCCATTGTAAAGGAAGACTGATTCATATGTGGGTACTGGCTTTTTTAAGGAGTCCACGGTTTCAGCCCATGACCCCACTGAGGCCCAGGATACCTGCCCTGCCTCCTTGAGGGCATTAAAGCCTCAGATTCCCACTCTAAGCCTGTATTCAGTCATCACACCCCCATTAGCTGCCCACGGTTAAGCTGGGACGTGATATTTTCATGGCGAATTTTATCTTCATTTCTGCATCTAGAGATTTCCCATATTCCAAGCTTTGTATATTCCCCAAAATTTTCGTGATATTGTGTCCATGTGCATTTACTGGGAGGGTGTTCTCTGTCCACTTAATATACTGTATTGCAAAACCCCAGTGGCGTCTTTATTCTCTGCACTGTCCCCGTAAGTGAGCCCCACTGTGTGACTCCCTGTCCCCTGGTTCGGGCTCCTGCATTTTGCACGGAGCATTATCTCAAGAGAGACGTTGCTTCTGGTAGGCAAGCTTACAAGTCAATTCACTAAGGGAATTACTTTCTAGTCGTGTTTGTTTTGATCTGGATTCATTGTTCCTGTTTATTTAGACAAGAGCATTTGTTTTTGCTCCTGCACTTGGAGTGTAATATTCTCTGCTGTTCCCAGTAACTCGGGCACACCTCGTAGTGTTCCCATGTCACTCCGTGTGCACACTCACACCCGCATGTGCACGCACTCACACACGTCAGCACACGGCACGGCAGGGTGTTCAGTCAATGCAGAGCAGGCGTCCTTGTCTTACTGACATGTGCTCACGGTCTGTCTCTTGCCCTTGTCTTCCCACACCATCCTGACATTACCTCTGGGGTTCATGTGAGGCGATCTCTGTGCAACATGCTGTAGCTTACAGATTCCTTTCCTGGAATCAGCCTTTCCTTTCAATAGATCCGTTGGTTCCTTCTAACCCTGGCATATTTTTAGGCATTATTACTGCATAGTTTTAGAATTATTACTGGGATCAAGCCCCCTGTCAGGCTCCACCCTCACAGCGCAGAACCTGCTTCGGATTCTCTCTCTCTCTCCCTGTCTCTGTGCTCCTCCCCCACTTGCTCTCTCTCTCTCTCTCCCTCTCTCAAAATAAAATCAAAAAAGAGATTTTAAAAAAGAAATTATTACTGCCTTTTGCATTCTCTTGGGAACACAAAAGTGTCTGTCTTGCCCTTGGTGTCCCATGTCATGTATAGCCATCTGGAACTCAGGTCAACCTATCTATTCATTCATTCCTTTGCTTAGTAGGTATTCATTGAGCACCTGTCATGTTGCAGGTGAGGTATTAGATGCTGGATATACACTAGTGAACATAATCGACTCTGCTCCCCGGAAGGGAAAGAAAGAAAGTCCTGTCCCTGTTTTTACTGCCTCATGGTCCAACCGAAGAGATGAGATTTCTGTGAACTAAACTGAATGTAAAACGAGTGATAGCAGCAGCCCCTTAGAGGCAACAGAAAGCATTGTGGTTCGTGCAATTCCACAGGGCTTCGCCTAACAGACAGACTTGGAATTGGATCTTGACAAAAGAGAATTTATCCTGTCCAGAAATACAGATGGGAAGGCACTTCAGGTGAGGAGAAGGAAACGAGCTGAAAATCTACCCAGGGTTCTGCAGGGTGCAAAGAAAGAACAGCTTCAAGGGAGGAGGGAGTGCACAAGTTGGGCTGAAAATTGAATCCCCTGTCACTTGGAGGTACTGACTTTTGACAATAAATGTGTCATTTCTTGCAGCAAATGTTTCCCATTGAATGGAAAATTTCTTCTTTGAGGTCTGTGATGGCGTATTGCGTCTCTGGCCAGTATTTGATCTTTGAGCTTAAGATTTTGCATCCATGTTACATCAAGGTTCATATTGAAGCCCAAGTAAAAGCTGTTCCAGTTTCCATTATCACATTGTCTGTATCTGTGCGGTGCGTGTGCGTGCGTGTGCATGTGCACACGCTTCTGTTTGCATCTCTCCTCTGGGATTTCTGTCAGACCCTCTTTTCTCCAGAGCGCACACGGGTTTTTCACTCTTATCCACCATCTGACCGACCTTTTACACCCCAGCGGCTCAGGTGACACTGGGCCCTTTCTCGCTAGATTGTAATTTCCAACTGCCAGCCACTCGCCTTTGTAAGAAATCGATGCTAAATCATCTTTTCTTCAGTTCTTTCAAACGCTGAATCTAAAGCATATTTTAAACCCATGCTGGCGGCCAGTTAGATTCATTTACTGTGGTAGAGCCTGTCTGGCCACTTGCCTGAGACGGATTTGTATCCATGATTACACATTATAAATGGTTTCGTGCAGTTAACTATGCAAAGGGTCTAATGTGGTGCCCAAAACTGTTACCTAACGACTTGTGACTCACATGTGTCTTGTAAATGGTATTCCAATTAATAGTTCTTCCTCCACTGTGGCTAGATAAGGTAGAATCTTTTTGATAAAATACATGGGTTCGCTCAGATAAATTATGTTGCTTTTTACACACACACACACACACACACACACACACACACACACATATCTCTTTCCCTTACTAACTTGGGAGCTAGATAAAGACAGAGGGAGTCTTATTATTTCCACTGTCAACAGAAGCACTTGACGCAAAATAGGGGCTCCATAAATCTTTGTAGTTCCCTTCCCCCCAAAATTACCCCCTGGACCTCTTTGGGTATCCATGAGCAATGCTCTGTCTCTTGGTTCTAGAAATTCTTTCTTGCCTCCTTGTCTTACATAAATGTCCCAGAGAAGTTATTTATTTATTTTTTTATTTTATTTTATTCTTTTTTTTTTTTTACCAGCACTCAACTGGCCATTCTTCATAAATACCAGGTGCCTTTGTTTTTAGCAGTGCGGCTTCTGGGAAGGCTGCTAGTGCTTTATTTCGGGTGTCATTGTGACTTTTTAAAATTAAGCTTTATATTTGGAGATACTCGATTCACATGACGTTGTAAGAAATGATACAGAGAAATCCCTTATGCAATTTGCCCACTTTTCCTGAATGGTGACATCTTGCAAAAGTGTAGTACAATATTACAATGAGGACGTTGATATGGAGACACTCCACAGGTCTCGTTCAGATTTCCACAGTTCGTGTGTGTGTGTGCGTGGTTCTGTGCAGTCTTGCCATATGTATAGATTTGTGCGATGTCACCACAGTTAAGATACAAAGCACTTCCACCATGAGGACCCTCCTCCTTTCCTCCGGCCTCCCCTACCCTCCAACCGTTATCTGTTGCCCATCTCTATAATCTGTCATTCCAAGAATGTTGTATAAACAGAATCAGAAAGTACGCGATCTTCCCATGTTGATGTTTTCCACTTCGCTTAATTTCCTAGAGATCCACGCAAGTTATCAATAGGTCATGTGCCCCTTGTACTGCCAGCAGTTGTCTGCGGTGTGGACCTAACAATTTAATCATTTACCCACTGACGGACACCTGGTATCCAGTTCTGGGCTCTTCCAAACGAAACTGCTCCGCACATGCATGTACAGGGTTTTCTGTGAACTTAAGTTTTCGTTTCTCTCACGTAGATATCCAGAATTCAGTTGCTGGGTCATCTAATAATTGGATTTTTCGTTTTTTAAGAGACGGCCTCCACTTTCCAGACAGGCTGTACATCTTCCCACCTGCACTTTGAGAGTGACTCAGTTTCTCCACATCCTTACCAGCATTTGGTGTTGTCATTCTTTTGTGTTTTAGCGTTCCGAGAGGTGTGTGGTGATAACTTGCTTTTGAAATTGTAATTGGGTGTTTTGTTTGGCCCTGCCCATAAGCCGGCCAGTTAGGGATTGCAGGTGTAGTAAACCTTACATGGCAGAGAAAGTAAATGGCTCAAATGGTCGGAGGCTTATTCAAGGTCACAAGGCTAACCAGTGGTCTGTCAAGGACCCTGTGTTCCTGACTCATTGTTTGATGTGCCTCCCGTTGACTAAGCTTCTAACGGATAACAAAGTCTATTATTCCTAAAACCTTGAGGACTGGCCAGCCCTGCCCCCTTCTCCCTTAATGTTAGAACATCAGACAAGCGCAGTTAATGCTAGAACATCAGACACACGTGAGGCTGCCTTGCAGCACATCCATCAGCAGAGGGAACGGAGCTGGGGGCCGCCACACCTCACATGCCGGCTCCTGGTGTGATGCACTTGGGTGGGGGACGGGGACCACGTCTGTTCTTTTCTTGTGCCTTCTTTTCAGTCGGCCCCTTCAAGGCCACTCTCCAGCTGCAGACGCCCTCTCTGCCTCCCTCGTCCTCCCGCCTGGCTGTCCCCCCACCTCTCCCTCTCCTGGGCTCTGCTCCTTCCTCATTTTCCCCTTTCCTGTGACCTCTCCTTTCCTGCTCCCCGTCCTGACCGCCATCGGTCCTTTGCTTTCCTCACCTCCCCCTTCCCTCTCGAAAGAAGTAGGGCTGACACAGGGCTAGCTTGTGTTCTGTCTGCGACTTTCCTTTTGTCAAGTCGGTTTAGTTACGGGCGGAGTTGGAGTCTGTCTGAACTCAGTAGTGATGAGATGAGCCTATAGCGCTTGAAGGGAAACAGGGAGGAAGGTGGATTCCATTCCGTTTGCGTTTTTCCTTGTCTGGCAAGCCCTCATGTAACTTCTTTCTCCAGACAGAACTCACGTGCGAGGGAAACACATCTACACTCCATACAGATTGCCGTGCCTTGTTTTTAAATGGCTTATTGGGTTTTATGGCTCGGCTTTCTTTTCTCGGACAAAATTTGTCCTGCCTTCCCTGGAAAAAAACCAAACATGTTATTCTGGACTATCGGGGGGTTCCTTAATAGCGTGTACTTAAAATAATGTCAACAGCAAAGCAGTCAGTAGAAACGTCTAATAAAATGCTCCTGGGAGTGAACGTAAAATGTTAATGTTTCCTTTAATTGAAGCATTCTGAGATGTTAGCATTAACCATCTAGGGTACTGTTATTAGCCAACAAAGCAGAGGAGAGACCAGGGAAGGCCTTAGCAACACTAAGGCCTTTCTAGTACACGTTCATTGAAAGGACTTGCCCTCGATCAAAAATCGCAACATGGGAGAGTGTGTCCAGCATTGTCTGCCATCCCTCATGTCCACGGACAAACCTTGCACAAGTCAAACTCCTGAGCACCCAGGCTCCTCATCTGTGGCATGAGGGTAATGGTTCTTCACCTCCCTTGTGTCCGAGGTTTACTTGGGCAGACACAGGGAGAGCCGACGGGCAGAGGATTCCACTCAGCGGGGTCCGGGTCGGGCACCAAAGGCAGCTGGACATCCCACTCGGACAGGTCGCTGGTCAGCAGCGAGAGTGTGCGTCTCCATGGGGGCATTTTGACTTTTCTGCACAGCAGAGTTTGCAGGGAGGCCTGGATCCTTGTCCCTCTTTATCACGAATAGATTTCTGGCACCAGAAAGCAGAGCCGAACACCGAGCCAGACCTAATAGACCTGCCCCTACAAATAACAAAATCCCTCTTTCCTTACATTTGTTATTCATCCCGGATTGCCCTCAAACTTCTTTCTCAGTGGCCATGATTGGTTACGTTATGAATTTTAAAATATTGAAATCCATTTTAGGCTTCCAGTTTTTCTTAATGTGGTAAATATGTGTATTTCTCAGTTCAACCCTTCTTGGGATCCTGGTGGCCATTGAGCACGTCCTTGGTGCTGGATGCCTGCCACTGCCTGTGCCCGCAGACAGCACGTGGGACCATCCCCCACAGAAACTGGGCACGCACTGAACACCGCCCCTGTACCCTTACACAGCCCCCCAGGCAGCCTCTGGGAGCCTGCCTGTTCTAGCTACTTCGTGTAGACACGGTCACCAACTCTTCGTGCTTCTGAGCCTGGGTTATTGCAGACTGCCCATTTCCTGGGATGCCTCAGGTACAGCCCCACACAGCAGCCCGTGATTTGGTTTCCTCGGTGCCAAGCACCCCCTGGGAAAGCCTGCCTGTCCCTGTGCCGTGGAAAGCTTCGCCCAGGTCACGGGACACCAGCTGTTCGCATCACCGGAAGCAGCTGTATCTGGAGGCCGAGGGAGTTGACCCACAGTCTCTCAACACGCCCTCCAGATACTCTGGCTGGCTGGGTGCCCTGTCAGCCGGTGGCTTCAAGCATTTGTGAACATCTGAACCTTCCCGGGGGCTGCTGAAGAAGCCAGTTCTCATTCCCACCCTCTACAGACTGACGAAGCAGGTCCGGGCCAAGACTGAGAGATCTGAACTTCTAAGAGCTGAATCGAATGCTCCAAGGAACTTCGCAAAATCGAATACTGTCTGCTACAAACAGCTCACAGTCGTTCACGAAATTGGGAGCTTAAGAAAGTTGCAAAACCGGGGGCACCTGGAGGGCTCAATCGGTTAGGCGTCCAACTTTGGCTCAGGTCATGATTTTGCGGTTCATGAATTCGAGCCCTGTTCAGGCTCTGTGCTGACAGCTTAGAGCCTGGAGCCTGCTTGAGATTCTGTGTCTCCCCCTCTCTCTGCCCCTTCCCTGCTCATGTTGTCTCTCTCCCTCAAAAATAAATAAACATTTAGGGGCACCTGGGTGGCTCAGTCAGTTAGGTGTCCAACTTCGGCTCAGGTCATGATCTCACTGCTCGTGGGTTTGAGCCGCATGTCAGGCTCTGTGCTGACAGCTCGGAGCCTGGAGCCTGGTTCAGATTCTGTGTCTCCTTCTCTCTCTGCCCCTCCCATGCTCGTTCTCTGTCTCTCTCTGTCTCTCAATAATGAATAAATGTTAAAAAAAATTTTTTTAATAAATGAATAGACATTTAAAAAATAAAGTTCCAAACCCCCCTTTATTTTTTTTTATTTTTAATATTTATTTTATTTTTTTATATTGAAGGATAGTTGACATGCAATGTTACATTAGTTTCAGGTACACAACATAGTGATTTGACAATTCTGTACATGATTCAGTGCTCACCATAATATGTGTGGTCGCCATCTGTCACCGTACAACATTATTACAGGATTATTGACTACATTTCCTGTGGTGTACTTTTCATCTCTGTGACTTATTTATTTCATGCCTGTAAGTCTGTACCTTTTAATCTTCTTTATCTATTCTGCCCAGCCACCCACCTGCCTTCCCTCTGACAACCACCAGTTTGTCCTCTGTATTTAAGAGTCTGTTTTTTGTTTGTTTTTTGATCATTTGTTTTGTTTTTTAGATTCCACATGTAGGTGAAATGATAAGGTATTTGTCTTTCTCTGCCTGACTTATTTCGCTTAGCAGAATATGCTCTAGGTCTATCTGTGTTGTCCCAAATGGCAAGATGTCATTTTTGTATATATGTATACACACACACACACACACACACACACACACAGTGGAATATTACTCAGCCACACACACAAAATATACGTATACACACAAATACCTACATATATATACACACATATATATGTATATAGACACACATATAGCATGTATATGTATACTCACACACATTTTTTTTATCAGTTCTTCCACTGATGGACACTTAGGTTGCTTTCATATCATGGATTTTGTAAACAATGCTGCAATGAGCATAGCAGTGCACATATCTTTTCAAATTAGGGTTTTTGTTTTCTTTGGCTAATACCCATAGTGACATTACTGGATCATATGGTATTTATATTTTTATTTTTTTTAAGGAGCCTCCATATCATTTTCCATAGGGCACCAACAGTGTACAAAGTTTCCTTCTTCTCCACATCCTCGCCAACACCTGTGGTGTCTTGTGGTTTTGGTATTAGCCACTCTGACAGGTGTGAGGTCGTATCTCACTGTGGTTTTGATTTGCATTTCCTTGATGATGAGTGATGTTGAGCATCTTTTCATGTGTCTGTTGGCCATCTGGATGTCTTCTTTAGGAAAATGTCTATTCAGGTCCTCTGCCCATATTTTAGTTGGTTTGGGTGTGTGTGTGGTGGGGGGGTTTGTTGTTGTTGTTGTTGCTTTTGGTGCTGTTGTATAAATTGTTTATGTATTCTGGATATTAACCTCTTATTGGATATATCATTCACAATTATCCTTTCCCATTCAGTAGCTTGCCTTTTTCTTTTGTTGATTGTTTCCTTCACTGTGCAGAAGCTTTTTATTTTGACATAGTCCCAATAGTTTATTTTTGCTTTTGTTTCCCTTGCCTCATAAGACATACCCATAAATATGTTGCTAAGGCTAATGTCCAAGAAATGGCAGCTCATATTTTCTTCTAGGAGTTTTGTGGTTTCAGATCTCACACCTAGGTCTTTAATCAATTTTGAGTATATTTTTGTGTGCGGTGTAAGAAAGTGGTCCAGTTTCATTCTTTTGCATGTAGCTGCCTGGTTTTCCCAACACCATTTGTTGAAGAGACTGTCTTTTTCCCATTGGATATTCTTGCCTCCTCTGTCATAGATTTATTGACCGTAAAAGCATGAGTTTATTTTTGCACTCTGTTCTTTTCCATTGATCAATGTGTCTGTTTTTCTGCCATTACCATACTGTTTTGATTACTATAGCTTTATAGTATTCTTTGAAATCTGTGATTGTGATGCCTACAGCTTTGTTCTTCTTTCTCAAGATTGCTTTGGCTGTTCAGGGTCTTCTGGGGTTCCACACAAATTTTAGCACTATTTGCTCTAATTCTGGGAAAAATGCTGTTGGTATCTTGATAGGGATTACACTGTATCTGTACATTGCTTTGGGGAGTATCAACATTTTAACAATATTTGACTTTCCAATCCAGGACCATGGAATGTCTTTCCACTTGTTTGTGTTGTCTTCAACTTCTTTCGTCAGGGTTTTAGAGTTTTCTGAGTACAGGTCTGTCACCTCCTTGGTTACATTTATTCCTAGGTATTGTCCATGAAATTGTGAGCTCAAGAAAGTTCCAAACTCATTGTTATTTTTGAGTCGAAAGAGGTGGGGTGGCCAAAACAGCCTTAGAAAGAGTCTGAAAATGCCAACACACTGGGTTGAGGCCTTAGGAGGGAAGAAGATGGGCTGGAGGGAATCTGCTTGCTGGGGATTCTTGAGCGTGAATGAATCCACCAGAGGACACCAGGAAATCAATTCCTCCAAACGTAAGTTGGTTCTCTTCTCTAGAACTAGGTCCAACCTAAGTCAACGGAGTAAATACAAACAAAAGAAGAGCATGAGCTCAAATAAATGAAACTCAGTCTCTACCTAGCTGAGAAACAGCAGTGTCACCTTGATGCATCCATGAACAGAGAACATCCTGGAATGGACTCTAGATTAAAGATTCCACCACATTCAAAAGAAGCAAAGGCATACATTTCTTAATGTTATATTCTTAAAAATATTACTTCCAGTCAAAAGTCCATAACTTTTAGCCAAGAAAAGCACGGCTGCAAGTTGGGGATACTGGGACCGTCTTTGAAAAATATGTCTACGTGGCTGCTGATATCACAGCCTGGCTCCCGGCACCGGATACTGGGGACTCGTACAGGGGACCCAGCACTGTGGTGTTGACACAAAGGACAAGCCAGCTGCGAGGACAGGAGGGACAGGAGGCAGGCTCTTCGTTATCTCGACACGAATCTCACTTTGCCCCATGGCCCACACTGGAAACGGAGGCATTTTCTTTGGGGACACAAAATGCATCGTTGGCTCAAGGATCCTGGAATTGTGGTGTTCAGTGTTCTGATCATGGTACCATTTCCATCTTATGAATGGAAATGAACATTTAGGGTCACGCAGTCTGATTATGGACATAACGTTGCATCAGACAGTCGGGGATGTCGAGCCCTCTAAGGTAAGACCTCCTGATGAGCACCGAAATCAGACCTTGGCTCTATTTTATCTGGCAGTCCAGAACAGGTGTCAGTGGGCTTCCCCGCCGACCACGGCACTGGCCTGTTGGGGACTGCTCAGTGAACATTTGCTGACTTGATGGGAAGATTTAGGTGTCAGCAGTAGTAAGAGAGCCAACATGGCAGGTATTGGTTGCTTGAGTGTCACTGGTGTCTAAAGTAATGAAGACCTCCTTCATAGCTGTCCCCCCACCCCTGGAAATTGTGAACCATTCTGGTTAGAAGACTAAAGAAACGCTCGAGGGTCCACACCAATGGAAGACAGTTTGGGGAAAGAGAGGATGTTTAAGAGTTCTGGAAAGCAAGGAGGACAGGGCTCCTCAGGAGACTGACCCGTGCCATGCTTTCTTTTCCCGGGAAGGAAAACTTGGCCCTGAGTGGCTTGCGTGAGGAGGGAAGGATCAGCCTGAGGAAGCAGTCCAGCGTGAGGTGGGCAGAACCACAGGCCCAGGACTTGGTTTCTCTCTCCCTCCTCTGGGGCTTGGTGTTGCCTGCATTCTCCAGCTCTTTTCTCTTGTACAGCAATAGGATGATTGCTGGAAGCTTCCAGAGCTGGATCGCTCTGGAAATGTATCCTGTGGGAAGGGGCACCTTAACTTTCCTCACAAGCAAAGAGGCCCCCAGTGGGCTCTTCCAGGGCCATGTGCCCTTTGTCCTGGAGGCACTCAGCAAGATTCCTTGGGATGAGAAAAGGCTTCGCTGAGGTGCTGAATGGAGATCTTGGACCAAGGATTCAGAGAAACCAGCCTCCTTGCGACCAGTGATCCGTGACTGGGTCCGATTCTGGCTTCCTCATGTCCTTCTCATCCTCCCCTTCTGTTTGCTGTTCCACGGATTATGTTAGAATTTCAAGAGGCACCTGGGTGGCTCAGTCTGACTTCAGTTCAGGTCATGATCTCACAGTTCATCAGTTTAAGCCCCACGTTGGGCTCTGTGCTGGCAGCTCAGAGCCTGAACCTGCTTCAGATTCTATGTCTCCCTCTCTCTCTGCCCCTCTCTGGCTCTACTGTGTGTGTCTCTCTCTCTCTTTCAAAAATCAATTAAGATAAAATAAGATGATAAGATAAGATAAGATAAGATAAGATAAGATAAGATAAGATAAGATAAGATAAGATAGAACTTCAAAATCATAGTACTGAGAGGAACCTTGGACATCATCTAGGTTGGCACTTAGAATATTCTTGTATGATCCTATATTTGGCTGATGTGGAAACTGAAGCCCAAGGAGTTTATGACATGCTCAGAGCCATGCTGTCACCCAAAGGCAGGACCTCTAGACCCCCTGGTGGGGAATTTCCATGGCTGCTCTTTGGGGATTGAGAACTCAGTACATGCCTGCTCCCTAATAAATGCTTTTTATGAATTATCTCCTTGTAACTTCAGTCATATAAGCTAAGTTATATTTTGCCCATTTCACAGATGAGGAAACTGAGGCTCAGAGCATGTTTGCACTTTGCCCAAGGTTGCCCCACCAAAAGTGATGCAGCTGGTGGCTAACCTCTGTCAATGGCGTTCATCCCGACCCCGGTATTCCTCACACTGGGGCAGGTGCCCTCCAGGTTCATGTCCCCAAAGTCTGTCATCTGCCACCTATTACTCATCTGCTATATCTTTAAGTCAACCTAAGCTTAACGTTGCTACCTATTACCGCTTTGTCCTAAGCAGTAATTCCAGTGAAGTTCAGGTTTGAGGTGCTACTTCTCTCCTTTGATTAGACATGAAAACAGGGCTCTGCTAATGAGAAGGATGTATGCACAGTACCTCACGTGCCACCAGCAACATGCAAACATGCCTATGGGCACCCTGACCTACGCTCTCTGGCCAGGGAATATTTTTGACGTGTGGCTGGTAATGGACCGAGAAACTTAGCACTGTGGGTGGAAAGTCTGGAAAGGTCCTGACAACCTTCAGTGATGAAATGGACAGCAGAGAACCAATGGCAAGCGACCTTCATTTTGTACGAGCTCACGCATATAGATGTGTGGATATGCAGTAGCACTGAACGTTATACTCAGAAAGGGTTGCACGTACCCACTGCGTGTTAGAATCGCTCGGCAGTGATCTAATAAATTAGATGCTCTGATGGTGGGGCCTGCGCATCAGTACTTATTCAAAGGTCCCACATAATTCTAAGCGGAGCCGGGTTTGCAAGCCAAGTACCTTGGACACAGGTTCTCAACTGGTGTGCTCCCCTTGGCTGGCTGGCTCACGTGTCTGCACCACTTTGTCAACATTTACGTTCAAAGCCCCAAGGGTTATAATGTAGTAAATCTGGGGTGGACCCAGGAATCTGCATTTTTAACAAGCACACTGGATGATTCCAGTGCAAGTGAGTGGTCCAAGGCCACCTCTTGAAAAGCTCTGCTGCAGAACTCAGCTCTTTAGAAGCCTTGAGTTGCCATCTGGTAAGTCCTGAAGACTTGTACTAGCTAATCAACAAAAGTATTTTTAGCTCAGGGAAAAGCTGTACAGAATTCAGCAACACCGTCCAAATATGGAAGGATTCTTCCTTAAATGCTCATTAGAGGACCTGAAGCATATGGCAAACGCATAGTCAGTGGTGACTGATCACTTTTTGATGTCAGCCTGATCATAATCACCCAGCATCTGAGCGCCAGGCGTTAAAATGCCACCTCCCTCTCTTCTAACCCTGGCTTAAAACTGGTATCAAAGGCAAAACATACTGTGATTCCTCCAGTGTTTTTGGAATTGTCAAAAACAGAAGATCTATTTAGAGCCCTTTTGTGTAGAACACAAAATTTCAGTACACACAGAATTGCCAATTAGGATGGGAGGCACATCAACAATCTTAATGACGCAAGGCGGCTGAACTTTTTCCCTCTGCATTACAGGAATCATCTCAAGGATGCCTTTGCTCTGCACGAGTTTTTTTTTCTTTTGACACTGTGTGTAGAATCTTCTCTGCGGTGCTAAAAGCAACAACTATTGTCTGCCGGCAATCGGAAGGCACACTCCCTTCCATTCATTCATGTTCAGTTCGCACCTGTATTTGCAACAATCCCATAGGTAAACGGGTGATCGGGTACAAGTAGGGGCCTCCCTACATCTCAAGAATGACTAAATCTGGCATATGTGATTACTACCATAGTCAGCCTTTGTAATGTCTTCTTGATTGAAATTACCAAATATAATGCCATTGTTACATTATAATTTACTATCCAAGCAGGCACAGAGAAAGTACAGTTATCAATAATTATAAAAGCAGGCATAAAACTGTCTTCCTGGGGCACCTGGGTGGCTCAGTCGGTTAGACATCCAACATTGGCTCAGGCCACAATCTCACAGTTAGTGAGTTCGAGCCCTGCGTTGGGCTCTGGGCTGACAGCTCAGAGCCTGGAGCCTGCTTCGGATTCTGTGTCTCCTTTTCTCTCTGCCCCTTCCCTGCTCATGCCCTGTCTCTCTGTCTCTCTGTCAAAAATAAGTATTTAAAAAAATTAAAGAAATGGTGCAGGGGGGGCCTGTGTGGCTCAGTCGGTTAAGCGTCCGACTTCAGCTCAGGTCATGATCTCACAGTTCGTGGGTTCGAGCCCCACGTTGGGCTCTGTGCTGACAGCTCAGAGCCTGGAGCCTGCTTCAGATTCTGTCTCCTCTCTCTGCCCCTCCCCTCCCGCCCCGTCTCAAAAATAATAAGTAATTATTTTTTACAAACCTGTCTTCCTACACAGGATAGAGCCGCACACCAGATAGTAATATCCCAGATCAGTTTGGTGAATTCCTCCCCATCCATAGTGGCAGATGACTCTTACTGAATCACATGAATGCCTTTTTTAAGATCACCTATACTTTTCCTTAGAATGTCCTCAACTATGAGATGGTCTAAGAGACATTCATGGATGAACACACAGTTTACTTTTAGAACCAACAAGTAAATGAAATCCCACCCCATCTGTAGCCCTGTGTTTGTTTGTTTGTTCCCAAGGATAGGCACCTAAATTAAAACAAACAAAAAAAGTTCCCTCTACTTTTCGTCCCTGTCAGGGAAGTTGAGTGTCTGATCTCTTTCGCTTCTCCCAGCGACTACAGCCTGTTGTGGGAGATTGCTGAGAATGTGTCTGTACTGTGTTCACGGCATATTAAAACATTAAATCCTCTGCAATGATCACACGTCCTCACCCTGTGTGTTCCCAGTCGATCACAGGGCTGTTTCAACATTGTTTCAGGATGTGCTTTCCAGACCTTCATGTACCTCTTCTGACTTGATGAAAAATGGTCTCTCCAGCCCCATAATCATGCCCAAAGCTTCTCTTCCTGCCTTGTGGTCACTGTTCCCCCTCAGCTCTGGTGCCCCCTCTGCTCCCCTCGAGCCAGACACAGAGCACCTGCTGACGAGCATTGCTTGTGATGTCCACCCTGAGGCTTGGGAAAGAGGCACGTGCCGTGTGATGCAAGGACCTAACCTGTGCAAAGATGGTGTGTGTGTGTGCAGATTTCCGGTGTTTGATTCCTTCTCAGAGACGTGCTCAACACGCTTCCCCACCATTTTGCTTATTCTGTCTGGTTTTAGACTCATCTATCAGCTCCTTGTTGAATTCCTTCTTAAATAAATGCCTTCCCCTACTTGAACTGAGAAAATAATTTAATTTTCTGACAGCCAGTAGGATCATTCACAAAGGAATGATAACAAGGAAGAACGAATATCCTGGTTTATCTGGAACACATTGTTCCAGACAAAGCTTGTGCCTATTTTCCCAGTGTAACTATCGATCATTACACTTCTTCTAGCCTCATAGTTGGTAATTCCATATCAAGAAGACATTACAGACTGATTATGATGGTAATCACATGGCCAGATTGAGCCATTCTGGAAATGTAGGGAGGCCCCTGGTTGTACCTGACTACCTCCGCTTACCTATAGGTTCTGTGCCAGCAGGAGATTGTTGCAGAATGTTCCAGATCTCCAGGTGTGTGTGGTGTCTAACTGAACAGGACACTGAACTTCCTGGAATCACTCCCAGTGGTGATGACACAGGTACTAGCCTGTCGCTCGCAGGTTCGATTCTTCCAGCTGCGGGTAGCCGAGGGGATGGAAAGCGAGCTGCGACCAGAGCAGGAAGACAGTACCAGACGTGGCCTTCTCTTCCGGCCGCAAGCGCACATGTCCTCAGTAGCTGCCTATCTCAGAGGCTGGGAGCATTGCTTTGGCTGCTGGCACGTCAAAGGCCTCTGACACACAAGCAAAGGAGAAAGGCTGGAGTATGGGGGTTCTCGAGAAGCAGAAGCCCTGAGGAGACACGAGCCATCTCTGAGATGGGCAACAGGGAGGAAGCCTACACGTAGCCTCCCATAAAACCTGGCAAGACATGCGTGGAAAACACAGCAACATGAATGAGAGAACAAAACCTTCAGAAGCGGTCATGGACGTGAGGAAGCAGGCTATCAGGGGATCATGCAGCAGGCTTCAGGATCACCATCAGACTGTGCGGTTTCAGCTGGGGCAGCGCCCGCAAGACATCGCGCTCAGTTGCTGTTTGCTCGTTGGATTCCAGAGTCCTCTCAGGTCGCTTTTATCCCTTTTAGTTAATTGCCTGTCTTACCCACAAAGGGATTTGCTGCAAGGGGTTCTGCGGGTTAAGAATCATAAATGTTTAGCTCAAACAACTTTGGGTACAGAATCCTGGGTTTCTGCTATAGAGGGACAGATTTCAGCTTCCGTAGAAGCCCCTGGATCGGGTGCGACTGGGAGAACACACTTTTGTGGGCCAGTCGGGTTGGTCCCCTGACACTCCACCTCGATGGCACTGGGCTGCTTCAGCATGGGCCACCCTGCTCTGCTCTCATGCTGTCTCCACCAAGAGGTGGCTTTCACACTGGGGAGTCTCACAACCATTTGCAGAAAGTCTCCAGCCCCTGCCTGTTCATTTGGCACAAACTGACCGGTACTAACACCCGAGGGACGGTGGCCTGGCCAGTGCACTGCACACAAAGGTCTGTTGCTGCAGTGAGTCAAGGGGGTATTTCTCTTTGTGTTGTGGAGCCTTGAAACTTGCTGGCAACTATGTTGGAGACAACTGTCACCGGGTACCACTGCTGTGCTCTCATTCTGATGTGCACTGTGGCAGCAGCCTTTTGACTGCAGCCAAAGTAATCTGAAAGACATCACTAACGTGGTGCTTGGTTTCATTTTTTTAAGTTTTTTTCCCCCAGACTCCCTGAATTATAATTGACATATAACATTGTGTAACTAAGGTGGACAGCATGTTGATTCAATACACTTACATATCGCCCCACGATTACCACGGCGGCTTTAGCTAACAGCCTTCATCCTGTCACATAAGTACCACTTTTCTCCTGTGGTGAGAACATTTAAGATCTACTCTCTTGGCAACTTTTAAGTGTATAATACGGTATTAACTATAATCACTGTTCTGTATGTTAAACCCCCAGAAAATTTATTCATCTTATAACTGGAGGTTTATGCTCTTTGACCTTAATGTGATGTTTAAAATTTTTTTAAATTTTTTTTAACATTTTATTTATTTTTGAGACAGGGAGAGACAGAGCATGAACAGGGGAGGGTCAGAGAGAGAGGGAGACACCGAATCTGAAACAGGCTCCAGGCTCTGAGCTGTCAGCACAGAGCCTGATGCAGGGCTTGAACTCACAAACCGTGAGATCATGACCTGAGCCGAAGTCGGAAGCCTACCCAACTGAGCCACCCAGGGGCCCCCAAATTTTTTTTAATGGTATACTTTTGAGAGAGAGAAACAGAGCGTGAGTGGGGAAGGAGCAAAGAGAGGGAGACACAGAATCCAAAGTAGCCTCCAGGCTCTGAGCTGTCAGCACAGAGCCCAACGCGGGGCTCGAACCCATGAACCGTGAGATCACGACTTGAACCTAAGTCAGAGGCTCAACCGACTGAGCCACCCAGGTACCCCACAAAGGCTTATTTCAAAAAGACAGAGAAAAGAAAGTATAAGGAACACAGTTGTGGAGAAGAGGTGTCAGAACTCAGCGCCTGCCCCCAGCACTGCCCAGGATGGTAGGGTCACTCAAGACCGTGCTCAGACATGATTCGGTCCCCAACTGCTCTGCACACAGGTAACTAGACCCCTCGATGGGAACACAGATTCCTTGGCCCCAGCCTGACACAAGGCATCAGGGTGCCCCAAGAAGAAGCCTGTCAAAATCCACATAGATACAAGCACCCTCATCATCAGCGATGTGTGAGAAACAGTGGAAGATCTGACAGAGACAGGCACAGGTGGCCAGGGCTGAATATATGCCCCATATTTTACTTTGCAAAGATAGATTCCGCCTCGACGAATGGAACAACGTGGACACCACAGTCAGCGATGAAATCACCATCGCATGGATGCCGGGGGGACTTGTGCAGGGTGGACGCACTTATGCACGCTTGTGCAGTGTGGCCGTGGATAAATACAAACCAATACCAATACAAACCAATACCAGTACTTTAAAGGGGAAGAGAAAGTGGTGAGTCAGAAACTGAAAAGGCCGTCTTCAGATCATCCCTGAGAAGTCATGATCAGGGCAAGAGAACCAGGAAGAAGTCTGGCTTCATGTGGCAGGAGCCATAATGGGCATTCTGTCCCGCAAGTGGGCAGGTATGCCAGCCAGTGGGCCGTAGAGAAGGGCAGGGTGGGTGGTTGAGCCTCCAGGTGCATAGTGGTGAACGACGTCATCCGGAATCACAGGCACAGAGGAAAGAGGGCCACAAAGACACACAGGTAATGAGGAACTCGGAAAACTCCTTCCCGTCCTGGAGCTCTCTTGTTTCGCCCTGGAAGATGTTCAGGCAGGGGTGGGGGGTGGGGGTGGGGGGGCTGAGGGACTCGACATCAGGCAGATAATTAGAAAACAGAGGGAGATGTCTATCATGAGGCTGGCCTGCAGAGGGAACCAGGCTTTCTTTCTATCACTTTGGGGAAGTCGGATGCTTGCCTTCATATTCTTACCAGTGACTTTCAGAAGGAAAGCGGTTACCCAGCTCTAGATTTACTGCCATTGGAATGGATGCTGGTAGGTCTCTCTCTGGTGCAGACGGTGTAGGAAAGTTTTGGTAATTGACAGACCCTCTGACCTAAATGAGGAAACAGATAGGAGGGGAGGTTATGTGGCAGGTCTCTGTGAGGGGTTGATGAGACCCCTGGATGAGGTTGTAATACCCACCCCTCCATCCACAAGCTTGTTCTTCCAGAGACAACTAAGGACATGTGAAAAAACACAACTGCTCTGCTTTGTTTTTACTTCATCGGGTACCAAAACAATGAATTTTTTCAATGAAAGACCGATGATTGTGAAAATCTGGGTTTATCACGTTTGGGACGTGATGTTCTGAATGCATTGATTACGTAGCATTTGTGGGTGGGTGGCATTGGCATAGCCTCCTTGTATTTGATGATGTGTCTAGACAGTGTGATTTTTCAGCAGTTGAGTCCTGACCACTGTTCCTGTGGTCCTCACTATGTTTTCATGAATCGAAGGAGCCACATTCCAGGAGTGAGGAACGCTGAACCGACACTCTGGAAGGTTCTCCAACATTAAACACATCAGAATCGCCTGGTGGTCTTGTTGAAACATACATGGCAAGAGTTCCCCTCCCAGCTTCTGCAGTTCCGTGGGGTGATTTGTACTTCTAACAAGGTGTCCTGGATGATATTGATGCTGACAGGGAGCATACTTGGTGTAGAGGGATCCTAGGGTCTGCTATAACAACGTGTAAAAAAACTGGGTGGCTTAGAACAGCAGAAATTGCTCACAGCTCTGGAAGCCAGAAGTCTGCAATCGGGTGAGGGCAGGGCCATGACTCTCTGGAACCTGGAGAGGAGAATCCTTCCTTCCCTCTTCCAGCTGCTGCTCGTGGCTGGCTATCCTTGGCACCCTTCGGCTGACAGACAGACCCATCGCCCAATCCTCTGATTGCACGGTGCTTTCCCCAAGTCTTTCTACAGTCTTCCCTCTGTATGTGTCCGTCTCTTGGTCCAAATTTCCTCTTTTGCTACTACTCATATGGGATGGGCTCTCCACTCCTGATGACCTTGTTTTAACTAGATTACCTCTGTAAAGACCCGGTTTCCATATAAGGTAAAATCTAAGATGAGGACTTCAACATATGAATTTGGGAGGATATAATTCAACCCATTACACTTGGAGGACCCCCCTGCCAAATAACCCCCATGCCCAAAAGTTTTTGATTAGGACACATGGTAAGACAGTAAGAAGTACATCTTACATCTTGAGCTAGTGTTCAAATGCACATACAGAACTGAAATGAAATTTTGCAAAATAATACTCTTCCTCTGTTATATACTCTAAAACAGTGTTTTCTTTTTCCTGTTCTATTTCGTTGTTTTTAATGTTTAGCTCTTTGTTTTGAGAGAGAAAAAGCAGGGGGAGGGACAGAGACAGAGGAGAGAGAGAATCCTAAGCAGGCTCCATGCTGTCAGCGTAGAGCCCAATGTGGGGCTCAATCTGATGAACTATGAGATCATCATCTGAGCCAAAATCAAGAGTCAGCTGCTTAACCAACTGAACCACCCAGGCACTGAGGCTTTTTAACAAGAACATCTTTGCGAAACCAGTGCCTCCTGTGACACTGTCCACCCATTTATGAAACCAACACTGCCCTGCCCAGGAGCTCGATACAAGCTACTTGGAGTGCCCTGCCTTCTGGGTATCTGGAGCTTCTCCCGAAGCCACGCGGTGTGGTTTCACCACCTACTGCAGACCCTGCCACTGCTGTTAGTGCCCCAGCACAGCCTCTAAACCCCTCTCAGCACAAAGCAGCCTCAGCGGTGCCCACACACGGTAGCCCTTGGGTCTCCGTTCACAGCTCAGCTCCCGTAGGAGCCGTGGGACTCAGTGCTTCACTGCCTACCTCCAGGCTGCAGAGTCCTGGTGGGGACCTTGTCTGGGCACCAAGAGTTTGTCCTGACAGCCGCCTCTGTTGAACTTCTCTTGCCATGTGCTTCTTGAGAAACTAACATTGTCCTACTCTGCCCAACATCTCCCAGCCAGGAGTGAAGGGAGCCAGTGGGGCAGAGACCCAGGCAAGGGGCTTTGTGAGAAGCTGCACTTGGCAGGTTATAAATGGCTACTGACTCTCAGGGCACTAACTCCCACCCGGCACATAGGGGTAAGACATGTGCCGACGTGATTGTAGTAACAGATGTGATAAGGAAATGAGAACACTACAAAACGTGCCAGAGAAGCAAGGCAGGGAAGAATGGAACTCTTTGTAGTTCCTGTTGTTGGAAGTGAGTCCAGGGCACTTGACCTTCGGTGTCATGAGAGACCAGGGGTCAGGGTCCTGAAATACTCCATGAGCTGCTGTGGGGGGAGCTGCACGTCACGTGGTACAGACAGTTCCACCTGGGTGTGCTGGACGCAAGCTTGCTTGACTTCCCCTTGTCACCTCCTTGGGCTTTCCTTTCTTTCCATTTTCTCCCTGTCCCCAAGACCTGTTTTGGATTCGGTGCTGTTCTCTGAAGGCTTCATTTCAATTGGCTGACCACTGATGCCTTTCAGCAGGTTGGCAAAGTGTGGCTCGGGGGTTAATCTTCTCGCATCATTCCCATCTTGAGGATCAATCCCTCATGAGGATAGCCTTCCAGAATGGTAAAGAAAAGGTGCTATAGGGCGGGAGAAGCTTTCTTACCAGCATGTCATAGTGGAAACAACTTTAAGCAAAATGTGAAAAGACATGAGCCTTCCACTTCTCCTCCTTTGACAACGTGTGACCTGGGACCCACCAGTTTGCATCTCTGAGCCTCAGTTGCTTAACTTAAAAGATAAAGAGGGGCACCTGGGTGGCACAGTCGGTTAAGCGTCCGACTTCGGCTCATGTCATGATCTCACGGTTGGTGGAATTGAGCCCCGCATCCAGCTCTGTGCTGACAGCTCAGGGCTTGGAGCCTGCTTCGGTTTCTGTGTCTCCCTCTCTCTCTGCTCCTCCCCTGCTCATGTTCTGTCTCTCTCTAAAAAATAAATAAAAATTAAGAAAAAAAGTTAAAAAAAAAAGATAAAGAGAAGCCAGTTCAGCCACAGGAGCAGTTGTTGGGAAGGTCAGGTTAAAAGATACAGAAAAATGTTTTGTAAATTTCTAAACACTTACAACAACGTAAATAAGATTTATCTCTTTTTGTCTTGCCTCTCTGCAAGGCTGGTCTGACTGGTAGCGTGTCAGATGAGAAAAGGAGGCGTTACACAGAGCAAGAAAAAAAAGAAATGCTGTGTTTTCAAGCAAAATCAGGAGTGAGTCAGCAGAAAGTCCTAGCAGAACAACAAAATAGGAAAGGCAGTGAAGGAGAACGCGGGCTTGCGGGACTGGTATGGACATCCCACACCTTTTTCTCAGTGACCAGCCAATTAGACATAGGGGATGTGACAGAGCTGGGGAGGAAGCCAGCGCACACAGGCGTGTGCCCTTGGAAATCAGTTCGGGAGGAAGTCCTTATCGATCACTTCCTCTGCATCCTTCCATAGCAGCACCAGTGATGGGTTTCATTTGTTTCCGCAAGATGAGCCTCAGACACATGGGCATGCTACTTGAATTGAAATGTCCAAGTGGAGACAGAAGGAAATGATAAAAAAAAAAAAAAAGAAAGAATTACACAGCTATTTCTGGATGTCAGAGTTGCTCTCGAGATTGATATTTGGAAACGTAGAGTCACAACCGACAGCGTTACTATTTGTCTCTGAAGTAGAAGACATTTGTGTCGATGGATCCCCATTTTGAGCCAGATTGTTTTATACTCACTACTCACTCACCGCTGAAACTCAAGCATCGTATGTGAAGGGCACAGGATGAGAGAAACACTGTCCATTAAATAAGTTAGACGGTGGGGATTGGTCACAAGCGAATGAACCAGGGTTGGGCGTGGTGTGGAGAGCAGAACGAGACATTTCAAGAGACTGCAGGTTCAGGAGGACGGCACCGTCTCTGCTCTCGCAAATGTAAAAAGTTTTGCGGAAGACGAGATGGAGGAAAGAAGTTGAGATGTAAGGAGTGAATCCTAAGGGTTTTAATTACTTCTGAATTTTGAAACTGACAACTGTGTTTCCTCCATTTTAAGTCTTGCCTAGATTGTTTTGCTAAATCCTAAGTTCCATCTCGTGGGGGAAGGAAAGGCACCCAACCAGGGAAACACGAGGAACATTGAGTTCCTATTTCCTACGACTTGTCTTATGTCATCGAAGCTAGATATCCGTACTTTTACTTTTCCGGTCGTACCTAGTTCTTTGTGGTCCTCTAAAAAACATTTTTTAAAAATTATTACAAGAAGAGGTTTAACTTCATGGAAATGATATTAAATAAGTTGGCAAGGTTTGTGGAAGTGTGTGCCAAATGTAGTCATTAGAACGTGAACATGGGGCGATCATGACCTTCCTGAGACAAGAAGCTGCCTCTCTGGGAAGGATCGGTTCATTCAGGAAAGTTTCTGTCATCACTCACTCCAACACGAAGGCTTGTAATTCTCTGAACCGTGAGCCTTACGGGTGGGAACAGAGACCAGGCAGGAATTTAGATACTTTGGGAAGATGCTGGGTCACTGGAGTAGTGCCTGATAAAATCCGTGAACAAGACAGGAGATGGGAAATCAAGCAGGGGCTTGGGGGTGAGGGTGGAAATAGGATTAAGAGAACACTTGTTGGGGTGCCTGGGTGGCTCAGTTGGTTGAGCAGCCGACTTCAGCCCAGGTCATGATCTCACAGTCCATGAGTTCCAGCCCCATATCAGGCTCTGTGCTGACAGCTCAGAGCCTGGATCCTGCTTTGGATTCTGTGTCTCCCTCTCTCTCTGCCCCTCCCCCACTCATGCTCTGACTCTGTCTCAAAAATAAATAAAAAAAAAAACATTAAAAAAAAAGAGAACACTTGTTGTGATAAGCACTGAGTACTGTGCAGAATTGCTGAATCACTGTGCTGACCTGCTCACACTTTCATGAAGCTCTTTAAAACCTTAAAGACAGTCTTCCACGTCTCCTGAGTTTCTCATCTGGGCAGACCACCTGCTATTGCCCCGGGTGACTTTCTTGCCAGACTCCAGCCAACCTGGTAATATTCTCATTTTCTCTAGAATATTTGGGCTTATTTGTCTCACTTCTAAGAAAAAAGTGACACCCTCCACTGGATTCCATTCTCCAAATTTAAGGGGAAGAGTTTCTAGACAAGATACCGGTAATTTCTTCCCAGAAAGGCCTTACAAACTGGTTAGTTCTTGTCTCAGCCACATTATTAAAGATGTGCTCGTTTATTTTTTTTTCTTCAAAGAAGGACTCAGGAGGCTTTGTCCTTTTTTTTTTAATTTTTTTAATTTTAACGTTTATTTATTTATTTTTTGAGAGACAGAGACAGAGCATGTGCAGGGGAGGGGCAGAGAGAGAGGGAGACCCAGAATCTGAAGCAGGCTCCAGGCTCCGAGCTGTCAGCACAGAGCCCAATGTGGGGCTCGAACCCACAAACCGCAAGATCATGACCTGAGCCGAAGTGGACGCTTAACCAACTTAGCCCCCAGGCGCCCCTCAAGAGTCTTTGTCCTGATGAGCCACCTGATAATTAGCCATTCCATAGAGTCCTGGAGGGCTTCTCAGAAGTCCGGGAGCTGCCGTGTGGTGGGGAGATCGTGGTAATGGATGGTAATAATGGATAGAAATAAGTATGAAAAGCCAGGATTGCCGGTGTTTTGGAAGAATGTGTCAAGACCAAGATTTAGACACACACAGTGCAAATGTGGCCATTCGTGAAGTATTTTTGAAAAAATGGGGCATGAATTTCTCATCCCTTCTGCTCCCCACATCAACTGAAGGGGGGGCCACCCAGGTTCAGAATTAAGTGTTTGATCACTACTGCCTTCTTAAAGGTTATTAGGACACAAGGGGCGCCTGGGTGGCTCAGTCGGTTGAGCATCTGACTTTGGCTCAGGTCATGATCTCATAGTTCGCGGGTTTGAGCCCCATGCCGGGCTCTGCGCTGACAGCTTGGAGCCTGGAGCCTGCTTCGGATTCTGTGTCTCCTTCTCTCTCTGCCCCTCCCTTGCTCATACTCTGTCTCTCTCTCTAAAAATAAATAAACATTAAAAAATTTTTTTAAAGTTATCAGGACACCAGGACACATTGGATAGGTCTGTTACCTTGACTGTGAACGTGGTGTCACAGATGTTCACATGTGTCTGAACTCATCAAACTGTACACACGAGATATGGGCTGTTCTTTGTATATCAGTTGTACCCCCGTAAAGCTGTTTTTAAAAGGGTTCCGAGGGAACAAAAGGAACGTTTACAGGACATTAGCTTCATGAAGTACTTGTCATGGTCCACAAAACCCTGGCTTGAAGTTTGCAGGCAGATTGCTTGCTCTTTCCCAGAGGACAGACCACTGTGTTGGTTCCCAGTAGAACCGGGAATCACTGTGGCAGATGAAACCAAATGGAATTTCCTCTTCTTTTGGTAGCAGAACCCTCAACATTGTGAGGAGACAGACCCCTGAGTAAACCTTTCATTTTCTGCAATCCTAACACCAAGACATCTCACGTTTTCTAGCTTCCAGTTTTTTGCCTCCTTCAGGTTTTTGGTTTTTCACTCGTCATCACTGATGTCACATGCAGGTAATTTTTCTTCTGTTTTTTTCCTTATCATCCAGTTCCCAAATCTCGCTTTCTTTTCCCTGCCCTATCTTTTTCCTGTGTTCATCTTTCCCGGTTCCCAGTACTATTAGCCTTCATTCACTCCTTACCGGATCTTGGTTCTTTAACCATGTGTCACAGCCATGGTGGTCTTGACCCTAACTCAGGAGAATCTTACTCTGAGCTCATCCACACCCTCCAGTACATTTAATCCCCTCTATGAATAGAATGTGGGAAGCGGAGGGGGGAGGCGCAGGAGGCCGGCCGGCTAACTGGAAGATCACTGCGGTTACACAGACATCCAAAACCAGGGCAGTGTAGAAAACTGAGGGTAGGAAATGTGGTGTGAATTTAAGAGACATTCCAAAGTTACCAAGCCCGGTGACACTTGGAAACCCATTGTACATGGACAGTAAAAAATAACAATAATAATAAAATAAATAAGGAATTAGGAATACTTGAAGCTAATGCCAATGTTTTTCTACTCAGAGACCATCTTTAGCAGGTCTCTGCTGTAAAGTCTCTAAAGAGACTGCTTTAGCAAGAAAATGGTTTATTTGGCTTCTAAACTGTTACATTTGGGAGGCAAGTTTTGGATAAAAAATAGCCATGCAGAAAGGTCCAAAGCAGGCTAAAAATAGGAGCCTCGAACTCAAAAGATAGGTCAAGCATAAAAATGTAAATTCAGTAAAAAGCTGCATAAGAAAGGAATGAATGGGATCTACCAGACCAGAGGTGTAGACCAGCAAGGTGAAAAACAGCAAAGGGGGGCAGGTCTGGTGCCTGCATCCGTTGAAGGTGTCTGCAGCAGCAGGAGAGAAAGGCAAGGTCCTGGAGGCAGTGACCTGTCACAGAAGGAAGAACAGAAAGCGGTTCCTGTCACCTTTATCACCCACTGCACAGACGTGGAGCAGACTGGACATTGAGCTGACGCCATCATGTCTGGCAGCTGGAAATGAGCTTAGAGATCGCAGTTTGAGAATGTTAGAAGTGCACCGGTTACAAGTGCACAGAAGGTGAGGCCCCACAGACTTTTCTCATGCAGCGCAATGATAGTTAAAAAGAAGGAGTCGTTCGGGGAGGATATGACCAGGGATTTTTATTTTTAATGGGGGAGATTTCGAGTTATGTTTGCAGATTTGGGAGACAAAACAACAAAGGGAGAGATGAAACATGTAAGGTGGGGTCTTTTACGAAACCTGTAAGGCAGGAGTCCCTAAAGTCCAACAGGAAGCAGAAGGGAATGGGTTGAGAGCTGAGGTTAGTCTTGGAAAGGGTAGCTTCTTTGTGCAGGAGAGGAAAGATGGAGGAGAGGTCCGCAGTAAGGCCATCGCAGTGAAGAATGGGCAGTGGATTTGGGAAGGACTGAAGAAGTCCATTCAGCACCATTTGAGGATGGATTGAACTGGAGCAGAAGTTCAAGGGAGACCAAGAATGGAGTCAAGGAAGACTATGTTTTTAGCTCAGTTTACTGAGTGGATGATGAAACCACCAACTCAGATGGGACATATCAAAGGAGAACTAGGTTTTAAGGATCGTTGAAGAGTTTATTTTGGAGAATATTGAGGTTTTGGTCCTTGTGAGGCGTGAGGTAGGGATGCCTAGGTGGAAGTGTGGTTTAAAACTACAGGAGTAGATGATTTCATAGAGGAAGAGGATGGAAAGTGAGTCTGCATGAGTGTGCACAATGGGTCATGAGTGTCAGCACTGAGGCTGAGGTAAGGAAGACCATAGACAACAAGTATGGCTCCGTGGGAGCGATGGAGGGCAGAGGGGATGACCTGTGGGCAGGTGTTTCGAAACTAGAAGAAGCAAACCAAATGTGAACTTCTCCCAGGAAGAACCTTCGACTGGTTATATTTATTCCAATTTTTGGATGCCCGTATCAACCATTTTTCATGACATATCAGAAAGAAAATTTGCTGAAATTGCTTTCCCATCTTGTGAATCGCATTTTGGGTAACAGGTTTTTCTATATTCATTTTCCACGGGGAATTTGATAGTGTAGGAAGAAACCAAAATAACTCAAATCCATGAACTCCCAAAAGTGCGCTCTTAGAAAAATAACCAGATGTGTTCTTACCAACTTCCAGCCCTGTACTTTTTTCCATGATCAGAAATATTAAGAGTCTATTTTAAAGAAAGAAACATAAACACAACAGAGAGAGCAGAAAAAAAAGAAAAAGAAAGACTTTCTAAGGAACAAATTCTTCCAGTGACATGTCGCTTTTTTTTTTATTCCTTTCAAGATCAGGCATTTTCTCTTTAAAGAGTAGTTTTCTTTTGTGCCCGTGGTTCTCTTGGCTCTGGGCTGAGAGAACACTTTGTGGAAGAGAGTGATATTTGATTGTTCCATCTTAGAAGGTTGTGACATGGCCCTCCCTCGTCCATCCTTTTGTAAGAGCAGCTCTTCAATCCTAAGTGCACTTTCTTTCCTAAGGGTCCCACTTGTGCTAACGTTCACCCCAGACAGCTTCTTTCACATGCGTGCTTGGCACATCCAGATTTTACTTGTCTCTCCTACATCCTCTCCAATTTTTTTTAAATTAGAGCCTTTCTTTTAAAAAATTGCTTTTATCTATTTATTTTTAGAGAGAATGAGAGCATGAGAGCATGAGCAGGGGAGAGGCAGAGAGAAGGAGAGAGAGAATTCCAAGCAGTCTTCATGCCATCAGCACAGAGCCAGACACAGAGCTCGAACTCACAGACTGTGAGATCATTACCTGAGGTGAAATTGAGAGTCAGATGCTTAACTGACTGAGCCATCCAAATACTCCCATTTTTGTTTCCATCTTTCTAATTAGTGATTCGGTATTCCAGATATTTTACCACATTTTCTATCCACACATGCTTTTTTTTTTCTTTTAACCCAGCAGTACAGGCATAGAATTGAGAATGGGTAATTCTCTCATTTTCTTCTTACCATTGACCTTATGAGGTTATTTCAGTTCAGTCTCCTTTTTTCTCATTGGTCCCAGTCAGAAGATACTCCCAGGGCTGAATTTCAGAGGCAGAGGCGTGTTTAAAGAGGCATGTGAAGACCAACTTTGGGTGTTTGTGTGAGAATGGCATGACTGGGGAGTGAATGGAAATCACCGTGTCCAGATGGATTAAAGAAATAGTCCTGGGGCTGCTGGGTGGCTCAGTCGGTTAAGTCAGTCACAGTCCAATCCTGATTAATGTTATGATCTTGCTGTTTGTGGGTTCAAGCCCCGCATCAGCACAGAGCCCGCTTCAGATCCTCTGTCTCCCTCTCTCTCTGCCCCTCCTCTGCTGGCATTCTCTCTCTCTCTCTCAAAAATAAACATTTTTTTAAAAAAGGAATAGTCCTTCAACCATGAAGTTTTGCATGGTCATTGTATCATTTGGGATCCTGGATTCTTCAGTTGACAGCCATCAACTTGGACTTGTAACTTGAGAGTTAAGAGATATGCCCTTTGTTCAGACAGTTTCCAACACAGTGATCAGAGAGAGACAGACCTCAGCTCATACCTTGCTTGAACTTGATTTGAATTCCTTAAGATTCGATTTTCCTGTCTTCAGAATAGGGTGTTAATGCCTATTCACAGAAATTGAGTGACTTCAGTATTCCAAGGGGCTGGCACACCACCTGATGGGTAGGACATGCTCCATGAACACTAGCCAGTCACCTTCCACTTCCCCAGCCTCACCCCCATCATCACTTCTGACACTTTGGGCTGCCCTGTACAGTAATGTCAAAGACGTCCTTCAAGTGTTTGGTCTACGAGTGGTCTTACCCAGCCCCTCACTTCTGTACTGAAACTGATTTGATAAGGGATTTGTTTTTCTGTTTGTTTTAAAAGTTGCCAAAGGTTTATAGGAGGGAATCCAGTAACTTAGAAATCTGTACCTATCTGATGGAATAGTTACCCTTTTTCCTCTGGATTTAAACTAGATCTGTCACTTCTGTATGGCTGTATAAGAACTGAGCAGCTTAAGACAACCAACATTTATTATCTTGAAGTTACTGTGGGTCAGGAATCCAAGACCTTCTCTTCTGAGTGGTTCTGGGTCATGGTCTGTCATGAGTGTCAGCCGGGGCGGCATCATCTGAAGGCTAGACTGGGGATGAAGACTGCATGTCCAAGCTCCCTCATGTGGCTGTTGGCAAGACTCCCCAGCTCCTCGTTGGCTGTTGGTGATCTGTTGGAGAGGAAACTTGGTTGCTCACCACGTGACCTCTCCCAAGGGCTGCTTAAGGTTCTTAATGGCATGGTGCTGTCTTCCCCCAGAGCAATGACCTGAAAGAGAGCCAGCAGGAAGTCAGGATTCCTTTGACAGCCTGGTCTCTGAAGTCTCATACCATCATTTGTGCTGCCTCTATATGATAGAGTCCCAGAATTAGGCTCTACCCCTTCTTCCCCCTCCTCCTCCTTATTGCCTCCACTCCTCCCCTCCCCCTCCTTTTCCTCTCTCCCCTGCCCTTGCCTACCTCACTTTCCTATCTTAGCAAACAAAGGTTACCTTTTGCCTGCCTGGGGTCACCATGACAATAGAGTGAGATTAAACAGAATGAGCAGGTGCCTCCGGAGTTTAGGAGTGCCGTGTAGCGCAGGGCCCATGTGCCGTGACTGCAGAGAATTGCATTGTGTCTGTCGAGCTTCTGTTCTTGCATCTGAGGAAGCTCATCCAGCTCAGAGGCAGTGTAGTCAAAGCACAGGGTCCTTTGGTGGGCGCTGTCTAGGCAGTGATCTCCTTGGGACACGGCCCTCCCTTCTCTCCTGGGGAAGCAGCGTCACTTCAGAAATAGCAGAGCTGGGTTCCTCTGCTCCTTATCAGTCGCCCTGCAGGTCCGTGAAGTTCTCCTGCACAGTCGTGTGCCTGCTGGCTATTTATTCATAACCACAGCAGTATTTGGACACGTTTCCCAGTCAGATGCCACCCACTGTCCCCAGCAGGCCACCCCACATCCCATCATTCTGGTGCCAGAGCCTTGGGATCTTCAGAAGCAAAAGATCTTCTGGGCTTAAAGGCTGTTGTTTACTTTTGTATCTGGATTCCTTTTCTCCAAGCAATGCAATCCACCATGATTGTCCGGAAGTTAATCCCGGGGCCCCAACAAGGCAGGAGGTTGGTGAGCTTAGCACAGTCCTGCCTGTTCTCTTTGGCAGGCTCACTCTGTCCTCAGCACCCCAATGTATTCCTCTACTCTATGTGCTTCATGATGGATCTGTCTTCCTTGGCCTGCACATTCCTCACCGATTATCTTTAGAAAGGTGGTTTGTGGGGCACCTGGGGGCTCAGTCAGTTGAGCATCTGACTTCAGCTCAGGTCATGATCTCGCAGTTCATGGGTTCAAGACCTGCATCGGGCTCTGTGCTGACAGCCTGCTTCCAATTCTGTGTCTCCCTCTCTCTCTGCCCCTCTACCACTCACACTCTCTCTCCCTGTCTCGAAAATAAACATTAAAAAAAAAGTGGTTTCTTTTTTCTTTTTACACTTTGTTTAAGTAATCTCTACTCCCCACGTGGGGCTCAAACTCACAACCCCAAGATCAAGAGTCACACGCCCCTCTGACCGAGCCAGCCCAGCGCCCCTAGGAAGGTGGTTTTAAATGCTGGTCAGTGAACGTTTACCCACACAGAGTGTTGACTCTCAGAAAGTACACAGGTAGAAGAAAGGGACTACGGTACCTCCTTGCTTCAACCCTGCAGAGTAACCCATCACATCCCAATGCTGGGGAGGCTCTCTGTCCAGAAAGCAGGAGGTGAATGCCGAGACTTCCTGCATTGTGTGTTGTCCCTTCTCTTGGTCATTCCTTGCATTCCTTTCATTGCATTTATGGGTCAGGAAATCTTCTCCTGGCTCAAGAGTTTAAGAGAGGCTCCAGGTTGGGGCTTATAGGAGTTTGGAGACAGAGTTTTGCTTGTTGCCTTAGTTTTAAAAGCCATGCTCCCTCTTGCATTGAGTTCTTAATTTGCTGACCCCTCTCCGAAGCTGAAAGGTGCACATCACATTCTACAGCAGGACAGGGGGCTGCCCAGTGAAGCCTGTGTTGGCGTCTGTATTCACTGAGGATACACAATGGAATGTGCCGTCATTTACAGGGAAGTCCTACGCTACAAGGGTCTCACGGTCCCGTTGGGTCCAGCTGACTGACTGCCTCTGGTGACCTCATTCACGCTGTACTGCATGTAGTTGAGCTGGAAATCTGTGCCCCTGATTTAATCACAAAAACCAGCTGATTATGGGGATAATATCGAGCCTCTGGCTGCCCTGTAAACAATGTGCAAATGACAAAAGTAAAATAAACAGGATGTGCAAATTAACTTCCTAAGTAAATTAAAGATGTTGCCTCCGGGTCTCCTGATTAACTCCTTTTCGTCCCCCTAATGTTTTTTTGGGATTCACAGTGATCTGAAAAATATCACAGTCACAGCCTTTGTCTCAATGCTTGCTTTGTTTTCTTTTTTTGTTTTCTGTCGTGTCTGTTTCAGATATACCAACACTCCTACACTGGATACTATGTCCTGAGCAAAATTCCTCATGGGTAAGATTGTTCTTTCATTTTCTTTTAATGAGAAATATTCAGAACAAAGAAGGCATAGAACACTGAATAGTAGCTTCGTTCATGGAATTAAGGGCAGGTGATGGGACAGCTCGATTTTGACAGTGCAGCATCCTGATGTGTGGCCTCTGTGGCTCCTCCCTGGCTAACTACATCAAGGGTCTCAGGGGTGACATGAGTCCAGTTACTTGCCGTTTGTAAAGCCCCCATTGTAGGACAACTCCACCTGTCTCCTGCTCTGGTTCCCGTGGTCCATGTCAAGGTCGTGCAGGGCGGACTTTCCCCTGTGCCTTGCAACCTCCCAGGCACAGTGGATGGCCCTCGGACTCCCACAAGAGTTCCGGTTATATCCAAAATAGAGGGGCACCCCTAAACTTACCTGGTCTCTCGAAAATGCATGATTTGCGACCCAGAAGTGTATGGGAAGGAGGGACATGAGCACATGCCTGATACCCACGCACAACACAGGGGCGCCCTATTGGGAGCTCGTCTCCAGAGTCCAAAGGCAGGAAGGACACTGGTTAAAGTCTGCCGAAGCCATTTGAGTCAGACACATGACGAAACAGCTCCAGAGCTAGCAAGAAGAGGCAAGGATGCCTTTTTATTTCTCTCCCTTCCTCCGTCCTCCTGTGTCGTCACCTCACCTGCCCCCAGACTCTTGTTCCCCGCCTCAGCCTCTCCTTCACTCCTCCGGGGCTCCTCTCGCTGTGCTTGGGAAAGGGGAGGGGCTCAGGAAGTGTTCAAAGAAATTGAACTGTGCTGCTGCCCATGTTGCGTGCATTGCCTCTGAATATGTAGGGGAAGCATCCTAATTTTCCTGACTTGAGCACACAGGAATTGCTGAAAAGTTTCATAAGAGAGCATCAATCAACAGCATGAATGTTTCCAATTTGCTTTCTACTCCATTTCTGTAGAATGTGGGCATCTCCTTGGAAAACAAACATGGAGAAAATAATTTCATTTGGACTTCAGACAAATGAGAGTTGTGTGTAGATCCGAGGCAACGTGAGATTCATAGTTTCTGGTGGGCTGTTAGACAAATCAAGCTCAAAGAAACTGAAGGCGAACCACTGTGGTAAAAATTAAGTGTGTAGGAATTTTTCATTTAAAGCCTATTTTAAAGATAAACTCAGATGTTTTCCACTGAGGAGGAATTATTCTATCATTTTTCCAAGCAGATGTGCATCTTCAAAGGTCACAGTAGTCAAGGGTGTAATTATGCCATGAGATTTATGTACCCCTTGTAGGACGATAGAATGTATTATAGATGATGAATATTTCATTCCATCTTATATAAATTTGTAAGACTCAAAACTCAAAAAGCATTTTATGCTTAACACTTTGTGTTAATACTTTACTGCGTCGGTCAGAATTTAGAAATAGATTTGGAGTCTGTACAAGGTTCTGCCAGACCAGCGACAAACCAGAGGAGGAGATAGTCTGTGTTGATGACTTTGTTTCACGTTGGTGACTTTGTTTCGTGTTGATGATCATGATACCCCCCGTAGAGATTGTCAACACATAATGCACTGTCTTCAATATTTTAAAAATAATCACAGGAATAATAATTGCTGTCATTTATAGATTGACTTCTGTGCACCTTTACTCTAACACAACAGCCTGCAAGAAAAGCACTTTTTTGAGAGAGAGAGGAGAGAAAAGGGCAGAGAGAAAGAGAGAGAGGGAGAGAGAGAATCCCAAGTAGGCTCCCCGCCCAGTACAGAGCCCAATGTGGGGCTTGATCCCATGACCCTGGGATCATGACCAAAACTGAAAGCAACAGTCAGACATCAACCTACAGAGCCACCCAGGAGCCCCAAGCAAAGCATTCTTACCCCCACTTACAGTGAGACCTGGAACATCAACTAACTTCCCAGCATCTCATAGCTCACGTACAGTCGAGCTGGGATCCAGTGCCAGCGTGGCTGCCTCCAGACCCCAAGCCATCAAGACAACCCCCTTGAGTCATATTACAACTGCAAATATTGCATCTTTAGTGGTGCTAGTTTATTTTCCCCAAGCACCTCTGTATGATTGGTAGATGTAGCCGATTCCTTGTTACATTTACTGGAAGAGAACCCTGGTGGATGAGGAAGTTGGTGGCCCAGCCCATCACCCAGATGAACTGCAGCATCTCCAAACCTCGCATTGTTTGCCCGCCCACCTCTTCCTCCTTGTCGTAAGATCATTTGTGGAAAATGAATCAATTAATCAATTCTAAATAGTGTTGACACCTCATTTGTGTTAGTGAGACAGTGGATTTCCGAACCGGATGAGCCCTCAGGCCTCAAGTCTTTGCAACCTTGGCGATGCCTCAAGTCCACTGGCTGTGCAGGCGACCGAGCCACCGGGTGGCAGGAAAAGATACAGCCCGCCTTCCAAGGCTTGTACTGTAGGTGGGTGTGGGGTAGAAAGGAAAGCACAATTATGGTTTTAAAACAAAAATAAGCAGGCATCTGGGTGACTCGGTCGGTTGAGCGTCCGACTTTGGCTCAGGTCATGATCTCGCAGTTTGTGGGTTGGAGCCCCGAGTCGGGCTCTGTGCTTCCAGCTCAGAGCCTGGAGCCTGCTTCAGATCCGGCATATCCCACCCCACCCCTCCCCCACTTGCTCGCTCTCTCTCTCTCTCTCAAAAATAAACATTAAAAAATGTTTAATAAAACAAAAATAAGCTTGTATTAAATTATTTAGATTTGTATTACTCATCATGCAAAAAAACAAGGAGCTTTTCCCTGGTGCTTCTGAAGACACAGATCTGCACTTTGCCACAAATTCTCACTTCCCTCTCTCTGCTTCTCCTCTGAACTCTTCACTGGAAGCCGGAGGCCATGCAGTCTGCAGGATGGGATTACCTGTCATTTGTAACTTGAATTTTGTCCTGGCTTCAGGCTGGCCAACCAGTCACAGAGAAGGGTCGAATTAATTTTTCAATGCCTTCTAAATTGTGGTTTCCTTCCTTTTTGCCAGAGGCAGAAGAATTAGGGGAGGGTCTACTTGTTTTTCTGTGTCACTCACAAGCCAGAAAGAGACCCTCCCTGTCCCGTGCACCCGCATCCCCCATCATAGTTCGAACCTCTGTCTGTAGCGGGAGCTGGGTCTGGTCCTTTGTACATACTGGCTAGAGCTGCAGTGAGAATCCCGGGGCAGCAGTATTTTCATCTACTCAAAGATCTAAAACCTAAGGGAAAATCTGTTCATCTTCCACACCCTATGGACCTATCTACGGATAGATCAAAAAGCGTATTCTTAAACCGGTATCTTTTACACAAATTTGTTTGTTAACCCAGATTTAAAGCTAGTCATTCTTAACATAAAATGTTTCACTAAGTTCGTGTATCAGAAAGTCAGCAAAATAAAACAATCTTCTGTAATAGAGATTATCACCCTGGCTCAATGTTCTCTATTAAGGATCCATCATGTGTTTTCATAGAAGTATTTATTTTTGTAGACTTGGCTGCTTCTTGACATTTTCCTGATATGACTTCTTTCTTGAATTAGTCTTTTTCTTTGTCTTGAGGGCTTTTGTAAAAGAAAGAATTTATTTCTGTATGACTACAATTTCTTATATTTACTAGCATCATCCTGAAAATCATATGGACTAGTGAAAAGTATCCCCTTTATAACCTAAATCAGTTTTAAGAAAAATTCGGCATATCTCTTAATTGGGTGGCCTTGGCATTTGGGGTCTGGCAAACAAAGTAATAATAGAACAGACACCAAGAAATATTTGAGCGTAGCTTTGTTTACATGCCAGGCCATCTTCTGTGGATTTTGTTGCCCAAAGTTAGCTCGTTGACTGGTATTTTTTAGGCACCAAACATAAGTACACAGAAATTGCACTCCTTTGGAATTCTCATTGACCTGTGAAGTCACATTCTGTATCTGAAAACTGTAGACTGAGATGTAGGTCTTTCTGCCCAGACTTACTCTCTAACTTCATGGGCTGGGATACAGAAGGCATTGCATTTATTTAGTAACTGGACATCTGGGATGAAAACCTACACACAGTGTATGTTGCCCACAGCATGATGTGGGAATTAACTTCAGCTCTGTGGTCCCAAGGGTGTGAATCCGAATCCTCAATCCACCACTGACCTTGATCGTTGTCATACTTCTACAGATCTGTTTCCATATTTTTAAAAAGATGATATAATAGTGTTCCTCTCATAGACACATTGTAACAATTAAGTGGAGCGATATATCTAAAATGCACAGTAGAGAATTTTGCTTCCGGTGAACATTTGGGAATGTGATTTCTTAATATTGTAGCATGCACCTATATATATTTGTAGTCTTGTGATTAAATATTATCACACTTTACTTTCTGGCCAGCTGAAATCCTTTCTGTTATAAGGGGAGAAATGATACACCCGTATAAGGGTAAGATTCCCTTTGGGGCAGCTGGTGGTTCAGTTAGTCAAGTGTCCAACTCTTGACTTTGGCTCAGGTCAGGACCTCACGGTTCGTGAGTTCAAGCCCCATGTCGGGCTCTGCACTGACAGTGCATATCCTGTTTGGGATTCTCTCTCTCTGCCCCTTCCCCACTTGTTATCTCTCTTGCTCTCTCTCAAAATAAATAAATAAACATTTTTTTAAAAGAATAAAATTCCCTTCAATAATTGTTCAAAGCTAAGTCTTATTCTGTGACACTCAGGTAATTATAATTTCTCTCTTAAAGGAGATGTTTGTAGCTTCAGCTATCTATAATTCTCCATGCTCAGTAAATTCTTTTCCATAACATCTAAATCTGACCTGTCACAATTAATTTGTAAGGCATTCAGGTTTTGCCTCCAGTGGAAACAAACAAGATGATATAAGTCAGTATTTATTGTTTTAATGTTTTAATGTTTATTTATTTTGAGAGAGAGACAGAGTGTGAGCTGGGGAGGGGCAGAGACAGAGGGAGACACAGAATCCGAAGCAGGCTCCAGGCTCCGAGCTGTCAGCATAGAGCCCATCATGGGGCTTGAACCCACAAACCGTGAGATCGTGACCTGAGCTGAAGTCAGACACTCAACCGACAGAGCCACCCAGGCACCCCAGTCAGCAAGTATTTATTGAGACGCTCTGTTGAGTAATGAAAGCATGGTTGATATCCTTAAGAAGTTCAAAATCCTGTTGAAAAGAAAAGATACAGACTGTGTAACAGTATGTAATTAAGTGGCCCAAAGGGGTATTTTAAACACTGAGCACAGAAGAAGAGAAAGCTGTGGGCATCAGGATTATGCTGAGCCTTACAGCTGAGTGAGTTGTTGTTTTCAGTAGCTGGAGACAGAGGAGATATTCCAGGTTTGGTCGGTCATTAAACAGACTTGACTTTTGCACTGAGCCAGCATCTTCTGGAATTCGTGGGGTGCTGGCCCAGGCCATGTTCACACAGGCTCTGCAAGGGTAGAGTTAGGGTTGGGTGGGTGTTAGGATAGCACTGAAGTGTAAGGAACCTAATGCCACCCTAGTGTGATGGGTCTTCATAGTAAGAACATCGGGATTACGTAGAGCAGATGTGCTTAAAATGGCAGGCTTGGGTGAGTTTCGTGCATGTGTGGAGAAGACTGAAGGGAGAGGAGATCTGGGGCATGGACTCCATCAGGAGGCTGGCTAAGGGGAGTAATGAAGGCTTGGAACGTGGCAGAGCTCAGTGGGTGGAGAAACCACACTCCTAGTGATTATGGGTGGCCGGTGTTCTCCTGGAAAATGAAGACATATTTCAAGTGTTTATTCCATGTCCCTCTAATTAAATCTTCAGCAGCCTGTGTCCCGCTGTGAGCTGAGCCTGGTGCATGAGAAGATTCAAGGTAGTGAATTCACAAGGGCAGTGATGAGAATTCTCAGCACATGTCAGTGCCTCGGTGGCTCACCACCTTTCCTTCCTGGTCCTTTTCTCATGGATCCCCAGGGGCCCTGCCGCTGGCCCTTCCAGGCAGACACACACTGGCTCTACCCTCACAGCTGCCAGGAATTGCATGAATACAATTGTTCGTATAATGTACAAGTGTGAAGCCAAGAGGCAGAAGAAAGTGATGTCCTTAAAATACCACTTTGCTTGTCTCTGTCATGGCATGGGGTGGGGAGATCTCCCCCCCCCAACCCACCACACCGTTACTGGCTTTCACATATTTTCAGAACCGTGGACAGCTCAGAGGTCGCCACTAACAATCAGGACCGTGGACAGCTCAGAGGTCTGCACTAATATATTCAGAACTGTGGACAGCCTAAAGGTCTACACTAGCACTTGGTCTGGGTCCTTCTCCCCCTTCTCCCTTGCTCTCCTGCCTCCCCCCCCCACACACACACACACCGCCTTCCTCCCTCCAGAATACAAACTCTTAGCAAGCATTTTCAAGGGAACATGACTTTAGAGTCAAAGAGATCTGGGAATAAATCCCCAGGCTGCCTCTTTACCTGTGTAATCAGGGAAGAGTTACTTTGCTTCTCCAGGCACAATTACTCCATATGTATAATGGCAATAAAATGCCTGACTCATAGGGTTCATGTAAAGGTTATAGGAAACACTAGAATAATGAGGTGGGCGTTTAAATGCCTGCTTTGGTGTGTGGAAAGCACTACACGCTCTATTCACGGAGGAACCAAGATCTTCCGTGATATGGCCAAGTCTAATTAACCCCTCTGCATTTGGGCACAAAATAAATGTCATCCTCAATGTCAACTCAGATCAATTGTAATGGCTTACTAGAGCTCTGAGGGTAGAGCTGAGTAGTTGAGGGCTATGCCCAGGCTCTGTGGGAAAGCGTGTAGACATCGATGTGTCTGCCCTGCAGTGAGGGAGGAGGAAGGCACATGCCATGCTCCCGTGAGTGGTCACATCAGTGGCATGTCCAAGCACTGCCCCCAGACGGCGTGCTTTTGGAGGTCCTCACCTGCACACGTGCTCCAGACTTCCTGCTCCCTGTGTGGCTGCACCCCCAGCCTCTGACCCTTCATGCCCCAGCACCCACACCCCCTCCTCCAAGAGTCCTCCGCCAACTGCCCGAACCCCCAGAGTTCCCACCACAGTTCCCAGTTCCCACCACAGTTCATCCTGGCATTAAACTGCTACTCACCTTGTTGTAAATATGTGTTTTTTCTGAGTGGAATGTTCAGAAATGTTTTCAATATGCATTCATTGCCTGACACTCCTCACCCTCACCCTAAGGCCTCAGAGAGAAGGGTTTCTCTGGCAGGGGCTTGACTGTGTCTGCACCCATGGGGGCTGGTGCCCCAGGACAGCATGGCTATGCAGAAGGGGGTGCCCCGCACACCTTACTCTCCCCGGTGCCAGAGGTCTCATACACCAGGGCTGGGCCAGTTGGCGGAGAAAAGCCACAGTCACAGGCAGAAGGAGGTGGTTTCAACCATTCTTTCCCACCAAATCATTTGTCGCCACAAGCCCACATGAAGAGGGAAAAACACACTTGTGACCTTGCTGATTCTAAGCTGCATGTTCGTGTCGCTTGAGTTGTTCCCGTCGTGGGAGGCATTCCTTCGATGCTGGCCGACGGTGGGAGGAAATGAATTCAGTGATTGAGCAGTGTTGACTTGAAAGAAGATGCGTGCCGGGCCCCACCCCCGTCAAGCAAATGAGTCTTTGACGACGGGGCCCGGCGCTGGGATCAGCCAGGCCTGCCCCGCCATCACTTGCTGTCATCACTAAATGTAGCTGGAGCTGACACAAGTGACTGAAGTTTCCCCTGAAACGTTCATTTCCTTGTCCTCTTGACAAGCTCAGAGAGCACAGCCGGCCTCAGATTAATGGTGATGGGGGTGATTTGTTTAGTGATATTCAGGAGAGGCTCCTTAGTATGGAGGTCCAAACCACAGAGGTGACACAGGGCCTGCTGTTGGTCGCCTGGGTTCGTCCCCAGCCAGGGGCACGGTCCCTGGTGCTTCTGTGTGCCCCGTGTCCTGCCAGTGCGGGAGCTTGCCATGGGCTCCACCGAGTGGGATCAGCAGTGAGCCGCCCATTCGGATTCATGCATTTTGGTCTGTGCTGTGCACACTCCCCCTCCACGGTCTAAGTCACGTGAAATTAGAGGCTTGCCTGCTGAGCCCTTTCCGTCGGGCGTGAGGGTCGGTCACCTGAGGAGCTGTCCACATCCCCGGGGTCAGCCCTCTTCCTGCTCACGGACCTTTTCCTGAAGAGAAGTGCCGGGCACCGAGCAGACACCCCTGGACGGCTGGACCTGCCAGGTGCTTGTAGCGTGTACCGTGCCTTCATTCCTGCTGCGGACATAATGGAGCAGCCAGCGTGTGCCCAAACCGTGCTAGCCTCAGGGCAGATGATGGAAAGGCCATGCATACCCCTTGCTGCCTCGTTGATTTTGTATTGTTTTTATGTCACCTTTCTGCATCTCTGTGCTCCAGACTATGCCTACAGAGGGCTGGACACTGAGCCCCCAACTGTTTGCCTTGGTGACATTGACTCAGGTTGAACTTCACAGCACCCTTGACCAGGAAAGCGGCTCTGGAGGACGGCGGGAGGGGACGATGGGGGTGGACAGGCTTGTGAAAGACGGGCAGGCGGCGGTCACGTGTGTATAATCGCAGGCTCGTTGCAGCATAACTGACCTATAATAAAACTCACGGTTTGGGGGGGCACCTGAGTGGCTCAGTCAGTTAAGCGTCCGACTTCGGCTCAGGTCATGATCTCATAGTTCTTGAGTTCAAGCCCCGCGTCAGGCTCTGTGCTGACCGCTCGGAGCCTGGAGCCTGCTTCAGATTCTGTGTCTCCCTCTCTCTCTGCCCTTCCCCGCTCGTGCTCTGTCTCTCTTTCAAAAATTAAATAAAAACATTTGAAAATTAAAAAAAAAATAAAACACACGGTTTTAATTGTAAGTTTTCAGGAATTTTTGACTAATGGTGCCATCAGGGGAGCATCTCGACACCAAGACAGAAAGAATCCCATCGTGCACCACTTTCACCCGCTGTGGTTGTCCCCGACAGCCAGTGACATGGGGTCCGTCCCTGTGGTCTTGCCTCTTCTAGAATGTCTTGCAAGTGGAGTCATACTCACATCGTCTGTGTGGCTGGCTTCTTTGTTAGCAAGACTACCTTCAAAGTTCCCCCACATTATTGCCTGTGTCTGCGTTTCATACTTTTTATTGCTGCGACCTGGCCCATTGTATGGATACACCGTAATTTGTTTACATGTTCACCATTTGACATTTCAGTTGTTTCCAGCCTGGGGCTTTTTTGGATAAAGCTGCCATGAATTTTTGCATACAGAACAGCATATGGAGGTAGGTTTTCATTTCTCCTGAGCAAATACCTAGAAGGAGAATTGTTGATTTGCACAGCAAATGTGTGTTTAACTCGATAAAAAAAAAAAATCGCTGAATTATTATCCACGGTGGCCGTGCGGTTTAGACCCTCCCTTTTTAGGTTCATTACCTGTCCTTCACCCCATCCCTGCACGTGACTGGCCAGATGTGCCTACATAGGCTCCTGTCCCAGAGCTCTCCCTGCCCCGATTTGGGCACTGCAGGGTTGGCTGTCCAACCTGACTGCACATTTCCCGTCCTCACAACTGCTGTCTTTGGAGCACTCTACGAATGACAGGTCCATGGGGAAGTGTGTGGTGGGCACCATAGGAGGTCAGAGGTGGGAGGCGGAGCAGACCCTCATGAAGAGGCTGTTATCTGCATAAGCCCCTGGGCGTAAACCTCAGGAGCCATTGGGAAAGTTCCAGGCCCTTGAGATCCCTCACTTCCTGGACAGATTTCCGGGAAAGGATTTCTTTTCAAGAACCACCCTTCTTAGAGGAAGGACCAAGGAAGGATGAGATCCAAAACTGTCCTGGTGATTTGGTCTTGTCCCGGGTGGGCCTGTTGGTTCACAGCTGAAAAGCAGTGTATAGGACCCTTAACACCTGGACAGCCTGGTGACTGTGTTGGGGACCTGTTTTCTGACACCGGAGCTCCCATCCAGCACCAGCAAAGGCCATTCTGCTGAGAGGGCACTGTAGGCTTTTTCAGACCTTCCTGTCCATTCTTTTATTGCATCTTGACTATAATACTGCAAAAAAGGCAGGCAGGCAGTGCTGGCCTGCCCTGGGGGGTGATTGGTATGCAAGGTGCCCCCAACCCAGAGCACGTATTTGACTCAGCTCAGGATTCAGCTCAGCTGGCAGGCTCACAGGAGCAAGGTCGACATGGTGCCGTGGGCCAAATGCCCAGATTAAGAAGAAGCCTTGCAAAACAGATGCTATTGCCTGTCTGGACTAGAATTTAATTTAACCCTAGCCTGTAGCTCTCTGTTTTCTGCATCCAGCAAGATGGATGCAGGTGCCCAAACTATAGGGGAAGGTTGGAGCACTTGGAGAGTCAACCTCTTTCATAACCACAGGAGTTTGGACAGCCCGCTCCCAATTACTAATGTGAAGGTCAAGTTTTTTACATCTCTGAGCATCTTGACCCAGAGTCATCACATCATGGCCCTAATGTGAATTTCTACTGACTTTTTGAAATGCTTGGAGCGGCTTTCAGGGCAGGGCGAACACACACTTCGCCGAAGCTCCCGACATAATCAGCCAAAATGGAGTGTAACGTACCATTTCTTTCTTCTTTGTTTTTTTAACATTTGTTTATTTTTGAGACAGAGAGAGAGCATGAACAGGGGAGGGTCAGAGAAAGAGGGAGACACAGAATCTGAAACAGGCTCCAGGCTCTGAGCTGTCAGCACAGAGCCCGACGCGGGGCTTGAACCCACAGACCGCGAGATCATGACCTGAGCCGAAGTCGGACGCCCAACCGACTGAGCCACCCAGGCGCCCCAGGTACCATTTCTAAAAGGAAAGGAAAAAATCCACATCCAGGGCTGATGCGAGCCATGCATTTAATGGTCGTTGGTATCAGAACTGGGGTTTCTCACCCAGAACAGAAGCTATCTGTGAGCGTCCTGCTGAGGACCCAGCCTGCTCCCCTGGGCAGCGTCTGAGTGTCCTTAGCCAGACGGGCATCACCCCCAGCCCCCGGTCCGCCTCCTTCTGGTACAGCCCACGAGGGCAGCCCTCTTACCTGTTCTTCATTCCTCTTCCTGTCCCAGAGCACAGGAATCCCTGCTTACCTACTACATGATGTCCAGACGCCATCAGCCTCCAGGGCTCCATCCACTCTGTCCCAGTCCGTTTCTTCCACACCATTCTTCCCAGGACATGCCCTTTGCTCCAGGGAGACGTCACACCTTCATCGCGCTTTCTGGGTTCCTGTCACCTGCCTGCTTCTTTCTTTACTCTGTGCAGGACTTTACAGTCCCACATCGGCCCACATTTCTTTCTGCTCCCTTCTCCTTGATTGTGCTTATGAATGAGGGAATAAATGAACGAATGCATGTACAAACGCATACACAAGTGTTTAGTGACCGCTGGTTACACGTTTGACACTGAGACCTACAAGAGCATGTTTTGTACTCTCAACAATGATGGGGTGCCGGTCATATCCCCACTTCTGAGAGGAGAACCCTGAGACTCCCCATTGAAGCAACTTGCTCAGGACCTCACAGCTAGTGGCTGGCGTGGTTTGAACTCAGTTGTCCGGGCTCCAAGCGTGGCGTGCTCTTTGTGACGCCACCTTCCCCTGCGTTTCAACCCAGTGAGACTCCAGCCAAATTATGGACTGAGTGGCACGGAGCTCATCTTACGTAGGTTCTTTTCTGTTCCCTGTGTGGAGTGTGATTAGAAGCTTGTAGTAAGGACCATATTGAATAACTGTCAGATTGGGGATGACCCAGCGACCAGTGTTATCTGATAAGCCCAAGCTGGTGACTTCACCCGGTGCCACTGCTCAGGGAGTGCGTCTGCATGTCCTATGAACAGCGGTGTCATGAAACACTGTGACTACTTATGTTCTGTTCGGCATCAGAGAGCAATAGCTAACATTGGTGCTGTTTTCCCGTTTGGATAGGACGAATGAAAGCTCTCTGAAGTAAATAATTGACCCCTATCAAAATAAAATTATACAGCATTATATAGTACATATAGCCATTCTGCGAGGCCAGGCGGGAAGATACCTAGAGGACCCTGTGTGGTCTCAGACCACCTGTTTAGGACCACAGCTCCCGGTGATCCCTGCTCCAGTCAACCTGCGCGATCCTGGCTTGGCAAATCAAACAGCCTGTCAACTGGCAAGAGAGCTGGAGGAGGGGCTCTTGGTGGTTTGGAAGTAGTGAGGTGCCACTCCTTGGTAGAAAGTCCCCCCCTGGGGGTCTCTGTCCCGTGAGGAAGTGGAGAGCTGCACTCCTCGGTGGAGGTGCTCTTGCTGGACCCGGGGTGAAGGCCGAGGACCTGGGTTTTCCTGCCAACCCGCCCTCCTGTGTAACTGCCCTCCTTCTCCTTGTTCCTAAAATACAGCTAGAGGTAGCTGCTCAGGAGGGTTGTCAGAATCATCATGCGACTGGGGAAAGACAGAGGTTACACAAATATATTTGCATTAAAATTCATACTTACTGGTGTTGAGTTAAAAGGAACCATCCTCCATTGCCCCCGCAAGAACCCTGAGATGAAGGGGGAAAGGTTGCCCCTTCAGAGTTACTGAAATCCAGTGGCTCTGAGTGCCGGGGTCCCTGTGGGCACAGTCTAGGTGTTCATCTGAACTCATGTGGCTGAGGAACCTGACCTGGCCGAGAACTCAGTCAGGATGATGTTGTAGGCAAGAAATCTGACCGCATGTATTGAACCCTCCTGAAGAAAGTCTGGGTGAATAGAAAGGTCAGTACGCAGACAGAAAAGCCCGTAGAAGCATTAAAAAAAAAAAGACAGTGTCTACCCACACTGCTGGAGGAAAAGCTTGCCATATGGGGGCACTTCAAGCTGTTTGCCCACTGTGTCCGGCTTCCCAGCTACCTTCTGATTACAGTCTCACACAACGGATTCATTAACATGAGCCTCTGGCCAACTGGCCTGCTCTGTTTCTCATCAAAAATTAACAAATTCTCCTTTTTGGTTATTTCGATTCTTATGAATTTGGCCAAGGTGTAACTTGTCCTAAGAGATCGGTATGAATTCACACACTGAACACATCAGGCATCTGAACACAGCCAGGCCCCACCCTGTAGCCGCCTCTCCAAGAAGGGTGGTCCAGGCAGCTATGTCCTGGAGGATGTTCCAACCTTACCGGTGCCTCGTCTGATTTCCTTCACTGGCTGGCTTAGCTCGGTTTATTTCAGCTGCCTTCGTAAAACACACTGAGTGGTTTGGGTACAGAGATGGGAAAGGGTATTACGTCCTATTCTTTCCTTATTAACCCGGTAACATATGTGCCTTACAGAAAGGCCGTAAAAATTTGTATAACCTGGGGCGCCTGGGTGGCTCTGTCGATTTAGCATCTGACCCTTGATATCGGCTCAGGTCATGATCTCACGGTTTGTGAGATCAAGCCCCGAGGCAGGCTCTGTGCCGACAGCCTTCTTGAGATTCTCTCTCTCTGCCCCTCCCCTGCTCGTGCTCTCTCTCCTCTGTCTCTCTCAAAATAAATAAACATTGCACAAAATTCGTGTAACCAAAGTCAACTAAAAAATAGGAAAGCAAGATGTCCTTGACAGAGAACCATTGCCCCCCCCCCCCACCCCAGTGATGACCAGTGTGTGCAGGCCTCGTGGTCGATGATGGTGTCAGTGTTATGGGTAGTGATGAGGCCTGACTTCTACCTTTTCATCCTGAGCACTTCATTGGTGCCAAACATGTGGTTTTTCGTCATGGGAAATGTTTATTTCCAGAGTTCAGGTGCCTTCCACCACCGCCAGCTCCTTGTTCATGGCAAGACGCCCATTTCATCCACAGCATGGCGCTAATCCGGGTCCCTTGGCTCTATGGCCCCCGTTGCTATTTTGGGCATGAATTTGGACCCAGACAGAGACAGGTTTTCTGTGAAAGTGATCTTGTCATTATTTTGAGTTCCCAGATGCCCTTATCATATTCATGCAGACCAAACAATAATTGACAAGTTACATCACATTGTCCCCTAGGGACTTGTTACCAATGTAATCCCGGCCACTAAATAGCATTGCAATGGAAAAGATACTCTTTGTCACAAGACAGAGCACCCGCTCTTGGTAAAAAATGTTTTTTCAGTCCATGGAGAAGAGTGATGAGTGTGTGCATGTGTGTGCATGTGTGTGTGTGTTTATTTGGGGGAAGGAGGAGAATCCTAAAAACAAAACTTCCTAATTTAAGTCTAGCACTTTCTCCCCCTCGTCCACCTCTACCCCATTAAAGTCAGCCTGAAAATACTTCCAAGTCATAAATTTGTCATGAGAAGCCAGAGCTGTGGAAAGGTTGTTGCCATCCATACAGTAGTCTCTACAAGTGAAATGATATGTGAAATATTTTCATAAAGAGAAAACGTGGCAAAAACATTCTTCTCCATCCAACTTAAGGGATTCCTCGCTAAATGGGGTCAGATAGAGATTCTGGGACAGATGCTCCAGAGGGCCTTAACATGATCTGCTCAGGAATTCACAGGCTCTAACCGATCCCTGCAGGTCTATGACAGTGACCCACAGAATGTAAAAAAGGGTGCTTTTAGATGAGGGAAATGCTAATTGATGTAAAGATTTGTCCAGATTGTTTTCAAGGTGTTTTTCTTTTTGTCTACCAACAAATTGGATTATTTAAGGAGCCATGTTTTCAAAAAGTTGTTTGTTGACCCCAGAAATTTTATTTAATCATAACCAAAAAAATGGCTACCCCTTGGATAGAGGTTTCTGTCAGACAATGTTCTGAGCACTTTGTGTATATCCCTCCTTGACAGCTTAAAATTTGCCTATGATGTAAAGACTATCACAGCCCACTTTACGTTTGAAAAACCAGGTATGGGGAAGGAAAGATGCCCAGTGGGCCAGTGGCAGACCCAGCATCACAGCCAGGCAGTGTGGTCCTGGGGTTAACTCGCTGCTGCCCTCTGCAGGTGAGCGACCGCCATCACCAGCACTCGTGTCAACACCACCTCCAAGATGGCCAAGGGGAAGATAGCTATACTAAAGAAGTGAGCTCAGAGTTAAAGTCATGAGAAGAGAAAGCAAGTGTCTCCAAAGAATCTGAACTAATAGGACTAAGGTCTCAAGGAATAAAAACGATGCTCCGGGAGATGGACTGACAAAAGGCGTTCAGTAATGAGATTTGTAGCGTTCGTAGACTCGGTTGTGTTATAACTAAGAAACATCAGTACTAATTATAGGGAATGATGGGTCGCTGAGCACAGGTGAGCCCCGTTTCTCTCCGTCCTTGTGAGGCCATGTGCTTTATTCCCATCTGGTCTCTGTTGAAGAAACACTTCCCATACAAGATCCAGAGGTAAATGATAAACAGTTTTGCTGGCGTCGATGTGACCCTGTTGCCGTTTTAAGTTCTTGCCAGTTTCTAACATCACTCTTTAATCATCCTTCAAGATTGTTTTATGAATTCAAAGGAGGTTTTGCACAACGTAGCAAAGGAAGCAGCCAATCTCGTGGTCTCCGGAAATATGATGATCTTGTGCGCGCATGGAGACGAACGACAGAAGTCATACATCCCGGGAGGGGTTTAGGAGATTAACAGTGACTAGTTAATTATGCATACTTAATCAGTCAATGCATGTACACTCACAGAATACTTGGCACTGTGTATGGATTACAGAAAAAAGGGGCGATCTTTCCAACATCACGTTTCCTACTTGGTTGGGGAAGCCACCGCATAGACAGACCAGTTATCATGTGAGAAGCTTTATGAATCCTGCGAATCAAGATGTGTGATATTTAAAGTAAGAGTAGTGACGAAGAACCTGGTAAGCACGCGTGTAGCCCCGTTCTCAGAGTTTAAGAAGCGGTGTTTTCAGCCATCCCGCACTGAAGATGCATCAGTTTTTACTATACATCTGTCCCTGGCACCACAGAGCACAGAATAAATAAGCATTTGCCTGCAAAAAGCTTATTCTTTACATCTGACCACATATAAATGCAAACAGAACAGAAACATGAGGCTGCAGTTTATAAAAGCCAATGGTGAGGCAGGTGCAAATATAAATACAAAGGTACAAGCGGCATAAGTTTCCTGGTCTGTAGGCGTCAGGTGTGAGGGTAGGAGGCTCTGATGCGCCGTGCCAGGTGGGCACGTAGGAAGGTGGAGGGCACAGAAGGGCCCCGCATGCACGCCATACCCCGTGGCTGCTGCAGCACAGCTGGCTGACAGGTGCCCGTCAGGTGCCCATATCTCCACACTGGAAGCAGTCTCATCTGAGGCCCACTCTCCCCTGTCCCCTTCCCTCTCCATCCCCACAGCACTGCCTTCAGCCTTGTGCTGACCACAGTCCCCCGCACCCTGTGGCCCTTCCACAGGCTCGTCCCTCTGCCTTGAAGACTGTCCTCCCAGACCCCACTCCTCCACCCACACACCTCCAGGGATCACAGCGTTGAGAATCATTACTCGCCATTTGCATCTCCCCTAGATCGCAGCTTCCCCCAGGAAGCCTTGCCTGACCTCCCCAGGCGGGTCAGCTCCCCCCAGGCGGGTAGCCCTCCCCTGGGCCCATAGCGCGCGACGGGTTCAGAATAAGCTTTTGAGCACAGCACGGGTCACTTCCCTGGGTGACAGAGCCTTTCCCACAGGCTTGATGCTTACTACGACTTGACAAGCAGTTTCTGGAAGAAGGGGTGAGGAGCTCCGGGCAAAGACAGCACAGCTGCCTCTACCACTTTCAGATGCCCTCAGACCCCCACCCATACAACAGAAAGTGGTCTGGGGAGCAGAGAAGATGAGGAGGAAACCAAACTTTGAGTTGGAACGCAGAGGAAGGGGGAACCGCGCTAAGCCAATGCAAGGCAGCCAATTCCCAGGCCAGGCCCAACCTGGCTTCTGAGGACCCCAAGGCCCTTGGCACCCACAGCACAGGCAGTGTTCGACCTCACCCCCGTCCCCCGCCAGGGCCATTTGTCCTGGTTGGCTGTGGCTTCTGTTCTGATGGATCCGATCTTTAGAACATCACCCCTGATGAGAGGCTGGGGAAGGGGGTGTGGAAGAGAAGCAAGAAAGATTGGGAATTATGAAGCCCTCAGAACCCCAAGTTCCTCTCCATAGGTCCTCAGGAGACGAGGGGTTTCTTTCCTGGAGAGGACAGAACAGAGGCCTTAGGCAGAGGAACACGGGGAGCAGTGTAAGGTCTGGATCGAGGACGGAGTGTTGTGTGTGGCGGGCGGCAAGAACCCTCTCCCCCGTCTTCCTCTTAGACGTGCGGCGGCCGCACTTGCCCCCCAGGGCGGGGGCCCGCGGGTCGTCCCCACGAGACCCTGACAACAGGGACGGGATGGGCCAGGAAATGCTTCTTCCGCTCTTCAGAACTGCCCGTCAGCTCATCAGCCCCTGATCCGGTGAAGTGTGGATGACTGGTCAGGAGTGGATGTGAAAGTCTTCATGCGAGGAGAAGAAAACATGGGGACAGAGCCTCCTGCCAGCATCCTCGGAGAGATGATACATTGCTCTCGTGAGACAACACAGTAATGTTATGTACATTTCAAAGCAAAAAGCTCCTAGAAATTAAGAAGATGACAGAAATGAAAACTGGACAGAAAGGCTTAAAAACGAAGGTGAGGACATTTTCCAGGAAATGCAAGAGAGAAACAGATGGGGGAGGGTGGAGGGAGGGAGAGACAAGATGCAGAAAAGGAGGGAAGATTTTGAGGACCAGCCCAGCCATGTGGACGCTTCTTAGGAATGTGTTGCTGTGAGAAGGAGCCCCTGTGCTCTCCTCCACTCGACACCGGCTCCCGTGCCTATGGCACCGTCTCCCAGCGAGACTCACCTGGCACAGGTGCCCTGGCATTTAGCGATGGAGCCCAGCCCGAGAAGGCAGGGCCATCAGAGGCAGGACAGATCAGCGCGCTGAGGTCCCAGCCAGGTGCGTGTGGCCACATCAGGGAGCTGCAGAGAAGCTGCTGGGCTCCTCTCCGTGAGGATGGAGTCTCCCTCCAACTGCTCGGCACAGAACTTGAGCTCAGCTTCTGGCTCAGCCTTCGTGATGCACAGATGGGCGGCCCTGGGGAAGAGGCCGCTCTGAGCGAGTGGGAGGTGGCAGAGGGCCTCTCTGACAAGGATTAGCCCAGAAGGCTCCCTCCTGCCTCATTCTGTGCCAGCCTGGCCGCAGCTGGCCTGTCAGAGCCCTTGCCCAGAGCATCCCTGCAAAACAGGACTTTGAATAACAAGACAGTTGCAGGTCTGATTCTGAAAATAAGCCCTCAGGTTGGATAAAATCAATACGGAAGTTCTAAGTTGTGCCTTTGGAGTGGAAAGGCATGACACAGTGAGTGGAGGGGCAAACCGCCATCAGCATAAGGGGAAACAGAGCGCCTCGGGGTCGGCCCCCAGAATCGGCAGTGGAGTCCTACGGGGAGAAAAGACTTTCTCTGCTGGACTTTCTCTAGCAGGATGTGAGCTAGCAGTGATCCCCAGCAGGGCAATGCTGGAGAGAGAGGGGGGCTGGACCTCAGCGCCTTCGCCCGTACCCCACTTAGCTATGTGGCTACAGAATCTGAATCGGTTTCACTCCAAAGATGTTTTTCTTCTGTACTCTTCATTACTTCTGCGCTTTCTAATTTATTGTTTTCCATTCCCTCCCTGAGCTGTTGGAGACATAATGCAATCTGGCTTCTCCAGGTTGTTCTTTGGTCAGATTTATTATTGTGAAGTTTGTGCTTTTGTTTTTGTTTTTGTTTTTACTATCAACATACAGTTAAATTGGTCCAAAATAATTCCTCAAAGGACCTCATTAGTGTCTTCAGATCGTAGACCCAGCTCTTGGTCAGAAGGAGCGTTCATCAGGGACCACAGTGCTCAGAGCCCAAGAGCCCTACCCGCTACACGTGTGTGCAGTGTATGTGTGATCAGGTCCTGGCGGCTAGGTGAGGTGCCGTGGTCAGCTAGCAACCCGGTGCTCGTTCTGAGAGCCGTGGGCAGCCCACACAATCAGAGTGCGGTTCATTGAGATGCAGACACTGGGCGGTTAGCGAGGCCACTTCTCAGTCTTTGGTTTAGTTTGAAAACATCTGGAAAGCTTATAAAAGTGTATATTTCTAAGATGCCTCTGGAACTAGATGTATTAGGAATGATTTGGTCAGATCCAGGGAGATAGAAAACCCAAAATAACAAGGGCTTTTACAAAGTAGAACTTGTTCTCTGACTCACATCCCGGGCCCCCGGGCAGATGCCCACAGAGTTGGGGACCTAGGCCCGCCATCTTGCTTTTCAGCCTGGTGGCCTCTGCCTCACAGTCCTTGGTGGACAGAATTTTCAGCTAGCAGGAGAGAACAAAGGGAAGAAGAGGAGACTGACTCCATTCTAGGACACTTCCTGGAAGCTGCATGTACTTGACCAAATTTAGTGCAAGGCCTCCCCCAACTGCAGGGAAGCCATGACGTGCTAGCAGTCCAGGGCCAGCTCTTGGGAGCACAGGAGGGACGTTATTGAGGGCAAAAGAGGGGACAGGGCAATAAGGAGTTCCTCTCTGTGCACAGTGCATGGAGGACAGAGACCAGGAATCTGTCTTCTTAAGTGACTTCCTCAGGACTCACGACGCAGGCGGTCTTTGGACTGCTTAGAGATGCCGTAAGCAGCTCGCTCACCACACCCATCACATGTTCCCGCACACCAGTCTTGTAGTCTGCTGAACAAAATGCTCATAGCACCTTACACAAATCATCGAATTTATCCTGAGAAGCACCCAGGAGGTGGGCTTTATCATCCCCACTGCAAATAATTCCAACAACTTCTCCCAAATACTTGACCACACAGGTGTCAGTGACTAACGTGCAAGTGGAAGAGGTAAAAAACAAGTGGCAAATGTTTCAGGAGAGTGGGGTAGAGATAATACAGAGGGAAGAATGAAGGAAAGCAAGACGTATCCATTGAGGGGTGAGTAGGCATTTCTAGAAGAAGGCTGTTGACGTCGTACATTGTGGCTCATCCATGCCGGGGGGAGTACTTGGGTTCTGTAAGTTCTTACTTTTCCTCATCTCATCTGCCTATAGACAGGTTGGCTGGCTGGTGGGAAGTTGTTGGGGGGCACAGGGAAGGTGGCTTTGCCCTTTATATATAAATACAATGTCTGCACCTTTCTGATGATGCCATGAAGATCACTGTGTCCCAACCTCTTAAGCCACGCTACACAATGCTTTCTTCTTATTTTCCTCGTACAGTACTCGTGCCAGATGTTCTACTCACTATGACTGAATAACAAATTACCCCAAAACTGGATGGTTTAAAATTGGCAACATTTATTTCGCTCATAAATCCGCCATTTGCTTGGAGCTCAACAGGGACAGCCCATCCCAGCTCCACTGAGTGTCCTGGGGCAGCTTGGAGGATCAGGGCCGGACTCATCAGGAGACCGGCAGATGATCAGGAAAGTCAGCTGAGACATCAGCTGGGTCTGTTGGCTTAAACTCCTCCATGTGGTCCCTCCATTGGCTTGGGCTCCTTTGCCGCATGGTGGCTGTGTTCCATAGGCACATTTCCCAAAGAAGAGGACCAGGGAGTACATTACTGCCTCTGGGACTCGACCCCAGGGGTCTCACAGAGGAATTATGCTTCATTCTACTCACGGATGCGATGAGACGGCCTCAGTCAGTTTCAAGGAAATAAACTCCATCTTTGGGTGGAGAGCACCAGGGTTTTGAAGAAGCATTTGGACCCAGGAATATTGCTATGGCCATGTTTGGAAAATCCCACTTATACCACAGGCCAAAAGATTTTGCTGAGTTTTCTCTGTGCAATTGATACTTTGAATATACTAGATATATTAAATACGCATTTTCAACTACACCACACACACTTGGTCCCGACATTCAGATGTGGACCTCCTTGAAGATCATATCCACAGAGGATTGTCTAACGGAGCCCTGTTCTCACTGTGCAAACGAGGAAGGCAATCTTCCTCATCTCAGCTGTCTGCAAGCTTAAATTTAAGGAATGTTCAAAGTTCCTTCTTTTTTTTTTTAATTTTTTTTTCAACGTTTATTTATTTTTGGGACAGAGAGAGACAGAGCATGAACGGGCGAGGGGCAGAGAGAGGGAGACACAGAATCAGAAACAGGCTCCAGGCTCTGAGCCATCAGCCCAGAGCCCGATGCGGGGCTCGAACTCACGGACCACGAGATCGTGACCTGGCTGAAGTCGGATGCTTAACCGACTGCGCCACCCAGGCGCCCCACAAAGTTCCTTCTTAATACGTGAGGCACGCAGCCCTCCATCCCATATGGCCTCTGCGTAAGTGGTGCGACTTCTTATGGCCTCAACCTTTAATGGCAAACCTCCACACTGCCCACTGTTCCTAGTGAGTATCTTCCTAGTAGCTCTTCCCGGCTCCTCTTGGAAGATGTGATTGAATAGAAAAATGTATATTGTTTATGAATCCCTTTAAGTCACAGTAGAAGCAGACGTTTTACATATAGGAAGAGGAAACTGAAAATGTGACTTTCCCCAGTGTTCCCCATGATGCTTGCTCGTGGCAGCCAGAATGTTTGGAACCTGCAGATTCGCGAGTTTATGATGAAACGTTATCTCTTCTTCTCGCTCTGGTTTTTTTATGCTATTGAAATTCGGCAGTCTGTCGGTCTTCCTATTGTTTGGCTCATTGCTGAAGGTCAAAAATCCAAAGAAATATTGTTGATATTGTTTATGAACACCATCTTATTTCAAGACTTTATAATTCAGCAGACTTTTCTCCAGTTCCGGCCAGTAGGGTGGCATGGGGGCCCCTCCCAAGCCCTGCCCAGGCTTGCCACCTGCTACTGTCTCCCATGGGACTGCTGGCCCTGTGCAGATAGGCAGGGCAGGAATTCCAAGTCTGGGAGCACATCCCGAGGAAGCACCAAGAGCGTGAAGGCTTGGCACTGAGTCATTAAGAGATGGCGTGGCAGAACGGAAATAACCTTGAACCTGAAGTCTACAGATGAGGCTTAACGCCCTGGCAGCCCGCAGCCATGGCCAAGGTCTTTCTTTTCCTTTCCCTCCCTCTTCTCCTTCTTTTTCCATGTTTTCCTCTCCTACCTCTTCTTCTTCCTCTCCTTCTCTTCCCTTCCCTGGCTTTATGGAGATGTAGTTCACACACCGTGCAATTCATCCATTTAAATTGTACAAATCAGTAGGTTTTTAGTGTGTTCTCAGAATTGGACAACCACCCCTTCATTCAATTTTTGAACATTTCATCGCCCACACAATATGCTTTCATATTCAGCTGAAGCTCCAGTCCCTCCCACTCCTCTCTCATTTCTTTTTTTTAATTTAATTTTTTAATTTTTTAAATTTACATACAAATTAGCATATAGTGCAACAATGATTTCAGGAGTAGATTCCTTAGTACCCCTTACCCATTTATCCCATCCCCCCTCCCACAACCCCTTCCATAGCCCTCAGTTTGTTCTCCATATTTATGAGTCTCTTCTGTTTTGTCCCCCTCCCTGTTTTTATATTATTTTTGTTTCCCTTCCTTTATGTTCGTCTGTTTTGTCTCTTAAAGTCCTCATATGAGTGAAGTCATATGATTTTTGTCTTTCTCTGACTAATTTCACTTAGCATAATACCCTCCAGTTCCATCCACATAGTTGCAAGTGGCAAGATTTCATTCTTTTTGATCGCTGAGTAATACTCCATTGTGTGTGTGTGTGTGTGTGTGTGTGTGTGTGTGTGTGTCTGTGTATATATATTTTATACTCCATTGTGTGTGTGTGTCTGTATATATATATACCACTTCTTCTTTATCCATTCATCCATTGATGGACATTTGGGCTCTTTCCATACTTTAGCTATTGTTGATAGTGCTGCTATAAACATGGGGATGCATGTGTCCCTTCGAAACAGCACACCTGTATCCCTTGGATAAATGCCTAGTAGTGCAATTGCTGGGTCATAGGGTAGTTCTATTTTTAGTTTTTTTTTTAAGGAACCTCCATAGTATTTTCCAGAGTGGCTGCACCAGCTTGCATTGATTGCCACCAACAATTCAAAAGAGATCCTCTTTCTCTGTATCCTCACCAACATCTGTTGTTGCCTGAGTTGTTAATGTTAGCCATTCTGACAGGTGTAAGGTGGTATCTCATTGTGATTTTGATTTGTATTTCCCTGATGATGAGTGATGTTGAACATGTTTTCATGTGTCAATTGGCCATCTGGATGTCTTCTTGGAGAAGTGTCTATTCATGTCTTTCTCCCATTTCCTCACTGGATTACTTGTTTTTTGGGTGTTGAGTTTGATAAGTTCTTTACAGATTTTGGATACTAACACTTTATCTGCAATGTCATTTGCAAATATCTTCTCCCATTCTGTCGGTTGCCTTTTAGTTTTGCTGATTGTTTCCTTTGCTGTGTAGAAGCTTTTTATTTTGATGAGGTCCCAGTAGTTCATTTTTGGTTTTGTTTCCCTTGCCTCCGGAGACGTCTTGAGTAAGAGGTTGCTGCAGGCAAGATGAAAGACGTTTTTGCCTGCTTTCTCCTTGAGGCTTTTGATGGCTTCCTGTCTTACATTGAGGTATTTCATCCATTTTGAGTTTACTTTTGTTTATGGTGTAAGAAAGTGGTCCAGGTTCATTTTTCTGCATTTTGCTGTCTGGTTTTCCCAGCACCACTTGCTGAAGAGACTGTCTTTATTCCATTAGATATTCTTTCTTGCTGTGTCAAAGATTAGTTGGCCATACGTTTGTGGGTCCATTTCTGGGTTCTCTGTTCTGTTCCATTGATCTGAGTGTCTGTTCTTGTGCCAGTACCATACTGTCTTGATGATTACAGCTTTGTAGTATAGCTTGAAGTCTGGGATTGTGATGCCTCCTGCTTTGGTTTTCTTTTTCAAGATTGCTTTGGCTATTTGGGGTCCTTTCTGGTTCCATACAAATTTTAGGATTATTTGTTCTAGCTCTGTGAAGAATGCTGGTGTTATTTTGATAGGGATTGCATTGAATATGTAGTTGCTTTGGATAGTATTGACATTTTGACAATGTTTGTTCTTCCTATCCAGGAGCATGGAATCTTTCTCCATTTTTTTTGTGTGTGTTTTCTTCAATTTCTTTCATAAGCTTTCTACAGTTTTCATTGTATAGATTTTTCACCTCTTTGGTTAGATTTATTCCTAGGTGTTTTATGTTTTTTTGTGCAAAGGTAAATGGGATCAATTCCTTGATTTCTCTTTCTGTTGCTTCATTGTTGGTGTATAGGAATGCAACTAATTTCTGTGTGTTGATTTTATATCCTGCAACTTTGCTGAATTCATGAATCAATTCTAACAGTTTTTTGGTGGAATCTTTTGAGTTTTCCATATAGAGTATCATGTCATCTGCAAAGAGTTAAAGTTTGACCTCCTCGTGGCCAATTTGGATGCCTTTTATTTCTTTGTGTTGTCTGATTGCAGAGGCTAAGACTTCCAATACTATGTTGAATACCAGTGGTGAGAGTGGACATCCCTGTCTCGTTCCTGACCTTAGGGGAAAAGCTCTCAGTTTTTCCCCATTGAGGATGATATTAGCATTGGGTCGTTCATATATGGCTTTTATGATCTCGAGGTATGTTCCTTCTATCCCTACTTTCTTGAGGGTTTTTATCAAGAAAGGATGCTGTATTTTGTCAAACACTTTCTCTGCATCTATTGAGAGGATCGTATGGTTCTTGTCCTTTCTTTTATTGATGTGATGAATCATGTTAATTGTTTTGGGGATATTGAACCAGCCTTGCATCCCAGGTATAAATCCCACTTGGTTGTGGTGAATAATTTTTTTAATGTATTGTGGGAGGTGGTTGGCTAATATCTTGTTGAGGATTTTTGCATCCATGTTCATCAGGGAAATTGGTCTATAGTTCCCCATTTTAGTGGGTTTTTGTCTGGGTTTGGAATCAAGGTAATGCTGGCTTCATAGAAAGAGTTTGGAAGTTTTCCTTCCATTTCTATTTTTTGGAACACCTTCAAGAGAATAGGTGTTAACTCTTCCTTAAATGTTTGGTAGAATTCCCCTGGAAAGCCATCTGGCCCTGGACTCTTGTTTTTTGGCAGATTTTTGATTACTAACTCGATTTCCTTTCTGGTTATGGGTCTGTTCAAATTTTCTATTTCTTCCTGTTTCAGTTTTGGTAGTGTGTATGTTTCTAGGAATTTGTCCATTTCTTCCAGATTGCCCATTTTATTGGCATATAATTGCTCATAATAGTCTCTTATTATTTTTATTTTTGCTGTGCTGGTTGTGATCTTTCCTCTTTCATTCTTGATTTTATTCATTTGGGTCCTTTTCTTTTTCTTTTTGGTCAAACTGGCTAGTGGTTTATCAATTTTGTTAATTCTTTCAAAGTACCAGCTTCTGGTTTCATTGATCTGTTCTGTTTTGTTTTTTGTTTTTTGTTTTTTGTTTTTTTTGGTTTTGATAGCATTAATTTCTGCTCTAATCTTTATTATTTCCTGTCTTCTGCTGGTTTGGGGTTTTATTTGCTGTTCTTCTTCCAGGTCCTTAAGGTGTAAGGTTAGGTTGTGTATCTGATATCTTTCTTCCTTCTTTAGGAAGGCCTGGATTGCTATATACTTTCCTCTTATGACTGCCTTTGCTGCATCCCAGAGGTTTTGGGTTGTGGTGTTATCATTTTCATTGGCTTCCATATACTTTTTAATTTCCTCTTTAACTGCTTGGTAAGCCCATTCATTCTTTAGTAGGATGTTCTTCAGTCTCTAAGTATTTGTTACCTTTCCAAATTTTTTCTTGTGATTTTGAGTTTTATATTGTTGTGGTCTGAAAATATGCACAGTATGATCTCTATCTTTTTGTACTTACTGAGGGCTGATTTTTGTCCCAGTGTATGGTCTATTCTGGAGAATGTTCCATGTGCACTGGAGAAGAATGTATATTCTGCTGCTTTAGGATGAAATGTTCTGAATATTTCTGTTAAGTCCATCTGGTCCAGTGTGTCATTCAAAGCCATTGTTTCCTTGTTGATTTTTTGATTAGATGATCTGTCCATCGCTGTGAGTGGGGTGTTGAAGTTTCCTACTATTATGGTATTACTATCGATGAGTTTATGTTTATGATTAATTGATTTATATATTTGGGTGCTCTCACATTTGGCACATAAATGTTTACAATTGTTAGGTCTTCTTGGTGGATAGACCGCTTGATTATGATATAATGCCTTTCTGCATCTCCTGATACAGTCTTTATTTTAAAGTCTAGTTTGTCTGATATAAGTATGGCTACTCCGGCTTTCTTTTTTTGACCATTAGCATGATAGATGGTTCTCCATCCCCTTATTTTCAATCTGAAGGTGTCTTTAGGTGTAAAGTGGGTCTCTTGTGAACAGCATGTAGATGGATCTTGCTTTCTTATCCATTCTGTTATGCTATGTCTTTTGATTGGAGCATTCAGTCCATTGATGTTTAGAGTGAGTACTGAAAGATATGAATTTATTGCCATTATGATGCTTGTAGAGTTGGTGGTGTTCTCTGGTCCTTTCTAATCTTTGTTGCTTTTGGTATGTATGTATATATGTATGTATGTATTTATATATATATTTTTTTCCATCTTTTCTCTGCTCAGAGAGTACCCCCTAAAATTTCTTGCACGGCTTGTTTAGTGGTCACAAACTCCTTTAATTTTTGTTTTTCTGGGAAACTTTTGATCTCTCCTTCTATTTTGAGTGACAGCCTTGCTGGATAAAGAATTCTTGGCTGCATATTTTTCTGATTCAGCACACTGAATATATCCTTCCACTCCTTCCTGGTCTGCCAAGTTTCTGTGGATGGGTCTGCTGCAAACCTGATCTGTCTCCCCTTGTAGGTTGGGGAGTTTTTTTCCCTTGCTGCTTTCATGATTTTCTCCTTGCCTGAGTATTTTGTGAACTTGACTATGATACGCCTTGTTGATGGTTGGTTTTTGTTGAGTCTAATGGGGGGTCCTCTGTGCTTCCTGCCTGGATTTTGATGTCTGTGTCTTTCCCCAGGTTAGGAAAGTTTTCCACTATAATTTACTCATATAACCCTTCTGCCCCTATTTCTCTCTCTTCCTTTTCTGGGACCCCTATCATTCTGATGTTGTTCCTTTTTAATGAGTCACTGATGTCTCTAATTCTTAAATCATGCTCTTTTGCCTTAATCTCCCTCTTTTTTTCTGCTTCATTATTCTCTATAAGTTTGTCCTCTATATCGCTGATTCTCTGTTCTGCCTCATCCATCCTTGCCACCGCTGCCCATCCATGATTGCAGCTCAGTTATAGCACTTTTAATGTCATTCTGGCTATTTTTTACTTCTTTTATCTCTGCAGAAAGGAATTCTAATCTATTTTTTGGCTCCAGCTAGTATTCTTATTATCATGATTCTAAATTCTGGCTCAGACATCTTGCTCGCATCTGTATTTGTTAAATCCCTGGCTGTCGTTTCTTCATGCTCTTTCTTTTGGGGTGAATTCCTTCATTTTGTCATTTTGAAGGGGGAAAAGGAATTAATGAGATAGAAAAATTAAAATTAAAAAAATATTAAAATTAAAAATATATTAAAATTAAAAACACACACACACAAATTGAATAAATGATGCTAGATTCTAGGTGTGTTTTGTCTGGGTGTTGAAAGTAGTTTGACAGATTAGAGAAAATAAAGGGGGGGAGAGAAAAATAACAAGTTAAACATTTTTTTTTAAAAAAGGAAATCGTTTGAGGATTTGAAAAATAAATACATTGAAGTAGACTAAAATGAGATGATGGCAGTAAAATAGAATTTGAAAAAATATACACAAAAGTAAAGAATAAAGTAGATAAAAAATTAAAGAAAATTAATAAAAATTAAAAATAAATATGAATCTTTTCCTTTTCTGTATTCCAGAAAAAGAAAAGAAATGAAAGAGAAAAAAGATTTAAAGAAAGAAAAAAAAGGAAATCGTATGAAAATTTGAAAAAGTGAATACACTGTAGTAGACTAAAATAAAATGATGGAAGTAAAATAGAATTTGAAAAATTTTACATAAAAGCAAAAAATATAGTGAAAAATTAAAGAAAAATATTTTTAATAGAAATTGAAAGTAAAAACGATGTTTTTCTCTTTCTGCATTCAAGAAAAAAAAAGAAACGAAAAAGAGAAAAAAGAAAAAGAAAAAAAAGGAAATCGTTTGAAAATTTGAAAAGGTGAATACACTGAAGTAGACTAAAATAAAATGATGGAAGTAAAATAGAATTTGAAAAAATCTACACAAAAGTAAAAAATATAGTAATAAAAATTTAAGAAAAATATTTTTAATAAAAATTGAAAATAAGAGTTTTTTCTCTTTCTGTATTCAAGAAAAAGAAGTGTAGAAGAGAAAAAGACACAAAGAAAGAAAATTGAATAGATGAACCTGCTAACAGATTGAAGTAGGACTGAAATTGCTTCCTTTTCCCGTAGAAGTCAGTCCATGTAGCTCTTTATAGTCCATAAATTAAGCCGGCGGTGAGGTTTGTGTTCTTGAAGAGCGAAGTTGGCCCAGTTGGGCGGCGCTCGGTGTGACGGCTCCGCTCTCCCCTAGATGGCGCTGCCAGCCTCCCGGGGTGGATTGTTTCCATGCTCCTCGGTGCGCATGCGCGGGAGTGGTGAAAAATGGCGTCCCCAGGCCAGCCAGTCTGTTCTCCCGGATCAGCAATCGCGCACCCGTCCTCTGTCTTCAGCTCCCGTCCACTCCCCTCTCCTTCGCTCTCCGTGACCAGGCCCCAGGCAGTACCTCGCTCCCGAGTTTTGTCTCAGATGCGGCTGTTTCCCCAGGCCCCTTACTTCCGAAGGAACTCGGCTTTGACCCGCTCCGCCCCTCTGCGGGAGGGTCTCACCAATGGCCGAAGGAGCAACGGCCAAATGTCGGCTGCACCCAGGAAAGCCCGCTGGACCCTGCTGCTGCCAGTGCCCCGAGACCGCGGTCAGGTGCCAGCCCGCCCCAGAAAAAGGTCGCGAGACAGTGTAGCAGCAGCATTTCAGGGATTATGGAAGATCGCAACACACGTCTGGCACCAGGCTTCACCCTTAACGATCTTGCCCCAGCACCAGCGAATGTGGCCGCCTTCCGGGGTCTGCTGGGACCAGGTGGCCTCACAGCCTCTACCCAATATCCTTCCAGCAGTGGAACCGCTTTTCCCCGTGTGGCCCAAGAACCTCCCAGACCCCACTCTGTTCCTGGGGATTCGCCCTTCCCACCAGAGCACCGCCAGGTATCGAGCTGCGGAGTTGCAGACTGCACTCCCCTTGTTTACAGTCTTAATGGAATTTAAACCCTCTCCTTTCTCCTTTCTCCCTTTTTAGTTTAGTCCCTGCGGCCGTTTCCAATTTTCCACTTTCTCTCCAGCTGCTTTTGGGGAGGGGTGCTTTTCCCGTATTCTGCCCCGCCCCCCCGTCTCCGTCCTCTCTCCGCTCACAAAAGCACCTCCCTTCCTGCACCTTCTCTCTCCCCAAGTTCACCTCTCCGTGCACGTTCCCTGCTGAATTCTGTGGTTCAGGTCGTGCAGATTGTTGTGTTAGTCCTCCAGTCAGTTTTCTAGGTGTGTAGGATGGTTTAGTGTTGGTCTGGCTGTATTTCATGGACACGAGACACTCTCATTTCCTTCTTTAATGGAAGTTTCTGAGCACCTGTTAGACACTGAATATACAACAACAAATAAGTCCCAAGCTCCCTTTTACCTAAGAAACTTTTCATGTGACTTTATTTGGTATCGTATTTGTGATCATGGTGTTAGAGTGTCCCCATGAATCAGACGGGGGATACATCCAAGCATTTCAGAGTGAGCCACCCCATCATCTTTCAGTGACTGGAGTAACCCCACAGCAAAACTCCTGTATCAAATCCCTCCTGAGGAAAGACCTTCTGATATGCCAGAGACACGAAGACACTTAAAATTAATGGTAGGATGTGTTCTGGAATGTTGGCGACTCGGGAAGGATTTATGCCTCTGATGAGTCCTGCCCCCAAGAATTTAACCATGTAATTTAAGATATGGGTAAAAACTGATAACACGAATCTTTAAGTTCTGCATGAGTTTAAAGTATCACTAAACCTGACCAATCAGCAATTGGCAATTAGACTAGGTCCCATTGATTTATCCACGCACCCCTCCATTTATTCATTATTCAGGTAATATTTATGAGCATTCACAAGGGGCAGACACTGTTCTTGACCGGGGGTGTATCTTATATTTTTATATTACCCACCATGCCATGCACCTAGGAATACTCAGAAAACACATATCATTTGACATTGCTAGTTTTTGGTGTCTTTAGCCATGAAATAAATGTTAGGAGCCAGAAAAGCAATTTTTAGTTTGACTTTTCCAAATGCTGTTTTTGTTGGGAGGCTTTTCAGTCCCTTCAACTATCTTAGAAAGATAAATACATAAACTTTGCTGCAGTAACTGCTCTTCAAAATTCAACATGATTGATTCGCTGTGTTGTTTATTGCTCAAATAAGAAAAATCAGAATGGACTGCACGATCATTTTGAGATATGGCAAGTCCAGATAATTTTATTCTAACTTAATCATTTTTTTTTTTTTTTTTACCAATCCATCTCCTGGAGGTGATTTATCACAGAGCCTGCCATGCGTTCTTTAAAATAAATGAATAAAGTTTCAAAAAGACAGAAAAGTTGCAGGAGGGCACTAACCAACCACAAAATAAATAAAAACATACTTTCGTGTGTCCCCCCATCGCACACACACCCCCCTAAGAATTGCAGAATAATCCAGTCCACGAGGGGAAATGATTTGATGGCAATGAGCTTTCATCCAGAGAGCACTGCTGGTGGTCCTCAGTGTGGGAAGGAGGCATCCCTACTGCTTTGACGGGAGAATGTGCTCCGCAAAGAACCACCATTGAGTGGACACGGCAAGCGTTTAGCAGATGAAACTTCCTCGGAGGCTGTTTTTGCTCTGCTCTCTGAATGTCTTTCTACTTTGTTCCTTAAGTCAGTTGGAGATATTTTTTTTCTCCTTTGACCAAACCAGGAGATTCATCTTTAGACAGAAACTAATCAGCTTGGTGTCATTGAACTAATGGCTTCTCCACTTGGGGCTTCAGTTTAAAAAGTGAAGGGTATATTAATTTCGTGGGATTGTGGTAGCAAACTACCACACACCGAGTGATGTAAAACAATAGAAATTCATTTCCTCATGGTTCTAGAGGCCAGAAGTCCAAAATAGTGTGTCCCCAGGGCCATGTTCCCTCAAAACCTGTAGTGAAGAACCTTCCAGCTTCTGGTGGGAGCCATCTGTCCAGCCTGTGCCTCTCCTGTCACGTGGGCTTTTCCCAGTGTGCCTTCTCCCCCCTTTATACAGGAGATTGGGGTTGGATTGGGCCCACCCTAATTGAGATGACCTTATTTTAACTCAGTGACATCTGCAAAGAGCCTGTTTGCAAATAAAGCCATATTTCCGGGGACTGGAGGTTACGGAAGCAGGAAAGATTGGAATCATGGTTGAGAAGAAGGTGACTAACCAAGGCCGAGTAGACATGGCGGGAAGGGTTAGTACCCAGCTGACAAGCATTACACTGGCTTCATGCTTTCTCTGCCAGTTTTCAGTGGCCTAGGTGTTTGTATAAGGGGGTGGATTGAGCATAAACCCAAGCTGGGCGTTTGCTAGGCTGGGGTAGAGAAAGAATGGTGCAAGGAAAGCCATTCCATGGATGGTTTGAGCAGAGGATGGACGACCATCAAGGGAGTCATTGAAGAAAGGACCCCCCCCCCTTGCGAGGGGGAGTTGAGGAGACCACCCTGAAATCAAGCAAATCTTACACCATCACATTCCAATGCAAAATATAGGTTGATTTCATAGAAACAGGGTTGAGGGTTGGGGTTCCTAAACCCACCCCCATATAATACAAGAATCAAGGTGTTTGTTTTATTGCTGAGTTCTATAAGGTAAATTTGTCCTCCTATCTGATATATTATTGGACCTTTAGTTAAAGTTGCATATGAATAGTGATTGCATGATCAACTTAATTATTTACCATTTACCAATTAAAAAAACTGCCATTTATTGAATATCTACTCAGTCAGCTCTGTACTACCTATTTTCATATTCAGTGGAACATTAAGTCCAACCCTGGAAAGCAAGCATTTTTATTCTCATTTTATACATGAGGAAACAAACTTGGGTTAAGTTTCCCTATTACCCCACACCCTACCGCTAGTTAGCGGCAGAATTCAGAATTAAATTTGCAGCCTCTTAGAGCTCTTCCCACCACATCCCAGCTTCCTGCACTGTGTGAGGTGCTTGCACCATGGTATTTTCCTAAAGACGGACTGAAGCAGCTCTAAGGCATCGTGGGGGCATTTAACTTACAGAGATGCACCAGCTGGGAAAAATAAAGACAGTTCCGTCCTTAGACTGTGTTACAGTTTATAAATAGTGATTGTTTCTCTTGATTTTCCCGGCCCTTCTTTAGGGGAAAGGGTCACTCTTATCCCGCTTCCTCATTAAGGCTGGTCTGAGAGTTGTACCCAGCCTCCTGCTCCTGCTGGAACTTGGCTTTTCCCGCTAGCCTCTGCTGTCTTCAGGCTGTAGAAGCTTGTCTGATGTGTTGGCCATGAGGGGAAGAGGGTATACGTGAGCCCTGGAGAAGGAGTGAAGGTGACAAAAGAGGGATGCACATGTGGTCATGGTATTGAAATCTTCTAGGACACTCTGTCTACCTGGAGATACCACTTCCGGATAGCATTTATAGGAATTTACACTTGTTAGGTGAAAGAGACGCTAATCTCCTGCTGTTCTCGATTATCCCAGACAGTGGAATTCATTACCCAACAAAGAGAATTTCAGTATTCAGTAAGACTCTGGAATTTTAACATTTCTTTTTTCCTACGCTGTGCTCCATGCTTGGAAAATTCTAGATAAACCCAGGCCAAATGAATTTGTTAGGTTTGCCGTTAACCTTGCAAAAACATCTTTTACTTAGAGCCACCACCATAACCCATCTATCCCTACTCATTTGTTTGTCACCTCAGATGCATGAATTGAGTGCTTATGCCGTGCTAGTATTAAAGACTTTTTCGTCAATTCAATATCAAGATTGCAGTATCGTGGGAAGGAAATTCTCTAATTTTAATTCATTTCTATAATATTTGTTATAGTCAATGAGATATAACCTATTCAATTTTTTGAATTTTGTTTAGATTTCTATTTTAAAGTAATTTTAAACAAAGAAAAATTGCGAAAACAGTACAAATCATTCTCTTATATCCCTATCCCTACTTCTCCTATACTCCTGCAATACTGTTAGTGTATTTTATAACCACGGTGTAATTATCAAGGGCAGGAAATTAACATTGGCACAGTATTATTAATCCAACTTATTTGAATTTTACCAATTTTTCTACCAGTGTCTCCTTTCTGTCTTAGGATCCCACGTTCCTTTAGACATTATTTATTTTTAATCCCCTCCAGTCTGTAACATTTCCTCACTTTCCTTGTTTTCATGATCTTGACACTTCCGAAGGTTATTGGTCAGCTGCTTTATAAAGTGAGGCTCAATTTGGGCTTGTCTTATGTTTTCTCACGATTGAAGTGAGGTTATGCATTTTTAGTGAAAATACCATATAGATGATGCTTTTCTCCTTCCCAGCACATTGTACCAAAGTGTTCATGATGATGTTGATGTGTCTTATTTCCAGTGACATTGACCTCAATCTCTTAGTTAGGTTGCTGTCTACCAGTTTCTCCACTGCAAAGTTGCTGTCTTCTCCTTTATGACTGATAAATATCTTGAGGGGAGATACTTTGAGGTTATGCAAATCCTGTTTCTCTTCAAACTTGGGTTCACTAACGTAAGCACCCATCAGTAGATCTTGTCTGCAACATTCATTAATGTAAGCCTAAGGGTGATACTCTTTCCTTTCTTTTTCACAGTTATTAATTGGAATTCTCTTACAAGAAAGCTGGTTTCTGTATTTGATTACTTATTTATATTAATATGGACTCATGGATATTGATTTTATTCCATTGATGAATATGATACTAGTATTAATTATTTTGTCACTCATATTTTTCCAGCTTTGGCCATGAGAAACTCCTTTAGGTTGGCTTCTGCATTCTTTGAACAAGGATTCCTTTCTTTCTGTCTTTCTTGAGTATTTCCTCATTTTCTGGCCCCATAAGATGTTCCAGACTCATCCTGTATTTCCCTGTTCCAGCCTGGATACAACTACTTCTCCGAGGAGGAGCCTTATTTATTTTATTGGATGATGGTGTTTAGAGACCAAGATACGGGCACTGAGTGTGCTCATTGTTTCTGGGGGTCATCGGTTCTAAGCCTCTCCACGAACAAAGCAAGGACATATATGTATGCACACTAACCCCTGGACACACATATATCTACATTTTGCATCTATGTATGTATTAGAAACCATGAGTTTGCACCAATACCTCTGATTCCAGGCCAACACCACACAGTTCATTTTAGCCTTCCCCTTTTCCTTGTAGCTTGTTTTTCCAACAGTAAGAAAACTGGTTTTCATTCTCTCCAATGTATGTATATATTTGCAGAGTAGTTTAATTCCAGCACACACATTAAGTAGTTTCAGAATTGCTAACCCATAGTTCAGAGGGATCTTTTTGTCTTTAGCTTTATGCTATCCAGTCGAGATACTGTTTTCTGATATTGCTTATGTTGGTTCTTTCCTTCCCCACCCTTCCATGTAGTTTTGTGATTTATCTGAAGTAGGGTTTTACTTTGTTGTGGTGTTGCTATTCTTTTTTGGGTTCCCCCACGTCCTGATTGCTTTTTATTGTTAGTTTTGTTTTTGGAGTGTGCAAAAAGTATGTGAAACCCCACTATGGGCTAAGACTGGACGTTATACCAATAAACATACCCCAGAGAAGTGCTTCTCCTTCCTCATGCAGACACCTCATGCCCAATCCCTCCTTCTTCCCACCCACCCCCTATACATAACCAACCTCTGGTTTCTGGTTTCTGCTTCCTGTGTTTTTGTTTTTGTTTTGTTTTTTTTTTCACAAATGAGGATGTATGTATGTGTATTTTCTTAGATCCCTTTCTTATATGATGGGTCACATACTATAGATGGTCTGTTGGACTTCACATACTCCATGATGAAAATCACAACAATCAGTTTATAGAGGTCTTCGTTCTTTCTTGCAGCTGTACCATAGTACCATTGTATGGATGAACCATAGTTTCTTCAGCCACGTATTGTTTCCAATGTCTTGTCATTACAGAGCTGCAATGAACATAACCTTCTGCATATCTATTTTTGTATTGTTAGAGGTATATCTTCCCGGAAGTGATGTAGTTCAAAGGATAAGTGTGTATTTTATTAGGTGTTGCCAAATTTCGCTCTAAAAGGACTGCACTATTTCTCAGTGCAAAGTATGAGGACACCTTTTTCCTCACAGCCTCACCAATACAGTGTGCCACACTTTTCTTTCTTTTTTGGGAGGGCGTCGGGGAGCAGTTTCATAGGTGAAAAATGGCGATTCAGTGATTCTATTAATATAATTTGGCATGCGTTTGGTGCTTTTTAATATATCTGAGGACCTTTTATATCCTTTTTATGATTTGTCTGCTCATGTCTTTTTCTCCTGTTTCTACTTTTTTTTGTCTTTTGTCACCTCGATATTTTAGAGTTTTTTAAATACATTATGGATATTCGCTCTTTGTCCATGGTACATGTTATGAATAATTTGTCCCAGTTTGTCAGTTGCCTTTTGTTCATGATGTCTTTGTGAGGCAAAAAAAACTTAAAAATGTTTATGTAGTCAAATTTATCACTCTTTTATTGCTTCTGGATTTTGAATCCTCCTTAGAAAGCCTTTCCCTATGTAAGGTTAAAGAGGAAGTCACCCATGTTATGAAAATAGTTTGAAACATTAAAGACATACACATGGTAGGGTTTGTTAAGATTCCTTTGCAACTGGGAATGTTAAGACCCCTCCCTTATTCTTCTAAATAAATGCCTGGCCATCAGCCTTCCCGGCTGAGTCCTATTATCAATTGTCATCCACTACTTAGCAACTAATCACCCCATCTTCAAGCTTCCCTGGTCTCTTTAGACCCAGGGACCCCATCTAAAACTACGCGGGGGTATTGAAGACTATCTCGCCTTTGCCAGTGCTTTTTACTCTTAAGTGAATTCTGTTTTGTCCTGGTAGTATTATTAAGTATTAGCAACTTTAGAAGTTTCTGCTGACTCAAGCCCAGAGTCGGCACCTACTCACTTTGCCTCCCTTCCCTTTCTGCCTCATCTCCTTTGTTCTCCTAAAATTCACCTTCCTCCTTTTTCAGAGACCATTCAGCCACAGCCTCTCAGTGGACGAGTGAGCACCTTCACAGCTATGCTTTCTGCATGACGCACATCATAGCCAAGTGATAGGGCGTAAACCCGACAGAGTCAGGCCCATCCAGCAGAACACAGATATAACGTCATCTGAAAAACATATGAAAATGAGTCTTTTCCACATGTTGTAGATAATAGTAGCTACAAAATATACTGAAGTATTTAAGACCTATACAAGTGTTAGGTTTTCTTCATGTTCATTATGACAGTTATTTAAGCACCTTAGCAGGATTTTGTTAGCATAGTATTTTGCATATCAGTAAATAAAGAACCTCAGTGATGTCTGAAAGGAAGACAGTCTTTCAACCTTCCCCTCTCCCTTTCCTTCCTTCTCTCTCTCCCTCCCTCCCTCCCTCCCCGTGTAAACCAAAGGGTGAAGTCTGTCCTGAGGCCACTGGTTTTGGAAGGTCAGAATGACCTAGCAGTATGCTTAGGAGAGAAGCCATCTGCCAGGAAAACCCAAGGTAGAGACAGAAGCCACAGGGCTTGCCACTGCATAGTCATGCATTTCCATTTGTAACATTGACTGGTGTTGGACGTTTTAATAACTGACCTACAGACCTCTGCTGGTTGTCTCTTGATAAATATTTACTATTTGGGTTAAGCAGTGACGGGCCAGTCTCAGCTTCATTCTGAAGAAGTCTAATGGAAGGCTGAGACATACTATGTAATAACACGAGCGTCTGAAATGCATACAGTGGCTGAAGGGAAGAAATGAGAGGAGGAGGATAAACATAGACCATTCTTGTCTCCCACCATGTTGATTGATTGATTGGTTGTTTCTTCATTTATTTTCTTTCAGGGACCCTCAAAGTCTGGACCCACCGGAAGTGAGCAATGCGAAGCTTCAGTATGCAGGGTGGGGCCCCAAAGGCCAGCAGCTGGTAAGCCAATCGAGCTCAGTGACCAGGTTTGAATTTGATGAAGTTTACACATTGTAGGCGGGATCCGCTCACTACGTTCAGGGTCTGTGTTTGCATGAGTTGAACTTTGGAAAGGTACACCAGAATATTCGCCTGTGTAAAATGGACATTTCTTTTTTTGATTAGAGAATTATGTAACATGGTTCCCAGATCTGAGACCCTTGAAGTGGTCCCCACTTAGCTAGCTGCATGTAGACTCCAGACGTACCGTGAGGTCAAGGAGATAAACCTTGTCGAAAAGACCAATGGGAATTAGCAGAGTCACGGAGCCGTTGCGGTTTCTTTCGTTTTGCTCTTGGAAGCCTGGCTCTGTTCTTCGGAGGGTTTTGGGAGAAGGTGGATTTGCTGGCCATCGTGGAGCCGTCCTCCCTGCGAGCGGCGTCGGCATGCGGCCAGCGCTGCCTCATGGCTTCACATCATGTCCTTCTGCGTCTTGATGCTGATTACATACAGCAGCATTTTAAAAACACTTTTCCTAAAATAACACAGAAAATGATTATTTTAAAAAGCTTGAGGTGAGATCGTATTGGACAGTCTGTCTGTTGTCTTAGGAATTGAAATAATCTTATTTTTCCCAATGGTATGGTTATACTGGTTGCATATTAATTCCATTTCCTTGAAATGACTTAAGGAAATAGGAAGATACAGGCCACAGAACTGTCCTAGCTATGACTAAAGGGTCCCCGGTGCCCGACACACAGCGATCAGGATTCGAAAAGCATGTTTAGCCAGTGGGAGTCAGCTTGTGACTTGGGGGGAAGGGGGGGGCCAGGAGGCGGGTGAACACCCCCCGCCAACTCAGTTACAAGGAGACGAAACTCACCTTTCCTGAGAGACGCTAACTCTTCCACAAGGAGAAGCCGCGACGTCATAGAAGGTTGTGGAAGCCCGAGACTCGCGTGACTGAGTCTCCAACAGCTGACTTTAAGTCCCTCTGATGTCATGATGGAAGGTGTGTCTGGGAGCAAAGTGCACCCATATCCGTCAGATCACTCCGTACAAGTGACATGTTGCCTCCACAGAGGCTCTCCCAAGTCTCCACGGTCCTCGGGCAGCCCGCTGCCCACAGCCTTGCACGCCGGCCTCATTCCCCCACGTGGGGAAGAGCTCATGGGTGGGCAGCCTTCCTGAGGGGCCACTGCCCAGCCTCCGTACAGGCGTCAGGGTGAGGACATTGTGACTCACACACTGGTCAGCGTCTCTTCCCAGCAGGCCCGCGGCCTCTTCCTTTGTGTCCCGGTGATTATCACTAAGCTTAGGGACTCACGCTTCCCCATCAGCACCCAGGAGAGGCCAGACCCTGGAACCAAGGTCACACAACCTGGTCCTGCCTTCTGGAAAGGGCTTTTGGTTTACGGTAAATTTAACCCACAGTTCCTAAAGAAGGACGGGTGTGAGCACGTGCGTGCAAGCAAACACACACACACTTTAGAATTCAGTCTGGAATTTGCAGGCAGATGGAGCTGCAGAATGTTCCCTCTCTAGGCCACTTACGTATTAGGCCAGCCCCTTCCATATCTAAAGCTGCTCGTGTCCTGCTTTCTAGGGGTTGGGGGTGGGCTGAAGGGTCACAGTCATCCTGCTCAACCTCTTAAAGAACTGGCAACAAAGCTAAGTAGGCACCAGGTTCTCTGAGAAAGCGTCCCTGACTCTACTCCCCACTGCTGGCTCCGTCTCTGGACTCCCGTGTCTCCGTGCAGACTCCCCTCACTTGGATTTCTTGGTGTGAACTTGGGGTCTCTCCTCTGTTCCTCCAGCTTCATCTGGGCATCCAGCTCCGTCATCTTGTATTCTGAGTGCCTAGCGCTAGTGCTCAGGATATATTTGTTGAGGTCAAAAATGGATGCATGGAGGTGCCTGGGTGGCTCAGTCGGTTAAGCGTCCGACTTCGGCTCAGGTCATGATCTTGCAGTTCGTGGGTTCGAGCCCCGCGTCAGGCTCTGTGCTGACAGCTCAGAGCCTGGAGCCTGCTTTGGATTCTGTGTCTCCCTCTCTCTCTGCCCCTCCCCTGCTCGTACTCTGTCTCTCTGTCTCTCTCTCAAAAATAAATAAACATTAAAAAAATGTTTTTAAATGGATGCATGAATGGGTTTATTACATAATATATCCTTGTGACCCTCAGTCACTTAAACACAAAGTGACTGGATGCAGACAAGCAGCCACGATCTGTGTGGATGTTCAGGACATTACTTAACAGTAGGGAAGTTCAACTTCCTTTCTGCTCCAAGGAAATGAATGTTCAGGTAAGTAATAATTGCTAGTATTTGGGCTTAGTACCAAAAGTACTAATGTGCTCAGGGAATTTTTCAGTTATTAACATTTTTGAACTTCCGGTTTTTATTATACAGTTCTTGTACCGAGTGTGGTTGGTAGGCAATATAACTCACCCCGGAGAGCGTCGTGTACAGGATGCAGGAGTCAGCACGCTGTTCCTCTTAAGGGGCCAGGTAGCAGGTGTTTTAGGCTTTGCAAGCCCACACAGGAACATCTGGGTCTCAACTCTCCACTGTGCTGTTGTAGAGAGAAAGCGGTTGTAGTCAACACAGAAAGAGATGGACAGTATTTTGTTCTGATAAAACTTTATCTGGGGCGCCTGGGTGGCTCAGTCTGTTAAGCGTCCGACTTCGGCTCAGGTCACGATCTCGCGGTCCGCGAGTTCGAGCCCCTTGTCGGGCTCTGGGCTGATGGCTCAGAGTCTGGAGCCTACTTCTGATTCTGTGTTTCCCTCTCTCTCTGCCCCTCCCCCGTTCATGCTGTGTCTCTCTCTGTCTCAAAAATAAATAAATGTTAAAAAAAAAAAAATTAAAAAAAAAAAAACTTTATTTACACACACAGATATTCTGGCCCGAAGGCTGTGGTTGCTGACCCGTGTTTCGAGGGGATCGTATGCTCTCTTGGCTGTCCTCAACTGAGGAAAGCCCGGCCCGGGGACCAGCACCCTGGTGACAGGTACTCCCGGGGCTCGCTTTCTCGGCAAAGAAAGTCTGCAACCCGTGAGCAGGCTTTGCAAAGACACTAACAAACCCCTCATTGCCAGTTTACTTGAAAAAGCAAATAATACTCCCCGAAGGAAATCTACTCTAATTATAAAGAGCCAGACTAAAATGAGTGATGCTCTTTCGGGAACAGAGAACACAACTGGAGTTCAAGTTCACCGGAGGGCTTTCTGAGCATCCTCACCTCCTGGTGAGGAGTGATTTCAGCAGCCCCTTTGGCTCGGGGACCCCGTAAATCCCAGGGAGACGGCACTCCACCGTGGGAGCAGGCTAACGGCATTCTCTCATATCTCCACACGGCCTCCAGTTACTGACTCTTGCCTCCTAGGGTAACTTTTGTCGGACCTTCCGTTCACATCTTAGGTAATAAGTACTGCCTGATGGGCCTGTTGTTAGAGGAGCCTGCTGAGCCTAAAAATAGGAAAATGAATTTGGCTAGATTAAATGAGATTAAGGGAGAAAATATATGTAAAGGGTTGAGGAAGTGTCTTCCCCTCCATCTTAATGTGGTCAGTGGACATAGCCATTCACATTAAAAACACGTGATTTCTAAAGTTTTCCCCGTACTTTATCCCCTGCAGATAAACTTTGGCCTACATGGAGTGCTTCTCTGAGTTTCTCTTCTTTGATCTTTGGGGAAGCCCTCCCCCTTACGTGTGTGTCTGTTCATGTGAAGTCCTGTCTCTGCTAACCTTCAATATGACTGTTTGTCCGTCTGAACGTAGCCTTGCATCTTCTAATACATAATCTCTGCAAGGACATCGTCTTAATGTTTGTTTATTTATCTATCTTGAGAGAGAGAGAAAGAGAGCACGCAAGCAGGGGAGGGCCAAAGAGAGAAGGAGAGAGAATCCCAAGCAGGCTCTGCACTGTCAGCGCAGGGCCTGACGTGGGGTTCGAACTCACAAGCCGTGAGGTCACGACCTGAGTTGAAATCAAGAGTCAGAAGCGGGGGCCTCCTGTGCGCCTCTGGCACGCTCCTGGAGCTCAGGCCCCCTCGGCCTGTCTTGGCGGGTTAGCGCGCACGCCAAGGGTACTTTGGAGAATTGTTGCATGTTTCCCTTTGGAGCCAAGTGCCGTGGAAAGTTCTACAAATGTGATTGCACGGCATTAGACAACAGTAAGGATTGGAGGCTGGCATCTTTGCCGGCCTACTCGGATGATCAGAGGCGGAAAATGGTCTCCTGTTCGGTTGGCCTGCTACCACGAGGGTGACAAACGGACAGCTTTGAAAGGGGAGTCTCATAAGCCCCTTGGGAGCTCTTCAACACCGAGGTGGCTTCAGCACCTGACAAATGACGAGCAGATGGGGTAGCCGGCCGGGGAACCTGTCAGAACTGCCACCGGAGCGGTCCCGGCATGCAGGTGACAGTCCAGCAGAAGAACACGGAGGGATGCTCACAGGCTGCGCTCTCCCGTGTCGAACCGGAGCCGACTCCGTTGTAGTCTCCCGAGGCACGCAAGGCTGCCGTGTGGATGACAGTGAGAGACCGCTCCGTGTCTTCCTGGAAACGAGGGAATAAAATTAACTATGTTTACCCAGATGGGGGGACTTCCGCTACACTGTGTGAAAAATTGCCTTGATTACCTGGCTTGATAGACCCGAGGATACTTCTCCGGGGAAAGTCATGGACAGAATGACTCCCCAAGGAGAGTCGAGGAATCTGCTTCAGTGGCTTCTTTGTAAATGGCTCAGATAGCAGCTCTCCTGACGAGGTCGCAGGGCAGACTGGACTCTGCAACATTCTCCCGGCCCCGAGAGCTCTCGGGTTGACGGGGGTGACCGGCGGTTGCTGTGCTTGGTCAGCCAGCGACCAGTGAGGGACCTGAAGGCCAGTCCTTTGTGCACACACAGTTTTGACCATCATCCGCTCACGCATTTGTTCACGGTTTAGTAAATTCCCACTGAACACTTCCTGTGCTCTAGACGCTGGAGTTTCACTAAATGCCGGAGATGCAGAAGCGAGGCACAGCTGTCTCCACCTCGTGGACAAGGCACCCGTCACCACGGTTACTAGCCATCGGCACCCGCACCTGTTCGGTGCTGCCCTGCCCGCCCCGCTGCATCTCCGTCCCCTCGGCACAAGCTCAGTGTCCTGTCCATGGCAGGACGCGTGACTGCCCCGCGTCCCTGCGTGGGTGCTGGCCGAGTTTCCAGCCAGGACTCTTGGGCCCCCAGTCTTGGTGCAGTGATGCCGGCTGCAGCAAAGCCCTCCTGACGGTGAGGACATGCCGTCATTCCCTGGCCGCTTGATGTTCTTCCTGCAGAGCAGTTCTGCTCCCAGCCACAGTCTCAGCCGAGACTGAAGCCTGGGCCTCCTTGGGGGGACTAACCAGGCCCCCGTTTTCATTGTGGATTCTCAAGCCCCACCTTCCATCAGACTTTCCTTCCAGGGTCCCAGCCGCCCTCCCCCGTGCAACCTTTTCCACCCATGTCCTCTGAGCTGCCTGCTGTGAGCACCTTTGCAGGAGCCCTGGACCATCCTCCCCCTTAGTGGTTAGAGGCACGTGTCCTTAGGTCTGTGACGTAACAACTGCCACAGTCAAATGACTGAGTCTGTTCTAAAGAAGCCAAGCGCTACAAATCAGCTTCTTCTGAGTCCTCTGGGCCCACTGTTTTTTTTTTTTAGTGCACCATTTTACCAAGGGTTCTTTCTAATATGTCAACAGCAAAAGAGAGTGAGGGTCTCACTTCCCGGGGTCACTAGCATCGCCTCGTGCTCCCTGTGGACTCATAGCAAACAAGCCATGCCTCTGGGAGTCAGTGGACGATCCGGAAGAATTAGAGCTGAAGGGTTTTTGTGCTCACCCTCGGCCACTGCAGAGCACTCAGGTTTCTCCTGTAAAGGAAAAGAACCTTTAAAAATAGCCCATTAGATGGGGCGCCTGGGTGGCGCAGTCAGTAAAACGTCCGACTTCCTCACAGGTCATGATCTCGCGGTCTGTGAGTTCAAGCCCTGCATCGGGCTCTGTGCTGACAGCTCGGAGCCTGGAGCCTGCGTTGGGTTCTGTGTCTCCCTGTCTCTCTGCCCCTCCCATGCTCATGCTCTGTCTGTCTCTGTCTCTCAATAATAAATAAATGTTTAAAAGTTTTTTTTAAAAATAGCTATTAGCGTTGTAAAAATTCACGCCACCAAAATGTCAGTAGTTCAACATGAGATACCAGATGGAGAGATTGTTCTTGAAACACCAAAATGCTCTGTTAAAGGGAATAAAGAGCAGACAGGTAATAGACCTGAGGATTCACTCCGTGCAGGTGTGGGCATCTGCAGACACACTGGCATCCACGCAGGGACCCTGCTCTCCGTGAGGTAGCCAAGTGCAGACGGAAGGGACAAGTGGGTGGCAGTCACCGCAAGGCCCCGCCCTCACCCAGGGATGGGCAGGTGAAGCCAGGACACCTGCTACCATGCAAGACGGCAGGAACCCAGGGACAACCCAACCCTGAACGACAAGCCCTCATCTGAAAACCTCATTGTAACATTACAACTGCCTGTTCCGTCTCAGAATCTAAAGGTCTTCATTTAGAGCCTTAGAAGGAGAAGAACCTTTAGTTTGTTCTCTTTTTTTAATGTGTATTTATTTATTTTGAGAGAGAGAGAGATAGCAAGTGAGCATGAGTGGGGGAGGTGCGGAGAGAGAGGGAGACACAGAATCTGAAGCAGGTTCCAGGCTGAGCTGTCAGCAAAGAACCTGACGCGGGGCTCGAACCCACAAACTGTGAGATAGTGACCTGAGCCAAAATCACGAGTAGGACCCTCCACCAACGGAGCCACCCAGTTTGTTCTATTTTTCTTAAGTTTATTTATTTTTAAGAGAGAGAGAGAACAAGCAGGGGAAGGGTAGAGAGAGGGGGAGACACAGAATCCGAAGCAGGCTCCAGGCTCCGAGTCAGCACAGAGCCCAGTGTAGGGCTCGAACCCACGAACCGTGAGACCATGACCTGAGCTGAAGTCAGATGTTCAACTGACTGAGTCACCCAGGCCCTCCTATTTTTTAAGGCTGTTAAAAACAAAACCTGTAGAGTCAGGAGGCCACTTTCAGGTCTGGGTTCTGGCACTTGCCAAAGGTGTGATCTTAAGGCACTTAATCTCTCCAAGCCTCAGTTTCCTCATCTGTAAACTGGAGATAATAATGTGTATCTTGTAGAGGTCACTGTACGGATTCGGTTAATTTATTAGAAGTACATGGTGTAGAACCTCATATAATGAAAATACTCAGTAAATGATGGATTGTTGTGCTGCTGCTATTAGGATTATTACTTGGCTTAACCAAAATGTAGAGAATAAGAAAAAAACAGGAATGTCATCAAATGAGTGTGGTATGTGTCCAAAGGTGAGCGAGGCTACAGGTAACACAGGGAGATAACACGGGTGTGTGGGTGGGCGCCCAGAGGGCTCAGTCTCTTCTTTGGCTCTTCTCCAGCTTGCAGGTGGTGAAGGATGCTGTTCAGAAAGCTTCCCATCAGTCCCTGTCCCTCTAAGCCTGTAGCTCCTGGCAGGTTGGCAACTGTCTGTCTCCTTAGAAAAGGCCATTAAAGGTGACGGCAATTCCCCTGCTCCGATGTCACCCCAGAAATGATCCCTCAAACGGAGGGAATATGTTCCTATAAGAAACCCGGATGTTGGATCCCCAGAACTTAGTCATCTTGTAACGGGAAATTTGTACCCTGAGACCAGCATCTGTCGTCTCCCCTCCCCCCGCCCCCCAGTGCCTGGTGACCACCGTTCTATTCCTGGTTTCTGTGAGTTCAGACTTTGTAGATTCCACAGTGAGTGAGATCATACAGTATTTGTCTTTCTCTGCCTGACTTATGTCAGGTAATTATGTGACAGGAGGGAGGCAGTAATCTTCCAATAGAGAAGTACATGACATCACCTTAAACTTAACACAATGTGACGTGTCCGTGATAACTCAGTAATGATGGGGGAAGGCCTGAGGACCTCCTGTTTCCCTGTCCCAGGTACCCTGCCGTGACCCCAGGACCTCGAGCTGGATGGTGACTCTCTCTCCTGACCCTGATCAGGCAGCCACCTGAGCAGAAACGGGTGAGCTGTCTGCCCAAGGGCGTGTTGCTTACCCACTTCTGAGTCACTAAGGGGGCAAAGCAGAGTTTTATCAACGTTGACAAGTCCAATGAGGGGAGAAAGATGGATCTTTCCAGCAAGAGGAAATTATTTAATGAAATGTCGTAGACATGGAGAGGACCAGACTGAAGTGACATCCCATTAATAACTTATAAAAGCCTCTAATCAGTTTGGGTTAATTTGGTATTCATTGTAAAAACATTCATCATGGGCACTGAAGCCCATGACAGTAGCCAAGAAATTAATATCACCGGGATGGAAATTGCCTTATGTATCCTCAAGTAATGGATGGAGCCAGTTCAGTGAGTGATTTACTAGCTCGCCAAGGGTACCCTTCAAGTTTAACGCAATGCACTCTCACTTGGTGGCCCTGTGGGACTCCCTCACTTAATGTGCACTCTAGTAAATAAGCCACGTTTTTGTCACTTACCCCGAGTGGATGGGGCAACATGGCGGAACTGCCTGACAGTCACAGGTAAAGAATGAGGCGAATTTCTTAAAAAACATTTTTTTAAAAAGGGGGCACCTGACTGGCTCAATCTGTTAAGCGTCCATCTTTGGCTCAGGTCATGATGTCACGGTTTGTGAGTTCAAGCCCCACATCAGGCTCTGCGCTGACAGTGTGGGAGCCTGCTTGGGATTCTCTCTCCCTGTCTCTCTGCCCCTCCCCTGCTAGCTCTCTCTGTCTCTCCCTCTCAAAATAAATAAATAAACACAATTTTTTTTTTTTAATTTAAGGAATGAGGGGAATTAGGAGGTGGTGGTTGGTGCTTTTTACTTCCACCAACAGGCTCTCGGAAAACACGGGGATTTCCAAACACAAAAGCAGCTTATAACTGTGGGCTTTTAAAGGAAGTGAGGGCAACAATGTAAATAGTAAACTGTGGAGTTTTTCAATTTTTTGTCCTGCTGTATGAACACAGGGTAGGGACTTAAGAGCAAATTCATTCTTGACACAATACAAAAATATGTAGTAAGAGTCACAAAACATGTCCCCACGTTAGCAAAGAAGTCCCTTCTAAAGAGAAGCCAGAAGCAATAGTCACAAATGCATTCAAAACACTGTTATCTGTAATGTTTTTTAAGTTTATTTATTTTGAGAGAGACACAGAGACAGCAGGCGGGGGAGAGGGAAAGAGAGGATCCCAAGCAGGCTCCACACTGTCAACACAGAACCTGACTCAGGGCTTGAACCGCAAACGGTGCAATCATGACCTGAGCCGAAATCAAAAGTCAGATGCTTGACTGAGGCAGCCATGCACCCCTGTAATAATAATTGTTAAAGGCTATACATATCCTAAGTGTTCACAGGAGAGTGATCTGCTAAAGCATGGCACATTGGCGGGATGAACTCGTCTGCCTGCAACCACAAGCGTTAAAAAGTGGCAGATGGGTTGCATATGAACATGGGAACTGTATCATCTACTAATTAGCATTAGGACTAAACATAAGATATTTGGTATATGTTTTGCATATGAGGAAAGATGCTGATTTTGGTCTGGCCGAACTATGCACATTTCACCCACTTCTAAAGGTTTCCTGGACACAACATTATATATGCATTAGAAATGGGGGAAAAAAGAAAGCCCATCGTCAAATCTGAGGTTCACAAATTCCGCTCAGTAGACATGTGCTCCGACAATCCCACGGGGTAGAGCACAGTGCTCTCTGCTGGGACGGACGTGAGGAAGTCAGTCCTGGGTGGGGGGACAGTGCCTTTAACTGTGTTAGTTTCAAAGTGCTATGCAAATGTGTCCTTTCTCCTGGCTCCACTGCAAACCCTTGAGAGGTTATTTTCCAGATCCCACGTGTCAGCCCAAGCAATTAAGAAAAAGACGGATTTTGGGTTGAAAGGCAGACCTGACCTGGTTGTACATGATGGTCTGTGAGCATAAACTGTGTTTTCTTCCTGATCAGAGCTTCCCCGATGCAGTTGTGCTGGAAACAGTGTGTTGCTCTTACAAAAAATCTAATTTAAAAGGGTGCCCACATCAACCTTGGGAATATTAGGTTAGAAAATTTCAGGGTAATCTATCAAATAGAGTTTAAAAGCAGGACTGGAACACTGCATTAAGAAAGAGTGCCTTTAATGATTGGTTCCTTAGATAATGTAACAAGGCAGTTATAAATTAAAATAACCTTTTTTGACCTTCGATGGGGGTGCCAGGGTGGCAGCCGGGTTCACATTTGCAGCCCCAGGCAGACATCCCCCATTGGGTGGAGAGAGCAGGCTCTGGCCATTTGGAGATAATTCCAGTAGCTTAAGAGGTGATCTGTACCATTTGTGCTGCTAAAACTTCTCCTTAGTGTCCGTAATGGGCTTTTTTAGACCTTCTCGTGGACTTCTCCCGTGTGAGTGGAAGGAGCACCTCTTTCTCATGATTCCTAAAATATTTCGCAATTGGAAAATATCAAAGGAATGGCCCCATGTCTTTGGCCGTTGAGAATAACCGTGACTTCTCCTTCTTCTAAAAGGCTGTAACATCATCAGTGCCACAGATAATAACAGTTCCTCACGGGCCACTTTGTTTTATTATCCAGTCATTTCGATTTTGAATAACTTTATCTCCCAGATCAAATGTAAGCTGATCAAGGACAAAGAATGTTTTTCATTGCATTTCACTCTTGCATAGCCCATAGCTCCCTAGCTAGCAGAATACAGGTTTTCAACAAATACTCGTTAAATGGATGATATCCAAAAGGGAAAGTAAAATTAAATGTCAGATTTATGGGCATGGATCCCAAGTTCATGGAAATTGGAAAAACCTGGTGTCATAACCTCAACATTTTAAGATGTAACAACTTGTCTGATGCTTAATCAGCTCAGCAGTTCAGATGATAAGCAATACCATGGCAAGAATTCTAGATTTTAGAGTCAGACTTCTTTTCCCCTGTTTGTTATGCTATGAATCATCTCCAAACTGAGATGTGGGTTCTCACTATTAAAATGTGTCAAGAACAGGCTGAACTGAACTTTCTGACCAAAGGGGTAGAACCCGCTGGCTTTCCTCGGGAATTTCAGAGGATTAAGTACTCTCTGTGCTTACCCCACCAAGGCACCAAAAGTGATTTCGTTCTGTTTAATATCAGAGCAAACCATCAGACTTGTTCCTCACTTCTCCGCCAGTCGTATCTGGATTGGTGAATGACGTGGAGATACTTAGGGACCAGCACAGGTTAAGACTTAGCTCACTTAGTTCTTGCTTCCGAGAACTTTGGAGACATCTTAGCAACATCAAGGTCAGTTATTTGCAAATAACTCCTTCTGCCCTTTCTTCAAAACAGACTTCACGGGACTCCTCCTTGATGACATTTTGTTAGACTTCATGGATTATTACAAATCAATTACAAACACTGGAAAGTCACAGTACCTCGCTTCTTTAAGAAACCTTTCCTGACACCAGTGTCTTTCCATTCTTTGAGCTGGTTGTGTTCAGTCCACGAGGCATTTATGTTAGTTGTGTAACTCCTGGGGATCCTGGGTCGACTCATGATAGTTCACCTTTAAATTTGCCTTACAAAACAAAAGCAGTGATTTCAGTGTAAACTTAAATCACGTTCTAAAAAGAACAGTGCTACAAGTGAGCATAGATAAGCAACGAGTCAGTTAAAAAAAAAAAAAACAGATCCCGATTTATTTATTTTGGATGTGTTTATTTTTATGTGTAGCATGGCTTAACCATAGCTCAACTACTTACACTTATAAAGAGCACATAGCAAATTAGCGAATTGATTTTTCTAGCTGTTGTTCAAGTTGGAAACCTACTCATTTATCTGAATGCTTTTAGTTTTTACTGTAATGGCTTCGATGGCTATTAACAGCTGGAACTATGTTTTCATTTCCTTGGTTGGGCCTGATTTTATGAGTGTAAATTACACATGGGGATGAGCCGGGACCAGCCCAGAACTTCGGTAGGACGTTGCCACCTAGGCTTTGTGCCTGGAGCACAGGTCTGCACTGGGTCTGTTCCCGTAGGCACCACACCGGCATTAACTCCACACTCCACGGCTGCCCCTGGGCTCTGCTACTTTGTCACCTGCCTTCACCTGGGTTTCTGCCAAACCTCTGTGTCGTATGGTGATACATGTTACTCAGCAGGTGGCATCCCCGTCCCTTCTGTTGCCCAAATCAGAACCCTGCGCTCTTGACCACCCCCCCCAGCCTTCCTCTGCCCTGTCTTGACCCATCCACAGTCCTGTGGCCCCCTCCTCCTTCCTCTGCCCTGTCTTGACCCATCCACAGTCCTGTGACCCCCCCCTTCTTCCTCTGCCCTGTCTTGATCCATCCACAGTCCTGTGACCCCCCTCCTTCCTCTGCCCTGTCTTGACCCATCCACAGCCCTGTGACCCCGCCCCTTCCTTTGCCCTGTCTTGACCCATCCATAGTCCTGTGACCCCCCTCCTTCCTTTGCCCTGTCTTGATCCATCCACAGTCCTGTGACCCCCCCCTTCCTCTGCCCTGTCTTGACCCATCCACAGTCCTGTGACCCCCCCCCTCCTTCCTCTGCCCTGTCTTGACCCATCCACAGTCCTGTGACCCCCCCCCTCCTTCCTCTGCCCTGTCTTGACCCATCCACAGTCCTGTGACCCCCCTCCTTCCTTTGCCCTGTCTTGACCCATCCACACTCCTGTGACCCCCCCTCCTTCCTCTGCCCTGTCTTGACCCATCCACAGTCCTGTGACCGCCCCCCCCGCCTTCCTCTGCCCTGTCTTGACCCATCCACAGTCCTGTGACCGCCCCCCCCCGCCGCCTTCCTCTGCCCTGTCTTGACCCATCCACAGTCCTGTGCGTTCTGCTGTCCTGCTTTTTTGACAGCTGTCATGATAGCTTCTCCATCTCTGCCATCGCCTCACCCCTGGATTCTACAACGCTGTCTCCCTCCAAATCTACCCCTGCTCCAGAATGTTCTCCATTTCTGCAGCTGAGTGACCGTGTTTCCCTTCCACTGGTGTGCTACCTTTAGGGAGAAAGCCCAAACCCCTTGGCCCTTCCTGGGTGCGTTCTCTGCCGTCTCCCCCGTCAGCCTCCATGCCGCCGGCTGAACACAGCCACCGTGAACTCCAGTTTCCTGCAATTTGACTGCTTTCCTGGGAACATGCTCTTCATAGACCCCTTGGCCAACCTCCTTTGCCTGGTTAAAGCCACGTTGCCTTTCAGATCCCAGCTCACACCTGTGTTTTCCCAAACCCTCACCCTGCAGCCAAGCCCGTGCTAGAGACCCTCTGCTTATGTCCTGCCTGTGCCGTCTTCATTGTCATCAAGTCTTACCCCGTGCAGTTAGGTCCTGGTCACTTATTTCTTCCCCAGAAGACCATAAGCTCCTTCGAACCTCCTCCCTGTCGCTGGTGTGTCCTCAGCCCTGTGGAGTAGACTTGACCATGAGTGAGCATCGCGTAACCATTCAGAGGCTGGATGAGGGACTCATCAGTTCACACATGTTATTTACCAAGGTGCACATCACTTAGCTTTCCCAGCACAAGCATCCTCCCCAGGCCCATTGGTCATGTTTCTGTCTGTGTTTTCACCCTGTTGTAGAAGTTAGCTGGGCCTGCCAGCTTGTGGCGCACCTCCCTTAACTCTGAACCTTTTCGACCTCCCAAGTTACTCATGACATCACGTTCGAGCTCAGACTCTGCCAAATCCTGGCAAATGTCCAGATTTTCAAAGAACTTACAATTGCATATACATGTATTTATGCAGTTAAACTTATTTTCTCCATAGCCTATACAAGCTCCTATGTTTTTTTTTAATTTTTAATTAAAATTTTTTAATTTAAAATTTTAAAATATGATTCTTTAATGGAACTTGAATGACTGAACTGGCCCCTGAAGTCACGACTTGCTATTTCCTGTAAATCTCATCACCCCAGGACAAGGTTCATGGTCGTTTAGTGAATTCTGTCTTTCCAATTTCCTGTGTTTTGCTTTATAAGGTTGGCTGACTCCAAAAATATCCCTCCAAGAAAGTACAGAATACCAAAAAAACAAATTATTGAGTCACGGAAATTTACACTATCTGTTCTAGACTGACAAAGCACCACAGAGCCTCTCCATGGCACATCTCGTTAGTTCACACATGCAGTGTCGGCCATGTCCCCGTATCCCCATTGAATCATATCTGGGCTGGACATCAGTGACAGGACAGAGCCAGCCTGTCACGCAGCTGTGTCATAAAGACATGTGCCAGCCTATTTGTAATTTCCCAATGACATGGCAGTCTGTAACTCCTTTCTTCCGATAACCCTGAAACTTTATTGGCCAAGGGTTCAACAGCCTGGTAGACGTTTAGGGAAGCGAAAGGGTTATAGTACAGAGGATTGTTGACACTAACAGTTCTCAGCCCTGCTGCACTGACTTTATAAGACTTGGCCCCGTGCCCACAGATGCTGGTGCGTTTACGCCGGGTTGGGACTCGGGCACTGGGATCCACAAAAGCTCCAGGTGCTTCTCGTGTGCAGCCAGACGTGAACCTCATGGGTTCAGATGCTGGCACTCAGGAGGACACCAGATGGCCTCTTCCATAAACTTTGAGACCTCATGGTCACATTTCAACTTTGTGGCAAAACAGAGAATCTGTGAGAGTCTGTTTTTAACTACCACGCCTGTAACAAAGGCATGTGTCACATTAACGTTGCCAGCCATTTCCAGTGAAACTGTCCCTTCCACGAGGCAGCTGGACCCCATTGGGTCGACAGCACTTACAGGGGGTTACTAACTGCTTTGCCATTCGCTGTGGTCCTGGCCACTCGAGTCAGTGCCAAGTTAACATCCAGACGTCTCCGAACTGTTCTGTTTTCTTTTCCTTCTAACTCTGGGTGAGGAGTCATTGCCCACGTGGACAGGTGTTTTACACATATTAATCATTTTTGTCTGATCTTGCCTAATCAGACCTTTAAGCACTGAAGTATACTGAAATGACAGCCTGAAGTAACAGAAGCACTGGGTTTTAAATGGAAGGTTGTCACCCTGTGGCTGTGTCCACTGGGACATAGGAACTAAGAATAAAGCCACCGTTTCTTCAGGGCTTCCAATGCACACAAGTCACCAGGCCAGGCATTTTGCATATATGGTCTCTTGCCCAGCCTGTCTCCATTCAGCAGTGAGAAAACGGAAGTTCAGATAATGTGCATCATTTGCCCAAGGTCACGTGTGAGTGATGGTGTCAGAACTGACCCCCGAGTTCTGTAGCCCCTGCTCCTTTTTTGCGCCAAACTCTACGTCCGGGCTCAGTGTCCTCAGTTGAAAAGCCAAGATGACTTAGGTCAAGAGCAAATGAGTTCATGTCTGTGAAAAGTCTTTGAAAAATCCTTTAAATGCCCTGCAGATACAAAGTAGTATTGTTACTGTGAATGAGGACATTTGTATTCAGGACACCCATAAGAACCTTCCTTACAATATGTAGAAGCCAACCGTCTCCTGACACAGCCTCTCCTGTAATGAATCCAATGCCCTTATCCCCCCCCCCCCCACGACCATCCTAAAAGGAAACGAAACATTGGCTCAACTGTGATATTTCCATCCAAAATCTCTGCAGGTTCCACAAATGAGCCTTCAGAACCCCAGAGCAGACGCTAAACCCCAATTAGAAGAAAATATTCCTCCCAAGAGAGACCAGATCCTTAGTCCAACATGACATAACTCACATTTGAGTGGTGCACACAGCTCTTTTAGAAGAGCATAGAGGAAAACTGTGTGTGTCCCCTTCCCCAGGGGGTGACAACATTTTTTATTAGTTTTCTACATTTAACTATTTTTTTGTTTTAAATGCACTTTTATGTGTTCATGAAATAGTTTATTAAGAATACACATGAGAGGCACCTGGGTGGCTCAGTCAGTTAAGCATACAACTCTTGATCTTGGCTCAGGTTATGATCTCACAGTTCATGAGTTTGAGCCTCACTTTGGGCTCTGTGCTGACAGCATGGAGCCTGCTTGGGATCTCTATCTCCCCTTTCTCTGCCTGCCTCTCTCTCTCTCTCTCTCTCTCTCTCTCTCTCTCTCTCTCTGTCAAAAATAAAATAAATAAACATTTAAAGAAAAAGAATACAGGGACGACTGGGTGGCTCAGTCGGTTAAGCATCTGACTTTGGCTCAGGTCATGATCCCGCAGTTCATGGGTTCAAGCCCTGTGTAGGGCTCTGTGCTGACAGCTCAGAGCCTGGAACCTGTTTCAGATTCTGTGTCTCCCTCTCTCTCTGCCCCTTCCCTGCTTGTGCTCTGTCTCTGTCTCTCTCTCTCTCTCTCTCAAAAATAAACATTAATTTTTTTTTTAAATACACATGAAATACAAAGAATAGTAAAGTGAACACTCGTACCTTCCATTCAACATGAAACAAGACACTGAGTCCCCCTTTGGTGTCCCCCACTCCTGCCAAATGAACCAGGACTGAATTTTCTTTATGTTGCCCTGCTGCTTTTCAAACAGCATTTCGCTGCATATTTATGAATCTCTAGCATATTGCTTATGTTTTAACTCAACATAACTGTTACCATATGCTGTTTATATTCCTGTTGCTTGAGTTTTGCGCCCAATACTGTTTGTGTTATCTGTGGATATTGATACATGGGCTCTCACTGAGTCTTTTTCATTCTACGTATATATCCCACCGCCTTTATCCAGTTTCCCGTCTGTGGATAGGCAGCTGATTTCTAGTAAGTGTTTAAATTCATTTTCAGCATGTCTGTGTACAGTTACACACACTTGTCAAAGTTTCTGTGGGTTTCTATTTGCATATATTTGATGTCTAGCAAGGCTAATGTCTCTCCTATGTGCATTTACTATTCATGTTAACCTCTTTCGTAAGACACCTATGTGCGCCTTTCCCCTGTTTTTCTGTTGGGCTCTTTGCCCTTTCTTATTGTCGTGTACAGTTCCTGTACTTATTTTGAATTCTAAGTGTCCATTTTATTATTGCCAGTATTTTCCCTCATTTTATAGCTTGTCTTTCACCCTCGCTTTGATATTCTTTGGCAGGAAAAGATAGTAATTTCAACAAAATCAAATTTATTCACTTACGGCTTGCCTTTCTTATGTCTTTTAAAAGAAATTCTTCCCCATCCTTGAGGACCTGCAGATATTCTCCTACATTCTCTCCTGACACGTTCGTAATTTTGTCTCCACAACTACACCTTTAATCCACTTGAAGTTGATTTTGGGGTCGTGTGTGAAACATAGGTACGAATCATTTTTCCATAGGAATAACCAGTTTCCCCAGAACCATTTACTGAAAAACTCTTCCCTTCCTTACTGATCTTCAGGGATGCCTCTGCCATTTATCAGCTGTGTGTGTGTGTGTGTGTGTGTGTGTGTGTGTGTGTGTGTGTGTGTGTTTTCAGACCCTCTGTTGTGTTCCATCCGGCCTTCTATCAGTGTAGCTTTATAATAGGTACGATGATGCATCTATTGTACAACAGTTGTTAGTATGTCCGTTGTACTAGACAGGCATTGGTGTACCGAGTCCCCCGACCACGTTCTTGAGAAGTGTCTTGGCTATTTTTGGCACTTTGTGTGCAAGTGTGTGTGTGTCTGTACACGGAGCTTAAAATAAGTTTGTCCTGTTCTTTCAAAAACACTTTTGGAAGATTAGTTGGACAGCTGAGGGGGAATTTATGAACTCCAGCTACTGAATTTTCCAATACGTGTTATGATTGCCACTGTTTTTACTTTTTCAAAAAAAAATGTCTTTCACTAAAGTTTTAAGATTTTCTCCATAAATTACTTCTAAACATTTGGCTTCGATTTATCCCTATGTTTTGGATATTTTTTTGGAACTATCTTATGTCTCATTTTCTCAAATGTAAGTTTTCTTTTTTTTTCATGTTCATATTATTTTTGAAAGAGAGAGTGCACACGAGGGGCAGAGAGAGAGTGGGGGGACAGAAGATGTGAAGCGGGCTCTGCACCAACAGCAGAGAGCCCAACGTGGGGCTTGAAACTCACAAACTGTGAGATCATGACCTGAGCTGAAGTCAGCCGCTCAGCCGACTGAGCCCCCCCAGGCGCCCCTCACATGTAACTTTTCTAATTTATATTTGCCGGTGAATAGAATCGCAATTCACTTCTTACGTTGATTTTGTGTGTATGGTTTCTTTATCTGTGGCTCATCTATCATTTATCTATGGTTGCTTTCAGACTGTGGATGTGGACAATTGTATCGTCTCCACATGACCACCAATTTACTTGTTCCTCTGTCTTTTTTTTTTTGTTTTAAATATTCATTTATTTATTTTGGGAGAGAGAGAAGAGGCAAGGGGAGGCGGGGAGGGAGAAGGAGAGAGAAAATCCCAGACAGGCTCCATGCGGTCAGCCCAGAGCCTGACTTGGGGCTTGATCTCACCACAGACCATGAGATAATGACCTGAGCTGAAATCAAGAGCCAGATAGATGCTCAACCGACTGAACCACCCAGGTGCCCCTACTTGTTCCTTCCACCTGCCCTCTGCTTCTGTTTCCTGTCGTGAGTACTGTGCTCTCTGGGACACCAGTGCTAGGTGGAGTAGAACAGTAATCATGGGGACTCAATCTGCATCTTACGTCTAGTGCTCTCAGGTTTTCCCTGTTTTTCGTGAAGTTGACGCAGGCTTATTTGGTGGGTGCCCTGAGTCAGTTTAAAGAAGGTCCTTTCTATTTGTAGATTGCTCTGAAGTTTTGTTTGTTCTTTTGTTGTTGTTTTTGCCCTTGATATTGTGGTTTGTGTTTTATTTTTCTTGACTGGAATGGATTTTGAAATCAGTGTGTTTTCTGCATATATTGAGATGATCATGTGGTTTTGTCCCTTTGTCCATCAGTGGGTATGTTGTATTGATCCATAGAAAAGCAATCTGACATTACTAGGATAAGCCCAATTGGTGATGATGGATTTTCTTGTAGACATATATATTTTGCTGCATTTTTAAAACTACTATTTTTTAGGGGCACCTGGGTGGCTCAGTCGGTTAAGAGTCCGACTTCGGCTCAGGTCATGATCTCGCAGTTTGTGAGTTCGAGCCCCGCGTCAGGCTCTGTGCTGACTGCTCAGACAGAGCCTTTGGATTCTGTGTCTCCCTGTCTCTCTGCCCCTCCCCCACGTGTGCTCTGTCTGTCAATAATAAATAAACATTAAAAAAAACTACTATTTTTTAGAATTTTTGCATCTGTATTTATCAATACAGTTGACATCCTAATATGATAAATTACATTATTGAATTTGACGTAAATCACTTTGTTAAATAGGGGCACACACAAAACTAGGTATAAACTCATATAACTTAAAAGCCAAATATAATTTATTAATTGACACCAATAAATCCACACAACCAACCAATCACAAGCAATAATATTGGTGTTGGGGGCTGGTGTTGAAACCATGTGGCAGCTGACTATAACCTGACTATAGCCCTGACTCTCCCCGGGCAAGGCCTTCTATTTCTCATGCCTGTGTTATCATCTGAGGACTCAATTTCTCGTGATTTTTCTTTATTTGACCTACTGAGAAATTGTCTTTGGAACAACACAGCCTGAAATTATTGTCACATTGCCTGGCGGGAATGTATCATTTATTTACGTAACCAAATTCACTTGGATTCGTTCCTCGCTGGCCCACAACAGCCAAGTGGTTCCACGTGGCGGCAGTGTTCTCATAGACATACACTCAGGGTCTAAATTCAATGATAGGACATAGATGGGCATCCAGGTGATCTAGAATGTCTCATATTAATTTTATTAAGATTTGCACCAAAACAACACATGAAACTTAAAAGTTCTTGAAAAGAGCATGTGTCCTCTGACTCCTCGGTTCATCCCACTCAGTTTGAGAAACACCCATCTAGAGTTTTCCTCCCAGGAGGGACCATCAGTGAGATTTGTTGAGGTGCCATTAGGAACATTAGCCTTCCGTTAGGAACAGCACAGATGCTAAGTCTGTAAATAGAACCACAGTGAACTGAAAGAAATGTTTTGGAAAAGTTGCTCCTGTCCTGGGGGAATCCACCCACGACACGGCTTGTAGACGTCACAGTTCCCCCTCTGACTCTCAGTGACTGTTTTCGTCATGGTGGGAAAGAAGGACAATGGTGTCTGTGGTGTCACGGTGACCTCACAACTCAGTCAAGCTCCGTGTGCCTGTATGGAGCTGTGGCAGTCCGTGGGCAGCAGGGAAGTGCCCCCCACCCCAAGCCAAGCCTGGTCCTCCCCCACCACAGGGGGACTGGAGCACAGCCTGACCCTCCTCCTGGGCTGCCCTGCTCACCCCCTACAGACAGTCCTGTGGGGATTGCCCCGAGGGGCTGACATCATCCTGGCTGTGTTCTCATACATGAAAAGGGAAAGAGTCCCGGACAGAAAACTCCTGGTTTCACCAGCTCTGATCTCTTCTCCTTCATGGTAAGGGCCATACGCCAGATTTGTTGAGCAGCATTGAGCACCTTCTGTATACCAGGCAAGCCACTGCCTGGGGGCCGCCTGCTGCCACAACCGTTTCCAGGGGCTCTACCCCCCTGCGTTGTCTACACTAAGCAGATTGGCAAAGCCAGTAAGACCCAGAATACTTTCCAGGTCTTTGTTTCAAAATCTAATGAACTGTGAGGCAGAAATGATTGCTTCCTTAGGATCCCCTGTGACAAGCACCTTGAAAGTGTTGGGTGCAAGTCTGACACTTTCCTAAGACTGTTTCTGCCCCCGCTACCCAGACAGAGCCCCCTGATGGGATGGCGCATTCAGTGGATGGTCTGGCACGTGACTGTGGGGGCTGCGCGAGGGTGTCAGGGAAGACAGCACATAGCAAGCAAATTAGTCCATTTTCATATGTCTTCAGACTTTGCCTTACAGTCGGGAGGCGGGGGGCGGTCTTTGACAGCGTTAGTACCTGCTAATCTCCCTTTTTAACAAAGAGAGTGCAAGCCTCAGGTCCAGAACGTTAAGTAATCCTGGACAGAACTTGTAGTAATTTTTGCTTTTTTGCTGTTTATTTTATGCCCGTCACGTCTTCACTACTAACCATATTGGCGTTCCGTGGAACCAGTGATACAGAATTTCCCTTAAAAATGAAACTTGTTTGGGCGCTTGGGGTGGCTCAGCCAGTTGAGTGTCCAACTCTTGATTTCAGCTCAGGTCATGATCTCGCGGTTTGTGAGTTCAAGCCCCACATTGGGCTCCACGCTGACAGCTCAGAGCGTGCTTGGGATTCTCTCTCCCTCTCTCTCTGCCCCTCACCCGCTTGCTCTCTACCTCTCTCTCAAAAATAAATAAATAAACATTTTTTTAAAAAGTGAAGCTTGTTTACGGAAAGAGGGAATCGATTGGAAAAAATAAATTATAGAACCAGTGATACCCCCAAATGGCAAAAACTCATCAAGGTGCTTGGTGGTTATCCAGCTTCTGGGAAGCATCCCCGCAGCGGAAAGACCCAGGGTCACCAGCCTGAGCCGGACCAAAACCCAGCCCCGCTGCTTACGGAGCTGAATGATGTCTGTGACCTCTCTGAGCCTTGGTTTCTGCATCTGTAAACAGGGTAGAAAGACCTTGAAAGAGTGCTGTAAAGGTCACTAAAATAATTCATGGGCAACCCCAGTCGATGTAGTAAATGTTTGTTCCCTTCCTTGACCACTGATGTGGAAGGAAAAATCCAATAGAATCTTGAATCTGGGCCAAAGATATAATAAGTTTTGCTCAAACGGTGAGAAAATTACAAAATGAAAAAAACATAGACTTTGGAGCCAGACGACCCCATTAGCTTTTTTTGACCTTGAACCTTCTGAGTCAATATCCTCATCCATAAGATGAGGGTGATTAAGATACCTATTTTGCATAATCATTGGGAGAATCTGAGGAAATGCATGTAATTAAATCACACTGCGGTGACCCCCTCAGTACACAGTAGGCACTCAGTAAACATGGCTACGTGTTCGAGTCCGTGCGTGTTCAGGAGTCACCATGGCATCCCCCCGTTGTGTGTGAGCACCCCTTCCTTTTAGGTCTCCTCCTCGTGTGTGTAAAACTCCACCTGCTGTTTAGGAGGAAACCATCTCATAAATGTTTGGGGTCAAGAGGCACCAAGATGTATAGGGGTCATTCTCCAGGGCTTTGAGGACTTGGGTTTCCCTGTCATCACTTATGATTTCAGGGGTAGCAGGCGAGTCTCACGTCATTAATTAAAGGTTCAGGGTGTTGGAAGCACATGTGCTCACTGTCCTTTTCTCCTCGCCATACTTTTATTTGGGGACTGTTGTTTACACTCTTTCTTTTCTTTCTTTTTTTTTTTAACGTTTATTTATTATTGAGAGACAGAGAGACAGCACGGGCAGGGGTGGGACAGAGAGAGAGGGAGACACAGACTCGGAAGCAGGCTCCAGGATCTGAGCTATCAGCACAGAGCCCGACGCAGGGCTCGAACTCCTGAACCATGAGATCATGACCTGAGCCGAAGTCAGACGCTTAACCGACTGAACCACCCAGGCGCCCCAGCCACTCTGTATTTTTCTACTGACAAGTACATTCTACCCCTCAGGAGGGCTTTAAGGATTGAAGGGGGGGTCACTTGGCTCCTTGCAAAGGAGGTTTTAGAAGGTAATAGCCTCCAGGGCTTTTTTAATGCATATTTATTTTGGGGGGAGAGACAGAGAGTGAAAGAAAGAACAAGTGGGGTGGGGCAGACAGAGACTCTGAAGCAGGTTCCACACTATCAGGGCAAAGCCCGATGTGGGTTTCAAACCCGCGAACTGCAAAATCATGACCCAAGCCAAAGTCGGATGCTCAACCGACTGAGCCACCCAGGCGCCCTAGCCTCCAGGTTTAAGGTGCGTCATGGTGAAGCCATTATATCGCCAGAAGCGCTGCGCTGGCTCTCAGGAAGGTGGCGGGAGGGCTGGCATGTCGTGAAGGAGGACCTCCGCTGACGTGGTTCTGTGAAGCCTCCCCCAAGCCCCATCTGCAGAACACCGAGCGATATCATGCAGCTGGGATGTCTCCTGATATGATAAGGAGTTTGAAATTGTGCTTTCTTAATTAACATTTTCATTTTGCTAAAATTTTGGAGTGCACTGATTTTTCAGAAGTGCTAATTACCAAGCTCACAGCAGAAGGTCGACTGCATATTAAAATATTTCATCACACGCTCCCTGCTGAGCTCAAAGATGTCCTCATTCAGCCGAGCCAGCCTCCCGGGCTGTGGGAGACATGTGCGACTGACTTGGGGGGCCCCTTCTGAACCAGGCCCAGCACTGGGGTCCAGTAGGCAAGGTTCCCACCACGTCTGCCCTCAAGAGAAGTCTGTCCATAGGTGTGAGAACCCGATGTGTGGCATCAGATAACGAGAGCCTCTCCTGGCCACCCCTCCTCCCCAGCTCCAGGCATAGAGCTCCCTGTCACTTGTCACAGTCATGTGGCTCTTATGAATCTAGAAGGCCCTGGAAGGTTCTGACTTATGAGCAAAAACGAGACTCTCCTGAAACACTCTGTCCGGTGACACTGGAATAGTTATATGTGTACGTCCGTGTGATGGCTTGTGTGCAGATGTGTGTATACACATAAGACAGGGAAATCTGAGGCACCTGGGTGGCTCCATCAGCCATAAAAAGCTACAATTTTAAGTAGCTTTAGAACCCACCCTTTTTGCTTATTACAATGCAATTAGCCTTTTGTGCAATTAAATGCCTGTACACATAATTTTAATAGTTATATAATATTTCATTGAATGGATTTATAGAAACTTAAGTAACCAATCTCTTGTTGGGCATCTAGAGTCTTTATAATATTCCGTATTAGAATTGATGGCATAGAATACCTTTGGGCCTGAACTGTTCCTGATGTGGAATCACTGAGTCAGAAAATATGAACCCTTTACCGAGGGCTTCCACACAGAATTACAAATTGTCTTATGTGTGGTGCTCACTCCTTCTTACTGTATATTCATCGGCAACATCAGGTCTTATCATTTAAAAAAAAATATTGGTGATTCTATGATTTCAAAAAAATCTTTGCTAATATAATCCAATCGCATAGCTATTTAAGTCTGCGTATATTTAATTATATCCATGGTTGATTGAATTTGCATGTATTTCATAGTAAACTGATTGTTTTCCATAAATGAATACTCATGCTATCTTTTCTTGTGAATTACCTGGTCTTGGTCCATTTATCTTTCATTGCCTATTACTGTGTAAATACTAGAAGACGAGATATCTGGGGTGGAGGGTGCAGGCAGCAGGACAGTGTTTGTGTGAGTCCTTCCTCCCCCCCCCCCCCACCTCCTGTCCCCACCCCGGTCTTGTGAGAAGTGCCAGGCTGAGCCAGACTCTCTCTCACTCCCCTGCCCGCCCTCTGGGGAGGTGCTAATGAGCAGTATGCAGCTCTGGAGGAGGAAATAGAAGCTTCAAAGACCTTGAATAATCCACAGACTAGATAATGAGCCCCTTGATGCTGAAGAGAAGATTGGCTGTTTTTCACATCACCTTGGAGAAGAGTAAGTTCCGAGCAGGGTCGTCCAGAAACATCAGAGGGAATGTGTCTGGATGGGATGAGCTGGCGTGTCCAGGAAGGGTGCCTGTGGCTTCGACATACCCTCACATCCAGCACACTATAGTTCACACCCCTGGTATGGCTCAGGTGTTCCAACCAGAGAACTCTGGGTAAGGTTTCCCTGGAAGCTGATTCTCCTTGCTGGCCTCCAGGGGTCATTTGTATTTGGACTGCATACAGAAAGGCCCAGAAAGGGGAAAGGGGCACCTGGGTGGCTCCGTCTGCCCTTGGTCATGTCGTGATCTCATGGTTTGTGGGTTCCAGCCCCGCGTCGGGCTCTGTGCTGGCAGCTCAGAGCCAGGAGCCTGCTTCGGATTCTGGGTCTCCCTCTCTCTCTGCCCCTCCCCCACCGTGCGTGCGCTCACTCTCTTTCTGTCTCTCGTGTCTGGACGAGGAGAGGCCGTAGATCATGGGCTGTGAGAGTTGCGTTGCCTGAGCCCTGGCTTTCCAACCAACAAGATGCATCATGTTGAGCAGATGTGACCTTTCTGAGTCCTGCTTTCCTTATCCCTGAAAAGGAAAAAATAATCCAGAATAATGCCTGTCTCAGAGGACTTAGTAAATTAATATTTGAAAGTGCTTAGGACAATGTTTGACTAACAAATCGTATATGAGTATGAAACAAAAATAAATATATACAGAGCATCTGCCAATGCTTGGCACCCTAGTGAGCCCTCGACAAATAGTAGTCATTACTTTTAGAATCATTGGTATGATTCTAGTAATCAACAAATATTTAGCACCAACTATCTGCAAGGTTCTGATGTGGGCATGAAAAAAAAAACACAGATCAGGTCTCCATGTTCTTAGAGATTATAGTTAGTGGGGATTCAGCGTAAAAGGAGAGTTTCGTCCTGGGGAGGGAGGGGTGGGCGCAAGGCAGAGGAGACATACATGAAGCAGAGTAGACACTTCAGGGCATTCGGACTCAAGCTAAGCTGAGAGTTCTGGAGGCTGAACAGAGCCAGGGAGGGATGCCTCAGGAGTTGGTTGTGCTTGGGCTGAAGCAGGTTGATTCAAAAGTGGTCTCGGGGCGCCTGGGTGGCTCAGTCGGTTAAGCATCCGACTTCGGCTCAGGTCATGATCTCGCGGCCCGTGAGTTCGAGCCCCATGTTGGGCTCTGTGCTGACAGCTCAGAGCCTGGAGCCTGTTTCAGATTCTGTGTCTCCCTCTCTCTCTGACCCTCCCCCATTCATGCTCTGTCTCTCTCTGTGTCAAAAATAAATAAATGTTAAAAAAAATTTTTTTTTTTTAAAAAGTGGTCTTTCACGGCCACGTCAGTGCTTTACCCACCAGACCGTCCACCCTCCTAGCATCCCTTCTGTTGATTTACCCTGATCTCTGTGACTGCCAGCCTCCGAGGTTTATGGATGTCTGGATTGCATCAGATGCCGCCTTCAGTGAGCCAGAAAAAATAAAAGCCTCATAGCTATTCCTTGGAAACTGTAGGGATGAGACCTCATCCAGAATCCAGAATGCTGAGAGTTGGTGCAGCACACGAGGCATTAGTTGTCTGACGTACTTTTGTATATATCTTCCTAAGCATGGGCGAGAATGTGCCTGGACCGGACATGAGCTCCTGGAGGACAAAGACCTGTCATTGTCCACAGTGCCTACACAGGAAGGGCTTAGCAGAGGAGGGAGAGAGGCAGACCGTGCCAACAGAGTACCTGTAGCAAAAGAAGTGTATATATTCCTAGGATTTTTCAGTTATAAGGAACAGAATTCCAAGTTAAACTGGAGTAAACAAAGAAGAAAGTTTCTTACATGCCAAGGATAGGCAGAGGCAGGATTGGCATCAGGCATAGCTGTATCCAGGTGCTGGAGCAAATCCTCGGGTGTGCACCTGTCTCTCCCTCTGCCTGTCTTGCTTTCTTGCTTTCCCTTTTTCTCCTGCATCTCTCCTCCTGCCTGTTTCCCTTTGGGTGTTTATTTCACCGTCTCCTACCATAAATACTTTCTGCGGGGTCAGGAATACAAATAACCCCTAGGACTTCCAGGTCTATATCCCTCTACACCAGGACCCAGAGGCAAGAAGCCACGAGGCTCAAAACTGCATCAGGAAAGTGCTGGTCACTGTGTGGGACACGCACCCACCTCTGAGCATCACTGTGGCTGGGGGGAGAGTCCTTGGAATACAGACAGCCCCAGAGTCACGGGGATAGGGAGGAACTGCTTCAGTCTAGGCCAATGGAAAGTGGAGATCGCCACCAAGTGGTTAGCCAAGACATCCAGATGTAAAACAGAAGCGAGTATTCTCTTAAGGCTGAGGCAGTAAATACAGTTGTCCTTTTGTTGAGAGATCAGCATTTGCCACAGAGCAGCTACAACCATTCTAGAGATCACAGCGCACCTGAGAGCGTTCTCATCTGGAGCACAGGGGGCCGTCTCCGTTGGAGAAGGGTCAGTCAGAGGCCCTCTCTCCAGCAGTTTGTCACACGCCCTAGAAGCCTGTTAGAGGTCCTTTGTGTGGCTTTTAAGTGGCCCTCCCATGCGGAACCCTTTGAAGAAAGACAGCTTGATGAGCAGTTGGCACTGATACCTCTGATGGGTGACGTCCTGACATTTCCCGCTGGCCAGCGAGGCGAGGTGTTAAGGGACCCCCTCCCCGACCGGGACCGGGGACTGGGAATGCCCTGGCTGGCGTGTCCCTGTCCAGGGGCTCCCGCGGACCACACAGGGTCAAGGCATGGGCTGTGGTGCCATGAAAGATGGAAGGGGAAAGAAGAAGCAGGGTCCCACAATGGCTCAAGGTCGTTCAGGGTCGACGAGCTGTTTTCGTGGTAAGTGTAAGTGCAACTCACATCACCTGCAGCCTGAGACAAGCCTCTCTGAAGACCGTTGGTGAGTGTGCGCATCCATGTGGACTGTCCATTTCTCGCATCTAAGGTGGGATCGTGGTTTCCCACCCGACCTGCCGCAGGGGTCCCCAGTGGGTGCCACCATGCGTCCACTCACATGTGTCCTTCACCCTGCCTCTCCCATCGTCTGTGTCCAGGCACCATCACACCTGGGGATTTGCCTGCAGCGCGACGGTCCCACGGCCAACACCCAGCCCGAGCCGCCGTTGTCCCCCAGCTGGACTACCCCACTGGGGCCCTTGTCCACTCGCCGCCCCTGCTCCTACACGGCAGTGGGTGGTCGTGGGAGGCACGTTGCCCATCTTCTCCCTCACGCAGGGCAGCCGACAACCACGGTGACCACGGAGCCCTCCAGGTTGCCTGTTCTTAGAGGAAAGCACGTGGGCATTAACGTGGACGGCAGGACCTGCATTAGCTCTCCCTGCCCCTTCCCTGCATCCTCCATACTGTCTGCCTTGACCGGCCACCCCAGCCTCCCGCTAGGGGGCATCACCAGACGTCCTGGCCAGCCTCCGCTCGCCCTTCCTTTCCCCACGCCAGTCTTCCTCTGAGGAGCCCACTGCCCAGGCCATGTTGGGTACTTTGCCCTTTCCCAGTCTCTGGAATTTCAGGAAGCCCAGCCAGGCCACCCTGGGCGGCCCTGGAGCCTCAGAGACTCACGGCCGCTGCTCTGTGTTCCTGGACCCACTAGGAGCATCGCATCCGTTTGGTCAGCTGTGAAACTCTTTCGTTCCCGTGTGGAGGTCAGTAGCGTCACGGTGGACCCTGAATGAGGTCTGTCAAATGCACAGGAGCATCGTTTGATTTTGAGACCTCTCCCTCAGCTCTGAAAAAACAACACGTCAGAACTCTCCAGGTTAAATGTGTCTTCTGCAGGTGATAAGACACTGAGGGATTTTTCTGGGTGGGTGACTTTGAAAAGGAAGCTTCTCCTTGATGTTTGAAGGCTGCTTGACGGGAGGGTCGTTACGGTGGGGTTTCTGATGTTTCGTCTTGATTTGGGTTGACATTTTGAAAGGATGAAAAATGTGAGTGCTTTCCAGTAAGAAGGGTAGCCTAGATGATCTACAAGACTTTTTCTTTCCTGGCACTGAACTCTGCCCTGTGGCATTAAATCCTGTATTAATTTGCTCGAGTGGACGTGGGATGTAATGTGTGGCCCTGATTTTTGCGGGACGATGTGTAAGAACCTGCAGAGACCCTGTTATCAGAGCGGTGTCGTCCGTAGGAAGGATCAGCTGGGCTGATGATGCATGTTCTACTGATAATACATTACCTTTAAGCGTGCTTCATGACCTTCAAGGTTTTCTCCCCTAAATTATCTCCTGTAGGTGCGGCCGGTGGGGTTATCTGGGTTTTGCGGGTGGGGAAATCCAAAGGCAGAGCAGTTAAGTGATTCTTGCCATGTCCCACAGCTGCCTGGGCCAGAACCAGGTGCTCTGAATTTCAGGCTGTTGAATTAACTGGGAAATACGAAGCGGTCACACAGGTAAACAGTTGTGTTCACCGCACAGATCAGCTGTGGTCCTGTATCGCACGTGTTTAGCGCCCAGCCTGGCGCATCGGAGATGCTTGAGTGGGTGTTTGTCAAGTGATGGAGACACCCCTGAATTGAATAAGAATCACCTAGAATCTTTTTTAAAATGTTTATTTGTTTAAATTCAGGTTAGCTAACATACAGTGTAGTCTTGGTTGCAGGAGTAGAACCAAGGTCACCCCTTACGTGCGACCCCCAGCGCTCATCCCAACACGTGCCCTCCTCAATGCCCATCACCCACCTAGCCCATCCCTCCCCCTCCTCCCTCCAGCAACCCTCAGTCTGTTCTCTGTATTTAAGAGTCTCTTATGGGTTGCCTCCCTCTCTGTTTTTATCTTATTTTATTTTTCCTTCTCTTCTCCCGTGTTCATCTGTTTTTGTTTCTTAAATTCCACATATGAGTGAAAGCATACGGTATTTGTCTTTCTCTGCCTGACTTATTTCGCTTAGCATAATACATTCTAGTTCCATCTGCATTATTGCAAATGGCAAGATTTCATTCTTCTCGATCTCTGAGTAGTATTCCATTGTATATGTATATACCACATCTTCTTTATCCATTCACCAGTCGATGGACATTTGGGCTCTTTCCATACTTTGGCTATTGTCAATAGCGCTGCTATAATCATTGGGGTGCAGGTGCCCCTTTGACTCAGCATTTTTATATACTTTGGATAAATACCTAGTGGTGCAATTGCTGGGTTGTAGGGTAATTCTATTTTTAATTTTTTGAGGAACCTCCACACTGTTTTCCAGAGCAGCTGCACCAGCTTGTAATCCCTCCAGCAGCGCAGAAGGGTTGAATTACCAAGAATCTTAAAGCCTCCCATTGACCAACAGCCTTGGCATCCCTCCACCCATCCACTCTCCAGAGGGGGTTATAAACTAGGAGACTGGAGGGTCACTTCCTTGCCCAGTTGAGCAGAAAAATGGCCAAAATACAAGTGACAGGAGCAAACCAGAGCAAGTAAAGAATTCATTTAACCTACAGACTGACTGGTCAGCTCCTGACCTTGAGAAGGGCTCCGCAGCCTGGGGTCATTGACAAGGGGGTGGGGGGGGAAGGCGCATCAGCACCTGTGAGTGTGTTTGTTGTTATCCTGGTTCAGAGGCAGCTGCTTCCTGCTGTCATCAGTTTCCAGTGCATATGGTTTGAACGGGCCAATTATACTTTATTTCCAAGTCTTTCTCACATAATCTACACACAAAAAAGTCTCCTTTGATGAGCTTTGCCGACTGCTTTTTGTAAATGTTCTCTCAGTCTCTGTTCCCATCCAGAGAGCGCCCTGCATACTTAGCAATGTTGGGGATCATTGTTGTTCAGTCTCTGACAATTTGATAAACAAAATAGTCCCTCTGCAATAAGATTTCTATTTGTTATGAGCGAGTACAAACGCTTCTGTATTTTCCAGTACTTTGTGTGGTTCTGTGATGCATCCATTCATGTCCTTTACCTGTTTTTTTTAATTGCACAGTGAGTGTGATTCATGATTTCCACTCATAGGAATTTATTCTAGGGAGATAGTGGAGATATAAGCAAAGGTTTTACCACAAAGATGCAGCGGTAGCATTTTTATTGTAATAAAAACAGAATTGTGCCAGACAACAGGACCATAAAGGCATTGCCCCTAGTGAATCTCCAGAAGGCACGTGTCAGGGATACTTTGTGACACAAAAGCATTATTGATATCTTAATTGCACATGCTGTGTGACCTTAGTTTTATTAAAAACTAGATTTCGTGCATGCGCACACACATCTAGGAGGGAATCAAATACAACAAAGCTTCTGTTAATAGTCATATTTTGTGTATGCACGCAGGTTGTAGGATTGTGACATTTTTCTTTTTTTCTGTATATGCTGTGATAATGGTGAACGCGTGTGGTCTGAGGTTGTGGGTTTGCTGCCCTCATAGACAAATGGCTTGATCTCGGCCAGCCAGTTTGCTCTTCAAAGAAACCCAGCACTGTTTTACTGTGCCCTCCTTTAGTGCTGGCACATAGCCTTTCTTGCAATTACTCCGTAGTAACTTCACTCCAGGAACGACTTGCAATGCCCACCATCCTGGGAAGACGGGATGCCCAAGGAGCCTTAGGGCCGCTCTGAGACCCCTGTGGGGGTCTTGTATCAATGGAGCAAATATGCTGACTTGGAAGTCCACAAATGGCTGTGGTAGTCATCCACTTGACCCTCAGGAGTACGGACAGGAACTGTTGGCCAGCGGGTGGTAGTAGGGGTACCTCTCCTGCAGGATCGCGTGCGGCAGTGCCCCCACAGCCGTAAGCAGCCACTACCTCCCCCATTCTCCCTGCCAGATGACAGTTTGGTAGACAGGAGCCCATAGGCGGGTGTGGCATCTGCCCTGCCCAATGCCCCTCTGGAGCCACGCACCCGGGAAGTCACGGCTACGGCTTCCACTCAGTGTATACAGTTCTCCTCGCCCAGATGTAACGTATCATAAACGTTTAGAGTCCCTGTCTACCCATACCAGCTGTCCAGGGAAATAGAAACAGAGTTAGCAGAAAATCAAGCTCTATGTGGACCAGACCACCATTAAGTTCTAAATGCGGAACAGTTTTTTTTAATCCACGAGTTGGTGATTCTAACTTGCTGTTATGGGACCTGTTGATGAAGCCGTTCAAGGGACCAGAGGTTACTTTTGTGGTACACCTCAAAATTAAAGCCCTATAGAAACATGCATGTGGCCAGTGGCAGCCTCCCAGGGATGTACTGGCCTCTCCGGTCGGCATTTTGCTTATTTACTAGAGTCTCCTAAAAGATATGTTGGCTGGGCTGCAAGATTTAGAGACAGAATTTCCATGTTCTGGTGACGTGTTCTATTTGTGTGTAGTTCCAGTAATGTGAGTTAACTGTGTGCAGTATGTCCTGTGGGGTTAGAATGGCCTGCAGTGAAGATTACCTAGTTTGCTTTAGAAATACATAACATCCTTATGATCACTGCTGAACCAGTGGTAGGTGGTAGTAACTCCATGCCCCATCCAAACAGGTCTGTGTTTCACCCTAGGAATTAAATTTCATGCCCTATATAATGGGATCTTTCATCCTTATTTATTATGGAAACATGAGTAAAATTGTGTTTGTTCAGGAAATAGGATAACTCAAGAGAAGTGGAAACGAGGCAAGAAGCAGTTAGTAAATAGTGTTATCGGGATGGCTTCTTGAGATTAGGAAGTCCATGCCATGTCAGTTAAAGAAACCTAGGAGAGTATCATAATTGAGGTTTTTCAACTGCTAAATGGAGAGTCCATGTTCCCCTTGATAGTAACATGCTGGCCTCACTGTGAACGTTGAGCGTTGTTGAACAATGTAGAAGATAGAGGAAATCATAGAGACCCTCGCATTTATGGTGAAGGACGTGAGGCTCAGCAGGTGGCCCATGTGAAGCTGGCCAGATGGCAGTCTCAGCTAGAATTTAGATTTCTGCTTCAAGCCCCATGTTCCCTCCTCTTCTTCATTCTGCCCTGACCTGTGTTGCTATCTTTTTGCCAAGCACTGAGCTGTTCGATATGCTTCCCTATTGGCCTTGATTTTCCAGAACTAAGAGCTAAGTTGCACCCAATTACAGTAATTATCTCATCCTTGGTTCCTGAGATAATTAGCTCCCTCTTTAGCCATGGATGTCACTTTGAGCTTTATTGTAACCAGCCCTCGAACGTGTGGAGATGTGTTTTATTGTCCTCTACTGCGAATCTGGTTTAGAAATACTGAGGGTATCAATTAGCACTTAATACACACACTCACACAGACAAATGTTGATTTCTACCGAGTCAGCTGAAGTTTCATTAGGTTTTCAGATTCCAAAACAAGTCAAAGATTCAATTAGTCTAAATCCAGCTAACTCATACACTAAATATTGGTTTTTCTCTGTACTACTTACGTGGAAAAGGGTTGTACCAACAGCATCAGGGAAAACAACTCTGAGGACAGGTATAGGTTCAACCCAATCCATTCGTCTACAACTACAGCAACAGTTCTAGGCAATGAGAATACATATTTATGCCGATGAGCTTAGGCAACTCAAGGTCCCTACTCAACACCAATTCCATGCTGTATGTACCTCATTCTATCTAATATATCCTAAAAGTAGGAAAATATGGAAATACTTCTCTAAACATTGAAATCAGAAAGATCTTTAATTAGAGAATTCATCCTGAAAACTTGTTTAACTGAAAGTTCACATTCCTCCAGAGATTTCCAATTAATTGAACTCGTAAAGAATTTATTGTTACCATAGGATGCCTAGGTGGCTCAATCTGTTAAGTGTCCAACTCTTGATCTCAGCTCAGGTCACAATATCACAGTTCGTGAGATTGAGCCCCATGTTGGGCTCTGCGTTGACAGCATGGAGCCTGATTGGGATTCTCTCTCTTTTCCTCTCTGTGCCCCTCCCAGCCCCCACACTCACTCTCTTTCTCAAAAATAAATAAATAAACTTTAAAAATTACTGTAACCATGAGTATATAAACCATAATAAGTCAAAAGTGCTTATTAAAAACTCAGATTAGGGGCACCAGGGTGGCTCAGTCGGTCAAGCATCCAACTTTGTCTCAGGTCATGATATCGTGGTCTGTGGGTTTGAGCCCTGCGTCAGGCTCTGTGCTGACAGCTCAGAGCCTGGAGCCTGCTTTGGATTCTGTGTCTCCCTCTCTGTCTGCCACTTCCCCACTCATTCTCTCTCTCTCTCTCTCTCTCTCTCTCTCTCTCTCTCAAAAATAAATATTAAAAAACTTTTTAAGTCACACTAATAAAAATATGTGTTTTATAAAAGAATAGTGAAATATACTTTATATTTTCAGTCTGTTTGGTTTGTATTTCATGAAATCTCTATTTAAAATCAGAATGTGTTTGGGGGCAAGGGATGTGCTAAAATTGCTGTATGTATGGCTCGCACCTTCTACTGCAAGGATAGCAGAAAGAACCAAAATGCCCAGAAACGAGGGAAGGAATTGGTCTCCGTGAATCAAGATGAAGCAAAAGCAAATCCATAGAAGAAATACTTTTGCCAACTAGTTGTTTGAAAATGAATCCATGTACTTGTGGAGTAGGGCTGGACGCACGGTCCTGTTACGGATGCTGAGGGAGAAGAAGGGTTGGGGACGCGCATCCCTACCCTACTGGACTCTCACGGGGACTGTGGAGAAGGACCCGCGGATGCTGAAGGGGAGACAGCTCTGTGTGGCAGGAGGGGCGAAATGGACCAGAAAGTGCCAGCAAAGTCCTGAGGGCGGGGTGAGCCCAGGAACGTAGGGGAGAAGCCTCTGCTGCGCCTGGGGATAGAGGGGGATCTGGCCGGGCTGGGAGGGGGTCCTGGCAGGTGCTGTGGGCCTTACCCAGCAGGAATGAGTGGGGCTGATTTGGGAACAGCAGAGAGGGGGGCCTGGCAAGAGGAGGTTTGGATGGGAAGAGATGCTGGATGCTTCATCCTGCCGGCGCGGGGAGGAACAGTAGAATGACACCATATGGAAAGAAGGATCTGGTCAGCTGATGTGTGTTAAAGCCGGTGTTAATATGGTTTTCCAACGAGGAGGAAGAGCCCCAGTACACCTGCTCGGCCTTCTCTTTGGAGCACTCGCCCCCGTGATGTGGATGGAGCGTGGTGTTGATGTGAATTACGAGACCGTTTGGGACCCGACGGCCCCTCCCGATGGCGCCCTGCAACCTGTGAGATAGGGGGACCCCAGCGTGGGTATTCCCATCACATGAAAGCTCGGAGGCCTCCCTGCCATCTACCTCCTCCATAAACAGGGACGTGCCCCAGGCTGCCGCCCTCGCCCTCTGCCACGGAGTTCGGGCCTCTTCTGTTAACGGCCTTCTGTCTGTGTTTCCGCTCCATCCAGAAAATCCCCTGGCACCTTCTCCTCTTTTTCTTCTTCTTCTTTTTTAACATCTCTGGACTTTTTAGCTTCCTTGCCTTTGATCTTGAACTATTCCACAAATTCTGCTTTCCAAAAGTTTCCTTTTTTGGTTGTGAATTAGGGAGTGACGGCCTCCTCCCACCCCGGGCTAGATCTTGTCTGTTGGGCATCGTCTGGACCGCTCCCCACCCACTCTAGAAGCACGGTGATGCGCTTGGAATCTGGGGCTCCCAGGTGAGCTGTGTGGGCCAGGATGCCAGCAAAACTTCCACCCTGCAAGTTCTCGTGAAATTAATTTAAATTTATTTCATCAAAAAAGATAATCGTGTCTGATCACACACAGAGAAACGTGGCCCCCAGAGTGGAGGGGAGGGCGGCAGGGGTGCTGAGGAGACAGCACTCAGGCCTAGTTCTGTCAACTGGAGTCTTGTCAGCTGAGAAGGCTGATGAACCAAGAGGAGAAACATGGGGTACGAAGGGTGGGTAGCCCACTGTCCCCATCTGCTCAGGTCATGTGCACAAGGAGGGAAAACTTGACCTAAGTCTTTCTGCTGCAGCACCTGCCATTGAGGGAGGCTCTCACCAGCTTGCGCCCCAAGACGCACACTGACGGCCCTTTCTTCACGGCCTCTGCTGCTGAGGTCAGCGAGTCTTTAGGAGGGACAGCCAGGGCCGCGTCCCTCTAGGGGCACCTCCCCTGTGTCCCCAGGGCCCGTGGCCGCTCCTCTGTCAGCATCTCCACCAGCTGCTGTGGCCGAGTCTGGGCAGGAGCAGGAAACGAACTCTCCTCAAGTCTCTGCGGATTGGTCACTTCTGAAAAGAGCTTCCTCTCGCACCGGCATCCACCAGAAGCGCTGCCGCTGGCCCGTGGGATGTGACCATCCTGCCCCACTTCTAACTTCCCTCATCCTCTCTGCCTGACCTTCATGCTCCCTCTTTAAAACCCTCTCCACATGCAGCCACGTGTGTGTCGGTGAGCAGAGGCAGGACAGTGAGGACGGCGACACAGGGGCTTCTGGGAGGACGGAGCCCAGCAGAGCCTCCCAGGGTGACCAGGACTTGGGCAGACAGCAGAGGAAACAGCTCCAGGTGAGGACAGAGAAGGTATTGAGGAGGGCATCAGGATCACCAGTGTGCAGGACGTGGGGACTGTCTTCTGTCCCACCAGAAAACCCTGTGTCCCCGGCGGCCACTTGTGGTGCTTGGAAACCACCACGTAAAGACCACAGAACACGCTTTGTCACCGTCCTGTGCTTTGTGTACATCTCATTACTTTGGGGGATATTTTCTAAAATTGTTTAACGTTTATTCACTTTTTGAGAGACAGAGACAGAGTGTGAGCAGAGCAGAGAGAGGGCAGAGAGAGAGGGAGACACAGGATCCAAAGCAGGCTCCAGGCTCCGAGCTGTCAGCACAGAGCCTGACGTGGGGCTTGAACTCACGGACTGTGAGATCATGACCTGAGCTGAAGTCGGACGCTTAACTGACTGAGCCACCCAGGCGCGCCACTTTGGAGGATATTTTCTAACACTTTCTGGAAGAAAGACTCAAGGGCAGAGTTCCGTGCCTGGGATTGCAGGGCTGCGGTGGTGAGGGCAGGCTTTGCTGGCTCAGCAGCCTTTTCACGGACTAAACTCGAGCCTTTTCACTGGTCCTGGAACAGCTGTGGGGTACAGAATATGCACAGACCCGGCCGCCAACCAGGTGTCCACAGCGGGGAAGGCTATAGAGGTGGGCGGCCCCTTCACTGGAACCGATTCTAGAGCCTTGGCTGATAGGATTTAGGAGCCAGCAGGGCCTTGAGGCTGGCGTGGCCCAGTGGATCATGCAGCACTAGACCCAGGCTCCCCTGAATAAACCCAGGTAAGGGAACACCCTGTGATGGCTTCTGTATCTGCTGGCAAAATCCTGGTGACAGTGACACTGTGACCTGTATGCCATCCAGTCATGTTCTTCTGCCTGAAGAAGTGGCCGGAGGGAGAGTGAGGAGACGCTGTGGCTCAAACAGGTATCCGTGGTCTCTGGTTCATTTCTGGTTAGAAATCACACCTTTTGTTTATTTAACAAGTCGCTATAAAGAGGCAGTGTGCTGTAGCTGCTGAGAGCACAGACCTGCTTGGGTTCCAATCCCGACTCCTCCTCGGATTCCCTGGTGACCTTGGGCATGGCGTTTCGTGACCCCCACACCACCTGGTTTGAACCCCTGCTGACCCCTGGCCAACAAGACATTGGTCAAGTTACTTACCCTCCCCGTGCTCGTGTTTGCATCCTCAAAACAAGGCTCATGCCTGTCTATAGCATTATTTTTTCAACTGAATTAATGTTTATAAAGCATTTGAAAATGCATGGCCAACATATGCAAAAAACAATTCAAAATGGATCATAGACCCGAAACTAAGAGCAAAAACTATAAAACCTTAGAAGAAAACATGGGGGTCAATGCTCATGACCTTGGTTTTGGCAAAGGATTCTTAGGTGGAGCACAAAAAGCACAAGCTATGAGAGAAAAAAAAATAGGTAAATTGGACTTGATGAAAATTAAAAGCATTTATCCTTGAGGGTCTAGCTCAGATGTCACCTCCCCCGTGAAGCCTCTCCTAATCCCCCCAGACAGAATGGGTTTTTATAATGACGGTGGTCATCATCGCAGAACAACATGATACAACAGCAGTAGCAGATGTGCTAGCGAGCCCATCCTTTGTGCCGGGCATTGCTTTGAATTTGCCAACTCACTCTTCTTGTCCACCTGAGACTAGGTTGTTACCGTCTCTAGTGACAGGAGAAACTGAGGCACACGGAAGCCAGCAATGGGCCCAGGTCACGTAGCACATCCTCTGCCCCCACAGCCCGTGCTCTGGACGCCCTCGTGGGGCCTGGAGCAGACTGAGCGCTGTAGAATCTGGACTCCCGCCTGCAAACGGGAGCCCCCATGGACTGCCTCTCACCCTCGCTCCCCTGCATGTTGTCGGACCACCATAAATCCTGCAGGGGAGAGAGGCCAAGGGAGACAGTCGGGTCTTGAACCCCAGACCAGACGCCTCAACTCTATTCCATAGTTAACAGAAGGCCATTTCAGGTTTTGTGTAACAGAATGCCATGATAAAGGTGGTGTTTTAGGAAAGACTGATCAGGACGGCCAAGTAGGAGGTGAACTTGGGGAGGGGGTGACGGGAGCAGGAACACCTGTTCCCAGTGGATGTGCCAGGGAGGCACCACCCACCTCAGGCTAGGTTGTGAGAAACCCCCCGGCAGGAGGGGAGTGGCTGTGTTCGCACCACGGGGGCCAGGCCAGGGACTGTGGGGGTCGCAAGCCAGGAAGGTGAGGTGCTCCCGTGGGCATCAGGACCCGAGGTGATGGCCGGGGTGCTGGACAGAACATGGAGAGTGGAGAACTCAGCCACTCTCCCCAACACCTACCCTCCCCGTGCCACCATTCACAGAGCCACACCGCATCCCTCACCTCTGAGCCGAGCTCCACTGGAACATCTGAAGGAAAAGGTAAAACATCTCCCAAGCAAAACGCACTCTTAGGTACAACTTGTTTCTTTTCATTTCCTTCCATTAAAAGTAAAACCAAGGTGATAAAAGTTTTAACATCTATCACAGCAAATTTTACTCACCCAAAATATTAATTGGCTGCAGTCTGATTTAATTCAAAAATTTATTATAGGCTTAGAATACATAAAAGAAGTTAAAATCTAGTAATACATCTCACCCTTAGGCAAACTCATAAGAACAGCTACTGAAGTTAAATTAGGATGTATACTTGTGTCTGGAAGTTTTCCAACTCGTTTCGGGATGAAGTGAATGCTGTAAGCGTCAGGAGCCCAGAGCAGAAAACTAACACTTGGTGGTCCTTTCAGATGTACCGTCAGTGAGGACCATCTGGGGAAATTGCCTTTTTTTTGCATTTTCAATAAAAAATTAATATTTCCACCCTTTCCTGTACTCTGCAAAATACCCTGTCTCTGTGGTCTCTTAAATGACACTGACAGTATGTTTTTCTAGAATTTCGTTAAAAGCCTGAGCCTGGGTGGCTCAGTTGGTTGAGCATCCAACTCTTGATTTCAGCTCAGGTCATGATCCCAAGGTTGTGGCATTGAGGCCCACATCAGGCTCTGCACCGAGCACGGAGCCTGTTTTAGATTCATTTTTTCCTCTCTTTCTGCCCCTCCCCCATCTGTAAAAGAAAAAATAAAACAAAGAAAAGAAAAGCACCAGATCTGAGTCCCGTTCCTGGTCCATATGTAGAAGTCGGCACTTGGCCGGTTGCTACCAGCGTGTCCAAAGCCTTGCGGGCACAGAAGCGGGGATTCCTACGGAAATACAGGGCAGAGCCGGTCAGCACCTCGGAGAGCGCAAATGCTTTGTCTGCAAGTCGTTACTTTAAGAGACCTTAGGTTTCTCTGGGGTCACAGATCGTAAATTTGGCTACAGGTTGGAATCAAGTGGGATGTTTTCTAAAAATCCTGATGCCTGGCTCTCAGCCCTCGATACTGATAGTGGGCTGGGCTGATGGACCAGGCAGTGGGGTTTCTAAGAGCTCTCTGGATCATTCTCGGGGGCCATCAGCATTCAGGAACCACGGATCCAGACCATCCTCTTCTCCGCAACTGGGTCACCACCACCCAGCGGGTCAGGAACAACTTTGCTTCGTGTCACCCCTTCGCCTAGACCTTGGTTCACTCAATGCCGTCAGCGGCTGTCTCCTGGCTGGTGTCCCCCACTGTCCCCTTGTCAGCACCCTCAGATGGCCAGGCCAGCCACACGGTCCCCCGTTCACGGTCTCGCTTCCTTCTCGTCGCCAGAAGACTCTCATCTGACTGTGATGCTCCCCTTCTCAGGCCACCATCAAGGGCTTCCTGCTGCTGGTGGGGCACCTGCCCTCCCCTGCCCCCCCCCCCCCGCCACCATGCCCCTGACAGGACAGCCTGCAGGAGCCTCTGTCCACCTCCACCAATACCCTGTGCCCGCTTGGTCTCTGCTTTCACACCGTTTCTTCTCTGTAACCAGCTTCTCATCTCTGTGCTGTCTTCACTGAGGCCTCAGCGTGAGCAGCACTTTCTCGAAACCCTGTCACTTTCCGTAGCCCTTGAGGACTCTATGCTGAGTGAAAGACAGATATTGTATGATTCCATTTACGTGCGGTGCCTAGAGTCTCCAGATTAGTGGAGACAGACAGTGGAACGGGGTGCAGGGGGCTGGGGAGGGATGGGGACTAGGGTTTCATGGGGACAGAGTTTCAGTATGGGAAGATGGAAAGTTCTGGAAATGGTGGTGGCGATGGAGGCACGGCAGTGTGAATGTACTTAATGCCACAGGACCCGACACTCAAACACAGTCATGGTGGCAAATTTTGTGTTAGATGTATTTTTCTGCGATAAAAAATGTTTTGCCCATCACTTTCTCAGTGAATCCTTTGGCCTAAGTTAGGGATTCCTGTTACACATCCCCAGAGCTGCACCTGCACCCTCAGAACATTTTCCTGGTAAAGTTTGTCTTCTTTACCAGACTCTAAGTAGAATAAAAGCCCATTCTGCGTCCCACCCCATTAATCACCTTGCCTCCTGTGATTGGCACAGAAAAGGCGCCACTAAATAATTTTTAATGAATAGTGAATGAATAAATGCCAGATTGCCAGTTTTTCAGCTCACCCATCTTAATTGCTAGGAAAAATACAATAGCTGAAATAGTCAACACATTTGACGTGCAAGTGCCTAAAGTATCAGACCACAAACTGTTCACGCGTGGAAAATGATGGCACAGGATGAACGTACCTAAAGATGGCATAGGGTGAACTGTGTGAAGTCTGGAGTCTCTGATTAACCAGAAATGCACACGATACATGGGTGAGCCCCACCTGATCCTGACGCTGCCTTTGTCCTATCAGATAAATGCACCAGGCAGATGCAAACCACATCCCCAACTTCTGACTTCTTACGAGTACCCTATTTATAGCCACTTCATTGGTTAACACTGTGTTTTCTCTCTTCCCAATTAGATATTTATCTTTGAAAACAACATCTACTACTGCGCACACGTTGGGAAGCAGGCCATTCGTGTGGTGTCTACTGGGAAGGAAGGCGTGATCTACAACGGTCTCAGTGACTGGCTGTACGAAGGTGAGTCGCACCGGGTGGGGCAGACGTGGGGGTCTGGGGTCCCATTCCTGCTATGCTGGTGGGGGGGGTGGTGGTTTCCTTCCACTTCAGCTGAAAATTAGCCTCTAGTTTCTTAAAGTTCTGCTAAATTAAAAAGACACTGTTGGAGCTTCAGGGAGCATCATGCTGTCAGGGTTGAGCCCTCACCTGGTAGCCAGGTGTGGAGGGCTTTCCAGAACCCAAGCTCCTCGCCGAAGGGGAAGGGGGCAGTCTTCTGGGAGGTGTGCAAATGCAAAGGTTTCTGGACCCCCTCCCAAGCGGTGGGATGCCTTGTCTTGCCTGGGGAGGGAAAGCTGGAAAAGAAGTAACGGGTGAAGCTTTCCAGAGAAGCCAGTGCAGGTGGTTTGCTGTTCCGAGTGCATCCGCCTTGTTGGACGTTTCCCACCACTGGTTTTCTTCTGGCGCCAGAGGACTCCAACTGAATGCATTATTAAATAACTAAAAATCTGAGCGGGAAGCTCTTCTTAAACATTTATAGTCCGTCTCCGTGCTAATGAGACTTTCGTCGTAACAACAACGATTATGTATCGATTGCTAGTACGTTCCAGTCACTGTTCTGAGCACTTTCTTACCTGTTACCTCACTTAACCATCTGTCTGTCTCAGCTCGGGCTGCAGAACACTGTGGATGGGGGTGGGTGTGAACAACAAGCATGTTTCTCACCGTTCTGGAGGCTGGAAGTCCAGGATCAGGGTGCCGGCCAATCTGGTGTCTGATGAAGAGCCCCCTCCGCACTCATAGATGCTGTCTTCTCACTGTGCCCACACATGGCAGAGAGAGGGGAAGAGACAGATGTGGTCTCCTCATCCCCTTAGAAGGGCCCTAATCCCATCAGGGGGGCTCCCCCCTCATGACCTCATCACCTCTCAAAGGCCCCACCTCCCAACACCATCATGCTGGGGATTTAGGCTTCAAAGTGAGTTTCAGGGGACGCAAACATTCAGCCCATTGTGTCCTCACAACAACATCCTGATGGGAGCCGTATCATTCACACTTCCCACATGATGTAAGGGGAGCTTAAGTGATCAGCCCAGGTTCACACAAAGTTAAGGAACAGGTACCGGGGAGTATCACCGTTCAAGTCCAGGACAATTCCCTTTCCACAAATCCGGGTATGGATCTGGATGCTTACGCACCGGCATTGGGCTGATGAACAGCTATGTGTTCTGAGCCTACCTGCCTGAGACCATGTGGTCACAGTGACAATTCACCATGCTAGGCCGGGTCAAGGGGTGATCAAGGGATGCCCTGGGCATTACGAAGCCCAGGAAATACCATTTTTCCTCAGTGCTATGCACTGCTCAAGCCAGGATCCTGCACTGCGAGGCTTTATACACTCTGGAGCAGAAAGCAGCTGGATATGTAAGCTTCGTATCACTCAGCGTAATCTCACTGAGCTCTCTGAAGCATAAAGTTCTAGGACTTGATTTCTAAGTTAAAAAAAAAAAAAAATTAAGGGGCACCTGGGTGGCTCAGCCAGTTCAGCGTCTGACTCTTGATTTCAGCTCAGGTCATGATCTCACAGTCATGGGATCGATCCCTACATAGGGCTCTGTGCTGACAGCACGGAGCCTGATTGGGATTCTCTCTCTGCCCTTCCCCCACTCATGCAGACATCCACGCTGTCTCTCAAAATAAATAAATAAACATTTTTTAAAATAAGCTGAGATATAAGTGGTATACAACAAAATGCACAATCATAAGGACATACTTAGATGAGTTTGACAGATGTATATACTATGCACCCTGGTCAAGACATGGAGAATTCCATCCTTCCAGAATGTTCTCCCCTGAGCGGTCCATCCTCTCCACCCACGTCTCCTTTCCCGAGGCCATGACCATCCTGATTTCTGTGCAGCCTGTTTTCCAGCCGGCATGCCAGAACGTGGGTGCCCATCGAGGCTGTCCTCCCCAGTGCAGTCCTCCCTCTGGGATGGTTCACTCTAATGTGGATGGTGAGGCTCAGAATGTTCTGGATTGCACTCAGGATTCTGGCTTTTGAGTTGCTTCCTGGGCCCCGGGAGAGGAAACCTTGAGGTTTTATTGTCACATCATCCTTGGCCGCCTCACATGAGGGTGTCACTGGAATGAAGAGGGAGCCAGTGTCCACTATAGGTATGTTTTGTGTGCACAACCAGCCCCATGAGTGTCAGGCCCCAACGTCCAGAGAGGTCAGTGCAGTAGCAACCCAGAGGTGCCCCAAAAAGAAAAGGTCCTGGAGTCCTGGCTATAAGAGCCTACATGGCTCAGGACTAATCTCCTTTAAAAAAAAAAAGTCCATAACCAGAAGATTTAAAATATCTTTTTTAGTATCTTCCTAATAAAATAAAAAGCTCATTGCTTGGCAATTCAAGTTAAGCTTTTGCTTTAGCAAATCCATTGAAAGGAAATTTTTCTTCAAGGCATTTACACGAAATTGTGTTGGTGTGATAACAGAGCCCCAAATATTTTGAATCAATCACAGCTGATGTGGCAGCTTAAGCTACTTAGTGTTGTTCCCTGGAAGGTTCTGTGTGCCGATGCTTGCGTTTCTGACGTGTGGGGGCCTGAGAGCCCCGGGGAATCTGAATTTTGAAGTTTGAATAATGGGTAAACTTTCAAGACTGTCCTTTTTCTAATCTGTGCCTTAACTGTTTCACTTCTGGATGCTTCCTTTAAAAAAAAATAAAATAAAAACATATACAGGCGGGGGGGACACACCCTAAAATAGTGTCTGCAGAGGGCCTGACGTGCCTGGCGACGTTAGCTCTGAGAAGAATCTAGGCTGTGTCTGTGGGAAGCAACCTTACAGTCTGTGGGCTTGTTGGCAGCAAAATGCAGTATTGATAGGATTCGCTTTGTGTCCCGAAAGGAGTCTTAAACACATTGGACATTTCAGGATATTGACGGCTGAGGGAGAGAGACGAGGGGGGAGACATGAGGGCTGCCGGGAGCCTGCACTGCTTGTCCGAAGGTGTGCACTCTCTCCATGGAAGGTCTGGGCCAGTTGACTGAAGCAACCTTCACGCTAGGAACTCGGCACCGTGTGCCCCCTTGACTCACTGGAGTCCTCAGCCCATGGCGGCCACAGACTAGTTTTGATCAGCGAAATGCAACCTGTGTTTTGTTGTTCTGGGCAAATGCCGTGCAGTCACACAGAATTTTGATTTTAACACAAGATTGAAAATGGCTCGATAGTGCCCTACGGCCGCTTTAAGGTTTAGTAACGTTGGTTATCTAGAAACGGAAATTAAGATCTCAGTGGACCTTTCTGAGAACTCCAGTCCAGGGACCTGTGAAGAAGTCACACTTTCAGGCAAGTCCATATTATTGTTAACACTGTCTTCATTTCCACCGTCACCAGCAGACACGTGCGGTATGGTGGTGCAGCCCAGAACTTTGGGCATGTGATTTCCCAATAACAGGACTTTAAGTCATTACGTGTTTCCCCTGAACTATGAGACATCCACACCCCTACTGCCACAGCGGTCATACGCATACTCCAAAATAACACCGTCAGTCAGTGCTGTGTCCTTATCATGAAATGGCTTATACCCCATCGGGAAGCTAGGATGTGTTGGGATCATTTGAGAACCAAGTCTTTCCCCCCTTAGAGAAGTCCTTGTCTCCTCAACTCCTCTGAGACAGCGGTGGGCATGAGAGGGAGCAGTGAACTTGGGGCACAGGCTGGAATCACTGGGCTGGAATGGTAGGCGGAGTTGAGAAAGTGGCCTGAAGGGTATTTATTTAATATGTGGTTTGGTATAGATGAAATCCCAGGTCTGAGTTTTTGTCTGAACTAGTCCAGAGCCCAAAGGTATTTGGAAGATGTGGTCAGATCTGAGGACCCTGCTTGGCCGGGCAGCCTGGCCCCGTGCAATGAGCGGGAAGAGTGTTTAATAAGCCCTCAGCCAGCTTCCCTCGTGCCCACTCCTCTTGCTTGGTTTTAGGACTCACATGCCAGGCAGTGCTTAAGCGACAGTGACCAGAGGGAAAAGCCCATGCAGACAGCCACACCTTCCCTGTGCCCATGCCCGGTGCTCCCTGTTGTCCCCTGTCCTCCCATTTCCTATAGCTTCTGTGGTTCCCAGGCACCGCCTCCTCCCCAGAGTCACGGTCCTCATGGCACTCTGTCCTCTGTCCACCTACCGGGGAGCCCTCGGATCCCTCTCCACTGAGCCCTGTGCTGACGGCTAGTGTCCACATGGGGGCTGGTGTCGAGGAGAGGGGCATGTGGCCAGGCTGGCCAAAGAGGCCCCCTTCCCAGAGTACTTCCCAAGTTCGAGCTTGGAATGCTCTAGAAACACTGTTCACACTGTGGTCAGGCTTGCTGTGAAACAAGGCTAGAGCTTTGCTAGGCTGGTTCATTCAGTGCTGCCCATTTAATGCCCAAGCCTGGTCACGCGGTCCTCAGCTGCCATAGTCAAACTTGTGTCTGGAGACTACAAATCCAGGACAAGGCTCAGGCCTGTTTTGTAGGTCTTGACACTGTTTCCTAGACCATCCTTTATGGGGTCGGCACTCATGTCCTGGCAGTTGTTTATCTCAGTGAGGTGCTCTGAGAGAAATCAACAAAAGGTCATGTGGGCCCCAGATGGATAAATCAGAGTTTAATGATTCATGTTTTGGTGTAGTTCCATGTCTTACGGTTTTTATCCCTCGAAGAGGCAGGATGTCAACAGGGGAATGGCTTTCGTGGGAACAGACGTCATTGTGACGAGGGCACGTATGGAGATCCGTGGGGTGACTTTGATGGTGTGCACTTTCCATAGGAGAAGGTCTCTTCCCTGTTCATCCAGATCGCGCCTCACTTTCTCAGTTCTATGAAAGCAAAACAAAGCCATCAAGTAATATTTACCTTGGAGCATGCGCCATGACGTCAGTTGAAACTCACGGTTTATTAAATACCTGGTGAGCCAGAATGTCTGCTGCATTCTGTGTCGATGTTCGGTGTGTCCAGCGCCTGCCCGGTGTGTGTGACAAGCAGACGGAGCCAATTTGGGACCGCCATGACAGTCAGTCTAGCGCATGGCCCTGGCCTTGGACTGGGAAAAGTAGCTGAGGGAATGTATCACACAACATCTTTTTGTCGGTAAGAAGGTGTTTCCAATGCCTCCTAAGCTATTGTTTAGACTTCCCGACCTATATCTAGATAATGATATTTTGCAGTGCTTCTGGGGCCACTCCAATGAGCAGAGTCTTGACCAGATTCCTTATTATTAACTGTCTCTGAAGTACCTGGCTAGGGCACTTCAGTTGCCAGCAAACCACCCCAATAGTAGATCAAAGTGAATTTATGCACCCATCGAGCATCATTCCAACTGGACCGTTCGTTTTAAAATAAGTTACGTGGCCATTCGTTCAACGGACTTGGAATTGTGTTCAAGTCTGTTGTGTTACTCTTCAAGCCATAGATGTGTAGTTCTTTGGACTTAGTGTCGGTTACTTCTCTGATCTTCATGATGGGACATCTTTGGTTAGACCAGGAAATCTCCGTCTGTAAACTGCCACATGCTTGTGACCGGCCTTACAAAGCCGTCCCGTGAGGGTGGCGGAGCTGTGGTTAAGAGCGGGTTTTTTTGCGGTGACTGTGCCTGCATTTGAACACTGGCTTCACCACTTAGAAGCTCCGTGAACCTGGATGGGTGTTTAACTCCTTGTGTCTCTGTTTTTCTTGTCTGCAAAGCAAGGACAGCAGCAATCCATGGTCCCTAAGGTCATAAAGGAAATTGAGTAAAAGCTGATGCTGTTCTCAGCACAGCACCCACGCTGGGAAGTACCACTGATAAACCCACTGTCACTTTACCTTGTGATTTCCCCAAACAGGAAGCACAGCAGGTGCCAGCATTGTGAAGAGTCAGGAGCATCAATGTGTAGCTAACTTTTCCCCAACATCAGTTTTGAAAACTATGAAACTCTCCGCTCGTAAATTATTATCTATAATATCTTTACATAGTTCCAAATCAACCTGGAAAGGATATCTGTATAGACATGAACATGTCTTCAGCAACCTTCTCTCTTCCTTTAGAATCCCAAGCTGGATTCCCATCCCTCACTCTTCCCTGGCACCTGCCACAGAGACAGCACCACAGTCTTCTGACTTGATAAAAATCACGCTTCATGAGGGGCGCCCGGGTGGCTCAGGGGGTTAAGCATCTGATTTCAGCTCAGGTCACGATCTCATGGTTTCATGAGTTCAAGCCCCGCATTGGGCTCTGTGCTGACAGCACAAAGCCTGCTTGGTATTCTCTCTGTCTCTCTCTCTGTCTCTCTCTGTCTCTCTCTGTCTCTCTCTCTCTGTCTCTGTCTCTCTCTCTCTCTCTGCTCCTACCCTTCTTGCACTCTCTCTGTCTCTCTCAAAATAAGTAAACAAACTTAAAAAAAAAATCACACCTCATGAGCACTTGTAGAAATTAAATATTTTTTAAAAATTATGTTCCACTTCGTCTGTGACTTCTAAGGGAAAATATAGCATGGAAGTAATGAGGAAAATATCTAAAATGTAAGCTTAATGCACTCAGTGTTCAGTGTAACAAAAATGAGCATTTTTCCTGCCTAACCCTAGTCTCCAGCCCCATAAAGTATTAATGACCCTGACTTGGATAGCATGTAAGTGTTACCAGTAGAGAAAAGCTACACCTGTTCACTACTCATTTGACTGTGACATAGGTACAGATGAGGTTCGTTCTGTCCACACTGTCCTCATCTGTGAACAGACGCCTTCAGGTTTCCAGATTCTGGATGTTGGTCCACAGCAGGGGACCGTGATGTCAGGCGTGTGGGGGAGACTGAGACGGCCCGTCTACATCCGCTGGCTCTCCAGGGCCTTCTTGCCCACCGGGCTGGTCTGAGCGCCTCTGTGCCCCTCAGATCCCATCCTACCTCCTGCCAGCATGTCTCCCACACACGTGATTCTCCCCTGTCCTCGTGGTGCTGCCTCAGCTCCAAATTCAGACACAGGCATTCTAGAAACCGTCTGAAAGATGTCAGCTTCCCAAGGAAGTCAGCTGGTCTCCCCTCCTTCACAGTCGGTCATCGGGATTTCAAACATCTCTCCACAGATACAACAACCTGATGATCCAAGAGCCACAGTAACCGTGAACCTCATTTTAATTACAAGTTTCACTGTTTATCCCCAGAGATGAAGGAAGTGAGGGTAACACTAGGGACATGGGCGACCCTCTTACCCGGAGTGGAAGGCTGCAGGATCGCAGCTGCCCAGGTCCAGACCCCGCCCCCCCCACCGGTCAACGCGAGTCGGGGTTACCCACTGAAGGAATAAGACAGGAATGTCTGACTTCCACTGGGTGCCTCCCGCATGCCGTGCCCCATGAAGAACCTCACTGAATCCCCGTATGAAGCCCGTGAAGAAAGCACTACATTAGTCACAGCTGTGGAAAGTTGGCCTAACCAACCTGCAGGGACTCTCCTGTGGTCACACAGCCAGTAAGTGGCTCCAAACCCAACCCCCCAACCACATGCCTCTTGTGGTACTTTTTACGTTCTATTTTTTGCATATGTAAATAGTCTTGAATCGCTGCTCGGGTTATGAGCCGACCATCACCTTGGTGTCAGCTGCTCCAGCCAGCAGCCCTTAGTGTAGCTGGCTCTGTGCAGGGCCTTCCTCAGAGTACGGACTTACCAGCCCAGCAGGCCTGAGTTTGAGTCCCCACTCTGCCCCCTCAGCCACCAGGTGCCTTGAGTAAGTCACGTATCTTTGTACCTTCCTCAAAGGATTATCATGAATGCCTATTAAATGAATGTTTCCATGAAAGCAGAGGCAGAATAAGGTAGCACCACGTGAGAAAGCTAACACCTAATACGTGTTATTATTTACGAGCACGTGGATGTGAGATGCTCCATAAAGATAAACCCCCTGCCTGCCTGTCCTGCTGTCCGCAGCTGCTGATGTCTCGGGTGTGGCAAATCTCAGATGCCAGTGTGCCCAGCATAGAAGGTGTCTACCATGGACAGAAGTATTTTTAATGGAGAAGTCAGATCTGCACACCTCCAAGCACAGCGTCTCCACAGCCCACAGCAGAGCGCAGGTGGGCACCGAGGCTGCGCAGCCCGGTTGGGGATTTCTCCCGAGAGACGGGGACCTCCTTGCTCCGAATCTTCCTCTTCTGGACTCCTTGTTCCCCGTATGGATGTTCACCGCCCTCCCGATCACCATGGTGACCAGTTACTTTGGTGTTTAATTAATGTAATAGGTTACTACACCTGTACCCTGGAACACACAGCCAAGAGCTGCGATCTGAATCTGCAGTAGACGGACAGTTGGGCGGCAGACCGAGGGGGTTACCCTGGACGGTCTGGGAGTCTTCTTCTGATTTTGTGGCCGAAGTCGAGGTGAGGCAGCAATGCACACTGAAGAAGGAACAACACTCTCCTTCTAGAATGTCTGGATGGAGGCCCGAGCCATGTGGGATGGCGGCCAGGGACCTGTGAGGTGAACATAGCGTCCGTGTGAGGGAACAGTAGAAGTCTGATCTGGAGTGTGCCTTGCAATACTGTGCTAAGCCAGAGCTCGTGGCTCATGCCTGGCAGCTTAGCTCTCTCTGCTCCCCAAAGCTTAGCTCTCTGCTCCCCAAACTTAAGCCCTGTCAGAGGGGGCAGGAAGGAGCCAGGAGAGGCTAAGTCAGTCTGTGAATAACAAAACGCACAAGCAAAGAAAACCAAATACCACCTCTGGAATTCACACCAACACATAGACTCTCTCGCCATGATCGCACATGCCCCTAGATCGGAGTGGGAGTGAGGTGGGGGCCCTGGTCCCCACAGTCACCAGGGCCCCAGGCTGCTGGGGCTGCCCTCTTCCCAGCCTGGAGATGACACCAGCGGGCACCTCTGTTCACAATTTATTGTCCATAACTCACCAGCAGGGCCCAGGGAGTACCATGCCAGCAACCTTAGAGCAGGGACAACCAGACAAAGCAACATTAAAGGTTCCACATCTGGGCTGCACTCTTGCAAATGGCAGACCTCAAATCTGGACACCAGAGCAGACGAGGAATTAGCTGCAGGGATGTTGGGATCTCTTAGAATCAATGAGAAGGGTTAGAGGACCGGATTCAGAAAACAGCCAGAGATCAACGGCAGCAAAGGGGATCCCACAGGGCCAATCGAGTTAGAATGGATGCTGGGAGGTGGGGGACGTGAGAGGAGGGCAGTGGGGAGGGGTGCCCTGCCTGCCAGAGCACACGTGATGTTAGTGAATTGCTAAAAGGAGAAATGCCACGTTCCTCACACTGGCCCATCCGTATACCACTAAGGCAGGATATTCCCAGAAACAGCTGGGGTCTGTAACTTTTTACCATTGCACACTCACCACGTCGCCTACTAATGGCAGATAGCTGAGAGGACTGATCAGAATCACTATCTTGCGTGATTGCTTCCATGGGAAGGTTGATAAATATCATTCGCCACCTTGCAGGTCAGCTCCGTACCTCCCGGTGTCTCTGCGGAGTCCGTGAATTAGTGCGTGTGGTTCCCATGACCATCTCTTGACTGCAGGGGAGAGACCAGGATGGTTGGGGCCCGTCTAAGCCTGGCCATTGTGCGACACTGAAACAAGTTAACTGCAAACCTCAGGTTCTCAGAACCAGAAGCTAAGACTTTGTTCATAAAGGCAGCATAGGCTTCGTGAGTGTCGTGGAAAGATGACTGACAATTTGAATTCCACATGGGGACGTGATCGGCTTGAACTTGTGAAATGGGAAATAAGAGAAGTCGACGGGGGAAACATTCTCTCAAGATAGGGGAAGAATTCCCACTGGTCTTGAGAAATCTGGCTGACAATTACCAAATCCTGAGAGATTTTGATAAATAATGTACGATGTTCAGTGGTTATATTTTTAAAGCTTTTTAATTATGCATTGATTGTGAGATTAAGACAAGCACACCTCCATCTTTTTGTTGCAGAGGCTTAATGAAATTTGAGTGTTTGTGGCTAAAATCCTTTCATGCCCTTGGGAGCTGCAACTCATTTTAGTCTTTTGGTGTTCTTACATCACTAGGACATTAGACGCTTTACCCTAGTATTGAGAGTTTTGTTTATACAGTTCTATGAAAACTTGAAGGAAGACCTATTGGGCTCCATGCCGTGTGTACTTGAAACAGTTTCATCTGAGACTCAGACACTCCACCCAAGCCTTTCCATCTATCCATCAGACCTGCTTCCCTAACCTCTTCGGGCCATATTTTCTTTTCCCTGTTCTGAAAATATTGTTGGAATGAAACGGTTAACTCCACACTCCCTTCTGTCAGTAACGTTTCCATATTTAAATATCAGTGCTATAAACACGTAAGATGGCATAAACTCTGTATTGAAGCCAGATGACTTCAATGAATGAATGAATGAAATATTCACCTGCCCTCCCAGGTACTTAGTGGGTGTGCTGGAGCAAAGATCCCCAGTCATCAACAGTGGAGACAGAGCTCAGGCATGTCTCCGTATCCTTTTCCCTTCCCCTCTCCCACACACGCAGGGCACTTGTGCAGTAGGAAAAGCCCATCAGGTGATTCTGATACCACTTCTCCCTACCCTCTGGTGAAATTATCTGCTCTAAAGGAATCAGCTCGCTTTTCTTTCTTTTACCCCTGTTTTCCTTGCTTTCTATAAAATTTGCCTGATTAGTATAACTTTTTGTTATAGAGCTGCTTTGCTTTTTTTGATAAGAGCTGCTAAGAGCTCTTTGCTAAGGGCTGCACTTGGGAAGGTACAGGGGGGTGAAATGGCTGTTCAGCTTCTCCACGGGGGGGCAATCTGAACTTGGAGTCGTGGAGAAGACCGGTTCTAGGACTAGTGAACAGAAGCATTGGACTTAAGGAGTCAGGTTCAGGTTGATTCACATTCTTGTTCATCTTCCTGACCCTGGAAGAGGGTGTCCCGGGAAGGTCAAGCAGAGGGAGGTCACTGCCATTGTGTTGGGTTGTCCTGAAGTGCTTCCTGCGTCGGGCAGAGGTCAGACATGTAGGCCTGATGTCTCCAACGGCACGAGCTCGTGACTCTGAGCCCCAAGCACACCCCAGAGCCCCGGGGCCCAGCAGTCCTCAGGGAGACAGTGTCTGCTCCCTCTCGGCTCAGGCTGGTAGATCAGCATACATTCCACACAAGGCCACGCATTGTGCGTTCAATGGAAGGTGGGCACCTCAGCCTGGGAACTACTGGGTGCTGGCTGTCCCCAAAGAGGATGTGACCTTCCAGCTCTTAATGGAAAAAATAATGCATTCGGCATGTTGTTCTTTTTACAGAAACAAGGGCATCTGGCACTTGCTTTATTAAAAGAAAACCCAAGCCCTTGCGTGGACACTAAGCCTGTGAAATGTTGGGATTTTAAATAGATGTTCCTGGGAAGGCGCCCAGCCAGGAGGCTGCCGTGTCACTTCCTGGAGGAATCACATTCTGCCCAGCCCTCAGGACAAAACCGCCTGACCCCTGAAGGTTTGGGATCAACTCTTTCTCTGCTCCACATCGTTACTCTTTGGGTTCTTTTATGTGTTCAGCTCAGACTGTCTTAATCACACCGTGGCTTCCCTTTCTCCCCATCACATGGTTTCCATTAAAGGTCAGCTTGTCCCCAGCTCCAGGTGGTTACCCCTCTAATCCTTGTGCCCGTGTCTCCAGACCGGTGTGAGGATGGTGAGGAATTTGCACATAACAAGTCCGTTCCCTAAGGAGGATGTTCCAAGCCTTAGTAATGGCACACGTGCCCCTTATTTATTCAGGAGTTGCACACCAAGCCTCTGCTATGCCCCCAGCATGGCTTAGTTACTGCGAGAACACAGAGCCCAACATGGCGTGGGCCTTTATGAAGTGTAAGGAGAGGAGGAGAGGAGGGAGGTGCGTGATTCGGACCCTCCCTTCACGGGATCGACATATGGCGGCTGCCTGGGAAGCAGGGACTATCCTGTGCAACAGCCCATATTCGCATCACCGGGTGTGCGTTCATGCGTTTATCCTGTGCCAGATCCCCCCTCCCCCAGGGTCCTCTTAGCAAACAAAGATGCTTTATGATCCGGATCTGCCTGCAAGACGTTTATGTAATGCAAGGTGGTATTTAGTCAAATCCTAATTAGGTGAGGCAAGTATTCCATACAATGTAGACACTTTCGGCAGAATAACGCATTCTGATTGAAGACTGCAAAACATGAAAATCAGAAAACCAAGCAGCTATTTAATGTGTTCATTCAAGAGCTAATTCTTCAAACTTTTTCCCAAGTGTCCTCCCGTCAAGAGATTACCAGTACATCATCGTCTCCAGGCTCTTTTCCCATTTCTGTCTTTCACCAGACCCTGCAAGGTGTGACCTAGCATAAGCTCGTCCTCCCGGGGAGACTTACAGAGTAGTAGCTAGGGGGAAGCCGGCGACGAGAACATTTGTGGCTGTCTCCCTGCACCATCACCTCCCTGAGGATGATACCCTAAGGTAGACAGGCAGGGGTGCCCCGGGCTTCCCCTTCCAGCTCTCATGGATGGAGCGTTCTCTCCCACGTGCCAGGGCAGGGAAGGTGGGTGCCCGCCCAGCAGTACCCTCCAGTGGGGCTCCCCCTGGCGGCCAGTCAGTCACCACTCCCGGCCTCTGGCCTCTCCACCTGCCACTGGCAAAGGGTGTTGGGGATCCCAGGAGGCTCTGGAACTTAAGGACAGAGAAACAGACCTGAGCACTTGGCATCTCCTCCCCAAAATACTCAGCCTTCCAGAAACTCTCCATTATTTCTAAGGCAAATTCAGGTTTCCATGGACTCTTCAGGGAGCATAAGGGGTCATACTTTGATGGCCATGCACATTACAAGAAAATAAAGCCCGAAATGAAAGAGAAGTCGTCCTGGGTGGTTATGGCTATAAGTTCGTGGAAATGCGGGTGGAGTGCTGGTTCTCCTAACAGCTGCGGTCTGTCCAGTGGCTTTCCTAGCTCCGGCCCCCGCTGTGTCTCATCTCCAGAACGCTGGGGTGCGGGCTCTCTCTACGGGCCAGGGTTTTATAGGATTATTTTTGTCTCATTGTAGCATTGAACTGAGTCTGGAAGAATCATCAGTAAGGGAAAGTAAAGCTGAACGGGGAACTGAAAACCATGTAAAAGAGAGCTTTCGGGTTCCAGGGAAATAGCCTTTGCAGTGTCATGAGTCTTCGCTGACTCTGGGTCACACAACGCAGGAATAGAAAAAGGGACGGATGTTTTCCGCCCTGAGATCTCCAAAGCAGGCTGGCACCTAGACTGAGGACATGAGCCACAGAGGAGTGTACGTGTGTGTGAGAGACAGAAAGAGAGACAAAGATCCCAAGTAAGCCGCTTAATTAAATACCTACTTTGGGGCACCTGGGTGACCGGGTCAGTTAAGCGCCTGACTTCGGCTCAGGTCATGATCACGCAGTTTGTGAGTTCAAGCCCTAAGTGGGGCTCTGTGCTGACAGCTCAGACCCTGGAGCCTGCTTCGGGTTCTGTGTCTCCCTCTCTCTCTGCTCGTCTTCTGCTCATTCTCTCTCTCTCTCTCTCTCTGTCTCTGTCTCAAAAATAAACATAAAAAAAATTTTTTTTGAATACCTACTTTAACAAAAGGGTGAGGACCTAGTTTACTTGCCCCGAATGTCTTCTTCTGGCATTGCTGGGGACTTTGGAGAATAAGGGACCCCTCCCCGCCAGAGTGCGGTGTGGCCGAGGCGTGCAGCAGCTGGTTCGTCCACACGTGTGGGGCCCACGGCACCATCAAAGGCCTTGGGCGGCCCACCCCACAGAAGCAGCTTCTTGAAATTTTCCTACTTAGGAGACTCCAGCCACAGAGACAAGCTTTGTTGTTGCCTTTCCCCTGCCCCAGTACGAACAAAAAGAGAGCAGGAGAAGTCACAGAGTAGCAGCCAGTGATGTTATAATGAAAATCTGTTCCACCCATCCTGCCATGGAACAGAAATTCACATTTCTTCAGTGAGGATGCGAGAGGGATGCTGCCCCCTGGTGGTGGCCCGGGCACATCAGGAGTGGGGTCCCAGCCCTGTGGTGGGGGGGGGGGTGGGGGGGAATTGCTGGAGATGATAATGAGATGCTCACCATGTGTAATATGCAAATCGCAGGCGCTGATTAGGGAGGGAGGCTGTGAGCCTTGCAAGGTAAGAGCTCCATTTGCCTCCTGGCTTGACGTTCTCCGATTTCTTTTTTAACCCCCATTTAATTCTGCTCTCGGCACCTTGGATAAAATATTTAGTGGCAGAAAAAAGGCAGCAGATGCAAGCAGGAATAAATAAGATTTTCTGTATTTAAAATGAGGCCATTTATTTCTGAATACAGATCTGTCAGGCATGTTATTTACGTCTTTGGCAATTTCCCAGGACCCAGATTCCTCGGGGGCGCTTTGGTTTTCGCCAATACATATAGAAGTGGGGGGTGTGGGGAGCAGGCCCTCGTTAACGGGCTAAACCCACGGGGCCATTCTACTGAAGAACGACCCGAGCCCCATCTCTCTGTCCACGCTCCGCTTTCCTCTGTGTCTTGCCTCGTTCAAAGATGACCGTCTGCGACACCGATGTGACTCAGGCAGATGGGTTCTCCAAATGCTGAAGCCTAAGCTGCCAGACTGCAGCTTTGTTCTCCGGCTGGCCGGCCCAGCAGTGTCGTGGAAAGAGCAGCGGGCCCAGAATAGAGACACGAAGCCGGGCCCTGCCCCCGTCCTGTGATTCTGGGTCAGTGACTCAGCCTCTGCTCCGCCAAGTCCTCAAGGCTGAAGCTGAATCAAGCTTCCCGTGCTTCCTTTCAGCAAGCTGTCAACATCCCCGAGCCTCAACCTTCTCCTCTGTAAAATGGGGGAACCAAAGCAGTGGTACCACTGGAAGGATCCCAGCATCCGGTCACTAGTAGGACAGATTTTGTACCAAGTCAGGCTGCCAGCCGGCTGTGGGTATTGCTGTCCTGCACCGTTTATCAAGGAGAGAAGGAAAACCAACAGGGGGAAAGATGAGCTCGGGACACAGGTGAGTGAGAGTCTGTGAGAGAAACAGAGAACGTTCTACACATCGGTGTCGTGGGGCATCCAGCAGGACGTGGCTTCACTGGCTCTCTCTTTAAGGAAGACAGCTGCCCTCTGGGTCCCAATGGCACAACTCAGAAAAATCACCAAGGCAGTCCACTCTTTGGAACTGGAATCTCCAGGGAGCACGAAGCCCCCGGTCCTTTGTCCAGGACGATAACGCCCTCCCCGTGAAAGGGAGAAGGGGAGCTTCCCAGCCTGCGGCGAGAACGAAGCCAGCCTGATCCCATTGGGGGCTTGCTAACAAAGTCCCTCCTCGTGAGATCCCCCAGCTCGGTTGTGCCCTCCTGTCTGCAGAAACCCCACCGGAAGCCCTAAGTAAATGCTTCTCAGGCATCCGGAAATTTCTACCCGCGATTCTTTTATTCACCAAGTGACTGTCACAGCCAGGATGACTCCTGCCCGTTGCTGTGGACCACAGGTAGCCCCAAAGCATTAGGAGAAAACCGAGCAGAGCCGTGGTTTGCTAGATGTTCGGCTTTTATAAGCTGGTGAGATTTGGGCAAAGCGACAGTTCACCAGGACGGCTGCACTTGACTATAAGAAGAAGTTAAAATTTTCTGCCAACTGTTCCTCAAAATCGAACAGAAGATTCGTACAGCTGATGCTATAAAACACAGCTAAAATATATAGTCTTTATCTTGGAAACAAACTCCCTAAGAGGATGAGAAACAAATCATCGGAGCTCTTCCCTGACTCAAGGGTGAGCTCCCTTGTGACCGGAATTGTGTGCCCTACCCTGCTTACCCCAGGGCCGGCGGGACCTCGCACTGGTTGCTGCATTCATAGCTGATAAATCCATTAGAACCGTACGAGGTTATCTAGAAGGGAAGCGTTTTCCAGGAGACAGCAGGGAAGGCACAGGGAAGGCAGAAATAACACGGACACGTCTCGAGCTCACTCGGAGTAATTGCCTCTCGGTGCCATCGGCTCCCTGGGCTGCCTGTGCACTGAGGGTGGGAGCCGAACCCACCTTCCTCTGTACTCTGGCCCCGTCCCACTTGGTCCCCATGGGCATTCCAGGGCTCTCTGCCTTATAGCGTGGATATTTTATTCCATAAATTGGGCCAAAACTCATAGGCTCTTAGAACATGGCAATTGCACAGAAGCAGAAGCTGAACATCAGGGAAATTGGTGTCTTGGAGGCTGGCAACCTTGACTGCCTCTATGACGCGCTGGTTGTCTGAGCCCCACGACTCAGTCCCTGTGCAGGAGCAGCAGTGTCTCCATCCACGCGACGGGAGTGGCGGCACCTGCCTGCGGACCAGGGTGACCCTCATGGTAGCAGGCACAGTGCCATGTGTCACTGGTCCCTTCTCAGGCACTCAGCAGATCGAGGCTGTGAGCCCTTGGATGGTCGCTGTTAGAAAACGCCGCACATTAGTAAAAAAAAAAAAATGGCAGAGTTTCTCTTTTCTGATGCTGAGCAAATGCCCAGGTCCTGGTCCAAGCAAGCCTCCATCTGTGTGTTAGTACTACCCTCCGGAAGGGGAACCCGTTGTCCTCACGGCCTCGGGAATTTGGGGACGGTGTAATTATCAGGTGCACTCTGGTCACGTCTGTGTCGTGTCTGGGAAAGAGTATAATGAAAAGCAAAGGGCCGCACAAACTGGGTATTATCGGTATTAGCAGGGGTAGCAGCTGCCTCATTGAGTGTCCTGGCACCAGCGTGGGTCAGTTGTAGTCTTTCTAATTTATTGACTTATAATAATGAGAACGAACGGATGGAGGGTAGGAGCCCCAAGCTGACAGTGGTGTCTGTCTGGTTTACTTGGGTACTGGGTGCTATAGGAAGAGGAAGACCTGGAACTTTCTCAAGCAGGGAGGAGCCCACCTGATGGTGGCCGCGGCGGTGCGGACCCACAGAGAGGGGCAGTGGGGGATCCCAGTCTGCCCTACGTGGGGAGGCAGATTAAACAGGAAGGGGAGTGTCCCATCCCCTCCCCACCTTGACAGTGTTCCCTCCTGTCCCTGCCCCACCATGCTCCTTGAGATTAAGAGGACCCAGGAGCTCCCGTCCCCAACATCGTCAACACTGGCCACGTCATGGGAACGTCTTGGTAAACTCTGTCACTGGAACCATGACCGCCTGGCACATGGTGCAGTGGGCCGTGCACAAGGGGGAGGGCGAGAGCCCTGTGACCCTGATGCTTTGCAAGGACCTTTCTGCACTTGGTCTCCGTCAGACATCTCACGACTTTGCTCTTCCCATCCCGTGGGGGAGGGGGGCGAAGGAGGGGGACTTGAAGGGCTTGGTTAGGGCTGCCGGTCAGGGCCTGGTGGGAACGTATCCGTTTCCATGACTCTTGCTGTAGCCTCGTCCCACCAGCTTCCAGCTCCTGGCGGCAGGTGGGGTCCGGGAGAGCCGTTTGCTTTCTTTCTGGATTGCCCGTGGCTTTCAAACTCCAGGTTGTGCCCCAGGCATGAAATCATTTTTGTGAAGAGAACAGTTTTTTGAAGAGGACCGAAGCTTTACTGGAAGGGATGACAGAGTAGAGGAGGGAAAGTAGACGAGACACAGTGAGAACGGGAATGATTCTGGTCCAGGTGGGTGTGTGTGTGACGGTGGGTCATGGTCCAAAATGGTGACAGCTGTTGTCACTGACCATTACGAGGAGGACACCACCCAAGAGTAGGGTGGCAAAGGGGAGCTTGTCTGTAGGTGAACAGCCTTTGGGGAGGTGGTCCTGGGGGTTCCATGGTCCCTCCACTGGGAGTTCTCCAAGGCTAGGTGCGGGAGCCCGCAGCCTTTCGAAGCATGGACACAGTGTCAGATTTCTTTCGGCGGGGACCACGTCTGGGGCCCAGCCAGCTCCAAGAGTTGCCTGCTGCTAAGTACCTCGCTTCTCTGTGCCAGCCGGACCCACAGCGCCGTTCGGAACAGCAGCCCCTGCAGAAACCAAGTGAGGGTGGGAAGAAACGTAACCAACCATCGAGCGGCGGGAAGGGTGATGCTGGCCGTAGAGGGGAGGGAACCAGGCACAGGGCAAGGCTGCTGAGTGGCGGGACTGTGTTTCTGGCACCTTCCGGTCCTTTCTTACCCTCTGCCCCTCCCTTTGTGCCATGTTTTTTACCCATTGGGGCAGGTCTGATCCCAGGAGCTGGGAGGTCTTCATTTAAAGCCCAGTCTTTAAATCAGGCCCATGCTCGGTGTGTCCCCAGCTTCCTAAGGGACATACACACACACACACACACACACACACACACACACACACACACACTGCACAGGATGTATCTTCTTGAAATCATCTTTTAAAGTGCCCACCTCCCCAAGCATCCTCTGGGGTCCATGAGGTCAGGAGGCATACCTTGTTTATTGTCTCGAGCCCTGGTACAACTTTAGAAGTCTCTGGATTTCTCAAAATGGAGAAATGCTGAACAGTAAGGGTTTGTTCAAGTCAACCTACCAAATTTCATGGCGCCGCGAAGGGATGGAGAAGACACCTTTTTAGTAAAGCCTTTGGATTGAAATAAGACCATGATGAGCAAATCCAGATCGAAGGAGTCTGTGAGTGAGAGACATGGAGAGCCGTGGGCTCTCTGGGAGCCTGGGGTACTTGTGGGCTTCTCTGACCCTCAGTTTTCTCATCTATGAAACATGATGCCAAGCTAGTTGATTTCTGAAACCCTTTTGTCTTGAAAACCTAGAGTTGGTGGATTTTCATCTGGGCCAGAGCGTAGGTGAATCCAGATATCTGGAAGTATCCTAGGCAGAGGATGGCTATGGTGTGAACCCAAGAGAGAGACTTAAAACAGAGATGCTCATGGGATCACGAGTCTCACCAGGGTGGTCAGCCGAGACGGGAGCAATGGCCTCGTGTGGTAGACCTTCCAGCACGGGTGATCCCACAGCACTGCTCCCACACATGGTGCACACACCCCTATTCTCCACCACTGTGCTCGCTCAGGCTGCTGCAGTAGCCTGTGAATCAGTCTCCCTTCCAGAAAGGAGTATTTGCCCCTCAACCCCCATGCTCTGGGCTCTAAATGGCCCTGCCCTGCCCCTCGTCTGCCCCGCCCCATAGGGCAAGGAGTTGACGGAAGCAAGAGCACCAAAGCCAGCACCTGCCCCACCATCTACACCATATCCAAGTACTTGAAACTCCAGAAATCCCTACCCAAATGGCCCCAGCTGGATTCGGGCATGTGCCGGCCTCTTCTGTGTGGTCCTCCCAAGGATGGGCATGTTGCTTGTATGAGTGCCCCCAAGCCCAGGGAGTGGCCAGGAGGCTGCCATGTGCAGGGAGTATGGGTGGAGGACCACCCCGCAGGGAACTCACACAGCCTCCCTCTTCCTACGGCTGGGGCCTGTCTAACTTCAGGCTTTGGCTAGAGACACTGATGACCAAGGAGTGCTGTCTACAGCAGTTCACCTTGGCTCTGACCCCTCGACGCCTACAAAATGGCTTCTGCTCACCATGCCGTTGGAGAGCCTCCCACCCTGACCTGTCTGCCAGCGAACTGATTCCTCTCTGACCTGCACCAAATCCCTGTGTCTGGCTCTGCACCTGGGGCACAGTGGGCACTCTAATCACCACTGGAACCAGGCATTGGGATGGCTAGAACACCCTCCATAAACGTGGCCACTGGGGCATTTGGGAGCTGTTGCACCACGGTGAACGGTTCTCACACTTCTGTTTGCTACAAAGACGTGTGTTGAGCACTTCCTGTTTGCAGAGCACTTTGGAGGGAAGTGCATTGTGAAGGGCACCACTCTGTTCCAGGGCCGTCCCGGGACACGGATGCTGCAGTCTGGGCCTAGAGATCCAGAGGGTTCTGCGGGCCCCTGGGTGAACCTCCGGTGTGGACAGGTGCCACATCAAAGGCAAGGGGAAAGACGTGGTGGACGGATGTGGCCCGGTGAATGGGACTTCTGCCTTTGCTACGGATTGTCTCAGTTTAGTTCCGCTGAAGCCATTTATTGAGCACCTGCTGTGTACTGTGAGCTGACTCCATTTATTGAGCCCTGTGCTGGGCGGTTCTCTGGGAGGGAAGGGGAAGGGATGGGCTAGGAAAAGGCAGTAAATCTTACAGATTCTCCTTCTGAACACCTGGAGAGCGGGAACTATACCTGCAGTCCTAACTTGCTGGGTTGCTAAAGTTACTGAAGAGGAACAAGGGTGTGGCTCTTGGCCCTCGTGTCATTGTTTGATAATGAAACGTCATACGACACTCCGGCACACCTAGGTGTGCCCAGGTGGGGTCCCCTCTGGATCTATGATTTCCAGGAAAGCAGGGCCACTGCCTGGGCCACGGATGGCACTGGGTGTGTGACAGCAGAAGGTGCTTCTGACTGGCAGTACCTGGCCCGCGTTGAACCCGTGGAGCCACGCCCCTCAGGCAGCAGTTTTCAAAGGAAGGGGTGGGGACTGTCCCAGAGTCATGGTTGCCGCCGGTCATTATTCTCTCCTGTTCTCAAGCACGGCCCCTGCCTGTGAAACCCGTCCGGCCGAGGCTCCTGGTCTGGGCTCCATGTGCCCACCTGGAACAGGTGACCTCGCGTCCTCAGCCTAATGCCCAGCACAGCACTGCTTCACTTAGAGCTAGGGCGACACTCCCGGAAAACGCGGGGTGGGGGAGGGGGGGGACGGAAGCAGGTGGGGACAGGGGTGGGCTTCGGGGAACGGCTTGGCCCCGGGCTTGGGGATGTGCCTTGCTCCTGGACCACCCGCCTCTCCTCTTCTCCGTCCACATCCTAGGAACAGCACGGCAGCGTCCCTTCCCCATCCCGGATTCCTGGGCCGTTCCCTCGTGCTCAGGATGCGTCTGCATAAGTCAAAAGGCAGGCTCTTGTACTTTGAGCCGTAGAACCAAGAGTAATTAATAATTTGATGTTGTTGGGTACAGAAGCTGTTCTGAGTGCTGTTTATAATCTACAGTTAATTAACCTTCTGCTTTTCAAAAAGCAGAAACTTAAGACCTAATTTTCTGTCTCAAACACATTGTTTCTGATATCCATTATTTTAAAAATATGTTTTCACTGATATTAAGAAATAATTATGCAGACTATCTCAGACTGATTAAGGAGACCATGCTCTGTTAGGATTTTCTTTGAAAACGTGTATTATAATGAGCTTTTCTGCGGTGTATTGTAAGAGGAAATATTATTCTCATCACACAATTTTAGAGCAAAAGCCAGTGCATAAAAGAAATGTTACATCTAATTTCAAGGCTATAATTTTGTTGTGTGGTGAAAAATTCTAACTTTCAGGAGAGGACAAAATAAAGTCAGCCCTTGGGGAAAAAAAAAACCTTCATAAATACAAACTGTGGTAAATCTCAGTTGGTAGCAAAGTCACTATCCAATTAAAATTCCAATTTCAGAATCTCAATCACTTTTAACTTTCTTGTGAATATTAACAGGATGATCAGCTTTGGCGAAACACCAGGAAGGAAACTGTAACTGTCCAAGGAAATTAAAAGTCATGATAGGGTTGGTAATATATTTTACCTAAGACACTAAACCAATCACTGTATAGATTATTAAATTAGTATCAAAGTCAGTTAGAGTATTATGGTAGAACATTCTCCGTTATTAAATGGAACACATTTCAGGAGCTGAATTTAAAACAGTGTCTGGCGAGGGCACACGAGGCCCCAGCCGTGCCGTCTCCATCCCGTTTTGGGGGGACTGCACGGGGTCTGAAGCCACAGTGGCGGAGGTCGGGGGGTGGGTTGGAGCCGGGAAGACACTTTGGACAAAAGTGGTTGCGTTTAGTGTTTTCCACGGATCCACTCTTTCACTTACCAGCTCAGGGATTGGAGCAAATTATTTAAACTTTTCCCCTTGGATTTCCTCAAGGGTGAAAACGAAGGCAGCAACGGCACGAAGCTGAGGTGCTTGTCTTGAGGATTAAATGAGCCCTTGATGCGTCAGGCACCCTCACTCTGCCCGTGAGGTTTGGCAGGAAGAAGGGGAGAGTAACGGTGTCGCCGGGGCGTGCAGTTAGAGGAGGGGTCACAGTCACGTGCTTTCTGCAACAGGGACGGCAGAACGTTGTCTTTCTGTCTCGACTCAGCCCTGCCTTCCCAGCGCTGTTCCTCACTGTGTTGTTTTTATTAGAAAATCATGAGGACCTGGGTGGAGGGGTGGTGGTGTTTGTTCGGGTTGTTTTGTCACAGAGGAAATACCCTTTTTGCAGATGCTTTACGAAGCGTGCAGTGGAAATCCCAACGACCCTTCTTGGCCCTGATTTTCAGTCATATCCCCTGCAGATTGTCCCCACGAGGCCGCAGTAACCCGCTGGGACCCCGTAGGGAAGTGTGGCCGTTGCTCTCTTACCCTCCAATCACCAGGACCAGCGAGGGGGGATCAATACTGAGATTCCCCTGCTCTCCAGGTGGTTCCGTTACCACATGCCCAGGCTCTCCAGGCGCGAGGTCAGCTCCCTCTTGACCACTTCATCCAACTGCTCCTAGGTTCATTTTCCATTTGGGTTTCTTCTGCTCCCTCAGTAGGCCCTACTGTCTGTCTCCATGATGACAGACATTGTATGGCAGTCACAGGGCACAGGCACCAGTGTATTTATGTATAACAACTAATAGAACTCGGGTAACAACAGCCCAACGAGGTAGAGACTGTTTTCATCCCCATTTACAGATGGAGAAACTGAGGCATCTCTTACCTAAGGTCACACAGCTGGTGAGTGGCTGGGCCAGAATTTGGATCTCCCACGCCCAATTCTAGCATCCGCCCTTCTGAGCACCACACCCTGGTAACCAGGATGGGGCACTGTTCCCGAAGGCCGTCAGCCTCCTCCTCGGTCCCTTTTCGGGAAGCCTTCAAAGATGGTCCTTGTGTACTTTCCTGTCACTTTGTGACACCTGATTTGGTACAGGTGCTACTCCTCAGGGAAGAACGAAAGGGAATGCAGCCTGTCCCCATGTCATTGTCCTTCCCTGTCGACCTCCCGTCCCTCCAGGGACACAGCCTCTCTCCCCTTTGGGTGTGAGTGTGACCGCCCTGCAGGGATTCGCAGAGTGTCTGGAAAAGCGCCTTCCTAACATCCCCCAGCCCAGCACACACAAGTTCCCTCTTCTCGCCTGCAGCCCTCCATCCCCTTATTTCTTAGGGTCTTGCATGATTTTTAAACATGTACGAAGTCATTTTGAAATAAGAGCACCTTCCTGCAGGGGCCACCTGCACTGAGGATGTGAGAGGGCATTTTTGCTCAAGTCTTGTCCTTCCAGATCCACGTGAGATCCTTCTGGCAGAAGTCAGTGGTCCTCTCTGTCCTCCAGAGCATCCATCATGGCGCCTGGATAGTTGGTGGTCCGTACCGTCGCTGGGATGGGAAATGCTGGGCGCGCAAAATAGGAATATTGACACTAAACAAGGGCTCGTGATTCCCCCAGGATGTTCGTTTAGGGCTTCAGAGTTCACTGGAGGCCATATGGCATTCGAAGTTAGCCTCCACTCTGAGGAAAGACGGTGGGCAGATCAGGGGCGGCCTGGGAACAGGTGACTGAGCAGCACTTGAACACGCGTCCCTATTAGAACATGCTGCACTCTTTGCCTCGAGCTCCCTCCCAGGGAGGTACTCTACCCCGTGGAGCTGCCCTACCCCGTGGGCAGACTTACTTCCAGGCTGCTCTAAAGTCACAGTTTTCTAGCCAATGCAGCCTCCACAAACCTCTGCTTATAGTTGGTGGTTACTTTTTTTTCTAATGGTTATTTATTTTTGAGGGAGAGAGAGAAAGAGATGGAGTGTGAGCGGACGAGGGGCAGAGAGAGAGGGAGACACAGAATCCGAAGCAGCTCCGGGCTCCGAGCTGTCAGCACAGAGCCTGACGAGGGGCTTGAACTCACGAACCGTGAGATCATGACCTGAGCCGAGGTCGGTCGCTCAACAGACTGAGCCATCCACGTGCCCCAGAGGTTACTTTTCCAAGACTCAGGAAGCAGCATGGCATCCAGTCTGGTACAGGCCTTCTAGAATCTGCTCAGAGGAAGCTCAGTGGACACGTCAGTCAGGGCCCCAAGCGGTCAGGTGGGAAACAGGCTATGAAGCCTTGTCAGCAAGTCCGCGGTCACACTTGGTTTTACGTAGAACCAAATATGTTGTACGTCACAGTACAGTTAAATATCGGTCCGGTATGTCAGATGCCCTTGTGAGGAATGAAATACCGATTTACTTTTTTAAATATGTTGAGCATTTCGGACTGAATTAAAATATGACACCTGCCTTGTATTTCTGTGAGAAGGGGCACTCACCTTTAGAAAGGGAAGCCGGTCCTCTCGCTCTACAGTCGAGGAAGAGGGCCTGGAGGGCAGGTCAGAGGCAGAGTCCAGCTCTCCCCTGGTAGCACACGGCCTCTGGAAGTAGCAGGTGGAAACCAGGCATTTTCCTAGGTGACACGATTTTTCTATGGATTTTGCTCCAGAAGTCGCTTTTTTGGCTGCTGGGTCAGATGCCGATTTCGTGGCCCTGAGACTCGAGGTCCTCCAGCCCAGGTTAGCCCCGCCGGCCTCTGGCCGCCCGGCTCCCTGGTCCACAGCCAGGTCCCCACGTCTTACGGTGCTCCTCCGCAGAAAGCACACTCCAGTTCCGTGCTTACCTTATCACTTGATTATCTCCCCGATGCGGACCCTCTTGTACTTTAAATGCCTCCTTCACATCAGCACGGTAATTTGGTAAGGGAGGGGACGAGGAGAGAGAACTGGCGAGCCTTTCTCCAACAGCTCAAGAGCGTGGAGACTTCTTTCCAGCAGCGGCTTGTCCGTCTGAACCAGCACGGGGGGAGGGGCCGGGTGTCCACAGGAGGCCACAGGAGGCCAGGGGCGGACCCCAGGGCCAGGCCACAGGACCAAAATGGAGACCAGAGACCAGATATCTCTGCTGCCTTCCCCTTCCCAGAGCCTTGCAAGACCCACCTCTTAGACCCAAGCTAGAAACCCCTGCCTCAGGAATAAACAAGAGTGCACACCGACAGCCTTGTTCTAGAGTGTTCTGGAGTACAGGTGAGCCGACATCGTCTGTGTCCTCTGATTCACTGTGAGACCTCGTGTCTACCCAAATCTGTGTTCTGTCGGCCTCATTAGGCTGTTTGTTCACCCCACTGAGTGAATGAGTGGGTGGACGGCTGCACACATGAATCCATGAACAAATGAATGAGAAGTGAGATCCTCTGGGAGACGGTCACCTGCCTGGGTGTGGTTCAAGTAAATGGAGGGCTTTAGGCCTAAGTTCTGGAAGCTCCCTCAAGTTCCCATGGTCAAAACGAGGGGCAAAGAGTGGGAGGCAATGCAAAGGAAGAGGGTCACGTAGGAACAGGAGGCGACCGCGCTGGCCCGGGTTTCCTCTTCCTGGCCCTCGTTCTGTCCAAAACTTCTCTTAACTAAGGTTGATCTCATTGATCCAAATAAACCGCCTGAAACAGTGACTTGTATAAATTGGGCAGAGCTTGGCAGGTGTACCCCTTCTGTCTACTCTCACCAGCTGGGGCAACCGGGAGGCTGGTCCCCTCGTGTGTCCCATGGTTGATGCTGGCTGCCAGCTGAGACCAGAACACGGCACGTGGGTCTCCACTCGGCCTCGGCTTCCCTACAACAGGGCCGGCGGTGGTGTTAATGGGGAGCTTCTCAAGCAAGAGAGGGCCAGGGAGAAGCCACGCTGCCTTAGTAGTTAGTTACACAGCATCATTTTTATCACATTCTGGTGGTTGAGGCTGCTGCACAGGCCTGCTCAGGTTCGAGGGAGAGACACACAGACCTCGCCTCTTGATGGGGGAGCGCAGAGTCCTGGAAAAGCATGTGGGACCAGAAATACCACCTGGGCCGATTCTGGAAAATACAGTCTGCCATACTCAGCAAGGTGTCAAGCTCATACTAAAGTATGAATGACTTCCCAGGAATAAAAGAACGTCAGTAACCCAAAATAATGTCAGAAGGGTTTTATGAGTTCAGTTTGGGAAGATACTTCTGACGTTGTCTCCTTCAGTCAGGTGTGACCCCCTAAGACCTTCCCCAAATCAGTCCACCCAGGTAGTTAGATTCGTGCACCACACGTGGATTGAGGCCCGCGGAATTACTCTCACTAGAGCCTCAGGAAAACAGCCAAATAGTGACGGGCTGAGCTCAGGGGACCTGAGGGTTAAGGACCCACAGACACAGAAGGGCTCCTGTGAGCCCATTGCTCTAAGCGACGGTCCAGCCATCTCTGCAGCGAGTATAAATTCAGGAACATCGTGTTTTCTGCTTTTGGAGGCGGTCTGTAACTTTACCTCCTGTCTCTAAGCCAACACGCCTGCCCCCTGAACACTGAGGTCCTGACGGAGCAGCCGGGCAGCCGGACCTCCTCGGTGTGGCCAGCCTGCCCCAGCGGGCAGCCGAAGCTTCAAAAAGGGAAATAGCCAAAGTGCAGACACGGCAGATGGTGGGTCTGGGAGCGAAAGAGGGAGAACTCTTAGCCTTTGCCAGCCCAGCACCTCAGCTGTCAGCTCTGGCCGTTCGCAGATGGCCCTGCTGTGGCGGGGAAGGCGGAGACCAGCAGAGCGCCCCATGCCCCCCGCACCCCGCGCTGTCCACAGGTCAGAGAGCCGGCTGTGGGGGCAGGTGCAGATTCAAGCATTCCGTCCGCGGGCTCCGATGAGTGTGGACCCTGGCCTCCCTCACCTCGCCCCCCCAGGAAAAGGAGACAGCTCTGTCTTCAGGAGCCCCTTCTGCAGGAGGCCCTCCAACCCCTGCCCTGCATGTCTACACATCCCTCGTCTACCCTGGATCTGTTTTTAACCAGTCCTGGGTCCCAGGTTGGCCTGTCTGCCTGGGGAGCCCCCGGATGCAGTGGTCAGGGAGGCACCTTGCACGCTTCAGTCCCACACAGCCCTCCACCCCACACCCTTCCAGGTCCTTGTCTGATGTTGACCTCTGGCTCGGCGGCCTCCCCGCGGGGACTGCAGATCAGGCCTCAGCTCTGGGCTGGAAGTGTCTCTCCCTCGTTGAAGAGCCGGCAGCATGCAGATGTGGGGGTGTCCTTTCCTGGGCATGGGGCCTCTGCAGACGCCGACCGGCGCACTCCGGCCTCCATGGCTCTGACTCGGGATTTGCTGCAGGAGCTCGGCCTCGCGATGAGGCCCTCGCGAACTCTCTAACCTCCCACAGACCTGCAGGATCCACACTAGGCTGTTTGTCACCTGCGCAGTCCGCACCTGCCCACAGGACGGAGTGGGGAGGGGCGGGGAGGCGTTGGCGCTCACGCCCTTTCCGGAAGGGAGGACCTGGACACTACTCAGAGCTTCTCTGAGAGCCCGCAGGCAGGAATCCGCTCTGGGGCCAGCACTAACCTCAGAGAGCCCGGGGGTGTCTTTATTCTGGAAGGCCCTGAACCTGGCTATCCGTCGTTGGTTCTTGTCCTGAAGGAAGAGCGGACCGTGGATGTTGGGGAGCAGTTAGCAGTGCTCCCCACAAGAGCCTTCCCCACTTTGCTCCAACGACGAAGAGACCTCCTGTGTTTCTAGCCCCTGCAGGTCTCCCGTTCTGGCACCGATCGCTAACCCTGGGACTGCTGGCCGTTTGTCCACTGTAATCTACGCTTGTGTATTTCCTCTCCAGCACACACAGCGGGAGCTTTGGTGGGAGCTGAACACTCAGCCTTTGTTCAACAACGTTCACTTCTCTCAACCTCCAAGTCCTCAGCCCGGGACGGGGTTGCTGTGGGGTGGTTACGGGCATCCGGGGAGCAGAGATGACAGGGACCACACTGAATGCTGTCGTTGAAAGGTCTCTGTTACACACTCCCTGAGTTGAGTACTAGGCACGGGAGGGGCCGTTGGGTTTCTCTGCCGGCTTGGGAGCAGGGGCCTCGGTCACCTGGACCAAGGGAGGGATCCAGGGCCCCGAGGGGAGCTGCCTGAGAAGTGAACGAGCAGAAACACGCAGCTGTGAGCACCGAGCCTGGCTCGCGGTCGTGTTTCATAAATGGGGGTCCCGGCGGTGACGGCCACTGTTGCTGAGTAACTGTCCCTGATATCGTGCAGGGAGAGCCTGGTGGCAAACGTGCCGTGTCCGGAGAGTGGGCCAGGCCGCGGCTTCGCGCTGCAGGTGACAGAGTCCGAGGAGCCATTTACCTACACGTGAGGCTCGAGCAGGACGGAGAGAGTTGCTGTGTGCACAGTACTTGCAACAGTGCCTGCGGCATACCAAGCACGTTGTGGGGGTTAGTTAAACGCGAGAGTGTGTTCTTCCGGCCGGCCGGGGTTCGGGAAGGGCCCAGTCACAAGTACCCAGCGTGTTGGGCAGAGGCAGAGACAAGCCAACCCCGTCAGCCCATTAGAGGCTGGAAGCATCAGCGGCAGGGGGGCGCAGGGCTCGGCCCAGCACACTCAGTGTCACATCTGTGTGCAGGCGTGTGTGCGCTGGGGGTGCAGGGGCGCTGGGTCCAGCCCACCTGCTGCGAGGGCGGAGGCCAGCCATATGTGCCACCATGCTGGGCAGGTCTGACTTAGAAATCCCGCCCCCTGGGTTTCAGGGAAGAATTTGGCAGCCTCTGGGCCCCTGACTCAGGAGTGTATTTCCTACTGGTGTGGAGCTGGCTCCCTGCAACCGGTGTAGACATATCCGGTCTACACGGTGTAGACATAACCCTGCACAAGTCGCCTGAGGCCGCCACAACCTGGATGGCTTTCAACAACAGAAATGTACTGTTCAGGTTCCATAGGCTGGAAGTGTGAGGTCGAGGGGTCACAGGGCTGTTCTCCCTCCGAGACCCTGGTTAGTACCTTTCTTATGCCTCCCAGCTCCTGGTGGCTGGCAACCCCTTGGTGTCCCGTGTCTTCTGGACACATCCCTCCATCCTCTGCCTTTGCCTTCCCACAACATCGTCCCCATCTGTCTCTGTGTCTCCTTTCCTCTCCTCATAAGGAGACCAGTCCTGTTGGGTGGGGGCCCACCCTGCTCCAGAATGACCTCACCTTAATTCCATCTGCAATGACCTTGCTTCCAAATAAGGTCACACTCCTGGGCACCAGGGATTAGGACACAGCATATCACTTTGTATCATATGTGAGGGGGACACAAGTGAGCCCACCGGACACCTTTAAGAGGAACCTGTGATTCTTCTGTTCAGGAGGGTAACTCCCCATGAACAATTAGGAAACATACGTCGCGTATACTGTTGAAGTCGATGCCTACAGTTCCAAAATGCAATGCTTATTGGATCCGATATAGCATATTTCTCAAATTGGTCATCCTTTCTCTTTTTAATGTTTATTTGTTTATTTTGAGAGAGAGAGAGAGCATGTGCACAGGGAAGGAGCAGAGAGAGAGGGAGAGAATCCCACGCAAGCTTCTTATCATCGGTGCAGAACCCGACACAGGGCTCGAAGTCACAAACCGTGAGAGACAAAACCTGAGCCAAAACCAAGAGTTGGACGCTTAACCAACTGAGCCACCCAGGTGCCCCTCACGTTGGTCATTCTTAACCAGAGTAGACACCAAAGCCACCGCTTGAGATTTGGGGGAGAAGATGCCTGTGCCCTGCAGATTGTCCTGCGTGGAGTACTGAAGGGCACACCCATTCCCACGTGCTCTCTGGAGAACCACCCCCAGTGACGCCAGTCTGCCACCACGGAAGGGTGTGGGTGTCCCTCCTCTTCTGCATCTGCCACATGCTCGGGGGCGCATGAGGATTCCTCCTCTTTGCTGGATCGGCCCTTATCACCTTGAGCCCAGAGAGAGTTTGCCCTCCAGATAAGCCCTCAACAGTGCTTGTCACGAGCAAATAACATTCAGATAGTCGAGTCGACTTCTTGAAGATATGGTGAGAAGAAATGAGGAGCATTGATTCAGATCCCACCATGAACTAAGCACATGGATGGAGCTTTCTGCCACTTATGACTAGTTGATGGCCCCCAATGTGTTCTTCTCGTATGACTCTGCAGTGGTCCCTGGGCAGGACGGGCAAGGTGAAGGCAAGCTAAGCATCCGGTTTCCCCAGTTACCTGTAGTTACTTGCTCAGAAAGGCAGGCTTCTTGTCTTGTTCCAAGGCGAGGGCTCGTGCAGTTAATTTAGTTGACGAAATAGGGGCTTGTTTTTGTTTTTGTTTTTTTCCCTCTGCATAACTCTGTTCCTAAGCTACATTGACTTCATGGCATTTAAGCCAACTGCCTCATTAAGCTGGAGATCCTGAAGAAAGCGTTTGCAGGATAAGGATGTTCATAATTAACACAAAAAGTGCCACGGCTTTATCTGCCTGGTCCTTCTCCCCTTAGTTTCTTATACTTAATGATCTCTTTATTGAGCAACTAACACAGAGAGAAATAAAAGAGCGGAGGAGCCCTGTGTTAAAGGGCATCTGGAGAAAGTAAGCTACCGTTCCCCTGGTTTTGTATGCCTTCCCCCCACCCCCCAACCCCGCGCAGGGCAGGGTTCCTTCCCATTTGCCGTCATCTCGCCGTGGAAGAGAACTGAAGAGAATAACATTCGCCAGAATTTGTCATCCCGGAACTATATGGTCTCTGACTTCCCTTTCCACCCGGCACAAGCGAGAGTCTGAAGTGACCCTTTTTTTGCATCCCCGTTTCCCGGTGCTTTGAGCTTAGCAGAAACGCGCTGGCATTTGCCGACGGAATTGATGGAAACTGATTACTCTCTGCCCGAAGTCAGGCTCGGCCTTCAACCCCATTCATTCTCTCTCCTGAGGGAGAGTCTGGAAGCAGCTTGCACACAAAGACGGCTGGACGTGGGAAGCTAGTTGTCTCTCGCTCCCCCGGCCACCCCCCACCCACGCACGCAGGCCCACCGGACACATGGCGGGGCCACTTGGCACAAGGTCCTCCCTCTCGTTCTAGGGGATTGCTCTGGGTCCAAAGAGCAGAAGCAGATGATTCGTCTTCACAGGGGTTGTGGTGGCTTGTTTCTGTCAGGCTTCTCCACTTACGAAGGCTTTGTCAGCCAGCCGTCTTCCCGTTGGGATTAGCCTGAGTTGGCCATGAATTCACGTGCTGTGGAAACCGCTGTCAGGCCCCTCGCCACTGACTTTGGGGGCGGGAGGGGGAGGAGGAGGGTCTGCTTCCCTCCCCCTGCCCCTTGAATTCCGTTCACTGGCTGTGATTCCACTCGCCTTGATTGGCTCCGCCCGTCCCAGCCCTGCAGCACAGAAGCGATTGAGCAGAATCACCCACAAATTGCATTGCAAATGGTGCCTACTTTTTTCCAGCAGGCCATCTGCTGGAGTCTATTACTCACCCTCCACAGAGCCAACCCGAGGAGTCAGGCGGTTCTGGGTACAGCCACTTCGGAATCACCTCGTTCCACACTCACCTGAAAGTCACTTTGCTGGCTGCTGAAGACGCTGGAAAATTTCAGGCTCTGGAGAGGCGGTCTTCTTCCTTTTTTTTTTTTTTTTAAACCTCAGGAGACCTTTGGGCCTCCGTGGGCTCTGGAAAAGCTTCTGAGCCCACTCGTGGGACGCCCCCAGGTGGCAGGATGCGGGAGGGAGGGGGGCGGTGCTGTTAGGGGTGATGGCCATGCCCTCAGTGAACAGAGGGACCTTGTCCAGGGGCTAGAACCAAGGACCCCGTGGCTCTTTATCTGTTGTCCACGGAGCCCCACATTCAGACCTGGGTGCACTGGGGGCAGGAGTGTTGGGTGTTTCGTGAGACTCTACCGTCTGGTGACCAGCCAAGTAGCAAGCCCGTGTTGAATTGAGGGGAGTCTCCATGAGCTTCTGGCCGCTGGAGGGCAGCACCCAGAAGGCAAGGAGGAGTTGCTTCCAAGGAGAATGACACTTGCTGCTGCAGGTGCCACAGACTTGGGGGCTCCTCCCCTGAGAGACCAGGCCAGTGACCCGGGGGTGGACGGACAGCTGCCTTCGGGCACCCCCACACCGGGACTAAGGGTTTGCAGCCTGCCCCACTCGCAGGCCTGGCCTTGGCCGTGAGCGCCTCCAGGACGTGGCCCCCAGGACGTGGCCCTAAGCCTTTGTGTCCACCCTGTGGCCATCCGATCCCCGCGGTGCTTCCCCCCCCCAACCTGTCCGCCACCTAGGCTAGCCCAGCTCCCTTGTCTCCTCCGTGTTCCTTCCCCCGTGATCCTCTCCTTCTGTGGCCAGTTGTCCTTGGCTCTGTTCCAGCGTATGCTGTCCCTTGGGTTATGTGCACCCATTTTCAGCATGATTTCAGCTTCCTCATCGGCTTTCTGCCATACGGGCACGTGGGGCTGGTTTATGGCACACACCTGATGATAGCCAGCTCAGTGGGACTTGTATTACGTGATTGGAGAATTTTTCAATCGTTACTCTATTTTGTTTTTATTTATTCTTGAGAGAGAAAGTGAGTGAGTGTGTGAGCAGGGGAGGGGCAGAGAGAGGGAGAGAGGATCCCAAGCAGTCTCCACACTGTCAGTGCAAAGCCCAACACAGGGCTGGAACTCATGAACCATGAGATCATGACCTGAGCCAAAATCAAGCGTTGGAGACTTAACCAAGTGAGCCATGCAGGTGCCCCTATTGATGATTACTTTAAAAACAAATCTGGAGGGAATTTCTTTATGATGCATATGGATTGTGTACAAGAAACAATCCTTTGACCTAAAAGCTGTGTAGCACCCAGATGGGGTCTCTGGTCCCCAGCACCCTGACTTGGTACACTGGGCGAGTTTTAAGCAGAATAGAATTGTCCTTTCCGGAATAGATCACAGATCCCACAAAAATCATCCACAGGTAACAACTCTGATTAACCAAGACACTTGGCTGCACTAACACACAATAATGGGCATTTCTGGGGGAAGCCTATGAGAATTATCATTTGCATTTCAGCCCCGTTGGAGATGGGGCCATTTTGTTTTTCTGCCACAGGAAGTGAAATCCGTCGTTCCTTTAAGGCTGAGGAATGTGCTGACCTTTGAACCTGTTCTTTCGCACAGCTGTTCATGAGGGAGTATGTGTGTGGGCATGAATCCCCAGGCATCTCCCGCAAGCTGATCTGAGATTTTCCGGGATGTAACCTACAAGACAGCTTTCTTTCTCACTCGGTTCTGCCTGGATGTGCCCTGCTTCTGCGTGGATTGATTTCCTGTAGCTTCGCTTTTGTAAAGCATCTTAAAATAATAACTCACAGTGGCGCAATAATTCAATTCAGAAAGCACTCGTTGGGCTCATCGTGTTCAAATTTGTGCAAACGAGAGAGAGAGAGAGAGAGAGAGAGAGAAGCTCTCCAGACAATGAACTTCTGTTCAGTTGGACCTTGATTTATTGGGGTTCATTCTGGGGCTTGGTGGTCAGCACCAGGCTTTTCTTGAGCCCCGTGGAAGGAAGGCATATCCAGGGCACGGTGAAGACCACTCAAAGATTGTAGAAGGTCTGTGTCCCCAAGGCGGGGTTCATGATTTGCTGGCCAGCTCACAGATGTGTCCACGCACCATTGGCGTGCACTCCATGTGTGTGTCCATTGTGTGTCCACATCTCTCCGCTTTGTGTTCCCTTAGAGGAGATTTTGAAGACCCACATCGCCCACTGGTGGTCTCCGGACGGCACGAGGCTCGCCTACGCCACCATCAACGACTCCCGCGTGCCCGTCATGGAGCTGCCAACCTACACTGGCTCCATCTACCCCACAGTGAAGCCCTACTACTACCCCAAGGTAGGCGACAGGAAACAGTAGCGCGAATTCTTCGCCTCGTTCCTCAGTCCCCCCGACCCAGGCGACTCCAGACGTGGAGCTGTAGAATCAGACGTGTTCTGAGCAATGCAGTAGAACAGAGGCAAGATTAATTATTTCCCATTACACTGCATTAAATTCCCATCTCCGCTGAGTTGAATTTGTTGGCAGGTTTACTCTATCTTAAATAGTTGAACTGCCGTTAATCATTTGTGTGAGTTTCATGGGACCCAAAATAAGTACCTTACCTCCCCTTGTGAGTCCATGGCAACAAAGTCACACTGCCTGCTCCTGGGGCCCTCTCTCGCCACGTCCCTGTTTTAGAGTTTGGCTCCTGGGAGGTCCGAGGGACCTCTGTCTGCCCCTGGTCCCCTGGGTCTGTGCAGGGCTCTTTTGTGTTTGGTCATATCCTGGCCTGTAGTCTCTAATTGCTTCCCAGACCAAGTTGTTGGCACAGAGACTGGCAGGACAGCAAGGGTGCGGTGGAGGGGGAGGGGTACAGATGTCTGGACCTTGCTTTGTTAGCAAATCACAGCATCCTGGCACGAAGCAAGGACTGGTGCCACATTTTCTGCCGCCCCCCCCCCCGCCCCCGCCCCCCGGCTTCGCTGGAGCGCTCCAGGGCCCGCGGAGGCCACGGCCGTTGGATGTGAGCCGTTCACTGCCTGCACCTGCCTGGTGACGGAGCACTCGCTTCCCGCCTGCGGCTGCCTCGGAAAGACCCCTGGAGCCCGCGCCCGTGAGCGCTGAGCTGTGGCTCCCAGGCCATCAGACCATCTCCCAGATCGGAGGGCTAATGCCACGCGCCTTGTGTATCGGAAGAACGGGACACGCCAGCCTGCAGGGGGCAGCAAGAGGGGCGATAGTGTGCAAGTGAGGCCAGTGAGGTGCCCGGCGTCCCGGGCCACAGAGAGGAAGCCCCTGGTGTATAGTTGGTGCAGGTGCCATATATTCGTTTCTCACAGCCCTGACTGGAGCCTGAGAGTCCGAGATCGGGGTGCCAGAAAGGTCGGGTCCGGTGAACACTGTGTTTCTTGCTCCACCCCTGCCTTCTCCCTGTGTCCTCCCACAGCGAGGGAGCTCCGGTGCCTCTTTCTCTCCACATGAGGGCACCAGTCCCTTTACGGGGCCCCACCCTCCTGACCTCACCTGACCCCGATGGCCTTCCCAAGGCCTCACCCCCGCATACTGTCACACGGGGGCTTGGGTCTTTGACCTAGGAAGGAATTCTCAATTTGGGGGGTAGGGGACACAGACATTCCGTCCACAGCACCTGGAAAACAGTTCTCTTAATTTTTTTTGTTTTTTGAGAGAGAGAAGGAAGAGGGGGGAGGGGCAGAGAGAGAAGGAGACACAGAATCCAAAGCAGGCTCCAGGCTCCGAGCCGTCGGCACAGAGCCTGACGCGGGGCCCCAAACCACGAGCCGTGAGATCATGACCTGAGCCACAGTCGGACGCTTGACCCCCTGAGGCACCCAGGTGCCCCAATACTGAGCCTTTTCTGTGGGTCTTTGATTGGCGTGGCCAGTATCCAAGGAGGTCCCTGAGTGGAGGAGCACGAGCTCTGTGAAGGCACAGCATTGTCCCCACCACCGTCCCACTCTGACAGCACTTGATGTCAGCCTGCCACACGGACCTGCCTGTTGACAGAAGTCTCCCTTTTCAGCTGGGCTTCATTGGACTGCACTCTACATCTTGTGGAAGGGGCCAGGGTTTTAGTCGCAAACGGTTAACTAAATGCGGGCTCATTTGACCCTTGAACGCCCCACCCCCCACGCACACAGTGGGGCCAGTGGCTGCCTGACTCCTCTAACAGCCAGGGATCCAGTGGCTTCCCCTGTGAACCCTGTTATGGGCGTTTCCCCAACTTAGGAGTGGTGACCTGAGATCCATCTGGAGTTCACACTGAGCTCTGGGGTGGGTGAAATTGGAATTACAGAAGCGGATGGTTTGTATTCTGATGGAAAGGCGGCATATTCTAGCCAACAGAACTCAGGCACCCCTTGCCCCGTTGTACTGTCTCCCAAATCAGAGGCATGAGTTGGTGACCCGGCCAGACTCCCGCCCTATTGTGGTGAACCTGACATGTCTTCATGCAGGGAGCAGAGAAGCAAGGGTATCCGTCAGACCCGGCGTGTCGCTGACAAATAATGCCACGTGTTCCCCTGTCCCATCCCGGCAGTGCTGTTCTGCCCGAAGAGGGAGCACAGAGCAGCAGTGACGCAGAGCAGAACCCACCCAGCACCTTTTCTGCACCTTTTCCAGGGACTTCCCTTTCCCCACCGCTGGGCCTCGGCCAACATTCATCAGCCTTCCCCACCCGTGTCTTTGCCCTTGGGCGCGCTGCCTCCTGGCATGGCCTCCAGAAATTTCTGTCCTGCTCCTTGTCCCATCCCTTGCCCCTCCCAGGTTGATAATCGGGAGGCACTTGGAGGAACAAGAAGAGGGTAGGGTTCCTGGGGAAGGAATGGCACCCCAGTTACCTTTGGTCCTTCATGCAGCAACTGAGGCACTGTCCCCGCAGGAAGGTTTACTCACACCTGGTCTTCTTTGCTTCCCAGGCTGGATGTGAAAACCCCAGCATTTCCCTGCACGTCATTGGCTTAAATGGACCCACCCACGATCTGGAGATGATGCCACCCGATGATCCACGGATGAGGTTTGCTTCCTTGTTTCTACTATGCTAAAAAAATAAGATGAACGTTCATTTACGTGGTCTCTCCAGATTTATTTTACTGCTCTCTTAAACATCCAAGAAAAAGGTACATTGTCCAAAGCTTTGCTTACTGCTTCATGATTCACTTTTCTGGAAAGGAATACGAGTCCAACCAGTACCAGTATTTCTTTCCTTAGTCAGGAGCAGACTGCTCTCCCTGGGAGGCTGGGCTCCTCGGGAAGGGGCATGTCAGGTCAGCCGCAAGACTCCAGCAGGGACACGTTGTCTCACACAGGCAGACGCTGGAGAACATCCATTGGATGAATGGATATAGCCTTAACCAAGAAAATCCACATGATCAGACTTTCTGTAAATGGTGCCCCATTTAAGAGATAACTTTAGAACAATGGCGTACTTTGGCAGCTCGAGGAGCTGGTGGTAAATCCTGCTCTAGTAACCCACTTCTCCTGGTTGGTAAGATAACCTGTGTAGGTGTTAGAGCATATTGGCAAAGGTAACTGGCCTGTTATCATTACCGTCTGGTTTGGGTAGATTTTTTTTTTTCTTTTAATCAAAACTGCTGAGTAGGGTCTATCTCAGTGAAGTGGTCTGAGTATCACCAAAGTTTGAACAGCCTGGGGACTGAATAGACTTCCAGAACCCCCCATATCAGCAGTAAGCTTCTCTATGGGGGATATTGATGGGAGACTGAAAAAAAGGGGAGCCCACCATACAGACACCAGACCCATAGTGCCGATAGATCTCCGTAAGTCTAGATATGGGCCCAGAGAAGCCAAGAACGATTCATTCTGAGACTCAGAGGACACCCACCGCAAATTTTCCATAACCTCTAGCCCAGGCCTTTACTATCCAGTTACAGAACTCCACATTATTAGTCGCTTCTGGCAGCTTCTGGAAGGACAGGAGCTGTGGCCCCATCCGCTCCGACTCCTCCACAGGCCCTGCCCAGGGCTGGGCGCTCTGGCATTGGGTACTGCTGGTATTCTGTGGATGGTGTGGTCCTCTCCTGCGGTGACTTCCTTAGTAAGACCCTCAGAAGCGTGAGCCTGTGGAAAATTCCACCGAGATTCTTTTAATGCTTTCTTCTCCGTGGATAATAAAATGCTGTGAGGTCCTCAGGTACACAGACCAAGCACAGAATTCTGGGCTCTGTAAATGGCTCCTCGCGGCCTCTCTCCCTGCCCAGGATTGGTCTCCTCAGTCATATCAGAGGGTCGCAATGTCCCCAGAGGCTAATGAAGCTGGCCCCCGAGCCACCGGTGCCTGGAGTCCCAGAGCCCTTGGTATATGCTGGTCGGGGCGGGTAGGGGGTGTTGAACTGATCTGGCTCATGTGCTTCTGCTGGGGTAGAAGAAAAGTTCCGGTCATCGCTCTGCCTCCTCTGCTGAAGATCCAATATTTCATTGTTTTCCTTTCAGCCCCCATCCCTGCCAAGCCTCCCGGGGCCTGGTCCAGCAAACTCACTGAATTAATATGGAAAGTCACCTGGAAAATTTAAGCCATCTGTTTGAGTTAATTGAAAATCTCATTTGGTCAATTTGGTGATGCTGTTTCCACAGGCCTGATTACCTTCAAGGACAATGAAAAATTAGCCTCAGTCGGGGCTTGAAATTCACACACTGGCTTCAGGTTCTCTGCTCTGATTTCCTAGGCTAAATGCAATCCCGTGCCTCACGTGCAGCAGAAATCTGTAATATGCAAACGTCACGCTGTCTCATTCTCTCTCTCTGTCACATGGCCTTGAGATTTTTTCCAAAGAGAGCACAGGTATATCAGAAATCGTAGAATAAATTGTGAGCGAATATTTATCGGGCATTTAGTTCACCAGCTGTTAGCGTGAGCGCCGCAAGCATCGTGAGGAACGAGACGTGGAGCGGATGATGTAGGGCCCGCGGTGTAGACTGAACAAATCATCACAAGTGAGTGGATAACTGCAGGCGTGCGAAGGGCCACCAAGCACGTGGGGTGTGGAGGAGGGGCCGAGCTACTGTGCGGGGTGACCGTGTCTCTCCCAACCTCAGCACTACGACACGTGGGGCCTGGTGACTCTTTGCTGTGGGGGGCACTGCGGGGTGTTTAGCGGGGCCCCAGCCCCACCCATCAGACGCCAGTAGCACCCCACCCTCAGTTGCGACAGTCCCCTGTCTTTGCCAAATGTCCCCACATGGAGGACCACTGGTTCAGAGTGAAGGATCTCGAGCCAACTCCTGCGTTCAAATCCGAGTCCTGGGACCCTGGGGAAGGTACGCAGACACGCTGCCTCAGTTTCCCCATCTGTAGAATGGAGATAAACATTACTGATAGAAGTGGTTGTAAAAACCAAATGAAACAGCGCAGGTGGCACAGGGCTGGCTATACGGTCACCCCGTCTTGTGGCGTGGTCAGTACTTCCTGTGGACTTGCTGGCAACCTTCCCCTTCAGAACTCAGCCTGACCTGTCCCCACAACCCCAGTTCTGCATGAACTGGTCAGGTTGCAGTTCTCTGGGCAAAGCAAATGAATGTGTGTCGAAGATTTGATTTAACTCCTTAGCTAAGAAGGGAGCCAGTGAAGTGTTAGGACCAGTCTTGCTGGCATCGGCAAAGCTAGGTTTGTGTGATCGGTGTAACAGAGAAGTGTGGGGGCAGGTTTGCTGGGTAACGGGTCTAGCAGGGCCCTGAACTGTGACCTTGGGGGATAGCTGGTCCACCTGCAAAAACCCAAGAGGGAAGTCTGCCCGGGCAGAGTCCCCAGTTGCCTCAGAGGCCGAGCCCGGGGTTATGCTGGAAGAATAGTGCTAGATCCTGTTCCCTCTTTCCAGGTTTCAAATGCATTTTCTGAGAATCTCTAAATGACGTCACCAACTGGACACAGAACGGATGCCCTGATCTCCTTCCAAAATCCTACTGCCCGCAGTCTGGCCTCCTTGGGTCCCCATGTGCTCAGGCCTCTGACTTTCCTGGGGGATCTTCCCCTGGAGGGCACGGCGTCAGAGGGTGTCCCCTCCCTCCCATCTCCTGGTGACCCCAGCTGAGGCTCTCCGGGACCACAGGCTTCCAGGCCCTCCCCGCCCCTCCTGCCCAGCCCAGAAAGCCGTGAGCTATGTCAGACCGCCTGTTCCCTCTGCTGGCCTGCTGGTGGCTGGCTGTGCTTACATTCTTTTCTTCCCTTAAAATCATTAGCTGCTGAGGTCTGTTCTTCCGCAACGTTGACATATTCCAGGCCCTTCTGCTAGAAACATGCTCTGGGCGAGTAGCGACAGGCAGGTACAGCTCACCAGACGGCCAGGGGCCGAAAACAGCTTCTACGTCAAGAAAGCCACCTGTCGTCTTTCTTCTTCCGAGGACCCAACCCTACCTGCCCACACTAGAGGCACTGCACAGCTTTATCCCGCCTCTCGGCACCCCTCCTCAGATATGCTGGGCTCGCCCCCTTCTTGGGGCGCTTGCACCTGTGCTCCGTCTGCCTGGAAAGTTCCCCCGCATGGCTGAGGGGAGCACCCATGCACTGTCAGTCGCAATCAAAGTGTTCCTTCCTAGCAGTGTGGAGGTTCCTCAGAAAATTAAAAATAGACCTACCCTATGACCCAGCAATAGCACTGCTAGGAATTTACCCAAGGGACACAGGAGTGCTGATGCATAGGGGCACTTGTACCTCAATGTTTATAGCAGCACTCTCAACAATAGCCAAATTATGGAAAGAGCCTAAGTGTCCATCAACTGACGAATAGATAAAGAACATGTGGTTTATATATATAATGGAATACTATGTGGCAATGAGAAAGAATGAAATATGGCCTTTTGTAGCAACGTGGATGGAACTGGAGAGTGTGATGCTAAGTGAAATAAGCCATACAGAGAAAGACAGATACCATGTGGTTTCACTCTTATGTGGATCTTGAGAAACTTAACAGAAACCCATCGGGGAGGGGAAGGAAAAAAAAAACAAAAAAAAGAGGTTAGAGTGGGAGAGAGCCAAAGCATAAGAGACTTAAAAACTGAGAACAAACTGAGGGTTGATGGGGGGTGGGAGGGAGGGGAGGGTGGGTGATGGGTATTGAGGAGGGCACCTTTTGGGATGAGCACTGGGTGTTGTATGGAAACCAATTTGACAATAAGTTTCATATATTGAAAAAAAAAAAGATTAACCAGGTATTTTGACATTGATATTTAAGTCACATCTCCTCTTTTTGAGTATTATGTTAATACTAGTTTATATTTATTAATAAGTTCTGTTTAACAGAAAAAAAAAAAAGTGTTCCTTCCTGAGCACTTCCCTAACAGCCGAGCCTGAGTCACAGCCCCACTCCCTCCTCCCCCGGCCTTACTTTCCTTCCTAGGGTCATCCCAGCAGGATATTCTGTGTGCTGTGTTCACCAAGTCCTTTCCCTGCCCAACAGCTGGAAGGAAGGTCCGCGAGCAGGGACTTGGGTCTATTTTGTGCAACGCCCGCCCTCCCCTCCAGAGCAATGCCTGCAACACAGGACAAGCTCAGGAAACCTTTGTTGAATGGGCCAGCGAGCTGAACAGGTAGCCAGTAAAATCCTACATTGATAGGATCCTCAACGACTGAGAGTTCTTTGGTTTTCTGGAACCTTTCTAAGAACCAAACCTTTAGAAATGTGTAGGCATTGGTGACATCATGCCATTTCCACTATAGGATGCTGTTGGGGAGGCAGAACTTCAGCCAGGACTCCTTAACAAAAAGAAGGATTAACAAAAGGAAACCAGCTCATTAATGCGCATGGAGCCCGTCTTCAAAAAGCTCACCGAAAAGTGACTCAAAGCAGCAATTCAGAACTGCCACCCCTGTGGCATCTTCAACCAGGAACAGTAAATTTGCAGGGAATTAGCCGGACGAAGGGGAGCAGTTTTAGGTGTTCAAGGACAGCAGATCATGGGAGGCAACTCCCAGAGGAAGGTCTATTTGCAGATTCCTCTGGTTCTGCAGTCTTCCGCTGCGCTAAGAGTCTGTCTCCAGCCCAAGGAGAACGTGTCTCCTGCCTTTTTTCTGGGCTTGCTCTTCTTCATTGCCTTCAGCTCAAAATAATGTGTATGTCAAAAAGGCATATCTTGAGGCAACATGTTCTGGCTTTCTTCAACTAGTCTAGGAAAGGTAAAAGTAAGAAACCTACCATGTGGAGGGTTTTAGGGAGGAAGGAAGGAGACCCACATCCTCCAAGGACCTAGGTGGGGAGAGACAACAAAGAAATGTATCCTATTACAAAAATTAAGTGCCACAGAGTAGGCATTCTTCTTTTTTTTTTAAGTTTATTTATTTTGAGAGAGAGAGTGCAAGCGGAAGGAGGGGCAGAGAGAGAGGCAGAGAGAGAGAATCCCAAGCAGGCTCTGAGCTGTCAGTGCAGAACCCAGTGTGGGCCTTGAACCCACGAACCATGAGATCATGACCTGAGCCGAAATCAAGATTTGGTTGCTCAATCGACTGAGCCACCCAGGCGCCCTGACATTGATTCTTTTAAGAGTTTTGCCAAAGGATGGAGAAATCCTCTCCAGGGAGGAGGGTCGGCAGGTGGAGGGGTCGGAGGTGTGGGCAAGATTTGGGATATTCCAGGATCCAGTCTTCAAGAGAAGTAAGGGAGCACAGGGGTCCCAGCATAGAGTGGGGAGCCCTGAAGCATCATCAGTCATGTGTTGTGGTTTGAACTGTAAAGCTGTGACCTCAGGGCTATTTATATTCTTTGCTCCTTCCAAACCGGGCTTCTGGATTCGCTGGTGGGTTTTCACTCTTGCTTTTCCTTCTGCCTGTCTCCCCGGGAACAAGGATGTGGGCTTACAGCATGTACAGGACAGTGGCTGGGTCCAGGACGGCCCTAAAGGCTTTTGTAAGCTGTACACGTCTGAAGTAGCTCCTAGTGCCCCCGTTCCCCAGATGTAAAGACTGAGAAATGCAGAGTTTAAGGAAGGTGTCTGAATCCACACAGGGTGTAGAAGGGGGTGCTGGGCCTCAAGCCAGGCGGGCTGGACAGCCTCACCTCCCTGAACAGCCTCCAGAGAGGTATGGAACATTCTGGAAGGTCCACTGGTCACTTTCAGCAGGCTGGTCAAGGAGCCACCAGGAGGAAGAAACAAGACACTTCATCTGTCAGCTGTCTGTCGTTTACACCACCCATTTCCAGATTCCTCCTGTTGTTTGCCTGCTAACCAGCCTGACCTCCCCTCCAACAGTTCTCAGATACAGGGAAGATTGAGTCTGGGCTTCCGGATCTTTCCAGTTGGCCAACACTTACTGACCCTGGTTTTGTGCCGCATGCTGTGTTAGGCACCCGGATGGCCTCTCCCATCGTGTCACCCACAGTCCAGAAAGCGGGACAGCTCGTGGTCCACGGCCGAAATGAAGTGTGGTGGGAGCCACGACACGCAAGGTGGGAGGGACAGCAGCCCACAACGCGGCCCTCGGGCGCAGGACTCCCTGGGCCAAATTTGAGGCCGTCTTTTAAGACGTTCACGTGAAAGGTAATTAGGGACCATGACCCCGCGGAGGTAGGGCTAAGAAAAGGGCAGCGGCACCTTGACAAGCTGAGCTGTGTCCTGTGGGTGGAGACCTAGATGGAAATCATTACGCACCGCCCGCCCCATGGTTTTTACCATCCCCCCCCGCTGAAACCCAGCTGCTCTGATCCAGCAAACGCGGCTGTGTCATACTGGTTTCCTGGCGCCTTCCCAGGGCTGCGGGGCTGGGTGTTGAGCTAAGACGCAGCAGAGACCCGCAGGACCTTTTCGAAGCCTTGTTGCACTGTGCCGATACGTGGTTTTATTCTCCTCCGAATATCCATTCGGCCGGGGCACAGCCGGCGGCCTGTGCGCTCTTCCTGATTGCCAGATGGCCGCGGGCTGTCACACAATTGCACCGTGAGAAGGAGCCCAGTGGGTCCCTGACGCACCTGGGCGGGGACGCGGGCTCGCAAAAGGCTCAAAGGCGTCTTGCTTTCCTTGCGTTTTCTTCTACTTGAGCTCATTCGTTCATTCATCTTTGACCTCCAGTTCCAAGGACTTAGATGGGCTTAGCTCATGGAATCCCACCGCTGGTCTGTGCGAGGCCTCACTCTTTTTATTTCATTGTTCTTTTCAGGGAGTCCCTACTCCGTGCTCTCCTCGCCACATAGACACCTATGTTTCTTGGTCAGTTTCTGGCTTTTTGTTTGCTGAAATCGACTACTTTGTTCAATGCATTTTTCCTTTAAATTGTTTTTTTTCTTTATTGTTTTTAACTTAATTCCACTATAGTTAACATAGAGTGTTTTATTAGTTTCGGGCGTGCAGTATGGTGATTCAGCACTTCTGTACATTACGCGGTGTTCATCAGTATCAGTTACTCTTTTTTTTCTTAAGTTTATTTATTTTGAGAGAGCGAGAGAGAGAAAGCACGAATGGGGGAGGGGCAGAGAGAGAGGGGGACAGAGAGAATCCCAAGCAGGTTCTGCTCTGCCAGTGCAGGGCTGGATGCGGGGCTCAGCCTCATGAACCAAGAGATCATGACCTGAGCCAAAACCAAGAGGCGGACGCTTAACTGACTGAGCCACCCAGGCGCCCCAATAGAAGTGTCCTCTTAATGCCCATGACCTATTTCACTCATAACCCTGCCCACCTCCCCTCTGGTGACCACCAGTTTGTTCTCTATAGTTAAGAGGCTGTTTCTTGGTTTGTCTCTTTCTCTGTCTCTCTTTTCCCCTTTGCTCATTTGTTTTGCTTCTTAAATTCCACCTGTGAGTGTGAACTCCTGTGGTATTTGCCTTTCTCTGACTTATTTCACTCAGCATTGATACTGTAGCTCACCCATATCATTGCAAATGGCAAGATTTCATGCTTTTTTTGGCTGGATGACAGTCCACTGTATATCTATACCACATCTTCTTTATCCACTCGTCAGTCAGTGGACCTTTGGGCTCTTTCCATCCTTTGGCTATTGCAAACAACGCTGCAGTAAACATAGAGGTGTATGTACCCCTTTGAATTAGTGTTTTTATATTCTTTGGGCAAATGCCCACTTGTGCAATTACTGGATCCTAGGGTAGTTCTATTTTTAACTTTTTGAGGAAGCTCCATAGTGTTTTCCAGAGTGACTGCACCAGTTTGCAATCCCACCAACGGTGCATGAGGGTTTCTTTTTCACCACATGCTCACCAACACCTGTTGTTGCTTGTGTTGTTCATTTTAGCCGCTCTGACAGGTGTGAGGTGGTATCTCAGTGTGGTTTTGATTTGTATTCCCCTGATGGTCAGTGACGTTGAGCATCTTTTCATGTGTCTGCTGGCCATCTGGGTGTCTTCTTTGGAGAAGTGTCTGCTCCTGTCTTCTGCCCATTTTTTAGTGGGATCATTTGTTTCTTGGTTGTTGAGGAATATCAGTTCTTTATATATTTTGGATACTAACCCTTTATTGTCTATGTCATTTGCAAATATCTTCTCCCATTCCATAGGCTGTCATTGAGTTTTCTTGGTCGGTTCCTTTGCTGTGCAGAAGGTTTTCATTTGGATGTAGTCCCGGTAGTTTATTTTTGCTTTTGTTTCCCTTGCCTCCAGAGAACTGTCTATGAAGATGCTACTATGGCCAGTGTCAGAAACATTACTACATAGGCACCTGTTTAAACATATTTGAGTCCCCCTTCTCTCCATTAATGTTAGTAAAACGTGTGTTGCTGTTTACACAAGTGACATTGTGATGTACATAGATACAGATACATAATAAACTTATGTGTGTGTAGACCGTTTCCCCTCTTTTTCACTCAGCAGTATGTAAAGACCTAGCATATTTCTGTGTGTACATGCAGCTCTCTGCTTCTAACTGTGCACGTGGTCTAGATTTCTGCAAACCCTCGGGGCTTACATTCTCAGGGCCTCCTCTGCCACCAGGTGCCTCTTCCACACATGACTACCCATGATAAGCCCATGCCAACTGGCTAGGAAACGGAGTCTTCTTTCTGGTCCATCTCTATAAAATAGGGACTTGTTGGGAGATTGGTATAGTGAATCCAATATAAACCTTGACTAAGAATTAGGGGGAAGACAGAGGTCATCAGAGCAATGCAAACATCACACAATAACAAGGTCCTCATTACTAGTGACCTCAGCCCCAGCCCCTTCAACAACTATACTGCTGTACCACCATCGTCTCACCCCCGTCACCATCACCACTATCACCGCCGTCACCGTAACCTTCACCCCCACCACCTCCATCACTTGCCTCTACGTCTCCTATTCTATAAATCCCTTCACGTTCAAAGCATATCGACGATTGAACAAGGACTCCACGGTCCCTAAGCTGGCACCTCTCTCACCTCCTTCTCCCTTATCCTGACAATGATCCTACATTATAACCGGCCCCTAAGATGGAAGGGAAAGGTTCCCCCATTGAAAGTGAAATCGTGGAAATCTACATCAAATAGTAATCTGTCTTGGAGCCACATCGCTTTCATATTCTGCAAAATGCAATTTGCCTGCAGATATTTTTACACAACCATGTGACTCCTCTGAGGACCCGCTCAGATACGGAGCCAGACCCTTTGTCACAGGCCGCATTTGGTATCTGGTGTTTCCGTTTGCTCAACAATGTCTTCTATTTAAAAACATCACTTTTTAAAAATTTCTCCCAAAATATTTTTTTCTTCTCCGCCTTTATTCATGGAATGAACATTGCTGAGAAAATGCCAGAGTTAATTGCAGCCTCTTTATTTCGCGAGATAAACAGGCCTTCTGTTCCCTTGCCCTTTATTGCCCACAACTGTGAGAACCTTTGCCAGAATTTGGAATACCACAAAGTGACACAGCACATTAATCCCTGGGAGAGAGACGGTGCCCTGTTAATATTTTATGGCAAACAAATGGACTAATAAAAAATTCATATACTTCTCACCAGGAAGAGTCCGTGTATTTTGATCTGAAGGCACCTTTGGCTGCAGATTTTTGGGAAGCTGGCAGTGTCTTCTCAGCGCACTTGTGCTTTTCACCACGCCCTCCACCCCCATCCTCCGGGCAGACCCATGACCTCCTTACAGTAGGGCAGTCCTTACCCCTCACTGAAATGAGGGGTTGTCTGTCTCCCCACAAACCGAGCCCCCCTATGACGAGGGTTTGGCTCTCTATTGCCAGCACCTGGGACCGTGTCTGCACAATGCTAAACCCTAACTAAATGCTCTTGGAATGAACAAATGTTATTCGTTGGCAGACAAAGTACTTTAGAGTAACGAGAAAACTGGTAGCATTTCTTCTAGGAACCTTTACTTCCTATTAATGTTTTGGTGTCATGTTCTTTTTAAAATGCAATTTCTGGGGCACCTGGGTGGCTCAGTCAGCTAAGCGTCTGACTCTTGATTTCAGCTCAGGTCATGATCTCGCGGTTTGTGGGCTTGAACCTTGCATCAGGCTCTGCAGTGATGATGCAGAACCTACTGGGGATTCTTTCTCTCTCCCTCTCTCTCTGCCTGTGCTTTCTTTCTCTCTCTCTCTCTCTCAAAAGAAGTTTTTAAAAAACACAGTGTCTAAGATTCTCAAAGTACGAAAGAAAGTACTCAAAGAAAATCTGCTTTCTGCGATTATCAGAATGTTTCAGTATCTCTCTTCATCTCAGCACTGGATCAATCCTTGTGTCTTTCAAAGCCCTGCTCTGTCTCATCTGCTTACATCATTGTGCTTTAAACCCTGTTTTCTCCCCTCTTTTTACTGCAACCAACTTCTCTTTATTCCAGAACACCTTATCTGCCTGCCAATACGTTTATTCATCCAGAGAACGTTTAGTAAAGGCACATGTGGAGATGGAGATCTGTCATTCAGTGGCTCTTGGAGGTGTTCTCTGTGGTCTCCTGCTCACCAGCATGTCACGTGGCTCACTTAGATCGTGGTTCTCAAACTCGAACACCACTGGAATTATCTGGGGGCCTCGTTCAGCCATAGACTGCTCAGCCCTGCCCACAGTGTTTTGGACTCAGTGGGTCTGCGTTGAGGCCTGAGAATTTGTATTCCCAGCCTTCCCAGTATGCTGGTCTGGGGATCACACTTTGAGGACTGCTAACTTGGATAATCAAGCGTGGGTGCAGAGACTGTTTCTGCTACTGCCTTTGCCCCCTGCGGCAGAGGCATTGGCTGCTTCTGCTGCAGAAGCCCCGTGTCGCCATTGCCGTCCGCTGCTGTCTCTGGGCGGGCCAGCCTCCCGGGAGTGTGGTGGCTGCAGGGGGCGTGCTCTGCAACTCTGAGCCGGTGCGCATAGGACCCTGGAGACAGGCTCCCTGTCTCTGTCCGTGCTTCCTTCCAGGCGCAATGGAATGGATTTGAAGGCACCTTTGGCTAGAGATTTGCGGGAATGGGGTGATGTTGATGTGCAACCCGGATTCATTGCCTGCACCGACACAAACAGGCCCCGTGGAGAGGCCAAGGCCAAGGGGACTAGAGTTCTCTGGGCACGCAGGCCTGCGTAACCTATGGCTATCCCATCACACAAAGTCAAGTCGCATTACTGTTGCTTCACTGACATTGACTTTCTTTCCCATTATAATGTCCTTCTGGATTCTCCTCGGTCAGTGCCTCCTCTCTCCTCTCGTGAGGCAGTGTGACTCAAGTTGTGAGGATTTTATTGGTTTCTTCTGTAGGTACCCGAGCCTTGGTACTGGATCACAACTAATAGGAGGCATGCCCGTTGCAGTACCACAAGGAGCTCTGGGCCCGGCTAGTTGTCAAGAAGAATTGGTAATACACAGCAATTGAGATCACATGGCACAGACCACAGGTTCAAGGAGGGAGGGGTGACCGTGGCCTCATGGAGGATTCTGGGGGAGTCCCTTCCCGCCCCTGTTTTCAGCATCTGCAGTTGGGCCAGTGGTGCCCGTAAACTGTGAGCAGAAGCAGGCAGTCTGGGACTTCTCATCTGGGGAAGACGGGCGTGGGGGTTCCTTCTGTTGTGCATTGTCTGTGAGCTACACATCCCTAATGCGGAAATCTCTGTCCAGCATAAACAGCACACAGCCTAGGGCCCTCAGCACCTCTGCAGAGGGAGCACAGCGAAAACACGGTGGACGCGCCATTCTCCTGGGAAAAGAGGTCTTGAGGGGGGACACGTCTGGGACACAAATCGACCAGGCCCCCAGGCTGGCCCCAAACACAGCTGTGGGGTCACCTGCCTGTGGACAACCTCATAAAGGCCCCTGTTCTATAAAATTCAGAAATCACAGAAGCTTCTCCTAGCAAAGCCCCCAAGAGAACTCAGCACATCAGAGCAATAGCTCTTGAGTATGGTTTCAAAAGAAGGAAAACTTCCTCCAGGATGTTTGGTCCTTTTTTTTTTTTTTTTTTTTTTGAGAAGGACAGGGGACAAAATATGTATTCAGTTTGTTTATGTATGTTCTAATTAAAACTGTTCTGTTTGGGGAATAATTCGGCTGAGATCTTGAACGCCATGAAGCCCTCTCCTGTCCCAGCGTGTCTGCCCCCGCCGGGCCGGGCCGGGCCAGTTTGAGTCAAGAGCTGGACAGCTCCCTGCTCCGGCCGCACTGGCCTCGCTGAACAAAGAGAGAAACGCTTTCTGGATTCTGCAGACACGGTTTCTGCCTCACGCAATCCACACACTCGAAGTGTTCTGTCCTTGACAGGCCCCCTCTTGCCCGCTTTTCTTGTAATGTCGATTCATTGCTTCAGGAGCTTAAAAAAACACTCATTCTTGCACATCAGTGTGGCCAGAAGCACCCAGAGGAGCCGTGCCCACGTGCCTCCCGAGGGCAGGCGCCTCTCCCTACGTCCTCACGGGTACTCGTCAACAGACCCAGCCTCGTCCAGGTCACTCGGTGTTTGTCGACAACTCCATGCGGTTATCTTTTCTTAATTTTTATTTACTTGTAACTTTCCATTTCCTTTTAATCAAAATGCTCCATATTAATGCTTAGAAGTAAAACCATGCAGAAGGGGTTACAGGGAACAACAGTCCCTCCCCACTCACCCATTCCAGGTGGAGATGACCCTAACTCCTTGTATGGTTTTCCCCAACAGTAACCCTTGCGTCGTTAAATAATATGCTTATATATTTCATTTTTTATTTACTTGTTTTTTATTAATTTATATTAATCAGTTTTATTATTTTTTATTTATGCGTTATTTCTTAGGATACACAAGAAATGTGCATACCCCACCCCATGCCCTCCCAGCTTCTCATTTATGTGCGTTTTAATTTCCTCTGTTGGTTACCTTTATTTTATTTTATTTTTTTAATATTTATTCGTTTTTGAGAGAGAGAGCGTGCATGCGTGGGGGAGGGGCAGAGGGAGGGAAACACAGAATCCGAAGCAGGCTCCAGGCTCTGAGCTGTCAGCACAGAGCCCGACAACGGGGCTCGAACCCACGAGCTGTGAGATCATGACCTGAGCCGAAGTCGGATGCTGAACTGACTGAGCCACCCAGGCACCCCTGTCGGTTACCTTTAGAAACTTAAATAATATTCTTACCAGTTTCTTCTGTATTGCGTTAACTATAGACAAGAATTCGCACCTCCCCAGTTTGAAAGGTGAAGATATGGGTCCTGTCCTTTCCTCCAGGTCCCTCTCTGTCCCTGTCTCTCCCCTAGAAACTCTGTCATCTTTTTGTTAACGTTTCTGTCACTGATATTGGTGGCATTTGCATTCTGTCCCGTGACCATAACTAAATCTTACTACTACTCTGTACGTTGATTCTAAGAAGTTAAAATCAATAAATAGCACTGACTTTATCATAAGTAATTGTCTTTCATGCTAGAGGTGTGATGGGGCTGTGTGTCTTTTTGTTCAGCGTTTTTTCCTGGAGTTTTAAATTACTCTTGTTTTTAACGTGAACTGTTTGATTTTTTCTTACTCTCATTCCTGTCCTCCCAAACTCCATTAGGTATTCTGCTGTATTGCCCTGTTCCCTAAACCTGTCCTCGCAAGAACCCCCGCTGCCCACCCCAGTGTGGGCTAACTATTCTCTACCACGTCCTGGGACCTCCACTGCTGTCCCGAGTTGGAGCCACTGTTTTCTGAATCACATGCCACCTTCGTTCCTGATGACGTTTTCATTAAATATTACATTATTATATACACTGGGGCACCTGGTGGTTCAGTCGGTTAAGCGTCGGACTCTTGACTTCAGCTCAGGTCATGATCTCACGGTTCGTGGGTTCGAGCCCTGCCTGGGGCTCTGTGCTGACAGTGCAGAGCCTGCTTGGGATTCTCTTTCTCTCTCTCTCTTTCTCTCTAAATGAATAAACTTTAAAAATCAAATAAATAAATTACTACATAAACTATTTTGTTCTTATATAAACCATCGTGATTTAAGGCCAGATTTTCTGTGGTCCGATCACCACTGTGGCTGTTCCATCAATGAAAGGCCTGTAGCTCTGGTCTCCCATTAACAAGTCTTGGTGTAAATTCTTCTTGAGAGACTTCCTTTTCAAAACTATCTTGGCTATTTTTTTCCATTTCTTCTTCCATATGAACTTTAGAATTCTTTTACTAGATGATCTCTCTGCAAAAAAAAAAAAAAAAAAAAAAAAACTATTGGTCTTTCTGTTGGAATTAAATTTATTCCTTTAAAAAACATTCAACATTCAGCACGTGTGATGCACCTTGCAGGGGCTGACGATACAGGAAGGAACAAGGCAGATGTGGTCTCTGCCCTCAGGAAGCTTACGTGGAATCAATTCCAGCCTTCCCAAGTGGATTATCATTTTGAAAAGTTTTTTTTACCACATTTAGTTTCCTCTTCTGGAAACATAGTTTATATTCCTTTCCCTTTAATGTTTCTTTCTGTTTCATCATGTATGATGTGTCTTACCTTTTGTTCATAATCTTCTCTGAAACAGGCGCCTGGAGAGCTCAGTCAGTTAAGTGTCCAACTTCGGCCCAGGTCATGATCTCACAGTTGGCAAGTTCAAGCCCCACACCAGGCTCTGTGCTGACAGCTCGGAGCCTGGAGCCTGCTTCGGATTCTGTGTCTCCCCCTCTCTCTCTGCCTCTCCCCTGCTTGTGCTCTGGCTGTCTCTGTCTGTCTTTCAAAGATAAATAAACATTAAAAAAAACTTATAATCTTCTCTAAAAGATTCACTAAATGTTTGTAATTCAAGGAAATAGTCACCCAATATTTTTGTTTGTTTGTTTTATCATGTTTTGTCACATAATAATTACTTCTGATTGTTACTTCAAATTGGTTATCAAATCGATAGGTGTTTGGGACTAGTTACAGATGATTGATTTTCTGGATCATCTTCTTACATGCTAAACTTAAAAAAAAAAAATGTTTATTTATTTTGAGAGAGAGGGGGAGAGAGAGGGAATCCCAAGCAGGCTCCATGCTGTTAGCACAGAGCCCGACGCAGGGCTCAATCTCACGAACCATGAGATCATGACCTGAGCCAAACTAAGAGTCAGATGCTCACCCTTGGAGCCAGCCAGGCACCCCCATGCTAAGCTTTTAATTTTGAGTCTTTAATTTTTGATTCACTATGGGGTGTACTTAAGGACAAGATATCGGTTGTTAAAAACACACTGAAATTTAAATACCCCTTAGCCCTAGAACAGCAGAGAGATTTGCTATCAGCCTAAATTTTGACTCTTTGTCGAAACTTACTTCCTTACTAGATTGTGGTGAGATTCCTTTCTTCTTAGGACTCAAAGATTCTATCAGAACATATTTAGGCATTTCATTAATCTCCCTGGCATATGGAAAATCCTTTTAACCTGCGTATTCAGATCCTGTTTAATCCACGGAGATGCCTCTTCTGTGAGTTTTGGAGATCATTCTGGTCCCAGCACTCTGGTTTCCCTGTGAGAAGTTCTTATGTCCTCAGAAGGGGGACACTCCCCGCCCCTTCCTGTCGCCTCTGTGGCACCTTCCTCTGCCTTCTGGGAGAGCTTCCCCAGGTTTGCTCAGTTTCTCCTAGTCGGATTTCTCTCACTTTCAGCTTTGGTTTCCCTGCAGTCTTTCACCTCCTCCCCTCCATCTCACCCTGTATTTTTAGGGCTCCGTTCTGCCTTCACGTTTTCCGTGTGATCCCCCCTTTCCTTCCTTTGTGTTGCTTGATGACTCCACCTCAGGAAGGAGACATCCACCCACGCAATCTGGCAGCAGATGCAGCTGGGGGTTATTTTTGACTCTGAACTTTTGGGTGCTGCTTGAACCTTCTCCGATGAAATCGGAAGACAGAATCTAAACCGAATCCATCGTGCCTCTCTCTGCTGGCTGAGTTGAGAGTTTTCTTCTTTCTTCTGCCTTCTTTCGAATTTTTTTTTTTTTTTGACATCTAAGTCAACAGGTGTCCATGAAAAGTCATGATTGTCTGCGACACCGAAGTAGCAAAGGTTTGACTTCCCACGTTTCTGGCTGGTACGAGCGTGGTGTTCCCGAGGAAGGATAAGACACTGGGGAGCAGGATTATGTCCTCCTTCTGCTCGGCGACTGCTGTCTCATGGAGGGAAGCAAAGGTGGGCAAGCCATTGTGTGGTTTCACACACCTCCGTCGATGTACGGATGCTGGAGATTTTCAGCACTCACTCCGGCGGTATTGTGATTTTGCGTCTTTTTTGTGTCTTTACAGGCACGTTGACACAAAGTTGGTAAAGACCTCCTCACATTTGCCAAGCAGATGCCTCTGTGTGCTGGAAATCTCCATGGGCTCATGCCGTCCACACTGCTGAGGCCCTATGTGTGTGCCATACGGTCCAACCCTCATAACCAACAGTAGCTTGACAGAGCCATGGCCTTGGACCTTGACACTAGCCCTACAGTCAGAATCTACCCATTTCTCCTGCATATAACGGTCAGGCAAACAGCTTTAAAGTTAGAGGAAAATGGAAAATATATAAGGAACCAGGAGAACCTTTCTACTTATGGGTCTCTTCTTAGGGAAAGTTTCAGAAATGGGCAAACACTGTGTTTTCCTGTCCATTAACATATGGTGTCGCTATGAACCTCACGAAGCAAATAGTCATTCTTTCTAGAGTACCGCTTCTTCGTGAGGCTCTGCATCTCCTCGCCAGATGCTGCCAGCCTTTAAATTGCCCATCCTGAGCAATGCTTTATCTTTACGACTTGACTTGATTTTTTAAAATACCCTGAGCTTATCTGGCATGAAGCCTAGTCATGGATACAATTCATGGGATTAGGAAACGTTGGTTCGAGACGAGATGTTGCCGTACAAGTAATGAGACTGCTGTGTGTGGTTCTGAGGGACACTCGGGCGGAAGGCTCCCAAGTGTTTGATGGACAGCAACACGATGGGAGATCCTGGAATTGCCAAAACGTGAAGAAGCACCACTTCCTTCTAGAAAGATATGTTATGGCATCTTTCTAGCGTCTTTAATAATTGTTTCAAGAGTTCTAAAAAATATTTCTCATTGCATTTCATCACCATACAATCTCAAAGGGTGCCCTCAGTTTGTTTGAAATTCATATCACACCAATGAGGAGCTGAGGATTCAAGTTCCATGTGCAGTGAGGTGTGGGAGCAAAGTCCTCAGGCATCTCTGAGGGACGCTGCACCTGCTCATTGGTCGGGGCCCCCATGAGAATCCACACGACGAGGCAAAGCGGGTCCACGTGTAACTGACCTCATCTGCAGTGCAGTTATTTCTCCCTTTCTATGACATGTCTCGTATTACAAACTGGGAAATTAAAGGGAAAGACCTTCAGACTTGGCCTTTATGAAGATTGTTGGTGCAAAAGAACATCACAAAACCTAGAAAGACACATAATAGGACGCATGAATGTGTCCAACAAACGGAAACAAGAATGGGGTCCTCCCTCATTAGTATGGAGGCCGTGGGGAAAAAAAAAATAGTCATTCCAGGAGATCTGACTTTTTCTTCCTTGATTTCATCCAGATGAAGTATGTTTGCTCATCACTGTGATGTCGCACACACACCCTCAATGCAAATGTCTGCATCCAAAAGGCCCCACAGTCCAGGAAAACAGGAGTTTGCCACATGCATCCCATGGCCCTTCAAGCTAGCCGTCTCTCTCCACCTTCCGTCAAACAGGGACCAAAGGATCATTCATGTTATAATTTAAAAATAGGAAGTATTATATGGAGAGCAAGGGCTGAGCACAGACCCTGAGTTATTTTTTTTTTATTTTTTTAATGTTTATTTATTTTTGAGAGAGAGAGAGAGACAGAGCACAAGTGGAGGAGGGGGAGAGAGGGAGACACAGCATCCGAAGCAGGCTCTAGGCTCTGAGCTGTCAGCACAGAGCCCGACATGAGGCTCAAACCCACGAACCGTGAGATTGTGACCTGAGCCGAAGTTGAACACTTAACCCACTGAGCCACCCCGGTGCCCCGACCCTGAGTTGTTTTTAAGGGCCAAGCTAAATAAATGTTTTCATGCCTACAAACATCTGGGGAGACGATCAAACGTAGCATTACAAGTCGGCTCCGGCATCCACAGAGGACTTGCCAAAAGGCCACACTCCCCCTCAGAGCAGGAGCCTGACCCCGTCGGGGGAGCAGGCAGATCCTATAAACACACAGAGCCAGGTCCCCGGGGCCCGTGGGCCTGCTGAGCAGGTGGTAGGAACAGAGACAGCCCTATTTCCAAAACCACAGCAAATTGAGAAGGTTGAAAATCATAAAAGTTGGATTATGCCTGAATGACATCCTCACCAGCCATGTCCCCAGGAGATTGGCCAAGGCTTTGATGGGCAGTCCCCGGGCCTCCCCTCTCCCCGACGCAGAAGGTACCGGCCTGAGCCAGCTCTTGACTTAGGTTAAGTTATTAAAAGTTTTGATTGACAGGTGGATTCGAGAAATAGGGGACACAGCAATTCAATCTCCTGGTTAAACCAAAGCTTAGATGAAGGCATCTGCTTCTTTAAGCCTTTCTGTTGAAAATAATCATCGGAGGTACTAAGGTCCGTTTTGAGCTTGCTGGGAATTGTCTCGTGAATGTGCTGGAGCCTTTAGTGATAAAGGACCTTGTGAGGCCACAAAGTAATCATTCCTAACAATAGATCTCATTATAGATATAGATGGGGTAGGTGATAGAACAAAGGTTAGCTGGCCTCTAGAACATTCTGGGAACTCACCTAGGGATAGTCTCTTTGCACTTGTTTTCTTCTTTTTCTCAAATGTGTAGTTTCCCCCTAAGACTCCCAGTTTTGAAGGACTCTGGGTGAATTGGTGAGTGAATTAATTGCTGAAAGCCCCAGCACCCCTTGTGCTAAGTACAGGGTAACCTAGAACAGTGTGACGTTTTCAGGTTTGGGTAAAAGCAGGCGTGTGACATCTAGGGTATCCCACCAAATCTGCCTGATGCCCACGGCCGTGAACCAATTTCCCTAATTAGCTGGCGAACGTCCCTGGGTGTTTTGCCTTCCCAGGAAAGGGAAGGGACGCACAGAGCCTTCCTCTGCGTGGCCCCGGGGTTTTTATAGCACGTGAGGCGCCGTGAGCGCCTGTCTCTCCAAGCGCTTCCTGGTGCTCGCTCTGCCAGCCGCTCGTGTGACCTCCTTCTCCGTCCCGTGAGCTGCAGTGGCGCGTTGGCCTGGGCTGTGGCTTGAAACCCAAGCCAGTAGGTCAGCACTAGCTGCAGCGTGACGCGTAAGACCCGCGGAGCAGAAGCCACACGCTTCCCCCTCCGGGAGTCGATGGGCCGCGCGCACTTTATCCGCAACCCTGGAGGGAGCAGCTGAGAAGGAACTGCGCTGTGTGGCTTACTTGGGCACGTCAGTGCCTTGGCTGTGCCCGCCACAGTTCGCGATCCGAGCACGTTCTTGAGAAACCCCATTTCAGGACCTCCCGGGACGAGTCCAGCCCGACAGGCCCCGGCCCTCGGCCCCGGCGTCCAGGGCTGGGCTGCGCCCGTCTCCTGGCTCCCACGGCCCCCGCAACGCTGCCAACCCCGTGTGTTTGCGTGTTTGCAGGGAGTACTACATCACCATGGTGAAGTGGGCCACCAGCACCAAGGTCGCGGTGAACTGGCTGAGCCGGGCGCAGAACGTGTCCCTTCTCACCCTCTGCGACGCCACCACCGGGGTCTGCACAAAGGTACGGGGAGGGAGGGGACAGGGGCCAATGGCAGGAAGGAAGGGAGGCGGAAGGGAGGCGGCATTCCGGGGCGTCTGGGTCACCGTCCACAGACTGGCCGGAACCCGCCTGCCGGCCTCTGTTTTGGTGCCACCGTGTGGATGGATTGTGTACTGCCGCAGAAGTCAAGGCTGAGCCCTCCACGACCGCAGGGGTCGCGTCCTCAGACCTGCATGAGCTCCACAGCCCGTGATGTGTCAACCCCCTTTATCTGCGCCCACCGCATGCTCGGGACGAGCCTTCTCTTCATTTTCCAGTTGATATCAGAGAGGGGGAGGGGCAGCCTGAGCCCCCAGGACACGGGTGGAGCCGGCCCTGCCACCTGGCTTGCCTTGCCCACTTTCGGCGCACCTGGGGCTGCATCCGTCCCTGAAGGTCACCGGTGAGCCCAGCTGTGTTCCTGGGGGCTCGGGCTGACTTAATGTGTAGTTAGAGGAGGTGAACGTAGGGACGATACCATGGAAAGTACCAGAGGGAAGCAAACAAAGAATGAAAATGCAAGCCGAGGGGCGGCCGAGGACACACCCTCCAGCCCGTGGGCGTGAGGCCTCCACACTTCCACGTGAGCCCGAAGAGGCACACCCCCTCGTGCTAGGTGAGAAAAGGTCAATTATACTCCACGAATAATGCCCAGCAGGTCTTCCGGAAACTCCTTTTGGCCCCTAAGTTTTTATTCCCCAGCCGGGGAGGGAGAGGGCTCGTAGAGCAGGTTCACCGTGGCCTGGGAGGCCCGGAAGCATCTCGCCGCACCGCCTTTTCCAGGTGCACAGAGTGATCTGTTACCGAGACAGGCGTCCCCACGTGAGTCACCTGAGAGCAGACTCCAGGTGATCCGGTAGGCATATCGAGGGGGAGGAGGGAAGGAAGGAGTAGATGCAGAGCCAGGAAGCTGGGAATGGTTGCTGATCTACACCTGCTCTCACCTCCACCCCGACCCGTGCGAGTCCATCATGAGACTCCCTCCTGCCAACCGTACAGGACTTGGGGCTAGAGAACCCCTCCCTGGGCGTCCGGAGGCCGGACCAGCACCGGGAGCAGGCCCACGGTGTAGCTGGAATACTGGTGTTTTTTGTTCTGTTTGGTCTTCCGTTATGCATCTTTCCACACGGTTCTGGGAGATTTACTTTTCGCTCCCGGGGTTGTTATTCAGGGATGTGGCTTGAGAAACGTCCACACACCTGCACACTCACAAAGCCCTACAACAAGGCAGCACTTCCGAGCAGGCCCACGCGTGGACTGACGGCCAAATATGGCAGAAGTACGCCATCTTCCACCGGATTCCCGCCCACCATGGGTTTGTCCCCGTTGCCGGGGAGGGCGACGTTTTTCTTGTTCGGGGACACGAGTGTTTGGCGGTGAGCCACAACGGCGGGCCGGGATGCCTCCTCCCTGGGCGGGCCACGGCTCTGTGTGCCTGTGCAGCGACCGTGGAGGGGAATCAAATTGTTTCTGCGCTGTTGGTCACAGACACAAACCATGCAAAAACATCCTTTGTCTAATGCTCTTATTTCATTTCAGAAACACGAGGACGAAAGCGAAGCCTGGCTCCACAGACAGGTAGCTACTGCACGTTTGCCTTGTCTTTTGTCTGCACCCGCCCCCAGATGCGCCACCACGGCACTCTCCGAGTTTTCACAACACGATGGCTTCTCAAGCATTCAGTCCCTCAGTAGCCCCGCAGAGGTTTCCGGCCCTGGTGGGTGGGGGGGGGGGGCTGCTCGGCCGGCTCCTCCTTGCTCCCCGTGGCCCTTGTGCATGACTGGAGAGTCACAGAACCAAGGAAGAAAGACAGTTTGAAAACCACGGCTCTTGAGAACGTACGGGGCTTGGTGAGAACTCCGTTCTGTTAGATTGATGTCCTTGTGGCGAATTACAAGGAGTCCATAAACGCTGCCTCAACGTACTGTCTAAAACAGGTTGGTAGCCATACATCTCTCCTCATGATTCTGTGGCTGTCCCGTTGGAGGCGCACCGTGCTGGGGTTCGGCGTGAGCTTTCACGGGAACCTGGCCTTCGGAGCCACCCCCGGCTTCCCGTCCTTACTCGGGCAAGAAGTACACGTTAAACAGGCTCCGGGGTCTTGAGGTTTGAGGAGGTCGGGAGAGGCCGACGGGGACTCCCACTTCTGCAGCCAAAAACATTAAACTCCCGCAGAAAGCAAAGCTCTCAGGGCTGGTGTTCTGTCTCACTCCACACCCTGGCAAAGAACAGGTGAGAGTTTTGGAGGCTTCCTTCCTTCCTATGCAGCCTGCTGGGATGAAAGCAGTCTGAACATTTGTGGGGAAAATCACACCAGATTGGAGTCTCGAGAATCGGGGTGAAGCGAGTGCCAACAGAATCCGGGGACAGAATAACGGTGGCTGGACGCGGACCCGCGGGCGGGACTTCCCTAGCGGCGGAGTCAGCTGTCCGTCCCAGCCTCCCATCGGTTATGTCCAAGGTGGCAACCTCATACACGGGCACACAAGCACACTCACTTTGAAATACTCCTCCTCGCCGGTCTTTTCCGAAAGAGGAATCGCCCGAGTGCCCGATCTCGTTGCCTGTGTGTGAGCGTGGGTGCCACATCCAAGCTAAGAAAACTCCAAGAAAGAGAGCGTGCTTGGAGGACCCCGAAACGTGAGCTGGGAGGTCATGCTGTGAAGTTGCCGAAAGCCCCCCTGGACCAGTGACAGGAGCACAGATAGCAAACAGACGTGCTGGTGCCCCTCTTGTAGCAGACAGAACGTCAGACCGCTTGACGTGAAAGCGAAGAAAAGCCATCATCTGTGTGGTCGTCTGATCGGCCAGTACCTTACGGATCAGACCAAACAGCGCCTAGGCTCCGTGGATCTCAAAACTGAACCAGCGACTTCTCCCAAGCCCTTGTCCGGCGGGCGTGGGGACGACCTTCCTTCTTGTGGCTGAACGACATTCCACTGTACGGACAGACCGCGGCTTGTTTATCTGTTGATGGGCATTGGGTTGTTTCTGCCCTTTGGCTGTCTTGAGCAGTGCGGCAAGAACCTTCTGCGGGGAGCCCAGAGCCAGACAAAGAGGCCGCCCGTCGTGTGATTCCATTAACACAAAATGTCCTGAATAAATGAGTTCACAGAAAGGGACGGCTGTTTGCTGGCTCCCCGGGCCGGGGGAGGGCGTTGGGGAGCAAATTTATGTGAATTTCACCCCAGTACAGTTTTTAAACAAACAAAAAAAACCCAAATGGAAATGAATCCTCTAGAACAGCGGCTCTCAAAGATGCACGGGGTGGGAAGGTTGATGAGAGGCGGGCACGGATCCCACGTGTGGTAAATGGAAGTAACCCTAAGATATGTTCAGAAGACACGGACAGGTGTTTGGCTGTGGGCGGGGCCGGAGGCCAAGAGGCCGCCCGCTTTGCTGGTCTCTTCATCGCGGAGACGCCATCATCACCGGGATTTTTCTGTATTTATCAGCCTTGCAGCTCGTGGCCCACCTGAGAACACCAGCCACGCTCCAGACAGACAGCCTGGATGGCCTTGGGACAGCGGCTCTCTCCACGCAAAATCAAGTCGGCACTCAAAGCCACGTGGAGAATCACACTTTTACAATGCAGACTTGAAGGCATTTACCGAGCAAACCGCTAACATTTTTTAAACAGCCATTGAGAAATGTGTCGTGCCGTCTTGAGTTTAAGACGGCAGGTCCTATAGAGGACCTGTTCCAAGGTGGTGCTTTCCCCGCTCAGGGCCGGCGAGCGGCCCTGCCTGGGGAGTGTAGGGAGGCCCTGCTTTCTCTGGGTACCACTCCTCAGGCATCACGAACACAGCGCTCCAGGGCCAGTAGGAAGGTCTAGCTTCACCAGTTTCTCACGACGTTCAAAGAGATTTTTCACAAAGGGATCCGTGAACCCTGTTTTTCACACCCTTCAGGATATCACGAGGTCCTGGAGGGCAAGTTAGGAACCACCCAGTTCTCCTAGGAATATTCCAGAAGAATAGGCAGCTCCCCCCTGATGCATACACTCCATCACCACCACCCGTGACTTTGCAACGTCTGTCCTGATGTGGATCCACGGGGATTCGGTGTAGAGCCCTGGACCCCGTCCTCTGGCTGAAGATGCATCCTGTAGGCCGACATCAGTCTTTCTTCCTTTACCGGAATTTTGGTTTTGTGATTTCAAACTCCAGGCTGGGAGATTGGACAAGGGGCGTGTCCGGAACCACTCTCTGGAAAGAATTCGCAGGTGTGGTACCAACATTTCACAAAGACTCTCTCACCAGTAGAAAGGGCTCCTTCTTCACGGATCCCCTGTGAGTGGCATGGAGGTGGGGAGAGGGGGCATCGTGTGTGGCAGATTCCCTGTTACCGAGAGAGACCGGAGAGCTTCCCCCAGAAGCCCTGAGTGTCAGCACTGACATCCGGGTCTCCTCCTCAAAAACCATTGCACTCTCCTACCAGGAATACATTTACTGCCCCAGAAAGCGGGTCTCAGGCTGAGGGCAGGTGCACCGTGCTCCCTGATGAATGTAAAGGTGACATCGAAATGATGAGGGCCCCCTCAGTATGAAAGCAAAGCGTCTGGCCGGAATTAATTATTTATTACCTTTATTCAGAGTATTTTTCTCTGCCAAAAGTGCAAACACTTCCCCAGAAAACGGAGGTAATATTGCAGTACCCGCCCTGGGGCTTGGCAAATAAAAGTACATTTAAAAAGCCAGAGTCCCCACTCACTTTCCCATTGCCCCTGCTTCTAAATACCGCGCTGCCAGCTCTAAATAGAAAAATAAATATTTGCAGATTAAAGGTTTCATTTTATTGCAAATATTCATGAAGATTAAATGTCATTTTAATCACATGTTAGTTTATTTCTCCGGGCGCATCACGCTGGCGTCTCCTCGCTCACTGCGGGGAAATGTGCGTTCCTGGCACCAGCTGGGGCCTATTTACCATTTGTTCTCGGCCGCGTGAGCGTGTGGCTCCTTGAATCAGAAAATACAGATCGTCGCCGACTAATTGGTGTTCACGGATGGAAACTTCCAAGCCGGAGCCGCAGAGATGCTGAGATGCAGCTGTAGCAAAATGCCTTTTCCCCCATCGGGGAGGTGGCCCGACCCCGGGGCCGTGGCCGCTCAGCTCTGGGGGGGCCGGGCAGGGATAGGGCAACACACTTCAGGCCTCGGCTTTGAATCCAGCCGAGAATTCCTTCCCCGGGGGAGAGCTGGGAATGCCCATTCCTCTCCGAGGAGAAGTGGCAAGAGACCCCAGCAAACGGGCCATCCGGCAAATGCCCGTGTGGCACGCTCTTCTGGTTCAAGGTTCCTGGAAGGAACGTTTCCTGCACCTGCACCTTAGAATGAATAAAATGTGTCCTTGTTTGCTGCTCTGTTCTCTTTTTACTTGTCTCCCTGGCGGGCTATTCCGTGTTCTTTACTAAATTAAAGAACAAAAGACGAGACCGAACGTGGTAGAATTCGTTTTCAGGCACAAACTTGTGAGTGTTCGGGGTTCGCTTCTTCAAGGTGGAGGCGGGTGTGCCTGGACAGGTGCTGCCCTGGGCTCTGCTCTCACGGAGCCGCGGTGAGAGGGGCAGGTGCCCCGGGCGCCCCGGGGCAGAGGTCCTGCCCCGCCTGGGGGCCTGCGACAAGCCCGCTCCGCGCTCGGCGCCTTCCTGAAGGCTCTGCTGAATTCCTCATTGTTTCTCAGGAAACAGAAGCTTTGACTCGTGCTTCCCAAGGAGAGGAGAGGCCCCACTCACTGTTGATTCTTTCCACCGCACCCCCCATTACAAACGGCAGAGGAGATGGCTCTCAGGATGTATCGTCTGTGGTAGACCTTTTCCACACACAACGAAGCCTTTTCACACTCTGCTTTTGTCCGTAGAACGAGGAGCCGGTGTTCTCCAAGGACGGCCGGAAGTTCTTCTTCGTCAGAGCCATCCCACAGGGGGGACAAGGGAAATTCTATCACATCACCGTCTCATCGTCCCAGGTAATCCCGACCGTTTCTAAAACTTCCCGCTGTGCTGGTGACAGCCCCTAGTGGGGACCACTCTGTGTGCCCTGATCATCTGCAAGGTCCCCAGAGTGAGCCCGGGTCCTTGAACTGGGAGGTGGTTTCCCCAAGGTGGGGCAGAATGGGGCGCTCGCAAAGCCCAGGGCTTGAGACGCTGGGTCGCACGTGTGCCCTTTCTGTTACGGCTCGAAAATGCGATGACCCTTCGGGGCCCCTGGGTGACTCAGTCGGTTAAACGTCCGACTTCAGCTCAGGTCACGATCTCACAATTCGTGGGTTCAAGCCTCGCATCCGGCTCTGTGCTGACAGCTCGGAGCCTGGAGCTCATTTCAGATTCTGTGTCTCCCTCTCTCTCTGCCCCTCCTCCACTCACGCTCGGTCTTTCTCTCTCAGACATAAACATTAAAAAAAATTTTTTTTAAATAACACTTCTGACAGTAGCACAGGGGGCTGTGGGACCCGGTGTCGGGGATGAGCCCTGGGACTCGGGTCTGCTACTTTGTAGACGATCCTGTGCCCTCAACCCTCCCTCCCCGTCTGTTGTGCTGTCCCCGACCCTCTCTCCCAGGGACACGGGTCTCCCAGGGACACGGGTCTAGTGCCTCACGGTGCGGTGTCCTAGGACATGCTGTCTTTGAGCCCGGTGTAGGCTCTATGCCATTACTCTGCTCCCACCTGCTGCCACTCACCTGATTCTGGGGTCTGGTGGCTTAGGAGCAGGGCATCGCTGAGCTTAATGCACGCGGAGTTAGAACCGGAAGCAGAGATCTTGGTGAACGCTGTTTGTTGCATACCTGTCGCCCCAGGAAGCTCAGGGCACTGAGTGTTTGGGGAGGGCTGCCTTTAGGAAGAAGGTGCAGAGAGGGCGTGGCATTTCTGTGACCATGACCCTCGTCTTCCGAGCGTGGATTCCATTTCTGCGAGAGCTTAAGTTATTTGGGGCCCAGGATAGGTGAATTAAAATTTGGTTGTAAATAGTTATCAAAAATATCCTGTAGCTACTAATAGAAGGCTCCTATTTAGGATTTGGGCCAAAAGACAATTTCAAAAGAACATGCTGAGGACGCCCCACTTAAGGGCAGGTGTGACACAGGGAACAGTAGCGGAGACCCAGCAGTGACCGTGGGGGGCCTGGTTCCCCGAGGCAAGGCTGCAGGGGCCTGAGTCTCCAGCCCAAGTGACCGCATGACTGACGGTGACTGCTCTCTGGCCGACTTTCCGTTGGTCACTGTGGCACCAGAGTTCTGTTTCCACATTTTGGATCACATTAACCTAGATCGAAAACGTTTATGTGTTTGCATGTGGCCGTGTCCCTGAATTCATGCACAGAGTGCCCTGTTAACATCCCTGCAGGAAGCAGGCCCGCCTTCATCCAGGAGAGCACCCCCCTGGCCAGGAGCCCCTCAGGCCACCCCTGTCATCCAGAATCCCCCGCACCCCCGCTTCCCTGCTCCCCGCAGGCTCTCCCTTCCCCTGAGACCCCCGTGGGCTCTGCCTGACTTAGTCACCATCCGATTCCCACCTGCCTCCCTGAGCACCTGCCCTCCAGCACAGCTGGCCGGTGCCTCACCCTGCACCTCCACACCGCGTTCCAGATCACGTCGTTCCTGTCGCGATGGCCGCACCTCCCTCCATTACGGTTTATTGTCAGAATTATTCCACATTGGGAGGCACTTAGGGAGAGAGAGGATTCGAACCGTCCTTGTAAATGATGGCAGAGAATGACAGATGTGTCTCCTCCCTCCGTCCTTCCCTCTCTCCTTCCTTCTCTACCTTCCTCCCTCCCTCCTTCCCTTCCTCTCTCCTTCCTGTCTTCCCCCCTCTCTTCCTGCCTTCCTTCCCCTCTCCCTTCCCTCCTTCCTTCCTTCCCTCCCTCCCTTCCTCCCCCTCTCTTCCTGCCTTCCTTCCCCTTCCTTCCCCTCTTCCTTCTTTTCTTCTTTCGTCTCTTCCTCCCTCCTTCCCTCCTCCCTCCCTCCCTCCCTCCCTCCTTCCCTCCTCCCTTCCCTCCGTCTCTTTCCTTGTCTTGTTTCATACCCCCCATATTCCTCTTTCCTCCCTCCCAGTCTTCCTGTAGTAATGACTCTGCTAATGAGATTCACAAATTTTACAAAACAGCATCAACAGCATGTGCAGAGGGGCCATTGCTGCCTCTAGTGACACCCATGTGTCATGGCTGGTGGCCCGGCCGTCATGGCACCAGGTGACAAGTACCACGGACGTGGACCCTGGAGGAGGGGGAGGGCTAGGACCTGGGGGTGTCAGCCGAGGCTTTGTGGATGGGCTGGATGCAAGCCCCGGTCAGAGGAGAGGACTTGGGGGGTGGGGACCCCACGGAGGGGCTCGGGCTCACCAGCTCTGCCATGTCCTGTCTGTGTTCCAGCCCAACAGCAGCAACGACAACATTCAGTCCATCACATCTGGAGACTGGGATGTCACCAAGATCCTGTCCTACGATGAGAAGCGGAACAAGATGTAAGTGGGGCGGGCCGCGGGGCCGGCAAGACCCTGGCGAAACGCGGCCCTTACTTCCGGTCAGACGACACTCACTAGGTTCTGTTTCCCAGCGGCCCCACCTCCAAAGTTGCCAGGCACTGAGCAGAGGAAGCTGAGCGGCCGGCCCTGTGGGGTGACACAGGGGGACAGGCGGTGGCAGGACGGGTCTGTACTCCTTGTGAGCTCCAGGCCCCAGGCGGGGCGCGTTGTGACCGTTCCGTCCTTCAGCTCAGCAGTCCGGGGGAGGGAGGGGGGTCACTGCTTTCCCCGCTCCTAATGTAAATAAGCCGACACACAGAGCGGTTGAGTCGTTGACTGCGGCTTATCCAGACGGTGACAGGGAGCCAGGATTCAGCTCCGACGGTGGAGGCCAGGCCCGGGATGCCGCTCGTCCTCCCCGGTGGTGGGACCAGGGCCCGGGTGCCCGCGCTCCAGTGGCAGACGAACACCACTGCCCCAGGCTTTACGTCTGGACTGGTGTCGAGGGTGCTCGGGTCCCGGCCCTCCGGGAGGCCAACGGCTTGTAAAGGGATGCCCACACCTGAGTCCAGTTGTACACCGTCCTCGGCCCCCGGCGGAGCCCCGGTGAGGCCCCTGGGTATGCGGCTCTCCCCGCCCGCGCCCGGGGCTGGGCCTGAGCGGGACAGGAGGTCCCGTCACCACGCATGGGCAGAGTCCCGGGGAGCGTCTGCAGACAGAGCCCACCCTGGGACCACTAATCCCTGTTGTCCCCCCGGTCTTTGCAGCTACTTCCTGAGCACTGAGGACCTGCCTCGGAGGCGACAGCTCTACAGGTACGTGGGCCGGCCGCACACGGGGCTCCGCCTTCAGAAGGCCTGGTGACTCATGCAGGGACGCGGTACCCCCTGGGGGGGGGGGGGGCGCAGGGGACCGCCACAGAGGCAGCTGTAAGGTCCAGAGACAAATAACGAGAAATGCAGAGGCCGCCAAATTTGAAGCTTGATTTTTCTGCACTTGTCCAACGCGGGGGTGTTTGCTCCCCACCCCCGACGTGCTTTCTCGTGTTGATAACCCAGTCTCTTTCTTCTCAACTTTATGCAAATGTGACGTGGCGGGCTCATTCCCACGGGGGGCTGATGGGAGGCAAGTCGGGTCGGGCGTGCCCCGTGTCGGGCGGGGAGGAGGCCCTCTACGGGCTCCGCGTCGCCACCGTCTTGCTGTGACAGCGGTCAGATCTGGAACCCCAGACGAGGCAGAGGAAGGGTGCCGTCTGAACCCTGGAGAGGCGACTTCTTCCAGGGTCTGTTCTCCCTGGCATCAGGTCCCGTCACCTGCCCCAGTCACTGTTCCCACCGGGGAAAGCCTTGGGTTCTGAACTGGGATCACCAGACATGGAAATAGCACAACCTCTTACCTCCTCCGTGTTTCCCAGACTAGAAGGTCAGTGGGTGCTGGTCACAGCCCGCAGGCACACCAGCCGCCCCACGGGGACCCGAGGGCCCGAGGGGGTGACTCAGGCTGGATGGAGCCGACGCCTGGCTCCCCTCCCTGCCGCGGGGACACTGGAGAATCCCTCTCAGGAGGACCAGCGTGTCCCCTCCCACCCACCGGTGTGTGTGCTGAGGGCACAGAAGGCCAGCACAGGGGAGTCCCTCTGGAGGGGAGAGAACTCTGGCAAACCCACGTGGTCACAGGCCCGCTGCTCCGTGTAGCCGGGCGTGTCTGCCAGCATTACTTAGGTCAGTCCTGTCACCCCAAGAATGAAGGGGTTCGAGGCGGACCGCCTCCCTTTTCCTCCGCCTTATGAATACCGTTAGAAGGCTGTCTTCTCCTGGGCGCGAGCTACCGTCACCCTTGTGGGCAGGTCTCCTGCGGGGCCTGTGGGGGCAGGGGACCTTCCCCGGCAAAGTGCTCAGGCAGGAACCCCCTCCAGGTATATGCAAAGCCTCCTCGGTATCTTCATTTTGGGGAACACATTTCAGACCTTCTTGACGTGAGCTTGTGCTTGTTCCGTGTGGTCCCGGGGTTCGTGCTCCGCCTCCCCCCCCAACAAGTGAGAAGCTCCACGTCTCCGTGTGGCTCCGAAGCAGCCGGAGCCCGGTTCAGCCCATGCCCCTGGGGTTCCTGACCCGTCGTGCACCAGTGCTAGGTTCTCCTAGGAAATTCGGAGATTCGGAAGACGAGCTCCTGTTCTCAAGGAGCGAGCCGTCTTCTCAGACCAGAGGCGTGGGTGCAAAGTACTAGATCACGGCACCAGGCACTGTGTGCCTTCCCCCTTCCCAGCGGGGGCATGCACAGGCGCAGGTGGCCAAGCGTGCACTGTCACCTGTGCACCCGGGGAGCACGCGTGCCGTGAGCTCTTCCGAGGGGGGCCTGCCCTCCAGGGAAGGGGAGAACAGAGCAGAGCATTCGGGCCTTCCCGGGGGGACGGGCGGGAGAAAGGCCCACCGTGGAGCGTCAGGGACTCCCGAGCGCCCTTGAAAGGAGAGAAGCCACCAGCCCTGGCGGCCGAGCTGGGGGTGTGGGCGCTGCGCCCTGGGCTGGTCTCCTGGCCGCCTGGGTTCACGCCCCACCGTCTCTGTTCCTCCAGTGCCAGCACGGTGGGCAGCTTCAACAGGCAGTGCGTGTCCTGTGACCTGGTGGAGAATTGCACCTACTTCAGTGCATCCTTCAGCCACGGCGCGGACTTCTTCCTCCTCAAGTGCGAAGGTAGGCTGCGGCCCTCTGCACCCGCCTCTAAGTCAGCGCCGAGATCCGCGGGCGTCCCGGCCACCGCCACCGGCAGGGGGGAGGCGGTGGGAGCCCGTCCCAGACCAGGCAGGGACCCGCCCAGGCGGGCTCACGCGGGCAGGGTTACCGGACCATCTCTGCGGTTTTCGGCTGACCAGGGCGTTTACCCGCCAGGCCACTTAATCCCAGAGTTCCTCCACATTCTCCAAACAAAAAGTCCTAGGAAGTAGATACGTGTCCCACACCCCGACGAACCTTCACCATTTATAAAGGTAATAAACGTCTCAAAGCTCAACTTCTTAAGCATATTTAAGGGTCGAGGTGATCTGGAAGTCTCAGGCAGAGAAGAAATTCTCGTCCTATGACCTAACGTGGGGGTAACTTATCCCAGAAAGTTCCTGATCACATCCGTCAGCATACACGAAACAGTGGGCATGTCCCACGGTGGAAAAACCAGTGTCTTTGAGTCTTGTCCTCGTACGTTGGAAGGATAAGGTCTGAATCCACAAATAAATACGGTTGTTACAAAGCGTGTCTCAAGAGCTCCTGAGACCACGTTGCTGCAGGTGGAACTGACTGGGACCAGGACCAATTCAGGCCCATGACTCGCGGGTGCAGAAGGAGGAATGTCTGTGAGAGCACTGTCTTCGTCGGCCTTCGCCAGCTGCACACCAGTGCGTGACCTCATCCCCTTTTTGTGAGTATCTTCCAAAATTGTGAGAAGCCAGGAAGACTCGGCCCCTTGACCACCACAGGCTCAGCCCCAGACGTTCTCCCAAGACGATGGGGAACCTCTGAATTACAACTGTAGCCACCCCCTCCCCCAGTCCCCTCGAAGGAAGGTGGTACCAACCTCCTCTTTCCTGTGCTGCCCGGGAAGCAGACAGCAAGTGGCCGAAAGAGGAGAGAGCCTAAGAACCAGTCCACTGGCTTCATCCGTCGACAGGAGGTTGGGTGATGCACAGGGAACCAGCATCAAGGTCTCCCGGCTACCGGGCCAGCGACACCTGCCGCCCCGTGGCAGGATCTTTGGGAAATTACAGCCTGGGAAAATGTAGGGTTTATGTGGCCAGGAAACCGACCCACTAGGAGCTGAGACAAGAGTCTGACCAGAGCTACACAATCACGCATCTGGAATCTTGTCCCCAGAAGGAAACACAGAAGCATCATGATAAAATACAGAAGAGAAAAATCAAAGTGCATTTAAAGAACTTCCCAGACAAGGATCCATCATTTAAATCCATTTAAGTATTGAGCATGTTGCCTTATCGTAAGGTAAGCTTAAACTAGCCCTCTTCTCTACAAAATTTCTCTGTATATATTTTTTGTGTGATAACCTATTTTCTGGTGAAAGTAACTTGAATGCCCAAATTGACCTTTCGCCCAAAGCCTGACCAAACCCTCATTTTTAAAAAGGGACTTTCTAAAAGACAAACAAAGAAACATAAATGTACAAAAGATGCAATGATGAGAGACCACGGACTTAGCCGCAGTGAAAGCGAATCCCCGTCCTGCGCTGAGGGCCGGTTAACCCCGTGAGCGGTGGTGACGACTGTCATGGGGGTGAGACTTCAGAAGGGGATGATTACACCCAGTTTGATTGCTTGGGATTTTTGTGGGGGAAGAAGAATCAAGGGAAGATGACGTGGCATTTCAGATGTGGGCAAGGGTGGGATTCAGAGTGTCGAGTGCAGTGTCATGGGGCGGGGGGAGGGGGATGCAGCATGAGGAGGAGCGTTGGGCATGCTGAGATCGTGTGGAGGGTCCCCCCCCGATGGCCTGTGAGCCCCCATCGGTCCAGCAGAGGCATGCATTTAAGAAGTCCAGTTTAACAACCAAAATTAATTCTCAGTGATTTTATTTTCCCCCATGTTTCTCGGCAGAGATTAAAGTGGACCCAAGCAGCATTGATTAAACTCCCTCCCCTGTGTTGCTTTCACACCCCAACGCTACTCGCTACTCCAGAGATTCCTACGAACCTCTGACCAAAACGATGTCCCCACCCCCAGCTCTAGAGGCTCTCCTTCCCGGCTCCTGCGACACTTCGGGTAGATTAACATGGCCCCTAAGATGTAGCCAGAACAACAAGTCCTTCCCTTCTAGGCTGAAGAAAACGTAATGACAGTAGCGGATTCTCTGTGACTGGGGGAAGGGGAATCTGTGAACGCTCCCACACTCAGAAGGGCTCGGCCCATCGTGCAGGAGGAGGTTTGGACCGAGGGTTTAGAACCGGGGCACGGCAGACGCCCAGCGGCCAAAGCAAGGGCTTGATCAGAGCGGCCGCAGGCCGTCACGCTGGGGGAGTCCACAGGGCTGGGGACCACACAAGCGGCTGTAAGACCACAAAACTGAGATACCCCATCTAAACTCCTCCCGCTTTGCCTGCGGACCTTCCGCTGTGATGGGTTTTGCTGAGTTTATCGGCGATGGTTCTGTCCCTTAATTTACACTGTCCCTCTGTCCCAGCTGATTGTCGCCCATCACTCGTCTGCAGTGAATGCTTGTCTGTGACTGGCCCTTCCGTGCGTTGTCCTTCTCCTGGTGAGACCATAACCTCCACCCTCATCGTCACAGATTTCCTCTTAGTCTTATCATCTGGTGCCCTCTCCTGTGACACTTCCTTAACATTTATTCTGTGCTGTCTCAAGGCTTCTCATTTCTGTATTTGTTTATAATTCTTAAGTTCTTAATTTTTATTAAGTAGGTAAAACTTTTAAATGCATAAATTATTTTCATACCTTCGCACACCATCGATTAAAATAGCACAGGTAAGGCAAGACTCCGAAATGTTTGCAGTGCTTACATCCACTCATTACCTAGCTGGGTCCCATCTCCCTGTGCCGGTATTTCTAGCAAAAAGTCATGGGTTTCATATGGCCACTGAAGGCTTGCATGAAAAGTGCCTGTAAACCAGATGCAGTGGAACCTTGTAGAAACTCACCTACATAATAAGTACACAGACGTTTAGATTTCTTTTCCGATCTCTAGGGTCTAGCAGTGAAGCCAGATGCATTCAAAACACTGCATTACGATGTGACATCTTACAGCAATTTTCCAGAAAACCCAGCAAGCTTTCAGTTTCTACACTTGCTGGTCTCCCCAATGACCCCGTAAGATGGGTGGTGATAGAAATACCTAAACTCTGTTCAGCTCTTCACAGTTTGAAAAATACATTCCTTATAATATTTGACGTTTATGTTTCCATTTCTGATTGCTTGCTATCTGTCTCTAACACAAAGAGATCTTAGAGTTCCCTACACTGAACATACGGTTCCACACTTGCACACTTGGTCTTTGACCGATCAATGGACGCCTGATTGATACATCCCCCAGACCTTCTTTCAGGCCAAGGGTTGATTTTTTTAAAAAAATTTTTAATGTTTATTTATTTTTAAGAGATGGAGAAACAGAGTGTGAGTTGGCAAGGGGCAGAGAGAGAGAGGGAGATACAGAATCCGAAGCAGGCTCCAGGCTCTGAGCTGTCGGCACAGAGCCCGACACGGGGTTTGAACCCACCAGCCATGAGATCATGACCTGAAGTGAAGTCGGACGCTTAACCGACTGAGCCACCCAGACGCCCCAGGCAAGGGTCAATTTTTATCAACCCTTGGGATGAACAAGCCCAGGCAGCGTGGGCACCCTCAGACCAGCATGTGTGACAGAAACTGTCACTGGTTCCTCAGCCGTCCTGGAGCACCCAGATCAGAAGCCAGGCTGCATCTCCCGCAGAGCTGTGACGTCCAGCTTTGAGTCTTGGGTGACCCCAGTGTCATGTTTAAAGAAAAATTACTCACCTCCTGTATTAGTTCCCCAGGGCTGCTGTAGCAAATGACCACAAGCTGGGTGGGCTTAACGCAGCAAAAATGTATCCTCTCCCAGTTCTGGAGACCAGAAGTCTGAAAGCAAGTCGTCTGCAGGGCTGACTCCTCGTGGAGGCTCTGAGAGGGAATCTGCTCCATGCCTCCCTCCAGCTTCTGGTGCTGCCAGTGATCCTGGGTGTTCCCCACCTTGTAGATGTCCTACCCCGACCTCTGCCTCCACTGGCACGTGGCCCTGTGTCTCTGGGCCCCACACCCCGATCTCTGCCTTCATTGGCACATGGCCCTGTGTCTCTGGACCCCAGTTTCTCTCTCCTTGTAAGGACACCAACCACAGGTGAGGACCCACCTACTCCAGTCGACTTCATCTTAACTTGATTGCATTTACAAAGACCCTATTTCCAAATAAGGTCACATCCACAGGTACTGGGGTTAGAACTGCAACATATCTTTCACGGGGAGATACAGTTGACCCACAGGACCTCCCTTCTGTGACTCCATTCACCTTCTTCTATAAGAAAGAGAGGAAAGGAACTGTTGTTGGTTTTCTCAGGGACACAAATTTAAGGGCAACCACGTGAGACTTTGTGACAGAGACTGTTCCCAATGGCTTTACCACATTCTAGAAAGAGTGAGAGGGGCCTCTGCAGAAAGTGATAGTTTCCAAACCATGTTTTTGGAAGATAACGCTGGCATGTTGGCGGAAGAAGTGTACTTTTTCTCCAGAAATTCTTCCTCCGTGTCAGAAAGTCAAATGAATACTCGAGTCACATGGAGCTTTGAAAAGTTGTTAGGATTTTTCTCCCCCCCCAGCTGAATTCATCCAGGAGAGCCACTGTGCAACTGAATCAAAGCACCCAGTTTACATAATTTGAGTTTTACAATCATAGCCTCTGTTCAGACAATTGCATTTTTCTCTTCAAACTGAATCCCAAGCACATGATTCATTTTCCTCCAAGTTTGTGAGAAGGACTCAGTCAGTCCTGTTTCTAAGAAACACCGAAACTTCACCAGGAAAATGGGACCTGTGCATGAATCAGGCATTTGCTGTTTTATATCAAAAACAGTTTTCTATTTTTAAAAGTTAATAAATAAACTTCTTTTTCTTGGAACCAAACATGGTGGAACTCGAGCTTTTCGTCCTGTTCTGAGTGGAGAACCTTTGTTATGAATCCTGCTGCGGTCTGGACTTCACCCTCCTTTGCTGTTAAGTTGTGATTTACGGAGCCATTTGCAAATGGTTAAGACATTCGGCCATAGAGTCAGCGACTTGATTTATCAGGACAGCCTTCTCCATCTTGAAGTCAAATTGAAACAAAATATGTAAGCTTAAAATAAAGCAAGTGACCGTATCCCGATTACTGCTTTTCTTACTACTAAATGCTCGGGGCTCTATCATCACCCTCGCTGCCATGGAGAAAGAGAAATCACAGAAATGGAGAGCAATGAAGGATGGAATTGGACAGACCTGGCTAGAAGCTGGGCCCCTCCACTCACTAGCTTCGTGATGTGGGCACGTTGGCTGGCCTTGCCAAACCCTCGACTTCCTCATCCTGAAAACTGGGGCCACAACAGTAGCTGTCTCACAAAGCTCTTGTCTGGATTCACGGAGGTAATGCATGTGGACTGCTTGGCATGATGTCCGAGGCACAGCAAATGCCTAATAAGTGATAACTAATATTGTGACCACAGTCACCATCGTCATCATCGTTACCTCAGTGATCAAAGGAGAGTGTCTTAGCCATCCTCCAGCTACTGACTCAGCATCCAGAAGGTGGGGCTAACATGACAGATGGTTACCTTCTGTGAAATTAGTGAAGCAAATCCCTTACTCGGTATTTCCAGATGTGAGTGGCCATCCTCATGCCTCACCAGGCTGTGCCAGAAGCCCTGGGTCTGCGCTCACACTAGCAGGATAGAAAGTTCCAGAAGTGACTGTAGTTGCCAGAGTCACAGAACCTTAGCTCACCCATGTGTGAGGCATGGAGGTGAAGTACCTGGTGACTTCAGAAGGGCAGATGCCTACAGGGCCCTCCACAGCTGGTTCTTGGTGGAAGTTAGGAAGGAACCAAATTTTCTTATTTTCATCAGCACTGGATATTTCCTCCTTCTGTGCCATTTCCCCTCTCCGCCTTTACTCCGTCAGATGCCCAGTGCTCTCAGCTGCCCTGGCCATGTCCTGACCTTGAGGAATATAACAAAGGGGGAAATGTACACCGAGGCACTATATTTGTTCTCCATGAGTTTTAGTCAAAACAAAGCCATGAGTGGCAGGGATGAAAAATGGGCTTCAGCCTTGAAGATCAACTCCTCCGCACTGGAAGTCTCTGGCTGCAGTGCTGTGCATAAGAAGGATGCCTTGGCCAAGTCCAGGCTCAGCAAGAAAGAGCCTCATGAGCGATTGATGGGTCATGTCTGCCACACGCAACAGGGAGGAGGTGAACGATTGATTGGTCATGTCTGCCACATGCAGCAGTGAGGGAGGAGGTGGTGCCCACCTACCACACATCTGTTCCTGGAGGGAGTGGAAAGCTATTAATCTTAACATCACTACAGAAAGTATCCCGAGGGAAGCTTGTGGCCTAAGGTTTCTGACTGAAAGACAACTCGGCCAGTCATACATCTTTTGAAGTGAGGAGAAGAAAGCTCCAGACCCCTCCAAAGTGGCCCCGGGGTGATGCCCATTCACACACAGTCCTTCAGTGTACATCTAAGCAGGTGCACCCTCTTACATCCCGGCGCATCCAATGTAGGCATGAAATACACTCTTCTACTGAAATTATTTCAGATAACTGTAAATGATAGTGCCAGAGCTAGAAAAATAATAATCTGCATCCTCGCTGATGAAACTATATTATTCGCTTCAAACATGGGGCAATACTGATGCCATGCAACAAGATTTGAAAAGGGAAAAGCACGTAATCCTCTAAGCATCTCTTATACCAAGTTTCCAAGCCATTAACCTGGGCGACCCTATTTTAATTTTGAGTTTGTCCAAGCAAATGTTTGGAACCAAGTTTGAGACTCCTTGGAGCGTTGCCAGTGTGTTTGTGAGGAAGAACATCTCTTCAATCTCTCAGACATTTGGAGCTACTCCCTCTGAAGCTGTGTGTACCAAGAACAAGGAGAGGGATTCTCGGGGCAGGTTGTATCATCAGTATAATTTACATGAATACTTTGGAAGATGCTAAACTCATCAGTAAAAGCTCCCAGACCCCAAGCAAGTCACTGAGCAGGAGCCTCGTTGCTCTTCAGTGACAACAAAACAAGCATCTCCCTCAGAAAGACACTTCCCACTTTCCCACTGGACACCTTCCCCATCACGGGGCAAATGTCTGAGCTGTTCCAGCACCAGGTGACAAGGTACCTTCTGCAAAATGAGAAGTCTTTCCTGACAGCATTCTACTTGAAATGTGCGTTGACAATAAATAATACCATTCGGTGCAACTATGGTGCCTCTGTGACCCACGTTCTCCTTTTATGCCCACTGCCCCGACTCCAGCCAGCCACTTTGCTCCTGACCACCATCACATTTCCTAAAGCATCTTTTCCTTAAGGACAGCTTCCTGAGTACATATGTAAAATAGTAGAAGAAACATAAAATTAAAAAATAAATGGCATCACTGAGTCACCAGGAAGGGGTTACCTGCAGACCAGAACATTGAAAAATTTTTGAAAAGTAAATAGAAATAGATCACACTGAGAGTTAATTCCAAAGTCCAAGGCCTAGGATGTGTATGTAGCATAAGTGATGAAGGATGTAATCACAAAAAAAAAAAAAAAAAAAAAAATTAAAAAACAATCGCTAAAACAAAAAGACAACCTACAGAATGGGAGATGTTTGCAAACAGCATATCTGATAAATGGATCAGATATTAGTATCCAAAGCATATGGAGAACAGATACAAGTCAACACCCAAAAACAACCCAGTTACAAAATGTGCAGCAGATATGAAGAGACATCTCTCCAAAGAAGACATCCAGATGGCCACTAGACACATGAAAAGATGCTCAACATCACTCGTCATCAGGGAAATGCAAATCAAAACTACAATGAGATATCATCCCACACCTGCCAGATTGGCTAAAATAAAAAACACAAGAAACAACAGGTGTTGGCAAGGATGTGGACAAAAAAGGAACCTTCGTGCACTGTTGCTGGGAATATAAACAGGTGCATCCGCTGTGGAAAACAGTGTGGAGGGTCCTCAAAAATTTAAAAATAGAACTACCCTACCATCCAGTAATCATACTACTGAGTATTTTCCCAAAAAAGGGGGAAAACATCAATTAGAAGGAATATATGTAGCTCTATTTTTATTGCAGCATTATTTACAATAGGCAAATTATGAAAGCAGCCCAAGAGTCCCTCAACTGATGAATGGGTAAAGAAGACGTGACATATATACACAATGGAATGTTACTCAGCCATTAAAAATAATGAAGTCTTGCCATTTGCAACAACATGCATAGAGCTAGAGTGCACGACGCTAAGTGAAATAAGTCAGTCAGAGAAAGACAAATACCGTATGATTTTACTTATAGGTGGAATTTAAGAAACAAAACAAGTGAACTAAGAGACAAATGAAAGAGACAAAATGAAAAAAAAGAAAAGCAAACCAAGAAACAAACTCTTAACTACAGAGAACACACTGGTGGTTTCCAGAGGGGTCAGGTGGGGGTGGGTGAAGCAGGTGATGGGGATTAAGGAGGGCACTTGTGATGAGCACTGAGTGACATATGGAACTGTTGAGTCACTATATTGTACAGCTGAAACTAACATTAAACACTGCATGTTAACTATATTGGAATTAAAACTAAATGCTTAATAAAAAAAAAAGAAGAAAAAGTAAATTGACTCATCAAAATATATACCCTCCCCTAATTTTTCTTAGTTCAAAAGAAAAACTGAATAGATGCGGTAATTATAAGCCCCAGTTTTCCAAGAAAGCCCTGGATAATGCCTGACAAAGATCGATGGAGGCCTGATCTTTATTTTTAGTGCCCTTCTCTTCATTCTCAGAAGTGTCCTTGTTTGGGGCAAAATTATGGACAGCATACCACCAAACAGGAATGCGGAAGATCCAGCAGGATTACCCAGAAGACCGCAACTGGATGGAAATGAACATTCCAGCAAAACTTGAGAGACATGAATACTAGATCCCAGAAATGCATTCTGCCATGTGGAGGTTCGAGGGGAGACTGGGAAGGATGAAGGGGAAAAAATAACCAAAGATATAATAGAAAAAAATCCCACCAAGCGTTGAGTTGTTACAGAGGAAAGAAGTATTGAATGTCTTGTAAGAATTTGGGGAAAGCCAGGAAGTTAATTGCTCCTAATGAAATTTGATGATTCAGAGGTTAGAAATTACATAAGGTTATGGGGCAGAAGGAAGGGTATGTGGAGGGTTTTCTCTTTTCTTTTTTCTTTCCTTTTCTCTTATTATTTTAAATACTCAGAGTAGTGTCGCACTTCTCACTTTGCAACAACAGTTCAGGAAACAGCAGAACAAGTCCATATACTGCTGCTGATGGAAACCGGTTTCTAAGTTTCAGTCCTGCCCATCCTGAGCTCTTGTTCGTAAAATGGGCAGGAAGGGGCACCTGGGTGGCTCGGTTGGTTGAGAGTTTGACTTCAGCTCAGGTCATGATTTCACAGTTCATGGGTGTGAGCCCCGCATGGGACTCTGTGTTGACAGCACAGAGCCCGCTTCAGATCCTCTGTCCCCCTCTGCCTGCCCCTCCCCCACTTCCACTCTCTCAAAAATAAACATTAAAAAATAATAAATAATAAAATAAAAATCAAATAAATAAATAAATACATACATACATACAATGGGCAGGAAAAGGAATTGGGGAATGTTCAAATATATAAAATATACCATTCCCACATCTGCCCTGGAAAACAAAACAAAACAAAACTACACACAGAGGTGCTTAAACAAAAGAAAAGGGCTGGCCAAAGAGAGGTAAGAGGCATATGATGAGCAAAGGAACTAAACTTTAACAATTATTGGATAAAATGTACTGCAGTTGTTCATGAGGATTCCTAAAACAAAAGTGCTTAAAAAACTAGAAGAAGCTTCTAGATGATTTCAGCCAGCTCTGGAAGGGCAGCTGTGCTCCAGCAGATGGGGTGTAGACCCACTGGTGGGGAGCAGGGGATGTGGGAGACCTGGGTGCCTGTGTGCTGAAGAATTAAGTGAACCTTTACCTTATACCACACACACACACACACACACACACACACACACACACACACTCACACACTCACACCTCAAAATGGGTTAAAGACTTCTACATAAGACCTGACACTGTAAAACCCCTAAAAGAACCCACGGGGGAAAGTTTTGTGCCATTGATCTTGTGTTTCACGGGTAGGACACCAAAAGCAAAATAAGAACAAAACATTTTAGAGATGGAAGCAAGGAAGCATTGTCACTACACTCCAAGAACTGTCACCTTAAACAATAGTGCTGGCACATTCTGACCACCAGTAAAACATCCATCCGCTTCTACCCACGTTCCAATAGTAGGTGACATTTTGTTTTAAACCAGGGAATGTTATCGAATTGCCTGGCACACGTGAATCACAGGTATTAGATTGGAAACGTACAGCTGGCTTTCAACAAAAGTTTCCATTTTTGATAAGACATAAAAAGAATTGATCCCAAACTTAATTAATTATTGATGCTAATGGAGAGGAAGAGGAATAAGGGGAAACAGATGCTTGTCTAGCCATGAGTTTTGGCTCCTCCCCTCCCTCACTGTTTAAGAGAACACTTGCAGGGCGCCTGGCTGGCTCAGTCGGTTAAGCATCTGGCTTCAGCTCAGGCATGATCTCAAGGTTTGTGAGTTCGAGCCCTGTGTCAGGCTCTGTGCTGACAGCTTGGAGCCTGGAGCCTGCTTCGGATTCTGTGTTTCCCTCTCTCTCTGCCCCTCTCCCTCTCTCTCTCTCCCCCTCCCTCTCTCTCTCTCAAAAATAAATGAACATGAAAAAAATTAAAAATATTTGCACGTATAGATGCTTGAGGGGACAGGAGGGAAGGTCAAGTGAACCCCACTTTGCAGATTATAACGGGGAGGGGCAGGGCATGGAGGGTGCTGGAGGGAACATCCCAAGTCTAAAAAGAACACCTGCCATTCCGCTGCAGTCAGTTGTCACCATTCAGAAGCTATGTAATTTCTGGATCTTATGGTATTTCAACAGAGCTTCAAAATCCATATTTTTATATAAAAATCGAATTTCTCAATGTTGGAAACCCACTAAAATTTGAAACGTATTCCTTCTGGCTAAGCAAACATTTGCAGGCCATATCCCACCCACAGGTGACAGTCTGACGTCTACAACCCACTGGATTGCCAAGGGGAGTTTCTCATAATCTCTCGGTCCCAGCTATGAGCTACCCTCTTGGTTGTCACTAAATAGCCAAAGCTTAAATAGCCAGAAGGAGCCATAAGTGAAGTGGATACGTTTCTATCTCAAGGATCCAACCCTGGACCCTCATGAACCCACAACACTTTTTAAAGCTGATCTGTAAGAATATTTTGAAGGTACTTGTACTTAATTCCTAGCTATCCAGCATGGTTGAGTAAGGCAGTTTTCGTATTAATAAATTCTTCTCATTATACCATCCATAAATTGTCTTCAAAGAGGTGAGGATATTTATCACTTACTCTGCTGGCTGTAAATTGATCTTTGCTGCTTCAGGGAGCTCTTTGACACTGTCGTTGCCTTCCATCATTGACTTGAACCATTGGTCCATGTGAGCAAGAAAGAAAGCTATCACAAAACGGACTGTGGTGGTGGCTGACTCCCTTTTCCTTGCTTTGCTGTTGAGGAAACTGAGGCACAGAGCTGTTGAATGACTCAGGCAAACCGCACAGCCGTTTAGTAGTAGGAGCCCCAGACCCCACGCCATCTGACTACTGTCCTGGTGTTTCTGTAACACTGTTCTTCTCCTTTGCATCCTGATTAGCAAGCACCATGGCTGGCCATCGAGAGTTTTGTGTGCTTGGTGCATTGTATCCAGAGAAGGAACCAAAGAGGCAAACCTGGATGAAGTGCTAAGGAGAAGGTGAAAGGCAAATCTCAGAAGTCACATTTTTACTCTCATAATTCCATGGCTTTCACGCACACCAGTTCCAATAGCTTCAGACACGGGATGGCTCACATTTGCCTGAGAACACAGAAGATGGTGGTTTGAGCCACTTGTCCCACCCCCACCAGGAGATTTGCATGCTGATAATGAATCACTGTTAAGGAAATGAGTCCACGAGAGACCTACAGTTAGGAGTTCAGCCCATGTCCAACGTGGAAATGCATACTACTGATAAGAATGGGAGCTGTGAGTGATCCTGTAAATTGTGGGTGACCCCAATCCTGTATGTGCTACATACAGGTGCTGCATACAGCACCGTGTAGACTTTAATAAGTCAAACATGAACAACGGTTGTCTTCTTCTGTGTTGTCGACAGCAACAAAAAAGCCAATATGGCGGCAGAAGGCAGGGCAGGGGCCAGGAGGGTTGCAAATGAGCTCGAAAAAGGAGCAAAACTTCTTACAAAACACCTTCTTCAGGAAACGTGGGGCCAAACAAGTCAGCAATTCTTGAAAGGAGACGAAGTGGGATCATCCTTGTTCTTAAAATAGTCACATTCAAGGGAAGATGAGCAGAGGCATCTGGCTAAATGTTACATCTGCTTCCACTTCCGTTAACTTTTTTTCCCCCAGAAGAAGGTATTAGATTATGGTAGACAGCTATTGAATGATAATACAGCACTCCTAATGCATTTTTAAAAGCCCCCTGTTTTGTACTTCATAGCTTTGCATCCATACCGACCGAGACAAAATGCATGTGAATGTAGGGACTCCATGAACAGAGTATCCGCTCTCCTGCCTGGCTTGTTCCTCAGCAGAACCATGAAGACATCGGAGACATTTCCCTAAGGCAGCTTCTGACCTCCACCTCCTTCCTCCATCCAGTTCAACTATTGAGCAGCTAATGTATGCCTCTAGGTGCTGGGGAAGCACAGAATCAGTCAGAGATCCTGCCTTGAGGGACTCATGTTGAGGGGGGAGCACTCATCCCAGAAATGGCATTTAATGTGGTTGGTGCTATTACTGGGATGTGTGCAGGGGGGCGTGAGAACCCAGGGAATTCTCTGTGTGCTAGGAACTTTGCTGGAGACCACCGTAGGCATTTGAGTAAGGCATCGTCCGGGGCGCCTGGGTGGCTCGGTCGGTTAAGTGTCCCACTTCGGCTCGGGTCCTGATCTCGCAGTCCGTGAGTTTGAACCCCGTGTCGGGCTCTGTGCTGACAGCTCGGAGCCTGAAGCCTGCTTCGGATTCTGTGTCTCCCTTTCTCTCTGCCCCTTCCCTTGTCGCTCGTGCGCTCTCTCCCTCTCCCTCTCTCCCTCTCTCTCTCAAAAATAAAATTAAAATTATTAAAATTTTTTAAATAAATAAAAATAAGTTTAAAAATGAATAAGGCATCGCCCTTGACCTCAGGGAAGTCACAGACATGTGGTGAGAGTCCGCCTAACAAAAATTTGTATATTTAGGGCATGGAGGCTGCTCTACAAGCCTGGCAGTTCACCATCTCCTTTCCCACTAGCAGAGACCGCCCATTTTACAGATGAGAACGTTAAGACACTTTCTACATCTTGCCCAAAAGCACATAGCTAATTAGGGGCAGAGTCAGAACTAGGATCGGTATTTTTCCCACACCTGCCTTCTCCACGTGCCCGTGAACACCACTCTTGCTCTCTCTTGTGCGTGGAGACAAATGAGCATTTTTGCTGATTGTTCTCCTCAAACACTTCTTCCACAGCCGTGTAAATTGAGCCCTAGTGAAGCCTTAGACACAAGAGGGCACTGCAGCCCTGAATATTCACACCTGCCTTCCTAGGGCCGCTGTGGGGTCGGTGCAGCATCATCTCCCAGTGTCTGGTGCCCCCTCCGGTGTGGCAGGCCCACCACCCACACTGCAGTAGTGTTTCCACCACCCCGTGGGGCTACAAAGGACAGAGCTGTCCAGACCGAGAAGCATTTCTCTGATGCTCGCTGTCTGCCAGATACGGACTGCAGGCCAGGCGTGCAGCGATGAGCAAGACGCAGAGGCCCTGCCCTCGAGTAGCCCAGAGTCTGGTGAAATTCACAACACTGTGAAACCCGTCAAAGGGGCCGAGCGTGGAGCAGGGAGCCCGCGAGAGCCTCGGCTGGGATGGGCTACCTCCCCCACGTCATGGGTGTGAACTGGTCCCTGTGCTCTAGGACTTTACTGGTGAGGAGACACACACCACCAACTGGAGAGTAATAAAGGGCAGACTGTAGCGAATTGTTTGGGAAAGACTATAAATGCTCTCGGTAGCCGGGAGAGAAAGCATCTGGTAACTGGCGAAACTTGGGGGGTCGGGGGGAAGGGCAGATGGTCCTTCCCAAGGAGGAAGCGGGAGGAAGTGACCCCTTTGTGCCTTAACTGCCTCATCTATAAAATTGAGATAATAATAGTACCTGCCTGGTAGGGTTGGGGCAAACATGGAAGTTTTGACTGTTTATGAAGCACTCACAGTGGATGTTACTGTTGTTCGTCATTGACCATGTTATTGTTCGTGATGATGATGACAGTGTTATTGATGATGATGGTGATGGTATCGCTGTTGTTGCTGTTGTTGCCCCAGCTCTGGCTCATACCTGAGAGATGGGGCCTTCAATTATGGTCACTTTTCTCCTGTAGTGGGGAGAAGTTTCGCCTGGTGTTTCCGATGACTGGTGATGTGAATTCACATAGAGATCGGTTAATAATAGCTATTATGTTTCTATTCCATAAATTAGACCAAGATGACCAAACTTTATCATGGAATGTGTCTGTAGACAAAGGATTTTTATTTCCTTTCTGTGTACAAGAAACAGTAGTTGTGGCCTCCACGGCTAGCTGAAGTGGACGTTGAAGATCTGGGCCAGGATCTGGACCTTTGTAGGTGGTGTGGAAAGTGTGCATGGGACAGAGTACATCTTCATGCAGAGGGCAAGAGGGAGTCTGTCCTCAGAGCACGGAGCCCACATAGACCACCTTGACCGTTTCCAAATTGAAACGAAATGGAGAAACACACAGATAATGAATCTTACCTTGCCTGGGCAGGCAGACTGCCGCCCCACGCGCCTCCCAGATCTTAAGCATCAAGTTTCCGTCCCCCTTGAATCCCCAGCTGCGTACTGGGGAATGTATCCATTATTAATAATTATTAATACCACCTTCTGTCTGTTTCACTCTTGCAATGACCAAGGACTACAAGAATGTCTCCTTCATTTAGTCCTTCCAAATGCCACGGCTGTCCACATTATACACGTGAAGGGCCCACAGCTCAGAAGCCAGGGTCACATGGTCTTACATAGGCAGGAGCTCAGACAAGATGAAGGTTTATGCTCTTAACTAAATTTATTCATTGCAAAAATGATCATCAGTTATAGGCCTGGGAACTGAAGAGCCTGTTTTTGTTTTTGTTTTTTTGTCTTTGTTTTTTTTGTTTTATGTGATTTGGAACCATTGTCTATAGTCAGAGGAAGATTCTAATGGGAATATGCATGGGTTATGTGCCACAGAGGGACTTTGTTCTGATGGGGACCTGCTTGTTGTACATCATTGGCCTGGGGGCATCTCAAAATTTAGCTAAGTAACATGTATATGGGAAAGTTTCTTTGGGGGGAGGGGAAGGAGGGAATGTCTTATGCAAACAGGGTCAGTATGTATCATGTGTGGCTTTTCTGACAACGAAGTAAGACCTACCTCTGGGTCCCTATTGTGGGTTGGGTTGTATCCCACCCTCTCCCCAAAACACAGATGGTGAAGTCCTAACCCCCGGAACTTCCAAATGTGACTTTATTTGGAAGTAGGATTGTTGTGTATGTAATTAACTGAGATGAAGTCATTCTGGAATAAGGTGGCCCTTAATCCAAGGACTGGTGTCCTTATAAGAAGAGGAAAAGAGATGCAGACACACTAGGCAGAAGATGCCACGTGCTAATAGAGGCAGAGATTGGAATGATGCGTGTGTAGACCAAGGAGCCCCTGGGACCGATGGCCACCACCAGAAGCTGGAAGAGGCAAAGAAGGAGTGTCCCGGGCAGGTTCAGAGGGGACCGGGCCCCGCTGATGCCGTAGTCTCGGACTCCCAGCCTCCAGACTGTGAGACAGTAAATTCTGTTGTGTTAAGCCCGCCTGTTGTTGGAACCTTGTTACGGCGGCCCTGGGAGAGGGACGCAGCCCCAGGGCAGGCCCCTCCAAACCCTTCCCCAACCGCCTAAAACCCCGGGCTGATTTCTTACCTCGGAGCAGTGGTTCTGAAAGAGCAGCCCACAGACGTGGTGACACATGCAGGTTCCACAGACCTGTGGACACATAACCGCTGGAGCGGCACCCGCCGGACTCTGCCTGTCCAGGCCGTCCCGGCCATTCTGGTGTAGCGAGAGTTTGAGCATTGCCACCTTAGACGGTGTATGAAATAGCATTTCCTTGCTTCCAAGATGTGCTTCTCACATTCTTCGTTTTTCTGAAATCAAATGCATCTCAGTGTCTCTGTAAAATCTTAAATCACCGGTGTCTCTTGCATCATTTGTGTTTTAGAATCCATGAAAAATAGTGCATACAACATCCATCCAATATGCCTGTTCGTGTTGCTTGTTTAAGAAGCTCCAACCGCCGTAGAAGTGATTCCTGGTGCTCTGGGATTTTAAAGAAGTTTGTGTCCTGGCCATGGGAAGTGCACCGGGCACCTTGAGACGTGAGGTGACCTTCAGAAATGCCTCCCAGGAAGCATTTAAACCTTCCATTCATCTCTGATGCACCGATGCATCGTCTCTGATGCTTCCATTCGTCAGCTTGAGGCCCACCCTCTGGATCCTACTCCCATGTAATCACTGTGACCTTCCTTCCCGCCTGCTGGCCTTTCCGAAGGGCCTCTGGTCTTGAGGCTTTACTTCAAAGATACACTACTTGCTCAGAGAGGGGCCCCCTGACTGCAGGAAGTGATGCATTTGGTTGATTTGTTTTCTTCCCTCTCTTCTGGAGGCATTTCCCTATGAAGCTTGCAGATCCCCCCCCCCACCCCCTGTCCCTGCCCCCTCAGAAACTGAGCCTCAGATAAAAATGGTGTGCGGTTAGGAGGCTGGTATTTAAGACAGAACATCTGTTCTGTCACACTTTAACAACACGGCTGCTAAAGCAGGAGAAAATTGATTAAAAGTGTCACTCATGTGGCTGTTCAAATTACATTTCTACTTCTTCTCCACAGAGCATTCACGTATACGTTATAAAATGTTGTGGTGTCCTGAATCATTAATTTTGTTTAAATTGTTATAAATTGCTCACTGACACAACAAAAATGAGGAAATTGGGGAGACGAGATTTTATTTGCACAGAGTTTGTATTTTTTTATCTTTATTTTTTTTAGAGAGAGAGAAAGCATGAGTGGGGCAGAGGGAAGTAGAGACTCCCAACCAGTCTCCGTTTTCAGTGCAGAACCGGACGTAGGGCTCGATCTCACGACTGTGAGAGCATGACCTGAGCCAGAGTGAGAGTCAGATGCTCAACAGACCGAGCCACCCAGCACCCCTTCACAGTGTTTAAAGGATGAGTTTTAGTAACATGCTGTGGGTCAGTGTAAACACACACACACACACACACACACACACACACACACACACACACAACACGTACTCCGTTCTTGTAAAAGTATCACTGCTCTTTACCCTCCCTTCTCTCCCCAGTGTTGCTGACGTTTTCTAGAACAATGATGACCCACGTTCCAACTTGTATGTTGGTTTATTTTTCTCACTTTTCCCACCGTGTCCATCCCAAAGCAAAGAAAGACTGTTATATTCACATTCCCACAAGCTCCCCCAAGAGATCTTAGCGTTTTTAAGTTTGTTCATTTATTTAGAAAAGTGTTTCACCAGGGTGCTCCGTTTGTCGGGAGCTCAGCGGGCCATGCTCCTGAGATCCCTGCCCTTGATACATGTTTACAAAGGCAGTAATTCAAGGAGAAAGCAGTCAGTGTAATGAAAGCAGTAAAACAGTTATTAAATATTCAGAGAACCGAGGGCTTACGTCTAGCTGGAGGGCATCAGAAATGTTAGCTGAAATTAAGACACACTTGTGTAGGGAATGTTTTCAGATTCATAGAATGCCCGGGCAGAAGGAAGTTTACAGACTCTCTAACCCCAGCATTTTCTAATGTGGTTTAAGCGACAGAGCCCTTTCTTCAGAAGGAAACTTCTCACAGGGACGCCCAGCATGGCAATGGTGGCCCGTGAGGGCTCCCAGGAGCTCCCTTTGGAAACCTCTGGTCTAGTTCAGTTGCCTCATGTTGCAGATTAAATAAATGTGGGGGCAAAAGGGTCAAGTCATGAGAAGAGTCCACTTGAAGGAAATAAAAATCCGTTGTAGCAAGAGCCTTTGTGCGACAGCACAGGAAACACGTTTGGCTTATTTAAGTGGAGATTTTGGAGGTATTTCTATGCAAGACGCTTGCAGCATTGGCCTGCCTCAGATGCTGAATAGTCCTAACCTTAGTCCGATGAGAGAACGGCGCTTGGAAGGTTCTAGAATGCCTCTTAGAATATGGTTTTTCTGTGGCAGACGCCTAAGAAATCTGCAACTCGGTCCTTGTTAGTCGACTTGGTTGTTGACGGTTGACGCAGTCAACAAACTTGCAGTGCCTCTGTGATAAAACTTAACTCTCGATTATCTTTCATACTTTTTAAAAACCAAGGTTAGTCTTTGTAACAGGTAATTGGCAACTTCGAGGTTATTCAAAAGAACGCTCCTCAGCCTCTGAACTGACTTCGCCCAACCTCACAGGTTCCTGAGGGTGCACCCTGTCAATGATTTCTTTACCCACCATTTAATCCGCAAATATCAGGTGGCTGCTTCCTGTGAACAAGACACTGTACGTGTCCCTATGTGGGAATTAAAGCTATGCTGAGAGCGTTTCCAAAATGCCAAATAGAGTAGAAAAATTAGACGTAAGTAATCGTTGGAACTCAGATTGGAACATACTTGGCTTTGGCCAAAATTCATCACGGGACTTCTGGAATCGCAAGCAGGCAGGTGACGGGAAGCATTGTCACAGGTCTGATGGATGTGGCAATCCCTGCAGCTGCAGGAAGTACACGGGGAGAGCCTCGAGTTGGAGCCGGAGACCCCGGTGGGGGTCCGGGCTCAGCCACACTCGGCACAAATGGAACAGCCAGTGCACGATGCATCATTTCCCCTGTGGTTTGCCTAATCTGGCAAAACGAGCCAGGCTGAGCTCCTTCCTTCCTTCTCTGGATTCTGTGAATTCTGCCAAACCCCTCACACCTTCCCCCAGGTTGATGCATACAGGGCATAAAAATGACGCCACGATTTCAACGCATAAGTCTTGAAACCTAAAGCTTTATGAGTCAACAACCCCAAGACACCAGCTGAATCTCAGCCATTGTCATGAGCCCTGAGTGTCACTCACAGTTTCTGGAGCAAGAGGCTACACGTGACCATACAAAGTCAACGTGACATTTTTCGCCATCGTTTGTGAGTGTGTAAAACAACCCATTGATTTCTACAAACCCCTCTGAGTGATTCACTTAGGCTGCTGCATGGACGGAAGTGTGACCTCATCCAAGGTCCCCAGACGCACAGAATTAGACGGAAGCAAAACCCAGTGCTGTGGGGTGTGGCAGGCAGACTCCCCAAATGCCAGGGTTTATGCCAGCGATCACAAGGTCTCGAAATCAAACAGCAACAAAATCTGTCTGCCGCGTCGACTAGGAAATACTGTCTCTAGGACAAATATGTTAATCATCCACGATAGCACCGGTAGCTTGGCTGGGTCCCTGTTTAGCAGTATGATAATATCGCCTCCATGTATAAACTCTGCATAGCCGGCATACATAATGCATGAGCTGGCAAATAAAGAGATCTGGATTCCGTGCACTGAGGAGCCGCGCCGACTGTCTCTACCAGAGCCTTCGCCTTTTCTCGCACTCCCAGCAGCTGGTTTTGAGACCATTCATCAGTGCTCCCGCCATGCGCAGTGAACTCCATTGTCCGCACGCCGTGGGTTTAGCCCTGCTTGGAAATTATCTGTCACATAAACATCCTCCAAGGATGGAGAAGAGAGGAAGGAAGACAAACACTGTCTCGGTGAATTTTTTTTTTTTATTGTGATGATTTTTTTTTTCGTTTCCAGTTTTGTGTCCTTTTTAATCACTTCATTTGCATGTGTAATTGTCACTTTTCCCCATGCAGTCAAGCAAGTGTAAATGAATGTTCTGGCATAAACGGCACCAGAAACCGGAAGCGCGAACGTGAAGATTTTTCTGTTTGCACGTCTGTTGCGTAATTAAGTCTTTTCTTTGTGAAATCTGAATGCTTCGCCTCTGACCGCAGGGACTCCGTGGGTCAAAACTCCCATACACATTGGTTGTGGATTTGCTTGCTACGGTTTATTTTTTATCTCCCCTCAGGAACAATATGCATTTGGAAGTCAGATATCTCCCTTGAGCCAAAATCGTCTCGGTCACTAACCAAAGTTTTTAGAAAACCAAATGTTGTTTATATGTCTTCGTAAGCAAAGGCCGAGCAAATAGAACGAGTTTCTCTGTCGGCGAACGCACGGTTCTGCATCTGGGTTTGACAGTTTTTTTTAATGTTTATTTATTTTTGAGACAATGTGAGAGACAGAGTGCAAGCAGCAGAGGGGCAGACAGAGGGAGACACAGAATCCGAAGCGGGCTCCAGGCTCCGAGCTGTCAGCCCAGAGCCCGATGCGAGGCTCGAACTCATGAACCGTGAGATCATGACCTGAGCCGAAGTTGGATTCTTAACCGACTGAGCCACTCAGGTGCCCCTCTGCATCTGGGTTTGAACATATTAGCGCTCTCACTGCATGTTCCAGGGGTCCACCAGCTATGACACAGGCTTACCCACCAGGGACTTCAGAAATATCAGGACAGGACGAAGAGAATCGTGATAAATGTTTTTACATCTACCCATCATGTTCATAAGCGTGCGCGCCGTGTGAATGTCAGAGTGCACGTGGAAGGGGATCGCAGTACACGTGCGTGTACAGAATGGGAAATGGACTATTTCACCCAGTTGCAGAGAGGAATTTGCAGTGAGGTATAACTGTATGCTTTCAAAAGCATGCCCCCTGTCCTAAGACCAGACAAAACTGTCCAGATCCCAGAAGGCCAGGCTGAGAGGGAGCAGAGCAGTGATATTCACTCTCTTCTGCCCTCCTTGGCTTCCACTTTGGGCTGAAAGTAGAATCTCCTTCTCGGTCCAGGTCTAGACTGTCGCCTCGGCCTCTTGCCCGTGTCTGCATTTCAGAGGGAGGCTCCGGTCGTACAATTCCTGTCTCTGGAGTAGGGTACGCCAGCCTCACAGAGGGACATGGAGGCAGTGTCACCCCAACACCCGGCACAGGGCCTGGCAAGTAGTGGGCGCCCAAAAGTGGTCGTAGCAGCCTTTGACGCTCTTACTAAGAGTAGACCTCGACAAGCCCGTACAGTAAAACCTTGGTTTGTGAGCACAATTTGTTCCGGAAACGTGCTTGTAAATCCAAAGCTCTTGTATATCAAAGCAAATTTCCCCAGAAGAAATCATGGAAACTCAGATGATTCGTTCCACAACCCAAAAATATTCATTAAAAAATGATTACAATACCGTAATATAATACAAGATACTAAAGAAAATACAAAATATAAAGAGAAAAACAAATTAACTTGCATTTACCTTTGAAAACCTTCGTGGCTGGTGTGAGGGAGACAAGAGAGAGGAGGGCTATTGTGTAGGACAACTTTCAGTATCACTAACCATCACTGCTGTCGATTGGCTCAATGGAATCTTTTCTGCACGGGGGCCGTTGTATATGTTCGCACGGATGTTGACTACAGTACGGTATTAATAAACTCTTGTCATAGACTGTATTTAATGTTACTGGCAATAAGGCAGCCGAGGAAAGGGTCTATATCTGCAGGCGGCCTGACCTAGAATGAAGCAAAGCCTTCTTCAGGTTACTCTTGTCTGGAAAAGCAAAGGACTGTCCATAGGTGCTTGGAGGTGACAAAAAATACACCAGTGCCAGTTGGGGGCACCTTCCAACGTCCTGAAAAGTCAGGGATTTCTGCCAAACACCACCTCCTGAGACCAGCATCTGAGCATGGGAGACGATCACCCACAGCCCCGCAGGGAGTGAGAGAGAGAAAGAGAGAAGAACCATTGGCTCAGTTGTGATCACATGGCATCTGGCATCACATATGACTTGTGTTGCGCAACATCACTCCTCTATAAAGTTAAGATTTGTTAGAAATGTTTGCTCGTCTTGCGGAACACTCACAGAACACGTGACTCAAAATCCAGGCTTGACTGTCTTCTGCACGTGAGACCCAGAGGAGAAAAGGCACAGAGCTGGAACCAGGGCAGGCTCCCCAACCACGTCCCCGCCTGCGGGGGTCAACTTGCTCACCTCTGAACCGTGTGCCTTCTGGTGATTTTGCTCACGACATGGCATCAGAGCCTATTTTTGTGCATTTTGTATTTTGTCCTGGTCTATTTTGTTCTAGACAGTGAGTCCCTGACAGCAAATACTTTGTCTGTTTCTGGCCGTTTCCCCTGGACCTGGCAGCGTGCCTTGCACACACGGAATCTCTATGTATGTTTGTCGCATTGAATTACACGCAAAGTGAAAAGAAGCCGTGAACAGGAGTTGTCAGAATCACCGTTGAGCAGAGTCCTGTAGGGTTCTGGCTGTCTGTAAAGCAAAAAGCCAGATTTTCCAGGTTTCAGTCACAATAACGTGTGCACGGATAACAGAGAGGCAGTGACAACATAGCCAAGAGCTTTGTACTGTACAAAACAACGTGTTTAATCAGTGAGGTGTTGGCTGTATGTGCATTAGATTTTTTTGGAAGAAGAGGAAGGAAGACCAGTTTCAAACTTCAGTGAGTCCCTCCTAAGACTCGTTAGTAAACGTGTTCTTGTTTACAGTGGGTGTAGGGATCTCCCTTTTTGTGATAAGCTGTCCCCAAATCCTGAGTATGCTGTTAGTGTATTGGGTGTGTCCCTTCTCTTCTGAGAGAAGTTGTAGGTGAACGCTAGCCCGGGTCTGATAAAAGTATCACAAAGTCTAAGCATCTTACTCCAAATTGAGAATCCCCTGCTTTTTCTTTCTTTCTTATGAGAAAATTGTTTGTGGTTTAGGTGTGTTTCTCTTTTTTTTTTTAATTTATTTTTAACATTTATTTATTTTTGAGAGACAGAGACAGAGCACGAGTGGGGGTGGGGCAGAGAGAAAGGGAGACACAGAGTCCGAAGCAGGCTCCAGGCTCTGAGCCGTCAGCCCAGAGCCCGATGCGGGGCTCGAACTCACCAACCATGAGATCGTGACCCGAGCTGAAGTCGGATGCTCAACCGACCGAGCCACCCAGGTGCCCCAAGGTGGGTTTCTAAATTACCTGCCAATTTTGAGGAGCCTGACCACCATAGAAATCTCAAACCCGTTTGGGTAATCTTAAAACCCACCTAGGGCATTTTCTCCCAGAGGAGGGTCTGACCTTCGGACAGGATCTGGAAGGTTAGAATCGGTAGGTTTAAATTATACACAGGGGCTGCTTTTTAACTTTTGTTTTGTGTCCTCTTTAAACGTATTTCTTGTGTGTTTTGTTTCTGTTTGGCTATTCTAAAGAATCTTGTATATTAAAACAGTGGTGAACACAGCACAGTTGTGGTGTGGCTCTCAAGGAAAAGAATGCCGTTCAACCCTTATAGACGGAGGCAGTTATGCTTGGCACTTAGAGAAAAGGTGGGTGGGGGCTGAGGGGTGACCACGTACCCACAGAGAGCCAAAAAGCTGGATTCTAAAACACGGAGACATGGGATGGGCTTAAGAGATCCTTCCTTAGCCTGATTTCAATGTGCTGCCTTGATATGTCATGGCCAAGTATATGCTGAAAAGGTCTTTGTTCGTTAGCCATTAATCCATTCGGCAAGCATTTTGTATACAGCGCTGAGTCCCAGATTCTGAATAGGCACCGGGGACCCAGATTTCCAGCATGAGGATTTCAGATTGTGTGTGTGTGTCTGTCTGTCTTCTGTTCTCTGGGGATGTGGTGGGAACCTGGTAGAAGCAGTTACATTTTTTTTTTTTCATTTCAATTCAGCACAGCAATTGCTACCATTGGTACCAGGGACCCTTTTTGAGTGACAGATGAGGGAGAACCCAGGAGAAGCTTCTGCAGCAGCAGTAAAGAGATAAATCCCTAAACAGCACAGGGACAGGCCCCAGCACGGTTGTGGTGGACGAAGGGCAGGAAAGGGCAGTTTGCAGTCACACACACACACACACACAACGCAAATGTCAAAGAAAGGCGAGAAGATGGCCCACTTCACTCAAAATCTGAGAAATGTGCATTAAACCAATGCCAAGTACTGTGTCTGCCCACTGGAGCCATTGTCGTAATGCAGACCCCCCCCCCCCACCATGAACTGTAAGTTAGAGAGCTTGAGTCTATATCGACTAGGACTCAGATGCCTCTGCCTGAGGCGGTAGACGGCTGCCCCATGTCTCACGCATAACCCCCCGGGACCCTCCCCATCACCACGTGACCCCAGCCCCCCTCGAGAGAGGTCCCTTCCCCTCTGTTGGCCAAAGGCATGAGAGCCGGTGAGTATGACGGCAGGGCCCGGACGCTTTAGGAGCCCCCGTGTGTCCCCCTTGCTCACCTCCTCCTGCTGTGACCCAGTTCGTTCCCAACGAGGGCTGGGAGCTTCAGCCTGGGTCCCAGAACCAGGACACCACACGGAGAACCCAGTGTAGCCGCGTGTTTACCAGGACGTGACATTAGCAAGAAATAAGCTTTCATTTTTTTAAGCACTGAAGGTAGGGGCTCTGTATTTGGACCCTGAAGCTGGTTTAGTGAAAGCTGACCATAAAACCTTTCAACACAGCAGTCGCAGTGCTGGTAGCTAGCTTAACTGACGGTCTCGTCCACGCGCAAAGATACGAGCGAGAGAGTTTTCTGCAGCGCCGCTTATGGTAACGAAGAACAAAAGGAAACAGCCTAAATTTCCGTCAGCAGGGAAGGCACCAAATAAATTGTAGTATGTATACATTGTTAATTATAATGTATATAATATATATTATCTATAAATTTATAATATATAATATAAATTATATATACAATTTATATATATCATTTATATATATAAATTATATATACATGTATATATATCCATATAATGGAATACTACACATCTGTTACAACTTTTCAGAATTACTTACATAATTGTACATTGCAGTATTTACCGCAGTATTTACCATTCAGCAACTTCATGTCCTCAGGCAAGTTTACGTTTTTCATGTTCGTCCACGTCAGCAGGTGTGGATTGACTCATTCATTTCGTGCGCTCTCCAACCTTCTCCGTGTGAATGCCCTGATTTAAGCCGCCCCGTCTCCCACTAGGGGTTAGCTGGTCCACTGTTGCTCAGGCACAGGTGCTGTTGAGAAGGACCTCCTTACGCGCCTCCTCACGGGTGTGTGCAGGGGTGTGTGCAACGGTGCTTGCAAGACGCTCGGCCGTGGAGATGTAGGCCGCACAGCACCGAGCATCGTCACCTCTCACGGCTGTGCCGACTCCAAACAATTGCTCACTCGCGTGCTGCCCGTTTGGCCCCATCTCCAGTTGCTGGGCTACGATGTATGTGACAAACATGAGATTGTGGACACAGACCATGTGACAAAAATGTCTTTTAATTCTTTTAATGCTTATTTGTTACGTTGAGAGAGACAGACAGACAGAGTGCCAGCAGGGGAGGAGCAGAGAGAGAGGGAGACACAGAATCCAAAGCAGACTCCAGGCTCCGAGCTGTCAGCACAGAGCCCAATGTGGGGCTCGAACCCACAAACTGTGACACCGTGACCTGAGCCGAAGTCGGACACTTAACCCACTGAGCCACCCAGGCGCCCCGCAAAAGTATCTTTTAAGTGCAGAAGGATGATAAGTCACCTCAAGGTAACAGTTACCTCTGGGAAGGGAGGAGGCTGAGATCAGGGAAAGGTGGACAGGTGCCCTCAAGTCCATGTTTTATTTAAAAACAAAAACAAAACACTGAGGCAATAGGGTTCGGCCTTAAGATTTGACAAAGCTGCTGGTTTCTATGCAGGTGTTTTTATGTTACTTGAACCTATTTAAAATATCTGTGTGTGCAAATATGACCACATATACACAGAGAATCATCTTAAGACATTTTGGAGACATTTAGGTCACCTCTGGGAAGTGGGGGTCAGAAGGGTATTTCACTTGTCACTTTATTCCGTTCTTCAGTGTTTGCATTTTTTTTAGCAACATATATCAAGTTAATGAATTAAAAACTGAGGAGGGATGAGTTTCTTACTGTGTGGGTTAGATGGAAGGCTTCAAACTCTCAGAACCTGCGTTTTCTCATCTGTAAGATCGACTTTGGAGGGCTACTGTGAGCGTTATGAATTACTCATATCAAACATCTTGCAGAGTGCCTCTACATAGTAGGCACTAAATAAATAATAGTTGTTTACATTATTAATCAAAATGCAGGATACGCTCTGTATGCGAATTTACTCCCCTGAAACGTGCAGAGGAAATAGATGTAGTGTCTTTATTTCTCAATAACTGATCTGTTCTTCCACATGAGCTCCCCATGGGGGAAAATGGATCTTTGAGCCGGGAAACTTAGTTCGATTCAATAATTTAAACCCACAGCCAGTGTTTAAACCCCTTTCAGTGAGGGCTGTCTCTTTAGATTTAAACACCTAGACTCTCAGATCACTGCTGCCTGCGCCCCTGGGGAGATGGTGTCAGATTTAGCAAACAAAAATACAGGACATGCAGTTCCCTTTAATTTCAGGCAAACAGCAAGTAATTTTTTTTAGTGGTAAGTCCCAAATACTGCATGGGACATATTTATACAAATATATATATATTTGTATATGGCATATAAATATATATTTATATACTGTAGTGTTTATCTGAAATGCCCATGTGATTGAATATCCTGCATGTGGTTTGAGCAATCCTATCTGTGGGTCAATGGTGGAGGGGGCATAGGGGGGAGAGGGAATAAGGCCCCAGGGCCTCCCGGACTTTGGATGTGCATTAGACAGTGTCTGGGTCCAGTCCCTGGGCAGTGGACAGGCTCTGAGTTCCGTGGCTGGTGCGACCCACAGGCTGTGTCTCAGCTCAGCCAGGGTCTGGGGTCTGAAGCCCCTTTGTTTTTCTGGCACATCCTCTTTGGGCCCTGGACTGGGACCACTCTTTAGCCACTGCAGTGGGGTCTTTAAGCCTGACTACAGTGGGATCTGTGCCAGGTTTTGTGGCTCTCAATCGAGCCACTGGTCTATGGCCCCAGAGAAGCACGCAGAAGATACGATGACCCCAAGGAAGCTGAACTCCAGCCATCTCTCTCCCCAAACAGTCCATGTTCGCCTCCGGCTCAGATGTGGCCCATCTCTGTGAGCTCATAGCGTCCCAGAGTCCCCAGCCTGAAGCAGAGAGCAGGAAACAACCCGACAACCATGTCCCTGTGATGGCCCCTTCTCTGCCCACCCGCTTCCCACCTGCCTTCATTGTTCCCAGTCCCCCAGGATCACAGGGCTCCTTCCTGGACACTCTGCGATCACCACTCAGCACTCACTCCATGAACACGTAGTCAAGTACCCACTATATCCCGAGTACCATCCAGGTGCTAGAAATAACGGCAGGAAGACGGCATCTCATTTTGTCCCTATAAATTCCAGAGCTTACACTGTGGTGCAGTTGAACACGCGGACAGTGAGCAAGTTCTGAAAATTTCTGTTATAAGGACCCAACTTTACAGAATGTGACAGTGACGTCTCTAAAGGGGAAGAAAACAGGGACAGGTAGGGGCTGGTGGCATGGTCATGAGAGGTGCCCTTTCCCATTCGGTGGCTGGAGAAGGCATTTGAGCAGAGACTTCAACGAAGAAAAAAGCCATGCCAGCGTCCGGGGGCAGAGAGAATGATACGCGTCCTTCAGAATCTGCACAAGTCCAGCTGGCTGGAACAGAGTGGATTCGCAGAGCGGGCAGAGAGGAGATCGCAGGTGGCCCACCTCATAGTCTACTTTCAAAATGATATAAAAATAATTTGGGAAGCCCCTTGTGCTTCCTGGACTCTCTTCTTGCTCACAGAATAAGGCTGTTGACCATGGACTGAAGCCAAGGAAGTCTGTGCCTTCCCTCACACTGCGGGGCCCCGGGCTCCCTGGCAGCCTGGAGCTGGGAAGCCGCAAGCACGGTTCCGGGGGAGACGGACGCACGGGCGAAAGTCTACAACATAGCCCTGCTGTGGTCGCGAGTGTCTACCAGGTGTTCCAAGAGGCCAGCGGAGGGGATGGCTTCTCTCGCAGGAAGCCGTCCAGGATTGGCCGCTTGAGCCGTTCACTCGAACTCCGCGCACGGCGTGTGATTTGTGTCGGCGCAAGGACCGTGGAGCGGGGAGGGGGTGAACCAAGTCAGGCTCTGTAAAACGATGTGAATGCGTTTCTGCAGCGGGAACATAGGGAGTTTTCATCGGGCCCCTTGTGATGAACGAGGGCCCAGAGGAAGACAGACAGCCTGCAGTACAAGGGCCGGTCCGGGCCCGCACGTGTGCAAGCTGTAAGGAAGGCTGGGGTTCTCTCCTGCTTCGGCTACACTAACAACCTTCTTTCTGTTTCTTGTCTGGCTCCCCCTCCCTACCTGCCCAGGTCCTGGAGTCCCCACGGTGACAGTGCACAACACAACGGATAAGAAAAGTAAGTGCCTTTTGCTCTTTTCTGGAACCTTCCCGTGCCGTGGCAGAGAGGAAGCTGAGCCTTGTGAGAGAGTCCAGCCCACGGAGTCCTGTCTGGAGACCCAGAGATGGGGATGTCTTCGCAGTTCAGAGTGACCCCCACGGCTGGCAGTATCGATCAAATGTCAGAGCCACCCAGACAGAAGGTGCCCCCGCCCCACGAGTGCTGAGGCCCGGAGGCCACCACGACCATGCAGGGCCCCTGCGTGGGGCGCTCAACAGGGCCCACGGCCCCCAGCTCCTCAGTCTGGCCCTCCCGACCCTCCCCTCCTCTTAGAACCTCCCACTGGGGGCCAAGGCTCCATGGGTGCTTTGAGACTCACCTGTCCTTGTGGCCGGGGGACACCCTCACAGCACGGAGGGGCTTCACGTGCATGCCGCTGCAGGGACGAAACTTTCCAGAGCCTCTTGAGGACCTCCCAGCACATTTTTGCTTGAGGGGACCCCGTGCAGGTTGACACGCACATACAGAGGTCTGTCCCCTTCTTGGCCTTACTTCTTGACCTTCCTGTCCCCAAGGAACCCTACTGCCTCCTTCCTCCCAACTCCTCCCTCCTTCCTACCGGGGCACCACCTGCCTCTGCTCTGTACCCTGCCCTCGAACAGCAAGTCAGACCTGAGGCCCCGATGGCGGGGTGACCCTGCACGTCCCTCGAGTGTCACGGCAGCAGGCCGTCAGTGACTCTGACTCCTGTCTCGGTGGTAGGGCTTCAAATGGCGCTGGCGAGGGGGAAAGTGTGGAAGAGGGGGTCTCCTGCCGTCTGTTTAGACACTGGTTAAAAAGTGGTCAAAGTGTTCAAAAGTGGGTAAAAGATTTATTTCAAGAGACAGCATTTAGAGAGTATTCCCAGATAATGACAGTATTCCACAAAGCTCATCAAATAATGACTAGAAATGCAAAATTAAAAAAAAATCAGAAATAGATTTTTAAAATCACTTAAATGTAAAAAAAAAAAAAAAGACAAAAAGAGGGACATCAGATGGTTACAAAACCCACTCAAAACACTTGTGTGGCCCTCAAAGGGGAGAAGGGAGGGAGGGGGCTGCGTTGGCCTCCCTGTGTCCTGGGGGGGGCGGGGGTTCAGGGCGAAGGGTGCCCGGCCCCAGGCCTCATCTCCAGCACGACTGGGGAATGTTTCTAGGAGCCTGTGAGGTTTGGGGGTCTGGCCACACATCCAGTAGGGACACGGTTTGACACAGGATTCCCTGGGCTGCACCCACCTCCCCCGCCTGCCCACAGGCTGCCTGCTCTTCCCAGCACGAGGGCTTGGAGAGTCCTGGGGAGCCTGCCCAGCGGGTCGGGCCAGGACCCCCACCCCAAGGCAGGTGTCTGTGGGATCGACAGACACGGCCCGCATGACAGCCCTCGAGTGTTCATGCCAGAATCTCCTTAGCTACGGATTTCACCAGAAAAGATGGAAGTATTTCACAAAGCCTCTGCTGGGGCATCCTTTTTTTCTGACGAAAACATGGATTGTTCCATTAATACAAGAGGACATAGATAATTTCCCGATATTTCATGAAGTTTTTCCCTTCTTAAAAATCTACAGTCTGATGAAAACTGAATGAGGTGCGTGGCCAGCGGCTCCGCCCCAGTGTTGGTGTCTTGCTCTCAAGGCCACGCCGGGTCACAGAGGCCGTCACTCCTGGGGGATGGCTGGGTACAGAGCACGTGGAACTATGCACTATTTTTTTTTTTTTAATGTTTGTTTTTTGAGAAAAACAGAGCATGAGTGGGGGAGGGCAGAGAGAGAGGGAGGCACAGAATCCAAAGCAGGCTCCAGGCTCTGAGCCATCAGCACAGAGCCCGACGCGGGGCTGGAACTCACAGATTGTGAGACCATGACCCAAGCCGAAGTTGGACACTCAACTGACCGAGCCACCCAGGCGCCCCTGCCTTTTTTTTTTTTTTAATCTGTGGTCTAGTAAAAACAGAAAAACATCTCTAGGCTTGCTTTTTTGTTTTTCTTTTGAAGAAAATTAATGTGTAGCCCTTAAGAAAGCCATTCACTTAAACACTCTTACTTGGCTGGTTGGAAGACGCCACTAGGAATCTCTCCTCGTCAGGGGTGATGCGGTGCCTGCTTTGGGGGAGGCCTTGAGCCTGCAGCCACGGCCAGGCCTGGACGTGGTCTCGCCTCCACGGCTGCTGAGGGCCGGGCGGGCCACGCGTGCGTCGGGTCCGATGCCAACCAGTGCGTGGGTTCCCGGTTTCCCTCGGGCCCACGTGGGGAGGAAAAGGAAGCAGATTTACATCTCAGGTGCTTAACAACACTGATAAAACGGTTTGCGTCTGCCATTTATAAAATCTGGCGATGTGCGTGCGGGTAAAGCGCTTTGAGAGAGGGTTGGGGCGAGAATTCACCACGTGCCCTGCAGCACCCACGGTCCAGGAGCGCCCCCAGGCTAGGATGGTTCCCTAATTCTGCCGGGAGACCGCACGACTCCCCGCCCGTGTGGTTGCTCAGCTGTGCCGTCAGCCGCGAGACACTGGAGATGGCCGAGCCCCCTAACTTCAGGGAAGCATTTCACTGCTTGGGTTCGAGTGCCACAGCCGCGGCTGATCGCCCGACCAAAGAGAACAGGAGCTAGAAGGACTGTGTCCGCAGCGCGCGTTTGGCGTTGACGTGGGTGCTCCGGTCTTCTCCGCGTGCCATCGGGCAGTGAACCTGAAGGTGCCACCGTTGTGCTCTCTCTGCGCGAAGTGCCGGTTGATGGGGAACCAACGGCCTTTATAGGGCACGACGACGCGTGCAGTTCCTTCCGGCCACGCGCACTTCACAACGTTGCCTGCAGCCCAGTTCGCACTCTGGCGAGATGCCCGTTGCTGCGTCTGCACTTCTCGCTGTAGCTCAGAGTTTTCCGGAACGTGGGCATAAGCCGCCAGGCTGCACAAAGAACGACTCTGTGGTTGAGTGGCTGGAGGCACCCACTGCCCAAGAGGAGCAGAGCGGTTCATCCGGGTCTGATTTATGTTCAGACACGGTGGTCTGAGGGGAGACGGAGAGGCCTCCCGGATGCCCACCGCCCCCCACACGGTGCCCACAAGGCTGTCCATCATATTCATCCCTGTGGGTCAGGACGTCAGACCTGCACAAAGGCTTCTTTTAAGGTTTTTTTTTTTAATGTTTATTCATTTTTGAGAGACAGAGACAGAGCATCAGTGGGGGAGGGGTATAGAGCAAGAGAGGGGAGACACAGAATCGGAAGCAGGCTCCAGGCTCCGAGCTGTCAGCACAGTGTCCGACGCAGGGCTCGAACCCACAGACCGAGAGATCTTGACCTGAGCCGAAGTCGGGCGCTCGACCGACTGAGCCACCCGGGCGCCCCAAAGGCTTCTTTTAAAGTAGAAGAACCTCGCGTGTCAGCTAGGGTCTGGCAGTGTCACGGAACCCTAACACAGCAGTTGCTTCAACGGGACGGAACACGTTGCTGTCTGTGTGCATCCCCGTCTGCCACGCCAGCTCCACAGTCATCATGCCCTCCTGCCTGCCCCACCGCTGGTCCAGCTCGTCACTTCCACCCTCGAGTGGCTTCGTGATGCAAAGTGGCCGGAAGGTGGAGAGAGGGCAAAGCACGACCGTCCCTGCAGGCTGGCTTCCTGCAAGGGCCACCCGCACGCCCGCGTTCCTGTTGCCGGTCACAGCTTAGTCCCGCGTCCCGCTGGCTGTGGAGAACGCACAGAGATGGCTTTTGTCCTGGCTCCTTGCACCTCAGAGGAAGTCGGGGTTTCGTGGCCGAGCGCTAACAGCTGCTGGGAGTGCCACCACCCAAATCTTCACGTGGGAGTCTCCCGGGGCTTCCGTCCCAGCGCGGCGCACATGGGGCGCTGGATTCTGTCCCGGCTCTGGAGGCTGCGAGTTCAAGAGCGAGGTGTCAGCAGGCGACTTTGTTCAGAGGCTGTAAGGGAGAGTCTGGTCCAGGTCTCTGCCCGGATTCTGGTGGCTTCTGGCAATTATGGGTGTTTCTTGGCTTGTGTGAGAGCCAGTCTGCCTCCTCACACGGCCTCCCTGTGTGCATCCCTGTGTCCAAATGTCCCCCTTTTCCTAAGGACACCAGTCGTATTGGATCAGGGCCCCTGATGGCCTCAACTAAACTTGTTTCCTCTGCAAAAACCCTCATCCCAAATAAGATATGGGGGGGTTAGGACTTCAGCATCTTGGGGGACACAGTCCAGCACACGACACAGCAAAACAAAGGTTTGTATTTCACTCACACAAAGTTCAGATGGTGTGATCCTTGTCGCTCTTCTGGGAGGAACCTGGGCTTGCAAGTTCCTTCCAGACTGTGGCCCGTCATCATCACCCCAGCTTCCGGCCACGTGGATGGGAAGAAAGAGAAAGGGAAGATGCTGTGGGTCAGGACATCAGACCTTGCACAGCCTAGCAGTGGTATGCAGCATTTCCAGCGGCCAGAACCCCCTCACGTGGGCCCGCCAAGGTGCAAGGGAAGCCCAGGAAGGAGGGAGAGAGGCCCGTGGTGCCTCCTGTCACCATCACAGGACGAAGGAGCATGGGTCTAGGATGCCACTGGCAACCTTTGCCAGTCTTTGAGAGAAGTGACTGAGTGCAGAAATATTGGCCAATTTTGTATAGATCACTCTGCCTGCACAAGCTTGTCAGATACTTCCCTGAGCCAGCCCATGGAGTGCTCTCCAGAGGCCCCAGACTGTGACAGAGGTGCTCGTGCTGGAGGGGTCCCTATGAGGGGGCTGACCCCACACACACCAGGGAGGGCTCTCTGACTGTGGCCGTGAGCACCGCCTGGGGACGCAGGAACACAGGAGGAGAGCACAGAGCCAGCAGGGGAAGCTCCAGGGACAGATGGGTGGTTATGGGGGCGTGGGGCCAGGGACCCGCTCCTACCCGCGTGAGCCTGGAATCTTCTGAGGGCACAGAAGACAGAAGACGTAATAACAGACCTAAACAGAGAGGCACATGTTGGCCAGTGCCTGGCGTGAGCAGGGATGCGAATCTTGGGGTCTTTGTCAGACCCCCCAGAGTCAAGGTCCGAGAGACCTCGATGAAGGGTAGAGATTTGTGGACTTTTCAAATTTGGTAGGGATTGGGATTTCTGTTGTTTTTGTGATTTTCTTTTAAAAAAAATTGTCCTCATTTTCCCAACTCTGCTGTAGGAATTCCCGGATAAGAAGCGGGCTCCGTTTGGAGCTGTAGGCAGGACGAGGGCTGAGTGTTGGTTTGTTTGACGCACTGGGCGTCAGGTGGCCGTGCATATGGGGCTCATCACGGAGAAGAAAGGAAAGCTGTTTCGTTCTGGAAATCCCAGATCTGGGAGTTAAAAAGGATGATAGGCAACAACTAATCGAACTTCTTCACTTCCAAGGCTGGAGGTCGGAGACCCCGACAGCTGCGGGCCACAGAGCTCCGGAAGGAGTGTTCCTCATGCCCCATGTAGATGGCGTGTTGGTCCCACCCACTCAGCAGCCTCAGTGCTCATCCCTCGGGGCTCCCTTGGTCTGAGAGTCCCCCGTGTCCTCAGCAGAAGCCAGACCCCACGGCCTCGGTAGTCTGATGTGACACGTGATGCCCAAGGGCTGTGACGGTCACAGGACCGTCGCATAGTGCATGATGAGGCTCTTTTCCTTGCTTCTCATCAATAACCCGTGAGAAGGGCGGCCGGCTCCATTTCACAGATGACAAAACTGAGGCTCGGATCGCGGGAATCCCAACAGCTGATGCGTTATGTCTTCTGGAATTCTGACTGTTGAAGAGCAGATTATCTGAATTCTTCAAGGAGACGGTGGGAAGTGGGTTTAAAAAGAGAGAAAAGAAGGAAGAAAGGAAAGGGAGAGTAAAAACACCAGCAAGTCGCAGTGAACCCTCTAGTCTGCTCCGCGTTCTTAAAGATGAGGTAAAATGGGAAAATGTTCCAATTTCACGGCTCACTCAGTGAGAACATTGATGGCAAGCCTGTTGGGTGCCAGCCGCCAGCGTGGGGCCCAAGCAGATGACGTGACTTGAAAGTAAGTACCAGAGCAGGAGACCCCATGCCTGGAACCCCCAGCTCCTCCTGCTCCGTCACAGAGGGTGGCACCGCAGACGGGCCTGGGTCCTCCTGGACAGAGAGAACCAGAAGCTGCAGGTGTGGTAGCATATCGGACCCCGCGCTTGGGGTCCCAGCCTCGGGTTTTGTCGGCGGGATGTGTGAGAGGCTCTTTTCTGTGCGTGTAACTTTCAATGCGTCCTCTGACAGAGCTTCTCGCCCCATCTCGTCCCCAGCCGCGTCGCCGGCACAGAACAAAGCGCTCTCGGTGTTTGCGACACTGGGTGGGTCCCTCTCCGTTGAGGAGTCCGTGGGGGGGGCCGGGCCCCTGCCTGGAGTGGGCGGTGGTCGAAGCTGCGGGTCCACGAGTGTGACCCCTGCTGGGCCGGGACTAGCCGACCGCCCTCACGTGCAGGTGCGCTCCAGGTGAGCTGAGTTCTTTCCTTCCAGGCGCGGCACAAGGTGAAGGGTGGGCAGGCGCCTCTCATCTGTAGTCGCAAACCCAGCCTGCGGTCCCGCATCCTCGATGCTGCCAAGCCCCACCCCACGCGGGCTCGTTATGAGTGATGCCGCGCCGGGAATATGTTCTGGAAACTTGACCTGGCCAGGGGCCCAGAGAGTAACCGTGACGTCCACGTGACTAGGCCAGCACTTAGGAATCACTTGCTATGGGCCCGTTCTGTCCTCACGTGACAGTCTGCTATCACCCCCATTTTCCAGTTAAGAAAATTGAGGAAACACATGCGCACACATGCACGTACGGCTAGAAAGCGGTGGGTCCTCTTTCCAGCCTGGCCTTTGCCTCTGGCCCACCATCCATTGGCCTTGCTGTCAATGCGGCCTGAGGGGCTTCCGCAGATCTAGTGTTCTCCATCTGGTGCCCACGGTGAGCCGGCCGGGAGACCCATGCTGGCCCCCTTTCCCGCCCGGAGGAAGAGAAGGTGCTGCTTCTGGGCTGGAGCAGGCCGGGAAGTATTCTGTGGGCTGGAAGGACTGAGCCCTTAAACTTCAGCTTCTGGTGCTGGCCACCGAGTGCCCCATCGTCGTGGCATTCACCATTTTCAGCGTGATCGGGGGGCCATCTCATCCCGTGGCCAGCCCGCCCAAGGGCTTTGCACACGGTATCCTGCACGTGCCTCGTTATAGCAAATTACCGGATGGCACCGCCTCGTCCAGGACCAGAACCATGGCTCGCTGACCCCAAGCACATAGTCCTGACCACGGGGGCTCTCTCCCAGACCCCAGGACGCAGCAGCTGGAGACGGCTGTGCCGTCACGATAGTCTAAGCAATGTGCGGACAATCGCAGATTCCCTGATCACAGTTCCCCAAACCACCCCCGGCCCTGTCTGGCTCAGCGCCAAGCCCCTGGCGGTGTTTGAACCTCATGCTGGCTTTGGACAGGGCAAGCAGAGCGACACAGCCACCTCGTGCGTCAGGAAGGCCGTTCCACCCGGCTGTGTGGAGGGAGACGGAGATGTGGGGGTCTGCGTGCCTGTGGCAGTGGCGGGAGGGCCAGCCGGCTCTCCGGAAGGCGGCTTCTGGACAGACTGTGGGAAGCCAGGACTGCCAGCTAACGTGAGGCCTGTGCTCTTCGACCGTGACAGGCACGGAGGGTGGGGGCCACAGGAAGGCCGCACGGCAGGTGGCGAGACGGGCCCTGTGAGGTCAGGGGTCTGGCTCTGGGCCGATCGTTGCATCCACTCCAGCCCTGCTCTGAAATTTGAAATTACTGTTTCAGAATTCTTTGTCCTTCCTCCTCCTCCCCCATGACCCCAGAGCCACCCTGGGAATATTTGACTTCTCTCCCTTTAGAAAATCTTATCTACGAGCAGAGCCTGCAGGGTGTTCACAGATGTGACTCTGAATTATTTAAAAGCTGTTTCCTTAAGAACGTAATTATGCCTGGGACCAAAGTATACTCATTTGATGCCTGGGTATTCAAACAACTTAGGTACTGGAATAGAAAAACCAACAAAACACAGTTAATGCGTGGCTGGTTGTAACGTAAGTAGGAGAGGGAGTACCACTCAGCTGTGTGGATGCCCTGTCGGCAATCGTGGCGCCCTCCCGGTCGGCTCCCTGGCCAGCGGGAGGAAGTGCAGGGGGCATAGTGTGTGTTCGCAGGCAGCACCCCACAGCGTGTTCTTTACATTGTTTGTTTGTTTGTTTGTTTGTTTGCTTATCTATTTTTGAGAGTGAGAGACAGCACAAGCGGGGGAGGGACAGAAAGAGGGGAGACGGAGAATCCCAAGCAGGCTCCACACTGTCAACACAAAGCCCGACACGGGGTTCCAACTCACAAACCGTGAGATTATGATCTGAGCCGCAGTCAAGAGTCAGATGCCTAACCGACTGAGCCACCCAGGCTCCCGCACAGCATGTTCTTGAGTGCGTGCTGGCAAACCCCAGGTGACCTGGCTGCCCAGGCCCACTGCCTTACCAACACTCACGGACAGGATTCTCTTCTTCCTCACGTGGGTCTTTATCAAGATGCAAAAGCAACTCCCCCTGCAGCGGACATCAAGACAGTCCTTTTCTGAGATCGTACGAGACGCCAGCTGCCTGGTAGCCTAGCCTTGCCCACATGGTCCTCGCTGTCTGGGAGCCACCCTGGCCCCTCTGCATCTTTTCCTTTGTAACCGCCCACAGACCACATCCTCTGTGGCCCGCCAGTCAGAGGGGAGACGGACGTCAGAGAGACCAGGAGCCCCAAGCCTGGAATGACCCATTCTGTCAAACCCTCGTTGTCTGTGTATCCGGAAAGTCTTCTGGATCCCCAGGACTCCACACAGGCAGCCTTTGTGGGGGATGGAGTGATCGGATTTACAGATGGGTCATTTTAGACCAAAATACGGCACGTTCAGTGAGCGAGCGTGCGTGTGGTCGACCGAGAGAACGGCACACAGCCAGCCTCCCAGCCCTGCCTTGGCGTCCTCCCTCTCTCCCTCCTAGGTCGCTGCCACCCCACCCACCGCTGCACCCAGAACTACGTGGCAGTGTAGTGCATTGTGGGGAGGGGGCCACGTCAGCCCAGGCAACACGCAGCCCTTCCTGATTAATCCCATTCACCTGCCTGGCCAGATGCCAGTGGTTGTGCCAAAGATCAGTTCATTCACAGGGACTCTGCCTTCAAGTTCCTTAAAATCCTACTGAAGACAAACCTAGAGCAAAAAGGCGCAACTGTTACCCGACTGTGTGACAGTGACTCTAACGACCGGACATTCAGCGTTCAGAGAAAGGAGATCTCCGGGAGCACAGGGGCGCCCGTGCTGGCGTGGCGTCAGCCTGCACTGGTCCGAGCCGCACGGCCCTGGGGCGGCCGACCAGGGGCAGGTGCACCCGAGGAAGCCGTCGGCAGTGTGCCAGGACAGGCCTGGGCAGTGAGAGGCACAGGAAACCCATGCAGGGCGATGAGACCACGCAGCAGGACGAAGCAGACGCCTACTCTCCGTGCACGTGCTCTCCTGCGTTCCACCTCCTACAGAAATACTGGGGGGGGGGGGGGGGGAGCGGGCTGTTCTCATGGTCATCAGGTCAGTCGCCTGTTGGCTTCTGTTAGATTCTGGTCACATTTCCCCAAATTCAGCCAAGCGGTGATGCCCCCACTGCTTCCCTGAACCAACAGAGTCCGCGAACCGCCCACAGGCCATGCCCCTTCCGCCCGCCGGGGCACCGGCAGGGAGGCAGCCCCCATGAGCAGGCATTTGCTTCTGCGGTCTCACTGTGTCCAGATCTGATAATAGCTAATTCCACCAAATATTAGAGGGGGCTCACATTTAATTAAGGAGTGGCCATTTGTATGCTCCAGACTGGAGGTCCCCATGGCCCTGAAGTCAAAAGAAGAGTCCTCCGGGAACATGCCAATCTTCTCTTATTTCCTCTGCTGAGCTCCTGCCTTCTTTGAATGCAATTATGGGAACAAATAAAATGGCTTAACTCAACTCCCCTGTGGGCCAGCCAGCTCTCTGCCGATAAAACCAGTTGTGTGGGCAATCATTAAATGAGAAATCTAATATTTAACTAAATTTAATAGTCTGTTGCTTTGGTGCCTCTGTGAAGGGTGGGATTTCAATACAGAGGGCGAGCTATTCAAACGCAGTCTGTAGAGTCAGTGCTCGATGAGAACGTTGCGCGCTCCCACTCGAAGCCGGCACTCCGGGGTCCAGGAACGGACGGGCTGTTCCGGAGGCGAGCCTGTGTTGTCGCTAGCTCCAGGCGAGCTGAGCTCGGTGGGCAGCAAAACGACTCTGCAAACCTAAGCACGAAATTTCTCCTTCAGGATCAGTATCGGAGATTGCTGAGTGATGCCGGAAAGACCGAATTCAAACGCGTGCCCACGGACGGAGGAGCGTGTCGTGATAAACTGAGAGGCTCCGTTCGGTCCTCTTGCGTTTTGAACTCTGGTGGTCCAGTTGGCCTTGCCACCAACAAACTTCCCCAGCTGAGGCTGTCGCCTGCACCCCGGAAGCAAACGCGTGCTGCTGCCTCTCGGTGGCAGTGGGCCGCCTTTGTTCTTGTTGGTGAAGACGGTCTACTCATGTGCCTGCTAATTCCCCTCATCCAGCTTGGCCCACATTTGCACACCCCTAGTCCCTTACCTGTCTCCACCTGGGCTTATCTTGTGGGCACACAGGGAGGGAAAGATGGCAGGTTCCCTGAAGATTGAGGCTTCCAGAAGATCTGTGCACTGGCTCTTGCACTGAGTGCAGGTCTGGGGCAGCGTCCATGAATTCCATCCTGGTCCCGGCATTAACTCAGTGTTAACCTGCGTCCGCCGGGACTCCATCAAGTACCATACGCTTTCCCGTCAGTGCAACGGAAGTGTGCTTTGGTTTCGCCGTGGGTCGTTTCATGCGGGGAACAATGGTGGAGAGGCTTCGATTGTGTCAACTCTCACCACTCGACAGGCCTGAAACCCTGGGAACCCCTGAAAGCCCCCAGGCTTCTGAAGCACCCAGGAGGACCTCCCAGTCCCTCCCAGCTTCTTCTGCAGCAGAGACCCTCTTGCGGCCATGGAAAGGGGCCATGTGGGAACAGGGAGAAAGCGTGGGGAGAAACCCAGACTTGGCTCCTGTGGGGATGCGCCATTTCCGGGGTATGAACTGGATTTCCCCATCTACTCAGGTGACTGGAAACTCTTGCGTTTCGTCCCTGGGATGGGCCCAAACACTGATGCCTGGGGAGTTGGAGGGTGGGAAAGAGTCTGACAGATGACCACAACTCTTACCCTTGGTGTGAAGAGGGGTACCTGAGATAGACTTCTGCTTGACGAGGTGATGTTTGACCTGATGGAGGAGGAGCCAGCAAAAAAACTTCCTTCAGAGGGAACAGCAAGTGCAAAGGTTCTGTGGCAGCCAAGAACTTGAAAAATGCTACTTTTCTCCTTATCCTGCAGAACTACCTTCTAGACTTCCCGCCCTATCGCTGTGACTAGGATACGGATAAGAAATAGTTAATATCTCACAAACCAATTCCTCTCCACTGAGTGCCTGCAACACTCTTAACAGGAGGAGGGCATTTAGACTCAGCAAAACCTGAGTGCTGCATCGGCTCTCTGAGGAGTCCGGGCTGTGGACATGGGGTGGGCAGCGGGGCCACCTGCCACCCTAGGGCTGCGCTCCTTCCCTAACTTGCGTGCATGGCCAGAAGATAGAGCGTGCCATCTCTCAGCCACATCTCCGGGTCTCCGAGTTGAGGCCACGTGTGCTTGGACCTCCCTGTACGTCCCTCGCAGACTCAGGTGTCCCGACTTGCTGTCTACGAAGGACCCCATGTCTTGGCTGCCATGTGGTGTTCAGAATCTTTCACAATCTTGGTCCAACTTAAGAGGTTTTTACCTTTAACTCTACCTGTTTGAAAATTTAGTTTTACCACTTCCCCCCTCACCTTTACATCAAAGCTGAAATTTTTTTTTCCTTTTTTTAAAATTAATGCTTATTTATTTTTGAGAGGGAGAGAGACAGAGTGTGAGTGGTAGAGGGGAAGAGAGAGAGGGAGACACAGAATCGGAAGCAGGCTCCAGGCTCTGAGCTGTCAGCACGGAGCCCGACGCGAGGCTCGAACTCACGAACCATGAGATCATGACCTGAGCCGAAGTCGGATGCTTAACCGACTGAGCCACTCAGGCGCCCCATCAAAGCTGAATTTTCAAATATGTGTCCAGCAACTGGAACTGTCCCTTTCCACTGGCCCCTGAGGGCGTTTGCCATTTCTGTTCCCAAAGAATCCCCCGGATCCCTGAGCACCACTGGTAGCCTTGTGCTGTTCACAGATAACACTGCCCAGTGGCTGGAGACTCCTGGTTCTGGGCGATATTTGGCCTCCAGGTGCCTTCGTGCTAAAGGTGTCATTTAGGGTGTCTGTTGTTCTTAAAAGGAGTTTCTATGGGGACAGTTCACCGTTCCTTGTAGCATTGCATGTCGTGTGAATTTACTGTTTAAAATATTCATGAATGTTTCAAAGGTGGAGTTCCTTGCAGACAAAATTTCCTTTCATAACGAGCCACAAGGTGTCCCCACGTATAGGCTCAAAGTAAGAGAGGAAGGAGGAAGTCAAATCCGGTGGTTTTATTACAGAGCAGATGGTGGAGTAGGAGGAAGGAGGAGATTAGTGAAGTGGGCTGATGAGAGCATCCTTGCACCTGGACAAATACCACTGGGTGCACGTGCATGTAAGGAGCCAGCATAGGACTGACCCCTCTCTCTCTAATTTGGAGGGGAAAGGGCCAGTCTCGCTGCACTGTATCACTGCCAGCTAATATGATCATCCAGATTAAGGTGTGCCAAGCCAGACCACATTATGAGTAGGGTGAGAGATCTGAATCCACTTTTCCTGTAAAATTTTAATAAAGAGCATACTCTAGCCTCTACTCTCTTTTCTTCCCTTGGTTATTTGTTGCAGACTTTGAGTCTGGAGTTCTGTCTTGTCCAGCAAGAGAGCAGACGCAGAATTGAATACGAGAGAGGCTAATGTCCGGGAGGGACAAGAGCCCCAAGTAAGGGTCCTTGCTCCATATTTATTAGGATCAGAAGGCTCACAAATGTGATGGACGTGCAGAAAGAAACAATAAAACAGTGATCGTTAACTTGTGTGTGAGAGAAAGGGGGTTTCAAAGGTATGCAGTGTTAGGGGTTAGGGTCAATACAAATCAAAATGCTGACGCTGAGCAGACGGTCATTTACTGCAGGCATCAGTCACTGTGTCTGTTTATCTGAACTTTTCTAGGGACTAAGTCAGAGAGAGCATGCTACCTCAGGGTTAACAAGGCATTTTTCTTGCTAGTTAGCTCTGGACATCTTTGCCCTGCTGTGGGGCTTTCCACTTCTACCTGTTCTCAGACGCTTTCGTCCTGTGGAAGTGGCTTTCTGCTCGACCCCTTGTTCTACGCTGGGGGCGCTTTCTCCCTGTGGCGGCTTTCTGCCCTAAGCCTTGTTAACCCAGGCTTAGGTTAGGTTAGGCTTAGGTTGGGTTTTGGTGCAAGCTCAGGGAATTCTTAAATTTATTCCCCACCGTTATTGTGGCCACTATATTCGGAAACTCATCTGTCCTAACAGGTATGTGATGTTGGTTTTCCAAAACCAGCAGTGTTGGGATAAAACATACCCAGACCTCTGCGTGTGAGTGAGAAATGCCTTGCGGAAAGATGATATACGTGTGAGTGAGAAATGCCTTGCAGAAAGACGATTTATGGGGGGCGGAGGAGTTGCCTAATACGGGGGAGGACTCTTCCGTCTACCCCAGCTCCTGACTTGAGACTGGGCACTCCACCTTGTGCTGTATCTTGAGCAAGTTATCAAATGTCTCAGTTTCCTAGTCTGTGCAAAAGAAATAGTAATCATCACCTCCAGGCCCAGTGTAGGAATTAGTGTCTGATGCACATGACAACACTTGGCTTCCATAAATGACTGCTGAGTCTGACTGTGTCATTTTCCTTTCTCTCGCTTAGAAATTTATGATCTAGAAACAAACGAACACGTAAAGAAGGCCGTACATGACCGACAGATGCCGAAAGTAGAATACAGGAAGATCGAGGTTGACGATTACAGTAAGTACTGCATTGTCTCCCATTTTTTTAAGTTTATTATTTATGTTGAAAGAGAGCATGCACACAAGCAGGGGAGGGGCAGAGAGAGGGAGAGAGAGAATCCCAAGCAGGCTCTGCACCTTCAGCACAGAGCCCAGCGTGGGACTCAATCCCACGAACCATTTGGTCATGACCTAAGACAAAATCAAGAGTCGTTCACTCAACTGACTGAGCCACCCAGGCGCCCCTGCATTGTCCTTTTTACAAGGAAAGCAAACATCTACTCTGAAACAGCCCAACCATCAGCAGTAGGTTACTGTGCATCTGAGGCTCCCCCCTGCACCACACTCGCTGGGCTTCATGGCTAGAAATGCATTCCAGCCAGCAAGGAAGAGATTCAGGCGGGGCTCATGGGGGGAAAGCATCCTGCACCAAGCTATTGTGCTGAGAATCAAGATGCTTCTCTGGCAATTTAAAAAAAAAAAAGCCTCTCCTCCAGAGGCTGACAATTTAAATAAGGTCCCAGGCTGGAATTCTCTCCTTTGGGGGGGACATGTCATGACACCATCCAGAGAAAACGTCCTCCGTGTGGGGATTCCTTTCCTGTTCCATTTGGTATTTTTCTGCTTCATCGTCTAACCTGTCAGTGCTGATCATGGGCCAAGGGGGTATCCTCAGAATGGGGGAAATAATGTAATGGAGGACTGATGTGTTGTAACAACCCAAGAAGCACCCAGAACTCTGCTTTTTCTGTTTCCTTCTTGGTCCTGAACTGTCCATTCGTGCATCCAATAGGCTTTTATGAGCTCCAATGCTGTGCTGGAACCCACCAGGCACTGTAGCCCCAGAGCACTGGTTGCACTCATAGCTCCAGGGGGGGACGCGGGGTCCCCAAAGGTTCAATCCTCCTCTCTTCGGTTGGCTCCCTAGTCAACCCAGCCAGCCCTGGCATCCTAACTGCCCACCAGATGTTTACCTTTGGAAACCCCACATGCAAAATGCCCCAGATACGTCTGTCTTTCCCCCTGAGCTCTATCCCCCTCCAGACTTGCCTACTCTGGGAGATGGCACCCTTCTCTTAAACGATTTAGATTTCCCCCTTGAAGGTATCAACGGAGTCCTTCATTCAGGTCCATCTACCCATCACCTCTGAGGTTGGTAAATGGGTCTCCTCTCTTGAGAAAACTCGACTGATTGATGGTAACTGTTAGAGCTCTTGGTTGAAGAGGAGTAGAAGGTCACCAGTGGTCAATGGGAGAGTATTGAGATTGATTAGTGATGTCCAGACCATCACTGGAAGCTCTTTCTCTACCCAGTCCCTTACAGGGGGACAATGGCTCATCACCTAGGCCAGTGGACCCAGAGCATTATTAAGTACCTCCTTGTTAGCGAAGACACAGCTACCTAACAGACTGATCTCCTATGGTCAGGAGCCAAGGCTCTCCCCCATGAAACAAGATCAGCCTGACCCAAACAGTACACGTGGTCGAGCTGCATCCTTTAGAGCAGAAAGCAAATGGCCCACGAGTTCAGAACAGAGCATGAGAGTGGGCTGGGATCATGGGAAGGTTCCCAAGAAGGTGGGGCTTGGACGGGATCCTTGGAGCGGGCTTTAGGTTGGCACACAGGAGAGCATGCGGTCCAGAGCAGGGAGCAGCCCCAGCCGGCGCTCGCTGTGGGGTAAGTCAGGAGGCCGACCTGGACTCCCAGCCCGTGGGAGAGCCCCGGCGGTCAGTGGGCACAGAGGGACCCCTGACTTGGAAGCACCTTCCGTCCATCCAGAGACCACATGCCAAAACATCCCAATCCTATTCTTTCCCTGTGGGGTCACATGACGTTAGAACTTTTCTATACATAGCTAGAGATGCATGTGAGGTTACATATTCATCTCTGAGAGTCGGGAAATACGGTGTACTTCAAATCCCTGCCCCCCAGCCCTGGGTCCAGAGGCTTCCCTTATAAAACACCTCAAAGGTGATCCCTCTGATGAAGGAGACGGTGAAGGAAATAAATAAGGAAGGGTCTAGAGATGGGAGAAGAAACAAATAGGAAAAGCACAAACGGGGGCTGTGGCGATTTGCCCTGGCCCAGAAATGTGGTTAGGGCCGCGGGGGTCCCTTCCCACAGGCCCGGGGGTCATTCCCACCGTCTCCCTGCCAGTTGGTTTTCCCCTGGGTGTCCATGAGATGCACTCAGATGCCACAGGACACACTCAGCTGGAACCACGGTCCGTGGAACCACGGACAGCGTTGGGTGCCCAGGGAGCCGAAAGCCCAGCAGGCCCAGCTCAGGCCTGCTTATTCATGAGAGGGAGAGAAGCGGTAAATTAAAAAGACGTAGACGCGGAGAGACTAGGACACAGATGCCTCCATCAGGGCTCAGGGGAAATCGTAGAACTAAAAAGAAGGGAGCAGAAAGGGCCCGGGTCCAGGCAGCGTATGAGGACCCACAAGAGCCACGGGAACCCCAGCTCTGATGGCGAGCGTAAGAACCAGCGAGATGCCAGCGGGAAGAGCACGGCAAGCCTGTAACACAGCAGCTCTTGTCGGGCTGCCATTGGGACATCAAGTAACCCCGCGCCTCGCGGGCGACAGTGGACGCCTCTCCTGAAGTGGGGCGTGTGCCCTGAGAGTGTCGCCAGCTCCTGGTGGATTCAGCCGAGTAACCAACCAGTAACCGCTTGTTTGTCGCAAATCCCGCCCCCGTCCCTGTCGGAGCGTGTTCTAGAAAGAAAGCCACTCTGGTCAGTTTGGCGTATTCTGCGACAGAGATTCTTGTCGGTGGCCCCTCCTGTTCCAAAGAAGTAGGTCAAGGGAAAATGTGGCCTGCCCACACGGATGGCGTCCTTGACTCGTTCCGTTTTTCATGCCGGCCCTGGAGTCCAGTTACTTGGACACTGAAACTCATGAGAACCCTTAAGTAAACAGCAGAGTTTTGTCATTTCCTTCCACGAGGAAGATCCAAAGGGCAAGAAGATAAGATGATTTTAACAGATGCTGGATGGAGGGAGGGAGGAGTGGGAGGACGGATGAGTAAGTGGACCGGCCATCTCCAGGTTTGCTCCGACCCCCTCTCCCTTCTGTGTCTATATCTGAAGACCCCGAGATGGGCTCCGTAACGTGCAGGGCCCAGTGCGGTGTGAGGACGTGGGGCTGTGTGTCCACGGCTCACAACGACAGCGCGCACAGGGCCCTGGCACGTGCCACACTCTGTGAAGCCGTCCCGGTGGCCCTCCGTGGCCAGACTTCCGCCTCCTGCCCCAACCCCCGTCCCCGTCAGCAAGTTTTCCGGAACACTCCCTCGCGTTTCCCCACACCCCTTGCCTCCTACCACAGCCTCTGAGGCCAGACCGTGCTCCTTTACATGTTTGCTTCTCTGCTGGGCCCAGCGCCCTCCTTCTTCAAGCCTGTCCGCATGCTGCTGCCACAGTAGTGGCATGGATGGTGGGTGGACGCCATCCCCTCCAGAAATGCAGAGAAAAGACCTTCGGAAACAATCAATTGTCCCACCCTTGCCACTTGAGATTTCTCTCCAGCATGAAGTTTCCGTGGCAGACGGGAACACAGGTGCTGGAAAAGCAGGTGTGTGCAGGGACCTAAATGCATTAGGTGCAGGGCACCTAAATGTCACCCCTTTGGGGCCCCCCAAAGATCTGAAAAACGTGACCCTACCGACATGTCTCGTTTCGTTATGTTTTGTTTTTTTCACCGAATGGCACCAGAGGTGAAGGCTTTCCCGAGGGAAGCGATCCATCTTCGGGAAGGGCTCCCTGCGCTGTATGCAGCCTGTCGTGGCCAAGGTCGGCCTGCGGGCTTATCGTTGGCCCAGAGCAGCCCAGACCATGTTTTATGGATATTGCAATGATAAAGTCCGACGCCTTTTGGCCGGTCCCTGGGCCATTGATCTAATTTGCAAGTCATTAACATTCAGCCAGAATCAGTAATGAGGCCCCGGTCACAGCAGGCTGCTAAGCCGACCCCCGCCCCCGCCCCCTGAGCCTGGGATGTATCCGTAGTAATTGTACTGAAAAAGCTACTAATTCCAATGTAATCGCTAATCTGGGTCATAGTTAACATCAATAAACAATTTCTAACGTGGGCAGGAAGGCTTGTTTTGGGGGTTGCAGAAGAAAGTGGGAAGGCAACCCTCCCCCCTCCCACACTGGGTCCCTCGCTGCCCAGGACAAGATCCGAAGGGGGTCGCGCAGCTGTCCTCCAGCGCCCGCCTCTGCAGGGATCCCCCGGCTCTCGGCCCGTCCCTCTGGGCTGGCCCCCCGGCCTCACCACTGGCCCCCTGGGCTCATCTTGTCCCCGTCCCCATGGCTCCCCCGTATCTGTCCCCACTTAACTGACGAACGTCACCCTTGGGGGTTCATTTCTCGCAGCCTAGAATTCGGCTCTTAACAAGTGCTTGTGGCGTTTTGGTCTTTTCTGGTTTTCCGCTCGCTCTGTTTGCGAGGTTGAATTTAAGCTTTGGATGGAGAGACTCAGCCTCAAGATGGTTGTGGGTGATTTGCCCAAGGTCACTCAGCAGGCCGGAGGCACGGAGAGAAAACTCAGGGCCAGCCCCAGGAAGGCGGGGTGGGGACCCACCATGTCCCCTCCAGAGGGCCTTTCTGGCACCGGGGCCAAGGCTCTTTCCTTCCCTGTCTGTGCTGTCCCTAACGTGCGGCCCTGTGCTCTGTTCCTGCCTAGACCTCCCCGTTCAGATCCTCAAGCCCGCGACCTTCACCGACACGGCGCACTACCCCTTGCTCCTGGTGGTGTGAGTATTGTCGCCTCTTTCTTTCTCGGGGTCCTTGCCGGGGGGGGGCTCAGTAACAGCACGGAAAACAACCACCGCGCCCATAGGAGATGGCGAGCTCGAGAAAGGAGGTTGCAACCTGCAAACTGAAGACAGGCTGGCCGCCAGCAGGTGGCAGGCCACACTCACAAGTCAGGGAGCCGCCTGGTAGAGGAAGGGGGGCTCGAGCCCCGAGCCCCGATCCACTCCTGCTCCGGGACCAGGCCCAGAGACGGACAGCAAAGCTGGTCCCGCAGGCGGGCAGCACGTCACAGGACAGAGGCCTTCTGAGCACCGCCCCCCCCCCCACCGGGCACAGGTCCCCCAAGAAGTGAGGGGACGGGGGGGCAGGCACGGCCGACCCGCTGGCTTCCCCAGCTGGCACCAGGGTGGCAGGGCCTGAGCAGCAAGCTGCCTTGAATGCTGCTCCTCTGCCAACAAGGACTTAGTTCAGACGTTTTGTTTGTGCGTGAATGAGCCCTCTGGCGGGGTCTGGAGAACAGAGAGCCGCTGTCGCCACCGCTGAGGGGGTCCTGACCGGGGACAGCACGCTCTCACGGGCACCTCAGATGCTGCCCAGCTGCCCTGAGGCTTAGACGGGGCTGGCCTGTGCCCCCCCGGGGGTGAGGCACACGCCACCAGACGAAGCACTGTCCCCACCCCCCCAGGGTTCCTTCAAGGCAGGGGCACCAGGGAAACCCTGACGAGGCTCGGGCCTGGCCTCTTGGAGCCACTGCCCCCGCGGTGACCGGAAAGAGTCCGGGAGAGAGTGGGGCCGTCCGCGGTGCTTTAGGAGTGAGCGGGGTCACCCAGGTCCAGTGACCTGATCAGCCCTGCGCTCCTCAGCCGCTCCTGTCCTCGGGCCTCAGCCCTCACACACGCGCCCGCCGCCTGGAACCCACGATCTGGTGCCGTGTCACAGTCACCCACCCCACCGTCTGCGCAGCCTTGGCACGCTGCCCACCCCTCTCCCACACGCCCACACCACACACCTGCCTCTCTCACACACACCCCAGACACACACCTCGTAGGTACACACGCCCCTGCATACACACTCCTCAGAGGAGTGTAGGGGAGGAGAGGGGGGGAGCCCGGGGGAGGGAGGGGGACGCGCAGCGGGGAGGGGAGGGGAGAGGAGTGCGGAGCGCAGGGGAGGGGGGAGCCCAGGAGCGGGGAGGGGAAGGGAGGGGGGAGGAGGGGAGAGCGCAGGGGAGGGGGAGGAGCGCCGGGCCACAGCGCATGCGCGAGGCAGGGCCTGTGTTGCAGGGACGGCACCCCCGGGGGCCAGAGCGTGGCCGAGCGGTTCCAGGTGAGCTGGGAGACGGTGATGGTGAGCAGCCACGGGGCCGTGGTGCTCAAGTGCGACGGCCGCGGCAGCGGCTTCCAGGGGACCAAGCTCCTGCACGAGGTGGGGCGGCGGCTGGGCACCCTGGAGGAGAAGGACCAGACGGAGGCCGTGCGGTGAGGCCCCCAGCGTGGCGGGGTGCTCAGAGACCATTCGGAGGGCGGGGGAGGACAGGGGAGGGCAGGGGAGGTGGGCGGTAGGTGCGGGGGCGAACAGGACCCAGGAGCGTCTCCCCTCCTCGCCCTAAGGACAGTGGGAAGGGCCGGAGCGCAGCGACCGACCGCGTGCGCTGCTGTCCCGGGAAGGACTCAGGGGCCTGTGCGCCAGTCCTGCTGAGGCTGGCTCCCACGCAGGAGGGTGGATGGGAGGGCCGTGGACTTGGGCGGCACCGCGCTCCTCCCCGTGGAGGGTCCAGGGCACAGGCTGACACGCTTTCACCGGGGGTGCCATCCCATCCCCCACACGCCTCCCGGGCTCGTGCTCCGCGGTCTGGACAGTTCACTTTCCAGACTCTTCCAGACGGATCTCGGATCTCTCTCGGCTCTGAGAAGGCTGGTGGCCCGTGGCGGGCGGGCAGTCGGATCACTTTTGAGTGACTGGGACGTGAGTGATGAGTGAGTGGTGCCCCCTGCTAGGGGCGGGTGAGGACGCCCCCTGGCTGAGGACGTGATGTGTCCAAGGCCCTGTAAGTGCCCCGTGGAAAATGCAGAGAGGGGGAAGCTTCTGAGGACGCCTCCGGGACGTTTGTGCCAGGGAGCAGGCACACCATGGCCACCGAGCTTTAAAAATAAAGAGCCATTAGGGGCCCCCGGGGGCTCAGTGGGGTCGGACTTCAGCTCGGGTCATGATCTTCCAGTTCATGGGTTCGAGCTACGCGTCGGGCTCTGTGCTGACAGCCCGGAGCCTGGAGCCTGCTTCAGAATGTGCGTCTTCTTCTCTCTGCCCCTCCTCTGCTCGTGCTCTGTCCCTCAAAAATAAATAGTAAAAAAAAAAAAAAAAAAAAAAAAGGAACTGTATTGGCTCTGAAAGCTAGAGTGATGGTGGCCTCAGGACGGATGGACACACAGACCCGGCCATGCCACTCAAAGCCCGGCTCTCCGCGTCCCCCTGCTCAGCTGGCCGTGAGGGCATCACCTGGAGTGACTCTCCTCGTGCCCACAGCATGGCTACCAGGAGCACCTCATTCCGGGCCTCTCCGTTCGCCTCCAAGAGGTTGGGGAGCGAGCCACCTCCAGAAACTTCCAGAAAGGAAGGGAGGAGCCTCCCCAGAAGCCCCCAGCCAACCTCTCCTTACGTGCCCCTGCCTGGTCCAGAACCCGTCACCGGCAAGTGAGAGGTGTGGGCCGTCACCCTGAGACCTAAAGGGTCCCCCCATCCCTGCCAGCGGGGGGAAGGAGGGTGGACAGCCACGTGGGTTCTGTGCAGGAGGGGCGGAGCAGTGGGGGCGGGGCCAGCCAGCAGGTGTCCACCGAGGGAGGCCCCTCCGGAAAAGGGAAGGGGCGCGGCGGGACTTTGTCAGCAGCCCTCTCGGATGGTAGCAGGGCCTCTGGCTCCAGGGGCCCCGGAAGGAAGGACGCAGTGTCCTTCAGGCGCACCCGCGGCCCGCACCCCTGCAGGCGCCTGGCCGTGTCTAGCCTCTCCCCTCTGAGCACAGGGACCAGAGAGCAAAAAGGCTGTTTCACACTCTAGGCGTTTTCAAAACTAAGGATTGATCCGGCCATCTGTTCAAAAACCAAGGCAGAACCCGTTCCGGAAAGACAGCATGTCAACCGACAGACCAAGCTTCCCAACACCAGGATACACGAACTGATGAAAACCTTACAGCCACCTTAAGACCTGCAGGAAGCCGAGGCCCAGGGTTCGCCCACGCCAGGGAGAACTCTGCAAGCTCTGTGTGCGGTCGGGTCTGTATTTTCACTTCAGAGAGCAATCACCCCGTGGTATCAGAAGTCTGAGAGACCCTGAGGCTGGCCCACCCCTTCTGTGGTTCTCCCGTCTTCGTCCACCTCGTGTCTTGTCCTGGAGCCCCACTGGGTCAGCAGCTGTCCTCGCAGCCGACGCGAGCGGATCCCCCCCAGGCCCGGCCGCTGCGTTAGGGGAGAGGGCAGCCGTGCGGCACAGGGCGGAACCACACTCACGCTCGCAGCACAGGCTACAGAAGCAAACAGCCCTGCCTCAGGGGCTTCTGGGAGGAGGTGGCCTGTGGGCAAGACCTCAAAGGATTACTAGGGATCTGTCAGGCCGAACGCGGGAGATACACATTCCCAGGGGAGAACACATCGTAAGCGAAGACCCGAGGCAATGCAAAGGCACTGCTGTTCGGGGCACGCTGAGCACCAGAACACCACAGTGTGCGTGGGCCGTGGGGGGGGAGGTAGGACAGGGCTGGATTGTGAGATCCCTCCCACATGGTCCTGAGGAGCTGCTGCTTGCCCTATAGGAGCAGTTCCGCAAGAGGTGTTTTCGGCAAGGAGGTGGCAGGGTCAGCTTTGTTGTTCGGAACCGTGACTCTGGCAGCGGTGCAGCAAGTCGCGTGGGTCAGCGTCCTGGCGCTCAAACTGAGTCATTACAGGGGGCAGACGGGTCACCGTGCAGTTTGCGGGGGCGCGGGCAGGGTCAGGGACAGCCAGTGAGGCTGCGGTAGCCACAGCAGGAGCAGCTACCGGCCCAGAAGAGAACCTCGGCCACGGGGAGGGAGCACCTGACGGGGGCCGTGCCCCCTGCCCGCTCCCCCCACTGGCAGAACCCACTAGACGCCAGAGGACACGGGAGCCATTGTGGCTGTTCGTAGGGCTCATCCTCGGAGGCACCGAGCTCAGCGGAGCCCCGTGGACAGTGAGCGAGGGGAAGCGGAAAGGAGGAGACGCCCGTGGGGACGAAGAAGGAAGAGGGTGGGGAGACGAGGAACCTTCCCCAGCCCTGGCTGCTACGTGGGTGTGGCCTCGTGGCCCCCAGAGACCAGCCCAGCAGGCGGGGCGACTGCCCCTGGCTATCACTGCCCAAGCTGTGGCCCACGGGGGGTCAAGGACAGACCCACCAGGAGGGTACGGTCCCGGCCGACTGGGCAGGACCACGGCGTCCGTGAGTGGGTGCTTTGGGGACCGCCAGGTGGCAAGGTGGGGTGCGCCTGGGAGGCGTTTCGAGGCAGAGTCCCCAGGCTGGTCAGCGAGTGCACGTGGAGGTGGGCAGGGCGCCCTGCCTCAGAGCCGGAGTCAGGAGCCCCCGCCTGTCGCACCGAGCTGGAAGAAGGCGCTGGCCATGTTTCTTCCCCCTTCCGCCACCGTTGCCCCCTCTTTCTTGCCAGATCCAGGCTCTGGCTGGGGGCTTCCCCCACTCTGAGGCAGCCGTGTGGACCGTGGCACCTGTGTCAGCTGGGGTCCCCAAGAAGGGTGCCAGCGTGGACTTAGCAGACGGTGTCGGCAGGGCTGTTTGCAAAGGATGCCGGGGTGGCCACCAGACTGCAGTGGAGTCTGACACCGTGGAAAGGGGAGGGGCCTGGAGGACAAAGCGGGTACGGGGGCTTCTGGTGGCAGCGAGGCTCTGAGAGTCCCCGCCAGCATGACGGGAGCCCATCGCCGAGACAGGGCAGGATCCCATGCCAGGCAGCCGGGCGTGGCCGTAGGGCCCCTGCCGCACTCAGTCCCCGGGTTGGGATGCTGTGGACGCCACGGAGGGTCAGAAGATGTGACCGCCGGTGGTCGGCAGCCCCCTCAGGGCTGCTTCTCTCAAGGGAGGAGGGACGGCACGCAGGGTGCAAACTTGTACCCTGTCCCCCCCGAAGTTCCACACTGCCCCACAAACAGCCCCGCTCACCCAGGACCCCGTGCCGCCATCTCCCAGGTGTTCTCCCGTCCACATGGTTCCCACCCACCCTGACCAGCGCACGGCTCCCCCTCGGGTCCCCCTCGCTGCGCTAGGCTCCTTTAGCAGTGACCACGCCACACAACGGACATACATCCCATCATGCCACATCATCAGTGCTGCTGCCTTGTCACCGTGTTAGTCCGCCCTCCCCCAGGAGACGATGCATCTTGAGGGCTGGAGCCCATCCCCCCCTGGGCCTCTGCAAATCAGCAAGGAACCAGACTCAGAACACGCTCCATTAAGAAAGACACCCATGGGGCGCCTGGGTGGCTCAGTCGGTTAAGCGTCCCACTTCAGCTCACGTCATGATCTCGCCATTTGTGAGTTCGAGCCCCGCATCAGACTCTGTGCGGACAGCTCAGAGCCTGGAGCCTGCTTCGGATTCTGTGTCTCCCTCTCTCTCTCTGTCTCTCAGAAATAAATAAATGTTAAAATTTTTTTTTAAAAAAGAAAGCACTCTGATGGGTTCTGCCTCTGCTTTTCACGAGGCCTCAGACAACCCCAGTAATAAAAAAAGCGCTACCTGCATGTGAAATCGGGCTCTCCTTAATTTGCAGTTCTAGTCACCATAAAAAAATCATCACATGGGATTTGCTTGGTTGATTAATGAAAATAGAAGCACAAGATAATAAAAATATTTGGTATTGGAAAAACAACCACTCTTGGAAGACTCCAGAAAAATGAGGATCATTACCAAGGTTTCTGGCATTTAGATCAAGAAGTGAGTGGCCAGGTAATTAGGTGAAGGGATTGCCGGACCCTGGGCCGCCTGTGGACTTGGAAGCAGAGCTGAGAAAGGAAATCCAAGGTGTTTTCCAAGTTGGAATGGAGCCCTTTGTGGTGCACATCGCCCACACCACACTCCGTGGTCCCCACAGACTGCCACGTGGATCCCAGCAAGTGTGATCTGGACGTCCAGCCGTGGGGCAGCATCCTCGTGGGACCCCCCGGCGGGCTGGTTGTGAACGCTGGCTGAGCCAGAGCATCTCACGTGTGCCCAAATGCACGTCTGAAAATCCAGGGTTTGGGTCTCCAGGAGGAAGTCAGGGAACTTGCAGAAATGTCCCTGCTGGGTCCAGATACGTGGGCAGCACTCTGCAGCCCACGACCCAGTGTGTGTGTGTGTGTGTGTGTGTGTGTGCACGCGCGCATGTGGACCTCCACATCCCGAGTCTGGCAGAGGTGATTGGAGGTCTACGGGGCTACCCTATGACACCCACACAACATTTTTCAAAAGCAAGTTTATTAAAGTGCTGTAAGTCCCCAGGGCTGGAGCATCACAGTTGAGGTGTGCTGCCTTTTCTCTCACTTGAGTAACTTTCTGTGGACCTACTTGTCGTATCTCTCCCTTGTTTCCGGATCCTGCTCACGCTGTTAGTATTTCTGTTCAAATGCTGAGACACATTCGTAACCTGTCCACTCTGGTTTTCTTCTCTTTTCTGCTCCTGTGGGGCTGGTCGTCTCAAGGACCAGCTTCAGCTGTTTTCGCCACCTTCCTCCGTCGGAAAAGTCGGGGACATTGCTGCTTCAAGCTGGGCCCTCAGCCCCCAGGAACTTGTGTCCATTTACCTTGGACGTTGGCCATGGAAGCGCGGTGCTGACCACGGAGGACTGGCCTTGTCCTGGGACGCGGGGTGGGGGAGTCATCTTAAGGAAAAAAACTGTCTCTGAGGGCTGGTACCCAGAGTTTTAGACACCCTTCAGGCTGAGAAGGGCGGTTATCAGGGATGGGGTGGCTCCAGCCTGCCAGCAGAACACAGAAAACAGAAACAAAGGAATAACCGCCAAGAAGCAGATAGAAACAGAAGGAGCAGTGCAGGGAGGGGCTCTGGCAGCGGGCTGTATGCGTGGAAGGAAGCAACTTGCAGAGATCCGGAAAGCAGCCGGTCACGTGCCAGCAGGTAGCAGGACCCCTGCTGCTGAATTAGGGCCCGGAAACCAGGAAGATTCCCGTCATTTCGTGGGGAAAAGGGGTGACCGGGGAGAGCAGTGAGACTCTGGCAAGGGCAAGGCGGGACCCGGACAGCGCTGGGCAAGGCAGGAAGCACAAGGCAGGGCTGAGTCTGCCACCAAGCAGGTGCAAGACAGGGACCCCCACCTGGGAGTTGGGGACAAAGGACATTGCAGGTGGATTGGGAGCCCAGCACCGTGGCTCCAAGCACAGAACCAGAGTGTCTGTTCTCCAGGCCAACCCCGCAGGACACGCCCAGAGTCTGGGGTGGCTAGAAGCCACATGGTCCAAGCGAGGGGCAGACTGGAGCAGAGGACAGGGACCCAGCAGGGCCTGGTCTCCGGATCGGCATCAGCTGCTTTGCATTCTTGGCTCTCGGTCGGCAAGTTTTACACACCTGGACAGCTCCTGTGAGGGCACTTTGAGGTTTCTAACATGGGCAAGCTACCTGTGCGCTGAATAGAGAAAAGCAACAATTACCTTCGAATTCCAATACTTCCTTTGATTTACATGGGGGGTCTTCGTGCCTGAAATGGTGGGAAAGCACGGCTCTGGGCCACCATGCAGGTGCACAGTCACTCAGCCCTCTCTTCTTTGGCCTTGCAGGATGATGCTGAAGGAACAGTACATCGATAAGGCGCGTGTGGCCGTGTTTGGGAAGGTGAGCCTGTGCCCAGCACCCATCCCATCGAGAGCACTGCCATCACCCAGGCCCGGTCTGATTTGCTCAGAACGTCTCTCGGCCGGTGCTATGAGAGCAGCTACGTTTTTTTAAGAGCGAGAGGTTGGACGCTTAGCGATTCCAGCAAGGGCAGCCACCATTTGGCCAGCTTATTTATTAGAGTTTCACTCTCTCTGTTATCTAGAAGGAAAGAAAAACAAGCCAGATTCATTAGGTTCCTAGTTACTTTTCTTATGCAAGCCCGCCATGGTGCCTGATGTGGTGCCCCAGGAAACGAGGGAACGCAGGAGCCTTTATTTCCGCGTATCTTTATGTGCACTAGTCAGGTTAGCTGACGTGGAAGGAGTCGGCAGTTCACGTTCCTCAGGGTGGCCCAGCTGGTGCTGTGCAGGCCCCGGGGCTGCAAGGCAGGCCTGTGGGGGGCCACCTGGTACCACCTGGGCACACACTCCCCCCCATTCTTAGACAGCCTGGATCCGTGAGCCTTAGACTTCGCAAGGCACAGGCACAGATGGATAGACACAGATCCATCGCCCCTCCAAGGGGACACTCAGAGCACAGGCCCTCGGGGAGCACCTCAGTGACCGCAGTGCAGGTGGAGACTCGAACGGTAATCGGTAATCACAGGACTACCTCTAATGTCATCGCCTCCGGACCTTCCGTGCCCAGCGTTCTGTGGGGCCAGTGTACAGTTGAGACGTGGCACCATGGGCGGGTGACCCCAGACACCCCTCCCACACCCCCGCTGGCACCACCAGAGGTGAGGCGGTAAAGGGGAGGGCCCAGGGGCTTCTCTCTCAGGCGCAGCGTTCTGGAGCTTCATTCCATGCTGGCGGAGACCCACTCACTGCCCGAGAGGAGCTCAGAGCCAGTCGGATCATCTGTAAGCGTAACTCTGGGCGTCGGCATCTATCACCCACCCGCACCCACCCGGGAAAGTTGCTGCCCTATGGACTGCCTGCCGGGTCACGGCCCCTGGCCTGGGCCTGTCTCTGTTCAGTGCTTGCTCCTCCTCAAACACTCACACAGCCTCTTGAGACGGGCTTCTTTCACTGAGCAGTACGCGTTTAAGGCTCTTCTCAGGGCTCCATAGCTCGTTACTTCTCTGCACGGAGTAATAGCCACGTACCACAGCCCATTGGTCCGTTCACCGACTTGCGAGTTTTGGCAATTATGAATGAAGCTGAGGGAACCCTCCATGTGCAGGTTTTTGTGTGGATAAAAGTTTTCCCCTCCTTTGAATAAATACCAGGGAGCACGATTGCTGGGTCACAGGGTAAAAAGTGTGTTTAGTGTTGTAAGAAATCCCCACGCTGCCTTCTAAAGTGGCTGCCCCGTGTGGCATCCCAGCCGGCAGTGAGTGAAGGTTCCCTGTTCCACGTCCTCACCAGCATTTGGTGTTGTCAGTCCACACTTTTTTTGAAAACAGATGGCAGAATGACTTTAAGGACTTCCAGATTCCACTGACAATGAAAATTATTAACCAGAAACCAAAAAGACACTTTTACTGTCATTAAGATAAGACATGCGTGTTGTGTTGAAGGAACGCTATTAAGTTATAATGTAACGAGCATATAGGTCATAACGGTTAATTCTACAGTGAGTTTGGCACAGCACGGGCTACACACAGAGTCTCTGTCAGGTGTATGGCTCCTTCACACACGATCCTCCCACCCAACACACACACATTCACACACCCACACACCCACATGCACAACACATACACCCACACCCCACACACACGCCTTCCCATACAGAACACACAGACCCCCCCCGTGTACACTTATGCGCACACTCATGCACACACAGACTCCCTACACACACACACACGCCCACACAACACCGTTAGCAGCCCCCATATCCTTAACATACCTGGCTGTCTCGAGCCCGCGCCCCTGTCCCTTCCCACCGCCGCTCATCGCAGCATCTCATCTGTGTCCCACTCCTCTGGGATCTGGAGACAGAGCACATCTGAACCAAGCAGCCTTGAAGGTGCCCGTGGCAGATAGCATGTGACGTTTCACTCTCCCCGGAAGGCCCGCGTTCAAGCAGCGGCCTTGCGTGCCAGCCCCAAGGTAGAGGGACTGTAGGACGAGAAGGACCTGCCGTGCCCCCTGTCGGCCCTGAGCCGGGCACTCTGGCCGACCAGCCCCCGGGCCCTTTGACACAGGCTCCTTGTTGGCCCCTGACCGTCACCTCACGTGGCTGGGTCCGCTGGAGTCAGGAAGGCAGCACGAGGCGCTGCAGGAATATGCTGGTTCGGAAGGGGCCTGACGAGAACCTCACGCGCAGCTCCTGACCCGCGACCGCCGCTCCCGTCACGTGGCTCCCACGACCCCAGGCCCACAGACGGGAGGCGTGCCTCATGCAATATCTAACTGGCAAGGTGTTTGCCTCTCATCCTTTTTTGCTTTTTGGCAGAAACTACATGACAGTGGCCGCTGAGTCGCTGACCTACGTCGGAGGCTGTTGTCGTGACAGAATCCTCGACGCGTTGCCCACTTGTCCCCCTTTCTGTCTCTCGCAGGACTACGGCGGGTACCTGAGCACTTACATACTCCCAGCGAAGGGTGAAAACCAGGGTCAGCTTTTCACCTGTGGCTCTGCTCTCTCTCCAATAACAGACTTCAAGCTCTACGGTAATGGTCTTGACGCGACGAGGCCCCCGCACGGCCCCATGCCTCCCGTCCCGCCACACTTCCCCGCCTCCCTTGCTTCATGCACCCACGGTGGGTGGGAGGCGACCCGGGCTAATGAGAAACCTGGACAGAAGCCTGGGAAGGGGAGGGAGGGCTTCCAGTCACTTGTTTGAATGAAACCGGTCAACCCCCCGAGACCCGTAAGTCACGTTCCCGACACACGAGACCAGGAGCTCGAGACCCACCCAGGGGTCCCCTGGCCGACCCCTCCCCGGTGCCCCATCTCAGCACCCGGGACCCCGTGGACTGTGAGGACCTCTGACTCCTGCAGCCGAAAGGCTCACAAAAGACACGTTGACAAAGTGCTCTAATGCCAACTTGAACTTGTAGTCCCAGCTCTCCCCTCCTTCAAACACGTAATAATTTAAAATTCGTTTTCCCATGGGAATACATGTACTGTATTTCAGATTTTTTTCAACTCAGTGAGACTTTCTTAATTTTTTTAATCATGCGGGTTCAAAGGTGCCTGACTCGGATGCACATAAATGTACCATCCTGCACCTTGATAGGTCACAGCCGCAGGTGGGGGAGTCCTCCAGTGCCGTCTCCACTTAATTAAGGGTGTCCCTGTGACGCCTGGGTGGCTCGGTCAGTGAAGCGTCCGACTTCGGCTCAGGTCACGATCTCACTGTTTGTGGGTTCGAGCCCCGCGTCGGGCTCTGTGCCGACCGCTCGGAGCCTGGAGCCTGCTTCGGATTCTGTGACTCCTTCTCTCTCTGCCCCGCCCCCGCTCATACACATTCTTTCTCTCAAAAATAAACAAACAGTAAAGAAACAACACCGTCAAGTCAACATTAAAGAGAGAATGAAAGATCCCCCCTGCCCCCTGCAGAAGTGTTTGGTGCTTCCTCCCGCCTGACTCTGCCGACAGGCAGACGTCAGACCCTCACCCAGGACTGGACGCGGACATGCCTAGTGTTTAAAAACAAACAAAACAAAAACAGAAAAGGAGCAAATCCTGATGGCAGTCGCTCTTCGGGATCTGTAGCCTTTCCTGTATTTGAAACAAAGCGAGGGCTTATCCTGCTCACGGGGTTTCAGAGTCACTGTTTCACGCGGTTGAGGTTTTGCTGTATTGCTTAAAAGCCAGCCATTGCAACTCTAAGACACTCGAATGTTACCGGGGTGCTGTCTGATTACCTGCGTGAAGCCCCGCAGGCTGAGGCGGTGTTTTAGAAACAAACGTTTGCCCTGAAAGTGTGGGTGAGCCCACCCTCCCTGCCCCAGCCCCCTGCCAAGGGCGTCCCCGCATCGGGGGGCTCGGCACCGGCTCCCCTCGGGTAACCCTGCCCCCCTCTTCTCGTTTCCAGCGTCTGCGTTCTCCGAGAGGTACCTGGGCCTCCACGGACTTGACAACAGGGCATACGAGGTACATGTGGGCAGGATGGGGAATCGGGCGAGCTCGGGCCGCCCCTCCGGAAATCCTCTCTCTCACGCCCCTCTGGCCCCCGGCCCAGTTCTGGGGCCCACGCTCCCTGCCCGGGCCTGCTGGGCTCCCCCTCTCCCCCACCAAACTCGCTCTGAGAAAACCTTCCACCGGGCCGTGAACCCTGGTGACCGGGGCCTCTCCCGGGTCTGTCTGCTTTCCCTTTCTGGCGCCCGAGAGGCAAGGAGGGGAGTTAGGAAAGCCTTCGGACGGGCAGAGGGTCTGTCCCGGGATCCACGGTCGTCGGCACGGGTGACTGCCGGTCCCCTCATCCAAGGCTGGTTCTGCTTTGAGGAGATAAGCCCCTGGTTGGGCTACAGAAAAGTTCTCTGATACCGCCTGCCAGGCCATAGCCACCGAAGTGACTCAGTGCAGGTGTCACCTGGGTGTTTCTTCAGCGGGGTGAGGAGGGCGTGAGGGGGAGGCCGGACTTCTGTTGCCCGGAGGACCTGGCTTCAAAGCTGGGATTTGCGCGTGGACCACGGGACTCTCTGGCCGGGGTGTCATCTCCCAGTGGCACCGGCTGAGATGGTGGCCCTCTGGGGCCACCTGCCGTGGGCAGAAGGGAGCTCTCCTGTGCCCTCTTCTCTTCCACCCCTTCCTCCTCCTAAGAGGAGCTCATGCAGGGAGGCTTCTGGGACGCTCCGTGCGCTCCCCTCCCCTGCGAAGCCCCCGCTTCTCCCAGGACGAACACCTCGCTGGCTGCGGTGAGGCCCGCTAACTCTGTCCCCTTGCCCTGCCTGTGCAGATGACCAAGGTGGCTCATCGAGTGTCAGCCCTGGAAGAGCAGCAGTTTCTAATCATTCATGCAACCGCTGACGGTGAGGACCGGGGACGCTCATTCCCTGCATCGCCCCTGATGGTGTGCTGGGTTTAACCCGTACTGTCCTCTTTTTTGTTTTCTTTAACAGAAAAAATCCATTTCCAGCACACGGCAGAACTCATTACACAGCTAATTAAGGGGAAGGCTAATTACAGCTTACAGGTACAGTATTCGCACACCCACTCTGTTCCACGCTTGGAGAGACACATTCTTCTCGTGGAAAAGGAACTGATTGGTATTCCGTTCATCCCGTGTCTGCAGACGCACCCGTGTCGCGGCTGTCAGAGACAGGCCGGGGCACGTCGGGCCAGACGAGTTAGCGCGTGCTTATTTTCTCCACTAATTGATGCTGATGGCTCGGTTCTACACTCGAGCTGTGTGCAAAACCCCTGTAGCACCCCCCCCCCACCCAGTCGCGCGGTGAGCAGGGTCAGGACAGCCACCACACCGCCACGGTGAGGCTGGTGGTGTCCCTGGCGGGTGACAGTGGGACTGTTGTCCCAGTGTTGACCAGAGCAGCATCCTGGGGGCCTTGGGGGGCTTTACACGTGCAGGTCCTGAAACTTCTCTCACTGGCCTCCTGCCAGACAGTACCACGCGTTAACTAAATTCTGGAGGAATGTTCCAGAATCATCTGTGGCTGAGCAGCCGTTAGAGTGCTACCCTTCCCATGAAATGTACTCACAGCCTCGTTCTCCCTGGCATCCAGTACTGGCCCAGCAGCTCAAGGCTGGGCTTTTTCCAGCAATGCACAGTGCTGCTTCTGGAAACATCTTCTGTTTCCTTCTTGACCAGGGGTTCCCTTTGGCAAAAAAGACCCCGATGGTCTTTTCACATCCAGGGATCAACGGGAGATTTCCTCCCCTAAGCACCCATCAGCCCTCAGACAGCACCGGCCCCAGCACCGACCGCTGCCTGCCTTCTGTCTCCAAGCCCCTGGCCTTCTGGCATCGCTGTCTTGGAGGGACGCGTGTGTCCCTGCAATGAGGGGGCTTGGCCTGAGCTGCTGAAGGGGGAAGAGAGGACCTGGTTAATGTGACCTCTGAGCTCACTTTGCAAGTGTTCAGATCGTAGTGAGTTTGATAGCTGCCAGGGTGTAAATACATTTTACGCACCTAGCGCAGCCGTGGTGGGTTACAGGGTCAGTCTCCGTGTGTGGGTGTGGATCGCTCACCCAAGAGGCAGACTAAGTGAAATCGGCAAGCTTTTGAGCAATACGCATTGTAGACCACACTCGAGACAGTGAAAGGGATCCACGCCCAGCACCGGGCCTGCAGGCACAGCAGAGGTTTTCACAGATCCTCAGTGAATTTGCAACAGTAAGCAACTCCAGAAAAGGGCACAGGGACAAGGGACCCGGGTAGGAAGAGACGTGCCTCCTGCTCTGTGTCCTTCTGTACCACAGACATTCTACCGTATACATAATAGCTCACTCCCATCAGTAATAACTACTCTAAAGTAACGGTGAATGCCCGCCTCCAGAGACACAGAGGAAGACAGGATTCAGAATGCGGGAGGCAGCAGGTGTCACGGGAAGAAAGTGGGCTTCCAGGTCAGCGAGACTTGGCTTTGAGTCCCTGCCGGAACAGGTTCCTTTGCGTGGAAATGGTGTGGCGCCTCTAGGATACGGGGACGACCATTCACATCGTCTTCTTCGCGTTCCCCGTGTCCTGGCCTCGTTCTAAATGCTTCAGGGAGCATAACGTTTAATCCTCACAAAACGATATGAGCCGGATTCGGTCACGGTAATCATCTCCACGTAACACAGCTGGAAACTGAGGCCCAGGAAAGTTACCTGCCCACGGTCAGAGGGTGAGCCAAACGCGGGTGGCCGGGCCCCAGAACACAGCAGCAGGATCCGGCCTGTGAGGGTTGTAGAGAGAGCACAGAACACTTCCCGTGTCTCTGGGGATCCTGGGCCCTGGGGCCCTGGGCCGGAGCCTCTGTGGTCCCGGACCTCGGATCTGTCCTTGCTGCAAATGCAAACCAGACGGACGGCACAGACGGCACCGAGTCTGGTGACCAAAGCGTGGTCTAATTTAGGCACCCGGTGCCCTGAGTGCCCTGACGCCAGCACTGGAGGGGTTTAGGAAATCCATTGCTCGGGCCGACTCCAAGCCGCATGCGGTGCCCGGGCCGTGCTGGGTTTGGGGGGGGGGGGGGGCGACCACCCCAGCGGCGAGTAACCTGTCCCCGCCTTCCCCGCAGATCTACCCCGACGAAAGCCATTACTTCCACAGCGCCTCCCTGCACCAGCACCTGTACCGGTCCATCATCAACTTCTTTGTGGAGTGCTTCCGGATTCAGGACAAACTCCCCGCAGCCACAGCGAAAGAAGAGGAGGAGGAGGACTGACCCGGGAGCCGGAGCCAGAGCCAGCCCTGAGCACGGCGGGGGCTCCCCCTGGAACAGTGTGCGGCCGGGACCCCGCCCCCCTCTCCCGCAGAGGCCGGGCTGGGGCAGCAAGTGTGATTTCCATAGCATGTGTCCCGAAGGCGGTTTTGCTTCAGAAACCAGCTCCTTCCCAGGCCGAGACGCGTCATCGCCCCCCCGAGGGCCCGTCCCCGCCGCGCCTGCCTGGAGCCGCCGCCGCAGCAGCAGCATCGCCTCCTCCTGGCCCCAGGGTGACCGGTGCATCCCCCGGCCCCTCCCCAAGGAACGAAGGACGGACAGCAATGCAGAAACCGGCCCTTAAATCCCAGCTCTCCCGCAGTAGCGCAAAGACCCGCCCTGGCCAGCGGCCGCGTCCGCATGGGCAGTTTTCCACCCTATCTGATACACCCACGCCATGGAAACGACTATAGCACAATTATTTTAGCAGTACTTGTTCATAGATCGGCTCGCTCCTTTCTGTAATTCGGAGATCCGGCGTTGTCAGGGCTGAACCCGGTGTTCCCGTAGCTTCGCTAATGGTTAACCTTACGGAATTAATTCGTATTTTTCTATGGTTTTTACCTGGCACTGTCTCGGGTCACGGGCTGTCTCTCCTTTGTGTCTCTCCTTCTTTGTGTTCTTTCTTGGCTTTGTTTGCTTTCTGTTCTTCGGTCCCCGTGTAGGCTTTGCACTTGTTTGGATAAAGAAACACATCAGAAGCAACGAACTGCTCTCTCCTCAAGATTGTCTTGAGACTTTGTGCAGAAATTTCAAAAACCTGAGGGGAACGAACATCCAGTACTACACTAAAAAAAAAAAAAAAAATCCTAAATAAAACTTCTTTCCCACGAAGCTGCATTGGGATTTGGCTCAGACTCGCACTATCCACGTATGTCTTGTAGCCTTTTTCCCCCTGATACCTTGTCAAGGCTTTTCAGATGGCATTTGGTTAAAAAAAGGTAAAAAGACTAAGGGTGGACTCCATCCCCAGGTCTGTGCGCGTGTTCAGGGGACAGGCCAGGGAAGCGTGGGCGCGGGCGGTGGCCTCCCGCCCCGGGGACGGCTCGGTGGCCCCGCCACCGTGCGCCAGCAGCCTGTCCACGTGTCACACACCCTCCGACGGGACGAACCCCCGGTGCTCCCGGTGTCTATTTCATTTCGTTGTATATAAAGACGGGATCGGGCCCCGGCCCTCCACCAGCTCATTTCGCCTGCATGCCGCCGCTCTGTGGCTGACCCGCACTCCCCACCAGTGCCAGTTGGAAATGCATCGATCGCTGTTGTTTCCCTCGGAGCTCGTCGACCACCTGAACGGCAGTACTGATCTCTCCAGCGTCCGGTCCTGCCGGGGGGTCCTTGACATGCCGTCGGCAGAGATTTGTCCGCGTCGCTTTTCGGTGTTTGAGGGCGTGGGTCTCGTCTCCGCGAGTTTGCAATGTGAGTTGCGGTTAGCGCCATTGGAGGGTCTCCGTCACCGGATTTTTTCGGGTGAGACGTCGTCACTTGCGAAAAGGACGACGCGTGAGCAGCCGGACCGCTGTGAGTGCTACGTGACTGTGCTTTCGCTGTTCTCAGCGGGCTTGACCGACTGCAAAGCCGACTAGGTCCGACAGGGGAAGCCAGCTGTGGCCGCGAGATCTGGCAGGAGGGGAGTGAGCATGTGGCATACTAGCGTTTGTTCATCCATGGAATAAAACATTATTTTACCACTCGGATAGCTCTTTTCTTGCTTATCCTCCACCATCTCTGCTTAGGAAGTGTGCAAAGCGTCAAGTGTCTCAAGGTACTTACTGAGCCCCAACCATGGATGCATGTCCCCAAGAGCCTGGTGGGCGGCAAATAAAAACCGCACCTGCGGCAGTGGGGTACGGACGGAAGGACAGGACCACTCAAATATGTCAAAAGTCCCAAACCAACCAGAGAAAATGAATTTCAGTCGCGTCTTTAAAGTTTTAGGGTGAGGACACAGAGATGTTCCCTAACACTAAGAGCAAACCTGGCTCTCGGTCGAGACCACAGCATTGCCCGCTAGAAAACTAGGAAAACCTCCATCTCGGTGGCATTCCCTGGCACACGGGCTGCCTCGCTCTCAGAGGTGTGCATGCGTGGGTGGGGGGCGGAGCTCTATCCTCACTGGCCTGAAAACACGCCCCTCCCTCTCCTGCCTGACTTAGCAGTATCCGAATGATGATTTTGTGAAGGCTTGATTGCCTTCTGGAAGCCCTGTTAAAGCCCCAGTGTCACAGAGGGACTGGAAAGGCATTTCAGGCCTCCTCTGGCCGTCTTCCGTTAGCATGTGGTGTGAGTTCCTAGGATAATCATAGGAGACACCGGGAAGCCTGGTGAGATACTGGATACGCAGACGGAGGATGTCCCCCAGATCATATGTAAACACAGAGCTCTGACCCCCAACCCACGGCCACCAGTGGGGAAGCCAAGCCGCGGTCTGCAGCAACCAGCCCCAAACGGCCAGGCCTTGATCAACACCCGCCAGCTTCCCTCGCTCTCACCCCCACCTCCAACTTAGGACTGACGGGGAAAGCCAAATACACCCCCCAACCAACCGCCTAGGATTCTGCTTCTGGTCAGCCCTCCTGACTTCCCCACGCCCACGGCCCCCAGCGGGGCGCACCTGACCCCCTTTTCCACGGTGCGGCTCCCCTCTGACAGCTCGGAGTCCCTCCCCCCCCCTCCCGCCCCAGCACAAGGGATGGAGACTGAGCCCCGGAGCTCCGCGCTCCAGCCGGCTGGGAGCTTGCGGCCCTGCTCTCTCTCACGCTGGTGGTGTCTTAGTCCACTCAGGCTGCTGTGAGAAAACCCCACAGACGGGGCACTCACACAATAGGAATGTACTTCTCACAGTCTGGAGGCTGGAAGTCCAAGATCAAGGTGCCGGCTGATCCCGTGCCTGGTGAGAGCTGTCCTCCCGGTTCATAGACGGCCGCCGCCATCTGGCTGCGTCCTCACAGGGCAGAGAGGGAGGGGCCGGGTGGGGGAGGGCGCTCTCTCTTCCTATCGGGGCGCTAACCCCACCATGGGGTCCCACCCTCATGACCTCATCTAAGCCTAATTTCCTCCCAACGACCCCACCTTGTAAAACCACCACCCTGGGGGTAAGATCCCAACCTACGAATTTGGGGAGGATACAAACATTCCGTCCCTGGCAGGTGCTCTTTATTTAGAGCAGAAATAAAGAAAACAGGGCTCTTTATTTAGGGCAGAAAACAGGTGTTGGAGAGGAGTTGCTGAGGAGCGGGTGGGAGCCCTGGGGGTCAGGAGGAGGGAAGGAGGGGGAGGAAGGGAGAGGGACAGGGACACGAGGGGAGAGAGGGAGGGAGGGGGTCCAACCCCGGGGACACTGCCTCCGAGCGGGGCTCCCCAGAGAGTCGGGATGGGCCCTCCTGCAAACCACAAGCTGCAACGCTGCCATCGGCCCCCGAGCCCCGCCACTCACTGCACGGATCGGATCGGGGAGCTAGAGCCCAGGGGAGGCAAGGCGGCTGCCCCCCAACCCGGAAAGGCAGCAGCACTAGGTGCTTCTTCCCCTCACTGTTTTCTCGTGGGGAGAAGCTCCAAAGGCCAGGTTCCCGAGCCTCACGGGCGCCGCTGGGGCTCTCGGCCTCGCCAGCTCTGGGGGCCCAAGCCCCCGGCCAACACGGAGCCGGCCTCCGTGGAAACGGGTGTCAACGTCTGGGTTCCGAGCAAACCCCAAATCTGCAGGTGCTTCCAGCCCCTGTCCAGGTGGGGCCTCCTTGCTAGGAAGTCTCGCGTTGCATCAGCGGTGGCAGTTCTGCCGTTGTTTCCCGGGCCGGGATCTGGAGCGACACAGGGGAGCGGAACGGCCCCAGTCAGCCGCACCCTCTACAGCGCGGCCCTCGAGCTGTGGTGCTCACAGAACCCGCGGCGGCGCTCTGCAAAGTAGACCGGAAGCCCCAGGACACGGACGCGCCCGTGTGCACCCGTCCGCACTTGAGAGGCACCACGCTGAACGCCGCGGCTCCGGCTGGTCTCTCTGCCCCAGTTCCCCTTGAACCCAGAACCAACCACCTCACAGAGGCTTCCCATTTCCTGTGGGCCCGTGTCCGAACTCCTGAGTCATACCTTACAGTGCCCCCAACCCCCAGGCCCAGTTTATCTCACAGACTTCAGACTTCCCCCCCCCCCCCCGACTACCCTGCACACGCGGCCCGGCCACGCGGACAGGCTCCCCTCTCCCTGCACGAACCCCACACGCCGCTGCCCCTACACGCGCTAGCTGCCTTTACCGCGACTTCCCCTTTCACAACAATGATTCCCAGCCACTCGGACACCCCGGCCTGGATCATCGGCGGCCGTCCTGTGCAGGCAGGGAGCTTAGCTGCTCGCTGCCCTCTATTTACCAGATGCACTATTTACCATGACAGTCAAATATGTCCCCCAACATCGCCCCATGTCCCGTGGGGAACAACATCACCCCAGTTGAGAGTCAGATCTGTTTAGATGCTAGGCCAGGTTCACGGGCTAACTGAACAACTCTGCACTTGCCCAACCCTGGGAGGCGGCATCGCCTTGGACCTCACAGCCTACGTGTCTTACCTGCCTCGTCTTAGGGCCCAGCCTTACTGCACAAAGCCTTCCCTCGCTTCTGTTCTGGAAGGTGTCGAGAGCTCTATGCCCATAGAGAGTTTATTCTGACTCGTCAAATATCTGTTTGCTAGATCTGAAGCCCTGGGAGGGCTCTGCTTCTGCTGGGGCTCCTGAGGCCTGACTCCTGTGACCAAAGAAGACTGCCGAGGTGACCGCGGGCCTCTCCAGGCTGGGCCGTTACAGGTACTGAAGCTTCTGCCTCGTCTCTGGGATCAGGCTGTGAGGACGCTCAAGCAGCCCCAGGTGAGGAGCTGAGGTCTCACCCCACAACACCCAGGACGCACGAGGGCACCGCTTTGGAAGTAAGTCCTCCGGCCCCATCAGTCCTACGGAGGCTGGTGGCCGGAATCTGCCAGGCAGGCCACGCTCGAGTTTCCAACCCTTAGAAACGGAGCTGATAAATGAGCATTACTGTTCCCGCCACTGAGTTTGGAGTAATTTGTTACATGGTGTCCGATAATATAACCCTGACCGTCCCCCTTCCCGTTACCTATGGAAGAAGCTGGGGACGCACGGGATGCCCCATAGATGCCGCAGACTCCCCCCCCCCCCCCCCCCCGGTCTGGCTAAGGGAGTGGCCCCAGGCATCAGACACCTGCTCAATCAGGAGACGTTGCCAGGTGGGGGGAAGCAGGCCGGTGGCAGAATTCCCACAGACACTTTCTACTAGGCACCCTCGTTCTTGTCTCCCTCTTCCTTAGAAATGGGCCCCCAAGTTTTAGCTGGGCCCGTGGACATGCAAAGGAAAGAAACACAACTTCCGGCCTCCTTTGACTAACCTCTGGCCGCTGAAATGCACGTGCAAATGCCAAGAGGAGGCTCCTACCATCCCACCTTAAGAGGCTGCAGGTGAGCACCCTGTCCCCTCACCGTCCTCTCTGTTCCCTCAGGGCCAAGCAGACACCCGTCCGTGACGTGGCTCCCACACATCGCTGTGAGCACGGCTCAAACCTCTAACGGGTGCTGCAGAATGTTTCTGTAAGGGCTGGCTATTCCAGACAACAAAGCCCTCGTGTTGGGCAAAGGCAGACGACATCACAGCCGTTCACTCTGCACAGAGCAAGGGCCGCGGCAACGACCTTGATGAACATTCATCGAAAGCTTGCTTGGTTCCAGGCACGGTTCTGTGCACGTCATGTGGATCCACGTACCATCCTGACACAATTCACACATCGATCTACAACGCCCTGTGATGCTGTGTTCTTGGCTACATTTCGCAGACCAGGAAAGAAAAGGAACAGAGAGGTGTGGGCACCGGCCCAGGTGAAGGACAATGGCTAGCTGCCAGAATGAGGCCCCTGCACCACTGAGCGCCCCTCCAAAGGGGGCTCTCACTGGGTCCTAAGCCAGAGTTTAGCCCTATCTGGGCACGGGTGACCTGTGACCCATTGTGACCACCAAGCACTTGAATAATAGGTTTGGTTTTGGTTTGGGTGGTGCCGATTGGTTTGTTTTGGGGGGAAAGAGGACAGGAGGGGCCTTCTGCCCAGGCGCCTGGAGAGAAAGTGACTGGAAGGCTCTAACTCTGTGACAGGAGCTCAAGCCAGAGCTGATGGGCCCATTTCCCGGGAGAGAGGCAGGTGAGGAGCTTGGGAGGTGGGCGTTCTCCCCACTTCAGCGGGAACCCACAGAGCATCCATCCGGTGACTCCTCCAGGGGATCCGGGGCCACCCTGGCAGCCCAGGGTCTGCAGCCCGTGCTCTGCTGGTCGACGTGGCCGGACCCAGGGTCGTGAAGGGCTCCAGAGGGGACACGCTGCCCCGTATGTCTGGACAGGCCACACACACAAGCGGGGCGGGGCATCTGTCCTGTCGATCCCACGGAAGCCCTGTGCCGGTGTCTGTGCTGGGCTCTCTCCCAGGCACTCTTGGAAGGGTGTTCTCAGAAGGCGAATGTCCCAAATTAAGACGGCAGCGGGCAGAGCCAGTGACATATAAATCACTGCCATCCATGAGACCCCAGGGGAGCTTGGGGTCTCTACTGTCATGGGTCAAGTAGATTTCGCTGCCCGTATTCCTTATGGGGAGGGGGCACCTTAAAACCAAATATATATAGCAAACTCATTGACTAAAAATGCACCAGTGTCCCCAAATTCTGCTTTTGAATGCAAGCAGATTGTTGGAGTTTTATGCCTCCGATTATGTTAAGAAATGTATAGTTTCTAAATAACCATTTTTTACAGGCATCTTACTATTGTCTACAAGTCAGAATAATGATCTGTTGAATGAGCTATTCCTGCGCTCAGACGAAGAAGACAGCCCGTTGAGCTGGACGTAGATGACCGTCTCGGCCGTGTGCTGGGAAAGCGCGTCTCTGGGAGAAAACCGTTACAAGCGTCCGTCTGTAGCGTTTGCGGATTTCTGTGCCGTAAATACTTCTATTGCCGCCAATTTCAGAGGGTCAACCTAACATCCCTGAAAACAGAGCTGGACCGCGACGGGCAGGATTCCTTCTTGCAACACCTTCCGTGAGGAGCGGCGAGCTTCTCTGGCCGCGGACCCTTACATCTAGGGCCACCGTGGGAAGGGAGGGGGCAGGGCTCCTAGACGGGCCGGAGGATGCTTGCACTGGGAGAAGCTTCTGGCCGGGTCACAAAACCACACGCTCCATCCTGGCCGTGGTGTCCTCAGTGGCTTTGGGGGGGGGGGGTGATCTTCCACAGATGGACCCAGCATCTTGCCACCTGATGTCAGGCCGTCTGGGGACAGGGGGAGTCTTTCTTTCTTCTGTGTCAGGCAGAGTGGGTAGAGACGGGGCGCGCGGCGGCTGGGAAGAGGCGGGGGTGACCTCCCCGTGATGCGGGGGACGGAAGGAGGCGGCACTGATTATCCTCCTTCAGGAGCCAGCAGCGGGCCGTCCGGGGGCCCCGGGGAGGAGCGGACGGCGGGGAATAAGCCTCACAGCGCAGCACCGGCTCCACCAACGTCACGATGCACCACAGCTGTCGGCACTTGAGCACAGACGTCACAAACATTCCTTTAAACATTCAGCCACTGCGCTCCGTGAACTCGTCCACCGCCTGACAGTGACCCCCCCTCCCCCCTCCCCATCTCATCACAGTCTGGGGAACTCGGTGCCACACGTGAGGACCCTCGGGCAGCCCTAAGGGGTGGCAGGAGGGGAGGAGCAGGAGGGGAGGAACGGAGTCCCCCCCCCCCCCCCCCCGCCGCCAGCGGATTCCCCCGCACGGCCTGCTTCCCGGCTGAGAGCTGGGCTGTGAACGTGAACCAGAGCGTCCAGCCAAACCGCAGCCGCATGCCCGTCCCTCAGAATCCAGACGATAAATGCTTGTGGGTTTTAGTCGGTAAATGGTGGGTTATTTGTAACACAGCACGGGCAGCCCATACAATCGCAAACGCTTGTCATCTGAGCCCCTGACACACAAGGAAGCCGTCTGTCTGGACGCCTCGCCGGTCCCATGAGTGCCCGGGGCTGGTCGTGAGGCAGGCGGGCCCCCTGCTAAAATGAAAACTCCTCCCGTCCATGAAGGTGCGCTCAGGTGCAGGACAATCCAGATGCTTCCGCAGGTTCCGACAGGCCTTAGCAGAGTGCCCCGTGCAGGAGGCCCCCGCCCTCCCTCCGGCCCCCGGGCAACTTCTCCCGGGTCTTCACACACGAAACTGAAGGCCTTTCCACTTTAGAAAGTCGCAAGATGCACCCTCATGACAAGCAGGACAGGGCGAGCGACAGCACACAATTGGGTCTGAGCAACCAGCCGAGTGAAGCCACCGGCTGGGCCCCCGCCGCTGCCCTGCTCCGTGTCGTGTCGTCCAGCTCCGACTCTGCAGGGAGTCCCCAGTCAGCTCTCTGTGACATCGGCGAGTAATGGCGCTTCTTTTGCCTGCGGTTTTCTATGGTTCCCGCGGAGAAAGGGGAAGACGGGGGGGGGGGGGGGGGGGGCCTGCCGGCTTTGTGCCACGTTGCGTCAGGCCTCACCACGCCGGGCACCAGGTGGCCACTGATAGGTAGCCAGGAATGTGATGGCAAACCACTGCGTTTGGTGGCTTACCCACCCGATTTCCCATCCCCCACACTCACTCAGGGCCAGGACAGCTGGACGGATGCAGTTCTGTCCTCCGTGAGCTCCGGGAGCGATGCTTGTGCCCGGCGTCCCGGGAGCTGCTTCGCGGGGGTGGGAGGGCGGTTAGAGGGGTTGGGGGGGCCCCCAGGCCGGGTGCGAGGGCCGGTCACCTGCCCCGCAGAAAGGACAGCTGCAGTGAGGAGAGGCCGTGAGGACCAACAGGTGGCGCTGGTGTGCAGAACACAAACGTGGAGTCCCATGAGCGGGCTACTCTCTAGGTCTCTGCTGCCGCTGTGTGTCCTGGGCCAAGTGTCCTAACCTCTCAGAGCCTAAGTTTTCTCCCTGGTGGAACAGAGACAGGCGCTCAGAGGGGACAATGATGTGAGCTATGGATGGAAATTCCTAAAGTCGTGCTTGGCCGGCAGCCAATAAAGTGGAGCTAATATTGTTCGGAATGTCTAGAATTGGGTTTTGGGGTTGTTTTTTTTTAATCTTTAACCAAAACAGTATGAAAAAGGCCTGACAATTCGCATTTGAACTGCATCCTGAAAAATATTTGGGGAACGGGTTTCCAGGCACTGGCAAGAACAGGAAACAGCTCGGTGCCCACGCACAGGCCACGTGAACTTTGGGGCTCCAGTCAATGCGCAACGTGACGGCCGCCTGAGGGTCCCCAGGGGCTCCGGTCCTGTGAAACGCGCGCTCAGTCAACGTGTGCGAGCCCCTCATCGTGCTGGTCTCTCTGCTTCCCGCCAGGCGAGCAGGGCCGGCCCACGTCCAGCCCGCAGGCCTCGGGGAGCGTCTCCCGCGGCAGGTGCGACCTGCGCACAGCCGCGGGCACCGAGGGGCGGGACCAGGACCGCCGTCCCGGGAGCGGAGGGCAGGGCTCTCCCAGCCAGCCCCGCCCCCAGCCCCGCCCCCCCGCAGCTCAGCCCGCAGCTGAAGGACCCTGCAGGCGATCCCCGCCCCCACCAATCGATCCCGCTCCTCCAGTCGACCCCCGTCCCCCGCCCCCCAGCCCCGCCCCCCCACCACCTCCCGCCAGCCTCGCCCCCAGTCGACTTCCGCGACCTCCAGTCCAGCCCCGCCCCCTCGCTCAGCCCCGCCCCCCCAGTCAACCTCCACTCTTCCCCGCCCCCCCCCCCAGGCCAGTCCCCCTACCCCCTTACCCCCGCCAGCCCCGCCCCTAGTCGACCCTCGCCCCCGCAGCAGCCCCCACCCCAGGCCGGCACCAGGCTGGGGGCAGGGCTCCTCCCCTCCGGCTCTGGTCGCGCGTGGACGCCGCCCGCAGAGGGCAGCAGAGGCACGGCGCTGGGCCGCCCGCCCAACGGCGACGCTCGGGTAAGTGGCACGCGGGGGGCCGGGGCCTGGCAGGCGGCCGCGGTGGCAGCCCGGGAGCCCTGGCGGGAGGTGACACAGCCCGCGCCCACCCCCCACCCCCCCCCCCCCCCCCCCTCCAGCGCAGGCGGCACTGGCCCAGCTCAGAAGGGCCGGCTGTCGGCGAGCAGGGGCAGGGGCAGCGGCAGCGGCAGCCGCGGAAGGGACAGGAGTCCGCACATCCGAGAGCTGCGGCCAGGGCGGCCAGGGCCTGAATGCAGCTCTGGGAACCGGTGCCGCCCGGCTCCTTCCAGCGGCCTCCTCGCGTCCGGAGCCCAAGCTGACGCCGGGGCCAGAAGCAGCCAGAGGCGGTGCCCGGGGCCCCCACCCCCCAGGGCAGGGGGCCCGGCGAGGCCTGGGAGGCAGACAGGCCGCCAGGTGCAGCAGGCCGGGCGGGGAGATGCCTCACTCCTCGAGGACTTGCTCGGGGACGGCGGGCAGGGGCTGAGACCCCGCGGCCCCGCGGTCACCGGTTGAGTCCCCTCATAGGCCTGCTTGGAGACACAGAATCCGGCGCTCGGGAGAATGCTCATGATCGCATAAGGGCACGTTGGCTCTCCCTGCCCGGGCTGCGTGTCCCTTGTTTTCAGGTGTGCCTTGACTCACTCCTAGACCCAGCTGGCGAATGCCCACAGTCCCGGAGAACCCTTGGGGGGGTTTCTAGACGCGGATCCCAGCCTTGCTGGAGACTCGATCCCCAGAACACCCGACCACCGCCCAACCTCCACCAATTAGCCATCTGGGAAACACCAGGTAATGTGGACTTCAGGGAGACTGTCCCCCTATGAGGGCTTCTCTGCGAAGCCCTGAACTTGGGGCGTTCAGAAGGACCCCTGCAGCCCTCACCCCAGGTCTGCTGGTTCCAACTTCACTGATAGTTTGCATCTGTCCTTCCCTGCAGTTGGGCGCTGCCTTCCAGAACTAGCAGTGTGCCCACAGGTGCTCCGGGGAGTCTAACTGGGGCTGTTAATTGAGCATTTAACTCGCACCTGTAAGTGCGTCCATCTGTGCTGCGACTCTGTGACGTCATTGTTTGGGGCGTGGGTGCCGTGTACCGTCTCCTCCGTGCAGCCTGCTAAGGTATTATTCCCAAGAGGCGGCTTTGGTTTCCGGCGCTGCCCCGATGAGCGGTTAAAATGAGCGATTTTGCATCTGTAGGAGGTATTTGGAGTTTAGCTATGAATTATGGAGTCTCGTACCCAGCTCCTAAGTTCTGCTACGGTTCTATCCAAACCCGGAAAATAGCTTTGTTTCTTATTAATACAAGTAGAGACTTTTCAAAAGTTCAAACGTTTTTCTGGGGAAATGTGTGCCTCTGTGTTGTGTGTGTGTCTGTGTGTGTAAAGATACAAGCATAATTGCTGTCATTCCTTCTTTAAATTCCGTACAAAAAGTCGTCACTCTTTTTTTTTTTTAACGTTTATTTATTTTTGGGAGAGAGATCTCGCACGTGCGGGGGAGGGACAGAGAAAGAGGGAGACACAGAATCCGAAGCAGGCTCCAGTCTCCGAGACGCGGGGCTCAAACCCACGAACTGCTGAGATCATGACCTGACATGAAGTCAGACCTTCACCAACTAAGCCACCCAGGTGCCCCCCCAAAATTGTCATTCTAAGGAAGAGAAGTTGTCAATGCAAGATGAACAAAGGCAGAGAAGGACAGATATTATGTGTTTTCACTCATACGGGGATCTTGAGAAACTTAACAGAAGACCATGGGGGAGGGGGAGGGGAAAAATAGTTAGGAACAGAGAGGGAGGGAGGCAAACCATAAGAGACCCTTAAATACAGAGAACAAAGTGAGGGTGGATGGGGATGGGGGAGAGGGGAAAATGGGTGACGGGCACTGAGGAGGCACTTGTTGGGATGAGCAGTGGGTGTTGTATGGAAGCCAATCTGACAATTCGCTATATTAAACAAAAAATAAAAAAAATTTTAAAGAGAGGGGCTGGCTTAGTCGGTTAAGCATCCGACTTCAGCTCAGGTCATGATCTTGCAGTCTGTGGGTTCGAGCCCCGTGTGGGGCTCTGTGCTGACAGCCCGAAGCCTGGAGCCTGCTTCGGATTCTGTGTCTCCCTTTCTCTCTGCCCCTCCCCTACTCTTTCTCACTCGCTTGAGCGCGTGCTCTCTCTCTCAAAAAATAATACATTTAAAAGAAAATTTGTTTAATTTTAAAGAGAAAGGAAGAGAGTCTTCCTTGAGCCCAAGTTAGGACAGCTGCCCAGGGTACCTGTCTTCACAAAGAAGAGAGTCCTCTGGGGAAGGGTCATGTGGTACAGGGTTATATGTTTGTGTTTTTTCCTTTTCACGAAGAGTTACAAATCGTCATGACAAAGGACATTCCAAACAGTTACAGACTTTGTTTTATGTTTTTATTTTTATTTATTTATTTATTTTTTAACATTTATTTATTTTTGAGACAGAGAGAGACAGAGCATGAACAGGGGGAGGGCCAGAGAGAGAGGGAGACACAGAATCTGAAGCAGGCTCCAGGCTCTGAGCTGTCAGCACAGAGCCTGATGCGGGGCTCGAACTCACGGACCGTGAGATCGTGACCTGAGCGAAGTCGGACGCTCAACTGACTGAGCCACCCAGGCGCCCCTGTGTTTTTATTTTTTAATCTATTTTATGTTTTTAGTGTGTGCAAGGCTGTATTAATTTAATCTTACGGGAACCAGGGAGATTTTCTTTTTATGTCTGCAATGCTCCTTTTGGTTATTTATTTATTTTTTAACAAAGCAGATGTACAGTGTGTGCACGGGACAGAAATAGAGCCCACGCTCGGAGGTTTTGCTGAGTCGTTCTGACCTTGGTAAATGTTCAAGTCTAGCTTCCCTGGGAGCCCAGGAGCAGGACCCACAAACATCAAAAGTTGAAATTTTCCTTTATCATTTCCTCTTTTTGATCAGTAATCTTTCCTCAGAAAGCACTGACGATCAACCTTATGTTTTCCGGTCCCTCGGTGCCAGGGTACCTGGCTTGTCTGTCCAGGGCCCATCAAGTCCCTGTTGCTAGGTATGAACATAATGTATTTTTTCACCCCTAGTTCCTTGTTGGGGACTTACTGTAACAGAACCGGTGGGAAGCTTAAAAGTGATAACATGTTCTCTATAAAGTCCAACCGGTGAGCAAACAGTACGCGTGCTTGGCTTAGACTGTCTGTTTTTGCGTTTGGTAAAACATTTAAAACAATGACTCGTGGACAGAAAAAAAATTCTAGTAAGTACAACTTGAAGGAACCAATGTGATGTTGGAATCGACTTAGGCAGGAGAAAAATCCAAAGAGTCTTGATTAAAAGGTGGGAAAATTCTTGATCATTCAAGAGGGAAGCTAGAGCCTGTTCCCACTGAGGAAACATACGCGTAACATACATTCCATGGTGACTCTGGGGCCGAGACTTCACGAAATTCAGTCCCCCGTCAGGAGGTTATCTCAGGACCAGGAGAGGGGGCTGTGGGCGCACTCTGAGGGCTGGGATAACCTGGATGGGGCCTCTCCTTATCTCACATAAGGAAAGCGGGGCCTTGCTTGTTACCAGGCAGGAACCCGATGAGTCCAGGCTGCTGCAGGGACAGCCGGCGGGTTTGTTGGTGGGGACTGGGAGATGTAATGGCCAGTTATAGCCAGTTAGGGAGAAGCACTTCTCTGAAAAGCAGGCTTTCAGTTTTCTGGTAATTGCAACCTCATTAACCCTTTGGGGCATGGATTCAATTCCTCCCTGAGTTATGACTTTTCCTCAATCTTGAAGAATTGGGGGTGATGGTGCTTTGGCTACTTCCTTATCTCCTCGGGTGAGGTAGGTGTCGGGTAAAGAGCAGTTTTGGTAAACCTTAGCTGTAACGTGCCTACACGCAGGACTAAGCAGAAAGTTCTAACCTGTAGGTCACTGCAGCAAGGGAAACAGAAGCAACACGGTGTCAGACATGTGGAGACTTTTCCGGTTAGAATTTCCCATCGTGAGTCCTTCGTTGCATTTCTATGGAGCGTGGGCAGAGCTCTGTCTTCTGTTACTGCTTCAGCCGATTTAGGGTGTGGTCGGGGCTTTGAAACAGAAGGATTTGACCTACTTGTAACTTTTGGTCCCTTGTGCTAATGGAGGGGGCATCAGAGGTAGTTATATTTTTCTACATAGTTTGGCACTACGTGACGTTAATTTCATCCCCAAGTGTATTCCAAGCAATCGTAACCGTGTAGTCAGGGGTGGGAGTCTTGAAAGTTGATCTGATCCCAGTGGGTATCCAAGAGAATGGATCAGTAAGCCAGTCTCTGCCACCTTAAAAAAGGAGGTGGGGGGCAGGGGCCTCTTGTACCCATGTGACTTGCTGCCTGATTATCTGGGTCCTTACTTCCCAGGAGTTCATCTAGGTGTCGCAAGTGGTGTTGGCTTTTGTATACACTCTACCTTGTTCAGCAGGCAATAAGGTTAATTAATGAGAGGCATTTCTATGGAAACAAAAGGAAAACACAGGTAATGGTTGGAGCAAATTATAAACCCAGTGTCTGAGTCCTGAATGCTGCCAGTGAGATATCTGTATGACAGGCTTCAAGCATCCTCAGGCGGAGTGGGGGCAGGTGGCAGCAATCTGATGGATTTTTCTGGTTCGTAGTTCAGATGTCTCTGGTGATCCTGTGTGTGGCCCATAGAGCAACAGACACTAAGAGGGCCTCTACATGAGCCATTGTGGCCGTGAGTTTCCTGCACCTCCCAGTCCATGAACATGGAATATCTTTCCATTTCTTTGTGCCATCTTCGATTTCTTTCATCAGTGTTTTGTGGATTTCAGAGAACAGGTCTTTCACCTCCTTGGTTAAGTGAATTCCTGGGTATTTTATTATTTTGGGTGCTATTGTAAATGGGATCGTTTTCTTAATTTCTCTTCTGCAGCTTCATTATTAGTGTGTAGAAATGCAATGGATTTCTGTGCATTGACTTTGTATCCTGTGACTTTGCTGAATTAATTTATCAGTTCTGGTAGGTTTTTGGTGGCGTCTTTTGTGTTTTCTACGTACGGTATCATGTCATCTGAAAATGGCGAAAATTTTGCCCCTTCCTTACCAATTTAGATGCCTTTTATTTCTTTTTCTTGTCTGATAGCTGTGGCTAGGACTTGCAGTACTGTGTTGAATACAAGTGGTGAGAGTGGACATCCTTGTCTTGTTCCTAACCTGAGAGGAGAGGCTCTTGGTTTTCCCCCATTGATTATGATATTGGCTGTGAGTTTTTCATCCATGGCCTTCACTATGTTGAGGTATGTTCCCTCTAAACCTACTTCGTTGAGGGTTTTTATCTGGAATGGATGTTGTATTTTGTCAGATGATTTTTCTGCATCTGTTGAAATGATCACATGGCTTTTATCGTTTCTCTTATTGATGTGATGTACCATGTTGATTGATTTGTGAACATTGAACCACTCTTGTATCCTAGGACTAAATCCCACTTGATCGTGGTGAATGGTTTTTTTAATGTATTGTTGGATTTGGTTTGCTAATATTTTGTTGATGATTTTTGTATCTGTATTCATCAGAGATGATTGGCCTGTAGTTCTCTTTTTTTGTGGTGTTTTTATCTGGTTTTGTATCAGGGTAATGCCAGCCTCATAGAATGAATTTGGAAGCTTTCCTTCCTCTTTTATTTTTTGGAATAGTTTGAAAAGAATAGATATTAACTCTTCTTTAAAACTTACATAGAATTTGCCTGTGAAGCCATCTCATCCTGGGCTTTTGTTTGGTGGGAGTTTTTTTTATTACAAATTCAGTTTTATTGCTGTTAATCAGCCTGTTCAAATTTTCTATTTCTTCTTTGTTCAGTTTTTGGAGGAGGCTGTAAGTTTCTAAGAACTTATCCATTTCTGCTAAGTTGTACAATTTGTTGGCACATAACTTTTCATAATCTCTTACACTCCTTTGTATTTCTGTGGTGTCAGTGGTTATTTCTCCTCTGTCACTTCTGATTTTGTTCATTTGAGCCCCTTGCCTCCCTGTCCCTCCCTCCCCCCCCCTCTGTTTTTGATGAATCTGGCTGAAAATTCATCAAATTTTGTGTTTTATCAAAGGACCAGGTCTTGGTTTCATGGACCAGTTCTATTGTTTTTGTATTTTGTTTTTGTTTTGTTTTGTTTTGTTTTTAGTTTCTATTTTGATTATTTCTGCTCTAATATTTATTATTTCCTTCCTTCTACTGATTTAGGGTTTTGTTTGTTCTTTTTTTTCCATAGCTCCTTTAGGCATATGGCTAAGTTGGTTTTTTGAGATTTTTTTTCTTTCTGAGGTAGGCCTGTACTGCTATAAATTTCCCTCTTAGAACAGCTTTTGCTGCATGCCAAAGATTTTTGGACCATTGTGTTTAAATTTTCATTTGTCTGCATGTATTTTTTGATTTCATCTTTTATTTCTTGGTTGAACCATTTATTGTTTAGTAGATGCTATTTAACCTCCATGTATTTAGGGTCTTTCCAGATTTTTTTCTTGTGCTTGATTTCTACTTTCATAGTGTTGTGGTCAGAAAAGATTCATGGTATGACTTTGGTCTTTTTAAATTTGTTGACAGTTGTTTTGTGACCTCATACGTGGTCTATTCTGGAGAATGTTCCATGTGCACTCGAAAATAATGTGTATTCTGCTGTTTTAGGATGGAATGTTCAGAATATATCTCTTAAGTCCATCTGGTCTAGTGTGTCATTTTAAGGCACTCTTTCCTTGTTGATTTTCTTTTTGGATGGTTGTTCCATTTATCTAAGTGGGCTGTTAAACTTCCCTATTATTGTGTTACTATGGATTATTTCCTTTATGTTTGTTATTAGCTGCCTTATGTATTTGGGTGTTTCCATGTTAGGTGCATAAATATATACAATTGTTCTATCTTGTTGGGTTCTCTTTATGATTATGTAGTGTCCTTCTTTGTCTCTTATTGCGGTCTTGCTTTAAAGTCTGTTTTGTCCAATCCTTTGCCACCCCAGGTTTCTTTTCGCTTCTATTTTCATAATAAATACTTTTTCAATATGCATATGTCTTTAGGTCTCAAATGAGTCTCTTGTGGGTACCATAAAAATGGATCTTGCTTTTAATCCATTCTGTCACCCTGTGTCTTTTGATTGGAGGGTTTGGTCCATTTATATTCAAAGTAATTATTGACAGATATGTACGTATTACCATTTTGTTACTTGTTTTAGTAGTTATTTTTGTTCCTTCCTTGGTCTCTTCTTTCATGATGTGTTGGCTTTCTTTAGTGATATTCTTATATTCCTTTCTCTTTATTTTTTTGCATGGCTATTACTGGTTTTTCATTTGTGGTTACCATTCGGTTTGTATATAATATCTTATGCATATAGAATTCCATATTAATTTGATGGATGCTTCAGTTTAGACCCGTTCTAGAAGCACTAAATGTCTACTCCTCGCCCCCACCACATACACACATTTTAAGTATATGACGTCATACTTTACATTCTTTTATTTTGTGAGTCCTTGAGTCACTTTTGTAGATATACTTAATTTTGCCGCTTTTGTGTTTCCTACTTTTCTTACTCCTGCTTATGGTCTCTCATTTTCACTCAAAAGAGTCTTCTTTAACATTTCTTTTAAGGCTGTCTTAGTGGTGATGAATTCCTTTAACTTTTGTTTGTGTGAGAAACTCCTTCTCTTTCTATTCTGAATGATAACTTTGCTGGATACAGTATTCTTGGCTGGAAGTTTTTTGGTTTTTTGTTTTTTCTTTCAGCACTTTGAATACATCATGCCACTCCCTTCTGGCCTGCAAAGTTTCTGCTGAAAACTCAACTGATAGCCTTATGGGGTTTCCCTTGTAGGTAACCTTTTTTTTTTTTTGGTCTCATTCTGTTTTTAAAATTCTCTGTATCACTTCTTTTGCCATTTTAATTACTATGTTTCTTGGTGTGGACCTCCTTGGATTGATTTTTTTGTGGGCTCTCTGTGCCTCCTAGATCTGGATTTCTGTTTCCTTCCCCAGATTCAGGAAGTTTTCAGCTATTACTGCTTTAAATAAATTTTCTGCCCCCTTCTTGCTCTTCTCCTTTTGGGATCCCTATAATGCAAATGTTATTATATTTGATGGTGTCTCCATGTTCCCTTAGTCTATTTTCATCTTTTGTTATTTTTTTTCTCTCTCCTGTTCAGCTTGATTGCTTTCCATTACTCTATCCTACAGGTTGCTGATCTATTCTTCCGCTTCCTCTAGTCTACTATTTATTCCCTCTAGTGTATTTTTAATTTTTTAGGTTCACCTATTGTATTCTTCATCTCTGATTAGGTTAGTTCTTTTTGGTATTTTTTCTCTCTTTGCTGAGCATCTCACTGATGTCCTCCAGTCTTTTCTCAAGTCTCTTTATGACCATTACTTTAAATTCTCTATCAGCCGTATTACTTATCTCCGTTTTGCTTAGGTCTCTTGCTGTGGTTTTTGTCCCTTTCTTTCATTTGGGACATATTCCTCTGTCTCATTTTATCTAACTCTCCGTGTCTGTTTCTGTGTGTTAGGACAGTCAGCTGTGTCTCTTGCTCTTGAAAGTAATGGCCTTCTGAAGAAGCCCTGTAGCGCCCTGCAGTGCCATGCGCCCCATTCACCAGAACCCAGTGCTTCAGGGGTGTCTCCTGTTATGTTGCATGTGCTCTGCTCTCATGGCTGAGACTCTTTTTCCCTTAGTCCAGCCATCTGCAGTGGCTCTCTTTGCCTGTTGTGGGAGGAGTTTAGCCCCTGTGCTGTTAGTGGGCGAGTCTGGGGCCGCTTTAGGCTTGAGCTGAGTCAGACCAGGCATGTGTATCACGCGGTAGCATCAAACTGCAGGGTGCTTTCCCTGTGTTGTCCCCTGGGAAGGTTTCCTTGGTGGTGGGGGGGTGGGGGTTGGCTATAGTCAGAACAGCTCTCTGCCCCCAGTCCACTGCTGAGGCCATAGTCTGACTGGTGTGTGTGTGTGTGTGTGTGTGTGTGTGTGTGTGTGTGGTTATCTTTCCCTCTCCCTGCAGTGGGAGTCACCTTGGAGTAGTGCCAGCCCCTGTTGGGGCTGCTCGCACACTGCCAGGCTTGTGGTACCACTTTGGACAGGTTCTGGCCCAAGAGGTATTGGAGGGGGCAGGTCCACAGGAGGACGTGGAGCACTCGCAGTGCCAGCAAAGTGGCTGGTACTTAGGAAGAGATCTGCGGCAACCCAGGAAAACTCCCACTGAGGCAGGGATGGAGGGGCGGGTCCGAAGAAGTGTGTGGGGGCAGGGCACCCTGTTAGCCAGCCAGGCGGAGAGTGTAGGTGCTGCCCTGGTTCCCGCAGGTGTCTGTGTATCTAGGCTGGGGTGGGGGGCCACCGTCCCCCTCACATCCTATACAAGTGTACCTTTAAAATTCATCTATTCTGATCTTAGCCATCCTGACCACACATAAAATTCTTTCCAAAGATTCCCCTTCACAAATTTCCTACTTTTTTCTTTTTTCATTTAGACTTTGTTGTAAATTCTCCCTCTCTAAATCACCAGTCTCGTTTCAGGATAAAATTACTTTCTTTTCTCTCAACAAAAACTTATTCTCATTCTTTATGCCTTTCTTACATATATCCTACTTTGGCCACGCATAGAGTTGGCTTCTTTATCATTTCCAGCAGTATAATTACATTTAGCTGAATTTTTCTTTTCTTTCTACATTTAGCATATTTTTTTTTTTTTTACATTTAGCAGAATTTTAAGTCTTGGCTACCATAGTGTCCAGTGAAAACTTAGTTACCAGTTGTGAACTATTACACCAGAATTCTTTAGAGTGGGAAATTTATGAATATATTTTATGACTTCTAGACACGTGTGTTTTTTCACAGTGCAACTTTCAATAAAGCACAAAACATGTTTACCAGGAGACCCAAGTATCTTTAGATTCTCTGCAATAAGAAGGCAAAAGCAGATAAACCTAATGTTTGGTAATTAAGGTTTCAGTATTTTATCTTATTTGGAAAAAAGTTAGATATCCAGTGAATTCAACCCAATGTGTCATTCAATCTAGCAAGACTCCAGTGGTTTATGGTTTAAAGATCTTGGAAGCTTTTTAAAAGTTCATGAACATTTCCTTTAAAACTGACTAGCTCTGGGGCACCTGGGTGGCTCAGTTGGTTAGGTGTCCGACTTCGGCTCAGGTCATGATCTCACCGTCCATGAGTTCGAGCCCCGCATCAGGCTCTGTGCTGACAGCTCAGAGTCTGGAGCCTACTTGGGATTCTGTGTGTGTGTCTCTCTCTGCCCCTCCCCCGCTCATGCTCTGTTTCTCTCTCTTGCAAAACTAAACATTAAAAAAATTAAAAAAAAAAAAAAACAACTGACTAGCTCTTAACAATTACCCATGAAACCTTGAGACCAAATCAGCCATCATTTTAAGTCATTTTTGCTGACAGATTACAAGAGTTTCAACGTGAATCTGACACATTCAGGTAGAGTAAAAGCTGATTGTGTGTATTATACTTGACGTTGATAGTTCCAAAAACGTGTCTATTTTCATTAAATCAATGGCTTGGAACTAGCGTTAGTACCAAATGTGTTGCACATGTGTCCATCACGACATTAGTCAATTTGCTCCCTGCCGTCAACTTTAGCTGGGGCTCCTGGGGGGAAAGCTGAAATGAGTGGTTTGAGTCCAGGGGAGCCCTTGGGCCCCTTCATGCTGATTTGGGACATGCTCCGGTTTGAACCTCATCAGGAGGTAGCCTGACAGCTTCCGGTCCTCGGAGGTGAGGGTAGGAGGGGCCAGTGGTGCCAGAGGTGCTGAGGGTGGTGTGGGGGCCGGCTGTGCGAGTGCCCCAGTGGTGGTTGTGCGGGAACAGGAAGGGGGACCGTAGAGGTGGGTGGGGTGCTGCCGGCCGGGCCAGAGGCAGATTCAAGGTTGGGACTAACATCTCTCCATTTCCATCTCCTGTCTCTCCCTCCTGCAAGACGGGCTTTCTCTCTGGTTGTTCTCAACCGTCTGGAGGAGGCAGGACTGGAGGCAGTGGATGGGGCGTCAGTTCTGGTGCTTCTGTTTGGGGAAGTGGATTTAGGATTTCCAGTGCCTGTTTTCCTCCTCCTCTTCCTCATCTTTCTGACTTTTGAGAAGGGCGTTGGGGGTCTTGGATTTGTGCCCATCCTTGTCTCTCTGGACCATCGGTTGACATGAGGCATCTTTATTACGGAGTAACCCCAAAAGCCTGAATGTAGGGAATTTCATCCCAGATCATGTAAACTTGGAAAACATGTGGGTTAGTTTTTATCTTTCTGAGTTTTAGAAGCGATGGCCCCTAAACCAATTAAATAGAGCTCTCTTACAAATTAATTTTAGCAACACCATCTGGAAGTGGAGAAAAGATCTCCGTTATTACACATGGACATATAGACAAGATGCAAACAATACATAGCCTTTGTTTCACTAATATTTGTGGAGAAGACATTAAAGACCCGATTTGCGACTATCCCCCTTTTATCAAAACAAATCTAACTGCAAGATGGCATTATAATTTATGGGTCCATCAGGTTGTTTTTTTTTTCCCCATTTTCCAGTCAGAACACAGCCAATTTTGCCCAAAGATGCCAAAAGCCGCAACAGCAAACACAAGCCAAATGTAGCCCAGAGGACCTCCATGAGCACTGATGGAACCAAACGGCTTCCTAGTTTCCGGTCGCTTTCTCTGTGTGCACGAGGAAACGAATTGGGACGTGTGGAAAGAACCCCACTTGGGCCATCCGAGACTTCGATTTTCCCAGTTAAGTAAGCATTGCGAATAGAGGTTCCCTATGTGTTGTGCGCAGAGCCTGCCGGAGCTCCCGTGGGTGGTGGGTGGTTTTCCGGGAGCTTTCAGCTCTCGAAGCACGGTTCCCCATTCCTCTTGTCGTGGTTTTATTTTTCGAGTAAGGCTCGAAGGAGATCTAAAGATGTTAAGTGTGGTGGGCCAGTCCGTGCTGCTCAGATCCCTTCCCGGGAGCTGGGATACACTCTCTTACGCGTCGCGGTTTCTCCCCGTGAGGTCTGAGACCATTGAGCACCGGATGATCAATCCTATGTGTGCATCCCCAGACGAGCCAAGCATTAGTTACCTCATGAGGTCGGAAGTTCCTCCAGGACCGCCACGTGTCACGAATAGCCACAGACGCTTCCGCGAGGCTCTCGGTCACCTGAAGGCACCATTTGGCCCAAAGGAGCAAGTGTCCCTTCTCTTCCAAGCTGAGTGATTCAGTGTCTCGTGTTTGTAGCCAGAGAGTTTACTCCAGCCTTCCGTTAATAGAATCGATGATGATAATGCTCAACAAAAACAACCAACCCCTGTAGGTTATTCCCACCCGGAGAACGTCACAGGCAACCCTCAACAGCTTGAGTACGAGGGCTGTCGATTCAAACTGAGGGGGTTGGATAGCAGAAGTCACCGGTACACCCGTGAGAAGTCGGAGGGCACACAGGGCTCGTGCTGGGACGGAGCGCCGAGTTCCAGACGACCCCCAGCTGTGTTCAGGGGGGTTGCTCTGACACACTGCTGACTCCCCCAAGAAAGGTTGAGACAGAACAAACCTGCCTTAAAATATTAAAGAGAGGGGCTCCTGGGTGGCTCAGCAGGTTGAGCATCCAATTCTTGATTTCAGCTCAGGTCACGATCTCACAGTTCATGGGTTCGAGCCCCACGTCGGGCTCTGCCCTGACAGTGTGGAGCCTGCTTGGGATTCTCTCTCTCTCTCTCTCTCTCCCTGCCCCTCCCCCCAAAAAATAAAGAGAAAGAAAAAGCATCTTATTCGAGCCCAAGTTGGGGCCGCCAGCCAGGATACACAGTCTTCACAAAGGTTGCTCCGGGGAAGGAACATGGGCTGCAGGATTATATGTTTATTTACACAGAATTTACATGGAGTTACAGAGAGAATCCAGAGGAAGGGCATTCCGGAAAGCGACAGGCTTTATCTTATGTTTTTAGTGTGCATGAGACTATGTGACTTTAATCTTAGGGAAAGCATGGAGGTTTCTTTCTTTATGTCTGGAACGTTCCTTTTTGGTTATTATTGTTATTATTATCATTATTATTATTTAACAAAGCAGATGTACTGTGTGTGCACGGCAAAGAAATAGAGCCCACGCTTGGAGGTTTTGCTGAATCCTTTTGACCTTGGTAAATGTTCAAGTATAGCTTCCCTGGGAGCCTAGGAACAGGGCCCACAAACGTTAAAAGTCGGAAATTTCCTTTATCAAAGTATCACACGTAATCCAAAACTGGAGTCCTCATCGTTCTGTTATCTAACGATCCCAGAGGATGACGAGGGTGATGAACATACATCATTTCTGTATCAGGGAAAATCTGAAAATAGGCATAAATTGAAATGAAAACCAAGTCATTTGCATGCACTTGCAAAACAAAGCTTACGAGTGAGAAATCATGGCTGAAAAAGAATCAGGACAACTGGGATCGTGAAGAAAAGTTCGGAGCAAGTGCTACGCGCTCCGCTCACAACTGCGGCTCCTGGTGTCAGGGGCTGCGATGAAATCCCCTCTGAAAAATACAAAATGTTGCTCAGGAAAGTGTGTAGGAGAAAGTGTACACAGGGTTCTAAACTAAAATCTTAACAGCGGTACATCCATATCACCGTAAACTGCACCCCGTATCTCCGGGCGCACCTGTTAGGAAGCTGGTCGGTCGCTCAGAAACCTGCCATGTTGCCCCTCTGGGGACGGAGGCCAGGCAGGGTACACGGCAGCACAAGGCAGATGGTTGTGTTCATCGTGGGTTGGTGGGCAGTGCGGCTGATCACGGGGAGTTTAGGTCCAAATTCCTAGAGGGTCACGCTCCAGATGTAACCCAGGGGGTACACCCGCTGTCTCCTGACGGCACGGTGGCCGCCCAAAGCCAAGGTGCCATTTTTCACTGCTGTTCTCAAAGTGGATCCGTGAGTCTCCGCTAAAGAGGTTATAAAATGTCCAAGGGAACCCACACCCAGGACCTCTGAAAATCCCGTCTTTGCCAGCATCTCACACATCAGGGCAGCTGCCCGCATTTTCTCCGAATTCTCCCTCCTGCTTGGCCAGCGCTGGCTCTTTCCGCTCAGCTCTGCCTGCGCCTTCTTGCCTCTGGGATGGGACCCCTTGGGGAGCTTGGGGCTCACGCCCCGGGGCTGCAGCCGAGCCCGGCGCACGGTGCACACTGCTGGGGGTGGGGGGGGCAACCAGGTCCCTGAGGTGAGAAACAGGGGGTGAAGGCCGCGCCTTCCCCTGCTTCCCCTCGCCACGTAACACCAGACGCGCGCGGCATTCCGGGCCGAGGAGTCGACCCTGCCCCGGTGGCCATCGGTACGTCTGCTCGGTGTCAGGGTCGGCTGCGCTCTGCCCGTCACATCACCCTGCACAGGTGCAGCGTTAACAGGACGCGGTTTCCGTTACATGGGGTTGCCGGTGGTAAAAGTAACCTCCTAGGCACCGGGAAGGGCGGCCCCGCCCGGTGCGCCGAGTCCCTCTGCTCCCGTAGGCGCTGCAGTCCTCAGGGAAGGGCATGACCTTCTGTGTCCTTGTCCGGGACCAGCGGGTAGAGTCCCGTCTCTCGGGCTGGCAGCAGAAGGGAGTCCCTGAGCCCAGCACGGACGGGCTGCGGCGGGAGCCGTCCCTGTGTGCAGCCGGGGAAGCCACGTCGCCCCCGCCCGTGCCGTGAGGGGTGGATGTGCGCTGGGCATGACTCCCCGGCAGGCGGCGGGTCGGGACGGATCTCACGTGGCTTTGGCTGTGCGTGTTCCTGAGCGGACATCACCTCGCCTGCCCGCTGGAGCCGCGTCATCCGGCGCTCGCTTAAAGCTAACGTTCCCACGGGAGGGGATCGCTCTTGCTTCTCAGCCGAGAAAATACCATCTCTACTCCCTGGCCTCCATACCCCACGTCCTCCCTTCCTGGGGTCAGTGGACCTAACTGTGTGGATGGTTTTCCAGTCGTAAACCCCGGGCACCCTGCCCCTGCCCCGTGCCAGGCAGGGCTTCCGTTCCCGATCTGGTGAACAGAAGGGGAAGCCAGGCTTCTGGGCGCGGTCCCTGCTCCGCCTGCCCAGCCCGCGGTTCCCCAGCACCGAAGAAAGACCTCCAGGGCCACCCTGGCCAAAATGCCACAGACGGCGTAACTTAGCAGCTCGGGAGCTTTGAAACCTGAACCCAAAACCCTGTGTTGGCTCAGGGGGCAGAAGGGCTCAGCCTCCCGTGGCCTGACATAGTGGCGATGCCCATTTGTGTCTGTTCTCCGTACGGCGGAGAAGGAGATGTTCACGGACCCTTGTTCTGTCGTTCTGGAAGTACCTCCCCGTCTGCTGGTTTTGTCTTGTTTCTAACACGGCGAGTCTTTAATCCTTCCTGGGTCGGATGCCTTTTCAGATGTGACGGGCGCCAGAGAAAGACACGCAGACACGTGCACGCACGCACACGGATGCATTTGCGTGTAACTCTACACGTGGGTTCGGGGTCCTGGCCGCTGGGTTTGAGAGGGTTCAGTTCAAGTCTGTGGAAGAGCAGGCGGTGAACTCGCAAGAAGTTCTCCCCAACCTCCACTCTGCTACTCGCTGGTTTAACTGGTCTTCATTTCCTTCTTTCTTAAAAGCCGGCGAAACACACAGAATTGATGACGTCCGTCATTTCTAAGTGTCCAATTAAGTGGCAGTGAGCGTATCTGCCTCGTTCTGTAACCGTCACCCCCGTCTTCTCCAGAACTTCACAGTCCCCAACTGAGACTCTGTCCCCATGGAACACGAACTCCCCATGCCTTACCCAGCCCCCGGTGCCCACCGCCCACGGTCTCTATGGATTTGACGGCTCTAGGGACCCCCCCCCCCCAGAAGTGGACTCATGCAGTATTTGTCCCTTGTGACTCCCTTATTTGAGCACAACGTCCCCGGGGTTGACCCATGTTGTAGCAGGTGTCAGGATCTCAAGACTGAGTGTTCGTCGGGCCCACGGGCTACCTTTGGCTTCTCGGTTCATCAGCAGATAGACACTCGGGTTGTTCCCCACGCTTGGGTGCTGCGACTATTGCTTATGAACGGGGGCGTGTAAATGTCTCACGAAGAGCCTGCTTTCAAACCTTTTGGGTAAAGACCCAGGAGTGGAATTGCTGGGTCTTAGGGCGCTTTACTTTTACACGTCGAGGACCCTCCACACCGCTTTCCGGAGCGGCTGCACCGGTTGACATTCCCACCGGCGGTGCACGAGGGGTCATTTCTCTACCTCCTGGTTTTTCTTTTTTTTGACAGCAGCCGTCCTGATGGGTGGGAGGTGGTGGTTCACTGTGGCTGTGATCTCCGTTTCCCTGACGATGAGGATACTGAGCACCTCACTGGCCACTCACCTTCTTTGGAGACACAGCTGTGGAGTCCTTTGCCCATTTTAAAACCAGGCTTTTTTCTTGTGGTGGAGTTGGAGTCTTTATGTACTCTAGACCTGAGCTCCTTATGTGATACAGGATTGGCAAATGTTTTCTCTCATTCAGTAGCTTGTCTTTTCACTGCTGGTGGTGTCTGTTGATACGGAACAGGCTTGAATTTTGATGCCCGATTTACCTGTTTTCGCTCTGTTGCTTGTGCAGACAAGTAAGCGCATGCCTCAAAGGCGTTTTTTACACAGGATCGGAGGGAAGCAGGAAAGGCTTTCCGGGGCAGTGAGCAGGAGAGGCTGCCGGACGGAGCAGCAGGAAGCGGTGCGTGTGGCTGACGGGACCGAGGGGCTGGATGGGGACGTCCCAAGGCATTGGGACTTAAGGCCGCACAGCCTGGGTACCTTCTTCTTAGGACCGTGGGACAGTACAGAGGGCAGCAGGGAGGGGAAGAGACAGGAGGCAAGATGAGCCTGGCGGGAATGGGGACGGACAGACACGACCATCTGTGCAGGTGAGCTGACGGAGCGAGGGGACGTGTGGACAGGCGGTGAGGCGGGGGACAGCCGGGGGACGTGCCAGCCGCGGCAGCTCGGAGGCGGCCATCGGGTGTGACGAGAACGGGGGCGGGGCGATGGGGCCTGCCGGGTGCACGGCGGCTGATGGAACAGACGTGGGAGTGCAGTCACCGGTGGGTGTGCAGAGGCAGCTAGGTTCCCGCGGATGCAGACCTTCCTTAACTGCACACTTGCTTTTTAATCGAGCAGACATCGGGGACTCGGGAGGGCTCCCCGAGAGCGCGGGTGCCTGGGTTGAGGGGCTTTGCCTCCTGCCTGCGGGCCGTCTCCGGGGCCTTGCTCGCTCGCAAGCCACAGGGTTTGAAGAACGTGGCGTCGTGTGGCCGGTCCCACTCAACCGTTCCTTCTGTAGTCCCCAGAGGTGGATTACAACACGTCCAACCTTTCCCGGTGACCACGGGGACACGCAGGATTTCTCCCACTCTCCTCTCGACACGCTGCACCTCCCGCTGCAAGTGGACACCCCTTTTGCCACCCGTCTGTGGCAGGGAGCAGAATTCCGGGGACTACGGTCTTGGAGCTTCTCAGATGGACCGTCCACCTCCTCACCGGCACTTACGGTGCCAAAGGGAGCCCGCACGGGTGGCCGCCGGCCCTCCAGACACGATGCGGCCACACCGGGTTCCTGAGCATGGAAGCGAGCCTCGTGCAGGTAAGGAGCTGGTTTTCATCTTATTTAGGATTAGCTTTAACTTAAAAACGGCCACGAACTTTGTTGCTGGGAAACAGTCCTGCTTAGAATAGCTTGGGCACGTACACCTTTTTAAACTGTAAGTGGCATGAAATCTAAATACAGAGAAACCATTTCTAATGAAAATTTATTGTCAGAATCGAGATGCGCTCTAAGCGTAAAATACACAATAGATTATTTAAAGACGGCACCGAGAAAACCACCACCGTCGCGGTAATCTAATATTGATGATCTGTCACTGGGACGATACTTTAGATACGCTGGCGTGGCGTTAAATAAAATTGCGAACACTTAAAAGTTGTTTAAATTTTCGTGTGGCTACTAGGAATTTTTAAATCGCACATGTAGTGCCCACTTCTGCTGAACAACCCTGAGCCAGACAACACAGGATGAAGACTTCGTTTTCTTAAGAGAAAAGAACTCCTCTCATCAACTTCCGTGAGAAGCGTTTACCTGAAGTCTCTATTCTTACGTGTTCCTCTGGAGCTTCCCCGGAGCCGCCAAATCCGTGCTCGACAGCTGCGTGAGCCAGCTGGCTGCAGACAGCTCCTGGAGTGCTTAAGGATGATTTCTTGGCAGCTTTTGGAAAAAAACACTAATTGAAAGGTTAATCAAATCAGTCATCCTCGCGTGTTGGTTAAGCAGACGCCCCGTCTCCGCTGCAGACTGAACAGATGCGGGGCTCTGCGTCCGTGCCTTTGCTTTTGAGCACGGAAGCAGTGGGGTGGCATTCTGAATCGAAATTGTGTTCTCGGTTTGGAAACTCTGCTTCCCTTTCAGGATCTTGCGGGATCTACGTTGGTAGCGACACTAATTCCAATTCTACAGGGGATTTTTTTGTTTATTCTGAGAGGGGGAGAGAGAGAATCCCAAGCAGCCTCCACACTGTCGGCACAGAGTCCAAGGCGGGGCGTGAGTCCCTGAACCGACGTGAGACGAAGTCAAGTCACACACTTGACCAACCGGGCCACCCAGGTGCCTCTGCAGGTGAGTGTTCCTAAGTCTGCTTAGGTGCAAAATTATTAGCTTCTAAGCAGGCACATTTTGTTAAAAATACAAGTAAATGCCAGAATATGCACTGTTCGTAGCACATACTCAAAGAGCTCAAGATAAATACTCCCAGTAGCCGACAACAATAAATACGTGTCAGTCACGCTAAGACTGAGGGTGTGCCCACACGGTAATCGGGCAGGTCACTGGGAAACACGCAGGAGGTCAAGGGTTAGACAGGGGAGAATCACTTGAAGACGCTGACCTGTACCTTAAAATTACGAAGTGTGTGGTGATGTCCCTTCCGCCTGTAGGAAGAACTCCACGTGGTCCCACCCCAGCAGAGCTGAACACCCGAAGAAACTGTCCTGAGCGTGTGATCGTCACCGGAGCCCTACAGGAACACTAAGAATTCCCAACATGGAATTCAATTCGTTCTGTGTTCATGTTTTTAACGCAGGTGTTCCGCCTAAACCAAGTTCAAGAGTTAAACTGTAGAGGCTGTGCGGTGAGAGAATAAACCATCAAGTGGGTCACAACTGTTTCAAGGAAGACGTCTGTTTCTAGGAAGGCATTTCGGGAATCGTTATGGAAGCAAACTCTGAACACGCCAGATGAGCACGGTAAGAGCACCTCTGTGGTGGTATTGCTTAAACACGCTCCTGTACTGAACAGGACAGCGTAACAAATGTGTCAGGACTGACCTACCTGCTGAGACAGTGGCCTCTCGTTATTTGATGGTACCCACAATCCACCAGGAAGTGTGTGAGAGCCACGTGTGGGGCGGGAGCAGGACGGATATGTGGTGTCCGGGGTTCCGACTGGTCGGTGTCCGCATCGCAGGGGTGGCTGAACGTTCTGGGTACCCCTCTGCTTGGGAGCTTATTACATTGGCAGAGAATGGCTGCCTTCCAGAAATGATTTCTTTGGGAAAAGCTTAGAATACATTTTGTCTTGGAATGACTTAAGATGTGATCCAGTTTGATGCACGTCATATAAATGATGCCAAAAAAAAAAATACAGAATAAATTCTAAGTTCAAAAGTACATTTATTTAAAATGTGGGCAAGATATCAATATAAAAGAAAAGAGTATAAGAAATAAAAATAATCAAAGTACAAAACATTTCAAATCTTTAACATCATAATTTAGAGATAGCAAGGTCTTTATTTACACCATTTTATTTGTAGTTGAAGTTCTGTTAACAGTGTTGTGAAAACATTTAAAAACCTGGCAAATGAATCATAAAACCTAATGTGGGCTCATAAATTCATATCATACAAAACATAATTTATGTTTCCTCAGAATAAAATTACACATCTTAAAAAGATGCAGCATATGTATCCTATTGGTTTTCCTGCTCTAGAGCGCCTGCCTCCCAAAGCAGCTGGCAAACGCGGGCCTCTGCAGGAAGCGGGTCCGTCCACCCGACGGCGGCCGCGGCCGGGCCCGTGCCCAGGACTCCAGTCACGGTGCGGATGCCATCAGTTAAACTTATACGTAGGTTTGTTGAGGAAAACACGCTTCGAACACGAGGCAAGCTTACATCCCTACGGGACCCCAAGTCTAGTTAACCAGCGTCAGGGCCCATCTAAGACCCTGGACCGCGTTCCTCGTACCCACTCAAACCAGGCAACCCGGATCAGGGGCAGCTTTCCATGTGCCCTGCACGGACTGCCACGGCCCGCGCACCCCAGCCTCTCTGCGGCGGGGCCTGGGACCAGCACCCGTGAAGAGCCAGCGTGGCCACCCCGCGGAGGCGGCGAAGCCGAGGCCGCGTCACGGCGGATGCCCCTTTCGGCCACAAGGCAGAGCCCAGGCAGCCGCCCCTGGGGCCCCGCACAGGACCACCGCCCCTCCCCGGCAGCTCTCCACGCAGGCTCCGTTCCGTCTCTAGACAGGACACGAGGCCCCTGAGAGGACACCCCCACATCACCCAGATGACTTCTAAAGCAGTTCTTTCTGAAAGTCAAGGTGGCACAGACTAGACACTCACAAACGTCTAAAAATCTGGAAAAGACTAAGAGTACGAATCGTATGAAGACAGAAGCTCCTAGCTTACGGCAGGGCACCTGCAACGATGCAGCCGGCCTCTTACCGCCCGCGCCACACGGATGTGTGCGGTTCTGATCCTAGTGGGGAGGGGGGACCTGCACCGAGCCGCCTTCAGAAAAAGGATATGACTCATAGTCCAGGGTCTGCGTGAGCACCCCGGTGAGCACGAACTCTGCGTTATGGACGTCTGAAAGAGAGGGGCGGACCGTGAGGACGGACGCGCTGCTGTGCGCTCGCGCCCACAAACACGGCAACACACCGTACCTATGCCCCGTGCGAAATACTCCCGACATAAGTGCAGGTCGTTCTCGCAGGATATTAAGATGATCTCTGATAAGCTCTAAGGAAAAGAAAGGGAGTTTATCGGTCACCGAACAGTGAATCTCGTCTGGGACGGCGAGGAGTCGGCTGTTTCCCTTCTATCCACCTTATTTTGCTTGTGCTCCACAAGTTTCCGGAAAGACGGCTGTTTAGACAATACTCGTCCCCCTGCACATTCCACGATCGCCTTCATGGTTGACAGGCTTGGGCAGATTCCAGGCGTGATGTAAAAATATTTTGCCTAAAAATGAAACGAAAATACGTGCACTTTGAATCGTTAGGGTACGTCAGTCTTCATAAATCCTACCCTGAGGGTTTCGACAAAATGTGTCGTCTCGGGAAGTTCCGGAAGGAGGTACCACCCCGCCGCGAGTCCCCAGCCTGAGACGGGCGTGGAGGAAGCCAGGAGGTGAGTGTGGAAAAAACAAGCCTGTCCTTATGTCAGGTGTGAGCTGTGAGGAGTACAAGTGACTGGAACCGATGTTCCTAAAAGACACGAAGAATTCTGTGGGATCGGGAGGAACAGTGTAAACATTTTTCACAATTTCCACAGAATTCTAAGTGGGCATTAGATCATCCCCCTCCGTCTGTCAAGTGCGAGGCAGGCACAGCGCCTGTGTTCTCGTCATTACCCGGGCCTGGTTGGTGCTCCGAATAAGAAATGATTCTGATGGTTAAGATTCAGTTTCCTAACGCCTTTGCTTTCAAGTGTTCCATAAAGCACGGTGTTAAACTACTTGCAGGAAAAGAACTAACGTTTGGAAAACTCTGCTGTTTCGAGGGAGATACACCCTAACGGCATTCTCGTGCCTCAGCTGGTTCCTTAGGTGTAAAAACAGAGCAGCCTGAACGTTTTTTTGTGTGTGTCCAAGCAGCTTCTCTAACAAATGTTTAAACATCTTCAGCCTTGAGTTACTCAGGCGTACATTCAATTCACGTTTTGCCAAGAATCTTCTTTCTCCAGCTGCGTGTGCGTTTAATGAGAAGAGCGTTAAGTAGCAAAGATTGGTTAAAAGCAGAAAAACCAACTTAAATGCCTCGCACCGATTAAGTTATCCCTGGCCACGCGCTCCGGAGGCGCACTGGGTCTCCCCGGCCAAGACCTCCAGTAACATGTCCCGGGCGGAGCACCAGGCTCCCCCCCAACCCCCCGCCGGGCGTGTGTCACCTCCACCCGTGCCATCTGTAACTCCGTGGGGACCTTTCCCTTTAAAGTGTACCTTGAAGAGTGGAGAAGCGTGTGCCCTCTTCAAGGACTCTTCCAGACTGAAAGAGAACAGCACTTCGGCCTCAGCGTCTCGGAGGAGGTAGTTCTGCTCATCTGGAAGACAAGAGCCGCCCGCTCAATGAAGTGCAGACTCAGGGGACACGGGCCGTGCACCCCGGAGGTCGTGCCGCCGGTCAAGTGCACGCCGCTCGAGGCTCACGCTTCCCTGGGAAAGCTGTGAATCCTGAAATGTCAGCTGTATGTCTGACAGTGTCACTCACTCTGCCTGGAAACAGCCAGAGCAGGTGAAGGACAGTGTGTCTTCACCTTCTGAGGTTATAAGCTCGTGGGAGACAGTGGACTGAGAGGAAGGGCCCCTCCCGGCCGCCGCTTTGCACTGTTTCAGGGAGCTCATGGGGAGGTCAAGAACCCCAGGCCCCAAACGACCAGCTCGGAACGAGCATCACACCCAGCGTGTGTGTGTGAAATACCACAGGTCTTGGACTCTATGATCTGATGACCAACGAATCTTTATAGATCTGACAAAAACATATTCCGTTTAAATACCGGACAGCGTATAGCACCTTAGAAAGAATGGTGTCACCCGACTTAGAAGCCTTTGGGCAATTTTAATTGGTTTTCAGAGTTACAAGAAAAGTTAAAGATCACAAAATGTCTTAAGCTTCTCATAAATGTCTCACGATCGGAGAAGCATTTCTTCCTTTCCTCGTTTTCTAAGAGTAGCCCAGTAGCATCACAGCGCTCTAGCCAGACGGCACGCTGCTCCCCGACACGGTGGCTCGGGCCGGGGACACGTGCTCCTTCAGCCACACGTCCTTACAGGGTGCTTTAAAAATGTAAAATCCAGTCCTAGCTCGCGGGCCACGGTTTGCCGACCCGGAGCAAAAGCAAGCCAATCAGTAGAGAGACCCTGAAATGACGAATGACGGACTGCTAGAGATACGAGGTCAGGTGATCAGCCAACCCGAGAAAGCGGCTCTGCGGTTTTCGGTGGGAAAAGGCAGGACTGTCCGAAAATGGGAGACGTGAAAACAAGCGGTTTAGTCAACGGAAAACGTCTGACGTGTAAGTTCTAGGGCAAAACGCGAGGCTGATCTGCCTTCTCAGGAGCTGGTGAAGAGCCCCACGCGGCGGTCAGGGGCTTGGATGGAGAGAACGGTCCCCGGAGGAACAGCGGCTCTGATGACCCCATTACGGGGAGATGTCAGGCAGGAACAGAGCTGCGTCACCCTTGGGAGGAGCCAACCTGAAAGCTAAGCTTTTCACAGCCGCACAGCGGAAATGAGCACCCCAGAAAGAGACAGTCTGTAAAAGTAGTGTCTCAATCTCTATAAATCAGAGACAAACACAGAGTTACAAAACCACACCCCTAGCACACGAGGAAAGCTATCGGGCCCACGTGGGGTGCCAGAACCCCAGCCGAGGGAGCCGGTGCAGGCAGAGAGGGGGCCCTGCACCCGCAAGGCGGTGCTGGCGATGCTGGGACATGGGTCACGCGCGGGAACGAGGCAAGTAAACACGCGTAGCGTTCTGGAAGCCAGGCTGCTCGCCACGGGAGAACGGATTTACAAACGCAAGAGCAGAAAAGCCTAGAACTTTCTTGCGCGAAAGCCAGAAGTGTTCAAACACAGAGAGGACAGCCTGAGGGGCCCTGAAGCCAGAATGGCTCTCACTGTCCAAGTCGGGACAGTCTAGGCATCAAGGACAGCATGGTAACAACCCACGGAATGCAAGAGAAAGAGGGCTGCACACAAGGAGATAAACGAGTACATCAAAGGAACGGTGGCAATGGCACACTTCCCAGTACTTCCCCACAGACTTACTACAGCGGAGGCGGCCAGCAGGCATCGCCTGCACCCAGGGGTCCCCGTGACCCCCTCCAGTGACACAACAAGTCAGAACTGCACCACCCCGGCAGGAGCCGCGCGAGGGCACGGCGCCCACCGGAGTTCCCGCACTCCATCGGGGGAAGCGGTGAGCAAACCCACACGGAGACGTGACGACCACGTGTGCTTCTGAGCTACCCTGTGGCTTTCAAGGAAGGACATCACGGGGACGACCAGGCAGAGCCGAATGAGGTCTGCAAACGAGACAGTAGCAGCAGATCCTGATTTTGGCGGCTGTGCCGTGGCCGTGTGGCAGAGCATCCTCTTCTGTAGGTAACACACGACATCAGGGATGATGGCGCGTCATTTTGGGAACGTACTCGTTCGCGGTTCAGGAGAAAGCAGCGATCTGTACTGTTTGCTAACTGCAACTGTTTGCGAACTTGGGGATTGTTTAAAAGAAGGTGAGAGAGATTTGATTTCAAAAGCCAAATGTGTTCTTTAAAAACCCATCAAACGCTAAGAGATGAGTAAAAGACGTGAACCTGAAAGCAACGATTCAGATATTAATGACTCCAGATAACCTAAGGTCCACATTCTTGAGAAACTTCAAGCTTTTGGCAAAACAGAAGGTCTTTAAATATGTATTAAAAACCAAACACACCAACAAACTGACCCTAAAGTTCACACGGAAAGCAAAGACACAAAGCAGCCAGCTCGACACTGAAGGACAGGAACAAAGATGGGGGCTGCCACTGACAGACCTCAGTGCTCCAGCAACAAGACCATGTGGCACTGGCCAAACAAATAGATCAATGGAGAGAAGCCGAGAGACAGAGCCAAGAAACAATCACCTTGGTTTTTAACAAAGGTGCAAAGGCAACCTGAGCAAAAATCATTTGACAACTGGACGTCCACATGCAAGAAACTGAATCCAGACACAGACTGTACATCCTTCTCAACTCAAAATGCATCACTGACCTAAGTGTAAAACACAAAACCATAAATCTTCTAGAACACAGAAGAAAAATCGAGATGACCCTGAATATGGCAATGACTTTAGCTACAACACCAAAGGCATGATCCATGGAAGAAATGTGATAATCTGGACTCCGTTAAAATTGAAAACTTCTGGGGTGCCTGGGGTGGCTCAGTCGGTTGAGCATCCAACTTCGGCTCAGGAAATGATCTCACGGTTTGTGGGTTTGAGCCCTGCGTTGGGTTCTGTGCTGACAGCTCAGAGCCTGAAGGTTGCTTCGGATTCTGTGTGTCTCTCTCTCTCTGCCCCTCCCCTGCTCATGCTCTGTCTCTCTCTCTCAAAAATAAACATTAGAAAAAATTTAAAAATAAAAACTTCTGCTTTGTGAAAGAAAATGTCAAAAAAATGAGAAGACAAGCCATGAACTCGGAGAAAATATTTGCAAAAAACACATTTGATAAAGGACTGCTATATAAAATACACCAAGACCTCTTAAGATTCAATAAGAAGACAACCCAGTTAAGAAATGGGCAAAACATCTGAACAGACATGACATCACAGAAGAATCAGTGATGGCAAAGAGACTCCACATCATGTGTCATTACCGAAGCGCAGATTAAACCAACCGTAAGATTGCCCTTCTACAGCGGTGAAAACGGTGGAAACTGCGAACACTGACAACAGCAAGTGCAAGCAAGGATGTGGAGCAACAGGAACCCTCTCTGCTGGCGGGAGTGCAAGACGGGGTGGCCAGCTGGGAGGGCAGCTCGGTGGCTTCTTAACAGAACTAAACATACTTTTACCATACAATCCAGCAACCCCACCCCTTGGTATTGGCTCAAGGAGTTGAAAATTTATATCCGTGCGCAAGCTATACACGAATGACGGCAGTGGCTCTATTCGTCATGGTCGGGACTTGAAAGTTCTGACCTTCAGCAGGTGAACAGATTAACTGTGGTCCGTGCAGACAATGGAGAACCGTTTGGCGCCAAACAGGAACGAGCTATGAAGTGAGGAGACAGGGAGGAGGCTTACGTGCATATCACAAAGTGAAAGAAGGCCGCTCTGGAAAGGATACGTGCTGTAGGAGTCCAACTGCAGGACGTCTAGAGAAGGCAATGATTATACAGTGGAAACACTCTCTTATATCTGGAAATTTAGGGGATCAAATATGAAACATCTGAACAGTTACTATTAAATAGTAAACATTTATACTACGACTAAACCACCTTCTAACCCTCAGACATCAACAGTTATACCAGAAACAAATGAGTCAATCAGAACTTCTGTGACACAGGAAATACCGTAAACTTTATAAAAAGATAAAAGAATCACGTGTCACAAACTGGCAAACTTGGTAAACTAAGTCAAATTTCCATTAAGGAACAGCCCATCTCATTCTAAATTTTACAACTGTTACAAAAACTTGGGAGCTAATCTGTATGTTTATAGTAATTGTTTCTACAAATGTTTTCTTTTGCCTGCACTTATTTCATTAATAGCTTTTAAGAACAAAAACATTAATTTCAATCGAAAGAGTCTCTACAGTTGCCCTCGTTACTTGCGGATTCTGCATTTGTGAGTCTGCCTACTTCCTACAATTTACTTGTAAACTTCTGCATCGCTCGCGGAGCCGCGCAGAGCAGCGACAAACCCGAGGACCAGACGCGCACGTTCCCAGTGGGGGCTGAACAAGGCAATGCTGGGCCTTCATCCAGTTCATGCCACAAACAGGTTTCCTTTCTGTGGTCTATTTAGTGCTAATTTTCCCACACGTTTATGCTTTCTGCTGGTGACTGGTCTCAAAAGTGCCAGCGCGGAGCGCGGCCGTGCTCCCAGGGAAGGGGCCGCAGGAGACCCAGTGGCCTCCTTCGGTGTCGGTTACGTGCGGCTGGCCAGGCGCTCGGTGCGAGGGGGCCAAGAGCAGGTGTTAACCCAGGCTCTTTGACACAGCGCACACGTACGTGATGTTTTCCAGATACACACGAGGGTACGTATGGATCGGCTGATTAGGACAGGACCAGGGGCTCACAGGAGCCCAGCCCTGCTTCCTCTGGGAGCGATGGTTCAGTGCTCAGGAACCCGTGTCTGTGGGCTACTCTGTAGGACGTAACACCAGGAATGACAGGGATCAACTATATTACTGTCGTTGAGAATTCAGGTTTTTTCATTATTACTGATTTTCACGTAAATGATTCTTTCCTATGACTGGGATAGAACATCACTGAATTTTAAGTTTGGTTTAGCTTTGCTATAAACAACAAAGCTAAGTGTCTGCAAACAAGTTATTTTTCCGGATCATACTTTCTCATCTGTAATGTTAGACTACATGAACTTCAAAACACGCGTGCTTTTTATTAATTTTTTTTTACAGTAAAGACAATCAGATTTAAACACGAGTGGCTGAGAAAACGACACGGATCTGCAATATGACATGTCCCCGTCAGGGAGAAGTCAGGTTAGAGCGTGAGGGCAGTGAGGATGGGAAGGTCTCTGCTGGCCTGGGGCATCCACGGCATCCCCCTGCCCCAGGGGTAGAACGAGCGGGCACAGCCGAGATAGTGGGAGGAGAGCCCTGGGCCCAGGGCAGGTGGCTGTGGAGAAATAGGAGAGTGGGTGCGTCCTGACAGGGGGCCGGTCACTGCTGTCGATGCCACATGATTGGGGGGGGGGGGGGGGGCCGGGGCCCACAAGGGAGGTAAGACTCAGCAGCACTGCGAGATCGCAGTGAAGCTTGTCTGGGCCACGCACCTGCTCTCCCGCTCCACCTGCACCAGTGGCCAGGTGAGGGCTCAGGATGTGCGCGTGGGGTTCACGTGGGAGCACCACACGGGTTGGGGGGGAGGGGGTCACACTGCTGCTGCTTCCACTAAAAGCACTTCGGTCCACTGATCCGTGTAATAAAACCTATGCTTTCTCTGCCGTCTCTAAGCACAACCACCTAGAAGGACTTCGCTCCTGGTGCCCTGAACGACGCGGGGCAGACGAGGAGGGGCAGACGACCAAGCCCTCTGACGGAGCCTGCAATCAGAGCTGTGCCCGGACACCCCTGGACGCCATCCCCGTACCCTGTGCTGCACGCGAGATCGCACTGCACGGCCAGCATCCGGACCGAACACACGCATCAGGATCGGGAAGGATCAGGAGGCGGAGGCTGAGGCCTTATTCCCCCCCAACGTCCAAACGCCGAAGCCTTCCTATTTCCCGGTACAAGGTAAAAGTATCAAGTGACTCACTGGGACGTGGGAGACATTTATGAATTTAATGGTGAGTTATCAAGAATAAGAAAGCAAATGAGGCGTTTGCTGGGACGAACGCAGAGATAAAGTCGAGAAAAACACGTGTCGGTTTTCCACATCAGCAACGGAGCTGTGGACGCTACGTACCGATAAACGTCTGACACTTGAAACACTCTTCCAGCCAGTCCGGCGTCACGATGTGCTTCACCACGGAGATGGCCGTCAGGAACTTCACCGTGCGCGTCACTTTGCTGGCGATGAGGTGTGTGCATTTCTGCGCAGACTCGGCGACCTCGCCCCCAAGGATGTAGAGCTTCTGGAGGGAGGGGCACAGAGCGGAGGTGAGCGCGGGGCCGCACCTGAGCGAGGCACACTGCGCTGGCCTGAGAGCTGGGAGACGGCGAGCACAGCAACGCACACGGACGTGTCCGGAGTCGACCCCGCGCCTTGAGCTAAAACCAGCGATTCCCCGAGGGCCCCAGTATCACACCCCACAGACACGATGCCCAGAGAACAAGGCGGTGCGTTTCACGAAAAGGCGTGAACATGCCCAGACTTTCTAAGCTGAAATGGGTGTTGATGAGGCACATTGACAGACCCTGTTCATAAAAATTAGAGAAGTGACTGAGAAGACGTGAACATCCAGGAAAGATCTCCGTAACTAGGCTCAATTTTAAAAGTGAAAAAAATTGATACAGCACTTAGGACGGTTTCTTCTTCAAAACCTGAGCGGTACGATGAACGAAGCCCACGTGGTAACAGGCCGACTTACGCCCTCTGAACCGCCGCCCCCGAAACAACAGCCAAGCGAGATGTCCCCTCCCTTGTGCTGTTACTTCCGACAGCACGCTGAAGGCTGCGTTCCCACTTCCTGTCCAAGCACAAGCACGCGGCCACCCTGGTCCCCACCCAGGAGAACCGGCCTCCGGTGGCCCGCGGCTTCCCCGACGCCGGGGGGGGGGGGGGGGGGGGCTTCTGGCACGAGCACGTTCAAGCAGGTTGCTCGCGTTCGCAGGACCATAAATGTGGGTCTTGTCTACTCACCCGAGTTATATTTTCTACTATTAAGAGAGCAAGGGTCTAAGTATAAAACTATAAAAACCACAGAACAAGGTGAAACGTCACTTACGATTTAATGGCTACTTTTACTGTAAAAATGACTACAACTGATTTATAAGCCAAAAACTCTGTTGTAGCAAGACGTTCCCGATTAAATGTTACTTTAACACACTGCTAGCCTAAAGCCAGGTGTACAAAATGGAACGGTGCTAAAACTCCTCCCAGAAGGTAGAATGGAATTTCACCTTAATATACTGTTGAACTTGCACAGGCTCAAATCCAGTGAAAAGCACAAAAGGGGTCAATTCTGGTGTTAACTTTTTGGTGGGAGGGGGTAGATCTTCAATTCTGTGAAAGAAAATAAACATGTTGTTTAGCAAACAACAGATTCTAACAGCTCGCACAAGCCTTCAGAGCTCCGAGTGTGCGGGGTTCCTCGGTAAGGGGCAACCGCGAGGGCCTCCCCGCCTTGGACGCGGTCACCCCCCGAGACCGACGCGCTCCAGCTCAGGCGAACGCCGTCTCTTCCTCACCACCCTCCCCCCCCCCCCCCACAAAGGTCTCCACGGGCTTTAGAAAAGAAAGTGGGGGTTTTAGCCAGGTGTGCCAGTGGAAGCGTCCCCCACGGGCCAGGCAGTGGGGGGCGTCCACACCGGCCAGGCAGTGACAGGGGCATCCCCGGAGCCGCACCTCTGGCAGGCGCCAGGCCCCTGTCCGCCGCCCTTACGCCAGAAGCACAAAGCAAGCGATCTGACTTAGGCACGCATTTTAAATGAAACCTCAGTCTCACGTAGCTGACAGTTGAGGCCGTTTAGGTAAAATAATTTTGTAAGGTTTGTGGCATTTTGATGACAACTTAAAAAACGCGTCATCACATGACTGAGACGTTCCTGAACGCTTCTGGAACATGGACTGTGATGTGGGGGTGCAATGGGCCTGATGCAGAGCAGGGGAGAGGCGAGGGAAGCTGGTGACTGCGGAGGACAGCCTCATCGAGTCCGCCTTGGAAGTAACGGCTTTTCCACAGTCACAAAAGGAGAAAGGTCCCCGCTCATCCTGCACCTGCCCTGCCTTACGAATCACATGACCCACACTGGCCAGCCAGGTCTTCGGCAGGCGAGACCACCGCCTCCGCACACGTCCTTCCACGGGGCTCTCGGCCCCTGCCCGCCTGGGCCGCGGGGCTCACCTCGGGGACGCAATCCCACACTTGCTCCCGCGGCGCGGCCCGCCAGCCCTTCCCGCCTGCCGCTTTACCGACTGCGGTGGGACACAGTTTTGCTTAAAAATAAAAAGATGCAGGGCGCCTGCGTGGCTCAGCCGGTTGGGTGTCCGACTTCGGCTCAGGGTTGAGCCCCGCGTCGGGCTCTGTGACGACAGCTCAGAGCCTGGAGCCTGCTTCAGATTCTGTGTCTCCCTCTCGCTCTGTCCCTCCCCTGTTCACGCTCTGTCTCTCCCTCAAAAATGAATACACTTAAAAAATATAAAACTTATAAAACCAAAAAGATTCAACTTTTTTTTTTTTTTTTTTAACTAAAGAGAAAGACAGATATGTCTGTCCCCCTTCTGGGCCCGGCCACGAGACCCAGCACAATGAGGTTATAAACCAAGAGGAAGTCAGAAGATCCTGTTTTCTATGAAAACGTCCCGGCATCTCCCCAACTGTGAGCGTTTCTAACACAGGCCTGCAGAGAACCCCAACCATAGTGGCGGGAAGGGGCTGTCCGTACCTGGCTCTTTTGGAAGAAGGCTGGACGTTGGTCACTTCGTTCTGCTTCAGTTTGGGAGGTAGCCTCACACCCTGTAATCACACCGGTGTCCACGTCAGTCGACTGTGCACAAAACACAGCAGCTGCCCACACACCCGCGTCAGAGAAGCGTCCCTCCACCACACGGAAGCCAGCCGCGCCTGGATGGCAGCGAGGAGGACGCCGGCCAGGGGCCAGCGGGCTTTCTGGAGGGGCCCGCGTGCCTGGCACCTGCCCGCCGGCTGGCCCTTCCCGGCCCAGCTGCACGTGCGGTCCTCTGCCCCCGCTACCACACAACAGCGTTCGTTCCCGCGTCGTCTGCTGTCCTGACGCGGGATTTGGAAAACACTCCCTGCAATCTCGCCCCTAAAACACGGCTGTTCCCGCAACAGAAATCTGGCGTGTGGCGGCTCACGAAAGCCGTCCCCGGACAGACTGCCGCGCTGCCAGGGGCTACGCGGGTCACTCGTTTTACTGCGTGAAGCCACTGCCTCTCCATCTCAGGCATTTACCTTCACGTTTTCTAAACACCCCGGCTGTATCCACACGACCAAAAAGAAAGTCGGTGCATCTCCAGAAAACACGCGAGACCCGCTAGCCCGTCAGGCACGGGGCCAGGCTCTCCTTCTCTGACCTTTGCCCTGAGGACACAACCCTCAGCTCCTTAGTCTCCAAACTCCACACGTCGGGGGCAATGAGGAACAAGGTAAACTGGCCCCCGAGTCTCTGAGACCCGCGGCTCTGTGACCACCACACGAAGCCGCGGGACAAGCCGCCGTCCAGGCCCCTGGGGCCGAGGCGGGGAGAACGTGACCGCGTTCCCACGTTCATCCCGAAGGCCACGGAACATCTCTGCCAGCCGGGCGAGTCAGGAGAATATTTGCTTTTGCTGGTGTGTCAGAGCCAGCCGTGTCTTACAAATCATAACTACTAGTTTAAGCAAAGAAAAAACACAGGACCACATTATCATTAGCCTACGGGCTCCTTGACAGACTCCGGACGATTCTCAGCAGCTCCCAGGCTAGATTGGGAAAACAAGCAGGGCAGACCATCACAGAACACAGGCCGGGGTGTCACTGGGTGACCCTGACCGGAGGGTTCCCCTCAGTTCATTGTTTGCGGGGACACAACCCCCCAATTAACTCTGTAGTGCTGAGGGATGTGCTGAAAATCAGCGGGCACGTGACTCAAGTCCCTGAATACGAACAGACAGGTGAATACACACGGTGACCCGGGCGTAACCCTAACCCCTACATCACACGGCCACCCAGCATCCAGGGATCACACGGCGTGGTTACCGCAGCGTGACACGGAAAACAGGACCCGACGTCCCAGCATCACACGAGGGAGATGTGGCTGCACGGCCCCTGCAGGAAGGCCGCCCGTCCCTGCTTCCGAGACAACAGCCACCGGCATCCGGCGGCCTCACCCACCGGGGCCCGGCCCACAGTGAGGGGGTCCCCGACCTGTACCACGGGCAGCCCGACGCGAGTCGAGCGGCCAGCGCTGTCCCAGGGCTCCTGCCCTGTGAGTGCTCGTGCCTCCCCTCTCGCTGCAGCTCGAGCAGTGCTCCCCCGTGCACACATACGGGCGATGACAAAAGCACCGACTGAAGGGGAGCGAAGACCCCGGGTGTGCTGAACTTTCTATGACGCCGTGCTGACAAATCACTTAAAGAGTTTCGAACGTGCAAACACAGGTCTGTGCCTACCGCGTTCCTGTAAGACAGGGACAGCCCAAGTGACTGGGCCGCTGACTGGACGTACCATCAGCAGTTCTGCCGACACCTTCAGCGGGACCCTCCAGGCATCTAGAGAGAAACGAGTTACGTTGACGACAGCATACTGTTCAAGCAGAAAAGCCCGTTTGTAAGGCCCTTTTCTGGGGCCGGTAACGTTACATCAGACACGTCGGTGGCTCAGCGGACATTCATTAAGGATAAACGCAAGCACCACGCTTATGCTGAAAAACGTTTTCAGTACAACGTAAGGGGAGAGCAGCCGCGGGACATGCTCGGGTGTCCCGTACTGAGGGTTCTCCAGGTGAGGGACACAAAGAAACGCAGCACGGCACAGGTGTCCAGAGCGGAGCCGCCCCCCAGCCCACCCTGGCGTCACTCCGGAAGCCGTTCCCGGGAACCACAACCACCCGTGACAACGGGAGGCCCACACGGAGGACCACGGCACGTCAGGGTGGCCGAGGGACCAGCACACCTCCCTACACGATGGCCGTGCTGACTGCTTCAAGGACCGACCACAGGTCTCGATAAAGCTCCCAGAACTGAAGTCAAACGGGCAGACACGTCCCAGGGAAGCAGACTGTGGCTTAAAACGAAGAGCCATCCAAACACCAAACTCCAGAGCCACGATTAAAGCCACCGGAAAACCAGACTTAATGAGCATTTTGAAAACGGAGCCTATGAAGGCCGAGCTTGAACGGGCATTTTCTGGAGCGCATTCAGCTGAGTGTCAGAGCGTGTCCCGCAGGGCGGGGGTCCGTGTGGCCCAGGACGAGCAGCTGGCAAGGACAGAGGGGAGACCACAGGTGCTGGCCTAAAGCCGAAGGAGCACAGGCGGGCACGGGAGACCAGCAGGGGCTGGCTGGGGAGACCAGACCGAAAAGCGGAGTGCTCCTTCTATCCCCGGCATCTACTAAAAAGGCAGACGAGAACACCAAACCGGCTAGAGCCCCTGGGCAGGGTGGGGGGAAGGGACTAAGAGGAAGCTGGCGCACAGCGGTGCCTCGGGCAAGCGAGAGGCGGTGGACGCACGTCTAGCTCCCGCACTGATGAACCTGACCCGTGAAACTGCACTTACCCAGGAGACTGAAAACCAAGTGCGGGGTAGGGGCAAAGGGCTCCTGCAGACTGAACGTCGTGTAGCGGCCGCAGTGGGCCTGTCTCAGCGCTTCGAAGTTCCCCAGGAGAATGTCGCCAAGCCACTGGGCGTTCACGCACGGTATTCTCCACTCCTTGGCCTTTTCGTACTTCAAACCGGCAGGCCTTTTTGGTTTTGAGGAAAAACACACTTCGTTAAATGCTAGAAGCATCTACCGTTCAAACCAGTGTTTCTTTTGCATCTGGTATCAGAGACCCAGCAGGGCTGCCTGAGCCAAGGCGACGGCAGCCCCTGGCTGGCGACTGCGATCCCAGGGTGCGTCCAGGCTCACGCCGCGGTCCCACATCGCCGGCGAGCCCCGCGTCTGCCTCACTCCCCGGACCCGACTCAGCGGACTCAAAGCCCGCGAATTTGAGATTCTAGTTCACCGCAGTGCTTTACGGACGCCTCTGCGAACGTCCAAACTTCACTGCTGTTACTCCCACAGACCGATTTTCGGGCTCCCACCACGGAACGCGACGCGGCGACCAACACCGAACTGCTGACACACCCGCCAAGTCGTAAGCGGACTTGGGAGCCCACGTGGCGTCAGAGGCGTGCTTACTCTTTACAGATGAGCACCGTGTTGCTGCGGCACAGGTAGCCCGTGTACTTGGCGCCTGCCAGGTAAGCCATGAGCTTCAGGTCGTCCCTGTCACTGTCGACAAATCCAGTCACAGAAATAATCTAAGCACAAAGAGAGCAAATAAGGCCAAGACGCAGTGACGATTTAACCCGTGGCCACTTCCTTCTCTGGGCCTGTTCTGTGCACGTGGCGTTCCCGCGGGCAGCTGGGAACGCCGCTCCCGACAGTGTCGAAAGCAGCATCCTATTCACGGGACGCAGGCTACGTCTGTAGCCGACGGGGGAGACGACCGAGATACCAGACCCGGGGAAGTTCTTCTGTGTCGGGAGGACGCTGCTGACGTCACTTTAACAGAGCCGTCCTACTAAGCGTGTAAATACGAACGGGCGAGTTCTGCACCCTCCCTGCCCATCCCAGTTCTGAGGTCGTCGGAGTGAGAGAGCCCACAGGTACCGACAGGGGCCTGCCCGGCGGTGGCCACTCCGGCACAAGACCCCCGCTTTACTCCGGGACCTTAAGTCGCGTCTGAGACGCTGGAGACCCGGTTAGACTCTCCTACGTGCAGGAGCCTGTGCCGCCAGGCGCACGGGAGGGGAGGTGTCTGCCCCGCCTGGGCCCTCGGGCGCCGGGCCAGAGGGAGCCCGAGCGGGAGGCAGAAAGCAGCGCAGGACCTACTCTGCCGGAGGAGAACGAACACAGAACAAAGCCGAGTCCCTTACGTGCTGAGAACACGGCTTCCCTCCGGGGGGGAAAGCCACCGGGAAGTGAAGGGCACGGTGGGGCGGCACCATCTTCCTCTTCTTCAGGACGGTGTTTAGCCAGTGCGCTGTGACACATCTCTTCCTCTCCCTGATCGCCTACCAAACACAGAATCACGGGTCTGTTGTGCTTGGGGCTTTGTGGCTGCAGGGTCACGCACAAAACCGCAAGGCTGGACAGCTACGACGACACCTTCCCGGGATCAGGAAGCCCTCGCGGGAATGTCACGACATCTAGCCCTCGATTTACCAAAGGGACAAACGTCACGATTGAGAACGTGACGACCCACACGCGAACGGGAGCCTGCAACCGGGGCAAAGGCAACACGCTTTGTAACCACCTTAAAAATAATCACGGAATGAGATCACATCGATGATCATCAAAATTCAATTAAAATGCCCCTGCAAGAACATGGAGGGCCCCCAAAAGAACAGGCTCCGAGAAGACGTCACCGCCTACCTAAAATCAGCCATGGAGGGAAAAAAAACCTCACAGGCATTTCTGCAGTTTTAGTTGGAAAGTGGATCCAGAAAAAGGCTACAGTGTTGAAGAGCAGTTTCGGGGAGGTTGTTTATCACACACGTATTAACAGGGTTCTGTCCGCAAGTAAGAACACTGTTAGAAGAGAAGACACGAACTTGAGGCCACAGACGAGGGGACACCATGCGAGCCCACGCCCTGCAGGAGTTTACAGAGGCTCCGTCCGGCCCCACGCACGAAGGCCCCCAAGGGCGCAAGTCCCGCTTCCGCCCCCCACTTGGTCACGGGGCTGCCCTGGACTGAGAGAAGGGGCGCGTCCTTGGCACACCGCGCGCAAAGACGTAAAGGCCAGGCGACCACAAGGTTATCTGTCCCAGCAAAGACTGGTGAAAAGAAGGGACTCTGCTATCTTCAGAGACAGAAAAAGGTCCTTTCCAAACACAGCAATCACTAGAATCCTAAGATGGTCCACAAAACGGGCCAGACTTCATTCCAGTCACAGGGGACGCTGCCCTACTCACCTGTGCGTACATCCCGCTGACCTGACTCTCGCAGAGGAGATGTGTGCACCGGCTCGAGAACGTCGGGTCCACGGTGCCGCCGTGCGCCTGGATTATCTAGACACACAGGAGAGCCAATGTCATAATCAACCTCGTGTGCTCAGGAGGACAGGGTACGGTTTCCAATTAGACTATTAAAGAGCCCATCGTCTATTTTTATAGTATATTTCACCAGAACATATACGATACACGTATGGGTTATATTTACAGGTTCTCCACTCAGCACCGTTAAGCGAAAATGAGCTCCAACGTTCATTTAACTCGAATTTCCAGAGGAAAGACAAGAGAAACGAACGTTCTCTTTTGGTAACACGGTTCCCTCCACCTCGCACTGCTCACGTTCTAGACCAGCCAGCACCGCGTGGTGGAGGCCGTTCTACGCTCCCCTGACCTGCACCCACTGGACGCCTACTACCCGCCCTGGTGTCATGCCATTTCAGACATTGCCAAACGTCCCTGGGGGGCAGAGCCACCCTGGCTAAGAGCCATTATAAGAAATAAATAAATAAATAAATAAATAGCAGGAAGTTAGCAAACCCCGAAATTGATCTTTAACAACAGATCTGTCTTAGGGCTGAGGGAACTATTCTGTGGCATTGCATGGTGCTGGCAGCATTTGTGAAAGTCCAAAGAACCGCGCACCAGAAGGGAGGGACTTTCGCGGTCTGTTAAAAAAAACATCTGCCCCACAAAAACGGTTCTGCTTCATTTACTTTTTTTTAATGTTTATTTTTGAGAGACAGAGAGTGAGCAGGGGAGGGGCAGAGAGAGAGAGAGGGAGACACAGAATCCGAAGCAGGCTCCAGGCTCTGAGCTGTCAGCACAGAGCTTGACGTGGGACTCGAGCTCACAAACTGCGAGATCGTGACCTGAGCTGAATTCGAACACTTAACCGACTGAACCACTCAGGCACTCCTTGCTTCATTTACATTAAAAAAAAAAAATTTTTTTTAATGTTTATTTATCCCTGAGTGAGACAGAGCATGAGCAGGGGAGGGGCAGAGAGAGAGAGAGAGACACACACAGAGTCTGAAGCAGGCTCCAGGCTCCCAGCTGTCAGCATAGAGCCCGACGTGGGGGGCACGAACCCACGGACTGCAGGATCGTGACCTGAGCCAAAGTTGGATGCTCAACTGACTGAGCCACCCAGGTGCCATTTACTTTTTAAATCTGATTTTACTCGGGGCGCCTGGGTGGCTCATTCGGTCGAGCATCTGACTCTCGATTTTGGATCAGGTCGGGACCTCAAGAGTCGTGAGATCGAGCCCTGGGTCAGGCTCCGTACTGATGGTGTGGAGCCTCCTGGGGATTCTCTCTCCCCTGCTGTCCTTCCCCCACTCACGCTCTTTCTCTGGAAAAAACCAAAACCAGAATTTACCGATTTTTGTTTCAGCAGTTCACAAACATGGCTTACTAAGGCATGTGAGCAAACGAGTGGTTTCTACACCACTGGTTCTCATCCCCCTGCAGCAAGCACAGTCAGCTCTTCACGTGTCTTCCGACAATTCCGGGTATGTTCTCATGAATCCACGCCTCCTGACCTCCTCCTGCAGGGCTCACCCTGGCTCGCATCTCCTGCAGTTGTTAAGAGCCGTATTCCCTCCCTCCCGCCTGCCTTTCTTAGTTTTCTATGCACCTTTCACTACGTCATTCCCAAACTCTTCAACACACAACTACTGTCCGTGGTGGTATCTGTGCCCACAAATCCCTGGATGCGCCTCCCTTCAGAGCAGAGCTTGGCCTCCTGGCTTGGTATGGGCTGGACAAACAGGATACGGTGCAGCGACCGCATGCAGCTTCCTAGACAGGAGACGCTGTGGCTTCCTCCCTGCTCCGCCTCAGGTCACCTGCCCCGGCGGAGGCCAGTGCTGCCCCAGCCCCACGGAAGGCCCCGTGGCTCCTGTCGCCCGGCTCCTCCCGACCACACGTGAGCAGAGTGCCTTGGCCACAGCCACCCTACTGAGCCACGGCAGGGTCTCCACTCACGAAGCACCCTCCAGGTGACATGTGTTCCCTGCTGGGAGTCACCATGTTGCGGAGGACTCGTTACACAGCAGAGGGCACGGTGTAGCTCTTCCCGCCCCGACAGATAAGGCACATCAGGTCACATCAGAGCGCGTGTCAGCTGCCCCTCGGGGACCGCTCCTCCTGCTCCAACTGAGGCCGGCGCCTCCCTCCACTCATCTCCACGACTGCCCTCCACCCTCACCCAGAGAATTCCTCTCCCATCTCCGTGGGAGGGGGCGCCCAACCGTGGCCACCTGAGGATGCAGTCACCACAGCGGTGCGTCACGGGCAGACAGGCCGCGACATCCGAAGCCAGGAGCCACTCTTCCTCGGGGCTCCGGAGATGCCGCCGGCTGCTCCGTGACACCTCCCGACTGCTGCTTCTTAGAGCCGTCCCTGGGGCGCAGCTCCGGGCAGCCCTCCCTCTGTACCCCGAACTTGCAGCGACGGTGCCCATCCGTCCCTCTCCACGTGCTCCTGCCCGTGCTTCGTCTGCACTGGCACGCCTGTCCCTTGCTACGCGCCCTCCTGGACCAATCCCGGAGCTTCAAACAGAAGCAGACTTGTCTCTATCCTTTGTGTCTTTGAGTTACAAAGATATCTTTGTGTTGAGGCCAGTTTCTACACATCACCTTCCAACACTTCTGTGATTTTTAGAGAGTTCCCTGCTGCCGTGATTCTCAGACGGGCCTCTCCCCTCCTCTCTCTGCCTCCTGCCCCAGGTCAGGTTACCAGCATCTCCCAACTGGCCTAGTCACCTGCCTGCACTCCCGTAACTCAACGTTTCATGGTTTGGAATGTATGTCTCTCCTTTTTCTGCATGCTTTAATAACTACAGGGAGAAAATCCGACTTCTGTAACGTGGCACAGGAAGAAGGTCTTCGAAGGGGTGGCCTGGCCGGGAGCCCGTGCCTTCCTGCCACCCCCCCCCCCCCCATCTACACCGAGGGTTTCTCACTGGGACACCCTCCATGCTCCCTCCTGTTTGTCCTAAGACTGAGTGCAGGAACCACCCGTCCCCACAGGCCTCTCTCAAGGCCCCCACCCCTACCCAGCGGGCTGTGTTTTCTCACGGCTCTCGCTGCACCTGCCGTCCCGCCTCCTGCTCATCACGGGTGGCTGTTTCTCCGACTCATGTGCGGTTTTCTCCCCCTCGTGCATTCCCAGTATTCTGTCTCACACGGAGAGTGTTTCAACAACAGGAATGCTTTCGGGGAAGCGCATTTAAGATCTGCCTGAAGCATACTTACAGTCTTTTTTTTTTTTTTTTTTAAATTAGAATCAGTTTTGATTTGCGGCACAGCGGGAAAAGCGTTTACTTCTCCTTTTCCTTAAAGGCCAACATACAAAATAATAAATACGAGCACTACGGTTCCACTACAGACTAGAGACTCTGAGGTCCCTTCCCAGCTGGAGAGTCTAAGATTGTCCGGCACTCACCTCTGGAGACAGAAAGGATTAAGGCACACAGAGGATGATGGTCCCTATCCCAGGGCACCAAATACCTGATCTCATTCTCACATCCCCAGTTATACACAAATAACCTGTGGCCCTGAGAGTTTAAGAGCTGGAAGAATCTCAAGAATCACGAAGTCCAACATGCTTCCCTTACAGCGGGAAACACTGAAGCCCAGAAAAGTGATCTATCTGCCCAAGGTCACAGAGTGTCAAAATAAAATGCCCATAATACATTCCCAACACAACAACGTGTAGGTCACTGAGGGCAGCCAAACGGACGGAAGGCCAGTCTGCATTCCGCAAGTCCTCAAGACCGAGCTGTGTTTCTTCAGGCACAACTCACCCTCTTCCAGGTGGCCAGGAGCTGTTTATCAGACATCTGCTCGGGATAATCCGCAATCGCGAACACACAGCCCAGGAGGAACCCTTCTTCGGGAACTGGAACGGAATCACACGAGGAAAATAAAACCCCCTGAGTACGTGTGTGCAAAAAACGGAGGCGTTGACTTTGCTGCGTTCATTCTGCATTTCTGAAGCCGGTCGCTCTCCACCGGGACGCTCGCAGCCTGAGCAGTACGTTCAAAACACAGGTCCGCGGGCTTGACGGTGCACACGAAGTGATCAGACACTGTGTGCGCACGGATGAGTGCGTGGAGCCCCGTGAGGGGCCCCAGTGCTGCCTTCAGGGGCCAGGACGCCCCACCGTGACAAGTGGGGCCTGCGTTGGGGACCGGACCTGTTCCTCTCCGTGAGGACCCTCCCGACGGGAACCCTCAGCCCCTCACCCCACCCTGGCGCCTCCCGACAAGACTTTAGGGGAGAGAGAGACCGCGCGCGATACTAACTCTCCACTGCCGGGTCGTGTCCAAACAGCTGGTGCGGGTGCGGGTGCGTGCTGGTGCGGGTGTGGGGGCGGCGGCGGCTGCGGCTGCGGCGGGGGCGGGGCCTGGGGCGGCAGGGCCTGGGGCGGCGGGGGCGCGGCGGGCGCGTGCATGTGCTGCTGCAGGTGCAGGCGCTGCAGCTGGGCCAGCTGCTGCTGCTGCTGCAGGTGCTGCTGTAGCTGCTGCTGCAGGTGCTGCGGCGGCTGCGGGTGCTGCGGCTGCAGGGGCGGCTGCGGGCGGGGCGGCGGCGGCTGCGGGAAGGGGTGTGGCTGCGGCGGGGCGTAGGGCTGCTGCGGGATCTGCGGTTGCGGCTGGAGCTGCAGGATCTGCTGGGGCGGAAGGTGCAGGACCGGGTGCGGCGGCGGGGGCGGGGGCGGCGGCTGCGGCAGGTGTGGCTCCGGGGCCACCTTCACTTGGCCGAACAGCACGGCACCGGCGTTCGCGTGGCCCTGCTGGCTGTGGTTCACCTGATGCTCTAAGGTTTTCGTGGGCGCTGAAAGGGACTGTAGGATCTAGAAAACAAAAATGAGGCGAAGTCATTAGCGACAGGGAAACGGACTAACGTCCTCCAAGCGGGAGAACGCGAGTGGACCCTGCCATCTCTTCGGCACCGCGCGACACGGAGGCACCAAACGGCAAGCGTCACCGACTTCGATAAGGCGAACGAATTCACCGGAATTCAGAATTTGGAAGTAGGTAACACGGAACGAGCTAATGCCTTAAAATCGACACACGTGTAAACTCACACGGCTGATGCGTTCGACAGAGCACAGTCACGGGGCTACAAAAAAAAGGGGCGGGGGAGGAGAAAAGAGAGGCGCCCTGCTTCCTTGCAGGGGTCTCTGCGCCCCCCGCAATGTGCTGCGGGCACGGCGCCTCACCGGCACCCCCCTATCCCCCTGCCAAGCTGCACACTTCTCCTAACCCAGGGATGCTCCAGGGAAAAAGTGGACCCTGCAGCCAGTCGGCCTGGCCCGAGCTCCTCCCCACACCTGCCATTTTCCAACAGCGAAAGGGGCCCCGGAGGAGGCGGACGTGAAGACCACCCCCCAGTGAAAGCACCCCCACCCCCCCTTCCGTGGTTACCCTGCCCTGCGCCCTGGCAGCTCTGTAAACGGGGGCCGGAAAAGACACCAACGGTAGGTCTGTTTAATGGCAAACGGTCCCTCGACTGAGAAATCCTCAGCACAGCTGGTGAGTCAACCTTCCCCCAAAAGGACGGGGGGCTCTTCAGAAGGAGCGAAGTGTTTCAAGCCAGAGAAAATCCAACCGCCCAGACCGCTCCCTTCTAGTTCCTCCTTCACGACGACAGGCGTCAGCGGAGAGCCGCCCGCAAGCTGAGGGGAGGGAGGGGACAGGGCCAGGAGTCGGGAGAGGCCAGAGCACCAGATGGCACGTTATTGTACCATCCTGCACAGCACTGAATGTTATGTCCTACAATGAATTTTTTCCCAATTAAAAACACACTTGCCATTTAAACAAAACTCTAAAATCCAGTTGCAACGTAAGCCATGACTAAATCGAAAACCTCAAGTATGTTCTTAAAATGTATCTTCCACTTAAACAGACTCCAGAACGTAAAGGCCACATAATTTGCAAGGGTGGCAGACTCTGGATTTCGTGGCCAAACAGCTGCCTCTAAAACTGATGGAGGCCTGGCGCCCGGGGGGGCTCAGTCAGGTGAGCATCCAACTTCGGCTCGGGTCGTGATCTCAGGGATCATCAGATCAACTTCCACGTCGGGCTCTGCTCTCAGCAGAGAGCAGGGACTCTGTCTCCCTCTCCCTCTGCCCCTCCCGGCTCGTGCTCGCTCTCTCTCAAAAATAGGCAAACATTAAAAAAAAAACAAAAAAAAAAAACGAAGGCCAAACTCGAGGCTTGCACGATCTGTCTTTGAAATCACTTACAGGTAAGACCTCTCTCTCCATAAGGAGTTCTCTCCACACTTCAGAAGCTCCTCAGCAGAGCTCTAACCAGAAAATTTTTTTAACAAACTCATAACCGGCAGGGTAACGATTTATTCTCTATGCTTAAAAGTACTAAAAAGTATCGCGTAAAGCGGAGGGAAATGGACCTCAGCGCGTACCACACCCAGACAGCAGGACAGCAACTGGGATGCTCACACGTCCACAAAAGCCGCGAGGGGCGGGTGGCGGACAGCTGCCAGGACTTCTGCGGATCAGTCCTGAGCCTGTCAGCGCAGCGGGCCAGTAACAGTGGCTGCTTCTGGAGAGGACACAGGAGTTAAGGGCAGGAGGGAGTTTACCACTTTGTACCCTTTGGTGCCACTTGAATTTTTTAAAGTTTTGTACACATGTATTTTTTTACTGCAGAAGTCACAACCCACATGAGCTTGACTGGGAATAAGGAATAAAGGCCTGTCTGCCACGATGGGCAGGGTGAAATCAGTGGTGTGCCTCAGGCTGCCTCCCCCGCCCCTGCACCCCAACCCCAGATCACAGGGCAGCTCCAGAAGGTCTGAAGGACCCTCTGTATGTACAAAGGGTGAAAAGACCAGGAGTGGCTGAAGGTCTGGAGCCCGAGGCTGTTCCCCTCCCATCGGGGGTGGGGGTGGGGGTTGGTGCTCCAGGCCTGGAGCAAGGAGAAGCTGGGAGAGGGTGGGGTGGGTGCAGGCTGTGAGCACAGGGTGGCTCGGAGCAGACAGGGGTCAGGACGAGAGCCCTGGCCTGGGGTAAGACGGACACCGGGCTGGAAAGCCGGGCTTTTCAACCGTCTGATGTGCCTCTTGTGGAAAACACGCGCTAGTCTCGAGCAATCAAACAAGCGGGATTCCTGGCTGCTTGGTCGCATAATCTGCCATTCCACAAACAGCAGTTCTTATCGAACGTCAAGTCTGGATTCTTCCTTCATGTGACGCTATTGCTTTCTTTATTTAAATTGCTTCCTACCAAGTGCCCCAATATATAAAGAATTTCAACACAAACAACGTGGCTCTAGCCACTACCAATTCGCAGCCTATACAAATTTTGATGATTGGCTGTGTTCTCCTCATCCCCAATCTATTTTTAAACTAAATCTGTCCTCTAGCTGTAACATTTCAAAACTTCATTTTCTTCACTTCTAGCAGCAAAATGTCCCTGCAAACCAAAACCACGCGCAACGTCTCTGAGCAGCCGCTCTCCCTGGGGCCCGGGGGGGCTTCGCGGGGCCTCGAAGCGCACCAGAGCCTGAGGCCGGCTTCTCCGACGGCCCTCCTGCGGGGCGCACCCCACGCCCTGATGCAGGCACCCATTTCCACCCCACAGGAGCGGATTCCATCCAAACGTGAATTCAGGGGGCGTGGGCCGAAGTGGACATGGGAGAAGCACAGGGCGGCAACAGGGGCAGGGGCAGCGGTGAGCCGGCGGGGGGACAGCAGGGGGCCCCTGGGCCCCAGACCACAGGAGGGGTCCGTGCGCGCTCCAGCTGCACGCCCAGGGGCCGCCGGGCCTCCCCGCGCACGCCCCAGTCACACCACCGCTGCCTCCGGGCTGTCCTCCGGCTGCCTTCTCCACCGGCCTCAAGCTCCTGGCTTTCCGGTTGGTTCTTTCTGACCTTCGGCTCTGCTCCCCTCACGGCCCTCTGGTGCCGGGCCCAGGACCTCGTGGCTTTAGCACCCACTCCCCATCAGAGCCGTTCTCTGCGTTCCGTCCTCCCCCCACCCGCAGGGACCCCATGTGAGTGTGGGCCCCAATGGACAGAGCATTCCGTCCTCTCCCCCCACCTCCCCTCAGGGCTCCCCCCCTCCCCTCAGGTCCTCCTCACTCGCCACCACCCTCCAGAACGGTGTCCCGCCGACTCAAAGTCCTCCCGGCCCGGCAGGTACAGGACCGCGATGGGAAGTCCAAGTATGGCGGTGGGGGGGAGCCCACGGAAGGCGCCTCGCCGCGAAAGGGGAGTCTGCCGCTCGGCCACCACGCGCTGTCACCATTCAGGCTGAAAAATACTGGCTCACCCACCTTGCGGGAAATGCCACAAATCCCGCTCTTGTGGACGATCCCACGATTTTGGCAAAAAACCCCACAATCTTCTTTGCCCCAAAATGAACACGCCAGGCAGAAGGTCGCACTGGTTGCTGGCGTGTAACCTGGGCCCCCTCCGTCTCTCATCTTCCCAAGCCACCGCCCCTCCGACATCGCTAACTCGGCCACCAACACCCCCCCCCGCGTCCGCCTGTCCTTCGGTCCGTCCGTCATCTCCTCAGCCACCACCACCCACCCACGTCCTCTTGTCCTTCCGTCCGTCTGTCATCTGCTCGGCCACCAACACCCCCCGTGTCCGCCTGTCCTTCCATCTGTCCATCATCTCCTTGGCCTCCACCCCCCCACGTCTGCCTGTCCTTCCGTCTGTCCATCATCTCCTCAGCCTCCACAGCCTGCCTCTTGGTGAACTGCATCTCACTCACTCTTCCTCAGCTCCTAATGTGTGGTCACCAACCTAACCAGGGTCCTGACCACATCCAACAATACTGTCTTCCCAGGATCCCTGTATCACCTATTCCAGAATCTTCCATTCTCCTCAAACCCAATTATGTCTCTCTTCCCCTCCACCCTACACACTTCGCCTCGTGCCACCTTAATTTTCTTCCTTCAGATGTCTACAGAATATTTTCTTTTCTTCCACCTTATTCTGGTGTCTCAACCATGTACTGTCTAACTCTCTGCTAAGTCAGGAAGGGAGGACAGGAAAAAAAAAACGAGAACACTTTTAACATGCACCTCAAATCAAAGGACTTGAAGCACCACCAGTAGACTCATCAGTGACACCGCGATCTACAAGAAACAGACCCTTCCCAGAGCCCCAGTGGCTTGCTCAGACGGTGGCCTCGTTCCTCAGGGAGAATGGTCCAGGCCCTGGGGGAAAGACCCCTGCAGAGGCCTCCAGCTCTCCCCACAGCCTCAGTCTCACAGATTTTCTTCCCTTCTGGCACAGTGAATGCACGCCTGCCTCTGGGGCTTCAGTTGCTGTTCCTTCCTCTGGGAACCCTCCACCCCCACCCTGTTCTTCCCCAGCCTCTGTCATTCACGCCTCTTTCTTGAGGCCCTCCCTAACCACCTCTTCTAAATGGCCTCCTTCCTCTGTCGGCTATTATAGGACCCCTTATTGAACTGTCTTCAAAATGCCCAGACCCTGAACCCACAGGAGCCCTTTTGTTTGTACGTGTCTGTCTTCCACACCTGAAATGAAGGCGGGAAACTGGTCTTTCTCCTTCGCCACCTTGTCTCCACGACCCAGAGAAACGTACACAGTGGCCAATATACCACCGTGACTACTTTCTTTTGGTGCTAAATTGAAGGACATCTGCTGAAACTTTCCAAGTCCATTCCACAACAACAAACTCCAATTGGGATCCTATCAACTGAGATTACGACTTCTGTAAACGAACGAAGAGTTCATGTTACGTCATTTATCCACCGTGAAGTTCATTATAAGCAAATACGAACACGCAGTCAGCTTCAAGCCACTGCTGATTTTAGGCTAATTAAGAGCAGAAACGTCCTTGGGGGGCAAGCACTCCCGTCACCGGTACCTGCTGGAGTTGAAGAGACGCTCGACAACACACACACACACACACACCCCTGTGGAACAATTCTCACATAAATAAATACCGCTTGTAAGTTAACTGTCCTGAAGAAGCGGGAAATACTAACCTGTATCGAAACCATCTGTAAAATCCAGCCCTAAAATCCGTTACTTAAGTTCCCGCTCGTTACAGAGTGACTTACGTGTGCCACATTTGGCGGTCGGCCGATCTGCTGAATGTCAGCATTATTCGTAATGTTTCTCAGCGTCCGCACCGCCGGACTCCAAGAAGCGATCATTTCTGATCTTTCAGAACTCTGCAGGTTCTGTCCCGAAGCCATTACGCTGCCCCGGACGTCGGGGGGTAAGACGCTGCCCGGAACGGGTGGCACGCTGGCACATAAGTTAATCAGGCCCGGCTCCTTTCCCGGGGGCAGTCTGCGTTTGGCCGCGGCTAACTGTGGCACTTCCGCTGGGGTCCAGTTTAAGTTTCGCTCCTGTTTTTCAGGCGATGAATCCGAAGAGTCGTCAAACATCAACTCCCCTTTGGGTTTTCCGGTGTTTGACGTGGGTGAGAACTGCTGGGCACCTGAAGGGGATCCTTCTCGAGAACTGGCAGGGCTCGATTTCTCGTCGGTACTACCCTCGTTGGGGGAATCCTGCTCCTCATTTTCTACCTCCTCCTCCTCCTCCTCTTCCTCCTCTTCTTCCTCTTCATAAATAATGAGGCGAGGATGGTAAAATGCTTCATCCTTTTTGGTTTTTTCAGATATGCAATCCAGGACCCAGTCGGGGGTAACAATTTTAATACTTGCTCTCTTTAAAGCACATTCGTATTTCTCCTGCAAGTAAAGAACAAACACATAAACACAGCTTCGGTAAGTTTTACCGAATCTCCTGGAACCGTGTACTCAAAACGTCAGGACAGGGATGCAGCTGAAACGGTCGGCACTTGTGACTGCCGTTTTAGACACGGAAAAGCTTAAACTCCTTCCAGACGCACGACTAGAGCCAAAATGAACCATCGGTCTATGAACTCGGGACGGCCTCACCTGCGACAGTGGTCTTACAAGATTTTATTTTATTTAAAAAATTTTTTTTCAAAGATCACTTATTTTTGAGAGACAGAGAAAGACAGAGTGTAAGTGGGGGAGGGGCAGAGAGAGAGGGAGACACAGAATCCGAAGCAGCTCCGGGCTCTGAACTGTCAGCACAGAGCCCATTGTGGGTCTTGAACTCACAAACCGCGAGATCACGACCTGAGCCGAAGTCGGATGCTTAACTGAGCCACCCAGGCGCCCCTTACAAGATTTTGTTTAAAGTTAACCTCTACAGATGGTATTTTAGAAAAAAGTACAGCTAGCAATCCCACGGAAAATTCTCTTACGAACGAAATAATCGCCACCTTGCTTAGTTTTTACCCACTGACAATCTGTACAAAGCCGCAATGGGGGCAGAGCTCCTTCAGGACATCGGGCACAGTCAGGGAGGGTGGCCGACTTTCCGCGGGGAGGCTTCCTCAACGAGGTGCCTAGTGTTAATCGAGCTCGCTCCACGGGAGACACAGAGGGTGCAGCACGTCTCTGACCTCATGAGATTTACAACTTCGCTCTGGAGAGAACGTGACCACGAACAGGAATACAATGTGCAGCCACTGCTGAGCGAGGCGGGCACATGTACAGAAGGGTCCCACCATTGTGAGTCGCACGACTCAGGGAAGGCCTCTGTTGCAAGGTGAGGCCGGGCAGGGGCGTGACAGCAGGCACGGGCACTGAGCAAAAAACGTAGGGCGCATGGAAAAGGTGTGCTCACAGGCAGGGGCCCCCTTACAAGTCAGGGTGTAGAACGGCACAGATAGCAAAGGATAAAAGACATCAATGAAAGAGTCACATGATACAGGAGCTTTAAAATAAACACGTCTGAGGGGCGCCTGGGTGGCTCAGTCAGTTAAGCGTCCGACTCCTGATCTCAGCTCTGGTCATGATCTCATTCACGGTTCCTGAGTTCGAGCCCCTCATCGGGCTCGGTGCTGACAGTGTGGAGTTGGCTTGGGATATTCTCTCTCTCTCTCCCTCCTTCCCCACTCCCGCTCTCAAAGTAGTAAATAAACTAAAAAGAATAAATAAGCGAGTTTGTAACTATGGTTCGCTTAACTAACAGAATCTCCCCCCCGCCCCAGCTTCCAAAGCCTAGGGTAACAGCAGGTCTCTGGCAAACATGCTGGAGCCCCCACATTAAAACGCGTTTCCTGGCAAGGAGACCGAAGGTGGCACTCGCTGTTCACGGTCAGGGCAAGGGTGACCACGCAGACGACCGCCCTCAGGCCGGCGCTGGCCACAACGGCAGAGGAAGCCGGGACCCACCTCCTGGGAAAGAGTGAGACCCCCCCCACGAGCCTCAGGGAGTTCACGCTGTTGCTTCTGAGGACGCTCTGCTTCTAACCTTCTGAAAACGCAGTCACGGGAGGACACGCGTGAATGACACGTGAGGCCAGAAGAGAAGCGGATGTAATCACCGCCATACTGCTGAGACCCTTCCACCGTCCCCATCTGAGGGCACGGCTCCAACCATCTTTGTTATAAATGCAGACGTACATGTGTTTAAAAGGTGGAGGGGGCACCACGGTGTCCCGGGGCACAAACACTCTAGAATGTGCTTCTCGCTTCATACGTCGCGAACAACCTCCCACGTCAACGTGCGCTTCTAGGCCGGCCCTTCTGCTCCTAACTTTCTGGGGTACACTTTCCAACAAACTCCAAAAGCGGAGACACCCGTGCAATAAATCCCCTGCACCCGTCACCCAGCTCTGTTAGCTGGCAACCGTCCGCCATCCCGCTTCACCTGTCTCCTCTGTGACGCTGCATCTCTGACGACCCCCGCCACCGTGACCCCCACTCAGCTGGGGGGGCCCCTCACACCCAGGCGTAACTCGTTTTAACCCCAACACGCCATTCTGTTGCACAGTGATTTCAGGCAATCCCCCGTCCCCCGGATCACTGCTTAGTTATTTCTTGCATCATTCACTCTAGTAGTCTCTAACGTCTGGGGTTTTGTTACCATGAAAACCTGAAGTTAATTCTCGACACACATACCCTGAATCGCTGGGTCTGAGATGAACTCCTGGGTTCTGGTATCAGAGTATGGAAAGCACTTTTAGGCTCCTGGCCTCTAACTACACCCCCTCCTAAAAGGCTGTGCCAACTACGAACGACTCTATCAACTGACCCACACGCCTGATAATACCCTGTTTTATTCCTGGCCGTGTGCTTGAACTCCTTGAAACCATGCTGTGTGTAAAGCATGATTTAAGTCATGCGTTTTATTAAGATGGAAACGTTTTGAAACCTATGTGTCGAGCAGCACGTGGGAATACGGAATGCTGAACTCAGTCACACCACAGCGTGCACTAACCACGGAAACTAAGCCGAGCCCGGGTGCTGTGCAGAAGTGCTCGATCACGACAGTGCACGCCTGAGACTAACACACCACCGTCCGCTCACTAAATCACGGAATTGAAATAAAAGCTTCAAAGAATTAAAAGATCCCCTTCTTTATCCCCCAAATCATCCCGAAATATTTAACCATGAAATGCGAAACCAACCCTCCCACGTCGCTACAGATGAGAACCCTCTGTAGCAGACTAGAGACTTGCAACTTCCTGACCGCCTGTCCCAGACGAGCCACAGGGGTGTCCTAGGAAAACAAGTCTGGACACACACCAAAGTATTTGTAAGCTACACAAATACGACCAGGTAACAAATCTGAGATTTCTACATTATTTTCCAAGGTAGGAAGATGGTTTGCTGAAAATAATAAAATGTGACTTTTTTTTTTAAACTATTAACAAATAGCAGAAGTAAAACTAGTGCCACGTGGTGCAGTCGCTGAGCATCTCGGACACCACGGAGAAACTCCACGCTTCACGCTGGCAGCCGCCGTGGTCGGCCGGAGTCGTCGTCTGCACGCCGGGCCGGCACTCATTTCAGGAGGGACCTGACTGTGTCCTAGGCAATTGACGCACAACACTGTCACTCACGCGTCCTCTCCCTTCTAACCCAACAGGGAGTTTTTGTCACTGAAAGACAGTTACTGCTTGAACAAAGGCGACCTAAGAACAAAGCAATGTCAGATGCCTTTGCCTGAGCTGACTTCCCAGCTAAGTCATTCCAATTCTCGAACCCTCACACGTACAAGTTACTAAATGCACGGACTCAGGGGTGCCTGGGTGGCTCACTCGGTTGAGCGTCCGACTTCGGCTCAGGTCGTGATCTCACGGTTCGTGGGTTCGAGCCCCGTGTCAGGGTCTGTGCTGACAACTCAGAGCCTGGAGCCTGTTTCGGATTCTGTCTCCCTCTCTCTCTGTCTCTCCCCCACTCACACTCTCTCTCTTTCTCAAAAATAAATGAACATAAAAAAAAAAAAATCTAAATGCACAGACTCGGGAGCCAACAGTGCAGCCCACGGGGTCCGGGTCGTGGCCAGTGGCGGGGGGCCGGCGGGTCCTCCGGCCACAGCAGGCACAGTCGCCCGCGAGGTCTGCAGCTGCCAGAGACCAGCTCTTCCCAGCAACAAGCACACTCCCGGTTGTTCCGCCGATTCTGTTCTTAAATCCCTTTCTTCTCCACTTGACTGAACATCTTAAAAATCCAGGAATACGAAAGGTGGTTTCGCTCTGCCGTTTAAACATGTTCTTTGTTCATAAAAATGCAAAAAAAAAAAGGATTTGAAGAGATGCCGTTTATTTTTGAGTCTGACATTCACGCATTGCCTCTTCAATGACAATGACTCTTCAGAGGTATTTGCTCATCTTTACAAAAGCTATACTTTGTTTCCCTTCAAGCTAGCCACCTACAAGCAAATGATTTGCTCTTAGCCATAAATTATAAGATATTAATATGAAAAGAACCGTTATACTGTTTCACCAAAACATACTATGTTTCTTAGAGTGTTATACAAAACATGATTTACTTCGAGAGACTTTAAGAGTCACATCTTACATTTTCACAGAAACGCTTCTTCTCGGACCGTGTGGCTAAGTTACAACCACACCCACTGGCTCAACATGGCTCTTGTCAGGAAACCAGCGTGGCCACGGCACACGTTTCCAGATCGCCTCTGCTCAATGTCAAAGCCTCTGTGAAAGAGGAACCTCACACGCCACCCCTGCCCCCCCCCACCCCCCACTCCCAGCCAGGGTACCCGTGGGAAGAACAGGATGGCAGCACGGATTCAGAAGCAGTTAAGAAAAAAACAGGATACCGGCACGTGGAAAGTCAACTTGCCATAAACACACTCCTCTTGACTCTCAGAGTCATAAACCATCGTTCCTGGGAGGAGCAAAGTCTGGTTTCCAGAAAGCGATGGTCCTCAAACTCTCGTGCGCATCAGCACCACCGGGAGGGCCTCACCCAGGTTACCGGGCTCTGCACCTGCCCTCACCGGGTCCTGGTTCACGAGGCGTGGGGCGGGCCGCAGTCTGCGCTTCTCACAGATGCACAGGGGAGGCAGGTGCTGCTGACCGGGGGGCCCCACTTGGGAAACCAAAACTCTGTGGCCGCACCAGTGCTTAGAGACAAGAACCCCACGATTATCGAGATAAATGTACTTGTATCTATTCTAGATCATTAAAAAGGAAATGGCATTGGAAACTTCGCCAAACACACGTTTACAAAGTTTTACTCAGCACAACGCCTTTTTAAAAATTGTGAAGAAGACTAAAAATACATACTTTGACAAATAAAAATGAACTAAACTTTTACTGAATTTGAAAGGAAACTCTAGAGACTGCAAAAACTTTCCCATTTTCTCCACAAAATAAACCCAAATTTCTTTGCATTTAGAGGTCACATCTGGCTCAGAGTAGAAACGATAATCATCTCGCATCGTCTGCGGAATGAAGCCAGGTCTAAGTCAGGTAAATGAACTGAATCGGCTTTTGTAAATGGAATCTAGCAATTAATCCGAGAGAAGCTCACAACCGTCACTCGGCACCGGAAGTACTGAAGGGATGCGCGAAGAGGAAAATGTACGTGAAATGCTTACCCCCTTTGGTTCGGGGACCACCAGATGCGTGCATTTCTTGTTGAGGTGCAGCTGGCAGTTCCCCCCATAGAAAGTGAGCAAAGCCCACAGGGCGCTCCTGTCTTCAGACGACACCTGGGAAAGGAAGGGACACCGGGCTTCCGTCACACATTTCAGTCCGTGCAAGCGTGCTCATCGTCAAAGTACAAGGTGGCATCTTAGCAGTTCTGCTGCACCTACTGGCCTCCCTCGTCAAAGGAACTCAAGTAGGGGGACTCATGGGGGAACACGTGAGCGCTCAGGTATCTGCTTGGCATGACAAACTTTCAATTCCTATCGTGACTGCTTCGTAGACGTGATTTTTTTCACCCTGTCGCCAAATGAATGGAAAACACATATCCACGCTCCAAAAAAACGAATGGAGGATTCTTGCAACTCAAGTGACGGGGAAGCAAGCAGAAGGAGGGAGTGCGTCACCGCGTCTGACAACCAGAGGCTCAAAAATGTCTGCGGGCAACAGCAGCACCCAAGTCACTAAGGAGCCCCTTCACCATTGAGGGCTAAATACTAATTAAGAAATGGAGGAATGCAAGAGACAACAAGTTACCTGGAGCTCAGGGAAAATCCTAAGTATTATCTAACACATCAAAGGAAATGAGGCAAGCGTGAAAGGGCTCATTCTTATGCTTGCGTAACTGATGAAGTCAACTCCAGGCAGAGTGGCTCGTGTTGGAGAAGAGGCTTTCACTGGAACAACAGAAACGGCTCCCCATTTACTGCCTGCCTCCCATGTGCCGGGAACTGTGCCCAGTGCTTCGCACGCGTTCCTAACCCCTAAGACCGCCATGCCAAGTGGCAACCGTGAAGCCCCCGCACAGATGGGAAACAAACCTGCCAAAATTACAGCTCATCACCGGAAAAGCTGGCCTTCGAAACACAGGTGCGTCTAACCCCAGGCCTGCCTACATCTTCCTGCTGTTCTGTAACCTCCCTAAGGGCAACTACTCCCCAAAACGATTTCTAAAAAAGAAACTTTTAGAGTCTGAAAGACAAAAGAAGCAAGAAACATAAAGATGTGTGAATTAATTCTGACGTAATCATTTAACCGGGTCAATTTTTTTCCTTAATAATTTATTATAAATTCAGGGTTATGGTTAAGAATTCCGTTAGTCCTCAGGTTAGTTCTGTGTTACAAACAGCATGTTTTTAAAAACCGCCATTATTCAGCTTGCCAGAGCTCCACTGCCTTACATCTACTTCCGTCCGTTTTACAAATGTTTCCAGAACTTATTCTGCACTGCACACTCACTTCTCTGTGGATACTAACAAGAACACACTAATCTCCTAAAATCACCTTGGAAAGTCACTGCTTTGTATCTCTTTAACGTGGTTAGCCACCGTCACATTTCCAAAGACTGGACCAGAAAACCGTTATTTTTTTCCTAGAGGCTCTCGCAAAAACGTGGCTCTCCTGCAGCATTAGGAGAGGTGAGACTGACTCACGTGATAATCCAGACCGCTCCAAGAGAGCACTACATCCCCTGTTAGAACTGAAGTTCAAAGAGCAGCCCCTCTCTGTGCCTTCCTTGGGAAGCTGTGCCTACAGGGAAGCACATGCAGCCTGGGCTGTGCGGACCGCGGCGAGCCAGGCCCCGGGCCGGCGCCACAGGGACAAGCCTATTGCTGGGGAACAAACATCAGGTGGGGGGGAGGGAGACCTGGAGCTGACACAGGATCCCCAAAAACGAGCTCCGGGCCACCTGGAGACCTTCCACGAACCAGATCCTGCATCAGTGCACGTCTGGGCCAAGCGACTTCAAACAGCCACACCAGCTCACGTGTGTAATGAATCTCTTTGCACACCAACTAAGAATGCTCTTTCCACACCAAAATGTTAACAATAGTGCCCTAGCGGGGATGGAATTATGGGGACATTTTTGTTGTCATGTTTCTACTTTTCTGTATTTTCCAGATTTTCAAAAGCATTAATTTTGTAACTGGGGAAAAGGGTTTTTTGGTTTTTTTTTAAAGCAACCTATGTAAACTACAGATCTTGTCATCTCGGCCAACGAAGCTCGGACATGATCTCAATACCCTAAGACCAAAAACCCAAACGCTTGAGTGGTGAGTCAGGTGCGGCCCCCACACACGCGTCCCATAGCACTGCCGCGTCTCAGGGACACTCCTCCGACACGCGAGGCTCTGGCTCCGTGTCCTGCCCAGCCTCAACGCCCACTCAGCTACCACTGGCCCTGGACCCCACGGCAGGCTGCACACACACCCTCGTGCTGGCCACGCTCCGAAACCACATGCTCGCCCTCCCCACTATCCTGTCCTCTAAGGACGTGGAGCAGAGGGCGGTCACCTCGTCCACGCCCCCCCCCCTCCCCCCGAATAAATGCCTCCTTCACCCTAGTTGGGAGCGCCTTCCCTTCCCGGTACAAGTAGGACACTCCTCGGTTCTAGCCCCCAAATCTGTCCTTGTCCCCTCCTGAAAAAAACTACAATCTGAAGGCACGGTTAAAGATGGAGGTCTCACTAGGTTTCACCCCCTCGACCTCTCTGCCCTCTCTCACAGGACCTAGTACAGCGCAAGGCACACGGGCAGGCAGTCAAGAAATACCTGTTGATTGAGATACAGAACGAAAGGGCTTTTATCTTCAGCCTTCAACGCTGAAACCACAACCCTGGCCAGGCTCTCCGTCGCACTCTTGGCCTGTCCCCCGAAACCTACCCAGCACATCACAACGGAGGCCCAGCCTGCATCAATACCGGCTCGGGAGAAGGCAGATGGTGTGTGTGCTTCTCAACGTCTGCGGGCACAAGCTGCCTTCCCTACCTCTCCCTGGGAGAGTTCTGGAAGACTCCAACAAAGAGCTCCAGCCTGTATCAACACCCTGACAGGGAAAAGACAGAAGGTCACTGAGAGCCACCGAGCAAACGGTCCTTTCGCAAAGGCGGGGTCCTGCCTGGTGGGCGCGTGTGCGGGCAGGTGCGCCAAAGTTCAGCAAATGGTGTGGACGCCCGAAGAGTCTCTGCGTGGTGCGGATCCACCGTCGAGACGGCTCCCTCCGGGTACAGTTTCCACACCTCGCACCCACTTTTACACGCTTGTGTGTGCTACGACACGCGGCTGGTTCACAAGCGCGTCCTCCCTTGTGGATGGTGCGTTCGCTGAGGGGAGACATCCTATCTTAGTTTATTTTACACCCCCCATCGGCATTGCTCCCGTCACAAAAGGACTCATCTGGTATTTGTTAAACCACAGTCCCTTAGCTACACGCTGTGCACGTGGTCTGTTAACACATCTTAAGCTGAATTAACATTTTTTAGCAACCAGAAAACATCAGTGTCCGCAGTGCACTCTTCTCAACTGGGGTGTCAGCAGGTGAGCTGCTCTCACCCTTATCTGATCGAGCTTTCTGCACTCAAAAGCAGAGCTTTTTACCATGTGATCCCATCACACACTGGGGATTCCAATCCATCATCCTAAGTGATGGACGGCGTAGCAAGTGATCCATAAAGATCAAACTAACTCCAGATTCTGAGTTTTACTACCTAATGAGTTTGCTAAAAGGATAGAAAAAGACTGTCACAGGTCCTTCTAAATTCAGTTGCCTGCCCACCACAGACCCAGCCACGCCCCGGCAACGTATTTCACACCTAGATAAAAGTCTACGGGCTGGACCGCTTCCCAGACCACATGACCAAGGGACCCTTGTTCACCTCTGCCCGTGCTCCCTACCACCTAGTTGTGGCTTCTTCCATGGGCTCTCCATTCTCCCCCTCCCTGCCCCTCTGCTGTCTTCTCAGCCCAGACCCTGAGGTCCGCATGGACCACCAGGCCTGCACGATGGCCACCAGACCAATCAGCAGTCCTGTGTCCCTGCCCAGCATTCTTACTCTCCTCTCCTGAGTCACAGGCAGGACTGAGGGGACACCCGGAGCCATGCACAACTATCTGCTACAAATCAGCGCTCCCCTCCTTTACTTGGGGTCCTGCTGCTTCCCAGCAATAAAAACTGAGTCTGATTTCATGCCTGGTTTCTAAAAACAATTCCCTCTTCCTCCAATAGCATCTCTATGCTCAGATTTCTTTTCTGCAGAGCCCCTTTACTGCATGCTACCCAAGGCTCTGCTCCTGGCTACCTACCTTCTAGGTTCCTCTGGAAGAAGCAAATTCTCTGCCCGTCACACACCCGAACATCCCCACATCTGGATAGCTAATCGACACCCCAAACTCAACGTGCTTCAAACCAGCTTCCCTGAGGAACCAGGCTCCCGTTTCCCCTCTCCAGCAGTAATGCTGGCACTTCCCCCAGGCTCCCGGCCTGCTCGGACCCACAATTCACTGCGGAGGCAGCTCCAGGACCTGCCACACGGGCGCCCCGGGGTGCTGCCTTCTCCTCCTTCGTCCCAAGTGTGGCCACATCACCAGGCCCTGCCGATTCCCGTCCGGGCCTTGTATCCACAGCGCCATCCCGAATCCAAACCTCTGCCTCAAGTCCAAGATCACACCCTCCCTCTGGCCCAAATTCTCATCCCCACCCCGGCCCCATGTCCTGCTACAGCCCCCAGACCAGCTGCACCTGCCAAACTGCAAGGATTTTCGTCTGCTTGTCTGCGTTTTTCAAATGTCCTCATGTAAATATTTGTAATCCTAAATTAAATACTTAAGAAAAAAGGAAGGAGCATCCTACTGGCCACTCCAGGAAGCTCAAACTCCAACATCTGGGTCCGTTCCCGTGCTCTCCGCCCCCACCCTCCCAAACGCTCTCTTTCCTCTGCACTCCGAGCGCACACCTTCCGTCAGCAGCCAGCCTTGGCGCCCTCGTCCGTCCTTCCATGTTGCTCTGCCAGGAACGCACTCCCCTATCCCACTTTTGCTCTAATTCTGCCCATTCTTTGGGGCCCCTCAGGTCTGACATCTCCCCTCCCCCAGGCTTCCTGACTAGGTCGTCCACACGGGTGACTGCTCTTATGATCTCACGCACCAACACCAGGCCACCTGATCTAGCCCATCATACAGCAGGTGTTGTGTGTGCCTTAACCTTAGTATTGTAGATCTGATAATCTGTTACCTTTGTGAAATGTAACCACTTTTCAACCTTTGTGAAATGTAACCACTGGTGTTTTCTAAGACTAAAAGTCTTCTCTGATGCTAAACCCATAGTTAATAAGGATCCCTATTAAATGAAGGTAGCAAAGACAAAAAGAGAGAATTTCACAACTTTAAAGGACTCCAGGAATTAACTAGATGCAAACACAAAAAAGTGAGCCTAACTGAGCTTGCCTACTGTGCGGACAGGGAAGGGGTCAAACTGTGGTGGGGAGACCGCCAGAACGAAGGGGGAGCCTGGCCAGCCTGGCTGGGTGACTCCCGACCACAGAGGCGCATGGCTGAGAGCGACGCCCTCCCAGATCACCCAGGGCTTCGAAGGCCCCTCCTTGAGGCTTCCACAGCGATGGGAGCCACCCTGCTCCTCACCCAAGTCATTGCGATGCGTCCGCAAGGGCATGTGGCAAGGTCACGGTCAACCACACCTCTTCCTGTGCTCGTGCTGAACAGATTATTCTACGCTATTTCAAAATGAGTTCAAACAACACCAGCTGGACTTGTTACAATGGTTTTTTTTTTATAGTTTGAGGGTTTTTAGCTGGGGGTGGAGGGCACAGAACACAATTTAAAAATACCGAATATCCACTTTCCTCACTACCTAGAATTTACCATGGCTAACGTTGGGTCCCTCCCTTCAGACATTTCTCGTATATTTTCCTTGGCTAATGGAACATGCACATACCTACGTCATGGCCTCCTCCCCCCGCCGCTTAAAGCACTGACCTCCTCTTTCTGTGTTTTCATAAAGCACCACCGACACTGGCTATGTACTTACACTGCCGTGCAACTGCACACAACAGGTTTCTGAACCATTTCCAACAAGAGGGTGACCTGATTTTTTTTCCCATTTTACCCTAGATATTCTACACGATGCTCTGCTCAGCGCCTTCATCTATCAACCTGCCCTTATTTCTGCCAACCTGGGATACGTTTCTAAACCTAAGAGAACCGTAGGGGAAAACAAAATGAGTTATTTTAGGGCTCCCGTCACTACCCAACTTGCGTAGAAAGCAGCCGCGCTGAACTGCATCCCCGCCAGCAGCGAGGGGAGGAGGGGAGCGCGTCCACAGGTGCACCGGCACGGCACACACGCGGAGTCAGGCCTGCACACGCGGCCAGGCGCGCAGGGTCAAGCGCGAGAACTGAAGTTCTTACGCCCGTGCTAATAAATGTTCGTGTCCTGATGGCAAAGTGTGTCAAATGTTATGTCCCGCTATTTGCGATTCCTCTTTACAAAGAGTTGTAAACTCATTTTTTTGCCTTATCTACTGAGGTTTTATTTTTCTTTGCCTTTAGGAGTGAATTTTTGCCATCTTAAATAATTTCATTTTCACTATTTTTTCACATTCAAATCTTACACCTTTGTAATTGTTTACGTTAGAAAGACCATTTCACCCATTAAAACTTTAAATCTTAAGTCTAAGCAGGAACGTTTAAATAATTATAAACGTATCATAAGGTCACACTGAACATGCAGCTTAGTAGAGAGCTTCTTTAAAACTGGTTTACAAACAGGTCATAAATCTGAAAGTGTAAAAACTCAGAACTGCTATGTGTAAACAACACAAGACGGACTGTAACCATGCTTACCTGGGAGAGGCAGGCAGTGATTCCAAAAAAGATCTGACACGACTCTGGAGAAAAACCATTCACTCTGTTTTATAGTTATTAAGATTCCACTGAAATGAGATTAGTGCAACCTGCATTTCACGAAGACGTGCTATTTGCCTACTGGGACGTGATCCACCCCACCCCCGCCCTCCCACTCAGTCCACGGAGCAAAGAGACTCAGATTGGCCAAACAGTAGAGGAGCCTCGAGAAGGAGCAGCAGACAGCACAGAGACAACGGGAGGTTCCGTGAAGTGCTTTCTAACTCAGCGCCTCCACCAACATCAAGAAAACGGGCCCAGTACACTCGCAGGGGAAAACATCTGACCTCCGAGGGCTGGCTCACTCCACACACACGTAAACACACACACACACACACACACACACACACACACCTATATACACACACGGCACAGCAATTACTTTAACAGCACATTCCAAAGTCTAGAGTTTATTTTAGAAGGAAACGTTAACGGAACCTCTGGGCTATGACAGAGAGAATCTTCCATAAAAGAACTTGGGTTCTAGTCTTGCTACCACTGCTAACTTTACGAAGCTGGGCAAGACCAACTCTAAGCTTCGGTTTTCCTTTACTAAAACAAGAGTTAGAATATACATAATTCCCAACTCTCCCGGCTCTAACACTCAGATTTTTAAAATTCATGCAAAAGAGCTGTGTGCCAGACATTGGGCATATGGCTCTACCCAAGGAGACATGACCTCAGGGCGCCAGTAACATACAGCCTATTCAAAGCCAACACGAGGACTTTTTTTGAGGAATCTGGAGTGTCCACAATTCAACATGGGTTATTAAAGTATTGCCCTGTTTTCCCAACAGGAATAAAGTATAGCTACTGAGGCAAGTGAGTGAAGAAAAACAGATCAAACTGAAAATCCTATTGTAATCTGGAAGTCTCCCACCAGCCCTGCTGAGAGATCTCATAATTGATGGGAGCCTGCCTGTCTGACTAACCTCTGCAGACCCCAACGTCATGCCTTCAGCCCCATTATCCAAGATCGGTTTCCATGCTCCTACCTGTAGCTCAAGCATTTTCTCCTTCCAAAGCCTTGGGGAAACATGAACAAAGGCAAATCTAGATTGTGCCGTCCAAGAGTCTTGGGGATCCTTTTATGTCCCTTCGAGCTGCGCTTGGACAGGCAGATAAGAACTCAAGGGGAGGACAGCTTCTTAAGGAATCTTGTGCAGAGAATAAGTGATCCACAACAGGAAGAATTAACCTCTCATCTTCAAAATTATCCCTCTGTCTCCCAGTCTTTTTTTTTTTCACCTGTACTTAGAAAACAAAGACTCCCAAAACAGCAAAATGGGATGAAAACGAAAACAAAACACGAACTGATTTCCTTTAACTCTTCAGATTATGGATGAAAAGCCTTAGAAGTTTTGAGTTGGAGTTGCTAGAGTTCTGCACATCCTCCAAGAACTGCTTATAGAGGGATGTTGTGTTGATTTGAGGCCACCTATATTTAATACACAAAGATTTCCTCCGTCTGCATCAGTTCAATAAAGTAAAAATGCATTCCCAGGACCCACCTGGCCGAGCTGCAAAACAAAACTGGACGAAAGAGATCATCATCTGCAATTTTAGCATCAGGGTACCAGGTACCCTGAAAAGGAGCACCTCCACGATTAGGTTACGCGGGGAGTGACCCTCCAGGGAAGCTGCACACGGCCAGGGTGAAACAGAAGCCACGAGGCTCAGAACACGAGAGGGCAGCCCGACATCTCACCCAAGGCAGGGAGGACCGTGCTCTAAAGCCACACTCAGGAAATGCAGAAGCAGGGGACCATGCGTGGGAGGGAGCTCCCTGAGGGCAGCAAGGACACCTTGTCGACCCCTTTAGCTTTGGTGCCCAGCCCACAGCAGATGCCAGCACGTGTGTTAAAGAAACCTTCTACCCGACGTAATCAAAAAGAATGCCAGCGCATATCAACGAAACTAGAAACGTTCTGACGTTCTCTTCCCGTATCCGTTCTTCAAGTAACTCATGATTTGGCCCACGCAGACTTACGGGTTTGGAAATAGTCCACCTAACTAGACATCACAAAACCTGTTCCAGAGACGAGAAGCTGAGGTCCAGAGAGGAGGCCTGCCCGAGATCAGAAAGCCCTGTCCTGGAACTGGAGCCCGGTCCCTGCAGCGGGCGGCCCTCCCTCCGGGGGTGGGGGTGGAGGCGGGGGTCCTTGTCTCAGACAAGGATCAGGTACAGAAAATCCGAATCAGAATGGAAAACACAAGGAACAGGGGACACGGACACACACACACACACACACACACACACACACACAGGCCCAAACTAACGAATCCACTCAGTTACCATTTCAGTCTTAAACCCAGAGTTGTCCTTTCCCTCGCCCCTTCCCCAAAAAGGATACGGCAGAAGAGCTCCACACTGAACGGACAATATCACCCAAGACGGCTGAAAAAGAAAATATGAACTCAAATCAAAAAATGCTTTCAATTTACAATCAAAATGACATTTCACCAGCCCTGCTCCTAGAAATTAAAGGCTTTGTTATAACTGATCACAAAGCACCCAGATTATGAGTATTCAAGTGGTAAAAATATCAAAGATTAGTTATTATTGCCCAAGCGAAAAAGCTCAATTACAGAACAAAGCACTACCACGTATTTTAAAAACTATTATGCCTATAAATGTAAATTCTAGGCACACACACTATTAATGCTTAAGCGTCGAGGTTAGCTGGGAACTGTCCTCAGACCCGAAGGGCTGGGGTCTGACAGCCAGGCCTACCCCCTCCCCATCCCAAGCACACTGGCCCTCCCTGGTTTCCCTCTTCAATCCTGAACCCAACCGAGTCTAAGTTCATGAGTATTTTTAGTAATCTCCAGTAGATATAAATGCTGGTAAATCGTGAGAAGTATTTCTGTCTGGTAATTTTTTATGAATTCCATAATTCAGATTAATTATAAAACCTTAATTACTACCTTTTTGGGTAACTTGTATTTTTGAAAATTTGTATTTCCACATTTTTAACATTACCTTCACCTACGTAATACCCCACTTAGCCAGCTGAAACTTTCAGAAATTTCAACCAGCTGAAACATACACACAGACTTATTATTCGTGCATTAATTTATTCATCAAGTACTTATTGAGAATCTATTTTGTCCCAGAGATGGTACAAGGCACTGGGGATATAATAACAAAGAACAGGTATGCGGTCTTTGCTCTCATGCAACCTATGTTCCAACCTAATGATCTCCAAACTAGTTTTGGCACATACTAAGAACTTTAGAGGGACACCTGGGAGTCTCGGTCAGGTAAGCATCCGACTTCAGCTCAGGTCATGATCTCACTGCTCGTGGGTTCGAGCCCCATGTCAGGCTCTGTGCCGACAGGTCAGAGCCTGGAGCCCTCTTCAAGTTCTGTGTCTCCCTCTGTCTCTGCCCCTCCCCTGCTCGTGTGCTGTCTCTCTCTCTCTCTCTCTCTCTCTAAGTTAATAAACATTTAAAAAAAAAAAAAAAAAAAAAAGAACTTCAGAAAACAAAATACCCCTGTCGTTTTTTGGGTAACATCAACAATTTTTCAGCCTAAGTTTATAAAAGTGTGTCTTCTGTGAACAGGGTGTAGGAATACTGACCGTTTTATAAAATAAAGATTGGCTCCGCTTGGAATAGTTATTTCATGATGATGTGATAATTTCACCACGCATTTTAAGTAACTAAGTGCACCAGGCTGAAAGCGAGCACTTATGCTTCTGCCCAGCACTTCACCCAGTGGGCCTTCACATTCTCTGATAATCCCGGGGAAACTCCAGTTCAGTTTAAGGGAGCTGGCCGGCGTCGGTAGCCAACACTGGCTTGGACTCTTCTATAGTGAGTGTCGTCACGTGAGCCAAGCTTCATGGTCCACGGTAGCACCCAAAGCCCCGCGGAGCCCTGCTTGCACGGCTGCACACCGGGGCGGCTTTCGAGAAAGCAGCATTTCTAGTCATCCCGTGGCATGGCGTGACGTGGAGGGTTCCCAGAGCCCGGGGCGACGCGCTGTGACAGGACCTGGGCCGGTGAAGGTGCGACTCTTCCCAAGGACACTGGGTACAGGTACCCCTTCTGACTATCGCGTGGCATACACCCTGGGCGGTGTCCCTTGGGGAACTGGGGGGCGGGGGAAGCATGGGTATTCCCACTTGAGGGTTGAGGGCCAGCCACCATCAAGTCCACGCAAAGCACAATCACCCCCAGGCCCTCATTCACATGAGTCTAGGACACACTAGTAACAATAAAGCAGAAACGGAGAACCGGAAACCGGAAAAGCATCGTAACAAGGAGCTCTTTATCCCAAAGGCCAGTAACACCAGCCCACTGCTGGTCAGCGTTAACATTTCCAACGATGCCCTAAGGCCGCTGAGAAAAATAAAAATAGGTCCATTAAAAAAGTTATTCCAAGAGTTTTGGTGCCTAAAGATGCAAGTTTTAAAGATCTACGCAATTCAAATGTGCAAATGATAATCTGTCGCCGTGTATCAGGACGCCTCCTTTTTAGAACGCACTTGTCAAATTTAATATGTTAAAGGCCAAGGGATCTGCGCTTATGGAGCCAGGCCTCTGCCTCCGTCGGCTGAGCTCAGACTAAGAACTTGAGGGTCTACTGGCGTCATCGTGGCGGGGGGACACGGACTGCTGGGCCAGCTCTGACAAGCCCCATCACCCTGTCACGTGGCGCCACAGTCCCCGGACAGGACAGACGCGGCCGCCAACTGCCAGTAGACTGGGGCGCTGGAGACAAGAGCACCAGGAGTGCCACCGGTGTGCCTGGGGGCTCGTGCCAAACTACAGCCAAAAGGGGCCGGGTGCGCCGGGGCAAGCTAAGCCGGACTGGCGAAACGGTGAGAGTCACAGAAGCTGGCTAATAGGCACTTCGTGCGGCCTTATTACAGCCTGACTCTTCCAGAAATACGACGTGTAAAATAAAGAAGACTGCTTTTCTATCTGCGAACTGTACAGGGACTGATCGCCACTCAGAAACGTGACCTCGCAGCTGGCGACTCTGCCTGCAGAGACGGGGACAGGTCTACATTTCAGGAGTCACTTCACAGCGCCTCCACATACGGCGGCAGGTGACCTCCGCCTCCAGGGGGTTGTGCCCAGTACTTCCGTAGCGAATACGTGATCTTCACTTTCCCATTTTCCCCCTTTACATTTCACTTCGGGGTACTTACATGTCAACCCAGGTACACATTTGTGTATACGTGTTTTAAATTGTGGGACGCTCCTCTACGCAGAAGTAAGGGGATAATAAAGGGGGTATTACAAAGCGCAAGAAGGGATTTGGCCGTCACCAGATTTAAGACCCACTGCTCTAAATGACCTCAGCCCCCACACTGGTTAACACGGGGGCCCTTTTAAGGTTCACTCTGAAACCTACACAATCCATGTGAAGTCACTGTCACAAGACAACGGGCTCCATGCTACCGAGAAAAAGAAAGTGTGCAGGGAAAGGGGCCAGAGACACGGTCCCCACAGCTAAGGAAGAATGGAAACAAACCAGAGACAAAAGCAGGATCCAAGGGAGGGAGGTGCCCGAGCCCACGGCCCAGGGCCTGTCGCAAGTCTGTGTGTCTTGCGAGGTGGGGTCAGGTGGACGGAGCAGGAAAGGTGCGGATATTCCGTCTTCACGAAGGACGTGGCCAGGCTGAAACGCACCGTCTAGTGCAGGGACGTGACCACTGTATTTCACTGCTGCAAATGAACAGTCGCTCGGACTTATACAGCCGTCTCTTGAGAGTCTGGTCTCTGAAAGGCTTCTCCTGAGACACAGATCTGTTCTCAGGTTTATTTTCAAAAATCAGATTTCTAAGCCTGAAAGGCAGTTTCAGAGCCTGGACACTGATGAGGTGCAGACCTCCCAGGGCCAGGCCGGCTTTTCTGTATCCCAGCCTCACTTAATGGCAATCCTTCCTGATTCTAGCCTCTCTTGTTACTATACCACAACAACTTTTATACTGATTTTAGAGCAAAGTGTTTGATGGCATAAAGAAGAAAAGAAATACGATAGTGGAATTAAACTATTTTAGGACAAATATACAATACCTCTGATTAGAAAAAAACTGAAGGACTAAAACTATACAATTACATTTAACATCAGTCAACTCAACTACAGGCAGCAAGAGAAGAGCAGCACAGTGTGTAATCAGCAAACTCTGAACAACTCACCCACCCAGCTGAGGCCCCCACTTTCTAAAATAAACTAGCCGTCAGCTATGTAGCGGTACCAGTGACGGCCACCAGGTGGACAGCGTGACACATGGTCATCGCGACCACTGTCGGGGAGCAGTTGAACAGCACGGCAAAGGGGGGACGGGACTCCCTCCAACATGGCTGGCTGGAAGTTAAGGCCACCTGACACAGCGGGGATGGATCGTGACCCTGCTCCAGGAGTTACCTCCTGTCAGGACTCTGTCTGCCCCTGAGACTGAGCACTTTCTCCCGAGTCCCCAGTGCCCGCTGATGACACACCCCCTTCCAAGGCTCAGGTCCTTGGCGTAGAGAGCTCCAGGCAGAGTCGAGATGGGGCCACCCCACGGCAGGTGCATCCGCTGACCAATCTAGACCTAAGGGAAAGGGCCTTCTGCCGTGGTGGGTTACGAGCTGTCCAAAGAGCTTTGTTCATCCGGCAGCTTCCTCTACAAAGCAAACACTCTGAGAAGAGTTCCACGAAGTCTTGAACGTATTACTTTCAAGATACACAATGAGATACATAAAATCAATTCGATTTACTACCGACCTTAACGACAGGTAAGTCAAAGACTTCCCGAGCTTCTCCAACCTCAGGATTGTCCCCGTCTTCTGAGATTATGTGTGAGGCTAGCGCGTTGTAGGACACTTCCTTCGCTTTCCCAGCTTTCAGAAGCTGGATAACCTTTTAAAAAAACACACAAATTAAAATGGAGAAACACATTTCATTCTTCTTTTTTTTTTTAGCGTTTATTTTTGAGAGAGACAGAGTGCGAGCAGGGGAGGGGCAGAGAGAGAGGGAGACACAGAATCCAAAGCGGGCTCCAGGCTCTGAGCTGTCAGCATACAGCCCGACACGGGGCTCGAACCCACGAACCACGAGATCATGACCTGAGCCGAAGTCGGACGCTTAACTGACTGAGCCACCCAGGCGCCCCCGTTTCATACCTGATTTACACAAATTATTGTGAACAATGAAAAGTGTAATAAACACACGCCGTGTCCACCACATCAAATTAATAACTGACTCTGAGTCATACGCAATCCAACATTTGAGGACAGTGAAAAGCAGCAAATCTTGACCCACTGACCAGGTAAGCACAGAGGCTGCGAGCCAGGTACTAGGCAGTATCTTGGTCTGACAGACAGGGGCAACAGTACCCAGGCCCAAACTCAAAGCGCTTAGGGACAGGCGGTTTCACCAAAACCAGGAAAGCTTCTGGAAGAAGAGCCACTTGAGCAGAATCCCGATGAACTTAAGGAGTTGGCCACACAAAAATGCAGGCACCGACGGAGCACAGCATTCGACACACGGGACGGGACACCAGGCCAGACCACAACCGGCCTGACCTCCTACGCAAAAACATTTGTACTTTATCCTGAAATAAAACACAAGCGTCTTCTGGAGCGACAGAAGGGTTTTAGGCAGGGAAACGGCATGACCAGATTTCACCCAAAGACTGCGGTCAGGGCAAGAATGGAGGGAGTGTGAGGCACCTGCAAGCGCCCGGGGGAAAGCAGCAGGTACTGACCTGAGGGACTGTCCCAGGGACAGGAAGAAGGAAGGTACGGGAGAACAAGCAACACGTAGTGCCTGGGAGGGGGGACAGTGCAAAAGAGAAAGTGCTGGGGACACAGCAGTAGCAGTCACTGAGGAATCAGAGGTGGGGAAGCACGAAGAAAAGTGCTTTAGTCTGGGCACATCCTCTGGGTGCCACATGGAAGGTCTAGGAAAAGACATCAGTGGTCCTTGGGGAGACCTGGGCCCCCAGCAGGTGGGGAGTCATCAGCACGTCAGCGACACGGTGGTGGCCAAAGTTCTGAGGGTGACCGAGATCCCCAGCTGCTGAGGGGTGAGTGAACCGGACCCTGCTCACCCGCCAGGGACAGGGGAAGGGGGCGCAGAGCCCGAGTGGCCCAGGTGGGCACCACCTACGAAGGTGATCTGGCGCCCACACGGCTCGATTGACCCACAAGTCGGACTTTTTCAGAACATTTCACTCACCATCCAGAGATAGCAACTGGGGCTGATGCTAAGTATTTGGTTCACACGTGACCCAACAACGGTGGTAGCAACCAATCACCCCCACTTCCCTCCCTGGCCTCCAAGCATCCACGTCCACTCAGCTTGTCCCACAGAAAACGACACCCTCTTATGCAGCCTTCACGTGCACTCCTGACCCCACTACCTGTTTTAGGGGTGTTGAGATTTCCACCCCCCACCCCCCCCCCCACTGGTCCTAACACGCGCACGCACACACGTCCGGGCCCCTTCTCTGCTTCCTCTTTGTGACAAACCGCTTGGAACAACGGTCCAACCTGTGTTCACTGCCTCACTCCCTGTTCACTCTTCACCCACTGCCGCCTGCCTTTTCTAGAACTCTACGGAAACACTGAATCTTCATGGACCTTGAGGATACCCAGACCACTGGCTTCTTTCCAGGCTCCACAAAACTGAAGCTGCCTTACTAGCTTGACCTCCTATCACCCTGCACCAAGTGTCCTGATCATCCTGACGTATCCCAAGTATATTAAGGCCTCCGTTCCTGAGCACACGCGTTCCACGTGAAAGGCCTCACTTCACCCTCTTCTTAACTTCTGCGTATCTCAACAGCCAACTGCAAAGACGCCGACTTTGGAAAAGTTCAGGGGTGCCCAACACAGAAGTCTGCTGTTGCCACACCAACCACCCTACACCACAAGGTCTTCAGGTGGGCCCCCCACTCCCTACCAAGAGGGGGTCCTCAAGGATACGAATCAGGTTCCACTCCTCTCTTACATCCACTATCTAGGCCAATGCCTTAACAGGTACTACGTGCTCAATATGCATGGACTTTCTGAATCCGTGTTTGTAAGATTCAGGGAATCAATGGTTGGGCTGTAAATCATTTACAAAATATCCTGTTCCAGATCAAAGTGGTTTGCCAAGGACATTTTGAAGCACTTAGATTTGAGTCATGGTTGAGCAGATATGGTTCCAACTCAGCTTTTTCCAGGTTTTCAGTAATATTTGGTTCAAGTCCCTTGTAAGATAAAGTCAAAACCCTAAAACAAAATAAAGAGAGTAGCAAAGAAGTGGGAGAGAAGACCGATGGATACTAAAAGAAAGGAAAATTATCAACACGGGGAAAACGGTCCCACTGTTACAGGCACTCATTGTGATCACTCTGGGTTCAACACCTGTTTACCTTCAAACTCAAGGCTGAGTCTCTTCACCCCATAAAGTAGAAAAAGGATCCACCTTGGGGACCGTGCCATGCGACAGAATTTAGTTACTAAGACACCCACAGACCAGCCTCCAGAAGGCCAAGACCAATCAGCCTTCCATAATTCCTTTTACGCCAACCAAATTTACTTCTTAAACACCAGTCTCCACTCTTGAGGCCTTAAGGTCCGATCATCTGGCTCTGCATCCACTCCCAGCTTGGCAGTCACAGCAAAGGACGCCCGAGACAACTTTAACCACATCAACTTCAATAAAGGGGATATTGTGAGGATGCACCTGAAAAGGATATCCAACCAAGACTCATTTCCACCGTGGAAAAGGAACACTCTGGCATTTCACCACATGTATCACTTAGAAAACCCACGATACCCTTAGGGGTGAGCCCAAACTACGAAAAATTAAGTGCCTAGAGTGATGGTACTCCCTGGCTATTTCCCACATTTCCTGTTTAATTCCCCCAATCAGGAAAATCAAACAACAGGACTTCACTGGTGGCAAAGTGAGCGCTTCTCACGTGACTGGGGCTGCACAGCCCAGACGTGTGCACTCCTGTGGCAGGCCACACCAGGGCCCACGTTCACTAAGCCCCAGCAGCCTGGACGTGGGGTTCCTGGCTGAGCTCCATCACCTTCCTCCTGTCCACACTATGGGACCTACTGTTCTGGGAGCCCAGACACACGCGGTGGGCAGCAGGAAGGATGCTCCCAGTCCAAATTTGCCCCAGAAAGGAGCAAAGTGGCAGTTGGCTGAGGTGGCAGGCTTCGGGGGGAACTTACCACACGCGACAGAGGCCGGTCCCCCACCAGGCGTAGGGCAGTGACATTCCGTCCTAGGCCCGAGGCATGGACCCTCCTCCCCTCCTCCCTGGTTAGTAAGTACCCTCCTCTCCAGGTCTCTCTCCTCCCTGAGCTCACCCTCCAGATGCCCTCCTGGCCAAAGGTCCTAGTAGAGCACGACACAGATCTGTGACCCTCCCCCCATCTCCCCCAATCGTAGGTCCTTAAGACCCCCCCTCCCCTCCAGCCTCCCGGCCGCGGGTCCCGCAAACCACCCCCACATCCCCTCTCTCTCCTCTGCTCCCCGCCGGGCGCAGGTCCCGCAGAACCCCCACTCCCAGGTCTCCTGACTCCCCTCCCCGGGTCTCCTCCAGAAAGTCCCGCAGACCAACCTCAGGTCTCCTCTCCAGATCCCCTCCCGAAAGTACCGCAGACCCCCCCCCCCCCAGGTCCCCTAGCCCCCGCCAAGCTCGCCGGCCCCGGGCCTGCTCGGCACAGGTGGCCCAGCCTCCGCGCAGCCAGGCCGGCGGGCTCGGCGGGGCCCGGGCGGCGGGGCCCAGACGTTTTGCGCCCGGGCGCGCGCCCGCGGCGGGAGCGGGGACGGGCCGGGGACGCGGAGAGCGGCGGGCGGGGGCGGCGCGGTACCTGCGGGTCGATGTCGCCCACCGCGTAGTACTTGACCTCTCGGAACATCTCATCGGGAACTTTGGGCGCCGGGTCCGACATGGTCGCGGCTGCCGGAAGGCTCCGCGGCGGCTCCCGCCCCGCCCCGCGGGGCCCGCTCCCCAACGGCGCGGCCGGGGCCCGGTCCTGCGAGTCGGGCCCGCTCCCCCGCCCTCTGCGCCCCCGCCCGCGCCGAGCGGCCCAAGCGCGGGAGCCGCGCGCGCCCTGCGGGACGCACCATCCCGCCGGCCGCCGAGGGGGAGCGCCGAGCAGCCGGCTGACAGCCGGCGCCGCCCTGCGGCTCCGCGGCGGCCCGCGGCTCCGAGGGCACAGGCACCGCACAGCCCGGTCCGCAGACCCGGAGCCCGTGGCCGCCGCCTCCTCACAAGGGGGCCCTGGGGACGCGCAGAAACGCGCCCCCCCCCCCTGACGCAGCCCAAGTGGGCCGGTCCCGGGAAAGAAGGGAACGCGGAGGCCCCTCCCGTCAACACGCGCGGACGCCCGGGCGGCGCGCGCACGCGGCGGAGGGGGCGGGGCTTGCCGCCGGCCGGCGGAGGCGATGGCGGCGCGAGCCGGCCTCGGGCCACAGGGGAGCTCACGTCGCCGGCTGCTGCCCGACGGGACCCGAGGTAACGCCTCAGCGCCTGGGGCCGAGAGAGGCCGGGTCTCGGGTGCCGGGTTCCAGCTGAGGGGCGGACGCCGGACCACGTTCGGGACCGAGCGCCACGGGCGAGCCGAGGGCCCCAGGCCCCGCCGGGGGGCTTCTCCCCTTCGCACCCGAACCCCACTTCCGCCGACAGAGGCCCGGCTCCCCTCCCCCTATAGCCTCTGACGGCGGCCCTCCGTGACGTGCGCTCTCTGACGTCATCCTGGCGGCGCCGCCGTGACGTGCGCTCTGACGTCACCTGGCGGCGCCGCGGAGCTGGCGGGAGCGTGCGGGCGCGGCTGATCGATGAGTGTGACCGGCGGCCCGGGGCGGGCGCTGTGGCGGCAGCCGCGCTGGGGCCTCGTCCGGAGGCGGTCGGGAATGGGACCCGGAGGAGGCCGAGGCCGCCACCCACTGCTGCGTCAGCCGCTGAGTACTAGGCGTTTTCGAGTCCGTGTTGGTGAAATTGGGGTTCTGAAAGCCAGGGGAGTTGTGAGAGTTCCCGCGGCCGAGGAGGCAGGCGTGACCGGCCTGTGTTCCGTCGGGCTCCGTCGGGGGGTGGGGGGCTGGGGGGCTGGGCTCCGCGGTGCGCGGCTCTCGGGCGCGTTCCCGCCTTCCCGCGCTGCGGTCCAGCGCTGTTACAGAAATAATCCACTTCCTCCTCCGGTGCACGCCCGACGGTGTGTGCGTTGTCGGTCGTGATAGCGTTGTAGGTTCGCTGTTAACTGTGGGCGCAATAAACGAGTCCAAACACAGAACCAGAATTCGCACGCCCTCTTGTTGTGTGAGAACACTTTCCTTCTTTCCTTAGCTCTCTCCTTCTTTCGTTAAAACACCCAACCAAGCACGTAATTTTTTAAAAGACTTAAAGCAAACAGGTATTTTATTTTCGAAGTTAGAAACGAACTTCGTTTAGCAGGAGAAATTGACCCTGCTGGGGCCTCAATGATTCAATAAGGCAGATTATGGAAGTAAGCTATTTAGTCTAAATCTGCATTGTTTAAAATCTCATCAGCCTGTCAAAACTGCAAGGCATCCCGGGTGAACTGTGCCAAGTCCTGGGCCGTGCACGCGTGTGGGCCTCACAGCACGGCCCGGGTCAGCAGCACACAAAAGGGTGTATTTCTGGAGTGTATTGCCAGTAAGGAAAAATAAAAACCTTTGGAGGAAATCTGATTTGGTGTGGGTGGTGGATGTTCCGAGGAAGTCTACAAGACCGGCATCTGAAGTCATCAAGGCGAATCCGTCTGCCGAAAGACAAAGTGGCAATTCAATTTGAAAATCAATTTGAAAATCAGCACTAAAGGGGCGCCTGGGTGACTCAGTTGGTTGAGCGTCCAACCGCGGCTCAGGTCATGATCTCGCGGGTGAGTTCAAGCCCTGTGTCGGGCTCCATGCTGACAGCTCGCAGCCTGGAGGTGCTTCGAATTCTGTGTCTCCCTCTCCCTCCGCCCCTCCCCCGCTGTTGTTCTGTCTCTCCCAAAACTAAATACAACATTTAAAAAAAAATTAAAAGAAAATTAGCACTAAAACATAAAAATGATTTTCACAAAAGTTTCCTGTCTATAAGATGTTCGTGTACAAAGTTATAGAAGAAAAATACCATGTTGAGACCGCTGTATTTTCTTCACAAATAGATACTTCTTATTAATTTCTGTGGCACTTAGGAGAAGACTGTTCAGGTTACTAACAGTATCTATTCATTAAAGAGATACATTTCTTTAACTTGGATGCAGGTACTAGCCTCGAATATGACACTGAGCATTATTTTTACACTTAGGCGCCTGGGTGGCTCAGTCGGTTGAGTGTCCAGCTCATGATTTCATCCCACAGTTCATGAGTTCAAACCCCAGAATTGGGCTCTGTGCTGACAGCACAGAGCCTGCTTGACATTCTCCCTCTCCCTCTCCGTCCCTCCTCTGCTAGTGTGCTCTCGCGTGCGTGCTCGCTCTCTCTCAAAATAAACTTTAAAAAAATATGTTTTTATGCTTCTCCCAACTAACTTCAAAGCACGGTCATTTTGCTGATGAAGTCTTAGGAGGATAAACAGACTGATGCTAATTTGGAAATAGGGTAACATTTCTCATTTTCTATTTTGCAAGTTAAATAACCTGAGGCTACAAAAAAATGAAATGTGAAATTGAAAAAGCAAAAGTAGAGTTGGGAATACTTAAACTGTACCTACTGGTGGGAATTTGAGGCATTATTTAGAAAAGTATCTCCAAGTGGCTTTTTAAAAATGCATCTCTATGTTGGGTACAACAATCTCAGTCCTGTTGTCGTATTTTGTTAAACTGGTCACACACCCCTTAAAGTTAGACGTTAGCAATGTTTAGCAAACCTTTCATTTGGGCTTATAGACTACAGCATTTAACCTTTTTCATGAAAGGAAACGCTTAAGTCAGAGGCACAAAGAAGCCATTTTGTCACAGGGAAACCTGGGACCCAGATGTTACTTCTTTATGGGAAAGGTGCAGTCAACCCAGCACAGTTGCCACCAGCAGTCATCCAGCTGTTTAGTATACAAAGACTAGAAAACACAGAGACACCTGGGTGGCTCAGTTAAGTGTCCAACCCTTGATATCGGCTCAGGTCGTGATCTCAGAGTTGGTGAGTTCAGCCCCAAATTGGGTTCTGTGCTGACAGTGTGGAGCCTGCCTGGGATTCTCTCTCTCTCTCTCTCTCTCTCTCTCTCTCTCTCTCCTCTCTGCCCCTCCTCCACTTGTGCTCTCTCTTTCTCTCTCTCTCTCTCTCTCTCAAAATAAACTTAAAAAATTAGAAAACAAGTAAAAAAACAAATTATCCCAAATCCCATCCCCAGAAGCAACACTTGAAATCCTTGCACTGTCCCATCCTTAAAAAAAAGGATACCGTAGTACTCTTCTGTTGCCACTTAAAAAAGGAATTGTACCTCCTTGTCAATAAATAATAGATCTGCATTATTTGATGGATACACCATACTGTTTTTTTAAATAAAATATTTAATGTTTACTTGTTTTTGAGAGAGAGAGTACAAGCAGGGGAGGGGCAGACGAGACACAGAGTCTGAAGCAGGCTCCAGGCTCTGAGCTCTCAGCACAGACCCTGATGTGGGACTCAGACTCACAAATCACAATATCATGACCTGATCCAAAGGCAGACACTTAACCAACTGAGCCACCCAGGCGCCCTAACCATACTCTGTTTTTTAGTGTACTTGAATTTAATCAATTCTGTATTGTGCTTTGTTTCCAATTTAACAATTACAGTGCTCCAATGAAGCAGTCATCTTAAAACATGCATGTGTGTGTAATGTACTATATACAGCTCCATGCTCTTAAGTCAGAAACTGTGGTCCAGACCTGTTCCCCATCTCTCTGAGCACAGTGCCTCGCACACAGTGGGTGTATTAGTCAAGAGGACTTAGGTCAGTTGTTCTCGACTATGGGCAGTTTTGCCCCCCAGGGGGCACTTAGCAACATCTGGAGACATTTTTGATTGTCATGACTAGAGGTCGGGTACTAGTGGCATCCTGTGGGTAGAGGCCAGGGAGCTGCTAAACATCTCAGAATGCAGAGGACAGCCCCGCAACAGAGGATAAACCGTGCAAAATGTCAGCAGCACTGCTGTAGAGAAATACAGTTTAAGATGATGTAGCAAATCACATTCCACCGGACTAAGACCTTGAAATTTTCTTGCACACAACTTGGTGGCTTGCTCAAACAGCTTTCTTCCAGATGGGCACCCAGGGCCTCTGTCATCATGTGGCTTTGCTGTCTGAGAGCCATTTCCTTTTAGCTATACACACCAGGAGAAAGCACGGAGAACATCACGCAGGAGGTTCTATGGCCAGGCCTGGAAAGAGCAGCATACTTCTGCATCCAACTACTTCCATTGGCCAAAACCTAGTCTTGTGACCCCAATCTAAACTGCAAGGGAGGCTGGGAAATGTTGTCTTCTATGCATCCAGGAAAAGGAAATGGGATTGTTGGCATCTTGCCAACTTCTACCATTTTTAGTTTAAAAAAAAAAGTCTACAAATTAAGATTAAGGAAGGTGATACAACATCAAACAGGGGCGGCTGGATGGCTCCGTTGGTTAAGTTTACGACTCTTGATTTTGGCTCAGGTCACGATCTCACAGGTTCATGAGTTCAAGCCCTGAGTTGGGTTCTGTGCTGATGGTGTGAAGCCTGCGTGGGATTCTCTCTCTCTCTCTCCACCCCTCCCAACTTGAGTGAGCGCTCTCTCGCTCTCTCTCTCGCTCTCTCTCTCTCTCTCAAAATAAACTTTAAAAAAAAGCAGAAATTGTTAGATATTTAAAAAAAAACATGTTTGCACATAGCTACTCAATAGGTATTTGTTGAATAGGGTTCTTGACTATTTATGGAAAGGATGAATAGTGTTCTTTTAAAAAAGCAATCAGGTATTTGTTGAAGGCCTTCGTGGACACGCTGGGTGTCTTGTGTCATCTTACTCCCACCCTCAGATCTACGTTCCACCCTTCACCTCATTCTCGGTCCCAGGACGCTGACCTGACTGGACTGTATAGTCTCCCTCGTCCTCTGCCCCTCCAGGTGACCTTGGTGAACAGGGAAACCCAACAGAGTTGAAGGGAGGGAAGGCAGAAGACTAGGCCGTTTATTCCAAGTTCCGCGTCAGGTTGACTTGAGCTCGCAAAGGAACCTGTTCTGTACAATTCTCTCCTTCCAGGTTCTGGCCACCTGGCCTTCTCCTCATCCCTTTGGGCCTAGGCTCTTGCATTATCCATCTATCCTTCCTGCACCTTCGTGAGTAGTGCCCTTACAAACTAACTTTCCCAGATAGTCCTAATTTGGGTGTGCGCCTTGAGTTGCAACCCTGGCTGATACAACAGACAGGAAAACCTGATGGGGACATTGCAAATTGTTTTCCTTCAAATAAGAGATTACATCTGCCCTAAAAAACCTGAAGATAGTTGGGATACACGAGCCTGGCGCTAGTGGAATTAAGGGTAAATGCAGCAGAGATTTAGGGAACAGGGGCTCATGTGCCAGGATACCTGGGGAAACCTCCTTGGATGGAGTGGATAAGAAAGAAGTGATTCTCGGAGGGGGAATCACTGACAAGGCATGTGAGGTCAGAATGCTGGCATTTCTGGGTACGAAGTTGCACATTTTAGATAAGTTCTCGATTATTTGATACAAGGAAAAATGGGGAACAATACAAAACAAATAAGCTATGTTCAGTATATGAAGAGCCTGGATCCCCACCCCCAACCAGAGCAGATTGTTGAATTCGAGGTATAGAATAATCCTGTAGCTGTGGTAATAGGGCAAAACAGCTTACTAATTATTCAGAGTTAAGTACTCTGGGACAGGCTGGCTGTAGGATTAACTGTTGCTTCATTCATGGCCTTTGAAGTGTGTGGAAATAAAACTGTCCTGAATAGCATTGACCATTGATGTGAACCAGTGAACAGCATTAACCCACCAAGAAATTAGAACACCCCCATTCATAGCAGTTAAAATGAACGAGTTAAACATTCACATTTGGAGGGAAGAAGTTGTGGCCTCTCAGCAGCCACTAGCACTTTGTGACAGTTACCTTGATCGTATTGGCTTGACTTCATTCCTGTCAGTGTTCACAGGTACCAGCAGCAGGAAGGACACACGGAAGCAAAAGCGCCCTGAAATTTGGAAGATCCCCCGCAAATTGGGGCCACGTGCCTGCCTGTAGGTGAGATCAAGTGTCTATCGAAGCCCTCCTCTTCGTCAGGACAATTTTGGGTGCTGGCTTTTGGGAATCTATATTGGCTTACCTCCCCAGAGCGGGTCCCACAAGAGGGCCTCGACCACAGTGCCCCATGCTCTTGGCAACTGCATGCAGTATGAGAATAATGGGCGAAGAGTCCAAAGCCTTCCAACGGGATACCTGCTTAGATATTTTTACAGCACTTCCAATGACACCTGAGCATCACGACCTTACTCTCCAAGCTGTTGTTACCCAGAGACTTTCCCGAGGTTACAAATGTATAACCATAGCTCATGCTGACTGGCATGACAGTCTAATGTTGTAGAGAGAGTTGTGTCCATCTCACGGTTCACCAACTGCGTAATAAAGACTCTGAGGACCTGGTCCTGTGCTCTGTCACACTGACAAAGATTGCCACAAGCTGGCTGTAACTTCCTGACTTGTTCCTTCTACTTAGACCTATTTTCATCTCCAAGATACTGTGACTGTGTCTCACCTCTTGAATAGAATACTCTGAGCATGAGAAACCTGAGGCCCAGAGAACTGAAGCAACTGTCCCATGACCAGTTACTAGCAGAATTTGGGCTAAATCCGTCTTCTTGGACTTTAATTCATTCTTTTAAAAATTAAAAGGAACAAGGTTTAACTTCACATATAATCGAAGTAGAAGAAAGGTAACCTCTAAAAATACCATTTATGGGATGGAAAACTGAGCTTGGCATTGATTTAAAATAGTCCACCAATACATTTTTTGCAGCTAATATCTATTCCTCCTCTGGAGTCGGCTGAAGATGAAGAGATGGTTGTTACATCTAAATCCAAAACTTCCTGATTTTAATGTCTTGTGTCAGTTTTAATTTTCTGATTTAATTAGTTTCCTAATTAGAAGGGGTTAAATTAATTAACCTCATTATTTACTATATATTTAATGATTTCTCCCCTATTGGGAGTTACTCAATTTTCAATAATTGGAAAGCTTATGACAAGAGGGAATATTGCCAAGTTTTACACTTACTGCTTGCTGATCAGCAGCAGGAACAGGACAGGCTAAAGGGGACTTCAGGTGACCTATCAGGTACACGCAAAGGCCGTTTCCCACTTGTTTTGAAACATGGTGCACGGAAAAACTTGGGTCGGGATTCCATAATTGCTATCAACTCTGAGTGGCTATATCCTTTATTTCAAAGATATCCTGGAACATAGGATTTTATAAGAAATAGCCCTAGTTCATGACAATAAAATAATCATGAAGTTTTGGATAATGCTAGATAATTACAATGAAAAGGAGACTTTCGGAAATTGCCACCCATAAAAATGAAACACTAAAATATTCAGATTTTCCTCAGACTTTGTTAATGGACAACCTCAATGGCATTTGGGAAGACATAGTAAAATCATAGTCTAATATCCACATGGCTTGTGGAAATCACACAGGCCTGTTCCTATGTATAGATATAAGCGATTTGTGGATAACAACGTTTTAAAGAAGTAATATACAACGAAGAACACAAACGAGGCCCTATCCATACAATGGCTGAATTTTTCTTTGCCCACTTTGGAAGTACAGTCTAAGGCAGATTTGGGTAATCTGTCCTCTGCTGTGCAGAGACTAATGGAGACGGGAGGCAGCTGCTCATTTCTCCATGCCTCTTCATTGCCACTTGCACATAGCACCATCACTACCTGGGAGAAGCCCAGACCCACAAGAGGTGACGTGAGGCAAGATTGGGTGGTGGTGCAGGTTTAAACGCACACCTAACATATTTAGTAGAACGAAGTGGTCTGATCATAGGAAATTTGCTTCAGTTGAGCCCTCAGGTGCGTTGCAGCGAGGACTTGCTCAGCAGTCCAGACACACCCATAGAACGACTGGGTCCTGTTCTAGAAGCAATGCCAACATGAGTTGTGTAGAGTGACCGAATTCACAGCGGGGAGATGCTATAGAGACTGGGATGATTAGGGAGAGCCTGGTAGAGGGCCCGAAGGGTAATAGGAAGAGGACGAAGACGTCCATCCTGCTGGGAGCGTTAGGCCTCAGCAGAGGCCTGGCCCGGAAGCAACATGGCGGGCGGCGCGGCAACTCCGGAAGTAAGGACAATGGTGTGGGCGGACCTCTGAAAGGCAGCAGCAAGCACCAGATGGAAGACCTTCAGGGCACACTGTGTAGGAAGTAACAATAATTGCCCGTATTTATCATCGATCAGAATCTGTCTATTATGAGGGCTAAATTTGAGACAGTAGAAGCTGGTCTTTAATTTGATCCCGTTTGGAAAATACTGGCCGTGCTCAGTGTAGACTCTGGGTCTACAGTACTCCGGAAGTGCCAGCTGCACAGCGCCACCTGCTGTGGCCCCACACTCACCGTAGCTTCTTGTTGCCTGTGGAGCGAAGTTCAGTCCCATTAGCCTGCCTTCCATGAGCTCCACGATCACCTGTTATTCTTTGACATACACCCCATCCTTATTCCCCAGAACTGAGCACCCCAGACTTATATCTGCTACTCCCCTTCATTCACGCTCTCTTCCCACCAAACTGGACTACTTTCTTCAATCACAGCCACAACTCTCACCTCCATGGCTTTCTACAGACTGTCCATCTCTCCATCTGGAATGACCCCCTCCAATTACACACCTATGCAGATCTTACCTCCTCCTCCCATGGCCAAGCTCAAGTGCCCGTTTCTTGAAACATCTCTCAAGCCTTGAGATAGAAATATTTGTCCCTTCTGTTTATGATTACAAACAAATCATGTAAGTGAAGGCTCTTTGGCACGGATCAAGGGTGACTAAGCTGATCAAATATGAGAGAGTTTACCTCAACCCGTTGTAATGGCTGGTGTGATGCATGTGTGAACCATTTTCAAGGCAAGGAATACAACAGGGTAGGGAACCTAAATGTGATAGCTTACCTCCATCCCTATATCTAGATATAAAATACCAAAAAGACTTTATTTTGAAATACTTCGTCATCTCACACCCCGTCCCCACGTAATCCTTCCACGACTAACTGAAACAAGTCTTATTTCCCTTAACATGTATTTCCCCCGCTGTTTGATATGGTGCCCGATGAAGAGTGGACAGTGGACACATATTTAAAGAGTAGATGGCTGCACTTTGAATGAATTAATATTGCTAAAGGTTTTGAGGCACCATTAAAGACAGTCATCCTTGTGCAAATTTAAAACTTAACTCTTCTCGTGAAGTTGCTATGTTACTGGCTGTTGGGTTTTATTTTACAGATGGGGAAATGCTCAGAAAGGTTCGGTCTTGAGTCAGCAAAGTCTTTTTTGTGAAAGGCCAGGTAGAAAATATTTCAGGCTTTATGATCCATAAAGTCTGTTTTGATTTCTTACCTTGGCTGCTGCAGTGTGAAAGCACCACGGACAGTGTGCTTACCAATGAGCAAGGCTGTGTTTCAACAGAACTTTATTTGCCAAAACAGGCAGTGGGCCAGATTTAGCCTTTGGGTCTTGGTTTGCCGACTAGGGGTGTGGGGGCAGGGGGAGGGGCAGGGCTCCAGGGTTACAAACTTGAAAGTGGAAGAAACAAAGACTGACACCCAACAGGTGTGAACTAAGCCACCAGCCTCACAGCCCCGGTCTGCACGCTTTCTGCTTCACTCTGATAACTCTCTGCTCTCCCGGGGTCTGTCTGAATGCTTGACCATCAGGAAAACAGGGAGATTAGGGCTAATTAATTAGTCCAGACTTTGAAATCCAGAGAGAAAAGGGCCTCATATTAAGTGCAAATCATCATCCTAAGTAATATGTTTGTGGCACTTTCATTAAATTTTCTCTCAAATCTTGAAAAATATGTATCTCCTGGCTGCCAACATTTTCATCTTAGTATAATTATGAAGCCTCCCCAAATAATCATTTTTCGGTTTGTGATACTCAGTGGGGCACAATGCCAGCTGCTGAGACCTGACCGAGCTGTTTGAGACTTATTAGCACGGCACAGGTGAAAATGAGTAAAGTCTTAGTGAAATTTGTTCATAGTGTATTGAATATAAATGCCTATTGTCTAGTGGCATGCGTGGAGAAAAAAAAAGAGCACTAATCAAAAGAAGTTAAAATAATTCCGTGTCAAGATAAATATAGGGATTTAGGGACATTTTCCCAAGATATTAATAAAAACCATTTTGGTTACCAAATACAAGCCAGACATTTCAACATGTGATAACCGTTTTTATGAACAACATGTTCACAAACAGAAAATGGTCACAAAATTAAGTATGTGGCTCCTTAAGTGAGTTAAATACCTTTTTTAACAGGAGCAAGTATTTTGGACCTGAAGCTTAGAGCAAGTATTTTGGACCTGAAGCTTAGAGCAAATCTAGGGACTATGAATCTAAAAAAGTATCACTCTTTGTTTATGGACTTCCTATTCCTGGTCAGTTCTACAGACACATTTTCTAAGATACTAAAAACCCAATGACATCAAAGTTCTAATACTCTCCTCTGTTTCCTAGGCAGGGTTTACAAGTAACTCTGAACTCCGTTTAAATCAGTTCATCGTCTTTCCTTGAACACATGCTACCCCTTCAAAGACAGAGACAGCGGGAAGTGGCTTACCAGTTCAGAGCATGGAAGCTAGAGGATGAATCAGAAAGAGAATCGCAGGAAAGAAGCAGCTGATGTCCTTCAATTGGGTGGCAGTGACTTTCTGTTATTTCGTTTGTAACAGAAGAATAGCAGAGAGTCACCTCCATGAACACAAAAGCAATTTACTTTCAGAATTCTTGGCCCAGGAACCCTCTTCAATTACTGAGTGATTTAATAGAGTTCCGGATAATTCTAACATGTTTCTAAGTGGGAGAATTTGCTTAACCTATTTGCCTATGTGTGGCAGCTCTAAGGAATTTCACCGAAGTACAGAAAATGAGAGGAATATGCAGACGGTGTTGAGTCCCGCATTCCACTGCTATGGAAAATTTGCAGAGTATTGGGTGTGTGTTATAACATCATAAACACTGAATTGTAAGTGTTGTAATTTATGGATTTTACTCCATTCGCCTACATGTTCATTAGGATTAGAGAAAGCAGGTTCATTTAGATCAGAGAAAGCAGGTTCACTTATATCCTCTTTAGCATCAGAATTTACAGATTCATCAGAGATTAGCGCACCTGAAACTCAATCCGTCGGTGTTTGCCAGTTTGCCACAGCCTGTTCTGGGCAGCACCTTCTTGGAACCCATCCTGGGAACGGTTGCTTATTTCCTGAATCATTTCAGACATAAAATGATTGAATTTCAAGGCTTCTTGATGCTGAGTGAAGATGCAAAAATGCAAGTAAAATAGGCTTTACAGGGACTTGAGCGGGGCCGTGTCAAGGTTTCCCTGCTCCATTCACTAGTCTTCATTTTCTTCCTTGGTGCCCTACCATCCCCTCTTCTGTCTTACTTGACTTGGTGTTATCGGTGATCTTCATTTCTTTGGTGCTCAGATGGGAGCCATTTGGGGAAGTTGGGGTCGGTAAGGTAAAACGTGCCAGAGGAAGGTTTAAATCCAGAGGAACATGACTTCTCTCACCTTGCATCTTGCAGTAATGTTTTATTCGTAGTAATTACATATTTGTTCACATGTCCACTCCTATCAACAAAAAAGAAAAAAGAAAGCCTGCTTATTCATATTGCCACTTAAGGTCCCTCGATGGGCCTCTATTACCTTGCATCAAGTTCCCAGACCTGTTTTTTTTTTATTTTATTTTTTATTTTTTAAAATTTACATCCAAATTAGTTAGCATATAGTGCAACAATGATTTCAGTAGATTCCTTAATGGCCCTTCCCCATCTAGCCCATCCCCCCTCCCACAGCCCCTCCAGTAACACTCTGTTTGTTTTCCATACTTATGAGTCTCTTCTGTTTTGTCCCCCTCCCTGTTTTTATATTATTTTTGTTTCCCTTCCCTTATGTTCATCTGTTTTGTCTCGTAAAGTCCTCATATGAGTGAAGTCATATGAGTTTTGTCTTTCTCTGACTGACTAATTTCACTTAGCATAAGACCCTCCAGTTCCATCCATGTGGTTGCAAATGGCAAGATGTCATTCTTTTTGATTGCAGAGTGATACTCCATTGTGTATATATACCATATCTTCTTTATTCATTCATCCATCAATGGGCTTTTGGGCTCTTTTCATACTTTGGCTATTGTCAATAGTGCTGCCATAAACATGGGGGTGCATGTGCCCCTTCGAAACAGCATCCCTGTATCCCTAGTAATGCAACTGCTGGGTCGTAGGATAGTTCTATTTTTAGTTTTTTGAGGAACCTCCATACTGTTTTCCAGAGTGGCTGCACCAGCTTGCATTCCCACCCAGACCTGTTTTTCTCTTATTCCATCTAATAATAATTTGGGGGCATCTACTGCTGCCTTCCTGACTTGAGTATCCCTGTTCTTACAACTTGCAGCTCCACATCTGTCTGGAGTGCAGGGGACTCTTTGTTCTCCCGTGCCCTGTGATTAGAGCCAGTGGAGAGCTATGACAACCTATGACTAGCCAGATGCTTGCTAAGGGCAAAAAAATTACACAATGGATAGGGGGAGAAGGAAGTTGTAAACTCCAGCCGTGACCACATGACCAGTTGTAGAAGCAACAGCCTCACCCAGACTGTTCAATCAACTCCACAGCTGTGTGAGGTTCAGTTGCTATGATGAATTCCTCATCCTATCTTGCGTTTGTTCTGCTTATCTGGTTAAACCTAGATTCAGGGTCTGTGATATACAAATTCATGTGCATATACAACTTCCTTCCCTCTTTTCAGGTGAGAACAGAGAAACTTTCCTTCTGACTCTAAAGCGTTAGATCTTATCCCACCTGCATACATCCTGAATAAGTGTATCACTTATTCTTTCTCTCCCTTATATATTCAACCTCTCTTTATTGGGTCTTCCAAAAATCTTTTTTTTTTAATGCTTATTTATTTATTTGACAGGGAGGGGGGGAGTGTAAGGGGGGAGGGGCAGAGAGAGAGCGAGAGAGAGAATCCCAACACAGGGATTGAACCCACAAACTGTGAGACAACCTAGCTGAAATCAAGAGTTGGGTGTTTGACTGAGCCACCCAGGTGCCCCTCAAAAGCTTTTAAATAAGCTCATGCTTTTATTTTTTTAAAGTTTATTTATTTTGAGAGAGAGAATCCCAAGCAGGCCCCACACCATCAGCCTGATGCATGGCTCCAACTCACAAAGCATGAGATTATAACCTGAGCTGAGATCAAGAGTCAGACACCTGACCAACTGAGCCACCCAGGCACCCTTAAACACCCTTTGTAAAGTCCAAACTCTCTGTTAGCCTGGGTCCCTGAGCGACCACAAGCAGCACCTCACAGTGGATGTGGTGTGTGAGTTAGAAAAGATTGTGAACCATGGCAAGTTCAAATGCTGCTGCAGGAGAGTCTAGCTAAAACTTGCAAGACCAGAGATACAAGCATGAACATGGACAGGTATGAAGTTGGCTCTTGATAGGTGAGGAAAAGTAGTTGGGAGAGGGCCTGCTAGCCTACAAGTGGTACCCAAGCACCAGGATAAATAAAAGACAACCATTTCTTCCATACTTGTACCCTTCTCTCAAGGTTCAAAGTCAACAGAGGGAGCAATGAATTTGTCAAACCTGGGTTGACGCCTATCCTCTCTTTACACCATGATGCTGACAGAGGGGCTTTGAGTCTTTCAGTACCTCCAAAATAGGCAGGTGTCTCAATGTCTTGTTCCTCTATCAAGTGTCTACAGTGCTGGGTGACAATTACCCCTCCATCAGTGGGGTTTTGTCTTAGGGAAAGGAAAAGGATTCTTGTGGCAACAATAGCAGCAAACAGATTAGTGTATTTTCTCTCCCTTTTTCTACTTATACGGCTAAGCAAAACATAATCGTAAATATTTCTGTCCCTTTTTATTTAAAAAAAGTTAATTTCACAACTAGTTTCCACTTAATATATCATGGCATGCCTCCAAGTTAATATGGATACTTCTAACCTAAAAAAAGTTATACAGTTCATATCGTGGTTCTACCATAATTAATTGAACCATAACCTGAATGCCCACTTATAGAGATAGCTCTAGTTTTTTTGCCCCCCACAAACAACACAGCAATAAACAGCTTTGTCCTACAATTAAGAACTGGTGCTTTTATTTCTGAAAAATTGAGTACTGATTCTCAGAGAAGGATTGCTGGATCACAGAATATACACTTAATTTTGGTAGGTCCCCCTAGGTTATTTCCTCCCCAAAGTAACTTATATTTCCACCAGCAGTTTTCATTACTGTCAGCAGTGGATAGGATTGTTCATTTCCCTACACTCCCATCAACTTTAGATGTTATGCTATTCTTCACCCATCAGATTAGAAAAATGAAAAAGATTTAAGAAAGTAAACTACAGCATTTCTCTCTCTGCAAGGGAGACTGGTCACCTCTTCATATCTTAATTTGCTTTTAGCACAGCAGTTATGCTCGTTTTTAATTCATGTTCTATATCAGGAATGCTTTGCAAATCCAAGCCTCTTAAGATGTCTCTGGAGGCAAGTGTGTATGTGTTTGTGTGTATGAAAGGATATATACATATACAAATAATATATATTCACATGTAGACAGGTGTGTGCCAAAGGCAGCAAGACGTGTGTGGCTGGTGAACCTAGGTTATGATATGTGGATTCTCATTTCATTATTCCCTCAACTTTTCCAGAAGCTTGGACATTTTTCAAAATAAATTGTGGGAGAAAGGCAGTCTCTCCATTTGCAAGCGTGGTATATCTTGCGTCTCTGGGTTTTCCAAGACTCAGACCTGGGCTGCCTGACTTCTTTACCCATCACTCTATGTGTCCACTGATTTCTGGCTTCCTGCCTCCCTGGTCCCTGATCTGTAGGGTGTCTCAGCCTTCGGTATTCACCTGCCTTCCAGTACCACCCACAAGCTAAATCCAAGGAGTGTCCAAAGTTTGGCAGATCTTCTCCAGCAGCCGAGCCTCTCTTTATGACTTGCTTGGGGAAGTTGCACCAAGTTATTGCACATAAGCTCCGGGCTGACCAGCAGTCCCGATTTGCCAGTAACCGGAAAGACCTGCATCCTGGGAAATCCCTCAGACTGGAGCAAACTGAGATGGTTGGTCACCAACAACTGCCTGCCCAACCCCTGTGAGAGAAAAAGTTACCCTGACCCTTGTTAAAACAGTAAGGAAGAGTTTTTCAATAGAGGAGAGAGATTGGGCTCAACTCCGAACACCTCAAAGACAACTGGGGATTTCTAGCCAAGGAGAAGACTGAGGGGTCATGGTATGGAAACTACTAAGAGGAGGCATCAAGTATAGGGGTCTCTTGCTAATGTGGCTGAAGACAGGCCAGGTGGGGAGGAGGACCTTGATGAGACGTCAAGGGTGGGTGGGGTGACCTAGCAGGATTCTTGCTAAGACCAGGCCGGGCAGACCCAAGATAGGACTAACCAAAAGGAGGGCTCCATGAATCCAGAAAAAAGGTCCATAAAACAGAGTCTCTGTTGCCTCCACATTGGAGAAAGGGCCGCCAGTCAGAGTTTATAACTGAATCGGTGGCCCGAGGACTATCACTGCCATCCGAAAGTGAGATTGTTGTTGCAGAGTGGGACAGGTGGCTCTGAGGACGCCAAGACCAAGGGTAGGAGGGCCAGTCAGTGCAGCCCTGCTCTAAGCACAACCAAGGGGGGGTAGGTAGTTCATGAAGACTTTACAGCATTGTTAGTCCCTGTATGGTTAACCCATAAAACTGTTACATGTAGCTACCAGAATTATTGTACCCATATTATATACCCAATTATTGTCACCAAGACCTAAAACCTTTTAGTGACTCCTGCAAGTCTTCCTGGCCACAAGAGAACCAAGGTCAGCCATCAGATCTCACAGTCGGGCTAAAATGTCAGGAAGTGTTTTTCACAAACATCTTCATTAGCCAACGTGGGCTTCGGATAGATTTTTTTTAAAGGGCATTTACATATCTAGGAAAATGGCCATTCAAAGAGAAGTTTTGTGACCTAAGGAGGGAAAAAAAACAGAAAACAAGAATTTTTGCTTGTAACACCATGATGGGCCTCAAAAAACATGCTTCTTACCGAAAGATATACTTATATTTTACCTGAAAAGGGCTCAGTAGTTATTCTTCGGAAGCTGTTGGTGTAGTAACTCCCCGGAGATTAACATGAGTAGCAACAACTGGTCAGGTAGGTTTAGAGTCAGACAAACAGCTGCGGGGAGCCGCAGTGGGTGGTGGGACCCCGGCAGACTCAAGTTTGATTCATTGATTGGCTTAAAAACTCCTGCAGCACATAAAGCTTAATTGGGCGCAGAGAGAGCTGGGGCCCCAAGACAATGATGACGAAGGCAACTGCACCTGCTCAGAGTTCCAACACGACCGTGGATCTTGGTGCTTGAACAAGACATCTGATTATCTGCGGAGCACAGGCTATGGTTAGAAGCACATGCCTGCAGCCGTTGAATGCATGGTTTCCTCTTTAGTTCTTGTAGACGATGCCGTTCGTTGATCTGCAGGATGGACGTCAAGCATGTGAACGCGAAAGGGTAATGCCCCCTGCCCTGTGAGAGTGGTACTGTTGTCCCCTGACAATACAGAGTCCACTTTGCCAGCACAACTTTGTGGATCTTAGCGGGTTAGAGCTTTGAGAGTTCTAGAACTGACCAGGGCTAGAGTATATAGCAAAAAAGCAAGGTTTATAATACAGCGTCATCACTGAAAAGCAGGAAAAATCACATGAGAGAGCGCCAGTGATTTTAAGCTTTCCCATTTAACTGTCATTAGCAACCCTACTTTGTCCTCTCCTTTCGCTGCTACACGGACCAGAAGGCTAAGTATGAAATTTCCCAGCCTCTTTTGTAGCAAGCATCGGCCACGTCCTACAATTCTTGCCAGTAAAACAGAAATAGGAGGCTACCATGGAGGCGTTCTGGGGGAAAATCTGCGTTCCTGGTTCCCTGGTTTAGGTACGGAGTGCACAGGCAGAGCTGAGCAGAAAGTTGCCCTTCTTCTTTTTAATTAATTAATTTATTTTGAGAGAGAGAGAGAGAAAGAGAGCAAGTGGGGGAGGGGCAGAGAGAGAGACAGAGAGAGAGAGAGAAAATCCAAGCAGGCTCTGCACTATCAGCACAGAGCCTGACTCGGGGCTTGAACTCACCAACCCTGAGATCATGACCTGAGCCCAAACCAAGTCAGACACTTAGCCGACTGAGCCGCCAGGCACCCCTGCCCTTCTTTGTGAGCCTTTTCTTTCTTCTTGTACACAGGCGAGGTGCTTGGATGTGCAGCAGGCAGTGTGAACACACGAGGGGGCAAGCCCGCCTGCAGAGGACAGCGGGATGCGAAGACGGAGCTGAGTCCTTGTTGGTATTGCTGTCACGACTCTAACCCAGGGCCACTCATGTGATGACCCCAGTTGAAACCACTGCTCATCGGGCATTCAGTTACCTGTAGCTGACCACCTTCTTGGTTCCCTACGATAATTTTAAAAAGGCCGAAGAACAGGGGCACCTGGGTGGCTCAGTCGGCTGAGCGATCGACTTCAGCTCAGGTCATGATCTCACGGTCTGTGAGTTCAAGCCCCACGCCGGGCTCTGTGCTGACAGCTCAGAGCCTGGAGCCTGTTTCGGATTCTGTGTCCCCCTCTCTCTCTCTGCCACTCCCCCACTCATGCTCTGTCTCTCTGTCTCAGAAATAAATAAACATTAAAAAAATTTTTTTTAAAGGCTGCAAAATAATACACAAAGCAGCAGATGGTTGCCATAGGCATATGGCATTATGCTTTTAAAATTTTATTATAATGTACTGAAGCACGGCAGGATTTAATATTGCTAAGAGGAGTGAAACGTGACATTTTTAAATAAATATTTTTTATTTTTAAATAATTTTAAATAAATGGTTTCATGACCATCATGAGCTCTCCATTCTGCTGAAGGTAGTTGTTGCTGGAGGACATAATTAATCTGAAAGAGACAACTAAAAACATTTTTTTTTCAATATTTATTATTGAAAGAGTGAGACAGAGCATGAACATGGGGGGGGCAGAACAAGGAGAAGACACAGAACCTGAAGCAGTCTCCAGGCTTTGAGTTGTCAGCACAGAGCACGACGTGGGGCTCAAACCCACCAACTGCGAGTTCGTGACCTGAGCCAAAGTCGGACGCCCAACCGACTGAGCCACCCAGGCGGCCCAAAGAGACAATTTTTTAAATTAAACTTTTTACTTATTTATTTTGAGGGAGACAGAGACAGCGCGAGTGGGGGAGGGGCAGAGGGAGAGGGAGAGAGAGAGAACCCCAAGCAGACTCCGTGCCGCCAGCACAGAGCCTGACTCAGGACTTGAACCCACAAAAACGAGAAATCGTGACCTGAGCCGAAATCGAGAGTTGGCTGCTTAACCAATTGAGCCGCCTGGGCACTACTGGAAGAGACCATTTTAAACTGAAAGATACTGAGCTGTTCCTACCGTCGAATTCTTTTTTATTAAGGCATAATATATCCACAAAGCATAAGATCAAGTAACATGCACAAGTCACACTTGTACAGCTGAAAGAATCTCACAAGGTGGGCACACCTGGGAAACGAGCAAGAATTAGAACACTAGCCCCTTCTCGTCACTGTCCCCCCAGACCACAGCTAACCACCCTGATTTCTGAGGCCCGAGAGTCATTTTCCTGTTAGTAGAACCGTGCACATGGAAAGCCGTATTCAGTAGAATTCTGTGTCTGTCAGCCTTGGCTCAAAATTCTGTCTGTGAGATCCATCCCCGTTGTACGACGTAGCACAGGCTTCTCATCTGGTGCTGGGTAGTATTCCATGGTGAACGTGCTAATTTACCCACGGAACTATCCGCAGTTAAGGTCCTATGGCCCAGGACTATGAACTATGCTGGCTCAACAGGATGGTATGTGGACTGCTGTATCAGAGGATCAGAGCTCAGGTGAGTCCTTGGAGAGTGGTGCTGGCTGAGACCCTGCAGGCAGGAAGGACGCGTCCACATTTGCAGATGAATAGGTGCCCTCGGCAGGTGGCTGGTTCCAAGGGAATCAGTGTGGGACACTATGTGAGGGACTGGTTGATCTCCTCAGAGGATGGTGCCGGTCTGGGGGCTCAGGATTGGCCTCTGCTATTGGCAGGTTGGATATCAGGCAGGGACAGTGACTAAATGGGGCTTGGTGGGAGGGAGTCTATACTGTTCTACCCATACGGAGTTGTCTTCCCTTCCGCCATGGCGTCCTCACGCAACTATTATCCTGCACTAGGCTGGCCCGTGACAGTCCCCAGCCAGTCCCCAGCTGGCCGGGCCATTCTGCCACCAGTATTTCGCTCTGTGGGGTTGCCCTCGGGAGCATGTGAAAAGTAATTTAAAAAGAGAGAGAGAGATGTTCCCATTTCGTGTGTTATTCCCTTTGGTTCATCCACGTGCCTGCTTCCACAGACCAACTTCTTCCCAATCTTCCACCTCCGAGGCCTTTAGACCCTGCTCGTGAGTCTTTGTATATTCTTACTTCGGGCCATTTCTCTTTCCACACAAAACGGATGGTTGGGTACGCCACCTAGAGCTCTGCCCATTGGGGGATATACCGTCTCACGAGCCCGCCCCCGGAGCGGGGGCATGAGCAGCATAACGCCAAGGTGACCTGTCTGTGAGCCACTCTCGGCTCCTCTCATACCCCCTCCACTAGCCACGTGGCCACGGTTTTGCGCTAAGGGGCAGGAGCTCACACGGGGCTGACAGATGACAGGGTGGTCTAGGGCACCTGCTTGTGGAGCTTCCTGGTGTTTCCATTTTTATGCGGCTTTGCTACCAAGCCCACCCAATCTCGCAGGTGCGTCTGCACGAATCAGACCACGACAGCGATACCTTGTCCTGTCGCCACTTAATGTCTCATGCTCGGATGCTCTGACTCCACTAAAGCCCTGGCACACCACAAGCTGCTTTTCCAATAACGCTTTCTGTGCAGATGGCACGACTTTGCATCAGAGCAGTTTATACTGTGACTCTTTTACTGGTGTTCACCACACAATCTGCATGGAGTCTCCTCCCATCCCAGGTACGTTTGCCAAGTCTCGAGGCCACGCAGAAGGGCTGCTTTCCCTGCCACCAGGAGTCTGGGACAGATCCCTTTCCTGCTGTTAGCCCCAAACAGAGCTGGCAGCCTCTTCGTGTCATTGGATGTAGGAATCAGAGCAGTATTCTCAAGCATAGAATATGCTGCCTGTGGCATCCAAAATACCATGCAGTTAGTTTGCTTCCCTTTTAGTGGTGGGAAATCCCAGATGCAGTAATCTTTCTTTTACGTTGGAAGGAATGTCCTGCCAAGTCCCGGACAACTGGACCCCTGACATCTTCACTGATATAGCAGTTGCCTGGATCTTCAAAGGGTTTACTTCCTGCCCTATGCGGCACACATCCTTTACCAAGGACTGGCAAATTGCCATCCGGTTCTATTAACATTCTGCATTAACACAGTGGACCGAGGTGATATTCTGATGAATACTGACGACAGCCATTCTCAATTTGGGTCCCAGGGCCTCCTTTACATTCTTCAGAATTCTCGAGTATCCCGGAGAGATTTTGTTTACGTGAGTTTCATCTATATATGTTTCCTGGAATATAGTTTTAAATGGACAAATTTCAAACACATCTGTGTATTAATCTGTTAAAAATAAAGTAATAAAGCCATTACGTATTTACATAAATGGCATAGCTTTAGGAAAAAATGACTCTATTTTCCAACAAAAATTTTGAGGGGCATTGTTTAACATTCTTGCAAATGTTTTCAAGACACCTGGAACCTTGTATTTGTTCCTGCACACCATCTGTTGTGGTACGTTATTTTGGCTTAAGTTTACAAAGAAAATCCAGCCTCATAGAAATAGATAGCTGGAAAGTGGAGGGTGTTTTAATAGTCTTTTCAGATAATTACGGATATGTTTTTGTGATGGTATATTGAAACTCAGTAAGTGGTAGTTTCTTAAAGGTTTGTTGTAATACGGAATCTGAAGTCCTATGGTGCCCTTTTTGGACTCCGTTAGGTTAAAGCCCATTGGTCTATTTTGCCATTTGAAATAGGTCTTTTATTCCTCTCTGATTGTGCACCATCATGCACTGGTCATTGGCTCACTGAATTCTCCAGATACTCCAGGTGTCGACACCTTTCATTATATAATGTCAAAGACTCACATTTGTTAATCTCACCAGCAATCTCATCAGAAAGGTCGTTAAGTATTGGGAAGCTGTCAAGTTCACGGTGGTGGTTATGAGTTTTCCAAAATTCTAATTTTCACTCAAAAGCTCACATTTCATTATAGGCAACAAATGCTGTCGGTTGTTTGGCCTGAAGTGAAGGCTCTTCATTCATCTTGACAAAATATCTACCAAATACCCAAGACTCAGTAATGATAGTTTATTACCTGTCAGTAGTTCCTTCAAGTAAAAATGGTGTTTCCTTAAAAAAAAAAAAAAGTGCTTTTCGTTCAAATCAAATGATCACATGCATGCTTTTCCTTCAGACAACCATCTTCTTTCAGTGTATCCTAGAAATGCCATATGTGTACCTTCCGACTTGTAACATTGACTTTTAAAAAGATGTGTACTCAGGGGCGTCTGGGTGGCTCCATCGGTTAAGCATAGACCTTCAGCTCAGGTCATGATCTCACGGTCCGTGGGTTCAAGCCCTGCATGAGGTTCATCAGGTTCTGCGCTGACAGCTTGGAGCCTGGAGCCTGCTTTGGAGTCTGTGTCTCCCTCTCTCTCTGATCCTCCCCCACTAGCACTCGGATCCTCTCTGTCTCTCAAAAATGAATAAAAATGTTTAAAAAAATTTTAAAAAGATGTGTACTCAAAGGTCTGGATTTGATATAATTAATATATAGTTTAATCTATTGATATAATAAATTACTTATAGTATAAACATGCTATATAGTACTATATACAGTATTACTTATACGTATAATTTATTACTTATAGTAATATAATTTAATATAATTGATGCTTCCTTAGGACATTTTTCAGTGAAGCTGGCAATTTTTCCTTTAGTTTTCCTCCTGCGAGTGCATGGCGGCGAGGACTCTCATCCCACTGCTCTGATGTGCTCTCCAGTCCCCGCTCTCAGGTTTGCACACCACTGCCTCCGCACCCTCGGTGAAAATGTCAACCCAGTGACAAAAGCAAGCCGTGTCTTAGTGTTATTGTGAAAATAGCTTTGACCTCCTAGACCTGCTGGAAGGGCCCGAGGGGCGTCTCAGGGTTTGTGGACCCACACTCTGAAAACCATTCACCTAGAGGATCCAGGATCCTTCAGTCCATTTTATGACCACGAGAGGGAAAGTTAACATAGCCCCAGAACAAGAGCATAAATGTTTGCTGTTGGCTGTTCCAAGTGCCTGTTCGAACTGCTTTGATTCTCCTGTCTGATGGGAGTGGAAAACAGCTCAGTGACCAGGCCAGTGGCTGGCTGCATACCGGGTAGTGAAAGCTGTGTTAATCCACTCCAGCCGGCGTGCCAATTCAGCTGCACCTGCACGGGCTGTGCAACTGTGCTACTAATGCTTGATTAAGTTTGTGGTAGATCCCTGTCATCTGCCGGGATCCAGCTGATGTTATAGGGATTAAGTAGTGACTTCCATGTGGATAAGACAGGGAGGTGATAATCTCTGCCATTTCCCTTCAGCTGTGTTGTTGTTATTTTCTGTCTTGGCTGCCGGTTGTGGGAGGAGTTTTGGAGGCTCCCTCTTGGCCTTCCCTATCATAATAGCTTTTACCCCACAGGTCAACAGACCGATGTGGGGCTCTGCCAACTACCACAAATGCAGTCTAATCTTCTGGGAAGTGGAGAAATAACCCCTGGGGAAGGTCCACTTCTCTGGACCTTCAGAAGGTCTCTACTCTGACCTGGACCTTGGCCTCCATTTGTTGGCTGGCCTCCAATCGCTCCTGCTCCAATGAGGAGGCCATAGTAGCTCCTTGGATTCCTAAATATCAGTGTCAATTCAGACTGTGTCCAACAGTCCTCGGAAGGTCTGGATGCTTCCTTTCCTCCATGCACAGTTACCTGTGATTATAGCTGTCAGTTCTTTGGGAGAAGGACTGAGGATATTTCTGAGTACACGTAGTACTGTGTTGTAGGGTCACTCATCACAGGCACCTGGCTTCTCTTCTCCTTCAGTCCGTGGGTTCTGGGCCTGAGAAGTGGTTCAGGTGTGACGACTGGGCAGAAGACTGTGTCTCTTTTACTAGGCTAACTATCATCGGCCTCCTCATCACCCATGCTTGGTTTATTTTAAGCACATGCCTTATGCAGTGCTCTGGTCAGCTGCCCATCTATCTAGACTCGAGGTTCACTGTGTTCTTTTCACCATCTCCATAGCTCACTGCAAATTGGCCCCTCCCACCTGCCCCTATGACTTTGTTGTTTGTCACAGTAATTATGGGAGGAGCACCATATTATCCAAGAGGTGCAACTTCCACAACCACGTCCTGATATTATTTTATAGGATTTCAATAACAATTTAGCATCTACTTATTCCTGACTTCACCTTCTTCGGAATAACTAGGCTTCAAAAAAAGTACAGCATCACTGCTCTGAGGTTAGAAGTTAACTTCATTTTTATATTAGCATGTTTCCACTCAGATAGCCTTAATTGTGCCTACATCAAACACAAACACCAGTAGTTTACTTGGGAGATCATTTTTTTTTCTGATTTTGTTTTTTTTCAGCAAATATTTATGGAGCCTAATACATTTTAGGCTCTTTGTTGGGTGTGATAGGAAAACAACAATAAAGAAAAGCTGTCTGACTTGAGATATTCATTATTCAGCCTAATGAATTGCCTATGACTAGGATAGTCAACCAGTTCATGTAGTTCATCCAGAAAGACATGGAAGGACAGGCCAGTGGTTTGTCGTCAAGATGAAAGGGTTGAGCAATGGTTTATTGCCCCGGAGCTCCTCTGAATGATAACCTGTCACCCTTGATACAGGTTCTCCCGGACAAAGTCTGTGTGTATTGCCCTATGAGGATGCACCCAGAGAATAACCCATTGTTAGTGGTCTCCAAACTAGGTACATGCCCCCAGGTGTGTGTAAGGCAATCAGTGGGGGGTTGGGCTGAAAATAATGTCTATCTGAGCCCTTTTATCCTTTGAAAAAGGAAACAAATACACTCTATCATATATAATCTGGATTTTGACTAGCAGGTTTATTCTTTTGGTTGCATGATATGTATGGAGCTTGAGACATCCTGAATGAAAAGTAAGATCTCCACCGGCTGATGGCACCTTGTTCTTTAGCTTTAAGTCTATTGTGACCTGTGATTGTTTTCTACTGTTAAGTAGATTAGATGAACAAAACAATAGATTTTTTTTGTATATAAATAGGGGCAAGCAGTTGTTTTAAATGTGTGGGGACTTCTGTCTTTTCAGTTATAGGCTAGATACATACTTATCATCCCATCCACAATACATTGCCATTTTCTTCCTAACCAAACAGCAAGCCTAGATTTTTCTGGCCATTGTTAAGCATATGGAGAAGGTAAGCCCTCAGGCCATTCAGACTGGCTTCTCTGGTTATTTTTATTTTCTCTCACCTTTGGAAAAAATGGTTGGGAATCACATTGAGTTCTGTAAATTGCTTTGGTTTTTCCCTTACCATTAAATAATCTCTTAAGGCTGCTATGGATGGAATTGTGCCCCCCATTCATATGCTGAAACCCTAAACCCCAATGTGGCAGTATCTGGAGACAGTCTTCAGAAGGTTAAATGAGTTCATGAGGGTGGGGCCCTTATCCAACGGGACTGTGGGCTTAGAAGAGAAAGATTGATCTCTCTCTCTCTCTTTCTCTCTCTCTCTCTTTCAACTTTCCGCAAGCCATGAAAAGACCCCTCATCAGAACCTGCCCATGCTGAGACTCTGATGTCAGACTGCCAGACTCCAGAACTGTGAGGTCAATGTCTGTTGTTTAAGCCACAGTCTGTGGTATTTTGTTTTAGCAGCCCAAGGCAATGAAGACAAGGGCTTAGCTTTCAATTGTTGTGAAATCCTAATTATTTGTGTAGTAAAACATACCAATTAAGAGCATAGACTTGGGGGGCACCTGGGTGGCTCAGTCAGTTAAGCATCTGACTTCAGCTCAGGTCATGATCTCACGGTACGTGAGTTTGAGCCCCCTGTCTGGCTCTGTACTGACAGCTCAGAGCGTGGAACCTGCTTCCGAATCTGTGTCTCCCTCTCTCTCTGCCCTTCCCCTACTCATGCTCTCTCTCTCTCTCTCTCTCATAAATAAACATTTAAATAAATCTTGCGGTCTGGGGAAAGTTCCTTCATCTCCAGGATTCCATTTCCTCAATTATAAAATAGGGATAAGGATTCCTTAATTTTCTTTTTGTGGTAGGACCACACAGGGATATGCATTTGACACCTGGTTTGCCATATAGATTTTATGTAATAATGATGATGCCTTAATGGTTTATTGATCTCATGAAATTGTGATGGTTTGGTGGATAGGAAAAACCTTATCCCTCCCATCCTTGCAAGTAGGGTGGAATAAGGTTATGTTCTGCATTTTGATTTTTTCTCACTTTAAACTTGTAATTAATAATCTTAGTTTGGAGGCTCATGGGAGGCTCAGTTGGTTAAGCATCTGACTCTTGACATCAGCTCAGATTTGGGAGATTGAGCTTTGCACCAGTCTCTGCACTGATGGTGCGGAGCCTGCTTGCGATCCTGTCCCCCACTTGCTTTCTCTCTCTCTCTCTCTCTCTCTCTCTCTCTCTCTTCCTCTCTGAAAAAAAAGAGAATCTTAGTTTATACTTGAATCAAATAGATGCATACCTTCCCATTATAAAAAAATGTAAAACAAGCATCTTTCTATATGCCAATGATATGGCTTAATCACAAGTTGTAAGTAACTTTAGTAGACAACAGAACTTGTGTCCAGTTATTCCTAGGATGAGCACAAAGTACATTTTATAAAGATGTGTTTTAGTAGATGTCCCTTAATTTGTCATTGTGTTTATAAATCCCCCCCCCCATGGTATATCATCTTGGTTGTATCTTTCGTACGTATCTTTTGTTGGATGGTGTATTCATTGGCTAGAGCTGCTGTAACAAAATACCACCACTAAGTGGCTTAAACAACAGCAATTTACTTTTTTCTGTCACAGTTCTGAAGGCCAGAATTCCAAGATCAAGGTGTCATCAAGTTTGGCTTCTCCTGAGGCCTCTTTCTTTGGCTCACAGATGGTCACCCTTTTGCTGTGTTCCCACACGGTTTCCTTCTGTGTGTGCACATTTCTGGGGTCCTTTTGTATGTCAGACTTTCATCTTCCTATGAGGACACCAGCCCAACTCACCATAGGAGCCTCTGTTTAACTTCATCACTTTTTAAAAACCCTATTTCCAAATACAATCATGTTTTGAGGTACTGGAGGTGAGCACTTCAACACAAGAATTTTGAGGGAGAAGGGGACATAATTCAGCCCCCAGGAAGAAAACCAGGAAATTCCACTCCTCAAAACTGGCATTTCAGAGGTGCTTTATGGCAGAGCTGTAGACCTGTTTACATGTTTTTTGAGCTAAAATTATGACCATGCTCTAAGATAAAAAACTGAAATTTCTGATTTCTCTTTGTGTTTCTTTAAAAGATAAATCAGGATTTCTTTTTAAAAAAGGTTTTTCTGGAAATGCTCCATTGGACTTCTTCTTTTTGAGAGCATTTGACTTCATTCTTACCTATATGACACTCCAGTTTTTACCAAAAAACCTCAGTTATGCCTGGCTTGGTCTCCTATTTGAAGCGTCTCACTTAACAGACAGCTAGCTGTAGCACACAGTACCAGTGGGGAATATGCCTGCATCCCATATGCCTTTTAAGATCTGTATCCGGAGATACAATCATCAAGGCCTGCTGCCCACTGGTTATGCAGCTCACCCATTATTCCAGGTCACGGGCCCCTGAAGTGAAATGCAGAATTGTTCAGAACATTTGTTTCAAAGACGAAGATTCATGGTCTACATCTCAGTTCCATTGGTTCTATGGCTCCAAGAAAGTCACGTGCTCTGAATGAGCACAAGTTTTCCCTTGACTAGACCCACACACAGAAGCACTGTACACGGGCAGCCACCATCCAGTGTGTTTAAGGAATATTTGGTTAAGCAGCTCTGTGAGCAATCTTGTGTTGAATGAAGAATAGTCTCATCAACGTTTCCCAACAGCATTCTCTCTTATGGGCCCCAGTGGAGAAGTTTCTCTCTTCCCAGTGCAGTCTCCTGATGCTTATCATACTCATTTAGAAACTGAATCTTATAACAAAACGTATTTCTCATTTTCAAATAGCTAAAAAGCTTTTGGCCAAATTTGTGGCCCGCCACTTGTGAATGTATGGGACTTCATAATACCTACTGTATGTACTGAAAAAAATTTTTTTACATTTATTTATTTTTGTGAGACAGAGACAGAGCACAAGTGGGGGAGGGGCAGAGAGAGAAGGAGACAGAGAATCCGAAGCAGGCTCCAGGCTCTGAGCTGGCAGCACAGAGCCCGACGCGGGGCTCGAACCCACAAACTGTGAGATTACGACCTGAGCCAAAGTTGGATGCTTAACTGACTGAGCCACCCAGGCGCCCCCCCTACTGTATGTACTTTAAAAATGCTTAATGCCATCTTATTTTCCTTGCTGTCATGTTGGTTTTCTTAGTTTATTTTATCTTTGTATATCATGTCTCTGCAAAGTGCTTTACATCATAACTTCTGGGTAGGGCCTTTTGATATTTTTGCAATTACTGTGAATGAATATATGGTTATGTGTGTATGCACAGGGAAAGAGTTAAATGCTCTCTCTTTTTTTCTAGTGAGATGGAGTGTTGTTGTTGTTGTTGTTGTTGTTGTTGTTGTTGTTTATAATAACTTGTTTCCAATGTTTCCCTTCATGGGGAGCAAATCTAATAGGGTCTACTGGAAAGACTGCAGCTTTTCTGTGATTCTGAGGAAATAGTTTAAACATTCGAGTCCCAATGCCTCAACCATCTCTAGGAACAGCAGTAAATACTATCTTGCCTTTTCTCATTAAAGGAAAACTACCCTTTAAGGGAAGCACTGGGTGTTGTGTAGGAAGAATGCAATAGTATACTGAAATCTTCAGTAGTTGAAAAGCCAGTGTGATACCATCTTAGACGCTTAACCTGGAATACACTTACAAAATGTAAGTCCCTGCGGAAAGCTGAGAACCCACTGAAGGTACGCAGACCACCCCTAGAGGATCGTGGGCAGGGGGTGGCTACAGGAATGTCTCAAGGGAAGTTCATTGGTAAACTTGATCCATGAGGGAAGCCCATTTCAGAAAGCAGGGCCAGTACCGAGGACAGCACCAAGCCCCGCGGCCCGGTGGAGAGAGGCAGCAGCACCATGGACAGCACCAGCGTGCTGGGGAGAGAGGCGGGGAGAGGCGACCTTATCAGCTGATGCCTTACGTAGGCTGGATCCCCACTTTGATAAAGGAGGTCTGGAGCGCGCGCCAGTGTTCGTTCTCCAGAAGCTGCAGCCCCAGACGGGGTGGGGCTAGGGGACGGGTGGTGGCGGGGTGGGGGGGAGAGCGGGGGGGGGGGGGGAGGGATAGCAGAAGGCAGGTCCCCGAAAGCAGGTCCCTGCTTGGCTTCCCTAGCACGGAGTTGAGGCTGCAGCCCGCTGCCTGGAGAGAGGGGCGGGTACGGAGGCAAGGCTGCGAGAGTACTGCTCTGACGCACCAGCATCCTCTCCATCAGGAGAGGCACCCACACGCTCCAGGGTCGCCCAGCTTCCCCGCCCCCCCACCTCCCCGACCTGGGAGATGCTCGGCTCTGGGCGACCAGACTGCTGTCTCTGCCGAGGTGAAAAGCCTGGGCATGTGACAGCTTAGGCGGGCCCCGGCTGCGAGACGCAGCCCAGCGCCCTCCTCTCCGCCGCGCCGTCTCCCACGGATGCTCGCCGGCAGAAGGTTGGGGCCAGTTTCATAGGCAATCCCCAGAAGCCCTAGCCCCAGCCAGAGGCTGCAAACATCCGAAGTGGCTCTGGACGCAGTGGCCACCGTCCGTCTTCCTGAACTCCCCTCCTGCACACACCCTGGGCCGGCCTCCTGACCCAGAGATGGATTCGCCTGTGAACCTAACCTACTTTTCCCTCTCCACCCCCGCCCCTTTGGAGACCAACCGCAGCGGCCTCGGCGCGGAAGACTCGCGCCCCAGCCCCCTCCTCTCCGTCTTCGGTGTGCTTATCCTGACCTTTCTGGGCTTTCTGGTGGCCGCCACGTTCTCCTGGAACCTGCTGGTGCTGGCGACCATTCTCCGTGTGCGCACCTTCCACCGGGTTCCGCACAACTTAGTGGCGTCCATGGCCATCTCGGATGTGCTGGTGGCCGCTCTGGTCATGCCCCTGAGCCTGGTGCACGAGCTGTCCGGGCGCCGCTGGCAGCTGGGCCGGCGACTGTGCCAGCTGTGGATCGCGTGCGACGTGCTCTGCTGCACGGCCAGCATCTGGAACGTGACGGCCATCGCGCTGGACCGCTACTGGTCCATCACCCGCCACCTGCAATACACACTGCGCACCCGCAAGCGCGTCTCCAACGTTATGATAGTGCTCACCTGGGCGCTCTCCGCCGTGATCTCCCTGGCCCCGCTGCTCTTCGGCTGGGGGGAGACCTACTCTGAGGACAACGAGGAGTGCCAGGTGAGCCGTGAGCCGTCCTACACCGTGTTCTCCACCGTGGGCGCCTTCTACCTGCCCCTCTGCGTCGTGCTCTTCGTGTACTGGAAGATCTACAAGGCGGCCAGGTTCCGCGTGGGCTCCAGGACCAACAGTGTCTCACCCATATCGGAGGCTGTGGAGGTGGGTGTTTTAGTGACCCTTGCAAATACTTCACTCGCGTTCCTACGGGCTTTAGCTCCAGCACGCTGACTTGAAAGTTTGTAGGAAGTGAGCTTTTTAGTTTCCTTTCTTGGGGAGGAGTGGGGGCAAAGGGGAAGGGGTAGACCGGGGTAGCTGAAGAAACCCTTGGAGGCTGATTTTGCTCCAACGTGCTCAGTATCACAGAGCCAATAATGGTCTTTACCATCTCTGATGGGTTTTTCCCCCCATATGGGAAATGAGGGGTTTGGACTACATTCTTCCACAGGGTCCCATCTGGCTCTAAAATTCTGTGACTCTATCACACCCTGTAGGAGGGCTGAAGAAGCAGGTGTCTGGGGCTATACTAGATAAACTTGCAGCTTCCTGCATTTGGACTGAGCTGCTCAATGAGGAAGGAAGGGACAGATGGTGAGGTGCCTTGGCAGAAAGATTGCCAAACAGCAGGCCAAGCAGATTCATGTTTCGACCCAATCTATGTTTTTTTCTTTGCAAATTAAAGCAGCTAGCTTTGCAGAATACAGTGTCTCCTGGATTACTCTCTGCAGTTCTGCAGTGCCCTCTTGCCCTGGTGTGAGATTACAGATCTTTGTCTGTCTCCAAGCCTGCATTTGTTATGTCCCATCGTTGCCTGTGGTGCTGCTCTCTGGGTGTAGCCCCAGCCCTGTCAGGATTCTGCGTATAGCTGAGGATCACCTGTTTGCCTTCCCAGACAGGCTACGGGATGGGGGGGGGGGGAGAGGGATTAAAAATCTAAGGCAGACAATTCCCCAGCTATTTGCAAGTGGCATTTTCTGTAGGACAATCGTTACAGCCACAGTGAGGGCTCTCTTCCAGTTGTCTCTCCACCACACTTTCCTGTTTCTTGTTAACTCTTAGTAATCCAACCCTGATTTCAATTCAGGAAATATATGACAACTGAACCCATGGGGTGTGGGGATTGCGTCCCCCCTGACCAACTCATTGCCAAGGTGATCCCTTGAGCCGAATTCACTTTTTTAAGTGAGATCAGAAATCGGCACAGCCCCATGTTCTGTTAGGGGCTCTAGGACAACAACATAAATTCAATTAAGCATATCAAGCACATACTATGGGGATGGTTGTAGGAGTGAAACAATGAAAGACGTCATCTTTGCCCATGAAGAGTTCCCTCTAGTGAGGGAGGTAAACACCTACTGTGGATGCTGTAACGTGGTTCTGTTTTCCTGATCAGAGGCTAACTCCAACAATAACCAGTCAATCAAGCTTAGAGGGACCAGAGGCGTAGGTAATGGAGGAGAAAGTGCATCATTCTGGAAGAAAGAAGGGAAAGGGGGTCAGAGGCTACCTATCCTTTTATCTGGAACAATGGTCTCAACCAGGGGTGATTTGCCCCCTCCATTTGGAATGTCTGGAGACATTTCTGATTATCAAAGTTTGGGAGAGAGTGTTAATGGCATCTAGCGTTAGAGGCAAGGGGTGGGGCTAAACATTGTACAGTGGACGGGACAGCCCCCACAAAAAATAATTCAGGCCAAAACGACAGTAATGCCAAATTTGGGAAACCTTGACCTATTAGATTTCTAACCTGAATGAGGAGTGCTGATGGTAAGAGTGCTCACAGCACCAGACTGTCGGGAACTTCCATGTGTATGAGAATCACCCCAAGCCCAGGTCAGGAGCAAGAGGACTGACCACCTTCAAGGGTCCTCCTTACACAGACTCTCTTCCACCGGGATGCTTATCCAGGTAAATGGTTTACAATCAGTACCAGATACAGCTTTAAAAGGAAAGCAGTCACAGTTTTTCTTGTGAGGCTTACTGCAAGGCGATGCAGGCTTTCACTGCTCTGTTCTGGAGACAACAGAAACAAAGCATCATGATATCTTTGTGCTTTTATACACTAGTCTGCACTGTTTCATTTTCTCTCCTTTCTCTGCCAGATAACTTTAAAAAAATGGTTTGTCTTGGCTTTGCAAGACCTCCAAATGATCCAGGGTTCCACATACAATATGGGGCTGCCTCTGTCCTCATGTTACTGTGAAGGGTTAATTACAAACCAGGTCTCCTGATTTCTCCATGGTAGCAGGTGCCAAAATTTCTAAATACAGTTCTACCACCAACTAGCTGTGTTACCCAGGGAAACACAATACTTCCTCCTTCTTTATCTGCTGAGTTTTCTCCAAGGATATTACTGAGAACCTAACCTATGTCAGACACTGAGATGGGAACTGGCAACACAAGAGATGGGCTTTGCCCTCAAAAAAAGGATGATGAAAACACTACCAAAGATCTGGCATAAAAAGATAATGCTGAATTTATTATTTACCAGTGTATGGCTGAACCATGCTGGCCAGGCACAATCTCTCTGAGCAGAGAAGAATGTTGATCTTAAATAGCATTTTTAGAAAGCTTGGAGTTCAGACATTGGGAGGCTTTGAGAGATATATGTAGGTTGATATCATCTGTACGAGTCTTAAATTTGTTGGTTGGTTGTCATCCCAGTAGGGGTTTACTGGAATGAATCCAACCCAGGTTGACCTGGGACTGACACTGCTAGGTTGGCTTGTAAAATAAGTCCATTGAGTTGAATTGCCCCTGATCGATAGACCAAGTTTAAGCTGGCTCTAGGCTATAGAACACACAGTCTTGTCCTAAGTTTGTGGGAACATTTAGTTCTCAGGCTCCCACTCTTGGTCCTCATTCAGCCAAAGCTTTGAGAGAAACCCTCAAGGACTAACTAGATATTGACCACTGTTGGTGATTCTCCCGGAAGATGAAGTTTCATCTGTGGAGATCTGATGCTAAAATTGCACATCAATCAATGTAATTTCCAATCATTTCTCAGGACAGGGCAGTGCAGAAGCATTTAATCTCTGGCTACCAAGCATTGAACAACTCTGAGGCAAACAAGTAGAAGTATTATAAGAAGGGCCTGGAAGATCTCCCAAGTCATGACCCAGGATTTTCTAGTCCTAATCAAAGCCAGTCCCAAAGATTCCCTGTGTCTACCTAAGACTGCTACTTTACCTTTTCTTTTAGTTTAAAAATAGTTGTATCTTACCTGTAGTGTTAATCCAGGTACAATGTGAAGTCTTACTTAGTGTTAGTGGGTAGACTCCTCCTTGGCTGGCCAAAAGCAAATCTGGAGTGATTTTATTAGTCAAGATTTTTTGGGTTAAGATACTTAAACTGCTTTGTTGTGCCCCCAGAGCATAGACTGTACAATTTACTATGTCAGCCAATGTAGACATTATTGTGCCAACCATTTTTTTAAATGAAAACCTCAAGTTGTCTGACTCCTACGGATGAGGTCAGTATTCTCAGGAATCTTTTCCCTGAAAGAGTTGTAACCGTTTGGACTCTTTGTAAGGAGATATAATCCATTGAGGGCATTGGAGAGTTAGTCCTTGAAATGGCCTAACCGATGGCCCTACTGAACAGTCAATCTTGTTTCTTGATTGACATGAAAAAGCATGAGTTTAGTATGGGATAAAGAACCCTGGAGGTGTACAAGAGATGTGATCAACTTCAGTGAAGCTATAGGTATATTGTCAGACAGTCTTCATGTACTCATCTGCTTGGTCAAGGTTCTTGATTAGCAGCCAACGCCTACCCCTCTACTTCTGGGCATTGTCTGCAGCTAATGTTGAGGTCATCCTCCCTGAATCCTAACACTGCAGTGTAGGATAATTTCAGAGAGCATTAAGTCACCAACCGAGTAATTCACATTTGTTGTTCATTTTTAAAGAACGCCTGAAGAAGGTGCTTCTATAGCATGTTGAAGAAGTGAATTATCTGGAAAGCATACCAGTTGTTAGTTCCTATACCTCCTCTTCTATTATTTTAGCAATTTTATATGCCCTAGAAGCAGCCACCGTTGAGTCATTGAACAGTTTGGCTTCTGATATGAAATTACGTTTTATGAGAAAGACTGAACTACTTATTACATATCAAATTGATTATTACACATTATTTTTATTTTCAGTATAACACCCACCAACAAAGAATAGTAAGTTGTAATTTCAAACAAGAGCGAAAAAAATTCTGCTTGGGGCAAGGACACTTCTTCAGTTACAGAAACACAATCATGAGACTTACCTTCATTGGCTAAGGATTATACAGTTGCGGGATTGTCAGTGTTAAACCAATGGGTGGTAATAGGAGAAAGAGAAGGTGACAATGAATCATGAGTAATCAACGAGTAGAAAAATGTGGGTGGTTTTGATTAGCAGTAGGGATTGTCTATGTATAATAACAAGATTTAAAGGCTTAATATAAGGTCTTAAAATGTGGTGACTAATTTTAGTCATGTAATTTCTCCGAAGCAAAGGGAAAAACCTTTATTACTGAACTGAGGGTTGGCCTTCAAGAGACAACAGTTCTCTGATAGGCACCATGTTGCTGAATTCATCTACCTAGAGCATGGCCCAGCATTATCATATTTGTACAAAAGGCAGATTAATGATAAGCTAGGAAGAATCAATCTGGACTTTATGCATTCTATTCCAATTAATCTTTCTCTCTGTGGTGTCCTTTGTCCATAGGATTCTAGACCTATTGCCATTTGTTTGATAATGTCTGGAATTACACAGAGTGTAAGTATTTTCATGTGTAGATCAGCTATAATCTGATAACATACAAGGGCTGCAGTACATTTCATCTGGAAGCAGATCTTACTTCTTAAATTTGTAGGTGTGTTATAGAAACTAAAGAACTATTCTTCTAATAACGATCCTAAAATACCAGCTTTGAGTTGGCACACAAAATTATGAAAGATTTTCATTGCTTGAATTTTTCTAATGAAGTTCACTTTCCCTCAAGCCTTTAGAAATTTACTCTCTAGCCACAAATTTGTCTTTCATGATCTTCTTTCACCATCTGGTATAACTAATTACTTTTTAAAGAAAAATTTCTCTAGTTTTCTTCATTTGCTTTTAACTTATTTCAAGTCAATTTACTGTTTCCTTTTCAGACAATGGTAAAATTTTAGGTTGAAGGATCTGTTGTTCTATAATTATGGGGATAATGGCAGTTATAGTGATGCCTGTATAAACAAGAAAGCTGTATTGTTGTACATCTATAATGATAGACAACTCCCCTTGGAAATTTAGAAGGATAGGGATTTGTTGGGTGATAATGTCTCCCTCAGAGGGACTTCACTGGACAGATTTTAGATAGTTGTCCTCTTTACTTGTAGCCAGTATGGAACACTGATTTTTTCAAGGATTTTTCTGTTGGCAATACTCACAAGGGTCCTTGTCTAGACTCCCAAACCTTTGAAAACAGAGGTCCTTTGGGATGTTTCATCTAGAGAAACATATCTTGTATTGCTTTCTAGCTAATTTATTTTTCTAAGGATATCTGGAAACGTCTAGTCCCTTAATGGATATTTTCTAAATTGGTAATTGCACATTTCCATTATTTTTTATTATTCAATTCCCTAATTCAAGTTTGAGCCCACTTATAGAAAGATAGGGCAAGACTCTAAACTTCAGATGCTGGGTTTATACCAGGATACTGCTTGAACATTTCCAGAAGTCTATTTTCTATCTTTATTTAGTTTACAATGTGGAACATCTAGTCAATCTTTCCTTAAAAGAAGGGCTTCTGATTTTTACATTTTATAGTTTTACATATTTTTATATTTAAAATGTTCATAGCTGGATTATATAGCTCTTCTCTTTTCTATCCTTCTACTTTTAAGGATCTGTTTTTCCCCATCTGAGGGGACTTCGATTAACTTCACTCACTGGTACAGACTTGTAGTTTAAGACAACAAGAATTTTGCTCAATACTCTCACCAAATTCTGAATTCCATAACCATTTTTATTTTTATTTTCTCTCTGAAGTTTAGGAAAATTCTAAATTATAACCCTTAACGTAACTTGAGGCCAGGGTTTTAATGGAAATTCTATAGATTTGACTCCTTATCTGGCAAATTTACTATGTGGCTTTGCTTTTTCTGAGAAAACCCTGAAGAGAGGACAGTTCATTTAGGAGGTCAGGTGCAGCTAGGTAGAAATATACAAGACCTAGATGTGCAAGGCGGATGGGTGTGGGGATGTTACAAAACCTTCGAGACTATTTTAGAGTTAAGATTTTGTTTAAGGCCCTAGCATACCAATTAAAGAAGGAAGCTGTTAACTGTTTGGTCTTTTTCCCCCTGATTTTTCTAGGGCTCTTATCTGGGTGAATTTACTGATTTTGACTTGTCAGAAGTTCCTTATCAAGAAAGGTTTTTTAAAAAGGCATTTGTTGAGAAAAGCACAGGAGTTCAGATTATAGTGCAAGTTAAAATAGGAAGTCAAAGTTCCTAAAGGAGAAGGTTGAGTCCTTGGCTTAGACCAACCATGACACACAAGAAAGACTCTATGGTTGGCCAACAGTCAGTGCCTGTGAATAGTGCCCAAGGATCCCTGACCAGATGCTAGCAAGGGGCCATACAAGCACCAACCCAACACTCATTGAGCTGGAATACCAACTAAACAAAGTGACATTCCTTCACAAATTGAGAGGACAGGGAATATCCTCAAATTTTGTAAAGGACCGAAAGCGAAGTTTGATCAATTGCTTTTCCACAAATTGGTGTTAAGTCTATCAGTCCTCAGAACATTAGCCCTCAGGTCTGGCTTGGAATGGATTAGAAGCTTATCAAGCCAATGCCATACAGAACAATCTTTTTTTATATTTTTATATTCAACTGAGAGAAAGGCTCTCTAGGAAAAGCAAACGAAACTAGCCTATGAAACCAGACTTTGCACATATAGACAAATAATAGCAAAAGCAAAGCAAGTAGCAGTAGAATAAGTACGTCGATGGCATAAACATATTTGCCAAATGGTACACCTCTAGGATGAGAGATATAATTGGCTTGCACAAAGATCTAAGTCAATTACCAAATAGTATACATCTCAATCAAAGGTCTAGTTACCTGGTACAAAGACCTAAGTCTAAAGACCTTAACCAAAGACACTTTTGGTTACAAGTCCTAGGATAACAAAATTCAGAGAGCAAAAAGAGCCCACTGGAGCTGGTTGGAGCTGTTGAGACCACCACAGCTGGCTACAGATTCTGAGTGCCCCTGGAGTCTGGGCTCCAGTGAACGCACCTGTGGTCCGAGCGTCCTGTGGAGGGTCTTCAAAATGATCTCAGTGGACTCTGTTGAACTGTCCAAGGATGATATGACCACCACACAGTATCTGAAACAGAAATAAATGCCAAACTGCTTACTACAGTGAGAAGAAACTATACTTGTCAAGCACCGTATCCAGAATGGAGCAGAATGCTGACCACCTGTGGGGACTGGGGACAGCGTGGAGTTCAGGGCAGTGAACTGACATCCCCCTAAGATGAGGTTCCTCGGTGAGACTGCTGTCAATTGATTGGTGCTCAGAGGAGCATTTATTGGGGGTGAGTCCTATCCTAATTGGCTGACGTTCGAGGCCAGACATGGATTGTGTGGTTTGCAAATGAGTGTTCACAGAGGGGGATTGTCCCTGGTCAGTGGAAGATATGTAAACAGCAAGACTCCTTGTTGCCATAGCCACAGAACAATCAGTCTTCCTAAGTTTGTTGGGAAATTCAAGTGATGTTTTCACCCTCCCCTGTGTGGAGCCCTCCCTTAACGTGTAAGACCATTTCTAGTTTGAGCATCCTGGTTCATCGGTCCATCTTCCATTCTGACAGTGGGCTGGTCTAACCTGCAAACCACCCAAAACCACCTCTAAGGTAACAGTCTTCATCCTTGAACTGCAGTACCTACCATTGATGGTAATCTATCAATTATGTGTGATATTAATAGGAAGGCGAAGCTGAGTGGTTAGAGGAAATGAAAGAAACCTACTAGGTTTATGATTAACCCGTAAATCATTATTTAGTACATAACGATTTCAGAAAAATGAGAAGTCTGACACATAAGTACACGTCCCCCAAAGAATGCATTTATTTGGAGAGATGAGGCTAATTGTTCACCTAGAAAAATTTTGTATGTGTATCCTAAATTGTGAGATGTGTGCTTCAAATGATACAGCATTACAAAGATGATTAAGAAAAGTCTAATTTGGCTTGGATGTCCACTTTATTTTTTATCCTCCTACTTCTTTTTCTGTGAATTGCGTGTTGAGCAATTGATAGAGTAATTAATAGAGTTCTATTCTCAAGACTCAATTAGACACTTTATTGTAATCATTGATTAGCAGAAAGGAAAGAGCTAAGGAGTCCCTGAGTCAGACAGCCACAGGGCGAGCAACAAAAAGCCATGAGACACTAGAAACCTGAAACTTCCCAGACGACAAAGATCCTCCTTCCGGAGGAGCCTCTGCTGTCCCAGAAGAACCATTTTAAATCCGTGGCCCTCTTTCTTCTGTCAGGTGAGTTGGTGTTGAAGGATGCATGAAGAGGGGCCCAGTTAAACAGTCAACATTTCATATCGAGGTCCTAGAAAATGTGCTTTTCTGAGTCACGTGGGGTTCTAGGACTAACCTATAAATAACTCCTGACTCACAGAAAACCAGAAAAAGATAGTATTCAGAGAAAATATTTAATCTGAATCTAAAGCAGAACCATAAGGGGTTCCCATGGGACATAAAAAAGAATGGTTAAAACAGGAATCTTGAGTCTTTGTTGGAAGGGGCTATGGACGTGGGCTCCCCACTGCTGTACTAACAACTCCGTGAGGAAGGAACATGCATGTAACCCCTGCGAGGGTTTAGCTGAGCCCCCCTATTGACACGAGGAAAGTCCTCCTGAAGACAAACTTAGGAATAAACTCCCTGGGATATCTTTAAGAATGCCCTTCATTCAACATTAGAACCATTACACAGCGGACGATTCTTGCAGACCCAGAGAATGTCCGTTTTATCTGGGAACAGCTCATAACCTGTAGAAACCCAGGTAAACTGGAAGAACACCAGGTTTTATAGGATGACTGCCAAATGCCCATACAAGCAGGCCTGCACGTAGGGCACTTCACGTTCCTGTACAGGGACCACGACTAAAGTGATGAACTTCCATAAAAGTGTCCTATAAAACGTCAGCTCCCTTTCCCAAGACTAATTTCCATAGAAATATTCAAATCCTACACTTAAATGTAGGTCATATGCCTGGAAACCTTGCAACTTTTTCCCATTATGCAACAGGAAACTCCTACAAACATGATGTGCCAACACGGGGATATATCTCATCCTTACAGAAGGCTGGTCTTCCATTGGTAGTTTCGTTGTGGGGCTCATCGTGTCTTGCAACTGGAATTTGAGTACATAAAGGACTACGCAGGGGCTTCTGGAGTCAGTCTGAAAAGGCTAATGACCACAGGGAAGGCAGACAGGGAGTCAGGATGGGAGGGGTTGGCTGTTTCCCAAAAGAGTGCCATATCTCCAAAGCCAGAATATCTGGCTGTGTGTTGCTGTATTTATTTCTACTGTTAGACCAGAGCCTTTGACAAAGTCTAGTTTAAGTGTTCTACTTTTATATCAGTTGTGCTATAGAGAATTAAGGGGTGGTCACAGGGGAGTCACAACCCTGAGTGGCCAGTGCTACCCCTGAAAAAGTGCTGAGAGGGAGGAGAATTTTTAGGGGTTTTAAAGTCAGGACCAGAATGTTGCTTCAAGTTGCCACCCTTGGAAAAGGGGTAAAAATCGCTTCCCTGATGCCGTTTTGGGTTTGAGTTTTATTAAGAAATTGGTAGGTTTTCCCATTTGTGCGGAAAAATAAAGTTAAATATTGTGTTGCATTTCCATAAATGAATTCCCTGCAACGCACTACCGGATGTGCACTAATAATATATGAAAGGTCACTGGTGCATCTTGGGGTGAGACTGGGGTCTAGAAAGAGGTTTTCACTTCTCACTCTATGTCCGTTTTTCCAGGTTGCGGTGTTGTGGACTATTTGTTCCAATATTTATGATTTTCTTTTTGATTGCACAATACTTGGTGTTTCACTATTCTTCAAGCAAATAACAAGAAGGCTATCATGTAAATTTAAGAATTCATATAGCAGCTAATCTTACCTTAACCATAGTGTCCTTATTTATACCCCCGTTATGCTCCATGAACAGATAAATCAATTCCTTTGGACTCCCAATCTGTAGATGTAGCCATGAACTGGTCAAGGGGGTTAGGTTAACAAGAATGACCCTCTGACCTGGTCCTTCGCCTAAAAGTTTGTGTGCTATTGAGAGAGAGCTGTGTGAGCATCCTTTTCAAATGCACTGGGATCACAGAATGCTGAATCCGCTGGGTTGGGCTGGGAAGAATGATATCGAACGTCCACGTAGTCTCACCCACTAGGGAATGAAAGTCTGTTTTCCATGAAGCCCCGAGGGAGGTAAGTGTCCCGGTGAGCGAATTGTCCCAAACGGTCCTGGGAAACTGACACCAGGAGAAAAGTTCTAGAAAATTCCTTGAGGGAGGATTCACATGAGCACAGAAAGTTACGAAGATTTCAGAAAGTTGTGAGGATTTTAGAAAGTCAGACTTTAATTGTCCCAGGGTTTGACAAGGATTCGGAGCACTTTAGATTACTCATGTGCCTTTGTCACCGAATTACACGCACTGACTATGTGACTGGCTTATTTTTTCAGTTGTTTGTTGTTGAACACACAGCAGTGGGAAATTCATCTTCATCATATTTATTATGGGTGTTCCCATTTTCCTTCCACTTCTAAGACGTAAGCAAATGCCAGCTCTGTCACCACATTTCCACGGCTGAGGGTGGGCTCCCCAGGCAGCCAGTCTCCTGCACGCAATGATCAAGGGCTTTCTCTTCAAGTGGGTGTGCAGGACCCAGCGTCTGGAAGGCACAAGAAGGTGGCTCTTCATGAAGCTTCTGCTTATCTCTTCCAGGCGAAGACCTCTGCTCAGCAGCCTCAGATGGTGTTCACAGTCCGCCACACCACCGTCACCTTCCAGACAGAAGGGGACACGTGGAGGGAGCAGAAAGAGCAGAAGGCCGCCCTGATGGTGGGCATCCTCATTGGGGTGTTTGCGCTCTGCTGGATCCCTTTCTTCACCACGGAGCTCATCAGCCCCCTGTGTTCCTGCGACATCCCCACCATCTGGAAGAGCATCTTCCTTTGGCTTGGCTACTCCAACTCCTTCTTTAACCCCCTGATCTATACAGCTTTCAACAAAAACTACAACAGCGCCTTCAAGAACTTCTTTTCTAAGCAACACTGAGCACGAGGCCTGGGGATAGGAAGGAGCTGTCCTGTAACTCAATCAAATTTCCAATTCTACCTACTTCCCCATAAATACCCAGCACCACACGGAAGAGGCAAGTCCTCGGAGTTCTCCGGGGTCGTCTTCAGAACTAGCCCTCCCTTCCACACTCCAAGGCAGGAATGTGGGTCTTCCCAGACAGTTTTGGTGACCTTATTAATCTAACTTACCTGTTCTTGCTCCCCCTGCACCTACCGGCCACGGACTTTGCCCACAAAGTGCCCTTTCCTCCCCCAAATCCACTCCAGCATGGTCATCGTCCTTGCCCCAGAGAAGTCAGACATAGCAGATGAGAGGCAGGAAATAAAGCAACATGTACAGATTGAGAATGGGTGGATGATGATGAATTAGAAGTCATACTGCGATATCCGAGGGGTAGGAAACCATAATTCCAAGTTTTGTGGAATAGTCCTTATTTCGAACGTTCCATTCTGTGGTCCTGGTAAATATACCCTAGTACTTACTGTGTATGTCCCAGTGTTTGGCCATAAAATATGGTCTCTGAACCTATTAAAGCACATGGCCACAGCTGTAAGACCAGTGAATACTGGCTTTAAGGCTTTGTTTGTGGCAACCACATGTGTGTGTGTGTGCAAGTGCACACACGCACACACACACACACACACACACACACAGAACTCTGGAGGAGGTGAATGTTCCAAAGGCCAGTTTATTCTAAAATCCAACCCGTCAAGTGGGAACAGGAGCTAAAAGTCAAACCAAATATCTCCCACCATTCTGAGGCAACTGTGCACAAACCATAGAAAAATAGACTAGTTTTGTAAACTTGCTTATTTTCTATGGAGTTTCTTTGTATAGAATTTATTCAAATGTTGCAGGACAAAGACCTTTATCCTTGGATCATGAGGTTAGAGGAAAACAGGTGTCATGAAGCTGGCGGCTTCTTTTAGTCTCATAACCAAGGACTGTGAAGGTATATTTACCGAACACGTACACTTTAAAGGGACAGTTGGTTAATTTGCTATTTTTTACTGATGTGTGAATGCCCATTTTGAGGCCAACACTACTAATAACTAATGAGAAAAGCAGAAATATGGTAAAATGTGGCCTCGGTCCTCTGCAGGTTGACACCTCTATATAAGTGAGTCAAGGCATTTAAGTGATGGTGTGGTGTTTATATGATCATATAAAACCTAGGCCATTATACAAAACTTTAAAAAGATCTTGGGCAATAAAAGTGCCTGTGGTCCACTATGTCCCTGGTTCTTTCAATGCATGAATTCAAAAACTATATCTCATAATAATCTTTGATTATTATCATAAATATATATGTATTCTTTTGTATATAATAAATTATATCAAGAATAGGAAATCTGTGTGAATTTGCAGTCTTGGTTGGAAGTTTAGTCTTGCGTTTACTGCCAAGATTCTTTACTCAAAGAATGTGAGCAGATGAGGAAATGTTGCACAGCTTCTGTGGGTCATGGCTGATGATGCTAAGCGCAGACCTCTTATCTATGCATTGAAGCAAGTTCATGGAAGAATTTGCTTGGAAACATTCTTAGGTTTTTCTGCCTTCTGTTTATATAACTTGAAGTGCCAAACCTACAAATATTTTAATTTCTTTTTAGTTTTTTTTTTTTTTGAGAGAGAGAGAGAGAGAGACAGAGGGAGAGGAAGGAGCAGAGAGAGAGAGAGAGAGAGAGAGAATCCCAAGCAGGTTCCATGCTGTCAGCACAGAGCCTGGTGTGGGGCTCAAACCCATGAACTGTGAGCTCTTGAACTGAAACCAAGAGTCAGATGCTTAAGTGACCAAGCCACCCAGGCACCCAACCCACAGATATTTTACAATACGGATTGTTCACTTCAGTTACCTTCCCCACTATTACTTGGAACCAGAGAGACCACCAAATGCTATTAGATTCTAGTGTCATAATAAAGGACGAGCTTCTAAAATTTCATCAATACCTCGTAGCAGAGAAGGCTACGCTCAGACAAGGGGAGCCCAGAGATGGGACATCACAACCAAGGGAAGGGGAGCCCGGGTGGCTCAGTCAGTTGAGCGTCCGACTTCGGCTCAGGTCATGATCTCACAGTTCATGAGTTCGAGCCCCGCGTCAGGCTCTGCACTGACCGCTCACAGCCTGGAACCTGCTTCAGATTCCGTGTCTCCCTCTCTCTCTCTGCCCCTCCCCCACTCGTGCTCAGTCTCTCTCTCTCTCTCTCTCTCGCTCAAATAAACATTAAATAAATAAATAAAAGAACCACGGGTAAACTTTTCAGTCAATTCTATCTGAAAGAGCCCGCGAATGTCATTGCAATCCATTATTTCAATGTTTGTCTTTCTGTTTTAAAAAAACAAGGGTTCCTTTCCTTGACACTTTTAGGAAGATCTGCTACATTTGTCTGGTGGCTTCAAAAACTCCTTGACTCCCCCAGGATTCCGTATCCCTCGTTGGAGAAACACGTCATTATTTTCATGTCAGTCTCCTACTGAGGCTATTCATATTTCTGTCAGATGAACACGTCCCGTGGCTGTTGTCATTCGATACATACTTAACGCCTCCTGGACGGCACTTTATACGTCGTGCGACACGCTCTGCATGCGCCAGAGTGAGAGACACTGTCCCACCGTGGAAGAAGTGGCACCTCATGAGTTATTCTGCTTCTATTTCAGTTCCAAAAGTTGTCCATGACTAGGTTGGAAATGCTAGAAAATGCAAATGGTGATTGAGCCAGGGTGTCTAGGGTGCATTTCGTCACCTGTGACCCTGCCACGGCCCGCGGTCAGCGGTCCAGGGCTGGCTGGCCGTGCTCGTCCGCGCTTCTGTCTGTCAATGAGGCTGGTGTGCTCGCCTTCCCGAGCAGCCCCTGAGTGATGCGGGGAGCCCTCTCTGCCGAGGGTGCCACGGCCCTGGAGGACCACGTCCATCGTGGGTAGCCTGTGTCTGGCTGCCACGGGATCACCCAGCCGCACAACAGCTCTCTGTTTTGTCTACCCCTTTGCATTCAGAGCAGCTCACGCTTATTTGTACCATGTGCCCAGAGATGTCGTCTCTGGACATCCTGGTGTTTCTGTTAACAGAAACGATGAGGGTCCTGGCTCCTGACACAGCTGGGCAAACTCTGAGGGTGGTGGCATTTGATGTGACAGTGTCTCCAGGTTCTACCCTCCAACTTCTCTCCAGTCGGGTCTGCTGGAGCTGAACTTGGGGGTGTCGTGGGCTGGGCCGTGTCCCCCCAGAGTTCATAGGTGAAGCCCTAACCCCCCGGCCCTCAGGATGTGGCTGTACGTGGAGGTGATTAAGGTAAAGTGAGGTCAGGAGGGTGGCCCTGGTCCAGTGTGACTGGTGTCCCTATAAGAAGGGGAGGTCAGGACACACACACAGGGGGACGACCCCATGAGGACACGGGGAGGAGATGTCATCCACGTGCCAGGGACAGAGGCCTCAGGAGGGACGAACCTACCCACACCGTGATCTCCGACTCCCAGCCTCCAAAACTGTGAGAAAATGAATGTATTTGTTTAAACTGTCCAGCCCGTGGTCCTTTGCTAAGGCAGCCCAAACACACTAACACAGGATAGGATTCAGGTTGGGGTTATCGAACCAAACCTCCAGTTTGGCATCGGACAGCCTGCCTGTCTCCTCTGCCCTGACCAGGCACCTTAAGGGGGACAGAGGTCCGGGCCCAGATTGGAGAAGGTGGGCTGGAGAGAGTGGGTACAGAGGCCACCTCTCACCTTTCTGCTCCTCAAGGCAGGTGGGGTCCCCTGGGCACTGAGCCGTTCCCCAGCGGGTCACAGGGATCACAATGGACCGCAGTCGGCGTTCACAACTACGCCAGTTGTGACTCTAGCATCAGCAAGAAACCACGCCACTAATAAATACATTCTTCATTACTTACACTGATGTCTCCAAATACAGTGTGTTAGAATCTTTGAGACAATGTAAGTTTTGTCTCATGGACTTAATTCCCCCCCCCCTACATTTTAGAATCAATCTAATGTAATCTAATGTTAATCAATCTAATCAATCTAATGTTAAGGTCAAAGAGGGGAAGGATCTCGGGAAAGACCACGTGAGGTTTCGAAAGTGTGGCTGGAGACAAGGGCCTGGCGGTGAGCTCAGAGCCACATTTGAGAACAAAACTGACTGCCCGGCTCTTCTGTCCATTTAATTGTGGTTTTAAATGAGACCAGTGGGTGAGTGGGGCAATGGTTCTTAGCGTCCCCCAAAATATGGTCAAGGGGCGCCTGGGTGACTCAGTCGGTTAAGCGTCCGACTTTGGCTCAGGTCATGATCTCACAGTTCATGAGTTCGAGCCCCGCGTCGGGCTCTGTGCTGACAGCTCGGAGCCTGGAGCCTGCTTCGGATTCTGTGTCTCCCCCACCCCCCTCCCCCTCCCCTGCTCGTGCTCTGTCTCTCTGTCTCTCTCAAAAATAAACATTAAAAAAAATTTTTTTTTAATATGGTAGAGAGCAAAGTTTGGAGATGACCCTGTGTGTGTGTGTGTGTGCGCGCGCATGTCTGTGTGTGTGTGCACGTGCACACGTGCTCATGCGATTTACAGAGAATGTACAAGGCTGTAAAATGTAACAGCCGGCCAGGGGGCCCTAGACTCTGGGAGCTTAAAACCAGCCAGCAGCAGGACACACAGTAGGTCTACGTACAGCAGAGTACCTGCCACCCTGGTTGCTGACTCCGGCTCTCTCTTCGTCTGGAGGTGTGGCTTCTCCTCTGCTCGGCTGTTTATCTCTTCACCCACCAGTGCCACACTCTTTACCCGTCGAGGCCCAGATTTTGTTACGCCCTCCGGTAGGTATCATATTATTGTTCACATAGCCCTCTGCTGTCACGGTTTTCCCAGTTTTGTTAAATACTATCTTCCCATCAGACTCTACGTCAGCGTGCCTAGTTCCAGGCAAAACGTGGGTGGCATTTTTTATTAATGTTGCGTTAGGTAAATGGCTCCATGCCTAACCTGGAAGGCCTTAGGGAAGACAGTCGTCTAGGATGCTGAGTCATCCTATCCGAGAGCGAGGGATGTCCTTATTCATGTGTAACACATTCCTTCCTTCCTGCTCCTTAACCAGCCCGCCTTGTCTCAGCGCGCCGCGAGATCAGGGCCCTGGAACCATAGGTGAGGCCATTCGCGTCTTGTAGCCTCAGGACAGAGTTCTGGCCACAGACACACCGAACTGTGGTGAGCCCACCCTGCGGTTTGAAACAAAGGCCTCAAGACATAATCATGCGACGAGAGTCCACCAGACAGCGTTTCCGGTTTCCTCCATTGGATGGAAAGCCGTGGGATGCCCAATTACGTTACTACAGATCACGTGCACTGCTCGGTTTCCTCTTGCCGCTGTAAGACTTGCCGCTACAGACTTGGTGGTTTAAAACCACAGGAACTGATCATCTCATAGTTCTGGAGGTCGGAAGTCCAACATGGCCTCACCGGATTCAAATCACGGCCTCCACAGGGCTGTTTTCTTTCTGGATGTGCGAGGCAGGTGAGCATCCGTGCCCTGGACTCGTTAGCTTTCAGAGACACTTTTCCTTGGCTCGTTGCCTTGCCTCCGGCTGCCAAGCCAGCGACGTCACAGCCCTCCTGCCTTCTTCCATCATCACACGTCCCTCGGGCTCACTGCTGCCTCCCTCCTCTGCTTGTAAGGATCCCTTGACTACATTGGGCCCAAAGAGATAATCCAGCAAACCTGCCCAGGACGGGCAGCTGACTCCTGAGGCCACTTCCAAGGAGTACTTTAAAGTTCCAAAGCCACACGGTCAATCGTCCAAGCCGCTGGAATGTGGGATCTAATGTGTGGCTTAATGGGCAGATAGGTCAGACTGAACTCACTTAGAAATCAGCAGGGTAGGGGCGCCTGGGGGGCTCAGTCGGTGAAGCGTCCGACTTCGGCTCAGGTCACGATCTCACGGTTTGTGGGTTCGAGCCCCGCATTGGGCTCTGTGCGCTGACAGCATGGAGCCTGCTTGGGGTTCTCTTTCTCTCCTGTCTCTCTCCCCCTCCCCCATTGGCACTCTGTCTCAAAATAAACTTAAAAAAAAAAATCAGCAGGCTAATTCCTGATGAGGAAACACTAGCTGTGCTATTTCCCAACAATTGTGGGTGAGGGCTCCGTGCCCAAATCACCCAAAATGTGGCACCGTGCCAGTGGTTATGCAAATCAACCATCCCTCCGCCTTGATGGCGCCCTGGATGCCGGGCCTGCGGTTTTCCATCAGGGAGCAAGGAGCCTTCACTCGTCGTAGCCCCCACCGTGCAGAACACCAGTGGCCCAGGCGAGTGGCTTGCAAATTGAGTTGGCAACAGGACCCTTTCACCAAGGGCGCCCACTCCCCAGAGGACTCTTACCGGAGGACACTGGAGACTGCCGGGGCCGGTGGCCCTCCCGGTCCTCCCTTTCCCGGGTAGCAAGACACTGGGAGGCATCCTGGTTCCGTTCTTGCCTCACGGACACAGGGTTGGTTCTCTGCTCCCTGCGGCCAAAATCCCAATGGGGATTTTCCTGAGATGATGACGGGCTGAGAGTCGCGTGTCTCCTCTGTTCATATCCACAGTGAAGCAGCTTCCTGACATCAGTGCCTTGGGAAGGGAACCGCTCATCCGAACTGGTATTTCTCCCTGGTGAAATTCACCACCTCCCGTCCTAGCTCTGCCTCTGGGCTCTAATTGACGTGTTCAATTCGCAAGGAAATCGTTATTTCCCTCTTTGGCCCTAGGAAGGCTTTGAGGCAGCTTATGAGAGAACCAGACGATCAGGTTATTGTAATAAAAGCTGTGGGCGCTTCGGAAGCCTTGTTGGAACGTCTAGGAGGAATGATCGCTTTTCTAAAAGGAGAGAGGGCGCCTACCGTCACAGCTGCCTTTCTCTACAAACCCCGGGAAGCCCATCCCCACGCCGCAGAGTACGAAGGGGATAAAGCTGGAGGGCATAGAGCAGACCCCGAAAGCAGGCCAGTCCCTCTGACCGCACCTCTGTGGGGACCGTGGCCTTGCCGTGGCTGGCCCGGCAGAAATGCCACCCGGGGGGGATAGACTCCACGAGATTCACACTGGCTTTAAGGGACCACAACTGTGTGTTTCTCCCGACTGTGGGACACCCGTCTTCCATCCTGGCACAGGTGGCACGAGCCAACCTCCTGGAGCGTCTCCTGTTTTCCAGGTGCCAGAGCAACAATCACTATGAGAATGATCTGGGGTCACCGACATACTTTTTTAAAGAATACGTTCATGTGCCTTATGCCCACGCCTTGCCAGACACACCGACTTCTCCCCAGTCACCAAAGGTATCCGTCTGCCGGGATTGGAGGCTAAGATGGTCAGGGGAAGGATAGATTGATCCCCTCAGCTTTGAAGAGCAGTTTTGAAAAGACAATGAGAAGAAAGGATTTTCTACATCCCTCGAACTCCTCTCTTTGAGTATTATAATTGGAAACAGAACCCATAGTATGTGTGTGTGTGTGTGTGTGTGTGCACGCGCGCGCGCCCTCGCATAAGGAGGGAGAGAGAGAGAAAGATTTTAAGGAATCGGTTCTTGTGAAGTCTGAGATCTGTAGAGTAGGGCCTACGGGCTGGAAATTCAGGGAGGAGTGAATGTTGCAACCAGAGTCAAAGGACATCTGCTGGCAGAACTCCTCCTTCCGTGGGGGAGGTCAGTCTTTGGTGAAGGCCGTCAACGTACCGGACGAGACCCACCTGCATCGTGGAGGTCGGTCTGCTTTGCTCCGAGTCTACCGATTCACATGGTGATTGAAATTTTAAGATGCCTTCACACCTAGAGTAACGTTTGACTAATATCTGGGCACCACAGCCCAGCTGACCCGTGAAAGTCACCGTTACAGAGGCGAACTCTCCTGTGTCTGGCCGCTAAGCGGTGAGACTTGGTGCCCTATGGCAGAGAAGGTGCACGTACCTGCTTTCTTTTCCACGATGGCCTCACCGATACAGTCAGTGCCTGCAGCACAGTAAGCTCTCAAATATCTTTTGAGTGAAAATAGAAAGGCTTAAACCCTGCTTTTCTGCCTGGAGAATTAAGAAAAATGGACCCAGGGGCGGAGCGATGAGGTCAGGCATGTGGTCCCTGTCCTCCAGCCTCTGTGGGATGCTCTAGAAATATTCGGCTGACATGGAAAAGACCGAGAGCAGCCGTGTCGTGGCATCTTTGCTCTGCCGCCCTTCGGACTGGCTCAGAGTGACAGAGGATGACCTAGCTGGCCGTCCAGGGGACATCCTGCAGTGTTGTGTTTTGAAGTGACACACAGGTGCTGATGACGAACAGAGGCCGCAGGTGGGCACCGGACCCCGAGACATAAATGACTCAGGGCCAGGCCTCGGCACACGGTCTGGAGAGGAGAGAGGGGGCCAGTCCCAGTTTGGGCGGTGGTCCAGGACGAAAGTCAGACTGGCCGTTCTACCGCAGACAGATGTGGATCCAGGGGATGCCTCCTGAGTCAGGAGCCTGGCTTGCACTGGGAATGTCTTCTCCAGGAGAAGGGGAGGCAGTGGGGACTCATCTAATGAGCCCTCGTCTTTGAAATGGCTACGTGATGTATCCGTGGTAGAGACAGACATTCCTCCCCATTTCTCTTTCTAAACAAGATGTCCAGGGGCCCAGTCGGTTAAACATCTGACTTTGGCTCAGGACATGATCTCAGGGTACACGAGTTCGAGCCCCACGTCCAGCTCTGCGCTGACAGCTCAGAGCCTGGAGCCTGCTTCCGATTCTGTGTCTCCTTCTCTCTCTGCCCCTCCCCCACTCATGCTCTGTCTCTGTGTCTCTCTCTCAAAAATAAATTTTAAAAAACATTAAAAAATTAAATAAAAAAAGGTTAAACAAGATGTCCAAATAATGGTATTAACCCAGGTCCCCTGTCTTGCTGCCTATAAATCTCAGTTTCCCTGGTCACTTTTGAGTGAACAAAACTTAGAACAAAAGTGAGTTTTGACCGACTGTCCTCTACAAAAATCAGGTGTTGGCAAACTTCTCCTGTAAAAATTCAGATAGTAAATTTTTAGGCTTTGCAAATCATACAGCTTCTGTCACCACTATTAATTGGGCCATGATGGCATGGCCACAGCCGTAGAGGTTACAAAAATCAGCACACGGGGCTTTGTTCCAATAAAACTTTATTTATGGACCCTGAAATTTGGATTTCACGTAATTTTCACAGGTAGTGTGAATGTATTGCATTGTGAAGTATTATTCTTTTGAATTTTTTCCATTCTCTTAAAAATGTAAAATCCACCCTTTGCTAGTGTGTCACACAAAAATAAGTGGCAGATTTAGCACGCAAATTATCTGAACCCTGATCTAATTTTTAAAATCTTTAAACTTCTTACTTCCTGAAGAATGGTCTTTTTTTAAATTTTTTAAAGTGTTTTTATTTATTTTTGAGACAGACAGAGCATGAGCAGGGGAGGGGAAGAAAGAGGGGGAGACACAGAATCCGAAGCAGGCTCCAGGCTCCGAGCCGTCAGCACACAGCCCGACGCGGGGCTCGAACTCACAGACTGCGAGATCGTGACCTGAGCCAAAGTCGGACGCTTCACCGACTGAGCCACCCAGGCGCCCCAAGAATGGTCTTCTTGAACTGTACTTTGTGGCAAACTTTTAATAAAGGTTTACATTCCTTAACTTCCTTGCAGTGTTATTCGACTCTTCCCTTCCTGTGTGTTGCCCTTGAAGTCTGACACAAACCTAACACCCTGTGCCCTGTAAGTGACCTGACCTCTTCGCCAGGAGGCCTCTGGGCCTTTTTCCTTCTCTGCCACGTGTTTTACGGGTTTCCATCTCAGAGTGGACGTACCCATTTTCCCCAGGGACCTTTCAATATGTGGGTTCGGTCCATCTTTTATTTCAGGAAAACGCCCTTGAATTAAATTCCAAATAGTCTGTTCCGTTGTTTTACCTTTCTAGTGGCTGCATTGATTTGCATGTTGAACCTTCTTTGTTAGTTTCGCGAGTGTCTCTGGTCATTTTTATTTTCTTTTTCCCCTTGGCCCTTTATGTTCCTCCTTGTGCTTCTGGTGATATCTTCATTGTTTAGTTTTGTAATTTTATTGTTGTTTTTGAGTTGACTTTGTCTTTTTCTCCTCTTTCTTTCCTGAGTTTGATGAGCCCCCACTTTACGCCTTAATATTTCTCTATTTCTCTTCTGAGCTTCTGAGTTTCAGTTTTGATTCATGGTTATCCTTTTTTTTAATGTTTTTATTTATTTTTGAGAGAGGGAGACAGAGAGAGAGAGAGAGAGCGCGCGCCAGTGGGGGAGGGGCAGAGAGAGAGGGAGGAGGCACAGAATCCAAAGCAGGCTCCAGGCTCCGAGCTGTCAGCACAGAGCCCAACGCAGGGCTTGAACTCATGGACCATGAAATCATGACCTGAGCGGAAGTCAGACGCTTAACTGACTGAGCCACCCAGGCGCCTTGATTCATGGCAATCTTATTTTCTCATCTAATTATATATAGTTTACATTAGATGGTCATGGTTTTCATCTGCCTTCGTTAAGCATCTTACCTGAGAGAATTATCTGAATAGAAAACGGAGCCCAGTACACAAGTAGGCAGCTCAAAAGAGTTTTATATATATGTATACATATATATATGTATATATATCTCACCAATAATAACCATACTATTAAAACAATATTGCATCTTTTCATTAAGAGAAGAATCTGCTGGTTTAAAAAATAACACGATGGCCAAAACGAACGATACCCAGTGCTGGAATGGTTATGAGTTCCCTCATTCCCAGCTGGTGGGAGTGAAAATGGCCCCAGTGTTTTTGAAGTTCATTCTTCTCTATTTAACAGAAACCTTGACCATGTGCGTAACAGGAAAAGTTCTGCTTGCTCTTCCCGTTCCCCCATTAGGGATGGGCCCCCAGAAGCTCAGGAAAGGAGCTTTCCATTCAGGGAACACATTTTTGAGAAGCTGACAGTTGTTACGTCCTTTGATCTTCACGGGCCCGGAATTACTGAAGTGTTTAAGAAGTTACTTTTGGAATTCCTTGATTCTCACCGTGTTATGTTTGCTTGAAGCTGAGGGCTGGGAGAGGGGGGAGCGGCCGCGGGAGGAGCGCTGTGGGAGACTCCTGTGTTATGAAGATAAGATCAAACCCCCGAAAGATGAAAATGAGCCAGGGTCTGTCTCTTCAGAAGTCCTGAGTCTGAAGGTCAGGACCAGTGGGCTGTGAAGCAATGATATGATCCAATTCTTAAGGGAATTACTCTGGAGGAAAGTAAAACTTCAAGAAAACATTGGTGAGCCCAGCCTGGAGTTGTTGGGGCTGGGGGAGGCACAGGAGGCCAGTGGATGGACAGACAGACGGACAGGCTGCTGGTGGACGAAGGGGAGCAGGATGGTGGGGAAGCCAGCAACACCCGTGTTCAGAGGCTTTGCTTGGGCGTACGTGACCTTGTCGCTGGGCACTCCGACTTTCTTTGCTGTAAGTCCTTGAGAAAACAATCTGGATGTCTGTCAACTTTAGGAAAACTCCACGCTTCTTTTACCAGGACATCAAAACCCCAAGTTTCTCAAACTTCATGAGCTAGGCTCCAAAGCTCTCAGCTTGCCATTAAAAAAATTTCACTGCAGAGGCTCTGTGTTCCCTGTAGGGTAATTCTGGGATGAATTTTCCCGTGTGCCCTTGAGAGGACACCGAGGCCACACGGGCTGGCCTGGGCAGTGCTGTCCTGCAGTCCACTGTTACTGCTTCTGTCCCTGTGTCTTAACGGCAGAGAGAAAACAAACTTTAGGTAGGTGATCACAGACATCGTCGCCTGTGATCCCACATCCATGGGGCAACGCAAGAAGGAGAAGCAGTTGGACACACCGTCCTACCAGGACGGACACAGGGAGAGAAACACCAGTCAGGGGACGCAGCAGCAGGGCACTCCTGACAGCTGTTGCATCCACACGACTCCTGAAACAGAATGCTACGGGCACCAGTGACAGTCACAACAAAGTTTATCACAATGAGACGCAAGGCAAACCGATCGATCGATCGGGACTGACACTCTTGACCAGAGTGCGGTCTCGAACAGCCGGGGTACAGAGTTTTCATAGCCGACCACATCGTCTTATTATCACCTGGGAACAGAACAAAGAATAGTTCCCAGGTGGAAACAGTTCAAGCAGGCCCTTGCCCCAATCCAATCAAGCGCTAATCCATCCCTTGATTGATAGGCTAAGGCTGTTATCTCTTAACAAAGCTGGTATTTCTTAAGGCTACAGGTTAGCCCTACCCTTACACGTCCCCCTTTTCTTGTCTGTGAATCAATCCCTTGATTCATCATTAGGAACTAAGGGGACATAGTTGGACTAATCAATTGATTAGGTACTAACCAATTGATAATGCATGGGCCGATAGTTAACCCGAGAAGTAACGATAGTAGTGGCCCAGGTCTGGTGGTGAGCAGCGATGTGAGCCAGGGGGACCAAGAGGGAGACCAATTATTGCTGGCCTCCCTGGCACGTTCCCTGGCTCTAAGATTGTTCCTTACTAAGCTGGGAGTGTCTCAAATTGCTCCGGAATTGTTGGCATGAGACACCATGCACCAACCCTGCCCTTGGAGGTCCCCTAGAGTTAAAATTGGTCACGAACCTCCAGGGCACAATGACATCATACGTTCGGAGGCCCCAAGTGTGCCCAGTATCTCAGAATGAGGAGGAAATAGATGAGCTGGTGTTGGGTTACATTTTCCTTGGGCCTCACATTGGGGGTTTGGGGTTCTAAGGAGAGTAATTAGGGGGTCAAGGTCCCATCCTGTTAGCCAGGGGGCTAGTGTCTCACAACCCCATTTGGCACAGTGGTATTGACCCTCTCCTTCACATTCATTTTTTTCTATCTGCATCTTAGCCAAATTTCACTCTAGTGCCCTATTTCCACATCCATAATTATTCTCCCCAATGTTCCCAAGAGCTCTTGCCCAGGTTTGCAACCCCCATTCTTCTCCTACCAGGTCACACAGGTCGAACAAGAAACAAGGCATAGTATGACAGGCATTAGACGTTACCACCTTCCCTGTGACAGCATCTGAGTTCCCATTGGTATGGCCAAAAAGACAAGGGGTGCAGTTCTATACTGTCTCCCAAGATTATACAAACCCAGACAACTATTATTCCCACATCAGTCTTATCTTTAAAGGATCCTCTGGGTGCCTTTTGACCTTCCATCGCTGTTCGTTCTCTGGCCCCGTATCAGTCCTGGGTGTTTCCGCCTCCACGCAGTTTTTCTTAACCTGAGAGTGATGAATCCAGGTTCAGACACCATCTACCTTGACGGCCGTGTGCGTAGTCAGGATCACGGTGTGCGGTCCTTTCCAGCGCGGCTCCAGGGTTTTAGGCTCGTGCCTCTTGACCCAAACTAAGTCTCCTGGTTGAAAGGGGTGGGGAAGAACAGGAGGATGGGCAAAGGCTTCTTTCAAGGCCTTAGTTATTTCCTTTTGTACAAGATGCAGGGCCATGAGTGAAGCCAACAAGTGGTCCTGTTCTAGCTGTTCCTTCATGTCGTTCCCTAGCCTCGGCAAGATAGGTGGAGGTCTGCCAAATAGAATTTCATAAGGGGACAATCCCTTGATAAATGGAGTACAACGCGCTCGCAAGAGGGCAAAAGGCAGAACATCAACCCAATTTTCGCCAGTCAAGGGACAATTTGGTTAAGGTCTCCTTGAGAGTCCGATTCATCCTTTCTACTTGACCTGAGCTCTGGGGTCTATATGCGCAATTTCCAATCTATTCCCAATGCTCTGGCTAGACCCTGCGATACCTGTGCCATGAAGGCCAGGCCATTGTCCGATCCTATGCTCAGAGGCAGCCCGAATCCAGGAATTAGTTCATTTAATAATTTTTTAACTGTCCCCTGAGCCATTTCTGATTTAGTGGGGAACGCCTCAACCCACCCGGAGAAGGTGTCCACAAAAACGAGCAGATATTTGTATCTGTATTTCCCTGGTTTAATTTCAGTAAAATCTACGTCCCAAAACCAGCCTGGCTCAGTTCCTCTATCTCTTTTAGCTTCTGAAACCTTATTTGCACCCTGATTTGCTTGGGCGCAACTTACACATCTTTCAACCGTCTCCTCAATCTCTTTTCCCAGCCCTTGCGCCCTGAACTTTTTCCGCACCAATTCCACCATCTTTGTTTTTCCCAGATGAGACCCTTGGTGGAGCAGACACACCATGCGTCGCCCAAGTGCCGCGGGTAAGAGTATCTTACCTTCGGGATCCTGAAACCGCTTTCGTCCCGGTATCCTACTTCCTCCTTTTCTTGAAATCCACTCCAAATCTTTAGGAGTGTAATTGGGCTCTGGCAGAAGCAGGGGGGTCTATCAAGATCGGTAAGGCCAAAGCACTCTTAATTTCAGTTAGGGCAGCTTCCTGGGCTGCTGGGTGAGCCAGGCGGTTTCCCACTGCCTCTAGGGAGTTGCCTTTTTGATGTCCTGGGCAGTGAATGATCGCGAGTCTTGCAGGTTCCCAGATGGCTGTTAGAAGGTCTAGAATTTTGGCTTTTTGATGTCCTTGCCCTCTGCCGTGAGGAGGCCGCGCTCTTGATAAACGGACCCATGCACAGTTGCAAAGGTATAGCGGCTGTCTGTATAAATATTAACTGACTTGTTTTTACCGAGTTTCAGGGCTTTAGTTAGCACGATGAGCTCTGTGCGCTGGGCTGAGGTTCCCGGGGAAAGGGTCTTTTGCCATAGAACCTCGCGGTCTGTCGTAACCGCGGCACCGGCATGCCTTTGCCCTTGAAACACAAAACTACAGCCGTCTGAAAACATGTTGAGATCAGGATCCTGTAGGGGAATGTCTGTGAGATTGGAGCAGAGGGACGAAACTGTCGCTAAGGTCTCTGGGCAAGAATGTAGAGGGGGACCTAGTCCTTCGGGCAGCAAAGTAGCTGGGTTTAAGGCTGCACAAAAACATATCCGGGGCTGGTCGCGCAGCAATGCCCGATACTGGGCAATCCGAGCATTTGGTAGCCACCGTTCTGGGGGAGCCCCCAGTAAGGCCTCCGCTTCATGGGGCCCCGTGACAGATGTCTGTCCCAGGGTTAGTTTATCTGCGTCTTTGACTAGTAGTGCGGTGGCAGCAATCTGTCGAACGCATGTGGGCCACCCGGAAGCAACTGGGTCTAGCCTTTTGGATAAGTAGGCCACTGGTCGGGGCCAGGGTCCCAGGCGCTGAGTCAGAACTCCCTTGGCTACCCCCCCTTTCTCGGCTACAAACAAATGGAATGGCTTGGCGGGATCTGGCAAAGCCAAGGCTGGTGGGGTGATGAGAGCATCTCGTAAGGCTTGGAAGGCTTTAGTTTGAGTCTCCCCCCACGTGAAGGGCTCCAGAGACCCCTTGAGAGTGGCACACAAAGGGGCTGCCTGTTCAGCAAAGCCAGGTATCCGTAGCCTGCTGCCCCCAGGAACTCGCGAACTTGTTTGCGAGTTTTAGGCTGAGGAATATCGAGCATAGCCCAGATTCTTTGTTCACCGAGATAGCGCTTACCTTTTTTAAGGTTGTAACCTAAATAAGTGACCGCAGTGTGACAGATCTGCGCTTCTTGGCTGATACTCAGTATCCCAAGAGTTCCTCGGTGGCACTCAGGCATTCTGAACGAGAGGGGGCCGCCAGCAAGATATCATCAACATACTGCAACGGAGTTACCTGCGGTTTGGAGATTCGAAATGGTTCTAAATCCTGGTGCAGGGCTTCATTAAGAGTAGGGGAGTTTTTGAATCCCTGGGGAAGTCGCGTCCAGGTGAGCTGTCCGGCTTTTCCCTCTTCAGGATCAGTCCATTCAAATGCAAACAGTGGCTGGCTCTGTGGGGCCAGCGGGATGTGGGGCCACAAGGCATCTTTTAAGTCCAGAACTGTATGGCCTAAATCTACTTGTCGTTCAGTGGTCCATTTACAAGTTTGGGACCCAGTCGCTCCTCGCACCAGGGTTGCTCCTCACCTGGTGGGGCCAGGATCTTGTTTTAGAACTGAAAAGGTTGTCCCAGTGTCCACCAAGAAGGTCTTAAGCTGGCCCCCCATATTAACAGTAACCAACGGCTCAGAAGGGGCCACCGAGCCGCGGCCCCATCAGTTGGAATCAACCTCCATTACAGACACCTGGGGTGGCCGAGTTTTATGCTGGGCTAAGTTGGGGCAATCCTTTTTCCAGTGTCCCTCTTGCTTGCAATATGCACATTGGTTTTTTTCCTAGTGGTGCTCTAACCCTTTGTCTGTCTTTTTTCTTTTTCCCAGACCAGAATTCTTTGGGCGTTTGGGGTCCCCTTCCCTCACGGGCATCCAGGACGGCCCCTACCACCCTAGTCAATTTTTTTGTCTGTCTCTCTTCCTGAGAATCCCTGTTGTTAAAAACTTTTTGGGCTATTTCCACTAACTCAGATAAATTTTTCCCTTCGAAACCATCTAATCTTTGCAATTTCTTCCGAATGTCTGGGGCTGCCTGTGAGACAAAGGCCAGGTTTAATGCCCTTCTATTTTCAGGTGCCTCAGGGTCAATAGGGGTAAAGGTATGGTACGCTTCCATGAGCCTTTCTAAGAAGGCTGAGGGGCTCTCCTTGGTCCCCTGAGCTACTTCAGTTACCTTAGATATGTTTGTGGGCCGGCGGGCGGCCGCTCGGAGACCTCCCAGTAGAGTCTGGTGAGATAGGGTCAATGATTGCCTACCGTGAGGAGTGTTTGGATCCCAATCTTCAGGGTGCGAGGAAGGAAAAACTTCCTTGAGTAAGGCGGGATCCTCGGTGGGATGCCTGTTTGGCCCCATCACCAATTTCTGGGCCTCGACAAGTTTCTTCTTCCTCCGGTGCAGATGGTAAAGGGGGCGGCCGCTATAGTCCTGTCAATATTCTTATCAAGTGGACGGCCTTTAAGCAGCAAAACCTGTGCTTTAGGGAGGTGAGGGGAAAGGAAAGGTTTTAGCCGATCCAGAGGGTTTTTGATGAAGGTTCTCCATGCCTCAATGTATGGGATTTGATCTTCGTGCCTAGAATGGACCATAGCATGAACCTTATGTACCAAAGTAAGGTCAAAGGACCCCTGCGGAGGCCATTCAACCTGAAAGCTGGTCCATTCTACCTCGCAGAGTTCGAAGGACTGGCTTCTTGACATGGAAGCTGAGAAATGAGGCAGCTTTCCCATAGTCCTGGAAATGGGTTAGTATGAGACTCAGAGGGGTGGGGGTACTCTGATTTTGACCCATGACAAAAATAGGCAAAACTGAGAAGGACGCAGACAATCAACAGAAAGAAAACAATTAAGACAAAACCGAGAAGGACGCACAGACAACCAACGGAAAGAAAATAATTAAGACACGAAGAGAACACAAGTTCGAGATCTCGAGGCCAGTAGGCCGCAGCAGTCACATGAAAATAGGATCCTTTCTAAAAAAAGCCAAACCACATGGGATCCACTGGCGTCCCGGTAGGAACCCTGACTCTGGGTCTATAGCCGCGTTCGGCAGACCCTTCGTGAGTCATTCAAATGGCGCACCCCAATCCTTACCTCTCCCAATCCTGAGCCTCCTTCCAAGGGAGGAGCAATCCGAGGAAAGGGCCCTGTTTCAGACCTTTAACTTTCCCGGCCAACGCACCAAATGTTGCATCCACACGACTCCTGAAACAGAATGCTACGGGCACCAGTGACAGTCACAACAAAGTTTATCACAATGAGAGGCAAGGGAAACTGACCGATCGGGACCGACACTCTTGACCAGAGTGGGTCTCGAACAGTCGGGGGTACAGAGTTTTTATAGCTGACCACATTGTCTTATTATCACCTGGGAACAGAACAAAGGAATAGTTCCCAGGTGGAAACAGTTCAAGCAGGCCCTTGCCCCAATCCAATCAAGCGCTAATCCATCCCTTGATTGATAGGCTAAGGCTGTTATCTCTTAACAAAGCTGGTATTTCTTAAGGCTACAGGTTAGTTCTACCCTTACACAACATTTTTGTAATAAGAGTAAGTAGACATGACATTAACATTAACCAGTCAGGAATTGGAGAAAACGTCCCAGGATAATATGCACAATGAAAGGCCTTGAAGTCATTATAATTGTGTGTGTGTGCAAATTATAGGAAATGAGGACTGTAATATATTTCCAGGGAATGACATCTATAAGAACTTACAGCATAATCCTATTTTTTTCAATATATGAAATTTATTGCCAAATTGGTTTCCATACAACACCCAGTGCTCATCCCAAAAGGTGCCCTCCTCGGTACCCATCACCCACCCTCCCCTCCCTCCCATCCCCCATCAACCCTCAGTTTGTTTTCAGTTTTTAAGAGTCTCTTATGCTTTGGCTCTCTCTCCCACTCTAACCTCTTTTTTTTCTTTTTTTTTTCCCCTTCCCCTCCCCCATGGGTTTCTGTTAAGTTTCTCAGGATCCACATAAGAGTGAAACCATATGGTATCTGTCTTTCTCTGTATGGCTTATTTCACTTAGCATCACACTCTCCAGTTCCATCCACGCTGCTACAAAGGGCCATATTTCATTCTTTCTCATTGCGACATAGTATTCCATTATATATATAAACCACATGTTCTTTATCTATTCGTCAGTTGATGGACACTTAGGCTCTTTCCATAATTTGGCTATTGTTGAGAGTGCTGCTATAAACATTGGGGTACAAGTGCCCCTCTGCATCAGCACTCCTGTTTCCCTTGGGTAAATTCCTAGCAGTGCTACTGCTGGGTCATAGGGGAGGTCTATTTTTAATTTTTTGAGGAACCTCCAAACTGTTTTCCAGAGTGGCTGCACCAATTTGAGCATAATCCTATTTTTAAGGACGTATTTACACATGTGGGTTCGTAGACCTTAGAAGGCTGTAAGGCAAGACATAAGTGGTCCTCACCTCCGTGTGTCCAGATTCCAGGTGACTTTTCCTTTTAACTTTTGAAATATTTTTGGACACGCTTGCAATGAATATAACGTATAACCAGAAACAAAGGTGCTTGTAAGTTCGAGAGTTCTGAGCTGGAGACAAGCTAACGTGCATGAGGCAGGAAGTGTCCCTATGTATTGAAAATAGACAAATTTAACAGCAATATTTGACCCCCCCTAATGCCTAAAGAAGGCAAATATTCCTCCCAGAAGTTTGGCTGGAAAAGCAGTGCTTTTTTTCTCCCAATGATTCGCCATCCCCCATGATTTATTAAAGTAATAAAGGCTTGTTGTGGAAACTTCCAACAAAGTGTGTTTTATTACCTTTCACGGGGTGGTCCGCACAAGGCATGCGGCGCTCTGCATCTGTCCACTTCGGGCTCAGGGACTTCCAGAGTTCGTAGGAGGAGGGGGCTTATTCCTGTTTACTCTCCTTCCCTGCACAGCCCTGTTGATGGGTAGACGCTACTGCGTGTGATGAATTATTAACGGCAGAAGGTGCTAGACCATAAATATTCAAGGGGATACATCTGGTTTCCCTGATGCCCAATGCAGGGCAGAAAAAGTACATTTTTACTGAATAGGACACCTTGTCAACCCCAAATCTCTGTTTGCCTGGGCCCAAGCTCCTCGAGGAGAAAAGGAATCTTCTGGCACTTTACATAAAAAGTCCCGCTGAGACACACGAGTGTGTGAGGACGTGTGCAGGGTTCTGCCTCGATAAGTGCAGGTTAGCCAACGGTTCCCACCGTGCTCCCTTAGTGGACCAGAGGCTGTTCGCGAGTCGGGGTGGGGACAGAAGTCTCCCCGAGACACTTGTATTCAGCTGGAATGCAGCCTTTAAGACACCAGTTGGAGCCTCCGGAGAGAGGAGAAGGAAGAGGATTTGCAGTTAGGGGGCGTCCGGGGGTGTGTGTTGGGGGGTTGGGGGTCCCATTCTGGCTTCCACAAGGCTATTATCTCCCAGTTTTCCACCCCAGAAAGATAACAGAATTTTCTCCGGGCTCCAGGGCACGTGTCTGCTTTAACGTGCCCCTGCACAAGCAGAGGGTGGTCAGAAGAAACGAGTGTGCCAGAAAGCAGGCGTGTCTCTGGTCACCTTAGCGTCAGCTGAGTCCTCTCCGTGTGACACTGAGCAGTGATGGTCATCCGCGCCTGGTCCTCCCCCAGGACCGTCACCCACTCAGTATTTCCTCACCCAGCCTTTTCCAGGCTGTGCTCCACCAAGCCCTGATCCCGGTGAACGTGAATAGATTCTGTGAGAACATAAGTGCTCCTCTGTGGCCAAATCAGTTCAGGAGATAGAGAGCAAAACGACCGAGAGTGGAGGTGGGGCAGAGAGAGAGGGAGACGGAGGCTCCAAAGCGGGCTCCACGCTGTCAGCACAGAGCCTGATGTGGGGCTCAAACTCACAAACTGTGAGATCATGACCTGAGCTGAAGCCGACTGAGCCACCCAGGCAGCCCCCCAGGCACATTCTATTCTAAAGCCACCAGACCAGAGGGAAGTCACCTGCCCCCAGAGGCACGGCCCCGCCCCCTGGATCTGCCCCCGCACCCCCAGGCTGCCAGCTTCTCTCCGGGTAGGAATAGCACCGGACCATGAGCTTGCTTGCTTGCTTGCTTTCTTTCTTTTTTTTGGAAGTTTATTTTTTTGAGAGAGAGAGAGAGAGAGCACACAAGCAGGGGAGGGGCAGAGAGAGGGGGAGGCACAGAATCCAAAGCAGCTCCAGGCTCCAAGCTGTTAGCACAGAGCCCGACGTGGGGCTCGAACCCACGAACCGTGAGATCATGACCTGAGCCGAAGTCGGTCGCCTGACTGACTGACCCCCCCAGGCGCGCCAGGACCCTGAGCTTTCTAAAGGAGGCTGCCTCTGCTCCCTGAATTTCACTCTATCCGGTGACGGCTCATCTTCAAATATTTGAATGAGGATACGAGTCTTGAAGGGTCTGGAAAAGACCTAGCACCGCTTACCACTTAAACCTAACAAACGTTCACACGGTTTTCTTGGTTGTGGAGCACAGAGCTTCTGAGTCCACACCCCCACACCCTCAGATGAGCCCAAACCCCCCTGGAGGGAAATGACTGCGATCGATCAAGTAGGGGGATTTCTGTCTGCTGGGGGCGCTAGAGACAAAGAAGTGAGTTGGGGCCAGGCCCCCGAGTGAGGACTCGGGAGGATGATGGGGGGAAAGTGGAGGAGGGCGTCCACCCAGCACAAGAGCCAGCCCCTGGTGCACTTTCTGGAAGAGGCTTAGGGGATAAATGCAGAGAAGCCATCAGAGAGCAATTATTTAGCTCCAGCTGATGACAAACTGTGTTTGCCCAAGATTTATCTAAGCACTGCAACATTCCTGACAGCCGTTAGCCTGGGGGAGGGCTCCCTCTTAGGCTAATCCAGTGCCCCCGGGTAGAAACTGAGGCAGAAGCTGGAAACTGACCAAGGGAGCTGCTGGGAAGAGGAAGCAGGGCCTGGCCGGGGTGGGCCACTGACTGCACCTGCTGTGAACTCAGCTCCGTTGTTCCTCAGGGGGCTTCAAATGGTCACCGAACGGGACAGAAAGGCTGCTGGGGGACAGGGCTTCATAAAGCTGGTGTTCACCGTGGCTTTGACCTTTGGCAATAAGAACTAATTCAGTTTTGTTTTTTTAAGTTTATTTATTCATTTTTGAGAGGCAGAGGCAAGGGTGGGCAGAGAGAGAGAGAGAGAGAGAGAGAGAGAGGATCTCAAGCAGGCTCCGCACTATTAGCACAGAGCCCGGTACAGGGCTCAGTCCCATGAACCGTGAGATCATGACCTGAGCCGAAACCAGGAGTTGGAGGCTCAGCTGACTGAGCCCCCCAGGCGCCCCTTTATTTGACTCTTTAGTGAGTGGACCAGCAGAGCTCCAAGGAAGCTGGTCCGAAAGGGTTTGAGGAAGTACGATTGCAGGTGAGAACGGGAGTGGGGACGTGGGGTCCCCCAAAACTGGTTCGTGGCCTCTGAGGCAAAGACGCCGTAAGCCTGGGGTCGTCTCATCTGCCTGAGCGACCATCTACCGAAGACTCCTTAAGCAGCATGAGATGCTATGGTCACGTGGGCTGCGGGCTCTCAGGACAAAGGCCCGAGGAGTGCTCCCCACCAGATGTCAACAGAGCTGTAAACTGTGGGTTCGTTGTTGTAACTCCAGTGCTTGGAATGGTGCCAGGCACCTAGTACGTGCTCAGTTAACGTTTGTTGAATGAATAAATGATAGCCAGACGCCTCTCCACCCTGCAGCACCCCAAGGGAATTCTATGGTATGACTAAGCACGTGCAGAACTAAAACGTATGAGGACACACACAGCCTTGAAGCTCGGGCCGTAAGCTCAGATGTACTCAAAGTGTCACTTTAATTGCATTTCAACTGCCAAGCTACGTCTACGGTTCTAGAATTTTACCCAGGGCCATAGGGTGGGGAATGAGCCTGCCCAGGGTCCACATGACCAGTGGGACACCGTATCCGGACACCGTGGCCCCTCCTGTGACACGCTGGGGGCGTGGAAAGCCACCTCCCTTCCCACCTATACCTGCAGGTCTCAGCCGTAGCTCCGAGCTCTTGGTCCCTGGAGGACTTGTGAAAACATACTGATGCCTCCTTTCCTCTGTCCCTTGGGTCCTGATTTCTTTTATTTAAGGTGAGACTCATAATACATAGAATAAGCATGGAAAGGGAGCGACTCAGCAACACCTACTGCAAGCCTCACCCTCATCTGGCCCCAAAACATTTTCTCTCCCCCCAAATAACACCTCGCTCCCCTTAAGCTGGTTAATCCCCGCTTCCCCTCCCCCAGCCCCTGGCAGCCAATCTTCCATCCGTATGGATTTACCTCTTGTGCACATTTTGTACAGACAGAAGTTTCTGGTTTTGTTTTGTTTTTTTTATTCCAGTCATCCTGGTACCTAGTGGGTGACCAGCAGCATCTTGTGGTTTGATTTGCCTCTCCCTCTGGACTCAGAATGTAGGGCGAGCCATCTGTACGCCTTCTTGTCTGTCCTCTGCCCGTTTGTGAACTGGGTTGTTTGTCATTTTGTCGTTGACTCGTAGGAGCTCTTCAGATGCTCTGCATATTTGCAAACAGTGTGTCCCATTCTGGGGGTTCTTTTCACTTTCTTGATAACGTCCTTTGAGGCACAAACGTTTTCGGTTTTGATCAAGCTGGATTGATCTATTTCTTGTCGTCATTTGTGCTTTTCGCACCACGTCTGAGGCCACGAAGATTCACCCCTGTGTTTCCTTCTGAGGGTTCCATAGTTTTACGTCTTACATTTAGGTTATTGACCCACTTCTAGTTAACTTTTGTATATGATGTGAGATACAGGTCCAGCTCATTTTTGCATGTGGACATCGCATTGTCCCAGCAGCTAGGACATCGGTTTTTGCGTAGCTCTGCCCGGGTGGTCCTGATATGCCCAGCCTGCTGCCTGCCCGCCCCGGGAGCCTGACAGGTGCCCTCCGCCCATGCTGACCCCACTTCCTGCAATCTTTCCCGCCAACCTGTTCTGACTCCATTCCTGCGGAATGAAGGCTTTTGGAAGCTTTGGGCTCCCTCTGCTTTGAGCCTGAATACCTTTTCCCCTTTTCCTGAGCACGGCTTTGGCTCAGGCTCCTGCTGGCAGTGAGGCTGTCCTTTGCGGGACCCCTTCTTTGCTGGACCCCTAAGCCATGGCTCCTTACCTGAGCCACCTTCTGGCATCAGTGGCTATGTTATCCGGCCCAGTATATGGGTTTCCCCATCCAGATGGGCGCCCTCCAATTACCTACAAATGAGTTCCCCTTAGCTGATTGGAGCTAAGAATTGACCTACAAAGAGATCTTCAGTGTTAACGTGGGTTTTATCGCTCCCTGCCGCGATCTCATTTCAGCAGAATCTGTGAGGTAGGTATGGGCAGGCTTTGGTTCCATTTTGCAGGAAAGAAATGGCATTCTGACAGCGAGTTCTAGATCTGGGAACTTTGTGCTGAGCACTGAGCTCTGAGCAAGCTTTCGACCTAAAGGATCCATTAATCCGAGGGTTGCAGGGTTTGGACGAGGGCAAGCGGGCTGGACGTGCGGCCCAGGCCGGAAAAGGAGGGACACGTCTCCATGCGAAGGAGGGCCCGCCCTACAGAGTAGCGTGACTGAGCAAGCAGGGGAGTGGCATCCAGCACCACAGCTCACCCCTGACTGTAACCTGTGTTTAAGGAGCAATGACTTTATTCCCACGTGCAGCTAGAGACTCCAGCCCAGAAAGCTCGACTTGTTTTGCGGCGATGAGGTTCCACCACCGCCTTGACCTCTAATCATGCATCACCCGCTGCTCGGACAATGAAACAGGTGCCCTGCCCCGGCCGGTCGGCCTCGGCCTGCGTGCTAACACGGTACCTATAGAGTTCTGCCCTCCTGTCCCAAATTCTTAACCCAGGGCCATGTTTAGTGAGGGGCTGCATTGATAATTGTCCCGTCCTCCGCCTGCCTTCTTCTTGGGCTCACTCACCCTCGGAAATCGGTCTATTTTTGCAAAAGGATAAAGGGCTTCTCTCACCACGGGAAGGTAAATTGACAATATCAGTTACCCCTTAGGCTGTTCAGGACTCCGTGACATTTCTGGGAGCTGCTGCTCAATCCTGAGGGAGAATTAGAATTCTGGACAGGCGTCTCCTTGGTGCCAGAGAAACTAAACCAGACCGGCCCCCATTTGCTCAGGAGGAGGTCTGTCCTCCATCAGGGTGAGGGCTCGGGAGGAAGCATGAGCCCTGGGATCTGGCCCAGCGGCCCCAAACAGGCTCAGTGAGACACAGAATCCGAAGCAGGCTCCAGGCTCCGAGCTCTCAGCACAGAGCCCGATGCGGGGCTCGAACTCGTGAACCGCAAGATCATGACCTGAGCCAAAGTCATACGCTCAACCGACTGAGCCCCCAGGCGCCCCGAGGGTCACGTCTTTAGATTGGCTACCTCTGTGCTCCTGCATGTGTCTGGGGCTGCAGGGTTCTTTGCTGAGCGCTGTGCCTGGGGCCCGGCTCCCTGTGCACCCCCCACACAGCCCCTTGGGAGCTGTCCTGGGACCTGAGGACTCACTGCCTCCAGCCTGGTCTCAGCTGCTGGGCACCAGAAGGCCACCGCTCCAGGGTGCCTGTGGGAAACGACAGCAGCGACTGAGGTGTGGGTGTACGGGAGGCTGGGGTATCACACGGGGCTCTGGTTCCATGCGGAGAGGGCTGCAGAGAGGGTGTCACCAGGCCGAGGCTGCCAGATGGCAGAGAACCAGGGTCTAGGCCATGGCGGGGGCAGCTCCCTGGAGATCCTCACACCTTAGCCCCCCACCACACCAGAATCTCCGGAAAGCTTCTTCCCCCGACGGTGAGCCTCCCACACCCTCTACTAAAAGATTAACACCAGGATCACTTTTAAAGAAAATTACTTCGAGGACCCCACCCTCTACCATGGGGCTTAGACCGGGTGGCGCAGGCCCAGCTAAGAGGCAGACGGCAAGCTCGAGGTGTCACTTAAAGCCTGGTGCTGGGATCAGGGCCATTTTTAGGTGCTTGTTCTGGATTTTTCTTCTCTTCTCCCATTTTCTACTGAGTCATGGGTCTTTGTGCGGACTTGTGTCCCCGCACAGCGCTGGAAGCAAAGAGCTTCCTCAAGCCGACCTCTCAGAACGTAACCAACGTCACTCTCCGATCGCAGACCCGGAAAGACATGCCTTTCCCACCTCGAAGGACACTCTGACTTTGAGCCCACATTCGCGGGGCTCGGTGGGCACACGTTTCATGTGGGGCCAGTGATGGTGTGAGGCTGACCGTCGCAAGCCAGGGTAGCAAGGTCCAGAAATATGGCTCCTGCCTCCGCAGCCCGGGGCCCAGCGCCCACACACAGTGTGGCCACATCCGCCAAGGACCAGGAGCCCAGGCCTGGGTGGCCAGCAGGCACAATTCAGGAACCTCCTGTTTCTCTGGGTCACGGTTCCTTCGTTTCCTGCCCTTGTCTTTCCTTAGGAACACTCACTCTGCAAAATATAATCTAACTGGTTCTTAGTGAGCCCGGGACATTTGACGTTACAGCAACGTCTGAACGCCAGAGAGGCAGATTTAAACACACTTCTTAATCAACCCTTCACTCGGGAGTGAGCTGGGCGGACGCGGGAGAGGATGTAACGCCTCTTACAGAGAAATAACTTCCGCAAGTCTGCTTGTCTAGAAGTAAAAGTGACATGGGACCGAAGTGCTGCTTTGTAGACATTCAAGTGCACAGGGACCCTTCCCATTCTTGATAAAATCAAGCTAATTTTGAAAACGAATACCCACCCGAAGGTCACAATCACATAAATATCGCAGCCAGCTATATCCTTTTCTGACCCCACGCAAAACGTCGTCCCTTTGTACTGATGCACACCTTAACTCTGTTTGCTTTCTCTTAATAAATTATGGTGCTTTCTCCACATGAGCACATACAAAATTCCATCCGCGTGTGCGTGCACGCGCATGTGTGTGTGAGCGTGCACACGTGTGTGGTGTAAGTTGTTCTACACTATAGTATACTATTCATTCTATTAGTGGGTATTTATATTTATATTACAATAAATAATTTGTGATTCCTACAAGTAGCATTCTTGTTTAGAACGCTTTGTGGTTTTTAAAATTTATTTAAATTCAATTTAGTTAAACATCCCGCGTAGTCTTGGTTTCAGGAGCAGAATTTAGTGACTTATTGCTTACGTACAACACCCAGTGCTCATCCCAACATGTGCCCTCCTCAGTGCCCGTCACCCATCCAGCCCGTCCCCCACCCCCCTCCCTTCCAGCGGCCCCTCAGTTTGTCCTCTGTAGTTAAGGGTCTCTTTAGGGTTGCCTCCCTCTCTGTTTGCATCTTATTTTTCCTTCCCTTCCCCTTTGTTCAACTGTTGAGTCTCAAACTCCACGTATAAGTGGAATCCCATATCTGTCTTTCTCTGACCGACGTCATTCGCTTAGCGCGACACCCTCTCACTGCAGCCACTTTAGAGCCCAAACATCCATCGACTGATGAAATGGATAAAGATGTGGTTTATGTATACGTACAATGCAATACTACTCGGGGATGAAAGAGGATGGAATCTTGCCATTTGTTTAGAACTTTAATGAGTATTGCTGGCTGGAGCGCCAATCTGCGATTCCACCGAACGCAGGCGGTGGGACGCCTCCCTCTCTGCTCTTGCCAGGGGAGCCAACGCAAGAGGTAAAAAATGGAATCTCAAAATATTTCTCCTTGCACTTCCGGTTGTGAGTAACGGTGAGCATCTTTGCTTCCTTGGAGTGCCTTTTTATTTCCCTTGCTGTGAATTTTCCTTCTCTTTTCCTCCTTTTGCTACGGAGTCGGGTCTTTGTTCGTATCCGCCTGCAGATGCTCTATTAGGAAAATTAACCCTATGTCGGCGATGTTACCAGAAAGCATTTTTTTCCCAGCGCCCTTCTCTTTGGACTCCATATAAAGAAAGAAATTTCTGCATGGCAAAACACCATCCGCAGTCAGATTTATTCATCTTTAATTTTACGGCATCTGGGTTTCAGGTGCTTGGGCCTTTTCAGCTCCAGGCTAGAAGAAATCCGCCGAATTTTATTTTTGCATTTAAGTTTTAATCCATCTGGAATTTACCCTGGAGTCAGGTGTGAGATGAGAACCCAACTTCGCTGTTTTACAGGTGTCCTACCCACTTTGTCACTCTCTCCACAAACCCTCCGGCACACGTGCCTCCGAAGGGGGCCGATTCCCCTCCCCGACGGTGGGCGGGACTCGGTGACTCACTTCTGTGATGGTACAGAAGCGAGGGTGCGCTCAGCGGAGCCCAGACCACAGGACGCTGGCTCTCCCGCTCGCGTGGGGGCCCTGGCGGAAGCTGGCACCTTGTTGCGAGGACACACAGGTGGCCTCGCGCACAAGTCCCACGCCCAGCACACGTGCCAACGGGCAACGCGGGGTCAGCTCCTCCAGCCACATCCCCGAAGCTGGACGGAACCCGCAGGAGAGGCCCCAGAACCACTCAGCTCACTCACTGGTGGGTTCCTGACCCACAGAAACGGCAAGAGACGATAACCGACCGTTGTGGTTTGAAGACACTGGCTTTTGGGGTGAGTTCTTAGACGGCAAGCGGGAACTAACCCGTTAAACACAGGTAACAAACCATTCACGGAGCAATTTATTTGCCCCACGACCTTGAGATGTCACTTTTTCTATACTGCAGGCCTGTGGGGCTGTGCGTCTATTTCTGGATTTCTGTTACGTTCTTTGGATCTAATCACAAAAGCTTTATTTTAAGTCTGAGTGTCTAGGAGGGCAAATCCTGCCTTCCTTCCTTCATCAATCCAGTCTCAAAATTATATCATCATGATTATCGGGATGACCTAAACTTTATAGATTCAGGGAGAAACGACACCTTATGATGTTGTGGTAAAGCGGTTCCCAGGGAGACATTCGGAGAGGAAGATTTGCATGCAGAAAATGTGTCAGGGTGTGCTCTTGGGATTGACGCCTTTTTTTTTTTTAACGTTTATTTATTTTTGAGACAGAGAGAGAGCATGAACAGGGGAGGGGCAGAGAGAGAGAGGGAGACACAGAATCGGAAGCAGGCTCCAGGCTCTGAGCTGTCAGCCCAGAGCCCGACGCGGGGCTCGAACTCACGGACCGCAAGATCGTGACCTGAGCTGAAGTCGGACGCTTAACTGACTGAGCCACCCAGGCGCCCCGGGATCAACGCCTTTAAGAGGGCGAGGGACGTGGATGAGACCAGTGGCACATGGCAGGACCCGCAGAGGGGAAAGTGAGCTGCAGAGATGACCATCCGTGGAGAGAAACGCACCCTGGGGGGTGAGTGAGGGGAGGTCTGGGCAGTGTGCACATGGCTTATTATTTCTTGAAGTGTCTTTTGTGCCCCTCGGGAGCATTTGAAACATCCCTTGTAAACGTATTGTAAATGTCTTGTTAAGTTTATTTCTAATCATTTTTAGTTTTGTGTTGGTAATGTGTTTCTTTCAACTAGGTATTTTTGTGTGTTTGAGACCCTGCCCCCAACGCCCAGCGCAACGCCCAAGGGCAAGGTGTTTGTTGAGCACCTACTATTTCCACAGCTGTTCTCTAAGAAGCACTCCTATTTGCTCCAGGGCCATAAGCCTTAGGGGATTCGAACAATAGTCAACGGGGACTTGTCCCACCTACCTGCTCCGGCTTCTGTAGGGAAGAGGGAGTCTAAGACTGATTACACCAGAAACACATCTGTTGCCATCCAATACTGTCTGGCTAAGGGGTTTCCAGTGTCTTCCTGGGGGGCGGGGGTCACATCAATCTCCTGAATGTGCTTCCCCGGCTTCTCTCTGCCTCCGTCCATGGACATGGGAGCACTTTCATCAGATAGACTCTTGTGACTTTTCCCAGGGGGTTAAAACTTCAAACAACTTTCATAACCGAAGACCCTCCAGCTTAGTAATTATTAAGACCATTGAATCCATTTGGAGTTGAATTTTGTGTGTGGTATGAAATAATGGTCCAGTTTCATTCTTGTGCACGTGGCTGTCTAATTTTCCCAGCACCATTTACTGAAGAGAATGTTCTTTCCCCATCACATGTTCTTGGCTCTTTTGTCATAAATTAATTGATCATATATGCGTGAATTTATTTCTGGGCTTTCTATTCTGTTCCGTGGGTCTATGCCTGTTTTTCTGCCAACACCATACTATTCTGGTTACATCGTTTTGTAACATAGCTTGAAATCAAGAAGCGTTTTTGCCTCCAGCCTAGTTCTCTTTCCAGATCGCTTTGGCTAATCAGAGTCTTTTGTGGTTCCATACAAATTCTCAGATTGTTTTCCCTATTTTTGTGAAAAATGCCATTGGAATTTTGATAGGGATCGCTTCGAATTAGTAGGTTGCTTCGGGTAGCATGGATGCAAATACTAGATGTATCATTTCTACGTGGAACCTAAAAACGTCAAACTCACAGAGACAGAGAGTGGAGAGGTGGCCAAGAGCTGGCATAAGGGGCATGGGGAGAGGTTGGTAAAAGGTATAAAGTGTTAGGGCGCCTGGGGGGCTCGGTCGGTTAAGCATCCGACTTCAGCTCAGGTCAGGATCTCACAGCTTATGGGTTCGAACTCTGCATCGGGCTCTGTGCTGACAGCTCGGAGCCCGGAGCCTGCTTCGGATTCTGTCTCTCCCTCTCTCTCTGCCCCTCCCCTGTTCAAACTCTGTCCCTCTCTCTCTCAAAAATAAATAAACATTAAAAAAATTTTTTTTTAAAGGTACAAACTGTCAGTTACCCGAGGAATAAGGTCTGAGGAGCTAATATATAACATGGGGACCATAGCCGATCATATTGCATAACTAAAATTTGCTGAGAGGGTACAACGTAAGTGCTCAGGCCAAAACAGAGGAAAGGAAAATGTGTGAGGTGACGGGTGTACTAATTAACTTGATCGTGACAATCCTCTCACCAGGCACCTGCATACCAAATCATCACGTTGTACACGTTAATTGTATGACGATTTCATTTGTCAGTTACACATCAGGAAAGCTGAATAAAGGAAAAAATGGTAGTTGGGCAGAGACAGTTTCCAAGGCCAGGCCAAAGTGTTAATGCGGGAAACCCCTTGCCCTGGAGACCCGACTCTGGTGCAGAGTGACCGATCGGGGTCCCTCAAGCCGATTCACGTGTTCTAGAACCCATTGATCTAGACTTTCAAAAAGACCTCTTTTACACAGGAGAATCATTACTCGTCTGTAAGGTGCTGAAACAGACCGCTGCGTTTCTAGAAAACTAAACGCCAGATGGACGATTGTGCGGCTCACCGCTGGCTGTCCAGGCCGATGCTGAAAACAGGGAGTGTGCACGGGGTCCTGGGGTCAGAACACATCACAGGTGTCCAGAGAGCCAGGGATGTAGGAAAGCAGACCTGGTCAAGACAGCTCCTGCAGGCTGCAGGTTTCCCACACGCCCTGCACGAGTCAGTTCTGTGACCTCTGATGACAGCGGCCTGGGATGCTGCCCTGCCAGGTGAGGCCGGCTTTTCAGCACATGGTGAGGCAGCCACGGAAGGAAGGCTCCTCCATGGAGGCTTATACCTTCTCTCAACCAGAGGAGTATCCCACATGTAAGCTGTCTTGATCAGCACGGGGGGCTTGTAATGTTTTTGCCCCAAACGCACCAGCTCCACAGAGAGACTTCTAGCTTCAGAGCGGAAGGGTCAGAAAGAATTCAGAGATTTTTCTAGGAGAAGAGCATTCTCAGTATCTTTACCTCTATGGACTTCTTGCAACTTTAGACACACACACACACACACACACACACACATACACCCATCCACACCCATCCACACACACACACACACGCTTTGGCTCTGAAAATCAAACTTGATAGATTTAAGATTTCTCTACTTTGCTTACGGTACTAATGACTCATACGAAGAACTCAGAAATAGTCAGACAATCCCTGTAGCCAAGCCTCCATGTGGTAGAGGGGCAGTCACCTGGGGTAGGAATGGAACATCCAGTCTAAATATTCAGTTATTCTCTGCCGATGAACGCTAAGTTCGTTCCCATCTGACCCCATCCTTCCCGACTATGCAAATGAACAGCACTGGCTCGCAGACTTTGAACGATTTGAGGACTTACTGAGGCTAAGGTGATGAGTTTACAAAGGTAACAATCATCGTTAGTCACAGGGCTTTTTTTTTCAATCTATGAAATTTATTGTCACATTGGTTTCCATACAGTCACACGGCTTTAAGGGAACAGTAACAGAACAGAATACCTCATTATAGTTTATATAGATTACAGTGGCTTTTACAACAGAGCTGAATCCCCAAACGTGATTTTTATTGGTGAATTGATCGTAGAAACTGATTGCATTTTCCGAAGTGAGGACCTGGGATTCCATATTCGTTTCCCTCCCATGATTACTTCTGCAGAAGGTGCCAGATGTTGACCAAAGTCCTACCAGCGTCCAGGAGGCAGTATGACCTAGGGGCTCATCTGCTAACGGCTGTCTCTGTGTTTTCATACTGTGCTGTCAGACTGGCCTGCCTTTGAGTTCTTCCCTCACAGAACCACTAGTCTGCGTCGTTTCTTTATTTATTTTTGGGAGAGAAAGTGAGAGAGACAGAGCATGAGCAGGGGAGGGGCAGAGAGAGAGGGAGAGAGAAAAAAATCCCAAGCAAGCTCCGAGCTGTGAGCACAAAGCCCGACGCGGGGCTTAAACCCATGAACTGTGAGATTGTGACCTGAGCAGAAGTCGGACGCTTAACCGACGGAGCCACTCAGGCACCCCGAGTCCGAGTCTGCTGTTTTTTTTCTTGCTGAAATAATCTAGTTCCCTGTTTATTGTATATTTTATAAAAATCTAATAAAGTCCCTGCAGCTCTAAAACTACATGATACTATCACAAAAAGTTTTTTTTCTCTCTCGGAGGACCTCCAGACCTCCGGTGGCCAGCTTCCCACATGTGGAGCAGATCTGCCTATGAGCAAAGGGGACACGAGGGGGCCAGGAATTGACAAGTACCTGTGACATCTCGTGGGCGTCCTCAGTTCTACTTCCTGGCCCACTGAGGCGAGGACGACTTCCCTCAGCACCCTGGAGGCTGACCAGTGGCAGCCCCCGACACCCAGGCCTCAGGCCCCCCGGATCCGGCCGGCCTGTCGCGGCTCACGGCCCTCCGCTGGGACTTCTCTTCCTTGTTGTAGGGGCTGCAAGCTTCCTCTGCTGCTTTCCTGGGTCCAAGCCTCCGTGGCCCCTGCCATCTTGGAGTATTTGTTCCGGCGTGGAAAATAGACATTGAACGATCAACATCTTCTTCCTAAAGCAATAAAACGACCCAACAGCGCTCTTTCTCCTGAGATGGGCCTGCCGGGCTTGGCACGCGTCCCGACCAGAAGAATTTTAACCAGGATGTTAAGCAGCTCGTAAGTCTCGGGACCTGTCTTGTCTCTCCCTCCCTCACGCTGATCCAGACTGACCCGGACACGTCTGCCCTCGCCTCACCTTCCCCAAATCAGAAGTGACGGCCCCGCGGCTGTGGTTTCTATTGTCCTGGGCAGTGACAGATGATGCTGCAGTTTCTGAGAAAATTAAGTCATCAGCTCCCAGGCACCCCTGACATCATCAAAAATGTCCTGGCTGGAGAGCCACAGGCCCTCAACTCATTGTTGGAAATAATGGGCAAAAGGCAGGCAATTATGTGTCGACAGCGGGCTGTGCCGCTGTGACGGGGTGGGGAGCTGTAATTCCTGCCCGTGGGTCATATCAAAATTTGGAACCAGAACCCAATTTGAAGTAACATAAACTAAAAGAATTGATTAGACCGGGTGTCATTTGGAGTGCACCTCTCTGAACTGCCCACAGATCCCTGCAGGTTATAATCTAATGCACAATAATTGCACCAACTTCCAGGGGGCTGTGCAGGAGGGAGGAAGAAGAGGTTATGGGTGCTTCCAGCCCTGTCTGGACTGGACCTCCTGCCAGGAAGACCTCTTATTCCCTGGCTCTTTCAACCCAGTACATCACGCAGGCCACAGCCACTGGCACAGGGAGAGGCCCTCGGTAATTAAGGTCGATGATTATAACCAGAGGTGCCCATTCAGCTCCCCTAGAGGCATGTCACCGAGAAGACAGGAGAGGTCTAGTTCCTAGGCATCAACCCCAAGGTCCCGGGCAGGGCCAGGTGTAATAGACAACACAGAGGAAGGACAGGGCAGCCCGGGGGCGCTGGGGAGGTGTCTACCAGGGCTCGGGCTGCTCCGACCCAAGAGCAGTGAGGGCAAGGGTCAGGGAAGAGTCAGACTGGCTTCCCAGTGCCCCTACACACCTTAACCTGCATGCCCTGTGCTGGGTAGGGGACCCCAGGCCTATTTCCCGGATTTTCAGGCGTGCAGAATTTCCACATGGGCAAGGTGGTCACCTCCCCGACCTGAAGCTCAGTCCCCCAACATGCTTATGTAGGTGAGTGTTTTGTTTCCTCATTCTCACATCAGTTCATGAAGCATACGCGTCTACTCGTTTCCACCTGCTTAAGCAGGAATACATGCAGGAAACTGACTCACTCCCAGAAAAGGAAAACACCAGCCAAGGAGAGAACAGATCAGCACGGGGAGCCACATAAATTAACCAGGTGACAGAAAGTTCCATTGGTTGCTCCAAATGTCAATTAGCCAAAGAGTAGGACTGACCATAATAAGAGGATAAGGAAGTTTTTCTCTAAATGCTAATACAGCAGAACACAGATCAATGGTCAAGTAACTCCAACCACTGAAGAAGAAAGAAAGAAAGAAAGAAAGAAAGAAAGAAAGAAAGAAAGAAGAAAGAAAAGGAAGGCAGGCAGGCAAGGAAGGAAGGAAGGGAGGAAGGAAGGAAGGAAAGGAAAGAAGTAAGGAAGGAAGGAAGGAAGGAAGGAAGGAAGGAAGGAAAGAAAGAAAAGGCAGGAAAGAAATGAAAGAAAGAAAGAAAGAAAGAGAAAGAAAGAAAAGGAAGGAAAGAAAAAAAGAAAGAAAGAAAAGGAAGGAAGGAAAGAAAGAAAGAAAGAAAGACAAGGAAGGAAGGAAAGAAAGAAAAAAAGAAAGAAAGAAAAGGAAGGAAGGAAAGGAAGGAAGGAAGGAAAGAAAGAAAGAAAGAAAGAAAGAAAGAAAGAAAGAAAGAAAGAGAAAAAACTTAAAAATACATTCTTGAGGGGCACCTGGGTGGCCCAGTCGCTTAAGCATCTGACTTCAGCTCAGGTCATGATCTGGTGGTTCATGGGTTCGAGCCCCACGTCGGGCTCTGTGCTGACAGCTCAGAGCCTGGAGCCTGCTTTGGATTCTGTGTCTCCCTTTCTCTTCCCTTCCCCTCCTCATACTCTCTCTCAAAAATAAATAAACATTTAAAAATTGAGAAAAATAAAAAATAAAAATACATCCTTTAGAAAAACAACAGGTCTCAAAACTTAAGTAAATAAAATAAAACAAATGTAGAAGAAAGAGTCTTAAAAAGATCTAAGACATAACCAGTAAGACGAATACAGGCAAGAAGTCAGCCAGCTGGCTGGTGGGTCAGGTTGGTGTACCAGGGACTCAGGACAGTGAAGAAATGGACAGCCTGAATGCCGATAAATCTTTATTAACAAAACCAGAGGAAGTTGTCCCCACCAAGGAATGTCGAGAGGAAACCCCAAAGGGGAAACTAATTCTGCCAGAGTACCTGACATTGTAACATTTCTGTATGTCCTGGTACACTTTTAGTTTCAAAATTGTGGAAAGTGAATGGGTATTTTAAGAATGAAAAGTAACAAAGTACTATTAAAGATTCTAAGAATGTTCTGTTTACAAAATATAATGGGTAACTGATGAATAATTTAATCCGTCTGATATTTAAAATCTGGAAGTGGCTTTCACTGATGTCTACATCTTTTTTTAAAAACTTTTTTTAAATGTTTATTTTTGAGAGAGAGAGAGAGAGACACAGAGAGAGACAGAGACAGAGACTGCGAGTGGGGGAAGGGCAGAGGGAGAGGGAGACACAGAATACAAAGCAGGCTCCAGGCTCCTAGCCATCAGGACAGAGCCCGACGCAGGGCTCGAACCCACGAACCGTGAGATCATGACTTGAGCTGAAGTTGGACGTTTAACCAACTGAGCCACCTAGGCGCCCCACATCTTTAACTCTAAGTCACTATTGAATAAATATAACATATTTACTAAATATGTTGATGTTAATTTATATTAATAACATCACATATTATTTTTTTTAATTTTTTTTAACATTTATTTTTGAGACAGGGAGAGACAGAGTATGAACGGGGGGAGGGCCAGAGAGAGAGGGAGACACACAATCTGAAGCAGGCTCCAGGCTCCCAGCTGTCAGCACAGAGCCCGACGTGGGGCTCGAACTCACAGACCGTGAGATCATGACCTGAGCTGAAGCCAGCCGCTTCACCGACTGAGCCACCCAGGCGCCCCTAACATCACATGTTATTAAATGTTATAAATATAACATATATCTTCGAAGCATAACATGTGATACTTTATATAATAGAAAGGCAGAATGAGATCCGAATCCATTATTCTGTAAAATATGTTAAAAATTAACAAACCCAAGTTTGTTTTTTACAAATGTATTTATCTATTTTGAGAGCGAGAATGAACGAAGGAGGGGCAGAGAGAGAATCCCAAGCAGGCTCCACACTGTCAGCGCAGAGCCCGGCCCGGGGCTCAAAGTCAAGACGGTGAGATCACCACCTGAGCCGAAATCAAGAGTCAGACGATTAACCCACTGAGCCCCTCCCCCACCCCCCAGCGCCCCATCAAAGCCAAGTTTCGCACCAGCTTCGCAGGCTCTGACCACTGTCTTTGTCCTGCCTTCCTGCCCCCCTGCGCGAGCACCCAACTCCAGCGGGAACACTTTTCCAGCCGCATGCCTGCTTGCCCACTTTCTGCCCGCCATCTCGTATCTCGCGGTTACCCTTACTGCCGGGATTGTCCTTCTTACTCATCCGGACCCAGTGAAATTTCTGACATTCAACCATTTAACCTACAAAGTGGCAATTTTCTAAGAGTCACACAAATAATGAAAATATGGCGATTTTCCAAGTAAGTACATCCCAGACCATTGGATTCCCAGGTCAGGAGTCCTGGAAGACAGATTTCAAAGGCATGAAATGTGCACGCACCATAATCCACTATTTCGGCCCCTGTGGCTCGGCTAGAAGGATCTGGGCTGGACTGGTTTCCTTATCAGGAGTGTGGCTGGCAGGGGGGCGGGGGGTGCCTGGGTGGCTCAGTGGGTTGAGCGTCCACCTTCGGCCCAGATCATGATCTGGCGGTTCACGGGTTCAAGCCCCGCATCAGGCTGTCTGCTGTCAGCATAGATTCCTGCTTCAGAGCCTCTGTCCCCCAATCTCTCTGCCCCTCCCCCCTTCAAAAATAAGGAAATCTTAAAAAAAAAGAAAAAAGAGTGTGGCTCGTTCCACACCAGCCAAGCTCGTTCTGGACCGGCATTCGGGGCTCTCTGTGTCTTGGCATCTTGTGCGCACAGACGGCATCCGCGTGTGCTGCGAAGAGCCTTGGACTAAAGGTTCGAGAGGCTGGGTCCTTCATCCCGACACGGTCACATCCCTACTTAACCACGTGGCCCTAGATGTCTCTGAGCCGACAGGGACTACACCTGCCTTCTTTTTAGCACACCACAGATCTACGGAGCCCCCCCCCCCGCCACGTGCCACGGAGCTCCCGTGCCCCAGCCCCAGCGCCTCAGGGGTCCCCCTCCCCTTTGCCTCCGTGATTTGCAACAACCGGCATATTGGCACCCCTTCCTGAGAAGAAAATGAACCTGCCCAGGAGTTGACGTCACCATATGGCCAAAGCTGCTGGAGCCGACAGATGGAAAAATAAAAAATAGAACAAGACTCCAGGGATTCCAGGGACGGTGTGACCCCCCTGGGGCCCGGGGCCTTCAAACTGCTCGTCAGCAGGTAGGAGACAGCCTGGTCCCAACCCCAGACTTCCCCTCACTCTCTGGGCAACCTTGAACAAGTTATTTATCCCCTCTGAGAGTCGACTCTTCATCTGTAAAATATCAGCCAGGGCAGTTCTTTTGTCAGAAGGTTGAGAGGGTACATGAGCAAACGCACGGGGCACACTTAGTGCAGTGGCCAGTGCACACAGCAAGCACCCAGTAAGCGCTGCGATCCTCGTGGGTGTGGCGTCCCGGTGGATCCTGCCCGTGGGGTGGGCTCCACTTGTAACAAAAGACTGTGCTCTGTCTGCATCCCGAGCCAGGCGGATGGAAAATCGTCACATGGCAACGAACCAGCTCTGCTTCAGGACTTCGTGTTCTGACCTCTGACACAGCGCCTGGTTCCCCCAGCGCAAGAGTAGAGGCTAACAGGTCTTGTAGGGCTGGCCCCAAACTGGCAGGGCCATGCCCAACATCCTCCTAAGACACACACACACACACGAAGGAAGCAATTCTACACCCCCAGTTGTTACTGTGATAAAATTAAGCTTTTGCACTTAGAGTTGGAAATGTATTGTTCTCATGGTGTTTCGTACATAGGGCATGGAGCCTCCCTTCCAGGACTCCAAATAGAAGGTAAATTGGAATTATTTCTACTTCTTCTAGAGGCTGTAACTTCAAACAGAACAAAATGTCAAGTTTAATGATTCCCCCAACCACGAAGCTAGAAATCAATTTTTTACCTCATTTCTTGTGCCACCGCTCCGTCACCTAAATAGACACTGTATTCTAGAAATTGCAGCTACCAGCAGTGAGAGCTCAGGCTTTCTGTACAAACTGTACCAGTCTTTTCCCAGAGAAACATAACTGCATCATTAGAAGGAAAAAATTCTGTCCCTAGGAATAAATTGAGAAATTAAAGTGCGAGTACCATTATGAATTAAAATGGACTCTCCCAGAGAAACATGAAAACCAGGTCCCTGTCGACCCCAGATGCGAAGGGGAATGAAAGGTGTGCGTGTGAAAGGCAGAACTCGAAAGTTCACCGTAGACGATTCAGGAGAATATCCCTGTGACCGCAAAGGTAGGGAAGGACTTCTTCATCAAAACATCTAAATCAGAAACCACAAGGCGCACACACACACAGCATGTGCACTTGATGACATAAAAATAAGGGTTTCTTTTTGACGCACACCATGGACACAGAAGATAGGAGGAAGAGGGGAAGGTATTGCGATGTCCAAAGCTAACAATTAGAAAGAATTCTTGCACCAACAAGAAGAGGGCAACCATAACAGAGAACTGGGCGACAGGTCCGAACAGGCAAGTTACAGAAAGGAGATCCAAAGAGGCAGCAACCAAATACAGCGATGTTGAAGCCACGAGCAATCACAGAAACACAAATCAAAGCATTGTGATATCATCCTGCGCTCATTCGATTGGCAAAGGCTAGACGTTTGGAAATGCCAGGTGTAGGCGGGCCAGAGCAGGGTGGCTAGGTGGAGCTCACCAGGAGCCTCACCGGGCACCGCCCAGCTGGGTCTGCACACCCCCCACAATCTGGCCATGACACAGCCGAGTGTGTCCCCTGGTGGGCCGGAGGCTGGTCCCCGTCTACTCTTCCCTGTGACGGAATTGCACATCCACAGCCTGCTGCACGTCAGCTTGCTACGCGTCCCCATCCCATCCGTATGGGGCTCGTCCAGGGGACCTGCCTCAGCCTGTGGGGCATGAAGGCTGGAGGAGGAAAAGCAGAGACCACAAATGTGCTTGTGTGTTTTTGTCCTTACCTCCTGCATTCCAACCACCTGTCAGAAGAGGAACATGCCCTGTGTTGACGTGGGCCCAAGGTGAATGAAGAGTGGTGTAGAGCAGCTCTGGCCCCAACCCACAGCCCCGCACCCGGTCCACGGCACAGGCCAACTCCCGCCTCGGGGTCATGGCTTCACCTGCTGTCGGGGGGCCCAGCTTCCGCACGGGCAGGTCTCCCGGTGCGAGGCGGGGTCAGCCCGATTTTAATTACGGTGTTTTGTCCATGCTGTGTCAAGGAAAGGGCCGTGTCTCTACCGCTCGCTGTCCTGTACCCAGAGCTGAGAACAGAGCTGGGAACGTGCTTGTGTTTATTACAGTTTACGAGCAGATGTGGGCCGGCGACGGCTAGAGGCTTCTAACACCCCGACTGCTAACAAGGGGAGGGGAAGCCAGGCTGGAGCGAGGCTGTGTTCCAGCTGCAAGGAGCCTTTTCCATCGAGACGTGGGGTCTCTCATTTATCTTTGAGTCCAGACTTCTCCTTTGGGAAAATCACTTTAATGGGCTTTTATTTTTTCTTTCTCTCTCTCTCTCTCTCTCCAGAAACAAAGATCTATGAAAGAATTGGTAAACAGCTCTGCATAATTACTCAAGTTTGTGCTGTGGGCTCTTTGCACCTTTGTGAGACTCTTCCCTTTAGGAGAGACGCTCATTTTCTTCAGAAAAATGTTTCTTTATTTTAAAAAAAAATGGGTTTATAGCTCACTGTCCCTGAAACTTACTCATTCTTGGGAGATGTGTGTGTTCATTCGATCGGTGACGCCCCTCCCAGGAGCCTGGAGTGGGGGTGCCTGGCAGGAAGGTGTAGAAGTAAAAAACAAAAGATCAATGTGGAGCGGGGTTACAGAAGTGGGTTAGAGGTCACAGGTGCTGGGCCCGAGTGCAAGACTAACCTCCCCGGGGAAGGGAGGGCCTGACTGTCAAACATCTGACAAAGGGACCATCTGAAAATGGTATGAGTCGGTGCCTGCACCCAGGTAGGGAACACATGCTCCGAGCAGCCACCTTTCATGTCGACCAACCCCCCACAACGTGGTCTAGAGAGGGTGGTGTCCAGGAAGGCTCCTTGGAGGAGGTGGGCTCACGGCATCTTGTGACAGCCATGACTGCCTTCTGGCCCTGGGTCTCTGTCCCGTGATACCCGTAGACCATCCCAAACGCTAAGCACGGCAGGGAGAGGTGGGCGTACGGGGGCTTGCAGGAGAGTCCCAGCAGACCGCTGATGTGGCCAAGACGTGTCAGGACCCCCGGGAGAGCCCCCCTGGAGCAGGACCTGGGCAGTCTATGTCCGCATCTTCTCAAGTGATCTAGAAAAGATCCTGCCCGCACGGTTTTCTGAAGCAGCAGACAGCTGTCCTCTGACCCTGAGGGTGACTCCTCCTGGCTTTGTCCTGGTGCAGAAGGTCTTGTCACTATTTTAGGATTTCCTTAACCCTGGAGGCTGATGATAGCCAAGCCAGCCAGAAATGACACATCCATTCATGGTGTCACCCTGCATTTGACAAATATGGAGTAAGGATTGCTGTTAATTCAAAATTCTCAAATAGATTTAATAGCATGGGTCAAAAAGAAGTCTAACTCTGGGAAGAGAGAAGTGGCAGGAAGATTTTTTTAAAAAGCAAGACAAGTGGTATTTAAGGACTAGAGAGCCAGCTGGGTGGCTCAGTCGGTTGAGCATCCAACTCTTGATCTAGGCTCAAGTCTTGATCTCACGGTTCAGGGGGTCAAGCCCCGTGTTGGGCTCTGCGCTGATGCGTGGAGCCTGCTTGGGATTCTCTCTCCCTCTCTCTGCTCCTCCCCCCACCTCGCCCATAATAAATAAATAAAGGAATAGCGATTCATCATCAAAGATCTTCTGCAGAGACTGGTCAGTGGGATACGACCAGCTAACCTTCTCCGCTGGACCGTCAAATTATACAGCTTCTCGACGTGTGCAGGCCAACCCAGCCTCGCAGGGCTGTAAGCTCGGGACGCTTCTGTGGATTGTAGCTCTTAATGAGATATGCTTCGGTCACAAAGTTACCCACTCCAGCGTTGTGGGATAAGCACGGACCGATGAACAGCAAGGTCCCCTACGTATTCGCACAGGCTTAGGAGAAAACACCCCGTGGTAATGCCAGGAATGAAGCAATTGAACAATCCGGCAGATGATTTCTCCCAAGTTTGGGATGACTTTTCCCTCCTTTGCCCAGGGCACCTTGGTACCAGGTGAGGAAGGGCCCCCCGTCCGGGGAGCTCCGCGCGGGAAGGACAAGGCAGAACAGCCACAGGGTGGCCGTGTCTATGGGGCCCCAGGGAGGAGGGGCTCAGAGGCAGGAAGGAGTCACCAGGAGGCGAACTTGAGCTCTGGCGGCCACCAGGGCAGGGGAACGGACGTGCAAACACACACCCAGGAAGCAGAATGAAAACACCGAGGTGTGCACAAACAGTCCAGTAGGACCGGAACCCGGGGTGTGGCGGGGGACACCGCTGCACAATGGTTGGCACTCAAGTTCTGGGTCACACAGCGAGGTCAGACCGCATCTCAGCCTCTGAGTTTCAGCCTTTCCATCTGTGGTGTGGGTACCGTGCCGACCTAGGATCCACGGTGAGACTAAGGGACACCACCTTGCTCTGCTGCCTCATACGAAGGCATAATGCACGTCCGCTGTGGGGCCACGACGCTCGACACTCGGCTTCTCAAACTTTGCGAGCATCCGAATCACCCGCCGGGGGCGGGGCACGGATGTTCAAGTGCTGACGTCTACGCCACGCCCACCCCCATTCGGTCCGCGCCCCAGGTGTCAGCACCTGCTTCCTGGACATCGGGGGGTCTGGGGGCGATCAAGAGGACGGCAGTTCGGGAACGCAGACGTGCGTGTGGATGAAAAGGGCGGCAAAGCTCAAGCCCAAAAGTTTCAGGGTCATCGCTGTCCGCACCCACCGAAAGTGACACGCGTGACTGTCCCCTGGCCAAACCCGAGGCCAACAAGGACACTCCTATCAAGGAGGACACTCCGGAGCCTGGAGGCCACCTCCCGATCATCCGGGGCACAAGCCAGACGTCTCTCCAGGTGAGGTGAATTCTTCAGCTCACGGCCCCCATTTCCCCGTAGGAGAATCATAAAGACACAGGACTTTTAATTTCTTTCCACGTTTCTACATTTTCTATAGCGACTGTTTTCACTGGTATAATTCTTGTTGAGATAGTTGACAGCTGGGACTCTGGAGCCCCCTGTCCAGGCCCGGATGCTTGGCCCCTGTGACCGCCACCCGCTCACCCAGCATGTGGCCCACAGGCCCACCTGGAATCAGGAGACGGAACCTTGTTCCTTTCGATGCTGATTAAAAGGGTCCAAGCCCTCATACACTTTAACAGCTTCAGGCCGCAGCCTTCCTCGCATGCCCTTCCCAAATGCTCTGAGAACCCCCACAGATGCTCACGGCCTTCCACAGGCACCCCTGACCTCCCCCTGCCCCTCGGCTATCAGGAGGGAGCCTGTAGCTGCATCCGGGCCCCCCCGGCCCTCCTGCCCACCGCCGCCCCAGCATAGGTCCCTGCTCTGGCCACGGTGGTGCCTCAGGCAGGGGGGCAGTGCTCAGAAAGGAAGGGCAGCCGTCCAAGTCCTGTCCAAGGGGTCTGGGGCCTGGGCTAAACTGGACCCAAAGAATTTGAGCCCCATTGGGCCAACCCTGTCTGCTGGGGCCTCTGGCTGGGGAGGGCTGGCGGGGCTGGAGCACTGAGGGGGCCTCGGGTGCCACGGCGTCTCAGGGAGCGTGACTGCGGCACCCTGGACTGCGTCCCCAGCCACCCGCACCCGCTGCCTCTCTCTAGGGTGCTCCGCAGTCCAGGGCTGAGGCAGCGTGAGGCCTGGAGGAGGGGTGCCCAGCACCCCTTCCCGGACCAGCCTCCAAAGAGCGCTCAGCTGTGAAGCAGGCCGGGCTCGGAGGCCTTCATTCAGTGTCCAGAAAGTCTGTGGGGCCCCTGCTCGTCTGTGCTCCCCACACTGGGTGTCTGTGCTCCTCTCGGGCTCCCTGCTCGCTCTCGCTCTCTCTCTCTTGCCCACTGGAGCACGTGGTCCTGCTCTGTTGTGTCCCCGCCTGCCGGCTTCGCTCTGGACTCTGGGGGACAGGACTTATTTCAGGAACTGTCTGCGCCGCGGCCTGGGGTCTTGATGTCAATCTGTGAAGGACATTTATGGAGCAGGTGCCACAGATGACAAAGTCAGATGAAGTATCCCTGTACTTCCTTAACGGAAAATCGGTTCCTCGTGTTATTTTCTAGACCAAAGAGGAAGACGACTTCCTGTTTACAATTCGAGTCTCTGAAAAGGACAAAATGCTCAAACGTGCATAACCTCCACCTTCTTCCTCAAACCCTCCACCTTCCCCTCCTCGGGCTTCTCCCCCACCCCGAGCGCACGAACCCGAGGTCACGAGACGTTCAGATCCCACGGTCGTCACGTTCTGACGCCATCTGCGTTCAACAACTTTGGAGCCATGATCTGGGCCCGCCTCAGGGCGGGCTGCTTTTCACAGGGACCTGGAAGATTTCGTCTTCCTCGTTTGTGAGGAATGCGTTCACGGGCATTGGGCCTCGCACGTCTGTCTCGCACGCGTGGCTCACGTGTGTCTGAGAGACAGCCCCTCGCCAGTGCCGACTGACCGCGCTCCTGGGCTGGCAAGACCGCTGGTCCCACCTGACAGGAATGGTCTCCCGGGGGGTCCAGGGCTCTGCTGGCCCCATGCTGTAGCACTGTGGCCACACACACTGCTACGGGGCGTTCCTCACCCGTCTCCAGGGTCCAGACACAGCCCAGAGAGGCCCCTCGCCGAAGGTAGAGACCCCAGAGGCACATAGGTTGGGGACATGGGTTTGATCTCCAGGAAGCGGTTTGCAAACACCCGGATGGAGGCCGTCGAGGGTGATGGTGGTGGGGGCCAGGGGAGAGAGGCTGAGGGCTCCCCACCCCAGACAGCGGAGCCCGGCCTGGCCCAGTTCCTGGCTCTGTGTGATCTTGAACAAGTCGTAACCTCAGTCGCTTAGCTGCGAAATGGGGTAACTACCCCAGGTGTCGTCTGCGGGCCTGGGAGAGATGCCATGGGGACCCGCCCAGAGGGCACCCTGCTCTCCCGGCCGCCAGAACCCACAGCGTTCCTGCTGTGTAAGCCCAGGGTGTGGAATCCCGGGGGGGCCATCCAAGCCCCCGGTCCGACGGGGACGGCTTGCAAGGCCCCTGCCCGGCCTTCTGGGAGTTGGGCAGGTCAGCGTGTACGGGCGGGTGGCCAAGGGTACAAAACACCCTTGTGGAGCCTGCTCGCCACCCAGTGACCTGGAGATCCGGGGCACGACAGCCCTACTTCCCCTGGCCTCCTCTCCACCCCCCACCCCACCCCAGGAATGTTCCCGGAATGTGAGCCCAACATCACACCCTGGCTTCTGGAAGGCCCCAGATCCCGAAGGGCCCTGCACTACCAGGCGTGGCCACTGGGTGGCGCACCTCCACGCGGTTCAGCCCCTGGACTGGCCGGGAACCAGCGCCTGGACCGTGGCCAGCAAGGCGGCACCCAGTTCGTTGTGATCACAGCTTGAACGATGGGGGCGGCGCAAGTCCCTCCTGCTTGAAACGCACCTTCGTTGTTCTGGTGTCGCCCTGTTTCCCTGTAACGGGTGAAAATGGGACATCCCGACTGAGATGTGGCGTTAACGTAAGATACGCACCAAAAAAAAAAAAAAAAAAAATGTACCAGGGAAATGTAAAGTAGTCATTAATACCTTTTTATATGGAGTAGACGTTGAAACGGCATCTGGTGACATTGCATGAAATAAGACATTCTAGACGGCCTGTGCTCCTGGCTACTCCTCTCTTTCGGCCACGGCACATTTCAATTACACACGAGCTCAGGCTGCATTTCTGTGGGAGCGCGCTGAGCTGGGGCCCCGGTGTGTGTATTAGCCTGGGAACCAGCAAAATGGCAAGGCTGGTTCCGGGGGCAGTGGAGGGGAGGGCGCTCTGTCGTGAGGCTAGGCGGGCACCCCACCGTGTCCTCGAAGTCAGAGCCAAGGGATTGTGCCCTGCAGGGAAACCGACCCGCAACCGTTGGGGCCGTCTTCTCCACCAGACAGAAGTTGTTTGCGTCTCTACCTGCAAAAAATGCGCAAATTCACATACGGCTTCACAAAGCCGGGGCCCTAATCGATGGCAGATAGCAAGTCAGATTCCGTCCCTTTCCCCTGGGTAATCAAGCAAGACTTAGGGCCTTGGCTTCGCGGTTAGGCAAATGAGGACCACACATCCTTCCCGTCACTCTGGAGTTTGTTCTGGTGGCCATGGGACACTAACGTGCTCGCTCACGTACCTGGGGCCTCAGCAGGCGGCCCGGAGCCCCGGGGGCTGGCGGGACACCCCCTCCCCCTGTAGCCCGCTTGGGCTCCCTCCCAGCGTGGCATCTGCGGGGTGGGCAGACTTGACCCAGGAGCTGACCTCCGAGGGGGGTGCCGGTCCCTCCCACCCCAGCTCGGGTTACGGGGCCATCCAGATGCACGGGGTGGGGGGCGGGGGGGGGGCAGCTCTTGCCCTCCATGGGAAGAGGACAAAGAAGGCCCCAGAAGTGTTCTGTGTGGCCGCTCTCCCGCTGGAGGGCCGGCGACAGAGCTATGACACCACGCCCTCCGTGGCCGTCCAGCCGGCAGACCCCACTGTCAGCTCTAGGCCACAGGCCGTGTTCTGAGTGCCCAGGACCCTTGAGAACACAGATGCGGGGAACAAGCTGGAAGCCTAGAGAACAGACCAACGAGGACGTAAGATCGCGTGCTTTCGGGGAATCTTTTCTTTTAATATATACATTGTATTAATTTCTGGAAAAGGAAATGAAGGGTGATGCTTCATTCATGATACGGTGTCCACAGAAAAGCCCCCAGCTGAGCAAGGACACAGACTAATGAAGGCCAGGTTCTGAGCCAGAACGCCACGCGGGAGCCCAGGCTGTGGGGTGCAGGCTGCAGGAGCCCGGGTCTTGGGGTGCGGGCCGCGGGAGCTGGAGTTAGAGCTCACAGCTGGGGGAGGGAGGAGCCTGCTGGTCCCTGGTGGGAGGGGACCAGGGGGCCACTGAATGTGCCAGCACACGGACCAGCCCCACCACAGAGAACCACCCGGGCCCACGAGCGTGTAGGGCAGAGGCTGAGGCTGAGAGGCCAGCGTGTATGCCTTACCCGTTATTAACACATTGTGTTACACACATTCGCGAGCGTTGACACAATCATCAAACCTCTCATGACCTCCAGGACACAATTACTGAGGGTCACGCTTCCAGGAGTGAACTGGCAAAGGAGGCTGGTAGGCGGGCGAGTAGGACCCACTGGGCTGGCTTGTAATGGGTTGAATCATCACAGCCCAAGTGGGAATCACCCACGTAGGTAAGTGACAGCCATCAACCCAGAGGTAAGGCTCCCGAGGGGCCAGAATTTTACCAATAACCTGAACAAAGACTTGTTAGCAAAGCTAATGAAATGGTCAAGTTGAAAAATCTTGAAGAGATCCTAAAATAAGACTGAGACCAGCAAGGCGCATCTGGGTGGTTCAGTCGGTGAAGCGTCAGACTTCGGCTCAGGTCACGATCTCATGGTTCGTGGGTTCGAGCCCCGCGTGGGGCTCTGGGCTGATGGCTCGGAGCCTGGAGCCTGCTTGGGATTCTGTGTCCCCTCTCTCTCTGCCCCTCTCCCGCTCGTGCTCTGCCTCTCTCTCTCAAAACAAGTAAACATTACAAAAAAGACTGAGACCAACAAGGTGAGAATTGATAGGGACGAGTGTGAAGGTCTGTATTTGGGGGCAGAGCGCCTTCGGCCGCCTCGACAAAGCTTGCGGGGCAGACTTCCTGCCTCCTTCTCGCCCATAAAACGCTCCAGTTACTGGGAAGAAGGTGAGAATCTCAGACGGGGCCGAGTGCACAGAGCGATACCGCCCGACTCTGGCGTGGCGCTCTGTGGCCCGTTTTCACACATGCCAGCTCCTCTCGCCAGGCCTCTAACCTGCGCAAGAGGGGTGCCAGCGCTCCTATTAAACCCATTTCATAGCTGGGCCTCAGACAAGCCACGAGACGTCTAGGATTACAAAGGAATCACAGAGCTGGGTGTGGAAGCCGGGTGCTTTATTCCAAATCCCACACTCTTTTCTCTCTGCCAGAGCCCTGGGCGGCTTGTGCCTCAAGGATGGTTGAGGGGACTCCCGCGGGGCCCAGTGGAGATCAAATATGGGGGAAGATCCTTTCGGCATGTGGACAAGGTAGAGAAAAGGAATCAGACTTTGTCACTTCAGTAGCAGACTACGATGGAGGGGAGGGTTTTCTATCCAGCCCATCCCTCTTCTTCTTTTTTTTTTTTTAATGTTTTTTCTTTTTGAGAGAGAGAGAGAGAAAGACAGGGCTTGAGCAGGGGAGGGGCAGAGACGGAGAGAGACACACACACAGAATCCAAAGCAGGCTCCAGGCTCTGAGCTGTCAGCACAGAGCCCGACGCGGGGCTCAAACTTGTGAACTGCAAGGTCATGACCTGAGCCAACGTCGGACGCTTCACCGACTGAGCCACCCAGGCACACCCCCGCAAGCCCACCCCTCTTTATGTATAAAGGGAACAGGCAGATCCCTTGACGATGAAGAGCTCCAGGGAATATTTTTCACGCGACTCTTTCTTGGGGATTCTGCTAGCGGATGAGCTAGAATCAAGCACGAGATTTACCGGGAAAACTTGGGAAGACGATCAGCAACAGAGATGTTGGCGCGAATTGGCCAGAAACACAGAGGGTGTTTGAGAAAGAACGGAATTTGCAAACTATCCCGTGCTTCGATGCTACAGGAGCCATAGAGCCAACGAGAGTCCAGGGGAGGAAAGGAACATACGCTAACATGTCTCAACCTTCATCAGAATCTCTGGGAGAGAAGAGATTAGGTTTGGGCTGACAGATCAGTTAAAGAGGCACGCAAGCCGCTCTAGTACATCACAAGTAATAGGTACCAAGAAAGGTACCTTTTGATGAGTGCTGGGGTGTGCTGGGGCAGGAAGGAAAGGAGGCACAGAAGGAGGAGGACGAGAGAAGCAGCTTTGTCATTGCTTGCAGCAGGGGACCCAGAGACCCTGCTGAAGGACCCAGGGAGGCACAGGCATTCTATTAGGGCATGGGCATAGAGGACATGACTGGAACATGAGTCCGACGTTCTTAAATTTCAGAATGATTAACATTTCAAAAGTTTCTAGAACAGACCGCAGAGTAGACGATTAAGTATGTGTGTGCGTCTGAGGAAACTGCTGTATCTGTGTGTACATAGAGGTATTTTAGGAATCTCGAGAGAGAGAGGTAGGTAGATACAGACACAGTCATATCATCTGTATCTCTATATGTAGGTAGATAGGTCTAGATATCACAGCACGAAATAACAGATTCAGATCAAACGCATTCATCAAACCAATAAGGGCTAACGGAGTTAACTCATCTATTAAAGTAAAAGATTTTCAGACGGGATTATTGCATTAAATATTGATCGCTGTGTAACAAGTAACGCCCAAATTTAGTGGTTGAGAACAACAGTGACTCTGTATTGTGTCTCACAGCTTCAGGGGAGGACGGTTGGATGCTTGTCTGCTCAGGGTACGGGCTGGGGCCGCGGGCTCATCTGAAGGCTCGACTGGGCCTGGAGAATCCACTTCCGAGATGGCTCCCTCATATGGCTGGCCAGGCGGGTTGTCTCTACGTGAGCCTCTCCACACCTTTATTTGCGTTTCCTCACCGACACGGCGTCTCACTTTTCCCAGAGCGAGCAATCCAGACCCTAAGGCAGCCCTGCAGTGACTTTAATAACCCAGATTAGGAGTCACACGCCATCGTCTCCACCAGCTTCTGGCGGCTGGAAGTAAGTCCTTGGTGCTCCCTGGCTTGCAAATATACCCCTGCGTTCCCTGCCTCATCCTCAGTGGTATTCTCCCTGTGTGTCTCTGTGTCTCCGTGTGTGTCTCTCTCTCCTTATAAGGACACCGGTCGCAGGATTTAGGGCCTATTTCCAAATAAGGTCACGTTGACAAGCCTCGGGTGGACTTGAATTTTGAGGGGACGCTGTTGAACACAGTAGAGCAAATTTCTATTTTACATGTGCCTGCTCTTATCCTACAATCTTCCCATAAATACGTACGTGTCCTTCAGACACACAAGGCTACGTGCCCAAAATATAGGAACAGACATGCCACAGCCCTGCTTGTAAGAGTTCCACTGCTTAACCAGTGCTGAGACCCAAACCCAGGAGCCGCTAGAGTTTCTCCTCTTTCTTTTGAGCTCCATCCACATCCTAATGCATCAGCAGCCCTCTCGGCACTAATTTCAAAGCTATCTAACTTCCCTCCCTCCACCGTCACCCCCGAGGCCGTGGGCCGTGGTCTGGCATGGTCTGCAGCCAAAGCTTCCTCGTGGGCCTCCTGCTTCCCAAAGGTTCCCACAGCCACATGATTTGTCTCTTAATACAAATCAGATTACATCAGTCCCAGGCCGAGACCCTTCTCCGACTTCTGTCGTGGACGGAATACGTGTGTAGCTGGTCTGATAGCTGATCTGATAGGATCTCGTGTGAAGACACACCGGAGAGTTCTCGCCCTCCACGCACGTACCCAGGCAAGCAGCCCTTGATTTCTACTTATCTGCTTGGATTTTCCCCCATGGGATTTATCAACACCGAAAATTAGCTATACATTCGTTCCCTTCGTTGGCCTGTTTCACCGCCTGGAAAGCCCCCACCATTGGGAGGAGGTCTTGGCCTCAATCGCAACGACCCCCCCTCCGCTACCCGTCCCCCCCACCGCGCCGCTTTCCCAGGGACACAGTTGGCACTCCGGAGTCGGGCGTGTGCATCGAGGGAGGCAAATACTTATGAACAGAAGCTTTTACTCAACACGTGTGACATCCTCAAATAGAAAGTAGCTGTCGCAGTGAGGTCCAGGGCCCCTGGGGGCTGGCTGCAAGGCCTTCTCAGGGGGCCGTGGGCTCAAAGCTATTTTCATAACAGGAAGACATTATCTGCCCTCTCCAGCCTCATTTTCCCGTGAGCACACAGTGAGGTTTTGCAGCGGCCACAGGATGTGGCCGCCGAAAGACGCGAGAATCCAGACAGTTGCAACCACGTAAAACAATCCACTCTTCTCGATAATGTTTTTTGTTTTGCAATGCAGTGTGTTTCATACAGACGTATTATATATGTTAACATGTAATGGGGTTTATTTTTAAGTGAGTTACTGTATTTTAATTTCTCAGTTTTGATTTCTCTTACGGTAAATGTCAGCAGATGTAATCCACATCGACAAAACCTCTTGGGAGCCTCACAGGTTTATAAGAGTGTATAGGGGTCCCGGGGTCCCCCAGCTTGAACACTGATGCCATCGACGAGATGACAGTCTGTTTTGTGCATGTCAGTTCGTTACATTAAAAAGACAAGTTATAGACCAGCGTGTATAGCATGAGCCCGTTTGTACAAAGCCACCAAACAAACTATAAAAATAATTTGTTTAGTGGCATTGATGCATGCATGTGTCATCACAGCAAAATGTCCAGGGGCACCTGAGTGACTCGGCCAGGTAAGCGTCAGACTCTTCGCTTCTGCTCAGGTCATGATATTTCGGTTCGTGAGAACGAGCCCTGAGTTGGGCTCCACACTGGCAGCACTGAGCCTGCTTGGGATTCTCTCTCTCTGCCCCCCTCTCTCTCTGCCCCTCCCCTGCTCACGCTCTCTCCCCCTCCCCTGCTCACGCTCTCTCCCTCTCTCTCAAAATAAGTAAATAAATAAATATTTTTTTTATATGTCTGGTAGGAAAGTTGGCCATGGTTTATGGAGGCTAATTTTGGGAGGAAAGCAGACAGAAGGAGGGGAGGAAGGACTTTTACTTTTTCCTATGTGTGTCTGTGCTGTGTGCATTTTTGTACAATGGGATGTATTCCTTTACTACATAGACTCTTTTAAAAAAATTTTTTTTAATGTTTATTTCTATGAGAGAGAGAGAGAGAGAGAGAGCATGAGCGGGGAGGGGCAGAGCGAGAGGGAGACACAGAATCCGAAGCAGGTTTCAGGCTCCGAGCTATCAGCACAGAGCCCCATGCGGGGCTCGAACCCACGAACCGTGAGATCGTGATCAAGCTGAAGTCGGATGCTTAACCAACTAAGCCACCCCAGCGCCCCCTCTTTTTTTAAATAATGGAGGGGAAGTAAAAGCCTGAGGAGGCTGGGCTGATTGGCAGGGGAGGCCCTGGGGAGCCCAAGGCAGGAGCCCGAGGCCAGGCCAGCTGCCTGGAGCTTTGGGTCCTCCTGTCTGGACCTGACACAGGAGGGTGGTGAGTGGCACCGAAGCCGGGCTGCCTGATGGAGACACTGCTTGAGTTGTCGGGGGGCCCCCGCATCTGCATTCGGCAGCTCCCAGGGCATCTGCCGTATGGAACCGAGCAGGGACAAGTCAACACCGCTTGTGCCCCAGCCGAGGCTGCTTCCCTGGGGCCCCGGCGACACGCGGCAGAGCCTGGGACCCCCCAGCGAGTCCCAGTGAGAGCCGTGCGCACCGGGGTCTGGGGCAACGCTTTGCACACCGCCCGGCGCAGTTCATAGGACGGGGCTGGCGGGTCCGTTCGCGGCGCGTTTCTAACTGGGGTCCCACCTTCTCTCGGGTGGGCGCTCCGCAGAGAGGCTAAGCCACTGGTTTCCTGGTTTGTTCCGTGCTGCCACGCGGTGTCCAAACTCTGGCCCTTGACGCTCCATGCTAATGGTCTCCCTTGGTGATCTGGAACTTGTTGCCTGGTGTCACCGCGCCTCCCGGGCTGAGTACATCCCTGCACCGGCCGGGCGCACCTGACGGGGACATGGGGCTCCGCAGATAACTTCCAGCGCACGTGTCCCAACTTTAGTCTCAGGCTGCGCTGTCCCTTGAGGTGAATATCGATTTGGTATTTAAGTTCCGTCGATATTTACCTCTTAAGTCAATAAGGCTTAACGTTTATCTCCAGTGACGCTGGTATCTGCCTAGAGCTGATTCACACTCCCGGCCTGCAATCCTGCAGTCCGGAGGAGAGGAGTTTCGTGGGCCCGTCCCCTCCTCGGGCCGGGGTGCCCTGCGAGGTGTCCAGACCCCCTCACCCCACGTCGGATGCTTCCATCCGCACGTAGTGAGAAGGGGAGCGGAGGCCAGTTGCCTCAGGTTGGTGACTGGCGAAACCTGATGAAACATGGCTTTTCCCTTTGGCCGGACGAGAAGTATTTGCACTTGCTTCCGCTGGCCCTGCTTGGAAGCAAATTTCCGGGGAAAGCTGCGAAAACAATCAGATGGCCTTAACACTGGGACCAGGCAGATGAGGCCTCTGGTCCCCATGGGTGGGGCCCTGCGGAGGGAACCGGTCCCCATGGGAGGGCCCTGCGGTCCCTGTGGGTTTTATGTTTAATTAATTATGTTAAATGTTTAAACATTTAAAAATAAAATAAAATTAAATTAAATTAAATTAAATTAAATTAAATTAAAATTCAAAGAAAAAAAGGAGGGGGCCCCTGGGTGGCTCAGTCGGTTGAGCCTCCGACTTCGGCTCAGGTCATGATCTCACAGTTCGTGGGTTTGAGCCCCATGTCTGGCTCTGTGCTGACAGCTTGGAGCCTGGAGCCTGCTTCGGATTCTGCGTCTCCCCCTCTCTCTGCCCTCCCCTGCTCATGCTCTGTCTCTCAAAAATAAATAAATAAATAAATAAATTAATTAATTAAAACAACAACAAGAATCTGTACCCTGGGCAAAGTGATTGCCCTTCCTGGTGTGGGGAGGCCTGGACAGAATGGGGTCAGGGACGGGGACTTTCCCCCTGCCCGTTTTCCAGCTGGGACATCGGTCTTCATCTGCGTTCAACGGATCTTACAGCACTGGCTCTCCCGGGTCCCCAGCTTGCACGTGGCAGCTCGTGGGACTTGCCAGCCTGCAGTCACATGAGCCCACTCTTCCCCATGCACACGCGTGTGTGCTTACACCCCCAGTGGGTTCTGTTTCTTGGAGCAGCCCGGCCGATGCCCAGGCAGCACGGCCGGTCCCGGGCGAGCGGTGCTGCCCTCGTGGCTCCCACGGCCTCTGCCCCTACATCGGCAGAGGTGCCATGGTGACACCTCCTGGCCACCAGAGGTCTGATCGGGGTGAGCCCCGGGGTTCTCAGGTCGCTGGACTGCACGCAGGGGTCTGACCAACCCTCATAGCGTTTGGCCTTGGCCATGAGCACCGTCCGTGACGCATAGGACTCAAAGCTGCAGGAAGCAGATGGGCCCAGGGGCCGTCGGCACCGGTGAGTCAAGCACAGGAGGCCATCACTGCCACCGCCCGGGCTGGAGGGACCTGGCTGGGCGTGCAGGTTCACAGTCAGGTGGGAGCAGGGGCGAAAGGCGGCAGGCTGAGTTGCTGGGTGCCGAGCGCCTCAGACTCTCCACCTCCATGCGGCCCGAGACCTCCAGGGGACCCGCGAGGCCCCTCCTGCCCAGACACAGGCGAGTGTGCAGGAGCGTCTCCACCTTCCACCAACACGGCGCATCACGACAGACAGATCGCAGAGGCAGGCGGGAACACCCGGCGTCTTCCATCATGCCGGGCAGTAAAGACATTTACAGGGAGGTAAACACAGCTGTTTGCCATGAAACATTTACGTTAAAATGTAAAGGCTTGGGGTGCCCGGGTGGCTCCGTCGGTCGAGCGTCCGGCTTCGGCTCAGGTCACCATCTCGCGGTCCGTGGGTTCGAGCCCCGCGACGGACTCTGTGCTGACAGCTCGGAGCCTGGAGCCAGCTTCGGATTCTGCGTCTCCCCTCTCTCTGCCCCTCCCCTGCACGCGTTCTCTCTGTCTCAAAAGTAAATTTTTAAAAAACATACAAAGGGTTAATGGCTGTGATTTGTAAATGAATTAATAAACATTGTTAAATGTTCTTGGCTTTATTTTCTAATCTAGAAGACTTGTCATTGGTAACCTCTAACGAGGCCGACATCCTTAGGTATAAGCCACACGAACCGACCCTCCTTGGGTCCCCCTAACTCCCAACCGTGTGAAGAGTTCCTGGCGCTGAGTGGGTGAGCCCTGTACTCAGGACCACGGCTCTGCCCGCCCGCAACAAGCCGCCGCCTTGCGACCCTTGTCGCCTGTTACCGGGTCTCTCAGGTGAGGGAGAGAACAGCAAACACCGTGTGCCCTCCATGTCCCAGGCGCTGCGCTAAGCCCTTGGCAAACATTAACGAACTTGATCCCCAGGCCACGCCATGAGGTAAGCTTTGTGTTTCGCCTCCCGTTTACACACGGAGCACAGAGACGTGAAGGCACCAGCCCTGGGTCCCACAGCTGGGAAGGGGCAGAGCCGGGATCCGCCCCGGCGGGCAGGCCGTGCTGCGTCAGACGCCGGCGTGTTCGTCACTGACGCTCACTGGCCCGCGTCCTCTCAGACGACACTTTTAACACTTTAAGAGCCGTCTCTGTGGTTTGCAGTCACGGAGGGTGCCACCGCCCATGGCTGACAAGCGTGTGGTGCGTGGGCACTGGTTTGCTCGGGCAAATACACGGCCCGGAGTCCGCAGGTCCGAGACCAGCCCGCAGCTTCCTCCCGAGGCTCCGTCCTTGTCGTGGGGGCGTCCGTCTGTCTTCGTCTTCCCATGGGGGACCTCCCCGCGCGGGCGCCCGCGTCCAAGCCCAGATACTGCTTGCGGCCACCCTGGTCCACTGCATCCGAACAAATGGCCCGCGAGGCCCCTCTTTCCACAGAAGGTCACCTTCGAGGTCCCGGGGGTGGGGGGCGTAGCGCGGTCCCTAACAATACCTTACACCGCAGCCGTGCTTCTGAACGTCGTTCCTGCGGGTGGACAAGCCTTCGAAGGGGAGCGAGCCCCGCTCGGGGCCCGGGTGGGGAGGACGCCCCGGGCCCAGTTCGCCCCTGGGTTTGCTCCCTGCTTCCCTCCCCCTTCCCGCTCTTCTGCCCCCCCCGCCTGCCACAGCGGGGACTTGAAGCTCGGTCCTGGAAGCGGCCACGGTACTGAGGCCGGCGTGGCGGCGGTAGAGAGAATGAGAACTGTTTCTGCATGGACCCCGGGCTCTGCCCACGCCCACGGAGGGGGGTCACCTCCCTGACGCCCACATGGTTTCCCCAGAGCAGCCCTGGGTGACGTCTGGGTTTCACCAAGTAGTCCCTGCGGGTGTTTGTGGTAAGGCCACGCTCGTATTCCTACTCACCAGGGGGTAAACTGAGGCAAAATGGAGCACCCGGGCAGAGGCCAGATCACAGCCGCGTGGGGACAGCCGACTGGGGGGGCAGCCTGTGTGCTCTCGGTCCACACACAGGGTGTTGGCGCGGGGACGCTCCGCCTTCCACAAAGTCAAGACGGAATAACGTGCAGATTTACAGAAGCGATGAGTTGAGCGTCGACCTCGGCTCAGCTCATGATCTCACGGTCCGCGGGTTCGAGCCCCATGTCGGGCTCTGTGCTGACAACTCGGAGCCTGGAGCCTGCTTCCGATTCTGTGTCTCCCCCTCTCTCTGCCCCTCCCCTGTTTGCACGTGCGCTCTCTCTCTCTCTCTCACAAATAAATAAATGTAAATTTTTTTTAAAAATGTAGAACTCCACACTAGGAGTATATTATGTCTTTAGTTCTCACTCCCCCTTATTTTTAAAATTTTCTTACTGAGGTATAAAATCCATACAGCTAATCTTTCTTCTGAGGGGGCTGCAGAGGAAGAGAGAGAGGGGGAGTGAGAGAGAGAGCATCTCAAGCAGGCCCCAGGCCCAGGATGCAGCCCGACGTGGGGCTCTATCCCATGACCCTGAGATCGTGACAGGAGCCGAAATCAAGAGTCAGACGCTTAACTGATTCAGCCACCCAGGCGCCCTGATAAAACTAGTCTTAATCGTACAGCTTGTATAACTGCCATGTGTTTAGGAGGGAGAACGTTCCGGAACCCCAGACAGCTCCCCAGTGCCTTTATCCGTGAGTGTGTCCCATCCCTCCCCGGGATTTAGTTACCAATGCTACACACACGTCCTGCTTTTGGGAAATCCCACACCATAACCGCCCGTGTGGTTTGTGCCGGGAAGGGCAGACCGTTCCCAGCAGCAGACTGGTTCTCCAAGCAAAGGTCATGACCCTGCGCTAACAAAGACAAAGGTGAAAAGCGTACACGTTTCTGTGTGAAATGCAGACATTTCTAGACCTTTAAAAAACACCATTCCTTGCTTGAGGACTCTCCCAACTGAGCAGCCAGTCAAAAGCTCTCTAGTACGAGGATTCCTCCTGTTGTTGAAATGGTAAAATGAGCTTTCATCTGCAAAATTTTGACCTACGACCACCTGCTCTAGCTGAGGCAACCTCAGTCCAGCCGTGCGGGGCGCAAGGCGCTCCCAGAGGCCGGCCCCCACCGAACACGGCACGAGGGCGTCTCGTGGAACTTCTCCAAGTGAATTTTGTTCACACGCACCTTCCTTGACCAGACGTGGTTCACCAGGGTCCACCAAGCCCCTAAATCCATACACATGGTAGGCCGTGATGACAGGGGTCCATCAACCCAAAGTCCTCTTGGCATTTGTTTCTGATTGTGAGGACCCGGCACAGATGTGGGCACCTGGACGCTTTCCCTCCTCTCTCGGTGCACGCAGGACATCCCCTCCCGCGACGCTCGGGTTCACGAGAGGAGACCGGGCAGAAAGACCGCAGGCCATCTGAGGGCGGGACGGGGTCTTTTCATCTCTGAGTCCCCAGGCAGCGCGAATCCAAGAGTCGCTTCAGCCCCGTCTATATCCACCAAAGGACTGATGGTCAAGACTGAGAGCCCGAGGACCAGGCTGGCGGATGGGGTCCTGGCGCCCGAAAGCTATGTCCGAGTCCCCCCTACTTGCGAATGTGACCTTACTTGAAAATGGGAACGAACCTGGCGAGGTCTTCACCGACCCGACAAAGACCCCCGTCACCAAGCACGCTGCTCGCGCTCTCTCCCAGGAGGGTGGGACCTGGTGTCCAGAGGCCCCGCACAGATGCCCCGTTCTTATCCTGGGGGACAGCGTGGCTCCGCCACTCGGTTGAAAGTCTCAGAGCCTCGGTTCGGGGACAAAAGGCCCGAGGGCCCAGAGGATGCCCGCCGCCCTCACCGCCCTCACGCCCACTGCTCTGCTCCTTGGTCGTCCAGTTGGCCGGCTGCTGTCCGTCTGCAGGGGCTGTGGAGAACCAGGGGCCGCCCACGCCGGGCTCACAGGCCTGTCAGCACACGCCTGGGCCCAGAGCCCGTTCTCCCACGTGAGGGTGTGGGTGGCTGGACGGGTCTCGGGACAGCCCCAGCAGGGGTGAAGCAGAATGACTGAATTCAGTCTGGTTTCCTTTCCTAATTTGCATGTATTTCACTCACAGCTACCAACCTTGAATCTGGAGGGGACCCTAAGAGTCTATAGGGCTTGTGTATTTTGCCAAGCCCCTCCCCACCATTACCTGCTCATGACCTAAGGTAAGGGGGCTGGTGCTTTTAGCGGAAACTGGGCAGGGGCGGGGATGGAGGGGTCACAGTGGCTGAGTCAGGTGCCCTGTCCAGGGGTTCCCAGGCCACCAGTGGCACAGCTGGCTTGCATCCCAGGACACCTAGTCCTGGGAGATCAAAGCCAGCTTTGAAGACCAGTGCTCCCCGCCCCATCCTCTGCCCAAAGGTCAGACCCTGAGCTCACAGCCTCCCTTAATTTCTCTGAAACTTCCAGGCACAGATGCTGCCGTGCAGATTTCGAGAGTGTGAAATCCTGTTATAGCAGTAAATGTCAGCATGCCCAGGGGCTAGGATGCTTTCCAGGACTGGGGGGCTTCTAGCCTGGGAGGCTGGGAGATGGTGACACCACTCGTCTGGATCCTGAGGTTACTGGAGAAGGCGCCTATTTGACGGGCGACATGAGCTCAGCTTGGGGAAATGGGAAAGAAACAAAAGGCATCAGTTCAGACCTGATACAACACAGTCTGTTTGCAAAGCTGAAATATACACCAATGAAGCCTCCAAAACGAGTTACAAAGGGAGTTCTCTATGAATGCAAAACGACAACCAGGCTGACTGCATAAGCGCTGACAGAAAAGATGAACTCACCTGAAGGTTAGGGCAGGAATCCAGGAGGCCTTCCTGCAGGAGGAGAGTCTCAAGCCAGGTTTTATGGATTGCTGACCAGAATATTCCAAAATGAGAAGTACTAGCCAACACTGAAAAACAGAAAACTTTTATTCAGCTTTCAAAGGAAACACTGAGAGAGAGGAGAGGAGGGAGAAGGGGAGGGAAGGAGACAGAGACAGAGAGACAGAGACAGAGAGAGCCTTCTCATTTTGCTTGGGAACAGAGCACTCAGGAAACAATGTGGGATTTTTTCCAGGAAATGCCTTCTTCCTTTCTTTCCACTTCTCCCTAAGTAAATAGCCCAAGACCTCTGTCACGATGTTTGGGTAGCATTTAAGGCTGGTTTATTTAATTAGAGCGATGATTTCAGCCTGCCAGCCGGAGTCCGTGAGACCTCAGCCCTGCCGCCTCCAATTGGCATGGGGGGACTCACTCACCCTCCGACCTTGGAGGGTCTTTTTATCCGCTTGATCTCAGCGTGATTAGTGAAGGCAGTTAGGCAGTCAGATGGAAGCCCAGGGCCACGCCGCCTCTCAGACACTCTTTTAACAACCCTGGAAGGGTTTACAGAAATGAGCCTAGAAGGAATCAAGCGTGGCCATGAATAAATATCACCTGAGAACGGTGAGAAGACCTCACTCCACCTCTGGAAGAATGTTCCGGAAATCAGGGACAGAAGCGGCCGCAGGGAGGGGACTGGCTGGCTAGGAGGAGGGAAGAGGGCTTCATTTCTCCCCGTACTCTGTGCTCCTTCCCATAACGTCCCCGTGCACGTACCACCACGGGGAGACACGTTCCTTAATGTCTAGTGAAACACCTTGTGCTCCTGCCTTGATTCCGTGCGAGATGCTGATTCTGCTTTTCTGTGACAACACGCTGAAGGTGCGGGCAGAGGGGCGCCCAGGGCCTACTTTGCATGTTGTTGTGGCCCTTTTGTTTTTTTAATAAAAAAGTGTTATGTGTTTCCTTTTTTTTTTTTTTAAGAGCTTCTGAAACAGAAAGACCAGCTAATACTTCTGGCTACAACAGAAACCAGACTAAATCCGGGGCATCGTGCGTATGGGGTTCCAGAAGGTGACTGCTGCTTCCCGCGGCAGGGTACTTCCAGGAGGGCAGAGAGGGCATGTCCTGCCTCGGGCGTCACTGCCTGGATGGTGGCCGGGACAGAGGCTCCACGCTTGCTAGCACACAAGTGCCCTGCGTGTGGCTAAGGCAGAGTGGGAGGAAGAAGGGGTTGGGGGTCCAGAAGCAGGTTCTTTCTCATGGAACATTTTGTGGAGAGAGGCTCAGACTGCCATTGAGGGTGGTGACGGAGTCACATCTGTTCCGGGCAGACCGCCTGCCCGGCTCAGTGGAGACACCCACCACATGCTAGGCAGTGCTGGGGAGATCATGGGAGAGGGTGGGGGGCTCGGCTCTGAGGCCCCCGCCTGGGAAGCCACCATGGGCACAGGTCACAGCCAAGCAGGGGGAGCCGGTCTGCAGAGCTCGAAGGGGGTCACAGAGACACGGAGGAGAGCAGAGACAGACACAGAGAGAGGCAGACGGAGAAAGAGACCCAGAGAGACAGAGAGAGTCAGAGAGATTTGGACAGAAAGCGGCAGAGAGAGGCAGGCAGATGGAGACAGTGACACAGGGAGAAAGTCAGAGGGGGGGGGGGTTGGGGAAAGGAGGGGGTGCCACCCCCCAGCCCCAGGCCCCGGGCCCAGCCCAGCACAAGGGCCTGCTTCCTGCCCTGGGTTCCTAGGGAACCCCCTCCTTCTGCTAGATTCTGTCTGCTGAGGCTCCTGGGAGAGTGACAGTTCTTTTTAACCAAAGGCACCTAGCTTAAACCTGAAGTTATAACCAAGGAGACTGAGCAGTGATGCAGAGTCGGGGTGGGGGCCACCGGGGCACCCCCGTGTGCTGGGAAGCCTGGGCACTCAGGACAGGGGTGTGGGGTTAGCTCCAAAGATCCATTGCGGTGGCCATAAAACCGGCCGTGACACACCTCCAGGCGCATAATCACAGGGCCCCGAGCTTTCTGCAGCCACGCACCGCCCCCTCAGCCGGCCAAGCGTCCTACGCGGCTCCCAGCCAGCGACCGAGCACAGAGGGAACACCGAGGGTGGCGGGAGGGGGATGAGTGCAGGGGTCAAAAGGCAGCGACCCCCAGTTACAGGATAAATAGGTCCCGGGAATGTCGGCACAGCACGGGGACTCTAGCCGATGACACTGTCCTGCACACCTGAAAGTTGCTTGGAGGAGAGATCCTAAAAGTTCTCATCAGAAAAGTACAATAAAATTTGTAACTATGTGTGGTGATGGATGCCAACTAAACTTATATCCTGGTGATCATTTTCCAAAATCTACATGTACCAGATCGTTATGCTGTACGTATAAAGCCAATACAGCGCGAGATGTCGACTGTATCTCAATTTAAACAATTAAACGTAAAGCGCTACGACTACTACTGAGAGAGAGCAGTGAGGCTCGCCCCCTGGTGTGGACTGCTGATTTCTCCCAGGGGAGGGGGGCAAGGCTGGGCCAAACCACACCAGGCACCCGGAGGCCCCGAGGCTCTCATCCCCTATGGACAAGAAATTAAGAAAAGCCTTGGGGGGTCTGGGGGGGCTCAGTCGGTTAAGTGTCCAATTTTGGCTCAGGTCATGATCTCGCGGTTTGTGGGTTTGAGCCCCGCATTGGGCTCTGTGCTGACAGCTCGGAGCCTGGAGCCTGCTTTGGAGTCTGTGTCTCCCTCTCTTTCTCTGTCCCTTCCCCACTCTCACTCTCTCTCTCTCTCTCAAAAATAAACATTTTTGAAAATAAAAGAAAGAAAGAAGGAAAGAGAGAAAGAAGAGAAAGAAAGAAAGAAAGAAAGAGAAAGGAAGAAAGAAAGAAAGAGAAAGGAAGGAAGGAAGAAAAGCCTCGCCTGGCCCGTGGCCAGAGTGTGCCCATCCCCCACCCCAAACCAGCTGAACCACGTTCAACCTTCGGTCCACAGCATCACCTCCCTAGGAGTCAGTCTGTCCAGAGGGCTCTTTCATCACCTCGTCCCCTGAGTAAGTCTCCCGGTGCTTGGACACGGCATTGCGGCCCACCCACTCGCCGTCTTATCGCCGACTCGCGGAGGAATGCTTTGTCAAGGTCAGCATCATGGATCTTCATAAAAACAGTTACATTCTGGTGGTCCCGGCGCCAGAACCTCCGTGACACACATCCGAAACGACGTCAGTCTAGAATGTTCCCTCGTGGGCCAGACGAAATACGGCGCACGTTGGATGACTCGGCACAGCCACTACGCACGGTCACCTCCACGTCCGGTCGCCACAAAGGCTCGCTCGCGAAGAAGGGGCAGTTCAGCCTGAAGACCCCACACAAGGGAGGTGCTCGGGTCCAGTGTGGCCCGGTCCGACGACGGTAGGCCGCGCAGGCGTCACGAGTCAGAAAGGAGACTCGTGGACGCGGCAAGGGTACTTGGGTGGGAGGAGGGACTCCCTGAAGGTGGTCGACCCCCTACCGGCTCCAACAACAGCTAATTCCAGCCGACAAGCTCGTTGTGAAAACCGCAGCAAGGGCGCGACGTTCACGACACAGCATCGTTTCCCAGATTGGGTCCGTATCGGCTGCGGTCCGGGCTTGAGGAAACCCGGGAGGCGCCACCTTCCACCTTCATCCTGGGACCGTGTTGTGCCAGCAGGAGAGGAGACGATGGGGTGTCCGGAGCGGCCGTTGAGGGAGATGGGCCAACACGGCTTCCGAGACTCATCCGCTCCCCGCAACAAGGCCGCTGCCCGTGCGCTGGGGCTCTGAAGCTCCATTTGTGCACAGAAGTCACACGGGAAGATGGTTGTAAAAACAACACAAGTTCCCCAGCCCCAGAAACTGGACGAGACGATTCTGCCTACTGACCACGCCCCCCACCCCGCCGGGATTCGGACGCTAGCGGCCTAGCACGCACACCCTGAGCGTCGTTTCTGGCTGGCCACGGGGGCTGTTTCGGCAAAGCCACATGACGCTTCTGTCCCATCAGCAGAAACCCAAACGGCATCCCCAAAGGTTGCTCTGTGGGGTCAGCACAGTAAGAGCCCCCAAGGGCATCCTGGTCCTGATCCCAGAACCTGTGGCTGCCTTAGGCGACACGGGAAGACGGCATTCACGACGCGGTTGGCACCCCGGTGAGCTCGAGCAGGGACAAGCGTCCTCAGCGACGACTCATTTCTTGCCAGTTTTATATCAACTCAGCGCAATCATACCATTAATATCGCTGGTGGCAGGAATTAGTGATGTCCCCTCCATGCTTGCCCGGAGCAGACAAGCAGAAATCTGGGAGGCGGAGCTGGCCCAGAGGTGGCGTCCCTGAACATTTACTGCGGCCTTTATGCAGTCCGGTCCTGAGAAGCCTTTGTAGTAACTGCCCTTCCAACCGTCAGGTGAGTCAACAGCCCCAGGGAAGCTGCGAGAAGCAGGTCCTGGGCGCAAACCCCGGCTTCCTCACCTTTAATAATTAGCATCTCGTTTCTGACACTTAAAAATCGCCTTCAGAAGGACTTGAACACACACCACCTGCCAGATAAGTTAGAGAGTCGCTTGGCAAATTTTACGTCTTCAAAAGTGATAAAGTCAACGTCAGATCGATTGGTGTCTGGATTATCGCAAGCTCTGAAATTAGCCCAGCGTGAAATCACTGGCCTCGTAAGAATAATTCCAGACGTGTAACCCAGAAGGCATGTCTAGGATTTGTTTTTTTATGGCCATTTATTTTTGAGAGAGAGAGAGAGAGAGGGAGGGAGAGAGCAGGGGAGGGGCAGAGAGAGGGGGAGACACAGAATCCGAAGCAGCTCCAGGCTCCGAGCTGTCGGCACAGAGCCCGACGCGGGGCTCGGACCCACGAGCTGTGAGATCATGGCCTGAGCTGAAGTCGGACGCTCGACCGACTGAGCCCCCCAGGCGCCCCTAGGATGTTCTGGTAAGAAGCGCTTTGTTGCTCTCTGACACATTCTTCCCTACTGGAACTTTTTAGCCAGTCCACCAAATGTTTTCCTGACATGTTACCGAATGGAGACACAAGAAAGTTTTCTCTAAGCGGCTCTAACCTGACACCGGACAGACCCACGTTCCTTGGCTTCTGCTGCTCAAACTGTCTCAAGAATGTCACTGCTACATATAGTCGGTGACTGACTCACCAATAGTACGTGTGCTCTTTCCGTGACCAAGGGACTAGGAGGGGTCAGCAGGGGCTCCACGCGGCGGGCCAGCAGGCAGGTTTCTGGCCCGCAGACAGAGCCCCAGGCCACGTCCATGGAACGCAAGCCCTGCTTGGGCCTCTGGGATGTGGGCTTGTGCGTCCAGATGGGCTCTCACGGTCGGAGAAGGATCAGGGTCGTGTGCGGTCGGGGTAATTAGAGGAAACGGCCAACCCGTCACGAGGCCAGGGAGGCCTGCCATCGCGGACTGGTCTCCCAGCCTCCACGACCTTTTGGCCAGTCATTTAGCCTGGAGTCATAGGCCTGCACCTGCACCAGCTGCTCAAACTCTTACTCATCAGAGCACTGCATATAAAACTGAAAAGCAGCCATGACCCACCCATCAGAACGCCTCAGAAAGAAACCTGCGCTTGTGTGCACATGCGGCCGGTGCCCACACACCGAGACGCGATAATCGTGGAAAACGAGCCTCCCCTGGCTGGACTCTAATTTATCAAGCGCATCCCCCTGGGATTCCTACAACGACCCCACGAGGTCTCAGTGGAGGGGCTTCAGCTCCGTCTGAGGGCCCTGGGTGGCAATGAACCTGGACTCAGGCCTAGATCTTTCCGGCAACATCGCTGTAAGGAGAAAACACTGGACTAAGGGACAGGAAACATCAGTTCTGTCCTTTAGCCACACTTCCTGCCATAAAATACATGTACGATCTCTTGTGATGCGTCCCCCCGCAGAGACGTGGCCGTGCAATGCAATTCTGGGCACCTGGGGCGGGGGGGCTCAGTGAGTTAAGTGTCTGACCCTTGGTTTTGGCTCAGGTCATGATCTCATGGTCGGTGAGTTGGAGCCTCGCGTGAGGCTCTGCGCTGACAATGCGGAGCCTGCTTGGGGTTCTCTCTCTCTCAAAGTAAATAAAATAAACTTAAAAAAAAAATGCAACATCCCGGACCCGACGCCCGAGGTTCTGATGGCCATCTGACATGGAGCCCAGAAACCTACGTTTTCAGCGAGACTCCCAGTCACCTCTGAGGCAGGGGTCACCACGCACACCAGGACAATTGGGGGAGCAAAGGGACATGCCTAATGATTAAGCCGGAAACCAGCTTACGGCGGAGACCGAGATGCACAGGCTAAAAGCAGCAGACCCCACACCAGCAGGAACACCCGAGAGCGTCATGGGAGGAACCGCATGGGCTGACCCCGAGCATTCTGACTCACACCCGTCGTCAGCGTCACGAGAAGGTTTATGGCCGGCAGAGGGTTAAAACTCAAAGACGAGACATCAGACCACTGTCCTCTTTCCCGTGCGTGGGAATTATCGTCCAAGGCATGAGCTGGCTCTTCTGATGGGCTTATTATTTTGATTTTTTTTTAACTTTTATTTATTTTTGAGACAGAGAGAGACAGAGCATGAGCAGGGGAGGGGCAGAGAGAGAGAGGGAGACACAGAATCCAAAGCAGGCTCCAGGCTCCGAGCCATCAGCACAGAGCCCGATGCGGGGCTGGAACTCACAGATTGCGAGATCGTGACCCAAGCCGAAGTTGGACGCTCAACCGACTGAGCCACCCAGGCGCCCCTGATGGCTTATGCTTTGAAGCATCAGGATCTATCACCGTCCTTTCCATCATCACTGTTTCCGAGAAGAATTCGAAGCCACCACAGACTTTGGTCATCTTTCCTCACTGCAAGGTGTGACGCTTCCCGTCTCCCCTGTTGGCAACAGTCTCTAACACCCATTCTGCCCGTCTCCCTCCAGAGGTGTGGTTAAAATAGAACTACTGTAGGGGGCCCCTGGGTGGCCCCGTCAGCTAAGCGTCCGACTTCAGCTCAGGTCATATCTCATGGTTCATGGGTTCGAGGCCCTCGTCGGGCTGTGCGCGGACAGCTCGGAGCCTGGAGCCCGCTTCGGATCCCGTGTCTCCCTCTCTCTCTGCCCCTTCCCTGTTTGCGCTCTGTCTCTGTCTCTGAAAAATACATGAACATTAAAAAGAAAAAGATCTCTAGTCCTGTGTTTGATTCTTGAAGAATTTGAGACAGTCACGCGTGCACACGGGCACACTCAGGGACATGCACACGCGTGCACACACACACACACACGTGGACACGCACACCCTACAAGCTCCTGGACGTGTAAACTCATGACCTGCCCCCTGAAGAGGTTCGCTCCTGCTGTTCCCACGGGGGTGCCCGCCACGCCCGGGCTCTGGGCTCCAAGGCCCCCGGTTCTGGTCCTGGAGCTGCCACGGGACATTGGCCCTGTTTGTCACCCACACCGTGCTTCAGAGTCCCTTCTGCAGACAGGGTCACGGAGACCTACGCCCAGACCCAAGATTAAATGAAAGAGTCCACGAAAAGTATGCCACACGGTGCCTGGAACGCAGCATTGAACTTGTCTTAGCGATTATTATGAGCTGTGGGATCACCGTTTGCTAACCCGTGATCTGTATTCTGCCTTTTGTCCCCTTTGATGGGTGTGACGTTAAGATCCTGAAAGAAAGTGGAGCCAAGGGTCTGCCCCCTTCCGGAAGACAGGCCGCGTCCCCGTGCGTGCCCCCCGCCCCCCACGTGAGTCCAGGGCCCCCCTCGTGAGCAGAGCCCCGGTCCCGTCAGCTTCCAGCTGGGGCCTCCCACGCACGCACCCCCAAGACTGGCAAACCCTTGCCTTCCCCTCCTTGGACTTGGATCCCCGAGAGCTGCCCTGGTCCCGGCAGAACAAGAGCAGCGGGCTGAAGAGAGAATTAACACTCCCCCCAGTCACGGGCAGCTGGCTCTTAGTCCACGGTGTTTCGATCGCCCACCTGCCCGACTCACTCCGGTGCCACCGTCCAGACAGCGCGGCTCCCGGCCCGGGAGGGTGTGCAAGGAGCAGGCCACTGCTGGCGTGAAAGCGTCGTGATGTGCCAATTCAGCTTCTATCAGCAGTTGTAATGGGAAGCAGGTGGGGATTCTCCGGGGCCGCAGAGGCTCCGCGAAGTCCAGTGCTCACCCTTTTGCACACACAGCCTCTGCCACCCCCCCAACCAGGGATTTAATCGCCCCAGACACGGCTAAGGGAAGCAGAAGGTTCCACAGAGTCCCGTGCGGCCCACTGGCTTCCGAGCTCCGGCCTCTCTCGGCCTCTCTCCCTCTTGCCACTCAAGATGGAAAATGGCGAACGTGTTCCAGGGACTCTGCGTCTGTCCCGGGGTGGGCGGCCTGAGAGCAGCTCCCCTGGGCAGGTCTCCCCCCAACAAAGCCCACCCCCACCCTACATAGCAACCGGAGGGACAAGCCCAGGCAGGTGGTGAGGAGGAAGGCCTGGCTTCTGTCCCTGTGCATCAAAGGCCACTCCTGCCGTCCGGCCCGTCTCCCCATCTGCAAAGCGTCCCCTCCAAATGTTGTATCTGGGGTGTCATGGTCTGAATGGCAAGTACCGTCAGGCCCTCGGAGAGGCTGAGGGGGGCAGTCCCAGTGGCCCAGCCATGACGCAAGGGGACACCGTGATGGGAACCTCACTGCCCATCTGACTTCCCTCCCCTCTGTCACCAGCAATGACGTTCCGGGGACTGACCTATGTCTAGGGCTGAGTCCCTTCTTTTCCACTCCTGATTGGTGGGGCACTGCACCGTCCAGCAGAGATCCAGGCTGAGCGCACGAGACGCTCGCCGAGGTCCCTAAGGACGGACGGTCACTGGGCGGCCCTGACATCTGTCCTCCAACGAGAGGGACCCAGCCTTCAGGAGACACTGACAAGGTCAGCCAGCAGCCAGCGAAGAGCGGACAGGCTGGGTCCTCGGTGATAAGATGTGGCTTAGCTGCTGGACGAGCCAACCCCGGACCCACTCTGTCTGAACCCCCAGTTCTGTAGACCCCCAATTCCTGACCATTTAAGCCAGCTGAGCTCCTACTCTGAGGGGCCTTACGAAGTTTTGCCTTTCTTGGAATCTCCGTAGAGTTCGGCCCAGACACTGCGAGATGTTCATGCACGGGGACCAGGGCAGGACACAAGCTCTCTGAGACGGTGCCTGACGCATCAATGAACACCCATCAATGCCTGCAGGGTGGTGGACACTAGGCTGATGCCTTCCACGACCCCTTCAGTTTGCCGGGGCGCCATCACAAAGTGCCACACCCCAGGGGGCTAGACTACAGAAACGTATCTTCTCCCAGCCCTGGGGGCCGGGAGTCCGAGATCACGGCCTGGGCAGGGCTGGGTCCCCCCGGGGCCTCTCTCCTTGGCGTGTGGATGCCGTCTTCTCCCCATGTCCTCACACGATCGTCCCTCTGTGTGTCTGTGTCCTGACCTCTCCTCATAAGGACACCGGTCACACTGGAGCAGGGCCGCCCTCCTGACCTCATGTTACCTGAATCGGCTCTTTAAAGTCCCTCCCAAACACAGTCACATCCTGGGGTCCTGGCAGTTAGGACTTCACTATGTTCATTTCAGAGGGACACATTTTGGCCCATAGCAAGTATTACATCATTTTAACCTGCCCAGAAGCCCTGCAGAGCCTGACTCCCCGGTGCTCTACGGGGACGCGTCTTGCCCAGATTTCCGCGGCCGGTAGTGGGCCAGCCAGGACTCCCAGAGACACCTGTTCCCTCCGACCCCAGAGCAGCCAAGGCCCATGTTCTGGCAGAATCCCAAATCTGCTTCACAAAATGCTCTGTGAGTCCCGAGTGCTCCGCACCTCGCAAGGTGCAGAAGAAAATATGAGGAAACCCGGGAACGGCCCCTTCCCTTCTGGATGGTCACCGTGTCACTGGGGTGCTGGTCTCACACTCTGGGAAAAACAGAGATGCCATTCTCGCTTCTCTCCTGAAGCACACGCCTCTTCGTCGGGGAAACGATTCAAGACTGCTTGGCTCAAGGACCTTGCACTCCACCTCTGGTCACAGCTGGCTGGCCAGAGCTGGAGTCTGTCCCAGCTGCCAGCTGTAACTCCTGGTCCCCTGGGAATAGGTCACCGGCCCACGGTTGGACCAATCAGAACCCTCCCCCAGGGGGAGAGAGGCGAGACCCCTCCCTCGTGGCAAGGCAGGGAGAGGGGAGGGACGGTGGGGGCGGCCAGCCAGCGGCCTCGTTTCCGGCCTCGTAGGAAAGGCGTCTGCGAGAGCCAGGCCACGCTTAGGGAGAGGCGTAACGAAGGCAACGACCCAGGTGGGGAGACAGCCTGCAGCTCGAGAACCTTATCCCCGGGGTCCCTGAGGGCACCTGTCCCCTACCTTTCCTGGGGTTGCTTTTCCACAAACTCATAGTCTCCCCAGCAAGGGGACTGCTGCCTTCAGGGACACAGGACCTGGGTGCACAGCCCACATTCCAGGCTGCCCGCTGGGCTGGGTTGCGGGCGGTCACGATTAAAGACTGTGGGGCTCCTGGTACCAGGTTCTCTCCCTGAGTATGGTCTTCGCTCCTGTTATGGTTAGATTGTGTCCCCTCCCCACCCCCCAGAAATTCATACATCACAGTCCGAACTCCCAGAACCTCAGAGTGTGAGCTTATTTGGGAACGGGGCCATTGAAGACGTGGTCAGTTACGATGGGGTCCTGCCTAACCCGCTCTGACTGGCTGCTTACGAAAAGAACGTCACGTGAAGACACACAGAGGGAAGGCCCGGGACGACATAGGAAAATGCCACCTAGGAGCAGAGGAACGCCAGGAGCTGGTGCGGGGGAAGGGGGCGCTTCAACCCGCACTCGCGGACCTCTAGCCCCCAGAACCGGGAGACAACAGTTCACGGTGCCACACCTCTCCGTGAGCGGCAGTTTATTGAGGTAGCAGACGTGCGACTGCCACACCTGCCCCCGGGTCCGGGGTCCGGGGTCCGGGGTCCGGGGTCCGGGGTCTGGCTCAAGGCATCCTCTAAGAGGCTGGGGAAAATCTCTGCCCACCACCACACTGGGCACATGGAGGGAAGTCGCGAGGACAGGTAGTTTTGAGGAAGGACTAGGTGGGACGCCCACAGGAAAGGAAGGGTCACGAGTATGTCACAAACCGAGGGCCGGGCTTTGGACCCCTTAGGGGAAGGACAGGAGAAGTCGGGAAAATAGCAGAGAGGCCACAGTGAGGGGTCCAGGTGGCTCACCACCGCTGCACCCGTCTCGCTCCCCTCCCTCCCGTGGCCCCGAGGCACAGCCAAGGCGAATCCTTCGAGTTCACAGTCGACAGTTGCGAGAAGGTCCCCCGAAGCAGCCTGACGCCCTCCCTACCCTCCCCCCACCCCGCACTTGAAGTTCTGCACTCACTGTTGAATTGCAGGGGTGGGGAGGGCCGGGCTGACGGTTCCTTCCCTCAGGGTCGGCCAAGTGTCATGACAAAAGCTGGCATGACTTAGCGAGCTTTCCAGAGTGGCGCCACCTTCCGGAGGGGGTGTTCCCGCTTTGCACCGGGTGACCGCCACATTTCCCAAAACACCGTTCCCACACTTGGCTCGCCAGACTGGGGAAGCGTTGCACAACCGAGAGCAGATAAGAACAAGCCGGCCTCTCCGAGCACAGGGGCCGCTGTGTGCAAATCGGGGCGAACGCGAGGGCTGCGTGGGGAAAGGGGCAGTGGGCGCGTGTCTGAGCTCCCTGCAGGGGTCTGCTCGCAGCAGGACAAACCCACAGCCCTGGAGCCCGCTACACCCACCGCCTGGTTCCCCAGCGTCGCCGGGCGAAGGGGCCCTTTGAGAAAGAATGATTCACGGGGTCGGTTCTGCAAGGAGCGTTTGGAAAACAAGAAGCCTGGGACTTAGAAATCACCGAGGCCCACGCGCACGGGTCCGGCGGGCTCGCATTTGTGCGCGGCGGGCCTCACCAGGAGACCCCGGGAGACGGAGCAGATCCCCGCAGCGGGAGGAAAAGGGGATTTCGCAAAAGTGTCCCCAAAACGTGCACTCTCAGATACATCCGTGCTTTTAACACCAACCCTGCAGAGGAAAGTCGCCTCTGTGCTTCGGTCCCCAACCTCCACCCTGAATGTAACGTGTCAACTCGCGGCGGCCGCGGAGAAGTCGCTGCCGGTGTTAGCGGGGAACGGGCATTAACAAAGCTGTCACAGCAAACCCAGGAGCAGCGGCGGAATTAATTTTTCCTTCATTAATAATGTCCTAATTTGCATGATTAATATGTCATGGTCGATAAACACAGGCAGCGACGAATGAAATCACTGAACAAAAAATGCCACCTGCTGAGCAAAAAGCATAAGTAAATGACTTAACACAGCCAAGTGAGCAGGAGACACTGTATTTCCCCAAAAACAATGTTCGAAACGCCTGAAGTGTCACCATTACTGGGAGAACTGGTTGAGGAACACAGAGACAATCATTCCAGACGTTTCCGTGGAAGGACGAGCTCCAGGGCATTGATGGCTCTGACAGGTCGCCACAGGACAAGGCTGACTCGTGCCAGCTCGCTGGGCTCCTTCCTCACCTCGCCCTGCTTCCTGTGCCAGGCCCAGGCCACGGGGCAGAACATTCCAGGCCACGGTGGTGCCACGTCTCCGACCAGCTGCACGCCTCGGTGATTTGGGCCCGGAACTAGGGAACAGAGCTGTTGCCGAGGGCTCGAGTGGCTACAGGGAACAGAAGGGAAAGGGAAACTGACAAGACCCGAAGTGGCCCCAGATGCATTGGCAAGACCCTTCGTGGACACAGGCCCAGTGCCGGACACAGAGCCAAGGGCCGGGGGGGTGGGGCGGTGTTCACACGTGGGTCCCGGGTGCAGACGATGGCCTGAAATCCTGGACGGCAGAGCAGCCATAGTGGCGGGCAGCCCGTGCAACAGAACTTCCCGCAACGATGGGAATGTTCTAGATCTACAACGTCCAGGGTGGCAGCCACATGTGGACCGAGCACCCGAGAAGTGTCCGGGGCGAGTCAGGATCCTCGACAATCCTGGACTGGGTTGCCCGGTACATTCCATTTCCGTTAACGCAGATCTGAACAGCCACACGTGGCTGGTTGCTCTGTACCCAGCAGGGTCTGGAAGGCTGTTCCTGCACCGGCAACGAGGGCGGCACGGGCCCCACAGCCCTTTCCTGGCTGTGGCCCTGAGAGACACATTCCCCCCCCACCCCCAGACTTGTTCGTCTGCAGCGCGAGGGGATTGGACGAGCTGATCCCTGGGGTCTGCCTGCTTCCTCCCTCAAATATCTGAACACGCTGCTCTGTTCACATTTTAGCATCACCCAAAGCCTTCGAGGGGTCTCCGCTGCTTACCAAACCCTCCTCCCCAGGGGCCCCCTCGGGTCCCTGTCACCCCACCCAGTCCTGGCGGGAGACCCGCCTTGACTCCGAGCCCCGCGGCCTCCTCTGACCAGCCGCTGGCGGTGGCCCGTGCGTAGCCCTGGCTTGTTGATCCCCGGTGCTGTTTCCATGCACCGACATTGCCACATCGTGGTGGCAGCAAATGACACGCTAGAGCTCCTGTGCGTGCGTGACCCCAGGCAGCAGGGGCAGGTGAGGTGTGGGGTCCCGTCCTCCCCCCGCCCCCCGGCAGAGGCACGGCCCCGGGAAGCTGCCAGGCTTCTCCAAGTCTGGGTCCCGCGGGTCCGGACGAGCAATGCCCCCCACCCCTCGGGCTGGATGGGAGCCGAATCCAAGCCGGGCGGGAGCTCCCAGCGGGGGCCAGGGCTCAGCAGGTCCTCAACCCGTGGGGGCCTCCGTTTCGCCCCCAGACGGCGTCCGTTCCTCCGCCCTCTGGCAGCTCACAGCGGATGATGGGAAACTGTTGCTGATCACGGGGGCGGGTAACCCACAAGAAGCGGTATCGCAGATGGTTTTCGTCTCGGGCTCATGTAGTGAACTGGAACCGTGCTTGTGGCGGAATAAAATTGTAAGGATGCTTTCCCCACTATCTCTTCTCCGGATTATCTGTGTCTAATCACCTCTCTTTGCTTTTGTCATCCTTCTCATCGAAGAAAGAGGACAAGGAGGAGGAGGGGGAGGAAGGAGAGGAGGGAGGAGAGAAGGGGGAGGAGGGGGAGGGGAGGAGAGGAGGAAGAGGGGGAGGAGGGGAGGAGCCAGAGGGGAAGAGAGGGGGAGGGGAGAAGGGGGAGGGGAGGAGGAGGGGAGGAGCAGGGGGAGGATAGGGAAGAGGGGAGGAGCCAGAGGGGGAGAGAGGGGAAGGGGAGAAGGGGGAGGAGAGGAGAAGGGGGAGGGGAGGAGCAGGGGGAGGATGGGGAGGAGGGGAGGAGCCAGAGGGGGAGAGAGGGGAAGGGGAGAAAGGGGAGGGGAGAAGGAGGAGGGGAGGGGAGAGGAGGAAGAGGTGGAGGGGGAAGAGATACGGGGAGGGGACGGGAGCAGGAGGGGGAGGAGGAGAGAGAAGACAAGACGCATGTGGAGGGAGGGGTCCTGGAATAGCCCGTGCGTGCTCCAATTCTGGGGGCAGTGATACTGGCTGCCGGGGGACACGTGTGGTCCCAGATCCCGTCCCCCGGCCCCAGGCTCCAATAGTCCGCCTGACTGGCTGTTAATGGACTGAAAGTTGCGTCCTCTGTGCCCTCACCCAAAGTTCCTGTGTGGAAGCCCTAACCCTGATGTGTGAGTGTTGGGGGGGGCGGTCATTGGGAGGCAGGTAGGTTTAGGTGAGGTCCCGAGGGTGGGGCCCCCATGACGGCGTCAGTGCCCTTACAACGAGACCCCGGAGAGCACTCAGCGTCGATCTCTCTCTCTCTCTCTCTCTCTCTCTCTCTCCCCCTGCCGTGTGAGGACACAGCGAGAAGGGCCTTCTGGAAGCCAGGAGAGAGCCGGAGCCAGAACCCCAGCACGCTGGCACCGGTCTCAGGCTCGCAGCCTCCACGGCTGAGAGAAGCTGCACCGTTCTGTCGGGCCAGCCCCAGCTGACCGAGGCACGCGTTCTGCAGGACGAAGGTCCCCAGATGGAGGGCGGCACGGAGCTCTGCCTCGGGGGGCTGGGGCAAGAGCAGCCAGCACACGGAGCGGGAGGCTGCAGACCCTGGAGGTCTGTGCAGCTCGTCCTGGGGCCTCGGGACGCTCCGGGGGAGCCCCTGCACGGGGGTGTCTCGGGCAGAGAATGACACTTCCGGGGTCTGAATGCTGGAGGCTCACGGTTCAGTGGGGAGATAGTCTGATAACTCTCGGTCACGGCCTGGTTTACTGTGCGACCCGCGACAGTTAGGTGAGACGTGACCAGAGATCCGCGAGGGAGGCGTGAGTTACAGAGATGGGAACGGGTCCTGGGAGTCCAGACGGAAGCGGAATTATTTAGGGACCAGGCAGGAGGACTCCACCGTGTCTCTTCCCTGCTGCTGGCAGCCCAGGAGGTTGGTTGTTGCCTTTGGGAGGATTTACCAGCCCAAACGAGGCTTGTGTCCCAGGCACACGAGCGCATTCCCACGTCTGCCGGTGCGTCTAATGGGTCTCTACCTGTACCGCTGTTTCGGGCCACGCACCCCGGGCCACGTACTAATTCTTCAGATGCTATGTTTCCCCACTAATAAAACATAAAGTAATGAAAGAAAAAAAAAAGATGCAAAGGTCCTGGAACCATCAAGAAAATTAATTGCTGTTTTGGCCTACGTGACAGAAAAGTCCCACACTTCCTCAAGATCAGGATTTTAAAAGTATGACAAGGAAACCTGGAGAATTTAGAAAACACGTGCTCCAAATTACCATCAACGGCCGTCACACCAGTGGCTCTCACAGGCCAGGCTGACTCACACCAAGGGACCCCCGTGCTTCTAGATGCATAAAAATATGAGAAGATGATTAACCAGAATAATTAGAAATGCCTGGCAAGGTCAAGGCACCAGGAAAAGTTCTTGTGTGAAAACCCAGGACCCGGGGATTACGGCGAGCGTGATCCGGGATATCTGGTATCGAGTCGTGTGTTTTTGTTGGCACGGGGGACGGAGAGTGTGAACCCGCGCCCCAGGGAACCACGGCAGAGTGAAATCTGGCACACCCAGGCTCGCCCTCAAAGCCCCGACAAGACGTGAGGCCCTAAGCCACACTGCCGAGGAAGCAGGCGTCAGCCGATCTGAGCACAGCACACATGCCGGAAGTTCAGAGGAGGAAGAGTATCGGGAATTGTGCAACAGGTCCCCTGGGGACTCAGCAGACCATGACGAGGACCCGAACAGCAGGCAGATGTGAAGCGAGCAGGGGACCAGCCAAGAGGCCGTCGTCTGGCACAGGACCGGGTGGGGCCACCGTGGGGTCACAGGGACTCCAGCCGTCCCGGGAGAGCAAGGCCGCCTTCCCCACGCGTTCCCAGCACGGCCGGGCTCGGCAGGCTCACCGGGTCCCGCTCCAGCGCTCCCTTTGTGGCCGCGGGCCGGGCCATCTGGGTGTGGGTGGCGGGGAGCCCGGCCGATGCCCTCACCACCTCCCTCTGGGTGCTCTGGGAAAAGTGTCCTCTCCCTGCCCAAGGACTGTGACCATCGTGCGCTTCTCTGCTGTCCCCAGGCCGGTCTTCGCGCCCTCCACGCGCCCCTCTTCACCGGCACGCACCCCTGCTCTGACATCATCATCACCCCCACTGGGGTCCAGTCCCCACCCCCTCCGTGGGCCTCCTGGGGAGCCATCCTTCCTGGTAGACAGTAGGGATCTCTTACAGACACGGTGCCTTAATCCAAAAGATGGCCCTCGACGCGGCGAGTCATGGGCACCTAACAGCTCTGCTGGTGGAAACTTACTCTGTGTATTTGCATTATTCTAACTCTGCGTAGTTCCCACGCGGTGTTATAGCGGCTTCAGAGGCGCGGCACAGCGACTCCACGCTGCCACGCGTCACGAGGGCGCCCATGATCCCTTCACCTGCCGAAACGGTTTCAACGTAAGTAGACTCCTCGGGCTCCTTCCGGTCGCTGGGTCAGACCAGCCCGCTCTCGGCGGTAGACCTGGCCGACGGCAGAATTCGGACAGTTCGCACTGGAAAACATCCACCGCGACGGCACGAGCATTTCATCCTAAGCTTTTCTTCACCCTGTTTTTTTCTGGGTACAAAAGTAATGCGATGGTGTTGTGAGGAATTCAAACGCTTGCTATACACTTTTTAAAAAGTTTTTGTGGGGGCGCCTGGGTGGCTCAGTCGGTTGAGCGTCCGACTTCGACTCAGGTCATGATCTCGCGGTTCGCGGGTTCGAGCCCCGCGTCGGGCTCTGTGCTGACGGCTCGGAGCCCGGAGCCCGCTTGGGATTCTGTGTCTCCCGCTCTCTCTGCCCCTCCCCTGCTCGCGCTCTGCCTCTCTCCCAAAAATAAATACACATTTTTAAAACATTGTCCTTTGGATAGATCCTGAGTGCCGTGGTCTCCCCACCAGACTGTACAGAATAATAAAGACGATATATTACAACAACGTCCTCTTTGTAAACCCAGTTTCGATTGTTAGTCTGAGATCATAAATTGTTTTTCATTTTGCAAAACTTCTCAGTATCTGATACAGTAACCATAAACACAAATGCTACTTCTCCATTTTATTCCTGGACGTATAGTTACTTTTTACCCACTTCCTTCAAGCAGGCTTTGATAGATTTTCCAATTCTTAGACCCCCCCCCACTCCATGGATGGCCTAACATGGGGACTTGTCTGGGAGTTGATAGGCTCTCACACTTTTCCTTTTACAGGAAAAACCATGGACCCATTTCTAGCCCATGAGATAAAATCGGAAATCTGCTGGTGGCATTTCCAGGAAATCTTTAGCCGTCCTGATACAAAGGGCCCAATACAGTTCACATAGGCCTTTGACTCCTTGCTTTCCCCAGGCTTGAACACTGGCTTGAACACAGGTGTGATGCCCAGAGTTCTGCAGCCCCGTTGGCACCATGAGGTGACTGACAAGTATCCAGGGGAAAGCGCACGGTCTAAGGACAGCAGAGGGCTGGATGTTCTCCCCTGCCATTCTAGATCATCCACTTAGCTCCACTCAACTCTGTGCCCAAGACATTAGCCGCTACGGACTGAATCACTGGGCTTCCTTTTCTTCTGGCCTCCAGTTGGGTCCATTCAAAGAGGAAGGTAGGAGTCACCGGCAGAGAGTGGAGGGGAGAGGACATGAGGTCCGTCTCTCGCACTTCCCCATCCGTGTTGGCAGCGGCTGCTGTTCCCCTTCTGAAGGCCACAGCCTCTCTCCGGGGACCCTCTGAAAGCCGCAGGCCTGTTACAGCTTTCTGCACATTCCGCTGATTACCCCACCAGGCGGGGTGGGCCTCACCCCTTCTTCATAGTAACTCACCCCTCCATTTAATTCCCCTCCGTCACCCACTTGAGCGTGCCGTCCCTTTCCTGCCGGCGCCCCGAGACAGAGAGACAGAGGATCCAAGCAGGCTCTGAGCTGTCAGCGCAGAGCCCGACGTGGGGCTCAAACTCACAAACCATGAGGTTATGACCAGAGCCGAAGTCAGACGCTTAACCGACTGAACCACCAGGGCGCCCCGTGGCTGGGATGTTTCTTAAAGGAAATTAATGGATCGAAATCTATGAAGCGTCACCAGGAAGTTTGAGAAACTTTGTTGTCTTTCCCACCCAGACGGACCGTTTCAAGTTTAAGAGTGTTTTCCACTAGTTTTCTTTCCTCTTCTCAAAGCCAGAATGGGCTTTAAATCCGTGAACACCTGGGGAGCGTGGGTGGCTCAGTCGGTTGAGCCTCCAACTCTTGATTTCGGCTCAGATCATGATCCCAGAGGTGTGGGTTCGAGCCCCATGTTGGGCTTTGCACTGAGCGTGGAGCCTGCTTGGGACTCTCTCCCCCCGCCCCTCCTCTGCTCATGCTCTCACTCTCCCTAAAAGAAAAAAAAATGTAAATCTGTGGACATCAGTTAGAAATGAAATTACAGAAGCTTATCCTGTGCCAACAAACATGTTCTGGAACAGCCAGTTTTTGGAAATCAATCAACATTTTCTTTTCCTCAATCAAGAAGACAGTGTGCATCTTAAAAACATGGGTAGTGCCAAAAAACTCAAAATGGATGAAAGACCTAAATGTGAGACAGGAAACCGTCAAAATCCTAGAGGAGAAAACACAACAACCTCTTTGACCTTGGCCACAGCAACTTTTTACTTGACATGTCTCTGAAGGCAAGGGAATTGAAAGCAAAAATGAACTACTGGGACCTCATCAAGATAAACAGTTTCTGCCCAGTGAAAGAAACAATCAACCAGACTAAAAGGCAACTGACCAAACGGGAGAAGATATTTGCAAATGACATCTCAGATAAAGAGTCAGTATCCAAAATCTATAAAGAGCTTACCCCACCCAACACCTGAAAAACAAGTAATCCAGTGAAGAAATGGGCAAAAGACATGAATAGACACTTCTCCAAAGAAGACATCCAGAGGGCCAACAGACACATGACAAAATGCTCCATATCACTCATCCTCAGGGAAAGACAAATCAAAACCACAAGGAGATACCACCTCACACCTGTCAGAATGGCTAACATTCACATCTCAGGCAACAGCAGCTGTTGGCGAGGATGTGAAGAAACGGGAACCCTCTTGCACTGTTGGTGGGGATGCAGACTGGTGCAGCTGCTCTGGAAAACTGTGGAGGTTCCTCAAAAAATTAAAAATAGATCTACCCTATGACCCAGCAATAGCACTGCTAGGAATTTACCCAGGGGATACAGGAGTGCTGATGCATAGAGGTACTTGTACCCCAGTGTTTATGGCAGCACTTTCAACAATAGCCAAATCATGGAAAGAGCCTAAATGTCCATCCACTGACACATGGATAAAGAAGATGTAGTTTCTATATACAACGGAATACTACTTGGCGATGAGAAAGAATGAAATCCTGCCATTTGCAGCAACATGGATGGAGCTGGAAGGTATTATGCTGAGTGAAATAAGTCAGTCAGAGAAAGACAGATGTGATATGTTTTCACTCACATGTGGATCCTGAGAAACTTAACAGAAGACCATGGGGGAGGGGAAGGGGAAACATAGTCTCAAACAGAGAGGGAGGGAGGCAAACCACAAGAGACTCTTTTTTTTTTTTTTAACGTTTATTTATTTTTGAGACAGAGAGAGACAGAGCATGAATGGGGGGAGGGCCAGAGAGAGAGGGAGACACAGAATCTGAAACAGGCTCCAGGCTCTGAGCTGTCAGCCCAGAGCCCGACGCGGGGCTCGAACTCACAGATCATGAGATCATGACCTGAGCCGAAGTCGGACGCTCAACCAACCAAGCCACCCAGGTGCCCCGGGAGACTCTTAAATACAGAGAACAAACTGAGGGTGGATGGGGAGGTGGGAGGGGGAGGGGAAAATGGGTGATGGGCTTTGAGGAGGGCACCCGTTGGGATGAGCACTGGGTATTGTATGGAAGCGATGAACCACGGGAATCTACCCCCAAAACCAAGAGCACCCTATATACACTGTATGTTAGCCAACTTGACAATGAATTATATATATATTTTTTAATGGAATAAAATAAAACAAAGCGTGAGAATCTATGAAGGAATACAATAAAATCAAATATAAAATAAAATAAAATAAAATAATAAAGCATGGGCGTTTCAGCTGAGTCGCTGGCCTCCAGCACCCCCCCCCCCGGGCAGTCCCCACCCGCCCCTCCTGAGACCGCCAGTCCCCCCCTGCCTGCAACACACCAGCCTGAACCCAAGCGCCCTACAAGCAGGTGGCACTGAATTTTGAGGTGTCTGTTCACTAATACATCACTGGGTCTCGTACCCTGGGCCTGAAGGCTGCTGGAAGGGGAAGGACAGAAACTCTGTCCCCCATATTGTGGTCCAGCTGGTCCCACCCAACACGGCGGAGGGAAACCCAAGTCCAAGCTCAGGGCGTGGTGGCCATGAGGCACTGGGACGCTTGGAGCCTAACTCGCCTGTGTTACGTACTGTGGGGAACCCCTGACGGTGAAGACGCAAACCCAGCTTGCAGAGGGTTTCCAGTGGTGTTGGATAGCACGTGCACGAGAGCCAGGATGGGTGCTGGGGCATCAGGAGAGCCACAGACCGTCTCCTTCTGAGAGCATCACAGTAGGACCGCTGAGCCGAGCCTTGGACAGCAGGGCAATTCTTCCAGCCTTGGTTCTAGAAGCACATGCCTTTCATCAATACAAATCAAATCTTAATTTTTGACTAGTAACCTATTATAGCACGTAGCAAACTGGACATACCCCTATCCTATTTAATAGCTTGTGAGCATTTCTTTTATTCTTAACACGATTCCGCTAAGGAGGCTCATTAACAGCTGGGGTATATCTGCACCCCTGGATGCCTGACGCAGAGTCTGGCCTAGAGGAGGTGCCCCAAACATTTGATTACCTTCAATATAGAAGCCTATGCTATGTGAGTCATGAGCTGTCCTGACTTCCCACTTCACAAGGAAATAAATTACAGGCAAGGGTTTTTTTATCCTCTCCCAACTTGGTTTACCCACATCTGAGGGAAAAGAGATTCAGGAAAAAGGCAAAGCTGAGAGCAGACAGCACAATGTGTATTTCTGGACGTACATTTCGATTCAAGAGTTTATGCTTACCAAAATAGCGCTCAAGTTCACACGGCAGAAGACGATGGAAAAGAAAATGCGAAGGATTATGATGAGGTTTCTCCTAAAAGGTTGCTACTCGAAGTGTGGTCCCCAGACCAGCAACACCAGCTTTGCCTGGGAACTTGCTAGAATGCAGAACCCAAGCCCACCCAGCCCTGTCCGATGAACCCCTGCAGGTCGACGAGGTCCCCAGGTGACGGGAAGGAACACCGAGGTTTAAACAGCCCCGTTTTAAAGGACTTCAACTTACAGACTTGCTACCTTATCCTTTTTATTAGTATTATTATAAAGAGAGAGCATGCACGAGCAGAAGAGAGAGGCAGAGGGGGAGAGAGAGAGAGAGAGAGAGAGAGAGAGAGAGAGAGAGAGAATCCCAAGCAGGCTCTACTCTCAGTCTGTTGTCCAACTTGGGGCTTGATCTCAAGACCCTGAAATCACGACCTGAGTTGAAATCAAGAGTCAGATGCTCAATCGACTGAGCCACCCAAATGCCCCTGTCTTTAAGAGAGAGAGAGAGAGAGAGAGAGAGAGAGAGAGAGAACAGAAGCTGTGGGTATGCATCCACCCCCAAATGTGGCACCCCGGCCATCACGCAAAAGGGTGACGATGCAGACCCCCTTTCTGCCGCCCGCTGGCGTCCCCAAGAAAAGCACCTCTGGGACCAAACTCCTGGAAGCTGTCCTGTCTCCAATTGGATGGTCTCCCAGCTTGGAAAGGACAGCACAGGACCAATCGATAATGCTGAGCCGATGATGCAGTAGATTCAGGTCAGGACCAGAGCGGGCAGGAGAGGTAACGCCTGTGGGACACACGCCAGACGCCCGTCCTCCAGCCCCGACTGGAACCATCCAGTGCCTACGAAGCGGCCACACCGGACGGAGTCAATCTGCTTCGCTGTGTTAGAGGAGCTGTGACTTCCGCAGCTGCATTCTCTTTGGAGAGAAGGCCGTGTGGACGGTGGGGCTGCACCAGGCGGGCAGGGAGGCACCGCGGGGGGCTGGGGAGCGGGGAGCCTGCCCCAGACCCCCCACCCCACCCTGGGGGGACCATTCGCACCTTCCCCGGGCACGGGGACAGACGGAGACGGGCTGTCATGAGAGCCGGGGGCCAGACGCACTCGCCTCCCAAAGGGGCTCACCCATGAGCGCGGGGCCCCTCCGGGGACCCGTGTCTGTTTAACACGCTTCACACAGCCCGTGAGAGGAGAGGGCAGTGGGTGATGCAGCAGAGACCCACCTCCGCGGGTGTCGACCTCCGGACACGAACAACACAGTGTTTACTGCTCAAGCACAAGATGAAAAAGTAATTCTCACCCTATTTAGAATTTTTCAATATGTTAGTGTCGTCTAAAGTCACACGTCTCGTTCCTCGAAGCCATTTCTACCTTCTTTTCTCCTGGTGTTGATGCAGAAATGCTTCCAACATCCCAGGCTAGGAATGGGAGGAGAGGGAAGCAGACTCCTGGAGCTGGGAGTCGCCTTGGTGTCACCTTGGGATTTCTTGATCATCTCCAGATGTTTGAGGAAGCCGAAGTTCCGGGAAGATCATGACTTCTTCCAGCTCATGTGATGAGTGGCTGAGTCAGAACTGGAACTCAGAACCTCTGAGTCAGAGGCCGAACTGCCCTGACACCACACTGCCTGTAAAATCAAACGTGCGCCGGGGCGCCTGGGTGGCTCAGCCGGTTAAGCGTCCGACTCTCTGTTTCAGCTCAGCTCATGATCTCGAGGTTCGTGAGTTGGAGCCCCGCCTCGGGCTCTGCACTGACAGCACGGAGCCTGCCTGGGATTCTCTCTCTCCCCCTCTCTCTCTGACCCTCCTCTGCTCTCTCTGTCTCTCAAAATAAATACATTTAAAAAAATAAATAAATAAATAATATGATTAAATGCGCATGCACACACATACACGCACCCCCTTAGTCATGGACACGTAGAATGTTCTAGGAAGTAAGAGTAACGCACGAACGATGACTCTTGGATGTGTCCAGTGGAGCAACTGAATACAGATAAGTCTTGATCTTCCTCTGTCTTGCTCTGTTAAATGGGGAAAGTGAGGACAACTTTAAATTGTATATATCACGCCATTTCCTCTATAAGAATCTCACATCTAGGCACCTGGGTGGCTCAGTCTGTTGAGCATCTGACTCCTGATTTCAGCTCAGTTTGTGATCAAGGGTTGTGGGATCATGCCCTGTGTCGGGCTCCACGCTGAGTGTGGAAACTGAGATTCTCTCCCCCACCCATCTCTCTTTTTCTAGAGAGATGGGGGGGCGGGTAGAGAAATCTGTGGAAGTAGGAATATTTTAAACAAGCACACTGCATAAGCCGTCATATGACTTTCACTCTCCAAAATAGCACCCAGGGCCCAGAGCTGGTGGTTACACAACAGTTATGCTGCGTCCCAGGGCGCGACACTCCTGAAACCGTCTAAGACAGTGGCCCCCGCACAGACCCCCAACTGGCCAGGCGAGGGCGGGGATCGTCAGCAACAAAATCAAGCTGTAATAATGTTCTATGAACATGATTTCTTATCGTCGGTCTTACGTATTGAACACCAGGCAAGCACGTGACAAACACAGTCACGAAACGTTGTGTCACTCCATACCAAGAGTTGAAAATTCGGGCTGGCACCATAAACAAGCACCCGGGAACTTCTCAGTGTGCCCAAGTAGAGGGCAAGTGGTTGAATGTGCCAGTAACTGGATGTCCGTTCCCAGGTTACTGCAAGGTACTGCCGGGTCTGTGGCCAACATCGCCGGGGTCATGCGAGGAATGCACGGTCTTGGGCCCCACCCCAGACCCAGGCATCAGAATCTGCACTGTAGCGGGATCCCCTGGGAATCTGCATTCACGTTAAAACTTGACAGGGAAGGCATTAGATGAGACTTGATAGATATTTGGTGAAAATCTTGTATTTCCTACTCTTTTGCCTTTTCAATGCCACAAGAAAGCAACTGCTGTCAAAAGATGTGTATTATCCACAACGGCAATATGAAGCAATTATTAAATGCTTTCTGTATGCATGGCATCAGAGTAGGTTGTTTGTTTTTTTTTTTTTTTTTTTGAGAGGACCTCATTTTATCCCTCCTATGTAGACTGATTGAAATTAACATAACTGGCCGCATGTTCACGCCTGGGAAGGAAATCGTGAAACGTTTCTGGAAGAAGCCTTCACCACATTTCTTTATATTAAAGGGGATTTGAAGCGGAGGAGCCAGCAGAAAGGGAGATTTTAAAAAAAAAAAATTTTTTTTTAACATTTATTTATTTTTGAGACAGAGAGAGACAGAGCATGAACGGGGGGAGGGCCAGAGAGAGAGGGAGACACAGAATCCGAAGCAGGCTCCAGGCTCCGAGCTGTCAGCACAGAGCCAGACGCGGGGCTCGAACTCACGGACCGCGAGATCGTGACCTGAGCGAAGTCGGACGCTCAACCGACTGAGCCACCCAGGCGCCCCAGGGAGATTTTGAAGGTACAAGTGAAAAAGAGGGTACTGGGGGAACGAGGTGTCTCAAGGAGAGAGAGAGTTTCCACAGCCCCCACCCCACCTCTCAAGTGCAGAGAAACGCTGAGTGGGGAAGTACGAAAACAGAGGCAAGTAAAGTCAACTACTGCGGTTAATTCGGCAGAGGCGGGGGCGGGACAGGTGGGCGCAGTGGGAGTCCCCCGCCCCCCTCAACCCCCCCCCCCCCCGCAGCGGGGGCTGAGCTGCCCTGAGAGCAGGAGTCTGGAGAAGACCCTTGACAGAGAGGTGCTTCCGGAAGATTCAAATCTGCTCCGCGTTGCAAGGACTCAAACCAGTCCTGCCTTCTCTGCCTGGAGGGGTTGTGCCCTCTCACAGGAAGCCCATCTACCATATTTCTTCTCGAGACAACGGTCCTCTCCCTCTGCTGCATCATGAACAGCTTTCCTAGAAGCTGGCCTATTGTTCTCATGCCTCTGATGCCTCTGTTCTGACGCCATCGGCTGGTACTCGCTGGGTTTTGTGTTAGGCGTAACTTCTACAATGGGAACAGTATCCTCACACCTTGCTAATGCATCAAAGGCGTGTGTATGCCTGGCTTCAGAACAAAATTTGTTACCTGTGTTTATTTACAAACCTGCATGTTCACAGTGGAAAGAAAAATTATCGAGGTCAAAAGTGATTCTCAAAAGTGCGATCACTGCCCTCCAATTTTGTTTGCCTGAATACCTTTAATGCATCAGACCATCAACCCTCTTGTACACTTGTGAGTGTTCATTTGGGGTGCCTGGGTGGCTCAGTCAGTCAAGCATCCGACTTCGGGCTCAGGTCAAGATCTTGCCGTTCGTGGGTTCGAGCCCCGTGTCAGGTTCTGTGCTGACAGCTCAGAGCCTGGAGTGGAGCCTGCTTCGGATTCTGTGTCTCCTTCTCTACCCCTCCCCTGCTCACTCTCTCTCTCTGTCTCTCTCAAAAATAAATAAACATTAAAAAAAAATTTTTTTTAAAGAGTGTTCATTTAAAAAAATCAGTAAAAAACCTCTTTTTCATTATTTTCAAGTTCTTATAATATTAAAATTAATAAATTTCCCTGGGATCTTTTTGTTAATAGTAATAAATCCACCATGGAGGAGTACAAAAATTATTACCCCAAAAATACAAAAACACTAATTCAAAGGGGTACATGCACCCCAATGTTAATAGCAGCATTGTTTACAAGAGCGAAACTATAGAAACAGCCTGAATGTCCATTGACTCATGAATGGATTAAGAAGATGTGGTATAGGGGTGCCTGGGTGTCTCAGTCGGTTAAGCATCCAACACTTGATTTCAGCTCAGGTCATGACCTCACAATTCGTGGTATCGGGCCCCATTCTGCGCTCTGTGTTGAGCATGGAGGCTACTTGGGATTCTCTGTCTTCCCTCTCTCTCTGCTCCTCCCCTGCTTGTACTCTCTCTCTCTCTCAAAATAAATAAATAAACTTAAAAAAATAAAGAATTAAAAAATTAAAATTAAAATGGAATGCTAAAAATCAAGCAACTCTAAAGACAAGAAAGGAAGAAGAGAGGAGCAATACCAGATAAAAAAAAATTAAGAAAAACACACGGCAAATAGCAAAATGATAGATCACAAGTCGTATCAATAATTACAATAAATATAGAGGATTAAACTCCCCAAAGAAAAGGCAGAGACATGCAGAGTGGATTTTAAAAAGGGAGACCCAATGATATGCTGGGTACAAAAGATGTGTTTTAAATGTGAACACACAGATAGGCTGGAAACAAAAAGGTGGAGAAGGCCCAGACACGATGGGTAAGGCTACAGTCCCTGTACTGACATCATCTCAAAGATGCGGAGGGAGCAGAGAATCACCAGAAAAAGGGGAACATTTCATAATAATAAGAGTCTATTTATCATCAAGCTGTAACAATCATAAAGGCATATGCACCTAATAACAGAGCTTCAAAATACACACGGCAGGGCTCAGGACAGAAGACACTTTTCTCGACTCACACCACACACCCTGCAGTTGGCATGCAAACACACAGCCCCTGCACATATCCTGTACTTAATTGCCCCAAATCAGGAGAAAAACCAGAGATCCTGAGCAGATCAGGCAAACTCAGAAAATCAGAGGAAGCTTTCCATCTCACTCCGTTCTCACCAGATGCAAAACCTTGCAGGGATCTTAGCCATGCACATTTGGTTGCAAAACATTTTATTGTTTTTTGCTGCTGAGTGGGTCACGTGAGTAAACTGACACCGAGCCCAGGCATAGCCCAGGTCACTCTGAAGGCAGTCCTGTCTCCTTTAGAGGTCGGGGCCATCTGTGGTGAGGTCACAGGGCACCCACGCACCCAAATACCTAGTGGCTCTGTTTTCAGTGGGTGTGGCCCTGAGTGTGGGGAAGGGGGAGGCTTATCTCTTTTCTCAACTCTTAATATGTAGAAATTTTACATCCCAATACCGTGCAGCAAGAAGGAAATTAGTCCAATACCTAATAATAATTAATAAATTACAATTCATGAAATTCTACTTCTTGCAAAAAGGGAAAAGAATTCCATTAGCTAGATACAATTGTTTGTCATACCGCAAAATTGCATACAGAGCAACAGAAGCTAAATCTTGCACTGATGAAACACAGCTATCCTGTTCATTGATGAACTTTATACACTGTTTTGTCTTCAAAGTGCCAGTAAATATTTCAGATTATAAGCAATTTAAGGGTTTCTTGTTCAACCACAGATTTAAGCTCAGCTCTGATTTAAAACAAAAAAAAATAGGGAAACAGGAAATGATTGTGAATGAAAAGCAGAACAGGAGCCACGTGACCCATGAGGCACAGAGGATGAACTTCAAAAGACAGTGCTGAAGTTTCTCCTAAGGCGAAAGAAGAAAGATGTGCGTACGTATTTAGCTATGAAGGTATTTGTTGAAGCTTTGTTTCTGATGATGAAAAATAGGAGGCTATCTGTGAGTGTCCACTGATAGGATAGGCTAAGAAATTTGTCGCGCGCGTGCACACACACACACACACACACACGCCCCATGTAGCCAGTAAACATCGCGGTGGCCAAATGTTTCTTACCCCAGGTTGATGTTTACCCTGGATTATCGAACCGTCGGGGGCAAGAGGAAAGTGACAAAGCAACAAAGTATTAGGTACAGTACAATCCTAATGATACTTGTCCACAGGTTGACAGGTGTAATTACACGGGTAAAAGATCTGGTCGTGTGCACATACCATGATCATCTCTGAGTCTGGGAACCATAGGTCATTTTTATTTTCTTGTTTTTGCTTCTTCTGACTTGCCTACGTGACCTTCTGGTTACAGTTGGGTCTGCCTGAGATCCCTGCTTTCAACCAAGCAGTACTCTGAAGGGTTGAATTGTGTCCCCTAGAGGATGTGCTCAAGTCCTAACCCCTGGGACCCGTGAACGCGACCTTCTCTGGAAATAGGGTTGTTGCAGGTGGAATTAATAAAGACGAGGTCCTGGGGCACGCGGGTGGGTCCGTCGGTAAATTGTCCGACTCTTGATAACGGCTCAGGTCGCGATCTCATGGTTCGTGAGTTCCAGCCCCAGGTCGGGCTCTGCGCTGACAGCACAAAGCCTGTTGGGATTCTCTCTTTCTCTCCCTCCCTCTCTCTCTGCCCTCCCCTGCTCACGTGCTCTCTCTCCCTTAAAATAAATGAATAGTGGGGTGGCTCAGTCGGTTGAGCTTCCGACTTCGGCTCAGGTCACGATCACATGGTTTGTAAGTTCGAGCGCCACGTCGGGCTCTGTGCTGACAGCTCGGAGCCCGGAGCCTGTTTCGGATTCTGTGTCTCCCCTTTCTCTCTGACCCTCCCCCGCCCATGCTCTGTCTCTGTCTCAAAAATAAATAAACATTTAAAAAAAACTAAAATAATAAACCTAAAAAGAAACAAAATAAATATGAGGTCCTGCTGGAGTGGGACCCGTGTGTTATGAGAAGAGGGGAGAAACATGGAAAGAACACACCAGACGGGAGACGGGCATGTGACGACCAGGACAGAGACTGGAGGGAGGGGGCTGCGAGAGGTGGCTGGCCAGAACCCAGACAGGCAAGGACAGATTCTCCACTAAAAGTCTTTGGAGCTAGCGTGGCCCCACTGGTACCTTGATTTCTATCATTTCTACTCTCCACAATCCCATCGTACCTGCTAATACCAGCGCAGTAACAAGACAAATGCGGCTTTTATCAGGCCCAGAGTTTTCCCAATATCCGTGGATGGCTCAGATTCAGTGCGTCCTAAGCCCCTCACTCACGGCGACGGCCCCTAGCTATACTGAATGCAGTGGCCGTGTCGCCCGGCTCTCTCCAGGGAAGCCCGCACTCCCACAGCAGCGGCAACGCCACTAGGCCCTGGGGGCATTTTCAGAACCTTCGGTGTCTTTCCGATAACCTCGTGAATGGCCACCGGGCTTGCTGTCCTCAGAAATTTCTGGAAGTTTCTTGCTGGGAGAAGCACAAGAGGAGTGATTCCACCAGGCCCAAGTGGGAGATCAAACTCCCCCGGATTGTTAAGGAAAGACTTGGTGAGGACTACTTAGGGAGGAGGCCACGGGGAAGGGAACAAATCAGGCACAGCCGGGTGTCTACAGACGAACCAAGGGGAACGTCATGCCCACCGTGGGGTCGATGCAGCTGAGAGGGGGGCTGGAGGGGCCTCCGGAGGGCAAGCCCTCCTCCCCAAAGCAGTCTCCCACAGCGGGCACAGGACACGCAGCGGCCAGGCGGTGGCCGGGCAGGGCAGAGATGGGTCCAGGGGGCAGAGGATGACGACGACCCCAGAGGAATCTTCCTGAAAGAGCCCAACCTAGCGGACGACCCGAGGGAGCCGCGGAAACCCCAGGTCATCCAAGAACGTTCTTGTCACACAGCTTGCGCCTTTTAGCAACTGTGACTATTCAGTGTGCAGAGATAAGTGACACTAGAAGTCAAGTGTGGGGAGCGCGTGGGGGAAAGGACAGTGAATATTCAGAAAAGACACTTGAAAGAGAGAAAGAAGCCTGACAAAGGCCCTCTGTCATCTCTGACGCTGCTGTGGTCCCCGGCTGCGGAGGACACGGACGGCGTGGCACCAGGCGACAGGCCCCTCTTCCTCCCGGGTCTCTCTCTTCTCTGCTTTGGCTCGCCAGCCCGAGGCCGCGGGACACAGGCCCGACGTGACCACGCGCACACGGGAGAACCAGGCCACGGTCATTTCTACGTCTTTCCGTCTTTCCTCTCACAGTTTTTTTGTTTGTTTGTTTTTTAATTTTTTTTTTTTTTAGTGTTTATTTATCTGAGAGAGAGAGAGAGTGACAGAGCATGAGCAGGGGAGGGGCAGAGAGAGAGAGGGAGACACAGAATCCCAAGCAGCTCCAGGCTCCGAGCTGTCAGCCCAGAGCCCGACGCGGGGCTCGAACCCACAGACCGTGAGATCGTGACCTGAGCCGAAGTCGGACGCCCAACCGACTGAGCCACCCAGGCGCCCCTCTCTCACAGTTTTTAGTTGGGGCAAAATCCACAAAACATGCGATTTACCACCTTAACCGTTGTAAGGACACCATTGTGCGGTTATCTGTACACTCACTTGTATAACCACCACTGCCGCCCATCTCCAGAACTTTCCGTCATCCCGGATTGTAACTCTGTCCCCGTTCAACACTAACCCCCGTCCCCCTCCCCCCACCCCCAGTGCCCACCCTTCTGCTTTCCGTCCCTGTGAACTCGGCGCCTCTAGGGACCTGTGACGGAGTGACGTGCACAGTGCTAGTGTCTCTGAGACTGGCTTCTGTCGTGCACAGTGCCCTCGAAGTCCACTCACGCTGTCCCAGTGGACGCGCTTCGTTCTCGTTTGCGGCCAAGCTATACCGCTCTGCGTGCACATGCCACAATCTCTGCCCGTCAGCCGTCTCTGAGGGGTTCCAGGCACCTGTGCCTTCAGGCAACTGCCGGGTCTGGGATCCCAGCCCTCTGCCCTCTCTCTGCTGCCATCACGCACTTTGTCCCTTAGGGTCCTGTCCCCAGGTCCCTCCACCCCACCCCAAGCCTGGTTGCCAAACAGCAGTGGTTTCCTCTCCCTCCCTGTCTCCTGTCAACCTTGAACAAGGGCACACAACGAATGCCCCTTTTTCGTCTCGAAAGTTTTGTTGCCAACAACCGCAGGGAAGCTGACAAGGGATAAAAACCAACAAACCAGGGGAAGTGACAAACATCCCCCAGTCCTGCAGGAGCCACTGGCCCCAGCCTACAGCCCTCGGCTCCCTTCTGAAGGTCTTTCCAGCCAGGTCCAGCCAGGGCTTTCCACCTTCTGTTCTGAGAACTGGCTTCTCTGTCCCCACCCCCATCTCCTGGGCTCAGCCAAGTACAAGACACGATGAGCTGCTTGATAAGCTGTTTCTCCCTGACAGGTCCCGGGCCTGAAGGGCCACGCAGGGGGGACGTGGACTCTGTGCTCAGTCAGACTCTCCAGGCCACAGGGCCCATCCCAGCGGGGCTCAGCCCTTGCCAGCAAGGCACCCTTCGTCCCGGGGACTGAGGTGACAGAAGGCACGGCCAGCCACCACTCTCCACCCCAGAACCCCCAGACCAAAGCCCCCTCCCATCCTACCAACTCAAGCCACCGTCACTCTGTGGCCCGCTTCCCCACCGAAGCCCAGAGCTGGCCTAGAGGCCGTCTTAACAGAGATACGGCTTACGCTCTATGTAATTCTAACAAAACCTTTATAATTCTCTATGAGGAAGGGGAAGTGACCATGAAAATATTTTCTTGCATGCACAGCCTTGTTGTCTATCAGGGAGAAGTATGAAAAATACAAAACAAAAAAACTAGGGCGCCCGGGGGGCCTCAGTCCGTTGAACGTCCGACTCTTAATTTCAGCTCAGGTCTAGATCCCAGGGTCATGGGCTGGGGTCCCACACTGGGCTCCGTGCTGAGCACAGAGCCTGCTTGGGATATTCGCTCTCTCTCTCTTTCTTTCTCTTTCTCTTTGCCCTTCTCCCTTGCTCTCTCTCTCTCAAAATAAAATAAAATAAAATAAGACAAAATAAAACAGCTTGAGCTTAAACGTGAACCCCTCAGGTGTATTAGGGGTAAACAGAACCGCTATATAGGAGTCCAAAAACAAGGTGACTCAGACGGGAGCTGAGCCCTGTCTCCCCCAGCCACCTGGAGGTGAGTGGGTTGACTTCCCGGGTCACCCCAGGGCCCTACGGCCCTGTATCATCTTGCCCGCATAGTAGAAGCTGGCTCACTTCTCTATGTTCCCAGCTGCAGGAACAAAGAGAATCCAGGAAAACGGTTTGTGTTTAGAGACACGGGCCGGGAGTTGCCCGTGGCACGTCCGTGCACATCCTATCAGCCCAAGTTCAGGCACGGGACCACACCTTGCTGGAAGGGAGCCTGAGAACTGCGGTCTCTACCTGGTGGCCAGGCAGCCAGCCAAGGTTCAGGCGCTCTGTTAGGTTTCTCTGCCTTACGCGTGTTACGACATACACTAGATATCAGCACAGCGATGCCCGTGTAATTCATAAACACACCAATATACTTCGGGGTGCAAGCTAAGATCGGCTCAGCCAAAAGGAACGCACGACCGAACAAGGTTTGGAGACACGAACCCACAGGATAAAGGCCAAGCTTCTCAGCCTGTCCCTCCCGCAGGACGTGGCCCAGCTCCTCTCTCCCAAATTCTCCAGGAGCGCTCCCAGCACGCTCAGCCCTGCCCGGAAAGTTCTGGCACGTAGCACCACTGTGCGTTATTCCATCTGCCTCCTGCCGTGTTTCTGCTTCTCCTCAGCACAGACTCGTCCTTCCAGACCCAGTGCAAACATCCCACCTCCTGAGGAGCTTTTTCTCATCGTCGCACCTCTGTTCCCTAGCATTCTGCGTGAAACTCTGTGAGAAAGCCTGCCGCGGTGCCTGGAAACTCTGTCCTCCCCTCGGGCACGGGGAGCAACAGCCTCTACCCTTCTGTTCACATTCCAACCCCAGAGCCTGTGTCACCTTCCACGGCAACGGGCCTTTGCACATGTCATTAAGGATCTTGGAGGTCTTGAGACTGGGCGATCGTCCGGTGGGTCCTATGTGGGTGCGAGGGTCCCGAGACGTGACTGAGGCTGGGGGAGCAGAGTCAGACAAGGAAACGTAAGGCAGGAGGCAGAGGCTGGACTGACACTTGGAAGGGGCGGAGAGCCAAGAACAGTAGGTGGTCTCCAGAAGTGGGAAAGGCAGGGAAATGGATTCTCCCGTGGAGCCTCCGGAAGGAGCCGCACGTGGGGACACCTTGATTTCCACTCACTGACACCCATTTCCCGTGTCCGACCTCCAGAACGCTAAGATAACACATCTCTGTAATCTGAAGCCACTAAGTTGGGGACAACCTGCCACCGCGGCCCCTGGGAAACTCACACAATGCCGTTCTCTCCTGTGGGTTCCTCCAGGTCACATGCAGGGGCTGAGTCCCCGGTGTGCCCAGCACGGCATATACAGCAGAGGCCCCGAGAGGGGTTGTGAATGACAGCGGTGGGGGGCGGGGGGGGGGAAAGGGGAGGGGGCTGGAGGTGGAGGGGCAGGTCGAGGGGTCGGGGGAGCAGCCACTTGCGACTCGGAAGGACCTGGATTTGAACCCCGCTCTGCCACTCACAGTGTGCGGTAGCTCTGAGCAAGTTTCATTCGGGACCCCGTTGTTTCACTTGACGTCCCCGATGACGGTCTGGCAGGTGTGTGCGAGGACTAAACAACAGAGGTGATATCGGGCGTTTGCATTTTGGACGGTAACCAAGGAAAACAGAAAACAGAGCCGTGAGGCACGACGGGATGAGCTCGCGAGCTCGCACACGCCCCGCACACGCCTCCGTCCCCGCCACCCGGCTGTGCTTCCTCCTCCGGACCGTCCCCCGCGGGAATCCCACCCGTGCCAGCCCGCTCTCCCGGGACCCCTGCCCTGTAGCCACCCCCCCACCCCGAGTGGGGGTGCCTCCCCTCCTGCCAGCCCCCTGCAGCTGGGAAAGCTCCGCACGGGGGGGGGGGGGGGGGGGGGGGGGGGGGACTCAGCAGAGACCTCCAACCCCTCCCAGGCCCGCCGGCCAGGATGGGCCCACGGTCAAGGTGTGGGCACGCTTGCGCCTCCGCAGCCTCTGGGGGCAGGACTCTCCTTGCCCCTCCTGCTCCTGGCAGCTCTCGGCCTCCCTGGGGCTGGGAGCCGCATCCCTGTGACCTCCGCCTCTGCGGCTTCGTGGCCTTCTCCCGTGTCTCCTCTGTGGCTCCCCTCTCCTTCTAAGGACATCGGGCCTGTTGGATTAAGAGCCAAACCTACTCCAGTAGGTCCAAGATGAGCTCATCTTGACCAGTCACCTGCACAAGGACCAAATTTCCAAACAAGGGTGTATTCTGTGGTCCCAGAAAGGACAGGATGCGGGGGGACGCTAGCCAGCCCGGCGCGCCGGTGTGCCACAGGTGTGCCACGGCCGTGTCCCGCCCTCCCGGGCAACTGCCTTCGCTCCCCAGGACCTCAGGCCCCAGCCACACGGCCCACCTTCACATGGCAGGTGTGCCACTGGCTTAAGCAACTTCGTCCTCCACAAACATGACCCATCCAAACCCCGGCCTCTCTGCGCCCCGGCCTCGCCGGCCCCAGTGACTCACTCCACACCACCGCAGCCACCCAATCCTGGGGCCACGGCACAGACGTTGTCATCATCTGCAGCTGCTGTCTCCCTCTGAAACCACACATTCATAAAGCTTCCCGTGGCCTCTTCCACACCAGGTGCCACCGCCAGTAACAAATTTGTGACTGCTTGGTTTCCATCAGTGGGCGGAACGATGACCTCGCCGGGGTGGAGCCGACCTCCAGGAGAGGCGGCCCCTCACCTTCCCTGCTGCACTCCCCCCCCACCCCCCCCCCCCCCCGCCCCAGCCCTACTTCCTTCCGCCCTGCTTGGGCCCCAGGGCCCCCTTCAACCACTAGTCAGGGTCCGGGACTTCCTTGCCACTTTGTCCCAGAAGAGGCCAGTTCTAGATGCCTCAGAGGGCGGGCCTTCTCTTCCCCGCAGGCCCAGGGTGTGGCTCACAATAGTCACACGGCCCGAGGCCCCTGCGGGATCCTGGCAGAAACCTCAGCCAGGCCGTCCACACTGAAACCCAGACTGCAGTCTCTTCGAACCAGCCCCTCCCTCCCTTGAACCACTCCTCCTCCTCCTCCTCCTCCTCCTCCTCCTCCTCCTCCTCCTCCTCGGGCAAAAACCGGAACTGCCTGAGGGCGACGCCCTGCAGCCCACCCAGGACTCCAGTCCTTTCTACCCTACAGGTGGCCTCTGGGTAATTACAGGAAATGCCTACCCAGCCTCCGCAGGACTCTTCCTGGGAATCGCCCCCACGTCCTTCCCCTTTATCCGTCTCTGCTGGAACCTTCCAGCAGCATTTAAATTTGCTCCCATCTTCCCCATTTTTGAAATAGAAGAAAGCTCCCTCTGCCTCACGTTCTTGTGCAGCTCCCAGTCTCTCGCCATCTTGTCTACACTTGCTGCGTCACCTTCCTGGGCTCCAGCTCTCCTCGGGGTTCCCAGCGGCCCCACATCGCCGCACACTTCTGTGGGGCAGTCAGGAGTGGCCTGCCTTCTTTGCCATGGCTGGCCCTCCTTCCTGGAGCTCACGCCCCCGGACTTCTGGAGCTCATATCTTCTTCCCGCCCCTTTGGACCTCCCACCCCCACACGCTTTGCCGCCTCTTTTCCTCCTCTCCCTTCCCAGGGCTGTCGGAGGCTCATTTGGTTCCTCATCCTACACACTCTGCCTTGGTCCCTCGTCCAATGGCTTCGGCCGCCCTACGGATGGTCTCTGATGGATGCGTCCATAACCTGCCGCAGCCAAGAAGGTGGTCTGGGAAGGACGGAAGCATCCTTCTCTATCCTTCGAGGTCTTGCCCCTGGAGTAATAATTAAATTTATGTGAGACAGATCGACAGGACAGAAAACCAGCGTTTTATTACGTGCTCGCAGTGGCCCGCGAATGAAATTAAGACCCAGAGAAATGACCGAGGCGGGCAGTTTTTCTGCTTTTTAGACAAAGAGACAACGGATCCGTGAGGAATTGACGAGACCAGAAAAGCTTAACTTTGGGAGCTTCCGGTGGTAGTGAGGGATTCTAAACAGATTTGGGCTGGGGAGTAAATTAGTAGAAAGTAACAAGGGTTGTCTATACAGCCTTCCCGGCCCTAAATCTCCCATCGCTGGTCATAAGGGTGCCTCTTCACCTCCTGGGACAGGGAGGGCACCTTTCACATGGGAGATTTGTTTCCCGCTTGCGGGGGGACAGAGGAGGGTCTGAGTGACCTTCCCGCACAGGCAAGGGCACTGGGGCGCGGAGTATTAGAACAAGGAGAGCAGAGGGGTGAACAATGCTGGAGCAAACCTGGGCCGGCTGGAGACAGGAGCAGAGAGCGAACAGCCACACTTCTTCCCCCACAGGACCGGTCCCACAGAGCAGAGGACGCCCGTGTGGCCCCTGGATGTGTGTACTCGCTTCTATCCCCCACTCTTGTGGGGGTGACACTCACCAATAAAGTCTTAGCGCACAAGCCAAGATGTTCCTCGACATCCAAGAACACCGTCCTGCTCTTGGAATCGGGACCGAACCCCTTCACACCCCCTGGGATAATGAGACTCAAACAAGCGAGTAGTGACAGGTGTTGATAAGGATGTGCAGAATGGGGTGCCTGGTGGCTCAGGCAGTGAAGCGTCTGGCTTCGGTTCGGCTCATGATCTCACGGTCTATGAGTTCGAGCCCCACGTCGGGCTCTGTGTTGACGGCTCAGAGCCTGGAGCCTGCTTCATATTGTCTGTCTCCCCTTCTCTCTGCCCCTCCCCTGCTCGCGTTCTGTCTCTCAAAAAATAAAATAAAATGTTAAAAAAATTTTTTTTAATAAATAAATAAAATGAATAGAAAGGATGTGCAGAAATCAGAACCCTCATACTCTGGCGGGAATGTGAACTGGGCAGCTGCTTTGGAAAAGAGTCTAGCAGTTCCGCTAATGATTAAAGACAGGGCCACCACTGGACGCAGCACCTGCACTGCGGGCAGCCTCACCTGGGAGAAGGGAAGCGTGCCCTCCCCCGCCCCCCACAGAGACGGTCACGCCCATGGTCGCAGGGGCATTGTTCATCAGAGCCTCAAAGTGAAAACAACGCAATTATCCATCAATTGGCAAATGGATAAACAAAACGGGCATTTCCTCATAACAGGATATTATTCAGCCATAAAAAGGAGTAAAGTACTAACACATGATACAGCATGGGTGAACCTTGAAACATTATGCTGAGTACAAGAAACCAGTCCCCCAAGACCACATGTTATATAATCCCATTCAAATAAACTTCCAGAACAGGAAAAGCTGTAGATAGAGACGGAAAGTACATCACTGGTTGCCGAGGGCTGAGGAGAGGAGGTTGGGAGGTGGGGAGGAGGGGGGTAGCGGAGATGTGAGCTACAGCCTGAGTTTCTTTTCGGGTCAATGAAAATGTTCTAGAATTGACAGTGGTGAGGGTCGCACAGATCCGTGAATATACTAAAAGCCTTCGAATTGTACACTTCACATGGGTACATTGCGTGGTTCGTGAATTATATCTTAATAAAGCTGTATAAAAATGATAACACAGTCTACACTGATCGACTCTGAAAGATATTCATTATCTCCAAAGTTCTGGTTCCATTATATGCGAAGTGTGATCTTACTCGTGTTTGTTTTTTTTTGAAACACACACACACACACACACACACAATTTATGCATAGAGAAAAAAAATGTGGAAATACACACCCCCAAATGTTACATTATGTTTAGTCACTGGGATTATGAGGTTTTTAAATATATTCTTGCATACTTTCTGAATGTTTTGCAGGGAGCATGTGATATTTTTCCATTAAAAATAATATACTTAGTCATCTACCCTATTTTTTAAGAGTATTTATTATAAATGGTTACTAATGTGTTTTTTTCTTTAAAGAAAAAGGCAGCAGATTGCTCACTGCATGACCTCTCAAAGATCTGAGACACCACGTCCTCCCTTTCTTCCCATGAGTCTTCTGTGTCCAGAAGAGCTACAGAGGTCTTGTGTCCTGGGTCAGCGATTTGGGAAGAAGGCACTGTGCTACCGTTAGTCCATAAGCGACATAAGTGAGGAGTAAACTCTCCTCACATGATGGCACATCTACACGGATTACCCTCCAGGGATGCCGTTAAGAACCAGATGTTACCCTCCTGAACACATTTCCCTAAATACTTAAGTCAGAGTAACTGGGGCTAGGGAGAGCAGATCCTGTCATGGTTGAGACACAGCCCTCATTTATTAGAGAAAGGACAACAATAACAACGTCCGTCTGTCGCAGAGGCTTGATTGAGTTGCAAATTCTCAAAATAATTGAATATGGTTTCTGATACCAAGGCTGTGGTTTCCAGGACTGCAAGTTCACATGCCTCCGATGCCATTCCCCTAGACTAACTTCATTCGTGGGACCAGACTCCCATGATACATACCCTAGGGATGCAGCGACAAACCCTTTGTGGGATGGAGGCCACACCGACAGCCCTCAGGAGGGACCCAACAGAACACAGCCCCCAAGCACCCTCCCACGTGGTCTGTGGGCCTCTGCGTGGCTCCGGGAGGCCCCCTGATTCACAAGGACCCAGTAGAGATGGGAGGGAACACAGAGTCAGAGGCTGGGCTGTGCTGACAGCGGCTCAGGTGGACAGAAAGGTGGGCCAAGTGAACAGACTTCAACACACCAATAAGCTCGTGGGACGGAGAGTCCCTTTCCACACAGGAAGCCATAAAATACTTTCCTAAGGTTTGTACCTGTCCGGAAGGAGGATGACAACTCAAAATGACACTGGGAAGGTCTGCACGGCCAGGCCGAGTGGCAAGAGGGAAAACGTAAAGAAAACCGAGGGCACCTTACACCCTGGAGGACAGATACACTGAGTTCTGTGCTGTAAGGAATCCGCATATACAGCAGCTCCACTGGGAAGCAAAGAGCTGTCGCTTCTGCCTCTTGGGCCTTGTAGACCCGAATAAGCCAGTTTCTGAAAGCTGGCGAGAAGCTCCTTGCGTTTACCGGCGTTTCCTATCGGAGTCTGTGACATGCCCACATTTCAGGGTCAAGACGGTGGGAGAGACACATCTCCGTGAGGTCCACACGTTGAGTGTATCGGTGCTTCTCAAGGTGCCTGTGTGACGTGTAATGTGTTTCTGTCCTGTTTCTACCCAGCGCTTGAGGCTGATGGGGGCGGGGCGGGGAGGGGAGAGACGCGCAGGCTTCTGAGGACGGACTGAAGAAGGACGCGACTATTCGGCGTCTGGTTGGATAGGTGTGCCCCCACTGATCCAGCTGACGTCCTGCCGGTGCGCAGCAGAGCAGCCTCTGCTTTTCTTGCTTTGACAAAGTCCCAAGGCTCCTACGACAGGACGCACTTACACAAGGCGCGCTGGAGAAAATGGCCAGGACCCAGATCACAGCGCGCCATGAGGTCAAAAGTGCTGCGAACCTCCGGAAACCGAGTCTATAGTGGGGGCCAGGGCAGACGGAGAGAGGGTGAGAGCCTCCTGCCCTTCCCACGAGAAGATGTGACCACAGAACACCCCCCCCCCCGTTCCCACCCCCACTTTGTCTGGGTCATGCTCGAGAAATGAAAACAAGTCACATCCCTCACAAATGCCACGTCCGGATTGTGCACGACGGTTTGAAAGCCACTTTGTCATAACGTGTGATGATGACACTTCTTAAAAATGTATGCTCTCGCGGACGTAGATTAGGTTAAGAGGTCACAGCAGCGTGGTATGTTGGACTGGGTGTGGGATACCTACACCACGACCAGGCTGTGTCTGGCCTGCAAGTGAGCCCTGGCCGAAAACCCACTACTGGCGGGGTGGGGGGTGGGGGGGGATGGGGGAAGGAGGGGCAACAGTGACCAGCTAACGAGTGGCAAATGTCTTCACGCAGCGCTCCTCAAAACTCTCCCAGGGCAACACCCCCTTAAAGTCGAGGAGTGTGACCCCAGCACTGCAAGCACTGCTTTTCCTTGAAGTCTCCTGTTTAATCATTAAAAATGCATGCGAATCCTGCCTCCACCCCCCACCACCAAAACCAGGAACTTTGAGAAACATCAATATCTCAGGAGGCTGTTTCTGGTTTTTTGTTTTGTTGTTGTTTGTTTGTTTGTTTGTTTTTTAAGATTCTGGCAGATGGCCACAAGCCCCGATACTGGAGATGCCACACAGTGGAACCTCACACCGCCTGAGCCTGTGCGACGTCGTGGCCATCAGACTTGCTCTCAAGGTCCGAGTTCCTCCCAATCTCTGCTCCTCCGCGGACAGTGCCGCAGACCCGGCTCTTCCCCTACGGTTGCTGAAGATCCCGCGAAACAACAGGACCTCGCTCAACAAGATGTGGGTTTTGTGGGGCCTGATGTGACACACGTTGGCAAGCAGGACACAAACATGTACGCACCAACGCGGTAAAGTAATCTACTCTTCAAGAGGAGAGTCAAGAGTTCAGATTTCCTTTTTTTCTTGAATGGTGGTGGCTTGCTTTCGCCGGGTAAGGAAACACGAATGAGATTTTTACCATTTGCATTTTCGTAACAGACGTCACGTGGACCAGAGGTTTGTGGACCGCTCTGCCGCGGGGAAGCGGCGATGCACCTTTAACAGCACGCACGCCTGCACACACACACACACACACACACACACGCACACACAGCGGAGCAGCGCGCCTCCGCGCCCCAGGGCACTGCACGCACCAGTGCACTCGCTGTAAACTAGCAGGTGTGGTGACCAGCCGGCGCCACGGAAGCCGGCCACACGACAGAGGTCGGAGCATCGTCAGGTGACTCGGCAGGTGCATAGCGATCACCTGTTGCCCGCCCAGTGGAGGGGCCAGGTCAGCAGGGGAAGCTCATCAGTGGGCCACGTCTACGTGACGATCGAGGGCCCAGGTTGTTCAACCGAGGGATGCCGCCCACCCGCTCCGGGCCAGCCCCGCTCTTCCCACCCAGGCCCGGCCTGCGAGTCCCCGAAGCCCCCTCGGTCCGTCAGTCCATCCGCCCGCCGTCCGCGCTCCCGAGCCAGCGCCGGGCGCGAGGCGGCGGTGGCGTGTGCTGACGTCATATGGGCCGCCCGCCCCCGATTGGCCGCGGCCGCCTCACCAGACCCCGAGCGGACGGGCGCGCGGGCGGGGCGGGGCGCGCGGAGGCCACGCCCCCAAGCGGCGGGCCGGGCAGGGTCACGTGACCCGCGGCCCCGCCACCGTCGCCCGCCTTAAAAGCTACACCGCGCGCCCCGCGCCCAGGGCCCAACTCCAAGCGGTCCGGGCCGTGACCACTTTCCACAGCGAGTCCGCGCGCGGGCGCCCCTCGGACAGGTAGGTGGGGCGCGCTGGGGATGCCCCGGGGTCGATGCGGGCCGGCGCCGAGCTCGGGTCGGGAGCCGGGGATCCGGGCGCCCCCGGCCCGGCCCCGGGGCGGGGCTGCACCCCTGACCCCTGCGGGCCGGCTCAGTGCCCCCCTCCGTCCGCCGGCCCCGGGAACTTGGCGCAGCTCGCGGGCGGGGTCCGGGAAACTTTCGGACTGGACGGGCCGGCAGTAGAGGCGCGTGCCCTGCTTCCGCGCAGAGCGGCGCAGCTGCGCCGGACACCTGGCCGCCCCCCTCCCCCGTCGGCGCACCGGCCAGGTGGGCCGAGGGGGGCGGGGGTGGCGTCCCCACCCGGCGGCCGTGAACTTGACGGGGTCCCGCCCCCTCCCCCTGCAGGAACGCCGGCCGGCGCCCGGGGACCGATGCCCAGGCTGGACGACCACTGCTGGAGCTGTTCCTGTGCCCAGGGCGCCAGGCACCGGAGCCTCCCGCGAGCCGGGCCCGGAGGGCTGGCGGCCAAAGTGGGGGACATGCTCGGCCCCGCGGCGCTGGCGGCCCGCCGCGGCCCGGACCCAGACCCCGCGCCGGCTCGCGGGCCTCGGAGCCCCGGGCCGGGGGGGCGCGGCGCTGGCGGCGGCCCCCCCGGCAGCTGGCACCACCACCTGGTGCAGAGAAGCCTGGTGCTGTTCTCGGTGGGGGTCGTGCTGGCCCTGGTGCTCAACTTGCTGCAGGTGCAGCGGAACGTCACCCTGTTCCCCGAGGAGGTCATCGCCACCATCTTCTCCTCGGCCTGGTGGGTGCCCCCCTGCTGTGGGACGGCGGCCGGTGAGTGGAGCGGGGTGGGAGGGGGGAGGTCCGGGGTTGGGGGTGGGGGGGAGGTGGGCGCGCAGGGGCGGGGGCCGCGGGGGCGCCGGGCCGGCCTCCCGCCGACCTGGCCCCGGGGCCGCGCGCGGAGCCCGCCGCCCGCCGGGGATTGGCCGCCGCGGAACTGGTGAGCGGCGCGGCCGGGCTGCCATTGGCCGCGCGCGCCAACACGCTACCCGCGGGCCGCCGAAAACAAACCGTCACGTGGGCCGGCGGGCGGGGCGGGGCGCGGGTCAGGTGCGGGGGCGCCCGGCCGCTGTCAGCTGCGGGCGGGCGCGCGCGCCCGGTGCGCTCCCCCGGCCGCGCGCGTAGAAAGACCCGGCCGATCCGGGCCCAGAAGAGCGCTTGGTGCTTCTGCAGTCACGCGGCGCCCGTCGGCCGGCAGACACTCGCCAGGTGCGGGCCGCGGCCTCCGCTGAACCCGCCCCTGCCCTCGGCGCAGGGGCCCGCTCTGGTGCGCAGAGCAAAGGTGCGTCTACGTGGGGCAGGGCCGAGCAGGTGCGGCGACGGGGGCGCCCCGCTGCTTGCTTTGCAGCCGGGCCGGCGTTCGCGGTGTGCTTATTACTTTGTGTCTTCTGCGCTTTGCTTCCTTCGCGCCTGACAACAGCGCTCTCTGCCGGTGCTCCATTTTACAGATGTGAAAACTGAGTCACAGAGAGGCTAAGCGACCGGGTCTAAGGGCACGCAGTACAGAGCAGGGCCACTGCTCACACCTCTGCGCACTGCCTCCCCGCAGTCGGGGTGTGTGTGCGGCGCACTGAGGAAACGCAGCACCTTCTCAGCACGCTCCCTGAAAACCGCCGGAGGGCCCAGGACTGGGAATGGGGAGCTGTGTTCCAGCGAGGACACATCCCTGGGGGGTACTGCACTTACTCCGCGGGCAGAATGTCTTCATCTTTGTTCTTAGAAAGGTAGGGTCCTGGGACGCCTGCGGGCGCAGTCGGTTCAGTTTCCGACCGACTTGCGCTCAGGTTATGATCTCGAGGTTTGTGACTTCGAGCCCGGCGTCCGGCCCTGCGCTGACAGCTCGGAGCCTGCAGCCTGCTTCTGATTCTGTGTCTCCCTCTGTCTCTGCCCCTACCCTGCTCACACTCTCTCTCTCTCTCTCTCAAAAATAAATAAACGTTAAAAAAAAAAAAAAAAAAGAAACTTAGGATCCTACTTTGCCTTTCTAAACCTTTAAGTAACACAGCTATACTATTAATTTTTTTTTTTAACGTTTATTTACTTTTGAGACAGAGAGAGACAGAGCATGAACAGGGGAGGGTCAGAGAGAGAGGGAGACACAGAATGTGAAGCAGGCTCCAGGCTTTGAGCTGTCGTCACAGAGCCCGACGCGGGGCTCGAACTCACAGACTGTGAGATCGTGACCTGAGCCTAAGTCGGACGCTTAACTGAGCCACCCAGGCGCCCCCACAGCTATACTATTAAATATCCTTTTTGAGATACTTACCTAGATGCAGGTTGCATTTTTCATGCACATTTGGTACAGCAGTTTGTTTGAATCAAAAATTTGATTCTAAAAGTGAAATAGTTTAGTTTAGGCTTTCTTTGCAATTGCAGCCTCAAGGAATTCCAGGAGTACCTGAAACACAATTTCTCTTACTACCCACCCCCACCTCGTATGTTTGTACCTATTTCACTTTCAACGTTCAAAGGTGAGATTAAATTGTAGCGAAATAAGTTACAGAATCATTTGCATTCCAGTTTTCAAATCTCCGAAACTAGACCTTGAGAAAATGTCGAATGAAATTGAAACCCGAGTTTCTAGAACCGAGCCTCTTGTTTCTCGGTTCAAGAGCCTGAAATACTTGCCTCTTTCATAGGACGCCAGGTGGATGTGCTCCCTGGCTTCCAAGCCTCAGCGTTTCAGTGACTTGACCAGCTGAACTTTGTGCCCCACAGTCGCTCCCGTGGGCCTGGATCCCCAGCAGCCCGCTTTGCTTCTGGCCTGGAACCCCACACCCTTCCCCCGTCTAAATTCTCTTTATCCGATCCCATGCTTTAAAATTCCGTGTCTGTAAAAACTCCCTAACTCCTCCCGACCACGGTAAGCTCTTGTAGTTACATAACCCTTATCACTTTACACATGAGAAAACAAACACGAGGATCCGGGTCCCGTCAGAGCCAGTGTGATCCTTTTGTTCTCAAGGACCACAAAAATGTAAAGTTAATCTTAATTAAAATACCGTATTCTGTAGCACATACGTTTTCTAGGGAAAGAACTAATTTGAGTAATATGTTAACAATTGCCACGTGGAAATCCTATCACCTTGAAGCTGGCACAGTCTAATACTGTTTTGTTTCGTTTTAACAGCTGTTGTCGGCTTGCTGTACCCGTGCATCGACAGTCACCTTGGGGAACCCCACAAGTTCAAGAGAGAGTGGGCCAGCGTAATGCGCTGCGTAGCGGTTTTCGTTGGCATCAACCACGCCAGTGCTGTATCCTTCAGTGGGTGTGCCGGGTCCAGAGCATTCTCGTGGGTTCCGTGTTGCAGCGTTTTGTGACTTTCAACGAGCGTATCTTACTTTATAGGTCACTTGAATGGTCTCCTTCCAGCTATTTTGTTTTAAAGCGTGCCGCTTGGTTTATACTTAGCGAGAGTTTTCAGAGTTTTCAAAATGGTGCAGGGAGACTGTCAAAATAGTACCAGAAGCAGAGTGGACTTCTTTGTTCTGCCTTCTGTCAGACAGAATCTTCTGGTTCCTTGCAGTTGGTTTTGTAAATTCCCTCGTAGGTTCCTACCTCGCATCTTCCCTTGTGAAGATCTGGTTTCTGTGGCCCAGTGACCGGTGGCTGGGGGTTCCTCTTCTTGGGGCCACTGCTTCCAGAGGTTGGGGAGAACCCCGTCTCTGCTTCTCTGCCCCCTCCCTGGCCGTGACCATGAAGTTTCAGGGACTGAAGTGGTGTTCTCTGGAGTAGGAGCCTTTTTTTTTTTTTTAAGTTTATTTACTTATTTTGAAAGAGTGTGTGTGCATGTGGGAGCTGGGGGGGGGGGGATGGGCAGAGAGAGAATCCCAGGCAGGCTCTGTGCTGTCGCACGAGGCTCAGTCTCACACACCATGAGATCAGGACTTAGCTGAAATCAAAGTCGGACGCTTAACCGACCGAGCCCGCCGGGTGCCCCCGGAGTAGGGTTCCTAATGGAAGGTCCCCAAACTTCCAGAGTCCACGGGTGGAGTATGTTGCACAGACTTATGTTACGTGTCTGTTGTTAAGTGCATTTTTCAGGAAGATAGGCCATCGAGTACCAGGTCTCAGAAATTTGGGGTTTCTTTAGGAAGCCTAGGTCCTATCTTGAAATTTCAGAGAAAGGTATTTTAGAGTTACTGATTCTTAAATCTGCTCTACCTGTATTTTCTTGAAACGAGTTTCAGGAAGGGGTGTTACAGACTAGCTTAGCTCTGACAAATCTGTGTTTTCACCACTTGATCAGCAGTGTTGTGATGAAAGGCAGCTAGCTGTGTCTCCATCAGGCGGAAGTGTGATTCTGCTGCCAACTGATGAGGTGTCTTTGAGGCGCCACAAGAGAAGAGTGTTTGCTCCGTTCAAATGGCTAATAAAAACGAAAAACAGAATAGCGCCTCCAGGTGGCTTACCAGCAAAATACGTTGTTGTGTGCTCAGAATGCCGGCAGCCGCGGCGTTCAGAAAGTTTCCCGGTAGAATTATGGGTTTAACCCAGTGATCAGAGAAGGTCCGTCCTCTTGTATCCAGCAGATCCAGCAGATCTGGACACAGCCTGGGCAGCACTGTCGGATGGAGAATCTCATGCTACGTAATGAAAACACAAACGCGTGTGGGATGTGCAGGGGGTTGTTGTTGTTGGCTTGTATTTGACGGCCTTAAACGTCGCTGAAGTTTCCTTAGCCTCGCGCCTCCAGAAACTGGATTTTGCCAATAACGTGCAGCTCTCCTTGACGTTAGCAGCCCTGTCTCTGGGCCTGTGGTGGACGTTCGACCGGTCAAGAAGCGGCCTCGGGCTTGGGATCACCATCGCCTTCCTGGCCACGCTGATCACTCAGCTGCTGGTGTATAACGGAGTCTATCAGTAAGCACGGGCTCCCGACTCCGCCTTTGTCCGCGAGCTGTCACCTGACTCCCATGAAAAACACCCGCCAGGCCGGGCGGTCAGGTTGTATGCGCACACACGTGGCGTCGATTTAGGCAGGAGAGTCTCAAAAATGCCGCTGCTGTTAAAGACGTGCCGTCTAACCTGGGGGGAAACGCAGCAGTCACGGCAAGCGCAGCATTCCGACGTGGCCCTCCCACGGCGTGTCGTGTCGTGTCGCGTCGCGTGCCTCCCCGGTGAAGACAGTCCACCCGGAGGCGAGCCCAGCTCGGGGAGGCCGAGTGCCCGGAGACAGGTCTCCTCCTCTGTTCTTTCTGCAGGTACACGTCCCCGGATTTCCTCTACATCCGCTCCTGGCTGCCCTGTATATTTTTCTCAGGAGGCGTCACCGTGGGCAACATAGGACGCCAGCTGGCTATGGTACGTGACGCAATCAGCTCTGCTGGCCTGCTGCAATCGCTTTATGTAATACAGTGTGATTTGTGTTGACGGATGTCTGGTTGGGACTCAAGAACAACAGTTACTAGAGCAGCATACTCTTGAAAAAAAGTAGCTAACGGTCCCGAGGCAGTTCCTCGGTATGTGAAGCTTCGGGGGTTTGTAAACGCGTGATGAGCCAGGAAGTAACCAGGGTTCCCGGGCAGCCCGTCCTGTTACAGGGCTGTTCGGTGACGGTTCTGAGCTCTCCATGGAAAGCGGCAGAGGAAAGTTACTGAGATGGTAACGGGAGTGGGTGGAAATGAGCCCCTCGCTGACGCCGCGGAGACCCCGCGCCCGGGTCGGGGCCTGGCCCAGCGAACACTGCCCTTCCCGGGACAAGTGGCCCCGGGGCGGCGTGGGGGGTGCCCCGCGTCGCCAGAGACCTCCCCCCTCCCCCCCATCACCGGGTAGATGGACTCCCCCAGCACGGAGCCGTGTCCTGAGAGCCGGAAAAGCAAATGAAGTCGGGAAAAATTATGGCAGTTCTATTCTGTAGTTAAAAGTTTGCATTTGAACACTTTAATAAGAGGAAATCAACTTTGGACACGTAAGCGTTCCTTGGCGTTGACTTAGACTCTGGGGCTTAAATAGAATGAACTGAAGGAAACCACGGAGGCTTCTGAGGGCCATTGCCCTCAGAGATAAACCCTGGGGCTTGCTCAGAAAAGTTATCTCGGTCCCTCACATGCTATTTTTAAAACAAGGCATTTATTAGTGCTGATACTCACCAGTGGGAGCTGAGTCTAAAGGCCACTCGGCTGGTTCACAAAAATAGAACTAATTTCAAAAAGATAGAATGTGTAGCATGTCCCGCTGGTTCCTGAGTCCATCGTTCCACCCTCTACCCCTGGAGGTTCTGTGGATCTTGCCCCAGAATGAGAACTCGATTAAAATACCGTTTCTGGCACCCGCAGTGAGGATCAGAGGATTTGACGTGTGTGTGTGTGTGTGTGTGTGTGTGTGTGTATGTGTAGATGTACCTATAGACTTACATCTAGATTTTTGAGTGATTTCTATACACAACATGGGGCTCGAACCCCGAGATCAAGAGTCCCGCGCTCCACCTACTGGGCCAGCCAGGTGCCCCTTGACTGGGTCCTGTTAACACTGGCCGCAGCCCCACATCAGACCTGTGCCCTGGCTCCCTCCCTCCCCTCCCAGCCCCCCTGGCTGCTCTCCCCAGGAGACCCGGGCAGGTCCACCGGTGCTTGTGCTGGTTCTTAGTCCGGTAGCTTCCATAGAGAACCCCTAATAGGGCTTCCAGGACAAAACCGTCCTCAGCCAGGGTAACCCTTCACAAAATTAAAATTTAATAACATTCAGTGAATTGTTATTTGAGGCCGACGGGCCGATGGTGTTCCGTGTGCGCGAAGACGTTTTTGAACCAGGTTCAGGACGTGAGCGCGTCTTCGGTAGAGGCGGAGGCTTCACACGTGCGCGAGTTGCAAGCGGCTGGAAACGGTGGGAGGAAACTTCTTTCAAAGGAGTCGCGCAAATCGTTACCTTTGAAAATACTACCGCTTGGAGACTGTCTCAGTAAACGATCCTGGGTGGGCCCCTGCAGTCGTTTTGGTGCAAATTTGGAAATTAAGTACAGGTTGTCCAGATGAGCGTAAGACGTGTTCCTGTCGTACATCTAAATGAGGAAGGGCCACGATCCCTTCCCTCCCAGGTCATCAAATCTCCGCGCCCACCCCGCTCGCTCGCTGTTTTTTCCACCCGTGAGAACGTAAGTCCTTCCCGCTGGGTCCCGCCCGCAAGGAGGGTGAGCCGAGACCTTGGGAGCGCGGGGCTCCCTTCCCCGGGACCAGTGGCACCCCGGCCGCCACCCGCTGATACGGCTCCAGGGCAGGGGCTCAGCCTGGTCCTCGTCCTGTGGGTTTTCAGAGAGCAGGGGGCCGGAATCGTGGGCCCTCGACCCTGGGGGGCAGCACCCCCCCCCCGGAGTTGGGGGATGGGGAGAGCAGGGTGTGCGGACGGTTAGACGTGGCGGCTTCTGGAGAGAACCACACGCGGCCTTTACAGTGCGATTTTTCTGGTCGTGAAAGTTATGATGCGAATGTGACTGTCGTGGTCGGCCCTGGGCGAGGTGTGCAGGGACCCGTCCCACGGTCTGTGGAGCACGCCGTGCGTGCGGTCGCGGGGAAGCCTGGTCGCGGCGGCTCCTTGAGACCGGTCGGCTTACTTGGGGCACGACCATGGCGTGAGGCCGCCGTGGACGTGGAAGGCGGGGTCCTCCCCCCACCGCCCCGGGTCTGTCGGCGGGTCCCTGTGTTCCGATTCTCTTGGCCTCCACCCCCGGAGGTGTGTGTGCCAGCCCCTCCCGAAAGCAGTGCATCTTCTACGTTGGTGCTCGGGGAAGGGTCTCCGCTCTCCAGTGGCCGGTGCCGTGCGCCCCTGAGCCCGGCAGCCCGCCCCGTCCACTCTGCACCAGGGCGCTGCCCTCTGTGCCCTCTCGGGGGGCACACAGACGGCCTGCTGAGCTCACGCTGCCACAGCATCAACAAGAGAAGCGCGTGAGGCCAAAATTGTGTTCTTTGTGGGAATGGAATCGGGGGTGTCAGAAATCGAATGGTCTCAGGCTGCGTCAGGACCAAAGGGTGAGGTGTGCGCTCCGAATAAATGTTTCCCTGCCTCGCTGTGTTTTCACGGGGCCTCCTTTTTCGGGGGGGCTTCTCCCCCCGACCCCCACCCACCCCCCGGCACTGGCAGGAGGTGGTCCCCATGGGCTGGAGGCGTCGAGGGCCTGCAGGTGCCTCCCGCGGCCCGGCCCCGATTCTGCGGCGCCCAGGGCAGCGCGCTCTGTCGAGTGAGCCCCCCGGCCGCCCCAGGGCAGCGCTGAGGCCTGCGCACCCCAACAGCCTGGGGGAGACGGCCCCGTTCTGCAGGTCTGTGTGTTGGGGTCCCCGAGTGGTGAACCTTGGAGCTTTGCTCTTACCGCTCTTGTGGTGTCTTGAAAGGCGACACTGTGACAGGGTGGGCCCTTGCTGGAAGCTTCATCATCGAGGACACAACTACCTTTAAAAGGACAAGTTAAAAGAGGTGCTTTAAAGAGAGAGGATACTTGCACCTACGACCTTAATTATTCTCTCTTCAAAGAAATGAAAAAGTAACAGCTTTCTGTAAAAACAGGCCTACTCTTTGCTCAAAATTTGAAAACTCGTTTCCGCCCTTCAAACCCAGGAAGCTGCTCCATGTGTCAGGGGTGGGACCGGCCCGGCCCCGTCCTTGGGCCCTGCCCGCAGCTCGGTCGAGCTGTCTCTTTCCCACAGGCCTTTGCACTCGAGCTGTTTGCGTGAAAAATGAACCCGGCTTGGTATTTTAGGGGGGCATCTAAGAAGGAACTCCACCAAGTGGGGCTTTTGTGACGGACGTGCCTCGAGTGAGGAACATGAAGACGGGGGCCCTGCTCAGGCCAGCGCTGCCCACACCTGACCCAGTGTCACCGGGGGCGCCTGCCCTGTGCATCCCTGCCCCGACTCCATCTGGGTTCTAGAATCTTCTTCTGTCCTTCCCCGCGGCCCCCTCCCTGAGGAAGAAACGTAATTACCAGAAGGATGGCCACGTCCACAAGCCACAGGTGGGCTTCGCTTGTGGTTCAGTGGTTTGCGTGGCTTTTTCTACGTGGTATTTGTTGTCAGCCTGGCGTTGAAAAGGAAATGATGAGTCCGTAGCATAATTTTATAGAAATTTCTATTTATCGCTATTCGTAGCTTCAGGTTTTTTAAAAAGCTAAGGCTTCAAACTGCTTCCAATAGATGCCTGCTTGCCGCCGGGCTGCCCCGGCCACGGGCGTTGAACTTGCCTTTCCTGTTTGTGATTGACCCCATCAGCTGCAACACGGATCACGCCGGTGTTCTGTTCGAGGGTGAATTAGCACTCGCTGTGCACGGGTGTGCATTTTCGTTGTCGGCTGATTTCACCTTTTATAACAACAGTTTGAAGCAGGACCTGGTGTTAGTCCATTGTAAAGATGGGGAAACGGAGGCTTGGGAAGGTTAACAGCTTGCCCGGTGGGTGCAGGGGTGTGAGGCGGGCTGGGCGGGAGTACGCGCCACACCGCCCTTCTTGCTTCTTGCACGCTGCTCGCCTCTGCTGGCAGCCCTCCCCGTGGCTCTTCCGTGGGGCGCGGCCCCTCCCGCCCCTGGACACGCTGCTCTCGGGTTGCGCGAGTGTGGTACCCGGCCCAGGCTGACCCATGACCTCTCGCCAGCGGTCACTTATGTTCATACAGAAATGCCAGACCTAATTTTAGTCTCCCGTGGGCCGTGGACTCCAGGCCTGTTCTCTGCGTGTCTCGGCAGGAGCATGGGCCTCCTCCCAGCGCGTGGTGGGTCAGCCCCCGGGTTCCCGTGGGTGACGTTTGTTCGGGACCGTCCTCGTGTCTGTGGTTGTCAGTTCGTGATGCTTTCGGGTGACCAGTTGTGAAGGGAAGTCGTGCTTCCCTGGGGGAGGAATGAGCACCCCAGAACCCCTGGCGGCCTCCACACCCCCACGGCACTCCCCACGGGTCCGGATACACGCAAGGTCTCAACCGTTTGTAGTTGACTCGTAATGGTCAGCCCTGCGGTCTGGTTGCCAGACGGGGAGGCCAGCGGGCACCCCACACTCAGGGCAAGAAGTGTTCGCTGCGGGTGTTCCCGTGCCCATCGATAGCTTTGTGGCCTCGGGAACGGCATCGGCCCTGCTCGTCCATCAGCGGGACGCCCGTCCTCCAGGGAGGAGTCCCTGGCAGGGCCTGGGGGACGGTGGGCACCTGTGGGTGAGGGTCCCGTGAGGAAGTGGGGTGCAGAGTGTTTCTGTGTCGAGGGAGGCAGAGTCGTCACTCTGCATCCTAAAGCAACACCTGTTTCGGGCCCCTGTCTCCCCAGGCGGCGGAGGGGAGAGGAGCAGCAGAGAAGCGGGGGTCCGTGCAGGTGGGGGGCAGAGACCCCCTCACGGGAGCAGACCCATCCTGCGCAGAACAGCATGCTCCCTTAGACCTCAGGGAGCCACAGCCCTGGGCCCCGTCCCACTGGGGCCCGTCCCACCACCCGCCGCCTCCCTGCGGGTGTGGGCTTGGTCTCCACCCACACAGCAGCTTCACTGAGGGCTGTCCACGCCCATGTCACCTGACGGTCCCTGATCCGCCAGGTGGGACGGGTAGCTCCCGGCCGGGGCAGTGAGGAGGGCCCGGGCCGCTGTCTCCCACACTTCCGTCGCCATCATCTCCTGCGTCAAGGCGGTTTCTCTTGGCCTCTCAGGGTCCACGCGGAGCTCCCTGCAGTGTGCACGCACGTGGTGCTGACCAGCGGCCACTCTTTCTCCACACAGGGTGTTCCCGAGAAGCCACACAGCGACTGAGTCTCAAAAGCCACTGAAGAAAAGCACGATTTGGGAAGAAAACCTGTGACCTTGGATTGTGACAAAGATGATCTTTCTCCTCCGTGATCTGTTTAGATTGGGTGACTGTCCCCGTGACTCCCGGAAAAAGAAGTCCCCTGTTCCAGAGCGGCAAGCGAGGGGAACCGCCGATGTCCAAGCGGACCTGCGCCACACGCCCGTGCCTGCGTCCGCTCCGACGGGGCGGGGGTTCAGGCAGGCACGGCTTCCCGAGTATTCGATCTCATTTATGTTATTAAAAGCAAGTTGCCATATTTCAAAGCCTTGAACTAAAGCCTAATTACCAGCTCTTGGTTTCGTATCCGTGCCCACAAGGGATAGCTTGATGGTGCTTTAACAAAGGTGAAGTGTGGTCTAATAGGAACCGTATTTATCCAAGAGATTTTTTTTTAAATAGGGTTGTGTAAAAAGAGAAGCAGCCGGGAGGCCCGCTCCCGCGGTCGCGGCACGGAGACCCTTCGCGCCCTCGTTCCCCCCGCGGAGCCCTGTGTAGACAATCTCACCGAGCGCAGAAGGCAGCGAAGGCCGTGGCTCTCCACTGTGACCTGCTGGAATTCTCACCTCCGTATTTGCGAAGTTTCATCCCAAATCCACAATCCTCTAAGAGGGAACGCCTGTCTGCCGTGTATTCTTAGCCAGAATTGTCTGTCGTTTCTTTAATCCTCCAGAGCAGAGATGACGATTTTTCCGCAGCCCTATGGAATTTGCAATCTGTGATTGCCTTGTAAAAAGAACCGTGCACATATCACCACGTTGAACATTTGGTGTTTCTAAATACTCAAAGATCTCGGTGAGCACAATGTATTCACTTAATGGCATAGACCATAGTAGACCCGCTTGGCGAGGGTTGGGTCTCACACTTCAAGTGCAATGTATCTGAAAACCAATCTGAGCCTTGTATTCTCTTAAATATTTATTTTCTTTTTTTTAACGTATGAGATGTTAAAGAGGGATTCTCCATTCATTTCAGTGCTGCATGGAGGCAAAATTCAGCAATAATTTCTTTCAGTTATGAAGTTACTCTGTTGTGCCCTCCACTGAGCCCTGGTCCTTTGAAATACTCCAGTTTTGTGGGTTTAGTAGACTTGTAATTTTTACTGACAAATTTACCTTTTTTGTATTTTGCGATTTAAATGTTTTTGTTTTAAATTTTTTGTGAAGCGATTTCATGAAGAGACTCCTTTTGACTAGACGCAGGCAGTCGGCGGGACGGGGGTCGGCGCCGCTGGCGCCTGTGGCCACGTGTGCTTGGCCTCGTCCACGCGATGGGTTTGTGGTTCCTTTGTTCTGCGAAAAACGCCTTGGAGTAAATTTTAGGTGGCTGTGTAGCTGATTTGTTTTCAAGGAATTTTGTCTAAAAGAAAACGGGGTCATTCCGCACCTCGAAATGACCCCTACGCGTTTTCTGAAAAACCGGAAGTTATCAGGTGAGAGCAGTAATTGAATCTTTAAAATACACTTGATCATGTACAAACAATAAGTATTTTTTTCCTCTTAAACTGGAAGTAAATCTCTGTTAGAAATAATGTAGCCAAAAAAATGTGAATCCGAAGAATTTTTTTGCCAATACTTTATAGCAAGTATATGAACCAAAGTGATTTGAGTTTGTAAAAATGTAAAATACTATGAACAAAATTTGCACTATCTGAGATACGGACATCTAGCGAGGTTCACATTCGCACTAAGTTTTCAGCGTTGTGTTCTTTTTCCATTCGTTTGTTACTTTTATTAAAGGTTCAAAACCAACCATCATATTTATGAGTTTTTCTTTAAAGGCGAGGGGGGCTTCTCTGAGGATGCTAGAAAGCGAAATGGGGAACTGTTTTATAGCTCTTCGAATTTGACTACGTTTCTGTACAGCCTCTTGGGAAAACCCCACTTGAGTGTATTTTCTGTCACGCTGGAAGGCGACGGGCGGTAGTGGCCATGTTCGCCCCCCGCCCCCCGCCCCTTGCCCTCCTCCCTGACTCGGGGAAAGCCAGGCACCTGCTGTGCCTTCCTCTGCCCTCTCCCAGGAGCGCTGTGCACGGTCTTGGGGTGACAGGGCCCCTTCTCCCCATTCAGATGGGTGTCCAAGGGCCTCTGGGCTCCCAGCAGACAGAGCCCGGGAAGAAGGGGAACGTGCTGAGTGCCCGCCAGCATGGCAGGCCTGTCCCTCCCCACAGAGACTCCAAATGCCGCCTGAGTCCAATTCATGTGGCTCCAACGTGGGATCGGCCACACCCACCCCGTCCATACCTGTGTTTGAGGGGAAGTCCGGGGAGCGGGGCGCTTCCTGGACCACCTATCTGGTCAACAAGGGAGGAATCCTGTCGTCCCATTTCATTACGGGCCGGGCACCGAGTCACGCAGATTCCTCGTCCCCTCTGTCGGAGGCCCGAGCAAGGCTGAGTGCGGGAACCCGGGACGGGCACGAAGGTGCTGTGTTTACTCAGCTGGTTTTCAGAGTCACCTATAACCTCACGTAAAGAGTGTTTCTGGAGATTGAAGACCGGCACCCGACTCAAGTCGCCCGGTGTCCCGGCACTGCCCTGGCCTTGAATTCCAGGCACCCCCACCACCGTGCTGGTAAAAAGGGAAGGGGACCGACTTAATCTAAACCTGTCTTTTCTCTTTCGTGTGTTAAGATAGACCTAACAACACTCGCTGTACGAGAGTTTCAGCTTTTGTCTTTATATTGTGAACTGTTAATACGGACATTACAATTCGGCTCCAATATATATTACGCGCTCAGACTCTGGCCCACTCCCCACGAAGCTACCGTCAGGCTTGCCCTTGAAAAGGAGGTGGGTTGATGCGCAATAAATTGGCCACGGGAGGGATTTCCTGTTGATCCCTGAGTACGGCCAAAATATGTAGAGAAAGACACATGAAACGTATCCAATCCCAACCCCTAATCCTGGTGCTCTGTGGATTTTCTTCATGAGATTCACGCCGGAGAGATTTACCCGAGCATTTCTAGAAACCCCTGCGAGTGCTGGGCATGAGGTCGGCTGGAAAGAACAAGTGGGCAGAGTGCTGCGGGGGTGGGGTCCTGCCGGACTCCTGATTTTGAAGACAAAATGGCCCACGTGACAAAGGGTATTTCTTTTTTTTTTTTAATGTTTATTTTTGAGAGAGAGTGTGTGTGTGTGAGCGGGGGAGGGGCAGAGAGAGAGGGAGACACGGAATCCCACGCAGGCTCCAGGCTCCGAGCTGTCAGCACAGAGCCCGACGCGGGGCTTGAATTCATGGACCGTGAGATCATGACCTGAGCCCAAGTCAGATGCTCAACCGACTGAGCCGCCCGGGCGCCCTGACAAGTGGTATTTCTTTACCATGTCCGTTTATTGGACACTGAATTTGGCGAAGTGTTTTGGCACCTGTTTTCCTAGTTCGCCACGGCACCTTGTTCCTTCCGATGCACGTTCTCAAGTTCAGGAGCACGGGGAAGACACGCGCTCAGTCCACGCAAGGAGTCTTCTCGCTGTGTCTCTGAGAAGCCGTCCGTTTGCGATTGTGCGGTTTAGCGTTTTCATCCTTCAGACCTCGGCCAGCGTTGCCCTCTTCCCGCAGCACGTCCATCCCTGGAGCTCCTGGGGCCGCAGGGCCCTGTCCTCGCCAGCCGTGAGCCCGCCAGGGGGAGGCTGCCCCGCCGTCCTGTTCCGTGCCTGGCCTGGCCTCGGACACTCGGCCGGAGGAATGCCGAGTAAATGAATTCATTCATTCGCTTGGACCCCTGTCAGCCCACGCGCCGCCGTGCCCGGCCCTTCCCGCGTGGGCTCGCCAACCTGCCAACGCCATCCTGAACTTGCTAGGGTCTCGGTGGCGCTTCCACGAGGGCTCCTCCGAGGCAAGCGGTCACGTCCGCGTGACGAAACGTTGGCTCGCTGCCCTGGGCCGCCGCGTTGCCACACGCCCCATGTCAGCGAGGGTGGTGGCACCGCGGGTGATTCTTCGCGGCACCGGGCCGGGCTGTGCTGGGCCGTCCACGCCGCCGGCCTCCGCCAGCCACAGCCGGCTGCACTGGCCGGATCGAATGCGGGGCAGCTGTGGCTGCTGACTGAAAGTCGTTAGAGCCCGGAGCCCCCCTTCCCTCCGCTAACCGCACCCCTGCCCGTCCCCCGTGCACACGGACACCCTTACGCCTGGCCTTTTCTGGGCTCCATGCTGTGAGCTTTGGCTCCCGGGAGGCCTGAGGCTGCCCTTCACGTCGTGCCTCGTTGGCCATCTGCCTGCTTTCGTGCCTGCCCTCGTTCTCCCACACGTGGGCCCGGTGCCCCCTGCCAGCCTGAGCAGCTGGCATCACTAGCCCCCGAGTTTCCTGTCAGTCACCTTTGTTGCAAAGACCCAACGAGGGCAGGGCAGGTGTGGGGCTAAGCTGGGAGAAAGCTCTCTGGGTGAGGAGAGCGGCTGTGCCCCTCATGAGCGGCTTCCTCCCTGACTCCTGGTTCCTGCAGCCGGCCTGGGGGGGGGGGGGGGGTTGTGGAGGGAGGGGTGCGAGCCCTGCTCAGACAGCCTGCTGGAATCAATAGCCCTCCACAAGTCCGGCCTGTCAGGCCGGTTCTGGGGTTTGTGTCCTCCTGCTCCATCACACGTCACTATCCGTCTCCCTCGGACGCCCCGCCAGCTGGCCGAGCCGTCTGGAAAAAGGTCAGCATGCCAACAAGTCACGGGAAAGATCATTTCAGAGTTTCACGCGTCCAAAGGAGGGAGAGTCTGCAGGTTATTTCCCATTATGGGGTTAGCAGCAAGCTTCCAGTCCTTTTAAAAATCTGGGCACACGGAGCAGCCCCGTCTGGGGGCTTCTCATAGATGAAATTGTTGCATCTTTTAAGAGGCACATACGGGAATTTGCAGGTGTACTGTTGGTCATTTAAAACCACCAGGAATGACAATGACGGTAGGTGTTTTCATAAGAGTGAAAGAGGGAGGGAGGTTGTTAAACACCCAACTTTGGGTCCTCCAACTTTGTTCTTCCTTCCTTCCAAATCATTCTTCCTCTCTGGGGTCCCTTGAGATTCCACTTGGATTTTAGGATGACTTTTTTCAATCTCTGCAAAAAAACACAAAAAAATGCCATTGTGTTTTCATAGAGATTGGGTCGAGTCTGTAGATCACTCTAGGTGGTACTGACACCTTACGTCTGCCAATCCCTGAACACAGGATGTTGAAAACTATGCTTTTTACCCAACGGGATATCAGGAATATATTTTGATATCAGTTATACAAATCATTCATCCATTCATCCATCGAGTGTTTTGTAAGTGCCTTTCGTGTCCCAGGAACTGTTCTAGGCACTTGAGCAAAACAAAGGCCCCCCCCTCCGTCAAGTGTCCTTTCCGGCTGGGGACAACAGACACTGAGCACCAAACTAGTAAACAAACAAATGATACAGTATGCTAGAAGATGGCAAGTGCTTTGGGGAAGAAATCACCACAAAGTAAAGAGGATTAGGAGTGAGGCTGGAAGGTTCACTCACTTCCAGTGAGTGAGGTTGCAATTTTGAGTAGGATGTCTGAAATAAAAACCTCACCGTGGGGGCACCTGGGTGGCTCAGTCGGTTAAGCATCCAGGTCATGATCTCACGGCTCGCGAGATCGGACCCCGTGTCAGGTTCCGTGCTGATGGTGCAGAGCCTCCTCGGGCTTCTCTCGCCCTCTCTCTGCCCCTCCCCCCCTCAAAATAAATCAATAAGCTCTGAAAGCAAACAAACAGACACACACCTCACTTGGAAGCTGGCTTAGCTCACGCTCGCTAGAAAACAAAAGCCAGGGAGAGGCATAAGTGCTAGCACCCTCCTGGAGGTGTAACCCCTGGGCAACAGTAGTGAGGACAGGAAGGGTGGAGAGGCGGGTGTGGGCCCCCCCCCCCCCCCAGAGCTAACCAAGCCGCCCCGGGGCTGCTGAGGCTTTGTCACAGGCCGCGGAGAGGAACACTGGGTTTTTAGCCACGGGGGAGACCTCCGGGCAGGTTGTATGGAAAAGCCACGCCTGGACGACAGGCACTGGAGAGAGCACACACGAGACACCCAGCTGCCTGCTCTCTGCCCCCTCCATTAACTGAAGTTTGCAGCTATCCCCCTGTCTCCGGGCTGTGTCCCTTAGCTACCTTGTCAGCTGCGGCGGGAACCAGGTCCCATGTCCTTGAACTTGGTGCTTCATCCGAGCCCAGAAAGGGCAGTGGGAACCGGAGACTCAAGGCGTAGCTGGCCAACCTCAGGCAGTGGGGGGACCCCCTGGCCATTTCAGAAGCCGGGTAAGGGATCTGAGAGAAGGCGAGGTTGACGGAGTCCCGTCTGATGCAGACGATTTACCGCATTCCCCTTAGAGCACTCTCTCTCTTTTTAATGGCCACACGCCCTTTTATCGAAAAGATTTTAAGCTACTGGGGCGCCTGGGTGGCTCAGTCAGTTAAGCATCCGCCTTTGCCTCAGGTCGTGATCTCGCGGTTCGTGAGTTCGAGCCCCACATTGGGCGCACTGCTGTCCGCACAGAGCCCACTTCAGACCTTCTGTCCTCTCTCTCTGCCCCTCTCTTGCCCTCTCACTCTCTCTCAAAAATAAACATTTTTTTTTAATCTGAAACAAACAGAATAGATTTTAAGCTATTTCAGTTTCCCCCTCTGGAGAGCCTAAGGTCATCTCCAACTTTCACTGTCATAACCAGCGGTCAGGCAGACATGCCTGTCCAGTCGTCCTCGTGACCTTGCCTGAGTATTTCTGTTGCCGGAGCTCCAAAAGCAAAACATCGGGATTTATGGCGTGTGCGTATCTGGCCGCTTGTTAGAGGCTGTGGAGGTCCCTTCAGTGCTGTGGTGCCTGATCGCATTCTCACGGCTGACAGTCTCACGCCCGGGCCTTCACCCGTTGGCCAATCTGCAGGTGGAAATGGTTTCTCATTTTTATCTTGCGTTTCTCCAGTGAGACCGGGCGGCTTTCAGGGCGGTTTTAACCATTTGTGTTTTCTCTTGTGAATTTTCTACAAGGTTTTTGGGGTTTTTTGTTTGGTTGGTTGGAGTTTTTAGTTTCTTTAACGTTTACTTGTTTATTGTTTTTAAAGTTTATTTATTTACTTTGAAAGAGAGAGAGAGAGAGAGAGCTGGGGAGCGGAAGAGAGACCGAGAGAGAGAGAGAGAGAAGCCCAAACAGGCACTGTGGGTGTAGAGCTCCATGCAGGGCTTGAACTCATGAACCGTGAGATCATGACGGGAGCCGAAAGCTAGAGTTGGATGCTTAACCAACTGAGCCACCCATGCGCCCCGACATTTATTTATTTTTGAGAGACAGAGAGAGACAGAGCGCGATTGGGGGAGGAGCAGGGAGAGAGAGGGAGACACAATCCGAAGCAGGCTCCAGGCTCCGAGCTGTCAGCACAGAGCCTGATGCGGGACCCGAACTCACCGACCACCAGATTGTGACCTGAGCTGAAGTCGGACGCTTAACTGACTGAGCCCCCCAGGCGCTCCCAAGGTTTTTGTTTTTTAATTGTTACCGTTTTCTCACTTCTAGGGCCTCTTTGTATGTGAGGAAAGTTAGGTCTTTGTCTTTTCTGTGCAACCCATGCTAGTAATAGCCCTCCTCACCCTGCAGTATCTGGGTTGGAGTGACAAGTCATATCCAGTGTGGCGCCCTCTCTGGGTTCCTGAGTCTTTTTTTTACAAAGGTCAAGTATGGTAAAGATGGGCCAGAATAGATTGTCTGAAAGTTGCCTGAAGCGGCCGGGCCCTGTCCGATGTCCTCCAAAAGAGGCTGTTCTCAGTTTTTAGAGCAATCCCCAGGATGGACCCTTCCGCTGTGTGAACACAACACATTATTCTGTCACTTAGCCCAGAAATCAATAAAGTTTCCTGAGCCAGTGAACAAATGAGTGGGGGAACCGAGCAATCGGATGTTCCTGTTGGATTAGGTATTTTGTTGAAGGTGAAATGGTGGAAACAGACCCGAGAGAAATTCGATCTGAGCCGAGAGCCTGGAATCAACCAGCGCGTGGCACCATCTGATGGCCCTCCCGGTCCCCTCCTCCTAAGGGTGCTGAGCATCACAGCACGGCCGTCATCCATTGACCCATTGAGGCTTCCTGTGTCAGCCCACTGTTGTGCCACAGCCGATGAACTGGGGTTGTTCCCACAGCCGGAGGAGGAAACGGGGCACGGAGGCCCCTCCCCACTAAACGCCAGTGACGCCTTCCCCCCTTTCCAAACATGTCCCCACATCAAAGTCGCAGGGACTGAAGCGCGGGGTGCCGGCCTCACTCGCCGTCCCTGCCTGGCACAGCCCCCTCCACAGCCAGTGCCCGAACCCCAACAATAGCCTGAGCCTGGGCCTCACCTGCCTGCCCCCCCAGACACGGGGGGAAGCGGAGGGGAGCCTGCTTGACCAAAGATCAGCCTTCTGGAAACCACTTCTCGCTACCGTGGGGACCCCCGTCGGGAAAGCACCCCACCTTGGTTCAAAGACCTTCCCACGGTCGCCAGACGTTTCCTCCCGATGTGGGCTTGTGGCCAGCGTGTCCTGCACGTGGGGCGTTTCCTGGAACAGACGTGGCTGTGCTTGTGGCGAGGGCTGCTTCTGTCCCCAGGTTCCACGCCACTCCCACCCCCCACCCCCCCTTCTAGAATGAACCGCTGTGGCCCGGGCCACGCCTTCCACAGACACATGCTCCCTACACTCGGGGGCGCCGTCCCTGCTGGGGCTGGGATGGGGAGGCCCTTTGTGTGCCCGCCTTGGTTCCCGGTGGCGTCTGGTCACGTTCTCCAGTGACGCCCGCGCCCCCTGGTGGCCACTGCGGCACCTGCGTCCTCCCGGGCGCGCGCCCTCCTCAGCGGCCAAGGGGGCCGGGGGTGTGTCCCGCCAGGCCAACCCGGTGGCAGTTTGGCTGTCGGTACCGTGTTCTCTTTGTTAAACAGACAAACACGACAGAGCTTTAGACAATCTGTTCGCTGGGGTCACGCGGGACTGGGATTTGGGGCCAGTTCTCCAGATTGCTGAAAATGACAATGTGGGAAGGGTGCCACGTCGGTGGCCAAAACGTCGACAACCAGAAGGGAGAGTCCCTGATGCTGTGGAAGCAGCCACCGGGTCCCCCCGGACCCCTCCCCAGTCACCTTACGGTCGGCTGGTGGTTTAACTGGCGGCTCACGGCCCATTTGCAGACTGCCTCATCAGGGGTTTCCGGGACTCAGTCTCCCCCGCCCCCCAGTGCTCGGGGAGGAAAATGGGTCTGGATCCCCCGGCGGATCAGTGCGGCGGGCATTGTCAGGGCTCGGGTACGGGAGGAAGGGGCAGCAGGGCTCCGGCCGGGTGCGCACACCTGCCTTCCCGTCTCTGGCTCCCAAACCCGTCTGTCTGACCCGGCGGGGAACTGGGGCCTCCGGTGACCCCCGGCTGCTCCTGCCTGCTGTTGAGACCTGGCAACGGAACTGGATGCTCGAGCAGGACCGTCTGAAGCCAGCAAGGTGAGAGCCTTCACCCCCGGGGCCCAGGCAAAACGGTAACAGAGGCCACGGCCTCTGCCGAAATGAATTTTTAAATGAGGCGCTTTGGTCGCAGGCACATTATGGAAGAAAGATACACTTTTCCCCCTCATTCATGGGCATAAACGGCTGGAAGCCAGATCAGTGGGGGGAAGGCACAGAGGAGAGGTAGGGAATTCTTTCCACGCACAGACGTCCAGGAGCCGTCGTCCCTCGATGCCTGAGGGACGCGATGACACCGCTCTGCCCTCCGGCACCAGCCTGGCTTGTCACCCCACAGCTTTGCCCTTTGTGGCCGAGGACAGATCTGTGGGCTGGAGAGGCTGACAGAGCCCGGCTGAGCCCCACTCGAAGGGGGTGGCCCTTAGCCGTTTGGGGGCCACAGACGCCGCTGAGAACAGGAAGGGCTCTCTGAGAGAAGGAATGGGGGTCCCGCGATGCTGCCCCCAGGCCACAGAGGGCAGCCTGAGGCCCCTGCAAGCCACGTCGCCCCAGGCAAGCCCTGCTGTCCCCCGTGTCCCTTGCTGCAGGTATAACCGGGTATCAGAGACACTGTCTCTGCAGATGTGCATCCCGAAAGGTCCAGAGTGGGCTTCTGGCCAGAGGCACGGCTGTGTGGGCCGCCCCTCGAGGCCCAGAGCCCCAGCAGTCTGTGGCCAGATCGAGACCGGAGCTGAGACGCAGAAGAGGGGGAGCTGGTCCGGGGGCTGCCTTAGGGCATCTCCCCAGCCCAAACATGTCCCCTTCCGGCCCCACCAGGCCGGCGGCCCTGCCTTCTTCCCCAGGTGCTGTCTCCCTCCGGGGCACACCGCCAGCTGAGCCAGGCATCCAGCCGGGGTCTCGAGAGCGGGCACAGGGCCTGCGGGGACCTCAGGCGCCCCGGACAGCTGCTCTCGACTGTCGCCCACCCCCCAGGGACATGCTGCTGCCAGCTGGAGGGACAGCCTCCCACAAAGCCTGACGGCCCCCAGCACAAGGGACGACTCGCCCCTGACTGGCCCTCATGTGCGGCCAGGAGCCCGTCCAGCCCTCCGTGCCTGCGTCCCTGGGGCTCCCACACTGAGTTTCACCCACTGGTGCCATGTTCTGACACGTATACCTTTTTAAACATGTCAAAGGCGGGGGGCGGTGCCTGGGTGGCTCAGTCAGTTGAGCGTCCGACTTTGGCTCAGGTCGTATCTCGCGGTTTGTGAGTTCAAGCCCCACGCTGGGCTCTGTACTGACAGCTCAGAGCCTGGAGCCTGCTTCGGATTCTGTGTCTCCCTCTCTCTCTGCCCTTCCCCAGCTCGTCCTCTCTCTCGCTCTCTCGCTCTCAAAAATGAATAAACCTTAAAAAAAAAAAGTAACGCGTTGGGCAGCTTATAACAGAATAGCAGCCCTCCACCCCACCCCCACCACTTGGAATTTCTGTGCTGACACAGCCATCCACAGCCATCTCTTCTGGCTGTTGTTTCTAGAGCCTTCCTCATGCGGATGAATACTGTGAATAGCTACCTCGTTGGTTCCTATGGGGAACCGTGGTTTAACCCTGTCATACATCCCCCCCCCCACACTGATCCCGGATGCTTACGATAGTATATGGTTGTGTTAATATTGTTCATAGCTCGCTTCCTTATGCGGTAAGATGTTTATTTGCTGGTGCAATTTTTTTTAAGTTTACTTTTATTTATTTTGAGAGACAGAGAGAGCGAGCCGGGGAGGGGGCAGAGAGAGAGAGAGAGAGAGAGAGAGAGAATCCCAAGCAGGTGCTGCACTGTCAGCGTAGAGCCCGATGCAGGGCTGGAACTCGAGAACCAGGCGCGGAAAGCAAGAGTCAGACGCTTAATCGACTGAGCCTCCCAGGCACCCCTGGTGCCAAGTTTAACTTTCCCTGATGTTGATGACGGTCTTTCCCCTCTAAGTTAGCGTCTACAGGGCTTGTTTGCCCCCGCGGTACCTGTGGGGACTATAAAATCCCCCCCACCCCCAGCCGTCACTGGTTGTCTTTCCTCCGGGCACCCCGCCCCCATCCTGGGCGGCCCTCCTCCTCCCCCACCCCGTCCCCCGTGGGACACCCCTCCATGGCCCTCTGGCGTCATTTCCTCCCCTGCTCTATTGTTGTGGGTTTACTCCTTTTCTACCACAAGTGAAAAATACAAAGAATGATAAAATGCCACTTGTTGTCCCCACCCTATTAAAAGATAAAACCTTGCAACAGTTAACCTCCCGTGGATTCCCCCTCCTGCTCGCCTCTCCCCAGCTCCCCTCAACTTGGACAGAACCCTTCCTGTGGGTCGAACTGTGTCCCCCCCAAAAAAGATCTGTTGGACTCCTAACCCCCAGTGCCTGCGAATGTGACCTTCCTTGGAAAGTTAAGACGAGGTCACACGGGAGCAGGGTGGCCCTAATCCCGTGTGACTGGCATCCTCATAAGAAGGGGAGTGTGAGGGGCGCCTGGGTGGCTCAGTCGGTTGAGCGTCCGACTTCAGCTCAGGTCACGATCTCGCGGTCCGCGAGTTCGAGCCCCGCGTCGGGCTCTGGGCTGATGGCTCAGATCCTGGAGCCTGCTTCCGATTCTGTGTCTCCCTCTCTCTCTGCCCCTCCCCCATTCATGCTGTGTCTCTCTCTGTCTCAAAAATAAATAAATGTTAAAAAAAAAAATTAAAAAAAAAAAAGAAGGGGGGTGTGGACACCGACAGGAATGGGGGGTGGGGGCGGGGGCGTTCTCTGCCACAAGCCCGGGGACCAGGGGCCGCCACACTCGGGTCGGGGGGGCGGTGGCTTGAGCACGTGTTTTCCGGCAACTGCAGAGGATCTCGGGCCGCGGGGAGGCCTGAGAGACGATGCATTTCTGCTGCTTACGCCCCTGGTTTGTGATCTGGCGGCCTTACCCCCAGCTGGGCATCCGCTCGTCTGTCTTGATCCTCACACGCCCTCGGGAATGTGCTGGTGTGTGAGCCCCACACCATGTGGGGGGCGGGGCGGGGAGGCCCGGTGCCTGAGATGCAGGTGGGGTGGCCAGTGCGGCCCAGGGGACAGCCCGCGGTGGAGGCCTCTCCCTCGCACCCCAGTGGAAGGGACGAGCTCTCTCTTGTCCGTCCCGACACCAGCCCTGGGGCCGGAGGGAAGCTCAGTGCCAAGGAGTGACCATAGGACACAGGCGTCCCCTCACAGGTGGACACGCGACTCCTCTCTGTGCCTGCTCCGTGCCCGTGGCCATGGCAGACACCACACTTTGTCCCCAGGAGCCTCTCTTCCTTTCAGAACCTTCCAGAACACCCAGGCTGCACCAGGACTCCCTGCGAAAGACCTCACTTCCCAGCCTCCCTCGCAGCCACGCGGAGCCATGTGAGCAAACGTGGGCCAGCGCAGTGACTTGAGAAGCTTTTGGGCCAGGTGGTTTACAGGACATCATCCTGCAGGGACACAGGGACACAGACCTGATGGGGGCGGGGGCGGGGGGGGGGGTGGATCTCACCGTGCAGGCCAGACCCGGACCGGCAGGAAGTGTCATCACCCTGCACCATGGAGGGAGCCTTTCAAGGGGAGCAGGGAGCCCGTCCAACCTCCGGAGGAGAAGAGGGGCTCCCGGCTCGGAAAACGCACTCTGTGTCTACCCACAGCAGCCCCGGGGGCAGAAAGAAGCGATCTGCTGGTGGGGGGCCTATGGCTTTTTATTTGTAACCTGCACAACTGCGATGAAAGCTTTCAACACAGAAGAAAGGCCAAGCTATCCATTGTTTTTTCATGACAGGAGTCTGAATTACAGACCGGAGCAGGTGCACAATTATCATTTAATTTGTCCCCATCCCGTTTCTTAGGCTGCAAGGACTCTCCCGGGCCCTGGGGGGAACAGGTTTGAAGCCTCCGAGCTACCAGTCATTCTAAGGCTTTTAACAATTTGAAAGCGACGAAGGGGGGCAGAAACAAGCCACCAGCGAAGCATGAGCGCATTTCACTCACGGGACAAGGCATCACGGAGTCACTTAAATAGCGCTTTCTCGACACTCAAATGCAGATTCTGTCTTTCTCCAGACCAAAAGCCCTCTCGCCCGGAGATGCACAGACGATGTCCAGGCGTAAACGAGTCCTCGACTTTTGGAAACGACCAGGAGCCGGCGGCATGTTCGTCCCCCACCCCCCACCCCCCAGGACACCCTGCTGAGTTTCTGCGTGGCTGGCTGGGCGCCGGGTCAGCCCAGGGCTGGGCACGATGGGCCACATCGCTCGTGCTAGGCGAGCCATTGGGTAGATGTGATCTCCTCAGCTGCTCACAGGGGAGTCGGGATAAGAACCCAGGAATCAGATCCCCATCCTTGGAGGCGGGTGTAGACCTGCCAAGTGCAGGGAAGTAGCAGGGGTCCTGGATTCGCGGGATGGAAGCAAAACCCGCGTCATGAGCCCCTCGGAGACCTGGAACAGAAGGGGGACCCCACCTGGAGCACGTACATCCCTGCCCCTTGGGTTGTGTGCGTGCATTTTGTGTGGAAGGCAGCCCCCGCCTTTTATTAGATTTTAATCAAGAATGATCCTGTTAAATATTTAAGATTGCCTTTTGAGGATGATATTCTTAAAGAACCATGTGATGAAGAGAAAAAGACGGGGAAGCATGAATTTTTAAAATTCATTCCCGGTATACAATAATTCCGAGAGGCTCTCGCTGCTGCTCTGCCGTGAGGAGAGTGTCTCTCACGTGGCCAATTACTCCCGTCCCTCCGGCCCCAGGACCCCCATCCCAATCGCCCATCGCAGCTCTGTTTACAGAAGGTAACACCATTGGGCCCACCAGCAAGGCAACACAGGTTTCAGAAAGGTCTGACTTGTTCTGTGCGCACTCCAGGGATCCGTCCTCTGGCCGCGTTGAACGGGTCCTCCCCTTTGGCTTGGGAAGGCCCAGTCGGAGCGCACGCGCACCGACACGCGCACGCGCAGGCACGTTCAGGCGCTTCCTCTGAGCCCGTGCTGCCTCCGGGGAGACCAATAGCACAGAAAGGCAAGAATCCAAGGTCTGGGGACTCCCCCTCCTGGTCTGGGGACCCAGGACAGCCCCGGCTCCGCCTCTCCTGCTGGGTAGGCAGGGCCTCCGATGCCCCCGTTAGCGACCACCCGTGGCCACAGAGGCGAAGATGGGTTATAGGAGTATGGGACCCCCGGGATGGGCCCCCCATCGACCCACCGTCACCTGACGGGGCTCTTCCCACACCCTCGCCCTCCCCCTGCAAACCTCCGCTGCTCTAGATGCCACTCCCCCCGCAGCTGGCCAACAGGGTCCCTACCGAGGTGTGGGCAGGTGCCTAGGATGTGAGCCGATGCTGATTCAGGCAGGGTTCTCAAGAACGGAGGAAGGTTCCGGCGAAGATGCACTCATCTCCCAAGGAGGAGTCGGGGCTGGTGGAGACTGAGGTCTGGAGGATCTGCTCCCCAAGGCTGCCCGGTGCCCAGGTGCCTCCCGCGTGCTGCCTCGCTGCGCGTCCTAGCGGTCACTTTGTCCTCCGGGGCGAGTGGCCTACCACCAGCCACAGGGGAATGGAAAGAGGGCAGGACGCCTTCCACTTACTACCCCCGTCCCACTCTCCCCGACCTCACCTAATCCAGAGGAGACCGGGAACTCTTCCTGTGTCCGGAGGGACAGTTAACCGTCTCTACCACGCCGAGCGAGAACCTCTGTAGCCCTTCTTCGTGGTTGATTCTACACCATAAGACACAGTTGAGAAAAGAAAAGCTAGGGCCTATCTGCACTTGAACCCGGGACTCGGAAAGGGAAGCCTCCAGGACCTCCATACGCCAAATGATGGGGTCAGCATTGGGGTCAGACCTCAAGGACAGCCCAAGAAAGGGAAGGGACCTTGTAGGTGGAGGGGCCCCTCCTCCCGACACCTGAGACACATGACCCTGAGAGGCAGGTGGCTGTGCTCCTGGGCCAGGCCAGACAACCTTGAGTGGCCCTGAGGGACAGGGGGCAAGAAAGAGAGGAACGGGGGGGATGTCTTCACAGCGGCTGTTGATTTTCTTTTTTTTTTAAATTTTTTTTTAACGTTTATTTATTTTTGAGACAGAGACAGAGCATGAATGGGGGAGGGGCAGAGAGAGAGGGAGACACAGAATCGGAAACAGGCTCCAGGCTCTGAGCTGTCAGCCCAGAGCCCGACGCGGGGCTCGAACTCACGGACCGTGAGATCGTGACCTGAGCTGAAGTCGGACGCTTAACCGACTGAGCCACCCAGGCGCCCCTGGCTGTTGATTTTCAACAGAGGTCCGTGCGCCCCTCGCTCAGGATGCTGCAGCTGCCTGGCCCCGTGCCCTTCCAGAGAAGTCTTTTCTTTCTTCCCTCCTGGGAAGGGTGGGGCCAGAGACGCCACAGGCCATTTGCAGCCGTCCAGGGAAGGTTCAAGGGCCCGGGGTGATTTACCAAGAGGTGATTCAGATTAACAACTATTTTCGAAGCTGCTGCATCTGGGTTCTCCAGAGAATCTGGACCAAGAAGGTGTGTAAGGAGGGAACTTTACTTAAGAAATGGGCTCGTTTGGGGCGCCTGGGTGGCTCAGTCGGTTAAACGTCTGACTTCAGCTCAGGTCACGATCTTGCAGGTGGTGAGTTCGAGCCCCACGCCGGGCTCTGTGCTGACAGCCCAGACCCTGGAGCCTGCTTCGGATTCTGTGTCTCCCTCGCTCTCTGCCCCTCCCCCGCTCACACTCTTGTCTCTCTCAAAAATAAATAAACATTAAAAAAAAATAGAAAAGAAATGGGCTCACTCGACTGTAGGGGCTGTAAGTTCAGGTGAGATTTGGTGTCCCCATCTCGAGGCCAAGTTCTGAAAGGCGGCAGGCTTGGAAACAGGACGAGTATGTTAGTCTCGAGGCAGAATTCCCTCTTCGCCAGGAAAGCCGTCTTTGCGCTTAAGGCCTTCAACTGATTGGATAAGGCCCACCCATGTTCTGGGGGGTAATTTCCTTCCCCAAAGTCTACTGATTAAATGTTAATCACAGCTACAAAATACCATCACAGCAGCATCCAGGCTGGTGTCGGACTCAATGCCGGGGCACCAGAGGCTGGCCCCGAGGACACAGACCACTGACAACCGTAACCTCAGGCACTTTCCTCCTCTATCCCCCAGACTTACACAAATGCTCGTTACAGTTTTACTCTGCTTTGTTTTGAAGGAACCCAGAACGCTTCCCTAAAAACAGGGCCCTCCGGTGGGCAAAACTCCATCACTGAGCCGGGGATCTGGACCAGGTTGGCCCCGGGGTGACTGACTGTGGGTCTCCCGTCTCTGAAGCGTTTTCAAAACACAAAGAAAGCACGCGAGCAGAGACCCTGCGTGGCCTCAAAGCCGAATTCACTCTGTTTATTATCAGGCCCTTTGTAGAACGCGTTCGCCCACCTGGATCTAAGCATCTCTAATCTCCTGTCTCCGCGGAACGCGCTCTGACAGCGGCTAGTTCCTGGACGGTGTAGATTGGCTCCCAGTGACAGCCTCCATCCCTCCTCACTTAGCCTAGAGCAACTCGGTTAAAATTAAACGTACTTCACCTCTTTACCTTGGTCTTCTCTGTCTCTCCTGACGGAAGCTAAGCCCCAGGGGTCTTATCCCTCTTGCCAACCTGTGGGGTAGTTTCTGCATCTACATCTAGAACAGGACCGGGTTTCTCATAATAGTGCTATTAATACTTGTTGAATGGATGAAGCCTTCCGTAAATAGATACTCTAAGCAACTCTGCCGTCTTTGAAATTCTGTAGTTAGAGAGGACACCTTCAACTTGAAGCAAATAGGGGGATGGTCCTCGGCTAGAAGGCAAACGCCCCAGGCATGTGGGCAGCGCACACAAAGCTTCCTGCCTGAAGGAATGTAAGTGATATCAGCCGGGTAGCCATTTACACATTAGTATAAACAAGCTTTCTATTGTAGTCATGGAAGGACATTTCAAGGACAGAAAAGAAAGGCAGAATCAGAACACTGGGTATGTGAGCAGGTCAAGGAGAGGGGACGCTGACAGGGAAGAGGTGGACGAGAAGGGGAGGCCAAGGACACTGAAGACAAACTGTCCCATCTTCCCCAGGAGTTGGCCCAGACAACCACTCTCAAACCTGTCAGTGGGCAAAGCCCGCTCGGTTATTAGGTCACAAAAATGGAAACCATGTGCACTGTTGATTTGCTCCCAGACCATTTCCCCCCGATGCTGTAAAACTGGACCCTCCCAAAGTGTTCCAGAACACCAGACGCGGAGGAATCAGTAGGAGCTACGTAGGGAGAGATTCCAGGGGAAATGCCTGGTTAAATGAAACCACACGGGTTTATCATTTCAGGACTTGCCAGAGCCTTTATTATGCTTACACGAATATCTTCACCTCTGGGAGGAGGCTCCAGATGGTGGTATGCCCGACTGTTTCTTCACGGAACCCCCTCGTCCGTTCTGCATGGCACAGACTGACATTCCCAGGAACACCATTTGGGAAACATGGACCCCGAGGTTCGGACCATGCGGGAAGTTCTGCCTGGTGCTCCCAGGAGGCATGTCACTTCCGGAGCTAATCAGGCACAGGGACACCGACGTGTAGCCTGGCTCTGAGTGACAGTCCCCATCGTTTTTATGAAGAGGCTCCGGGCCCTGGTCCACAAAAGCTAAAGAAGGGCCACGCTCTGCCTCACTTACCTCTGCCCACAGCTCCTGCCTTCCAAGAGGAAGAGAGAAAGGGGAACAGACAAGTGGTCTAGGGGGAGGAAAAAGAAGATGGGGAGGGGACAGGGAGGCTGGTGCAGGGGTGGCACCCCTCTGCGCCCTCTGGAGCTCTCAGCGGACCCACTCCCCCCGCCCCTCCCGTGGCAGCCAGGCCACAGAGGGACCAGGAGGGACCAGGAGGGACCGGGGCTGGACGCGGCGTGCACGGCCCTGTCCTCCTGGCCTCAGGGCTGTGCTGTCACTGCACAGACAGCAACCCTTTTCCACCACGGGTTTCCGGGCACATGTGCAGCTGGGCCCCGCGTGGCCCCCCGGAAGGGAGCCCGGCACGTAGCAAAGCTGTGTTCCCCCCTTCAAGGTCATGGGCCCCAGCTCCTTCCTGCTCTAAGCAAACACCTACGGACCGCGGGGGGAGGGCCGGGCAGCAGGCAACGGCAGATGGGTAGCAGTGTCCTGTCCTCGGGCGCCCGGTGACACGCAAGGACCCCCGTGGTCCCTGAACCGTGGGCACGGAGCGCCCCCGTGGAGCTCTGCCACTCCCCTGCAGGCGGAGCTTTGCAGATAAAGCACAAGCCGCGGACAGAGCTCACACGCCTGGCCTCTTCCCTGCGATCCCTCCACCTGACCTCGGGTCCCCCCCCAACCCCGAGCCAGCTCTTCCGGGCCTTGGACCCCCTCCCTCCCCAGGGAGGCAGGCGCACCTGCGTGGCTGGGTGAGCCAGGCGGCTGGCGGGCAATCCCGCGTCGTCCCTGCTCGGATGTGGGGCTTGTCAAGAGGAAGGACAGACGAGCGTTGCGGGAGCGGGTCCGTGCTGTTTTCCGTACAGTGTGTGCTCTTTCTGCCCCGGGGCAGCCATCGCAAACCAGCCACTCCACGGCCACAGAGCCACACGCCCCTGTCTGGCCTGCGAGCCCCCGGGGGTGACCCTCTTCTGCCGTCATCACCCCAGAGCTTGGAACCCACTGGAACGCTTCGAACCAGCCCTGCTGGCCTTTCCCTCGGGAACCCCGAAGCCCTGCCTCCCTCCTGCCCCTCTGCCCACCCGCCCCGCCCCACCCCGACCCTGCGTCCCCCGTGGCCCTGCGAGGCACGTGGCCACCCCTCAGGGTCCTGGGAGTGTAGGCAGCGGCTTCTTTCCAGGCCTGGCTGTCATCCCCTCCCTCGGCCTTTGCCACACCCCAGCCCACACGGAAGCTTCTGGAGCACGCAACAGCCCAGGCAGATGTTCTTGGGTGGGGGCTGGGACCAGACGGAAGGAAAGGGCGGAGGGAGTTTCCCGAACCCTCACAGCCCAGCACACCCTGGTCCCGCGTGTGCCCTGCCGGCCCCCCTCGTCAGGGCAGACGGACGAGGACACACGGGCATCAGGAACAGCACCGTGGCATCGCAGCGGGAGGGGGCTCCTGTGTCCCCGGCCTGGCTGCCACCCGGCCTGCCACGCCCCACCACCCTCCTCCTGCGGAGTCTGCAGAAACAGGGTCCCACAGGCGGGGGGCTTGAGCGGCAGAAGTGGACTCTCTCCCAGCCTTAGATCCCGGCTAAGCTGGCACCTTCAGGGGAGGCCCCCTGCCTCTTCGGGCCTCTGGGGGAGCCTGCAGGCCTCCCTGGTCCCTGCTTGTGGATGCTCGGCCCGGCCTCCACCTCCATCGTTATGTGGCCTTCCTCTCTGGATGTCTCTGTGTCCTCCTCTCCTCCAGTCAACGTCTACAGGGCCACCCTGCTCCAGGATGACTAACGACAGGTGCAAAGACCCCTGAGGGTCTGGGAAGGACGTGACGGGGCGGGACACTGTCGCCCCAGTACAACCGTTGTCTGTTCAAGCCCCCACCAGCACAGTCCTCTCCCCTCCTCTAAGGGAGGGGCAGCCTAGAGACCCCAAAGTGTGATGTGGGGCAAGGCTGTGTCCTCTGGGGCCGGAGCCAGAGGGAGCCAAACCACAAGCCGGGGAGGCCCGTCCCGCTGTCTTCTTGGCGCCTGGTCTGGGACATGACACGCTGAAGCGAGTGCGTCCCCTCCAGACCCCAGGTTCTCGGCACACCGCTCAGACCACCTAGGGGTGGGGACCGCTCATCACGAGTCCTGAAAGTCAGATGAAGTCATACGCTCCAGGGTTACTGCAGAACACAGCCTTCCCGCAGCCCTTCAGGCTCTTAAGGCCCTTCAGGAAGTGCGGACGCCAAGGTTGGGGGGGGGGGGTGCGCTGAGAGTCTGCAGGTGAGGCCGCAGGTGCTCCCGGGGAGGAGCGGGGACACCGGCTCATCCTGGGTCCGCCCGAGGGGCCACCAGGGGAAAAGAGACCCACACGTGGCTGGCACAGGTGATAACACAGATCAGGTGCTCTCACCCCACGGCTGTGGGTGTTTCTCTACCCCTCGTCCGGCCACTCGTGACACGTGACCGAGGGAGGGCCTGCCCTCAGGATGCCCCGCTCCCGGGGGTCATCGGAACTGGGCCAGCTGTATGGGAAAAGCCTGCTGGACACACAGCCTCCAGGTGCCGCGGAGACCCTGCGGGGCGCCTCTGGGACTTGGGCAAACACTGCATCTATAGGCCACGTTCCGATTTGGACGCTGCAAGGAGGGTGCACTTAGCCAGCTCTGCAGCAAAGCCATCCACTCGGTGTGGGGACGGTCGTGGGGGAGGGGGTCAGCAGAGGTGGGCAGGGCTTGGGTAGTGCTTCCTCGGCCGAGCGTCACTATCCGGGGAGCTGGTTCCTGTCTGGAACGGCGGCCCACACCTCGGTCCCCATCTTCTCTGGTCAGGCACCCTCTCAAAGGATTTGATCTTCTCTGAAGGAAAACCCATTTGCCACCTGAAAGGTGGCAAAGCGCTCGGCACCCACACTTCAAAGGCTCCCCGGCCCCCAGCCCTGCAGGTGTCCTTCCCCTTTCGTTTAAACTTCAATTTTGCAGCAGCTGTGGATGAGGCCAATGTCAGGAGGGATGTTTTTGAGGCAAGGTCGTTGGAGGCTGGGTGAATGTGACCCCAGAAGCAGGACGGCTGGGGGAGACGCTCACGAGTGCTCGTTTCCTGTAGAGCACAGACCACACGGGGGCTGCAAGCAAGTAACAGCCGCTACTCGGGGGCCATGCCATCTTGGGGTTCAGAGACCCCCAGCCCCTGCTTCACCCGGGAGCGGCTGTGCCCCTCCTCAGAGGAGTCTGCAAAAAAGGCTCATGACAGTGAAATCCAGACCTGCCCGTGTGTCTTCAGGTCTCAGATGGTCTGGTTAAAACAAACACCTGCAGCATCCGTTTATGGGGTCTGGGGTAAAGGAAAACTCGCAGGAAGCGAGTAATTTCCCCAAACTCCATCAGGCTGTTTCCGTGCCCCCAGCCCCCGAAGTGTGGAAGCCGGGAACCCCGACGTGAGTGTGGTTTTGTTCCAGAGGCAACAGGGGCACAGTTTCAAGCCGGACAGGTGAGGTAGGCTCCCTTAATAAGAAAGGCTCTCCACTTTAATATTATTTTCCCTACTTTGGAGGGAATCGTCTGATCCGTTACCAAACATACTTCCCGAGCTCTTGTCGCAGCGTATTAAACAGGCGTGGCTGTTTCTGGATGGGTTGGGAGACATTCACTTAAGGGGGCCGGTGACAGCTCCACTCCAGCTGTGTTTCTGCCGCCCTGTGGGAAGACAGGAGGTTCGGGGGACAAGGGTCGCCAGTGGGAACAGGTGTTTAGGCCGAAGAATCCCAAAGAGGCTGGCGTTGCTGCCCGGATGGTGGACAGAAGCAGATGGACGGAGGCCAGGTCGCCAGCGGGGATTAAGTCTCATTAGATCAAAGCTAAGGACGGGGGGAGGGGGGGTGGAGGGGGCCCAGGGTCAGCATCGGGAATCTCTCACGGCAGGGGTTATGGGACAAATGGCATGTGGGGCCAGCTGCGCTCTTTGATTTGGGAACATTGGAGGCTTCCTCCAGCTCACCCTCAGGGCGGGGACCAGGAGGCTCCGGGGATGAAAGGCCGGGTCCCAGCAGCCAGGTGGGTGGCCGGACCTCCGTTGCCTCCTCCTTCCCCGTCCGTTGTCCTCTCGCGACAGTGGATGGTGGGCAGGACGGGCCTCTCTTTGTGAAGGTGACGCTGTGCAGGGCCAGACCGTCTGGAGACAAAGCCTCCATCGCTTACCTGGGGGCGCGTCACTTGGGCAGGTCACCAAACCTCGCGGTGCCTCGGCTTTCTCCTCTGTAAAATGGGAAGAATGAGGCTGGAGCCTATCCCCCAGGCTCGCTGTGAGGCTGCATTCCCGAAGCGGCAGGCACGGCGATCGCTGCTCAGGGAGTGCTCCCCAAGTACGCCTGATATCAGCTGCCGGGGCTCCCCTCTTCCCCGCCCGTGGCTGGTGGATGGTCGGTCGATCATTTCATCTGGCAAGGCCCTGGGGAAACCCCGCCCCCACCTTGCACCTGCCCTCCCGAGGCTTCTTACCTGCAAAGGTGATGCACCTTTGGACCGGAAGTGGTGGGAGGTGGGACTCGTTCCCCGGCCGGAGCCCCTCTCTGCCCCCCGGAGGATGTGGTCCTAAGGGGTCAGGAGAGCAGGTGCAGAGGTGGCGAGAACGGCAGAGGCTTGCGCGAGGCAGCACGGTCTGCTCAGACCCCTGCAAGTATAAAAGGGGCCTTCCACGGGATGTTCTAGAGCATGATTGTCCTGTGCACGTGCGTTTAGATACATCTCCCTCACCTGTCGTTCTCTCACTGGCCCAGCTCAGCACAGGTGAGGAGGCGTCTTCACATGCTGGGCACTGGATCCAGGCTCGAAGCTGAGGGAAGCCGTCCACAGGAAGTGGACAGTAAAAATGGGGGAGTGAGTTGAGCAGCTTTTTCGCCATAGTGTGGAAGGTTCTAGATAGGCCTATCGGTGCCCCATTTATCCAAGCAGTAACTAGGAAACTATGCTGGAGGCCGCCTTCCTTGAGTTAAAGCACACAGATCGTGGGGTGCCTGGATGGCTCAGTCCGTTGAGCGTCCGACTTCGGCTCAGGTCGTGATCTCATGGTTCGTGGGTTCGAGCCCCGAGTTGGGCTCTGCACTGACAGCACGGAGCCTACTTGGGATTCTCTCCCTCTCCTCTGCCTCTCCCCCCCACTCATGCACATTCTCTCTCTCTCTCTCAAAATAAATATATAAACTTAAAAAAAAAAGAACACAGGGGTGCCTGGGTGGCTTACTCGGTTAAGCGTCCGACTTTGGCTCAGGTCACGATCTCGCGGTTCGTGGTTTCGAGCCCCACGTCAGGTTCTGTGCTGAGAGCTCAGAGCCTGGAGCCCACTTTGGATTCTGTGTCTCCCTCTCTCTCTCTCTCTCTCTGCCCCTCCCCCACTTGTGCTCTGTCTCTGTCTCTCAAAATAAAATAAAAACATTAAAGACAACCACACATAGTGGGGCAAGCTCTGGGGGGCTACAGGGCCCATGCACCTGCATATCCCTCAGCGCACTTAAAACCATGTTTGGCTCATAGCAGGTGCTTGATAAAATTTGCCGAGCACTGCTGTCCAGAGATCTTGGATTCCAGCATTGTCTCTCCCAAAGGACTCGACCCCACCTCCTCCTAGTCAGCTCCGTGACTCATCCACTCACATCGGAAATTTGAAACACAGTCCCTGATCGCTTCAGCGGGTTAAAAATCATCCCAGCGCAAAGCGCTCTCTTATCTGACAACGGCCCCCCTGCTCCGAAGGGCATGGCCATGGCAAGTGCACGGGGCAGAATCCAACACGCGCTTGGCCATTTGGGCCACAAGGAAGCAAAACACGTCCCGCCCCACACCACTAAGAGCAAATGTCATGCGTTGAGATATTTACGCATTTCTGAAGAAACGTATAAATGAGTATTTGCTCATCCGTTTTTAGTCTAGGCTTCTTCGCTCCAGGGTGAAGGGAGTAAGGTCGGCTGATCATCATTTTACAGGCCAGTCATCTGAGACCCCCTCTCCCAAACCCGGCGCAGAGCGGGCTCCCCACGGGCACACTGAAGGGGTCGGCAGAATATGTCAGTTCTCAAGGCAGATCTTGGTCAAATTCTGACCAACTTACTAGCTGTGTGGCCTTGAAAAAGTTGTTGCCCTGTTTGTGCCTCAGTTTCCTCACTGGATGGGATAAATGGACCTGCCTCACTGAGTCGTTGGAAAAGATTAGCCACAATAATCCACGAAGAGCGCTGAAAGCCACCTGGCCCGTCCCGTGGTTATTGTTACAAAGGAGGCCCTGGCTACACCGCCCAGCCACAGCCGCCCTCCGCCTGGGGCCCGTGAGGCCGACTCCCATGGTCACAGGAATTATTCCCGGGCCCCTCAACTCTCGCCGAAGGTCCTGTTTTGCACGCAGCTGGGTATTTTTTGCTAAGATTCTGCAAGCATCCAGGCAGGCTCCAGGGAAGGGTCTAGGGCCCCAAGAGGAAAGGGTCAGGATCCGAGGAGCTGTCCCCTAAGCTCTCCGCAGGGTTCCGCCGGCAGCCCTGAAACGTGCAGAAGAATGTGGGGACCCCATCCAACCTGTGACAGTCCCTGGCTAGATTTCCGGTCTTTGTCAGCCGAACAAAGGCGCGTCTCCCCGCTCCCTGCACCCGGGAACTAGACCACCGTGAGCGGAGGAAAAGGAAACATAATCTGGCTGCGGTTGTTGGCGGAGAGTTCAAGAACAAACTCCCCTTTGTGTCTTCTGGCTCCGTGCAGGAGAGTGATAAAGCCAGCCAGGGGAACAGGAAGACAATTTCTTGACTCGCTCTGTCGCCTAGCTCCCTTTCCCAGGACGAGCTGCTGGAGCAGCGCTGGGCGTGGGCTGGGTGCGCCCTTCTCCCCTGGGGCGTGGAGGCCGCCAGGGCGCAGCGCAGCGGGTGGGAGCGGGGCGGGATCTGGGGGCCTGGAGAGCGTCGCTCCGCCGCCGCCGCCGCCGCCGCCGTATGGGGCGCAGCCCGGAGGCCAGGCCCGCCCTATCCTGGGAGCCATCGAAAGCGCCAAAGCCTTGTCTGAGGTGATGCCCATGGTCCCACATCTCCCAAGAGCTTCTGGAAAAGTCTATGGCCCTGCATCCTGGCCTCTCTGAGCCGGAGGAGCCCTTTCTGTGGGCCCCACCCACCCCTTGAGCAGGTTCCGTTGGGGAGAGAGATCCCACCGGGTGGGACAGCGGCGCCGGCACCAAGAAAGGTCTCCTAAGCAGACCCGAGCCCCTGCCTCCACTCGCATCCTTCCACGTCTGACCTTACTCCAGCCTCATCGTGGAGGCCTATGCACTGGTGGACTCGGACTACTTGTTCTGCATTTATTCGAGAATGTTCAAGGGAGAAACCACATTTCTCTGGACCGGGCCAAGAGTTTAGGGCAGGAGTGGCGAAGACGGTCTGAAAGGACGAGGGTGCGCGCCTTGGCAGCGAGCAGACGGAATCCGCACTCCTCCTGATCCTGGGACGCAGCCCTGGAGCCGAGCCAGTCCCGCGCAAGACGCCGGCTCCGGACCCGGCCTCCGGGTCCCGCCCGTGGCTCCGCCCGCCCTGGCGCGCCCTCCCCCAATCAGGGAAGTGCTCGAGGGCAGGTGCTCCTGAGGTAGGGGAACAGCCGGCAGAGCCCAAGACCTGCGGGGTCCCTTCTCCTGTGGGGAGAAGCTCGGGGCTCCCCACCCGCGGCTGCCCCCAGAGCTGGAGGCTGGCGCCACGGGGCGTCTCAGCGCGCCCCCTGCTGATTGCGCGGGGCGGGGGCAATGCCACCTCCCTGGGGAGGCCCCGTTTCAGAAGGCGGAGAGGAGAAAGGCATGTGTCCCGGGCCAAAGACATCTGGTTTCGGAACGAAGTCTCCAGAACGAAACAAAAACCAGCCTGGCGGGACGCAAGCATTGGTCAGCGTTCCCTCTGACTGGTATATGGCCAAGGCGGGGAAGAGAGGCCCCTGCCCGGGCCGCCTCCCTCTTTGCTGACCCGCCTCGACCGCGGGCGACCCCAGAAATCAGGTCTCCCAATGGGTCTACCGCTTACACAGAATCCAGGGTCCTAGGCATCTGCGGGTCCACGTGCACCCGCAAGGCCAGAGGAAGGCCTGCTCCCTGAAAGTGGCCCGGGGTGGGACGGGACTGAGGGCATGACTTGGCCGCGGCCTCTCCCGCCCGCAGCCCAAACGCGCCCGGTCTCCTTCCTTGGGCTCCAGGCACCGAACGAGAACCGCTCCGACCCCGGATTTTTTCAAATCAGTTTTGCTGGTTTTCCGCGGCTTCCCTCCCGAGAGGCTTGGTTTCCGGCCAGCCCTCTCGCCTCCTCGCCCCACTGCTCCCTCCGCGCAGCCCTAGGGAACAGCGCTGACGCCAAACGCGCCGGGGCCCGGCAGGCTCGGTCCTCGTCCGAGTGCGCTGAGCGAGCTGCTAGGGGGCGCGGCGCCTCCCGGGTCCCCGGGAGCGCAGTGCGAATCCCGGCGCCAAGGCCCGGCCGGGCGCTCCGGTCTCCGGGCCCGAGCCCCGCCGCGCAGCTTCTGGCGGGCGCTTCAACCCTCCGAAAGCGCAGCTTCATTTATTTATGTGTTTTAATGTCGTCAACGGGCAGCTAAATGAATTGCAATTTGTAATTTTTATGGTTAATTGGAAATCTCGCTCCTGTTGGCTAATCCTGTTAGTTGGCGGCCAAACAAGGGGAAAGTCGTGTCGCCGCCGCGGTGGTTCTAACGGGCATTTTACGTGAAATGACACCGGCGGCCGGAACAAAGGGCGCAGCCGCACCCGCAGGCCCGGCGGCCGCGGCGGGTCGGTGCCGGCGCCAAGCGAGCCGAGGCCCGGGCTCCGCGCGCCCCAGCCACGCCGCCCCGACCTCGAAATCGGGGGGCCCCGGTTGTGGCCGCGAGCTCCCCCCCTCCCCCCGCGCCCCAGAGCCTCGCCCCGCGGCCCCGGAGCCGCCCCGGCCTCGCCCACCCCGCCGGGCGTCCGGGCCCTCCTGCGCTCCTCGCCTCCTCTCTGCCTCCCCGGCCGCTCTTGGCGCCGGGCCCCACGGGGAGCGGAGCGGGGAGCGGGGCGGCCGGGGAACGCCGTCCCTTCGCCCCCCTCCCCCCTCCCAGGGGCAGCCACCGTGCGGGGGCCCCAGCTCCTTCCGGCCCCCGGCGCGGCCCGGATGGGGGGGTCCCCGGGGCGGAGCGCGCGTCAGTGGGGGCGCTGGAGCGCGCGGCTCGGCTTGTTCGCGCGTTGTCGCCCGCGCCGTGTTCCTTGTCCCTGGCGCCTGCTCGGTGCCGTCCCAGTGCGTTTGATTGAAACGCGGCTGCGAGAAGGTGTCGAGCAGGGAACGCGGCGCGCGGGGCGGGCGGGGCGAGGCCGCCGAGAGGGAAGGGGACCCGGGCGGGGAAGGGGCCCCCGGAGAAGCCCGGGAGCGCGGCGGCGCTGCTTGCAGGACTCCTATTTTGAAATCGGCGGCTGTGCCCTCCGGGACGCAGGATGCAAGGGTCAAGTGTCACTTCCTCTGGCAGTCAATCTCCAATATTCCTTGTAATGTTTCTAAATGGACGAATTCATTACGCGGGGGACACGTGAATGGGGAGAGGCCGCTGGCGCGCCGGGTCAATAGCGTCCACTAATGGTTCATTTTGCACAGCGGAGCGCGGCGCCGTGGAACCCAATCAATAGTGTTCACTTCCTCGCCGCCACGGGCCTAAAGGTCACTTAGGGAAGGTGGGAAAGGGCAGGCCCCCGACAAGTCCTAACTGTCTCTCCTCTCCCCCTCCCACCGGTTCCCCCCCCCCCCCCGCGACCTCCTCCACCCTGGCGGTGGAGAACCGGGTGTCTTCCGGGGGCGGAGGGGGTTGTACGTCGCTTTTGCAAGGACAGGGGCTCTTCTGGCTAAGGGGAGGGCGACAGGGTGGCAAGCCAGCAGGCGGGACCGCGGTCTCTCCTCCCGCTGTTTTTCAGAGGAAGCGTTGAGTACAATGAAAAAGGGACCATCTTCTTGTCCCTTCCCGCGGGGACCGCCAGGACAGGAGAGGGCTGGGGCAGGCAAAGCCCACTCCTTCCAGGGGAGGAGATTTCAAAATGATCCAGGAGAGGCAATGCCCAGAGAGGAAAGCCTGCCTCAGCTGGGTGGCCTTGAGGGCTTCCCCGAAGGGGTCCTGGAGCTCAGAGGAGGGAAGGACACCCAGAAGGCCACCCAAAAGTTTCTCCTGGGGAGATGTCAGACGGGGCTGGCTCCAGATTACAGGGTGGAACGAATTCCCTGAGTTTGGTGAAGGGAAGTAAAAATTTGCCTCCTGGAAACCCCTCCATCCCTGCCCACCGCAGCAACCAGAGAACTTCACCTCTCTTCCCTTGTCTTCCTGGGGTTCCCACGGCGAGGAGGAGGAGGAGGAAGGTCATGGGGTTCACACTTGGGGGGGGCATCGAATGGTTGCATCTGACCCTCTGAAACCTGTGACGCTCTGGGTATACATGGCCGTCCCCCGGACACGTGTCTCTCGCGGGAGCCGTGTGGATGTCATAGAAGGCAGACTTTGCACAAACCCTGCTTGGCTGAAAGGAGATGGAAGGGGTTCGAGTCGCGGTAGGAGGTGCAGTGTGCGCTTACTTATGGGCGTCAAGGCCAAGGTCAGGGGAAGAGAGGGTCCTTGGTGAGCGACCCGCAGAAAACCCAGTGAGCTTCCGCTGCTCTCTCCCTTGTGGCTGGTGGCTGGCGGGGACCCAAAGGCAGGGACAAGAAGGCATCTCCGCTCCCTTTGGATGTGAGGAGGTAGAGCGGAGTGGAGGTGAATGGCTCCGAGTTAAGACACAGCCACCACCTGCTTGTCTTGGCTGCTAATGCGTTTCTCACCTCCCCAGGCTTCAGACATATCTATTCCCCCGAAAAGCATGCTTTTAAAGAAACTCAGATGTGAGGACTGTGGCAGTGCTGACTGTCCACAATGCATCCCGTCTTGGCTTATGGTCAGACGGTTCGTTTCCACCATCGTCTGCGGGTCTCTTTGCAGCAGGGGGGTTAAAACTGTTTGCACTTTGATTTACCTGGAAACGCACTTCCCTCCTCCAGCTCCGTTCCCCACGTGCGGCTGCCTGTGAGGCCACTTCCAAACCTCCTTGTCCTCCCCATCGGGTACCTGTGCCCAGGGAAGGCTAGAGCACTTTGCTCAATTGAAGGAAGTAACCTGTACGAATAGGTAAACGCAAGCTAAGGCAACACAGCTAAAATCTTTGGCCAATTACATCTGACATTTTTTTTTTTTACCAAATTCCGGATCTTAAGTTATTTATTCAATCTTCAGTTATCCTATTAAAAGGACAAACATATATCCTATTAAAAGGACAAAGGGACCTTTGGTGCCAATATTTTTTGGAAAGCAAGCTCTTGTACAGATTCCCACAGAATACGTTCTTTTACTTAAACTTGTCTATAATCGAGCTTCTCGAATAATCATATGAATGCTGTGTTCTCATCGTCGGCCTCCTCTAAGCCTCTGAGCCAAAATACTGTAAGGTCAAGCACTTGCTTTTTATTTATACATATTAAAATTGCTCCTAAGAGTGGACTTTTCGCACACGATGTGTGTCAGGACAGGAAGCAAATGTTGTTTGAGGGGAAGATTCCAATAACAACCCCATTTATGCAAGCACATCAGAGCAGAAAGAATCATTTCTGTTAGTTAACATTTTTAAGCCAGAAAATTAAAAACAAATATTTAACTTCCCAATTTGGAATTCGGGTTGGCATTTGACTGCAAAACTTTTACAATGCATACTCAATGAGTTAAACACAATCTTTACTAGCCAAATAAAACGGCCTTCGTGTGGCTCAAAAATAAGTATGAATAAACTGAAGGATAAATAAAACGTGTGAGGATGCCCGGGGAGGGAGCTGATGTGTGCGAACTTGGCCAAGAGACAGCTTTTGGACTCTGCCCAATTCAGGGGTTTTAAGAAGTCTTTTATTAGATGCTATATTTAGAGAAGACAAATATTGAATAAATACGTACACTTACAAACATTAACAGTTCCCGCTTTGTTCTCTTCCACGCCGACTTTACGGTCTGTTGGGGATAAACTTGCCCTTCTCCGGTCTCCATTGCTCCCTTTCTGTTTGGGGCTCACGCTCCCCCTCCCCCTGAGTGTTCTGTGATTGTGCGTGGGTTTATCTCATTTCCCCTACACAGGCCACCAGTGGGGAGCAAGAATTGGAACCTCGCGGCTCACTGGACGGCCTCTTGTGTGCTCCGAGCCCCTCCAAGTGAGCAAAGGAAGGAGGTTTCTAATGTGGGGGCCGCCCCGAAGCCCTAACATGATGTCCCTTCTGGTCCCAGCACACACCTGGCTAGGCCTCCCTAAAATGCAGCTTAGCTGGCCTCCGTGGTCCTAGCGCTGAGTTCTGGCCAGAGACATCCTAATATTTCCTCTGTGCTCTGCCGGTGCACTCCAAACCCCTCTCCCAACACGCACAAAAACATGAGAGCTCTCGAGCCAGGAGCTTGGGCTCCGGCCTGACCAGGGCTCTGCTGGGGCCGGGGCAGCCCCGCGTGGGCCTTGGCAGAGCTCCCTGGGCCGTGGAGCCCCGGCCCCCCTGTAATCTGCGCTCTGGAACCAGGGAGCAGCTCTCCCTTCCCCCCCCTCGGTGCGACCCCAGCTCATGTCCCGCCCCTGGGCCCCAGATCATTTGAGCTCAGTTCGTTCACCGTTCACCGGTGCAGACCGCCGTCCTTCCAGCTGGAGGCTGCCAGTCCCAAGGCCGACAAAGGCACAAATACAGTGAGAGCCCGCTCATGTCTGTGGGCTCGGAGATGGGGAGGCAGGGGAGGGGGCAGGGGTGCAGACTAAATGGCCTGAAGGAAGAGGCCGGCCTCTGGGTTTCTCCAGGGCCCCTACAGGTACAAAAGGAAAGGCCGCCCTGTCCCCTCCTAGGGATACCCTGGAGAGGAGAGTCGCCCCCACACCTATGAGCTCGAGCTCTTTCCTCTTTCACCTGAGAGGAGGGTTCACCCCTACTTGTAATTTCTGGCTAAACAACAAATGTTATAATTAATCCGGATAAAGACAGTCTCCCTCTAACACATACACCTGCTGGTTATGCACAAGCTTGGGAAAATCAGCAGAGGGTGTACATCCCAGGCCCAAACAAAGGTGTGTGAGTGAAGGGACGTTCTGATGTTTTCTACACCTTCGGTCAACACGCAGCTGCTGTGGAACTCTCCCCCCCCCCCCACTGTCCCTGTCCTCCATGTTGACAGTTGTTTAGCCTGGCCCGGTCTGGGGACGCCTCTGTGTCACTTTAAGCTTGGGGTTCAGCAGAATGAGCCAGAGAAGGGCAGGGGAGGGGTGTGCCCCACGTCCTCCCATCGTGCAGCACCTACGGGGGGGGGGGATGGTGGTAGGGGGGTCGAGTAATGATGGCAGACGTCTGGGAGAATGAAAACCTCACTAAGAGATACAGACCTGAGTAAAGGAAAACCCCCAAATGTGATAAAGATGGGGAGAAGAGGCAAAAAGGGTCAGATTCTTTGGGCCTTTAGGACCGTCAACTGTCTCATGTGTTCAATGTGTTCACTAGAGGAACCAGACCAGAGTTCAGACCAACGAGGTCGTGGGTCTTACCCCACCTATGAGAAAATAACGGGCCCTGGGGTCCTGAAGCCTTAGCAATAAGTGAGATTATTGATTAGTTTTTAAAGGGGCACCCGTGCATGAATTCGCAAAGCAAGCCATTAAAACATGGAATCAGTGAGATGCGGCCTTGCAAAAGGGCTTCGTTATTGCTAACGCGCGCGCACACACACACACACACACACACACACACACACACATACACACACACTACGTTACATCTGGGAAACAGGAAACATTTTAAAAATAAACAAATCCCTGACTGCACTCCCACCAGATTGATCAAAAGGGAACCACAGACCTCTTGGATTCACCTAAACGCATCGCCCAAGAAAACTATGAAAACGCGTTATCCAGGACTTCGCCAGCCTGCCCGCGGGGAAGCTCTCAGATAGCAGTTACCCAAGGTAGGCGAGGCCAGGGCTCAGACGAAGCAAACTTCTCTTTCCATTCCCCCAGACAGGACACAGCCAATCTGCCTCTGTGAGCAGACATCGGCAGACATCTACCCAGCGTTCTGGCCCTGCACGGTTCTTCTGGGGACACCTGTCTCTCCCTATAGAAACTGACGTTCCAGATCTGTGCCCTCCCCGGCTTACCGAGTAGGGAAGCCGAAAGAACCCCCTGGCCGGCCTCTCTCCCCGCCCTCCCCTCAAGGGGGAAACTTTGATCAAGCAGAACTTTTCTTTTCCTTTGGCCCCCCGAGCTTCTGCGGATGCACATTTTACTCTCAGCCAGAACCTCAGAAGCCTTTTGGATTAATTCTGTCCCCTCTGGCTTTCTGTCTGCAGCTCATCCTGAAAAGCGCTCTCAGAAATGCCACAGACAAGTCAGATTCAATGACTTCCCAGTGGTTCATGAACTGACCGTGGCTACCTCGGGAAACGCACCCCGGGGCCCCCAAAGTTCATGGCTCAGCGCTGTGCACACTGAAACAATTAGAAACGTTCCCTTGCTTTGCCCCAAAGAAATCGTGTTAATGTATGACACACAGGAGCCCGATTAACAAATCGAGACTAAATCTGCATGTGGCGAAATGCAATAAAGATCTACGTATTTTTCTCAATAGTAGAAACAACAGGCTTTGCCATGGAGTTCTGCAGTCTCTGCGTTTCTCTGCTTTTAAACACCGAATCTGTCTGGGTATTTAAAAAATGAATCGATTGCTGTCGCTGCCTGTGGGGAAGGAGCCTGTCTGCAGCGCGTGGGGTGTCCTTCCATCAAAGGGACGCCAGGGGGCAAGAGGCGTTAACAAAGAACGGGCGTAGACACGCTGCCTTTATCTGCCCCTGCGTGTCACTTTCCAGGGCGAAATGTCATTTTGCAAGGTTATACGTTTCCAATTCCACACAGAGCCTTATCGTTCATCATTTACCTCTTGGGCACAAACAAACATCCTCTTTAAATAAAACCAGGGAAGGGAAACGTATACCCTCGCACAATTAAAAATCACGCAAGAATGCCAGACTGTATTGAACATTGCTGATAATCCGACTTACCTTGCTGATACTTTGGCCTAATCCTATTTTCTCCTCGCAGGAGAAGGATTCTGCAAGGCCATGTTTTGTTCTTCGGGAGGATGGTTTACCTGGCCGGTGGGTCAAGGGGTGCAGAGCCCTCCCCCCCCAACACCCAGGCCACCTAAGGTGGGGAGGGGGAGATGGCGGGCTGCCCGCCTGGCCCAGCAGGTTGGATGTCCGAGTGCAGAAAGCAAACGAAATCACTCAAGGGAAACTTGGCTGGAGACAAAACACATTCAATTTCCTGACTCCTCGGCTTTCTCTCCCGAATTATTTGCTTTTGCAGGGGCACGTTAAACAAATTAAACACTAAAAACAGAACCTCCCTGGCTCAGAGCATCGTCGTTGTTTTTTCTTTAAGGCTATGGTAATAACAGTAATAAAAATGAAAGAAAACAATGGCAGCCTATCTTTTAAAAAATAAACTCAATTTGTCCCCTACAGTCCTTTTGGCAAATTCTTATCAGGCAGGGCCGAGCAGACAATGGGAGCTTTGTGCTAATGGCTGCTGCACTCCGCTAATGGTTCTGGAAGCTTCCACACTGCTTATTTGGGCTCCTTCCTGCACCTTGGCCCTGCAAACAGCGGCTTCTGGGGACTCTGACATCAGCCTGGCTCCCCCGTCCGGATCTGTCCTGAGAAAGGGGCCTGGTCTGAGCGTTGCTGAGGAGCCCCGGCGGTTTAGGATTCTGTTTCTCCTGCACACCCTTCCCTACCCACCCCCCCTCCCCCCCAGTATCATTTCTCTTTGAAATGTCATGAACTTGGCGCTTTCAGACCCAACCGCGGGCTCAGGCCCCAGACAATGGGATTGTCAGAGGGCCAGCGCCGAGTTTTTTCTGCGTGTGCACCGAGCGTTAAGCCTTTTCGCCCACAAAACGGCTCTGTCTGACCGGGTCAGACAAAAGCCAACTTCCACCCTCCGCCTCGGAGGGCATCTGGGCACGGCCGGGGTGTCCAGCGCCGCGCCGCCCGCTCCCCCTGGGGGGAAGGGGGTCCCAGCCACCCCGCCCCCGCCCCGCAGCCCAAGCGCAGGCTTCCCCCCCTGCCTCCCGCCGCGGTGCGATCACCCCAGGCCCCCGGGGCTCCCTCTGCGCCCGCCCCCTCCCCGCGGCGCAGCAGCTGGGGGGCCCCCCACCCCCCGGCCCGCCCCTTCGTTCGTCCGGCGGGCCCTGCTCTCCGAGGCCCCCCGCGCAGACATGCAGACCCTCCTTCCGCACCTCCCCGGGCTTGGGCCGCGGGGCCCTGCGGCAGGGGCGCGTGTGAGTCTGTGCGAGCGCGTGAGTGTGCACGAGCGCGTGAGTGTGCCGGGGGCGGGCGGCGAGCCGGCGCCAGGCTCCAGGAGGGACAAGAGGCCTGCTCGGTTCCGAAAAGACCGATGAGAACGCGGGCGCGCCCGACTCCGTGCGGGTGAGTGTCGGGGGGCATCTCTCTCCGGTGGCCCTGGGCTTGGGGGGTGGGGGGATGGCGGCTCCGGGGGTGGTGGGGGACCGCTGCCCGCCGACCCCCTGGCCCAGCCCGAGCGAGCGCGGCCTCCCGCCCCTGGGCGCCCCGCTCCACCTGCGGGACGAGGGGGAAGCGAGCTGGCGGCTGCTGAGAGCTGCTCCCCGGGTTCACGGTCAAGGGCGGCCCAGCGGCGTGTGCGGGGCGGGGCGGGGCGGGGAGGTGGGGGCCCGGCGCGCCCAGGGAGCCCTGCAGGCAGAGCCCGGGAGCGGGCAGGAACCTCAGGCGACGGGCGGGCGGGGCCTCGAGGCAGGCTGCGGAGGGAGGATGGTGCACTCGGGGGACGTGGTTTTGTTCCTCCCTCCTCCCCCGTGGAGTTGAGTTTCAGCACGGGCAGGGGGCGGGCTGGAAGGAGAAGGAGGCCGTGAGCGCAGAACGCCCTCCCCCACACACACCTGCAGCAGAACGTGGGCAGGTGGACGTCTTCCAGCCACAGAGTCATATGCAGCGACCCTGGGGTCTGGGGAAGGAGAGCGGCGGGGACGGGGCTTGGGAGGCCTGTTTTCCATCCCGGATAGGCCGAGGAGCCCCTCACTAGCCGTGGGGTGAGTGAAGGTGGACTGGACAGTGTCCCCCCCCCGCCTCTGGAGCCCTGCCCTCCCAACAGTGACTTCTCCCATCTCTGTCAGTGTCCTGGGGCCATAACAGGGTCCTGCAGGCTGGGGGCTTGAGATAGCAAATGTATTCTCTCCTGATTCTGGAGGCTGGAAGTCCGAAATTGAGGTGTGGGCAGGGCCTTCGTTGCCTCTCCCCAGCTTCTGGAGAATTCTTGGTTCTCCTTAGCTCCGCGACGCAGCATTCCAAGAGCGCATCGTCACCTGGCCCTCTTCTCCCTGCGAGCCTCCTGGCCTCATCTTCCCTCAGTGCCCGCAGAGGCCTCTGCTCCTACCAGGCCTGAAGATGGCCTTGGGGGGACCCTGAGAGACGACCATGGGTCCCAGCAGCCCAAGAGGCCGCCAGGGGACAGCAGGAACAGAATAGCAACACTGCCCGGGGAGCCTTGCACGTCGCCTCTCTGTTCCTGAGGAACCAGGGCTTGGAGCAAGGTGGGCATCTTGGCTGGCTCTTTCCTCCCAGCAGAACGCCGTGTCGCCCCGGGATGCGCTCAGGGTCCTTCCCCCTCTTGACCTCACCCCATCCCCTCCTCCCTTCCCTTCGGGGCTAGAGTCTTGATGGAGCGGGGACTGAGCGTGGTGGCTGACGTTGGCCGTTCCCCAAAGGCGTTGCGACAGAACAGCGCATCCCCAGGAGACTTGGGGCTCTGTGGCGCCCTCCAGAGTGAAGGGTTCCGGGGCCCCTGGAAAACTTCAGCTCCACCGAGCCCTCGGGCTGTGAGTGGGTCTCACGCATGGCTGGGACCTCAGGCCAGGGAAGGGGCAGTCACCGTGCTTGCAAACTTGTTGGTCCCTTCCAGCTCTAAGAACTTGGAACCTGTTACAAGCTAAAGCTGGCCTCCTCCCCCAGGATGCCCTTCCCTGCACTGTTTCCCCACCTCCTCCTAATTCCAGGCCAGGAAGTGTGTCCCTCATCTGGATCCTGTGACACCAGGCCCGAGGTCTGTCACCACACCAGTTCCATCGTGCCCGCTCCATGCTTGCACACGTGAAATCCCGACGCGATGCCTTTGTTTCTGTGTCCCTGGCTGACAGGGACTTTCATGGGCCCGTGTGCAGTAGGTACTTAATTAATGGAAGTGAATGCGTGTCTGGCCACCTCTCCCTGGATGGGGATAAAGGGAGCACTCCCCTGACTTAAGCCCCTTTTCCTGCAAGTTGTGTTCCAAGAAGACAGGACTTGTAGCAACGATCCACGCGTCCCTCGTTCTACCCAAACTTCATCTACAGGGGGAAAGGGAAGGAAGCCGTGTGGATTGAAACTCAGACAAGACCCCCAAGCAGAGAATTCGGGATTCCCGAGTGTGATCGCTGGGGCCGTATCCCCCCGTGGGAGGGGTGGTGCTGCAGACCGGAAGTGGGTGGAACAGACAGCTCTGGGGCCGGTGCACCTGCTGGTCCGCCCGGAGCCCCAGGCCTCGGGTGTGTTCCCGTGTCACACCAGGCATCTGCACCTCCCAGAGGGTTTGCTGCCCCCTCAGCCTCGGCAGGGAGCTGGCGAGCACCTTAAGGCCCCCGGTTTCCTTGACCTTTGCGTCAATTTAATTGTAGGAATGGTGAGGCTGGTTTGTGCACCGCGTGACGCTGAGTGGATGCGTGTCTGAAGAAATGGTCGGCGCCACAGGAATTCAGGCCCTCGGGCAGCAGGTACCGTGTGCCGGGCGCGGTTGTTCACGGGACGCACCCGGCCAATCCTCACGTGGAGTCTGCAAGGGTGGCGCTTTCGTCATCCCCACCCTCTGCAGGACGGAGCAGATGGGGGGGGGGGGGGTCAGCGTCTGCTCGGCCACTGGGGAGGAGGGGCCAAGCCTCCGTCCTTGGGCAGACCACTCAGCTCGCCCCTCTGTGAACACCTCTACGCGTCCTCCGCTCCCCGAGACGGTGAGCTGTAGGTCGTTTGGAGGGCGTCCTGCACATTGTGCGCGGATCAAGGCACATCCGGCCCCATCAGCACAGGGGCATCGTGCAGAACTTAGGGCTCCGTGTCAGAAGGAGCCCGGGACTAGGCCCGCGGCATCTGGCCCCTCATCTAGGTAGGGGAGTCTTGGGGCAACTGATCTCTCTGGATGTCAGCTCCTACGCAGGCTGCTTTCTCATCTGTACAAGGAAGCCACTGCAAGTCAACTCTGTGGGGCCATGGGGACCATCCAAACGGGGACAATGGAAGCTCCCTTGAAAAGTGCCGGGCAGTGCACAAAGGCAGCCGTCTGCTGTTGTGAAAGTGAGCCCCCTTGGAGGACACCCTCACAACACAAGTAAACCTGGGGCAGAAGGTTCTGGTTGCTTAGACCAGAACAAAGCCCTTCATCCCAGCGCGGAGAAAAGAGAACTGGCCAGGAGTCAGACCATTTGGGTTTTAGCCTGTCAAAGCCTTTTAAGTGTTCTGCTTCGTCAAAAGGTGTGTTACAAACTCAGCTTATTTTAAGGTCCCCTTCGCTCAAAACCTTTGATGTTTCATATTTGAGTAGGAGGCTGTTCCTCCCTCAGAGAGGGGGTCCTCGGCTTTCTCCGCCGAGGCCCCTGCTCACGGTCGCGGCCCCTGCACCTGCAGACCAGTGTGTTCTCCTCGGGGGTGCGGTCGTGGCCTTGGAGAGGCCTTGGGGCTGGGGGCCCGGGGGCCCGGGGGCTGCTGGGTGAGGAGGTGCTGGATGGAGCCTCTGTAAGACAGGACCAGATAGGAAGGGACGGCCAGGCCTAGGGGGGCAACACTCCCACCAAAGTGGGGAACAGGTGCCCCGGCACCAGGGGGGGTGTGCCCCCCACTGTTCGCGGGGAGAAAAAGCAGACTCACTTCCCACCCCGTAGCGTCGAAAAGAAGAAACTGGGGTTCTCAGTGGTCCAGTGAGTTACCCGAGACCCCAGACTACACTCTGTCTGTCCCACTCTTACTGATTTCACCAACGCACGCGTTTAGGTTAACGAGTCCTGCCCCAAATGTGGCAGTCTCGTTAGGAGAGCGCCACCAGCGCTAAGGGCACAGTGACGGAAGGCTGGGGGCCAGTGAGTAGCTGTGCCGTGTCCTCGTGGTCGGTGCCGGTGCAGCGGGAGTTCCAGGGAGGCGGGGCCTTCTCAGGGTTTGCAGGACACCAGGCCCTGACCGTGTGCGTGTGCCGGTCCCCCCGCTCGAGACAGCCAGGCCTGCCCTGTCGGGCACCTGCTGGGTGTCCCTGGGAAGCCTGCACGCGGGCTCTCTGCGCCCCTCCCTCCCAGCCTGCGCTGTCCTCTCTCACACGGTCCCCAGCACGGGTGTCCCAGGGATTTCCCCGAACCCGACATTTGGCCGCTCTCATCTTGGGGACTCGAGGAGGCCAAACACGGTCAGCGGCCAGGGTGGGAGAGATCACCCCTGTTATGCAGAACCCCCCAACATTTCCCGGCTATAGATTGACTTTACCACTTTGCAAGAGCTGCTCCCGTGGGAGGGGCGGTGCTGACCCGGAGGCTGAGGAGCTGGCCAGGTCTCGGGGGGGGGGGGGGGGTCTGGCCGGAACGCCAGTGAGCTGAGACTCGGGCCCTTAAAGGAGCTATGTGGTGGCCCAGGGGGCAGTCCAGCAGAAGAGTGCTGGGGCGGGCCGGAGAAGACAGGACTGGCCTGTGGGGCCACCTAGAGGACGCCTCCTCCGGCTTGGGGCTAAGGGACTGGTGGGCAGTGAAGGCCGCTTGGAAAAGCAAGAAGAGGGCCGGTGACGGATCTGGACCCTCATCCCGAACACAGCGGGTTGTCTGGGAACAGCTTGAAGTTCACGGTCAGCTTGCAACGAGCGTCAGTCGCGTCCCCAAGGGGAGAGAGGTGGCCGTGGAAGGGGACATGGGTGTGGATGCCTGGGCCGGTGATGGCAGGCAGCAGCCCCCACCCCGTGGCTTAGGGGCGGTCACCTGATGCTAGAGGAGAGGGGACAGACAAGGAGCAGGGGACGCGCACCTCTGATTTCCTGTTGACCTCCCACTACTCAAACCCAACTGGAGCCAAAGGCCAAGGCAGCTGCTGGGTTGTGCCCAGTTAGCTCCTCCAGGCGCAGAGCCTCTGGAGAAGGGCAGGCAGGTGGGGACGACCCGTCCCAGAGGCCGTAGGACCAGGTGGCCCCCCCTCTGTGACGGGGAAGCCCCCACGCCTACCACTCCTCGGTCCCCGGTTCACGAATAGAGAGGAGTCCCGGAGGGCCCCCCTACCCCGGTCCGGCATAAACAGCCCTGCGGTGATTTATTCAGAGAAAACCAACCAGCGGGAGCTCTGGCCCGTGTCGAGGGGCCTCTGTCCACCCACAGGGCTCCGCTCACGCTCCCCGTTTGGCACGTCACTGCCCTCATTGCCCCCGTCACAGGCACGTCGTGCAGGGTGCGGTGTGGCCAGCCTGCGGGGGCGCGTGACCCAGCCTGTGTGGCCAGCCTGCGGGGGCGCCGGGCCTCCCGCCAGATCCCAAATGGCCCAGGCCACGGGCTTTCGTCAGCGGCCGGGGTGGGTGCCGTGGAGTAGGAGGTACCACGTGTGTCCCGGGACCGTCAGCTGTGCGGTCCCCCCCTTCCCACGTCAGCCGCTGAGTGATACGCTCTCTGAACGAAGCGAGGGAGACCCAGGCTCTCCGGTGGGTCCTTTCGTTGGGTTCTGGCTGCGAAGTAAAGGGAAATCCAGAAACGCCGTGGCTGGAAGCTTAGGGCCCAGGTGTGGGGCACACACGGTCCTCAGCGCTACCCGGCTTCGTAAGAGACGCCAAGGTACGGAGCCCGAGGGACACAGGGACACCAACAAACTTCTCGCCGACTCCGTGCACCCAGGACGGGGGGAAGGCAGGGCGGGGTGGGGGGCAGTCTTAATCAAGGCAAGTGACTAAATGGCAGTGACATTCAAATTAACATTATTCACCTTTGGTCTGGAGAACAGTGAGCGGATGATCGCAGGTCGTGTATGTTTGAGTGGCAAGTCGTTAACTATAAAAACTCACAGTATGGTGTCTCTTGAAAAATACTGCAAAATGAAAAGCATAAAGCCTGTATTTTCCCATTTCATTAAAATATGAGTGTGACCCCCCCCCTCCCCCCACCGCCCCGCCGCGTGGGAACGTAGCCAGCGGACCGCCTCTGGCTGGGCTGAGAGTTCACGGTCCCCGCCCGGCGCTCAGGACCCCGCCCGCATGCCGGGCCCAAGGCTGCCCGAGTGTTTAAAATGTCGGAGAGCCACTCTCAATATGCACGGCCTGGGACGCGGGCTTAATAAAGCATCCTCCTTCACAGTCGCGGGTCGTGCCGACAAAACGCAGCCGCTGAGGCCGGGGAAGCCCGCGAGGCTGCGGCCTGGAGTCACGCGCTTTCCAACCCCGGGCGGGAGGGGTGCGGTGTGTAGAGTCGTGTGCAAACCCCGAGTCTGTCTGTGGCTTCATTTCCACGCCAGGCCCGGCGGCAAAGTGATGCGGTGGGAGACGCGTGGTGTTTTGGGGCAGGACCGACACGTCTGCTCACAGGCTGAGCTCCAGGGAGCCCTGGGGACCCCGGCCCAGACGCTCCCCTGGCTGGTGGCTGTGACCTTCCCCCCCCCCCCCCCCGTGGCCCCTGCGGCCAAGAGGGAGGGCAGGGCTCCTCTGGAGGGAGGGAAGGGGCAGAAGGCCAGGAGATCCCCGACGACGGGGCGGAACAGCCCAGAGTCAAGGTGCTTGTGGACCACTGGGTTTAGAGGCTCGTCTTCTTTGAACGGGGCTCTCAAAATCAGGAACCAGGGCCCTATGCGATTCTGTACAGTCTGTAGAATTTCCATTCCCAACATTGGAAAGACGTGTAAAAATACGAACATGTGCAAAAAATAAACAAGTGTAGAAAGTAAAAAAGAAAAAAAAAACCCCATCCACCACCCGTCAGAAGTAAGAGTGAAATGAATGTGTTTGTTTTCCATAGAAAGTATGAAAAAAACAGCTCTGTGTTGCTTTAGGAATCGGCCCTGGGCTCTGAAAGCCGGGGAAAGAAATCATTTAAAATTTAATTTTAAACGAATGACGCTTTCTTGAGAATCTCCATTCTGGGCCCATCGCCCTAGCAGCACAGACCACACTTTCCTCAGATACCAAATTAATTGCTTTGCTGAGAAGCCCCGCAGTCACCCAGGAGGGACTGAGGGGCCGCCCCTCCCCCGTTTCACCTGCGACCTGAGAGCTGGCGCCTCCCGCGGTCCTGGCCTTGGGGACTGTGTCTGAAACAATGAGGGAAATGCGACTGTTGTACAAACTGGGTTTGAAATGCCTTTTCCAGACTTGCTTCTGGAAAGGCACCGTTTGGTCTTTGGACGCCATCCAGGCGATGTCGAGATCACCGCCCTGAAGGGACCCCTGGTGGTCTCTCCCAGGGGGCAGAGGTCCTGGCCGCCGGGAGGGAGGGCTGCCCGCTTCTCCCGTCCCTCGATGGAAGCCGGCCCGTGGTCAGGGGGTGCACTGGCCTCCCGCCCACCACACACAGCCGCTCGAGACCGAGTCTGCTCTGTTATCGACTCTCCGCCCCTTGAGGACCACAGGGACCGTGGGGAGGAAACGGGGAGACCATGGAGGGGCTGAGGAGCCTCAAGGCGGGCGAGGCTGTTGGCCTGGGTGCAGGCCGCGGGGGACGCCTTAGCGCCCACCCTTGTTGGGGCGCCCACGGTTGTCTTTCCGGAGACAATGGCATGGCTCCCTACTCACACTCTGGGAAGGGCATCCCTGCAGGGGTGGTTCCAGCGGGCCCCAGGCAGCACCCTCTGCAAGTGCTATTTCCTGCCCACAACGTTTCGGTTCCAGTAAGTCGGGTGTGTGAGCACTAGACGCCTCAGAAAGCCAGCTCGGAGGAGCACTCCCCCGCGGTGTGGACAAGGAGGACGACGGCACGGCCTCAGCCTTGCCCGAGGACACGGACGCTTACCCCAGCTCCCCTCTCTCCCCAAACGCCATGCAGCCCGCGTGCGTGAACCCCTTTGTTCTCCTGGCTGCCGTTCCGAATTTACAATATTTGATCGAAGCTGCACGAGAATAATGATCCCCACTCCTGAATGTTTTCACGACGGCACACTGAGGAGCCGGCGGTGACGAAACGGCGAGGGGCGCCGTGTGATTCCCTGGCCAGCCAGAGGCTGGGGGCCGCCGCTGAGGGTCCCTGCCGCCCCCGGGGCCCGGCGTGATTGATGAAAACCCTCCCGGAAGGCGCTCCCACTCGGCCATGCTTTTAATATACGTCTTAACACGGTTATGCTTTTAATACACGTCGTAGCGCGTGGGAGCGTGCTGGGGCGGGTGCCGCTGGCCTCCTCGGCCTCATCCGTGACTGTGGGTCACCCGGCTGCCCCAAGGCCCTCAGACGTCATCATAAGTGACACTGCTCCCACCACCCGTGCGTCAGTGACATTATCAGGTGCGGAACGAGGGGGAGAAACAGACCGCTGGCCTCACCCTCTGACAGCTTACCGCACCCCCACCCCTAACCCTTCGGGGACAGAGACGTTGAGCTGCGGGTGGGAGTTCCTATTTTCTTTATTCTTACATTTTCTTGGAACCAGAGAATCTGCTCTATAAAGGGAAGCAACGATTTTCTAGGAGAGCCGAGGTCAAGGCGAATGAGCCCGGGAGAGATGAACACGTCTGGGTTTGGGAGTCCACCAAAGTGAGTTTGGGTCCTGCCACTTGCTAGCCACGAGTCAGGCAACTCACTCTCCCAGAGCCTCCGCTACCGTCCCCGTAAAATACGGGCAAACGTAACGGGATGCTGTGACTGCCAGACCACAAACCGGGGCTCAGGCACTCACGAAATAGCGGGTTCGCCCAGTAAGTGTCCTCGGACCAATTGCCCCATGTGATCGCTGTTGTGTCAAGGTTCAGCTTTGGGCTAGCGGTGCCACCTGTTTACTGGGCACCTATTATGCGTCAGTGCTAATGCGGAGACAAACCGTGCCTGGTGCTGCCCCGCAGGGCCTCACAGATCACACACGTGGAAAGACGAGTAGGTCGAGAGGCTGGAGAGGGTGCGGTGCCCGAGGCGGGGTCGGAAGGTGCGAGCTGGAGCTTGGAGGGGTGGATGACGCCAGGAAGGGCATTTGGTCACGAGGAACAGCGGTCACAGAGACACAGAACCACGGCCTCCCTGGTACGTTGCCGGAGCCTCCGGGAGGGCTCGTGGGGGGTGAGCTCAGGGCGGGCTCCTGGACGTGTGGCCGTGGGCTGGGACCCTGTCCTGCGAGCAGGAGGGCACCATAGGGGTGTCTGATGAGGGAAGTGACATGGTCAACATTTTGCTTTGGGAGGACAATTCTGCCAGGAATGTTTGCCTGGGAGGAAGTGAGGACAGCACGGGGGACAGCGGCTACGGAGGTGAGCCAGAGGAGTGTGGGGCAGAGCTGGGGTGAGGTCTCAGGGAGACCGCAGAACGGAAGGCAGGTGCGGGCCAGGCAGGACAGAGGTGACAGCGCCTTGGACCAAGAGGGCACATCCCGTGATGCAGGGCTTCCCGGGGACTCTCCTCACAGCAGCCCCGGGGGGGTGGGGGGGTGGGGGTGGGGGCTGGCCATTTGTTGCTTGCACCTACCTTACAGGCATGGCCCTGGGGCTGGGACAAATGTAGCCATCCGTCCAACCCACGTCGCTGGCGCACGCTGAAACCACCCAAGGCTTCCGCACTGCTTCCCAGACTCGACGTGCGCCTCCCAGGACCCCAGGGATGACGCAGGGAATGCGTCCCCACGCACCCCCTCTGGGACCACCTTCCCCTGTCTCCGGGTGCCAAGGGCGCTGAGCGAGGCCTCGGCCAGGACCGGCCAGTCGGCCGGCAGGCCGCAAGACTTGGGGCTGACGCGATGTCAACTCGGTGCGGTAACGGTGGTTTTCCCGCTACAAACGGGGAGTAGTGTCTGTGGAAACAGTGCAGGCTGCCTGGTGGCTTGTGGGATATGTTTTAAAGGTCTAGCGTGGGGGCGCCTGGGTGGCTCCGTCGGTTGAGCGTCCGACTTCGGCTCAGGTCATGATCTCTCGGTCCGTGAGTTCGAGCCCCGCGTCGGGCTCTGTGCTGACAGCTCAGACCCTGGACCCTGCTTCGGATTCTGTGTCTCCCTCTCTCTCTGCCCCTCCCCTGCTCATGCTCTGTCTCTCTCTGTCTCAAAAATAAATAAACATTAAAAAAATTTTTTTAATAAAAAAAATTAAAAAATAAAAAGGTCTAGCGTCATAAGAATGCAGAAAAGCTGCTCCTGACTCTCCATTCCCTCCTGCAATCCTGCCCCAGCCGCCCAGCCCCGTGGGGGCTGCTCCCCTGCCCAGCTGGGCTCTTCCCACTTTGCTGCCTGAGAGCTGCGGGCTTTTTTTTTTTTTAAGTTTATTTATTTATTTTGGGACAGAGTGCACGCGCACAAGCCACGGAGGGGCAGAGAGAGAGAGAGAGGGGAAGAGAGAATCCCAAGCAGACCCCACGCTCAGCGTGGAGCCCTACGCGGTGCTGGAATTCACAAACCTTGAGATCGTGACCTGAGCCGAAATCGAGGGTCGGGGGCTTAACCGATGGACCCACCCAGGTGTCCTGAGACGCGCGTGTGAGTGCTTAGCCGCGGTCGGCCAAGCAGAGCTGGGGTGCTGCCTGAGTAGGAAGCTGGCTTGTCTGGCTGATGAACACACTTCCAGACGCACGGGCCTCGTGTTACCCGTCGCGGATGGTGTCATCCTCCGTGCCCGTGGACCGTCACGCAGCAGCTCGGTACCCGCAAGAACGGTCTCACCTGAGGGGGGAGGGGACGGGGCGAAGGGGGGGGGATCAGGCTCACCTGGGCAGCTTGGTTACCCAGACGCCCTCAAGCTACTTACACAGGCTGAAGACACAGGAGGGCGTTGAGGGCAGACCCCTGGCACAGGGGTCCTGAAGTCACGGTCCGGAAAGACATGGGTGGGAATAACACCCCACGGATGCAGCGGGCAGCCAGAGTCCCTGCGAGCATCTCTCTGGAGCTGCGCGTTGAGAGCCTTTGGTGTTGAGCCTTGAGGTCAGCCGTGGTGGGAGCATTTCTACCATGAAATCCAGCGAACGGCACAAATCGGGCGCCCTGCCCCCACCCCCGACCGAGCAAGCCTGCGGACACATCCCCGCGGAGAACGGTCTCAGGGCCTGGACGTCCCAGAGGGGTCGCCGGCCACCTCGGAAATAAGAACGAACCCGGGCTTTGAGGGTTCGCTGTGTTTAAGGCCTGTCCACCTGGCCAGGCCCGAGTCCAGATTTAAGCAGCCCGTGCTGGTCCCCACGGCCCGATCCCGGCCACTTGCCTGGCCCTGACCTCACGTTAGTTGGGTGCTGGGTCTCGTAAAACTTCTCACAAGACAACAGCACTGTTGTCTTATTTATTTAGGTGTTTATTTAGCACCTGATATGTGCCAGGCCCCAGTGCGAAGGACCTCATGCGCACAAATCGTTTCATTTTCATTTTCTCCAAACGCCTACGAGGCGGATAATGGTTTCCACATTTTAACACCGGAGGAAGCTGAGTGGGAGGAGTTGAACCACGTCCCGCAAAACTACGCTACGGTCCTACCCGCGGGAACCCCAGAACGTGCCCTGTGAGTAAAACCGGGGTCATCGTACAGGGACTGAGCTCAGGCGAGGTCGCCCTGGTGGGTCACGCACAGGCCCCCACCCTGGGAAAAGGAGGGAAGTCTGGACGCAGACACAAGGGAGGAGCCGCGTGCGGGCGAGGCGGAGACGGGGCGGGTCAAGCCACAGGTCACTGGCAACAGCAGAGCCGGGAGAGGAGCAGGAGACCGGTTCCCTCACAGCCTCAGGAGGAAGCGACCCTGCCGACCTTGATGCTGGGCCTCTGGTCTCCAGAGATGCCGGGAGGCTCGCAGAGGGCAGGACGGGGCCGCGTTCACAGGCGCCCGAGGGGACACGACCACAGTGTGACGCCCCAGGGACCCTCAGGAGCAGATGGCCCAACCCCTTGGTTCCCAGAGGCAGACACTGAGGCTCGAGGAGGAGGGGACGCCTGGAGCGTCGCGGAGCAGGGGCCAGGACCGGAGCGGAGGACTGCGGAGTCCCCGCGTGTGGCCCGGCTCCCCAGCCCGCCCCGAGGTCGCTGTGTCCCCAGCCCTGGGTGTCCCCCCGGGACAGCTCACCGTGTGGCCCCAAGAGTCCCCCGCTGCTGCCAGGCCCCGCCTCGCCCGCCTGCCCACGGACCCCCGCACACCCCTCGAGAACTTTGGCTCCTCGCAGGTGGCATCTGAGGCCCCTGGAGTTTTCCAGAAGGAAAAACATAGTCCTTCCTCCTTTCCCTTTGACTACGTTCAGTCATCTTTGCGCCAGGGAGAAGTCCCCGTGTGACTTCTGTCGGACGTCTGACACTTCCCTCTGAGCAGCAGCCCAAGGGGCCCGCCGTAGAGGCTGAGGCGGGAGAGGCTCCTCTCGGGGGCTAATGATCGCGCTGGCCTCAAATGGTTGCCGCGAGAGGGACCGCGGCCAGTGCACCGTAACCTCATGCGTTAAGGAGATCAGTGAGCGCATGAGCAGAGAAGGCTGCCCGACGAAGTGTGTCCGTCTGGGGTGTGCCCTGTAACCCAGAGGGATACGCGGTCCACGGGGGCCTCGGTGGCAGCCCAGACCTCACGCGGGTCCCCCCTCCTGTCTTGCTGCCCTTTCTGCTGTGCGCTGGGCGTCCCCCACGGCTCCCAGCCTCCCTCGAGTCTCCCTCGTGCGTCACAACCAGCACAGACACGGCCCGTCGAGGTACGGCGGTGCGCAGGACTCGGACTTGCGTGGAAACTTCTAGAAGGGGCTGGAGGGGCTCGCTGCAACGCCGTTAGGTCCCAATCACGCTGGAGGTGACTTCCCACGCCGTCCCCTTGCAAACGTGCAAGTCACATGGGAACATCTGTAAAATGCTGGAGGCTCCACCACGTGAGCTGCAAAAAATGAAAGTCCTCTGACTTCGCCAGCTCAGTACCGCGGCCGGGGGCCAGTTTGTGGCGCTTCTGCCAGAAACCCAGCTGGCATGAAAGGGGGTTTTTAATCCAGCCTGGAGTAGCCTCCCGCGTTCAGAAATCCTTTGCATGACTGCAGAAGTCTCCAGCAGGCCCCGTTTTCCCTACAGCTAGAGGAAGCGCGACGTCTCGGCCGGCACCGTTCGGGAGCCAGATCCGCGCGGCCCGAGCCAGGGGCAGAGGCCGGGCCAGCGGGTCCCGTCTGCGAGCCGAGGGCCCCAGCCTGGGGACAGCTCTGACGAGGGGAGGTACCCACGTGGGATGCAAGCACAGCGTTCAGACCAAAGGGGAGAGCTCTCTGAAGAGACACGAACAGCTGAATTCAAGAGAAACAACACAGATCGGTGACCAGGCTTTTCAGCCCCCAATTCTCTTTGTGCATCCGGTCTAGCTCCCAAAACCCCGGGCGGAATCGGACCCCCGCTCACGTGGCTCGGGTGCAGAGACCTTCGTCCACTCCCCCCGCCTGCGGAACAAAGGCCACGTGCGTGCTTCATTCTGCCTTCTCTCCTGCAAAAAACAGAACGGTTTTTAAACTGATGGTGAGGATTGTGTTCGTCGAGCCCGCAGGCTCCCGTCCATTCGGCCAAAGGAGCCTGTCCATTGGGTGGGGGCGGCGGCCCGCACCCCAGGGCCCGGCCGGGGTCGCTGTGGGACGCTTGCACGCTGGCCACGTTCTCTGACCTGGGGCGGGAGGTGGGGGTGGGGTTGCTGTTTGGGCTTACTTCCGTCTCTCCAAATCTGCTCCTGGGGTCCCGGCACGGTGGCCAGCTGAGTCACGGAATCCTCCGAGTGCGCCCCGTGGCCTCGAGAATACCGTCCTGGTCTGGCCTCCACAGCCTTCGGAGCCCTCCCCGCCCCCTCGCCCACAGCTCCCTGGACACCAGAAGATCTTCAGGCCTCGCACCCGGGCTCGCACACTCTCCCCCTCACCCCCACCCGCAGAAAACTTGCTCGCCTCGAGGTCCAGGACAGACACCCCTCCTTGTGAGCAGACTTCCTGCTCCCACAGCCACGAAGTCCAATGAACTGCCCCCTTGTCTACAGGCGCGACCAGAGACCACACCGTTCCGGCTGTCCTGTGCTTCCTGTCCACGCTCGGGGCACACACGTTACTGCACAATCGCGTGCAAGTGCCTGAAAGAGAAAGGCTGTAGGTTGGTCCTCTCTGCCTCTTGCCTGATGCCGTGGACAGAATCTAACAGACGTTACAGGTTTTTAAAAGTGCGAAGAAGGGTGTGTTAGGGGCTGAATTGTATCTCCCCGGATTCGCACGTTGAACCCTAACCCCGGGACCTCAGAACGTGACAGCATTTGGAGACGCGATGTTTAAGGAGGTGATTGAGGTAAAAGGAGGTCACCAGGGTAGCCTTGATCCAATTCGACTGGTGTCCTTATAAGAAGAGGAGATCCGGGCATAGACGCACGGGGGAGGATGGTGTGAGGGGAGATGGAGGGAAGCAGAGGCTGAGGGCGGAAGGGAGGCCAGCCGCCCGAAGCCTCCCCTCCATGCCGAGAGTGGCCCTGGACCTGACAGACAGCGCCCGTGCTGGTTCCTCCTGTGCGTGCGCATGCCTGCGTAAACGCCCCCGCCACACCCCTGCAGGAGAGCCGCCACCAGCAGCTGCGGGATCAGGAGATCGCAAACCCGCTCTGTTTTGAAGATGTCAGCATTCAGGCGGATCAAAAGTCGAGCCCGGAGGCGGCTGTCAGCCTCCCAAGCACATAACTTCATACAGTTTCAGAAGCCCCAGTGCAGGGCTGTGGCTGGAGGCAGGCGAGCGTCCGCTCCAAGGCTGCGGGCAGCAGGGAGGGAGGGAGAGGGGCGGGGTGGGGGGGGGGGGGTTCTGCAGGGTTGTGGGCAGGCGGGGCGGCATCTCTTCTGAGCACCCTTCCCGGGTCGGCGGGGGGGGGAGGGCCCTGGTGGAGGGGCCGAGACACCGCACCCCCCAGCTTCTCCAGGGCACCCCAGAGAAGCTCTGAGACGGCAGTGTGATTTCCTCCACGGGGCAGCCGGGAAAGCAGGCTCAAAATTATCTGGGGGGGATGAGCCACAGCCAAGGCCTCCAAGTCCTAGAGCGCTGGGAGCAAGGAATAGCGGGGAAGGGCGGGGGGCCGGGGGTCACGGTCGATCAGGAATTGGTTGATGCACCATGTAGGACTGAGCGGATAGAGCTGGGTCTGTGCGAGCGTGCGAGCGTGCGGCCCCCCCATAGCACCCTCACAGGCTGCGTCCTGCGAGCAGTCGCTTGTATGTTTCTGCGGGCCTCTTCCCCTGTGTCCCCGTGTGTCCCCTCCCCCTTTCCTGCATCCTTAAGTCTCATTCATGGGTCATGAGACACCACCGGCGTCTCCATGACCTCACTGGGCCCTGAGCTCTAGGCGGGGATGCCTGCCCCGCTCCCAACTGTACGAATGGAAGAAAAGACCAGAGGGGGGATCTTTCATCATGCCCATTGGAAAGGCAAGGAAAGTGAGGCACAGAGAGGCCAAGACACTCGAGGTCACATAGCTCACAAGTGGAAGGAACGCACAAAAATCCAAGCAGTCTGGACCCAGAGCCTATAATGTTAAGCACTCTTTACTTACAGGGATAATTCTTCATTTTTGTAAACCAATTTTCCTGGGGTGCCTGGGTGGCTCAGTCGGTTAAGCATCTGACTTTTTTTTTTTAATTTTTTTAACATTTATTTATTTTTGAGACAGAGAGAGACAGAGCATGAACGGGGGAGGGTCAGAGAGAGGGAGACACAGAATCCGAAACAGGCTCCAGGCTCCGAGCCGTCAGCCCAGAGCCCGGCGTGGGGCTCGAACTCACGGACCGCGAGATCATGACCTGAGCCAAAGTCGGCCGCTTAACCGACTGAGCCACCCAGGTGCCCCTCGTCTGACTTTTTATCTCGGCTCAGGTCATGGTCTCGCCATTCATGGGATCGAGCCCCCCATCAGGCTCTGTGCTGACGGTGTGGAGCCTGCTTGGGACCCTCTCTGTCTTCCTCTCTGTGCTCCTCCCCTGCTCTCTCTCTCTCTCCCAAAAGAAATAAATAAACACTAAAAAAGATTTTAATTTTTCTAAGTGTAACTGTCTCCATGGTAACCTGTGGCCACATTGTCCGGGTACCACTTTCCCGAAGAGATCCCGCTCAGCTCCCAGTGTGGGCACCCGGCACACCAGCAGGGGGGCTGGGAGGTGGGTCAGGCTGGACATGGACAGGGTCACTCTCCTCTCCTCTGGGGGGTCCTCCTGCCTCTTCCCGCCTGACCCCAGCGTCCCCCTGCCTACACCCATCTCCCCTCAGGATCCCATAGCTATTAGCACCTTGTGTGGATGCTGTCGACCTGGTGACCCTCCTCGGAGTAAAGGAAGCCTCACCCGAAGGAATGAGCATCTAATAGTGAAAATCTAGGCCCGGAAGCACAACGATAGGAAGCTATTTGGGATGGGGGGAGAATTTCTCCCGGTCCCTGTGCTCAAACCGCTGGGACTGGGCGGACCGCTGTGTTTGAGGACGGCGCCCCCAGGAACGGTCTGTGCTCAGAGCCTGGGTTGTTCCAGGTCGGTGCTGACCGCAAAGGGCAGAGCCTACGGGCTGCTGGGAACACCCGCGTCTTGGTGCGCGGCGGTTACAGGCCGCCCTGCAGAGGTCTGTCCGGCCCCACGCTGGGGGTCTGTCCCCACCTAACCCGGGGCACCAGGAGCCGAGTGCGAAATCTGCCTCCTAAGAGTGCAGGTGCCGGGGGCTGTGGCTCCTGGGCAAATGTCCTGGCGGCTCAGGGTTTGAGATGGTTCCTAGATGGGGAGCGTGTGCGTGTGCGTGTGCGTGTGCATGTGTGTGGGGGTGTTTCCTGTCTCTGGAACAGTCCTCCTCCAACAAGGATTTCCCGATCTCCAGCGGGGCCCGGTAGGCCGGGGCTCCCGGGAGCTGGTCTCTTGGAGAAAGCAGGGGCGACATGGGTGTTGGAAGGATACTCGCAGCCACTGAGCTTGGCCTGCTCTGCCCGTCCCTGGCGCCCCCAGTCTCTCCGAATCTCGGAACGGGATGAGGCTCGTCGGGCTTCTTTGGGCCACGCTTTCAGACCCCCCCTCACCTGTGTCTCATCAGCCGCGTCTGGACGCGGAGACGGGGCTCTGACATCCAAACTCCACTCACCTGCCCTGCGGACGCCCCGGGGACCCCCGTGGCTGCAGTTGGCCTGCCCTCGGGCCCCCCCTCCCCGTGAGGCAGGGATGGTAGGGCCCACGCTGGAGGCCCACACGGACGGAATACACAGCTCGCCAGGAGTCACAGAGCACGGAGGCTCCCCTGCCCCCACCCCCACCCCCGCAGTGAGTCCCAGAGGCGCGTGCAGAGGAAGTTGCTCCGTTAGCATCTGTCCGCGAGCCGGCTCCTGGAACTGGGGGCCAGGGGACCTGAGCGGTCATGTACGCCCCGCGCGGCCCTGTTCCCGAGGACGGCTTGTCGCCGTTCCAAGTTACGTTACCTCTCACCTGGCTCCCTGCCTCCGTAACCTCGGACCTTCCCCGACCTCCGGCAACCTGGGGGAAGATGCAGGAACCAGTTCTGGGCTTTAGGTCCTGTTCTAGACGGTCGTAGCTTCCCATTCCTGCCGTGACAGAGGACCAGACGCAGTGGCTTTGAAACAACACAAACTCACTGGCTCACAATTCTGCGGGTCGGAAGGCCGCCGCCGGCTACAGGCGGGTGTCCACAGGGCTGGTTCCTTGCGGAGGCTGCAGGGGGGGGATCCATGTCCTTACCTTTCCAGCTCCCAGGGGTGCCCACACTCTGCTACTGGCCCTTCCTCCCCCTGGGGTGCCAGCGACACGGCGCCCCTCCCGCCTTCTCCGTGCTCACACCTCCCTCCGGCCGTGGCGGGGAAAGGACCCTTGTGACCAGACGGGGCCCACCCGGATGACCCAGGCAGTCCCCTATCCCAGGTCCCGATCACGTCTGCAGAGTCCCCTCCACCACCCAAGGTCCCATATCCACAGGTTCTGGGGATCCGACCGCGGGCATCTTGGGGGGCACACCTCCAATCCCAGAGAACCCAGAAACCCCGCCCCTCAGTCACACCCCCCACGTCTCGGGCCAGGAGCCCTCAGGAGCTCTCTGCCTCTCCAGTCCTGAGCTTGAAGCCGGTCCGGGGGCCTGACCCGCACCCTGTCCCCGCCGGTGCTGCCTCAGGCCCCCCACTGCTCTGCTGTGTCATGACCCCGTCTGGGCCCTGCAGTGGCCCTGCCTCCCCACAGCTCCTTTCTCAGAAACTCGGGGGAGGTCAGGGCCCGCCCACTGCCGCGGAGACCCCTGGGTGCTGCCCCACCGCAGGCTGCAGATGCTGGGGTACTTGTGGCTCCTTCCTGTATTGGACGGCATTCAACACATGCCCTACAACCCAGCTGTGGGTCCGCAGCGTCGCCCCACCCTCCTAAGCCGCATTGTCACAGCCACCGAGCAGCCAGGGCTGGCCCTCCCTCATGTGGACAGTGTGACGGGGAGACGCTCAATCCTGCTAAGCCTCAGTGTGCCTCTCTGTGAAACGGGGGTGATACGAAGAGCACCAACCTCATCAGGCTGCCGTCAGGCTGAAACGAAGTCCTGTGCGGGGCGCCTGGCTGGCTCCGTCTTTGCGGCATGCAAGGCTTGACCTCAGGGTTGTGGGTTCAAGCCCCACATCGGGTGTGGAGCCGACTTAAAAAACAAAAAAGAAAGAAATGAAACCCGATGGGCCTTGGGTACGGCTGCAATACAAGTGCTCCTACAGGTTAGCCACCATGATCATCACCGTCCCTGTCACCGTCGCCTGCAGACGAGTTCCATGAGGGAACCCACGTGAGGAAGGCCGAGCTTTGGGTCCGAGCCCAGTGCCGCCACCAACAAGTTCTGGAGCTTGACCGAGTCACTTGTCCCTTCTGGACCCTCCTCGCCCGTCAAGCCCGTGCCACGGGAGCGGCAGAGAAGCGGACCCACAAGGTTCTGGAAAGCTGCAAGTGACCGCGTTGCCAGAGCACGGACGTGAGTGCTCCCTGGCACAGGATAGGGTGTCAAACAAGGGCACGTGGAGGCATTCCCACCTCTGGGGTCCTCACAGCCTGAGAACGCTCTGCGCGTCCTCTCCCTGGGCACTTGGAAGGGCTCGTCACGTGGCCCCGGGGGAGGCCGGGGCCCAGGGGGGCAGAGCGTGTGCCCCGGGCCAGCAGCTGCCAACACACGGCCAGGCCTCCTGTGCCGGATTCGGTCCTCCCAGCACCCTCATGGTGTCCTTGTCCCGGGAACATATCCCCGGTCTGCAGAGAGGGCCGGCGCCGAGGAGGTGGGCTCCACCCTGTGCACGAACAGCCATAGGACTGGGGCCCCCGCTGCTCCATCACTGTCCCCTGCCACTGGCCCGCATGTGCAGAAAGCCGCCAGGGGAGGGGCATCTGAGTCAACTTGGAGAAAGTGAGACAGGGCGTTTGGGGCACAGGGTGGTCCCGACACAAGGGCCCCAGAGGGAGAGAGGGACTTGGGTGCCCGGGAGCTGACCTGCTCTGGGCTGCATCGTAGGAAAGAAGCCCCAGGTGCCCCCCCCCCCCATCACCACACCAGCACCTGCAGGAGCCCGAGTGTCCCGAGTGAATGGATAAAGTGTGGTGTGTGCACAGTGGAACATTACTCAGCCCTAAAGAAGAAGGAGATGTCGCCATTTGCAACCACACGGTTGGACCCAGAGGGTGTTGTGCGAAGTGAAGGCAGTCAGACAGAGAAAGGCAAATGCCACATGATCTCAATTGTATAGGGAAATCTAAAACAACGACGACAACAAATGCAGAAACAAGGGCAAAGCAGAGACAGATGCCCCAGTGCACACTGGTGGTGGCCAGAGGGGGTGGGGGCGGGGGAGAGACAGGCTTCCGGTTGTGGCCGAACGAGCCCCGGGGATGAAAGGGACAGCGCAGGGAATCTCGCCAACGGTGCTGAGGTACCGTTGTGTGGCGACAGCACAAGGCTGCACCTGCGTTGAGCACAGCACGGTGTCCACACTTGCCCGGTCACTGCGTCGTACCCCGGAGACTCAGGGCACATTGTGGGTCAACTACGCTCCCGTGAAAAACAGATCAGTGAATGAATCATCAAAGAACAAAAACAATTTGGGGCTCCTGGGTGGCTCAGTCAGTTGGGTGTCAACTTCGGCTCAGGTCATGATCTCACGGTCTGTGAGTTCGAGCCCCGCATCGGGCTCTGTGCTGACCGCTCAGAGCCTGGAACCTGCTCCGGATTCTGTGTCTCCCTCTCTCTCTGTTCCTCCCATGCTCACCCTCCGTATCTCTCTCTCTCTCTCTCTCTCTCTCTCTCTCTCTCTCTCAAAAATAAATAAAGATTAAAAAAAGAAGAAGAAGAACAAAAACAATTTAAGGAAAAGAAAAGCGCCCCAGCTGTGGCCCCGGTGTCTTGTTCAGGATGGTAGGGACGCCCACCCAGGCTAGGAGCCAGTTGAGGCCAAGAATCACAGCTTGGAGTGATGCTGTTTGCTCACTCCGCAGATATCTAGTGGGGCCCCCGTGGGCCAGCACCACGCTGGGGGCTGGGATGCACCTTCTCCCCTCGCTGACGGAATGGGTGATCGGACTAACGCGGCATTATCTACCTTTTAAAGATCTCCGTCTTGTTGACACACACTCATTTGCCTGTTCATTCATTCATACAACAAATGTTTCCTGGGGGCCTCTGTCCTCGGCACGGTGAACACAGCCGAGAACCAGACGGACAAAAGTCCACCGCAGAGTTCCTGTCCCTTGCTTCCGATGAGGAATAACCAGCATTCTCTCGGCGTCTCTTTTTCGTGGCAGCCGTGGTTATTAATCCATGCCTGACTTCGAAATGGAAACTCCGAGACCGAGTTAATTGCCTAATTACTTTTGGAGAATAACCCACCATGGGTGAAGGTGAGTCTAAAACTGGATATAAACGCTCAGAAATGAATGAAAATATAGCATCTCTCCCCCCCCCCCACCCCACCTAGAGTGTCTGTGTTTCTAAAGACACTGAAACATTTTGAAGGATAAAATGTCGATTTCATTGTTTAGCACGGGGTGGCTCTATGTTGTGTCTGGGTCTTTATTCTCATAAAATGATTTCAAAAAACTATGCACTGGGGAGATTCTGTAACCAAAATCAGTGTCCGACGACAGCACGTGAACAAAGAGGGAAGCCGGGCGGTCGATACCACGTGGCAGGGCAGGGTCTGGTCGGCCTCTGGGCCCAGTCACTCCTCAGCCCTCCTCTGCCCGGGGTCGCGTCTGGACGAGGCCGGGACATGGCGTGAGGATTCATTGCAGCAGGAGAGGGAAACAGACACTTGTAGGCTCAGTTGGTACGTGGGGCTTCAGGGGAAGGACGTCTGTCCCTGCGTCTGAGGCTAGACCTACATAACCCTCGGGTCCGTGACCTTGAGATTCTCTGTGAAGCTACGAGAAAATGTCCTTCTCTACGTGAAGACAAAACATGGTAATTCTGCGGGGAAATCTACTTATAAATAACACAGTGTCGTGGTCCCAGGCAACTCACATCCACCCACTTTGTATCTGAAAGAAACGTCAACAAGAGAGGTGGAATGTTTGACTTTCCCCCTAAATGTCCACTTCCTATACTTACTAAGTGGTTGTGGTTTTTTTTTTGGAAGGCAGGTTTTTTTTTTTAATTTTCTTAAAATTTTTTCAATGTTTATTTTTGAGAGAGAGAGGGAGAGTGCAAGCAGGGGGAGGGGCAGAGAGAGAGGAGACACAGAATGCAAAGCAGGCTCCAGGCTCCGAGCTGTCAGCACAGAGCCCGACGTGGGGCTCAAACCCACAAACTGTGAGATCATGACATGAGCTGAAGTCAGATGCTTAGCCGACTGAGCCCCTCAGGTGCCCTGACCGTATGCATTTCTAATAGATAAAGGCTTTTTAGGAACGTGACCACCACCCTGTTATCATGCCTACCAAGCCGGCTAACGCCCCCATTCCAGCAAATGCAGTGTGGACACCGTCCGTCAGCGGGGCCAACACCTTGGTCTCGTCCGCGGGCGTCTGCTCACTGATGGGGGCACGTGTCCCTAGGGTGGTCGTCTTCTGCCGGAACCAGGCCATTTTGTGAATCCTCTGTTCTTAGCTGACTCTGTCCCCTCTGCCCTGGGGCACCATGGACAGTGACCGGGCCCCTCCGCCCGCCGGAGCGGACTGTCCTGGGGCCCGTATGCCCCCTCCTCCCACAGCACCCCCAGAAGTGGACCAGACTCCTAGTCCTCAGCGTGGTTTGCAAACTGCTCTGAACTTTACGTTGAACGTGAACTGTGTTAAAGACAAACAGCTAGGGGCTGGGGGGCCCTTGTTCCTCTCCGAACTCTGCCGGTGAGTCGCATGCCCTGGCCAAGTCCTCTGACTTACCTTGGCTTGGATTTCCCTGTGGACAGGGATGGGGGTGTCACTTCAGTCACCCGGAGAGCCACGTATGCCCCCCCGTCCACGGAAGAGAAGGAAGCCCTCACCCTCCAGAACCCTGAGTCACCCACCGATCGGATCACCTCGGCTCTCGTTTTACGCCTGGCCGGGGAGGCAGGAGAGGGAGGACTGAAGAGGGTCATGTGCAAGGCCGTCGGGCCGTCTGATGAGTGGCCGCCCCTCCAGCACCCACGGCCGACTCTGGGGCCCCGCAGGCAGACCCCAAGCTGAGACAGGGCTCCTGCTCGAACATGTAAAGCCCTCCTGCATCATTGCCCTGGCCCCGCCCCCACCACCGCGGGAGGCCAGCTGCGGGCTGTGTGTGCAGGTGGAGTGGGGCGGTGTCTCTGTCCCCACGTGGCCTCGTGGACGCGCCCCCCCGTCAGTACCTTCAGCGCTCATCGGGCCCGCAAGAGCAGAGCTGTGCCCGCAGACTGGGCAGCCGTGTCCCCTGCCCGCGGCGGCGCACACAACCCTCTGCTCACACGCGCGTGCCCACGCGTGTGCACGATGCAGCCGCGCGCGCACACATGCGCAAACCTCCAAGCTCCAAACGACCAGAGTAACTCAACAAAAAGTGCGAGGCACGTTTCCGGGAGACCGGGATGCTGGCACCAGTTAAGCCCCACCGCGGCGAGAAGCCGCGGGCCAGACGTGGGACTTACTGTCTCCGGGTGTCTTAGCGGGGTCTCGCGGAACTCAGCAAACCGGGGCAGGAGATATTTCTAAAGGAATTTTACTGCATTAAAAAAAAAAAAAAAAAGGGATACCTTTTTCTGTAAGGCCTCCAGTTTAATAAGTATCCGGGGCTTACCCTTAAATTCACCGGGGCTCAGCGCTAAGGACTTTATGACAGATTTGCCACTCATCTGAGAAGTGGCCTGAATCCCGGCTGTTATAGCTGATAGATTTATCAAAGCCGCTCTCCTCGACTCCCGGGCGCGTGGGGAGGGCCGAGAAGCCGGGAGGAGAGACGGGAGAGGTTTGGGAGAATTAGCCGCGGAGACTGGAGCCGCCCCGCCCGGAAATGGGCCATGCGTGGGCTTAGAGACGAAATCTTTGGAACGGGAGGCACGTCTAGTTACTGGGAGCCGCGCAAAGCCGGCGCGCCGCTTCCACAGGCCGGGCTGCACCGAGTAGGGGCCGCGTGGACGTGGAAGTGGACGCCCCCTGCCCACGGCCTCACACCTGCTTCCTCCGGGGGCGGGCAGCGCGCGTTCCAGCTCCAGGGTCCCCCGCTAAAGGGTCCACCAAGGGTGGGCAGAGCAGAGTGGCGCCCACGGCCACGTGGACGCCCCTCACGCCCACTGACCACGGGGACGTCCCATTCACTTTCCTGGGTGCGCCTCTCCGAACCATCGCTGAGGGCGTTTCGCAGCGAGAACACCCAGGTGTGCGGGGGCCCGGTGAGCGAAGACGTGTCCCCCGGCCTCCGACGTCCCTGCCGGCGCCTCGACCAGAGGTGTCCACGGCGGCCCCGCCGTCTTCTCTCCCCACCAGGAACTCGCCCTACTGTGAATGGCCCCGGCAACCCGTCCTCTTGGGTGGAACCCACGCGTCCCGGGTGCCCCTACTCCCCCCAGTCCCACACCCCAGCTGCTGTGTGCCCCCCTCCGTATTCACACATTGAAACCTCCTGGTTGTGCAACCACGTTCGAGTACTTTGCAATTTCTTCACCCGTAAACTTCTTCACCCTCGTAGTGGCTACGAGGCCTAAATGTTTTGTTTAAATGCCATTGTCGTCCAGCTCAGGTACGGCCGGCGTCAGCCCTTCTGTTGGTCCCGTCGCTGAGCGACGGGAGCCGCTAACGAATGTGCAGCGACACCGCCCCTCCCAGGAGTGCTGGCCTGCGTTGCCTGCCGTCTGGTTTGGGGTCCGCCCGGAGACCCTCGCCGGGGCAAGGGACGTACCTGGAGATTCAGAGATTTGCAGAATGGCTTCTTAGGATTTAAGGGCTGGGAGGGACCCGAGTCCTCACCCCCACTTGGCACATGGACGCTGAGGTCCCTAGAGGGGCGGCCCCTGAATCAGCCTGGTCCCCTTTGAGCCTCAGGACTCGGTATGGAGCCGCCACAGCCTTGCCCGAGCTGTTCCGCGGGGCTCGAGGCCTCTGCCCGCCCCCGGGGCCCTCCCCAGGCCCCAGCCCCCAGGTGACCGCCCCCCCCCCCACGCACCCAGGCAGGGTGAGTTCCCAGGGGCCTCACCCCAGCTCCCCCAGGGATCGGCCAAGGGGATCGCCATTCGCCCCGGACTGTCACTGGTCAAGGGCTCCTGCATGCAGAGAAGGGGAGTCAGTTACCAGGCGGGTGGACCAGCTCCCGGTGCCTGCGGGCCAGTGGCTGTACCCGTGCTGGGTGTCAGGAAGGGAAGGCCGTGGGCGGGGGCGGGGCCCTCAGCAGCTGGAAGGCAGCTGACGGGTGGAAGGGCGCCACCATGGCTGGCTGCCGGGGGGACCGTGCTCACAGGCGCGGGCTGGTGAGGGACGGGCGGGTGCAGGGCAGCCAGTGCAGGGCGGCCCCAGCTGTCCCCCACCCCCAAGCTCCCCTCACCTCCAGGACACCGTCTTCCATTTCAGTCTATTTGCGCCTGATAAGCCGGACTGGGGTACATGGGGTGAAACGATGTAAATCTCTGAGCATTCTTGTGGCCCAACTATGCGTCGGTCTGCCTGGTGGTGATGGCGGCTGTGGATCGTGAGACGCAGTCAATCCTTGGTCAAGGTTCTGGTGGTCATCTGGAGGCTGATGCCGGCCCACCCCCTTGGGAGCCACAGCCGCCAATCCCTCCTGGACCGAGGGTTGGGTGGCCCAGGAGGGGGACAGCCCTGGGCCCCCGCTCTTCAGCCCATGCTTCTGGAAACGCCCTGAGATACCTCCTGACCATTGGCTTGGTTGAGGTCTAGCGGGACAGGCCAGCCACCATTAAACTCCCCCCTGGGAAGTGGGTTTCTGAGCCGTGGTTCAGCTTGTGGAGGTGCCACAATGTGTGCGTGGTGGCCATCTGCCCCAGGATGGCCACGCCTGACCCTCTGGGTGTGCAGCCTGGGTGGAGGCAGGGCTTTTAGACGGAGACCCGAACTCCTGGGGTCTAGTCCCACCTTCCCTGGAATCTTCTGGTCACAAGATGAAGAACGAGAGACAGTTCGAGAGAAGCAGACGCGTCACAGCTCTGTGTCCCGTATCCTCATTGGTAAAGTGCACAGGTCAGATCCGGTCACCTCCCGCACCCTCACAGTCCCATTCGGTGGCCGTGGCTCCGTCTGCTACCTCAGGGTCCATTCAGGTCCGGGACGATGTCATCCCATCAACGATGTTAAGCCAAAACCTACAAAGTCTGCTGCCTGGACAGCCTTACCACCTGTCACGAGACCCGATGGTGGGCTTTCCCACCTCTCCGGCTCCAGATGAGGGACTGAGCCCACGAGGCGAGGAGCTGCCCGCAGCGCCTGACCACACCGTCCCCCGTGGGTGTGCGTGGGGAGAGACGATGCGGGAGTCTCTTCAACAAGCGACTTGCCTCAGAAACTCTCTGCCCTGCCCGCAAAGCGAAGACAACCGTCTACCCATCTGGCAGACCGTCAGTGCCCCTACCGTGCGCTCTCTCCACTGGGTCACCGCACGCCTGGTGGCATTATCAGCGGTGTGGCCTCGTGGCCCCGGGATCAGAAGCCACTTGGGGTAAACTCAGCATCACTAACTGCGTGAGCCCGAACAAGTTACTTGGGCTGTCAGCACACGGGTTTCCCCTTTCCTGAAACGGGAGTCATTTCGGGCTGTGCCCGGATTTAAGCTGAATCAAGGGAGGTGGGGCTGACAGACGATGTCAGGCAGGGGTCATTCAGAACCTGTTACGAGGACAGCAGTGACACTTGGGGACAGCGGAACATATGGTCACCGTCACCCTCCGCTGTGTCTGACCCTCAGCACCTCATGATGCTCTTACCTGAAGCCACATCGGGACTCGAGTGGTGTTTTTTCCATCGGGTGCAGAAAACATCCGACTGAAGTTTGAGTCTTGCCGTGCGTGGGGAGATCCAGTGAGATATCCTTTCTGGAGAGCGAGAGAACCTGGCCTCTCTGGGCCCTGGGAGTGTGGGAGGGCAGTGAGCTTGAGGGCGAGGCCCGAGCTCCAGGTAGAGCCTGACCCGGGGGCATGTGGCCTTGGGTGGAAGCTTCCGGGCTCCAGAGGTCTGTGGACATTCATGTCCAATATGGCGGTAGGGCAGCCAGGCATCCCAGCCCAAGCTGACTCCGGGCGTCCTGTGGCCCGCTGGGGGGCGGGGGGTGAGCCGCGGATGTTTGTGGTGCTCTGTCACAGCAGCCCGGGAGATCATGCACAGAAAATGACAGAAAGGCCAAGAGAGCCACAGGACACAGAGCTATACCACGTCTGCCTGCCTCTTTGCAGAGAAGAAAGGGCTGGTTTCAGTCCCCGTGAGTTAGGTTTCCTGTTACTTGCAGGCAAACGCACTCCCCGCTGATCAAACTGTTCAAACGGGAAAGGCTGGAGATGTTGTTAAGGGACTGCTTAAGGTGCCGTGCTCTCAGCGGGCAGGGGGCTGTCGGAAAGATCCGGTCTTTCTGGGAAACAACAAGGCGCGTATCTGGGGATTCAGTAGGTCCGGGCCCCAGCAGGGTAGCCTCTTTATAGTATTAATGAGTATTTCGGTAGAGGCGTGAACAAGTTACACACGGAGTTTTCTTAGGAAGATGAATCTTCGCTGAAAACACCTCCGTGGGCGCCTGGGGGGCCCAGTCGGTTGAGTGTCTGACTCTCAATTTTGGCTCAGGTCCTGATCTCACGGTTCGTGGGACGGAGCCCCACGTCAGGTTCGGTGCTGACAGTGCAGAGCCTGATTGGGATTCTCTCTCTCTCTCTCTCTCTCTCTCCCCCTCTCTGCCCCTCCCCCCACAAATAAAGAAATAAACTTAAAAAAAAATAAAGAAAACACCTCCCTCCCTCACCAGCACCCTATGGTGGGTCAGACGTTTTTCAAATGTGCCCCCCAAAGCCCAGGTGAATGACAGTGGCACGTATCACAGTCTCCCTGTCCCTCGCTCACTCCAGCCTGGGAGCACTCGATAATCAGTCTTTCAGGGTGGGAAACCCAGTGCTAATAAATGTAGGACCCGACTAAGCACTTACTGTGGGTGCGGATTAGCAGCCGAAGCAATAGAAAAGCTCTTGGGCGCCTGGGGGCTCAGTGGGTTGGGCGTCCGACTTCGGCTCAGGTCATGATCACGGTCCATGGGTTCAAGCCCCGCGTCGGGCTCTGTGCAGACAGCTCGGAGCCTGGAGCCTGTTTCGATTCTGTGTCTCCCTCTCTCTCTCTGCCCCTCCCCCGCTCGCTCTCTCCCTCCCGTGCTCTCTCTCTCTCTCTCTCTCAAAAACAAACATTTAAAAAATGAATGAATTAATTAAAAGGAAAAAAAAGAAAGAAAACTCTCCAAGCTCATACTCGCTTAGGACCTAAGTGGACGAGTCCCTCCCAGGCTCTAACCCTCCCAGTTCTGCTACCCGCTGAACTGAAGCTTCGAGAAGACGTGTGAACGCGCTGACCCCCGCATCTGTGACTGCGGCCTTATTGGGAAATAGGGTCGCCGGGGATGCAGTTAGGTAACATGAGGTCAGACCGGAGTGCGGGGGGGCACTACTCTAACGTGCCCGGGGCGCCAAGGAGAGCCAGCACATGAAGCCAGACGCACAGGGAGGCGGCCCTGCGGGGATGAAGGCAAAGGCTGGAGCCAGCTGCCAGCCCAGGAGCACCAGGGGCCATGTGCATCCGCCAGAAGCCGGAAGAGGGAGGAAGGACCCCCCCTCCCCCTTCCTTGCAGGTCTCGGAGGAAGCAGGGCGCTGCCGCGACCTTGATTTCAGACCCCTGGCGTCCAGAACTGGGAGGCATTTGCGTGGTTTGAAGCCCCCAAGTTTGTGGTTTGCAAGGCAGCCGTAGGACAGTAATATTGATCACGGACACCCAGGGAGCACTTTGCAGTAAGCACACCCAACCCCCGGCCCTGAAATCCGGTTTTAATGGCCTCAGGGTTGGGGCTGCGTGTCTGTGACTTGGACCCAGCAGAGCCCGTGTGATGGACCAGAAGCGTCCCCGCCACGTGCTGGGTGAGGATTAGCCTCCGTCTGCAGATCGGAGGCTCCGGGGAAAACGTGCAGTGCCCGATGGGAGCCACGGGCTCACCTGCTCGGCACCGTCACCCTAGGACCCTCTGGGCTCCGACAGCCCACAGACCGGCAGGGGCCCCAGCCCCGGCCCCGGCCCACGACCCCCAGGGCCCTCGACTCCCTGAGGCCACCATGAGCGCCCGCGCCCCTCTGTGCCTCCTTTTTGGTCTGTGTGTTTACAAAGCCGACCGGAGCCAGATCCCAGGGAGCCACTAGGTGCGTCCGTGCCCAAGACGGAGAATTAATTAAATTTACGGCTCCAGGTGATGTAAAATAAATTAGGTCTCTGTGTCATTGATTTAAGTCCTCATACCTTGACAGCAAGTTTACTTAGGATGTGCTATCTCTGAGTAAAATAACGCACACCTCAAGAAACGGAAGCCGAGTGTAGAGATTACATGAGCGGCTTCAACTTTAGGAAGTAGGTCACAAATGAGGTTTTACCCTGTGCGTGGAGAGCTCAGGGTCGGCTGAATTATTCATGCAGTCTGCGCTCCACTGTTTTAAACTCGACAATTGAACACTGGCTTGGAAGGTCATTAACACCCAGGAAAAATGCAAATGGTTTTTCTCCATCTTTTTAATTGTCATAGCATGAGAATCACCAGCACGCAGAGATGAGACGAAAGCAGGTCCCCTCCCTGGTGGGGGAGGCGGCTCCCACCTGGCACACTCCTCTCGGATGGAGACTGGAGAAGGTTCCCGTGGGCAACTGCTTCCCCGCAGAGACCCTGGCTCGGTGGGTGAGGAAGCAGATTGAGGTGCTATTTAAAGCCGTGTTCTCATACGTGAATAATCAAGAGCCTCTTTCTTTCTTTTCTTTTTTTTTTTTTTCGATAGGGTGGAATTGGGGGCAATGCTCAATTAGCCTAGAAACTATCCCCTCGCCTGGCCACCTGTGGAAGGAGAAATCCCACGTAGATCGCAGTGGCAGAGGGGACTCTTCCCAAACCTTCATCTTGGAAGTCCACAGAGGTGTGGAGATTCGCCCCGAGCGGCTCAGCGACTTAATGATGGTCGGAACCGGCACCCCCTCCCGTCCCCAGCCCAGTGCCCGATTCACTGCACCCCCTGTCCCCCAGGCGGCAGATTTGAAGGGCTTATGTGCAGAACATTTAATATCTGTAAGTGCAGCTGGAAAAAAAAAAAAAAAAAAGAACCGAGCAGGTTTTTAACTGTGAATCCCAACCTCGGGAAGGCTCTGAATACAAATCGTAACCGGTTTCTGTTTCCTGAATCCCTTCGGGTCAGTGGGGGGAGGGGGGGTGCCACGGCCACCCAAAATTACAGGGTGCGGCCGGGGAGCCGGGAGCTCCTTCACGGAGCCCTCGCCAGGCGCTGCCTCAGGGTTCCAGTTCTGGAACCCGGTCTGGTGGGGGAGACAAACAGAACACACAGGCAGAGGGGCAAGAAAATGGGGTGTGCTCACTGAGGCCTGGGGGGGCCAGACGCGGGGGCCACGGGGAGGTCCCAGCTTCGCCGGTTCCTAGTTTGTTAGCCAACGGCTCATTGCGTCCAAGAGATGGTCAGATCTTAGCGTGCGTGCCAATGACCCGAGGGGCTTGTTGAAAACACGGATTCCCAAGCCACACCCTGGACTCCAGGAGGAGCTTCTGACTCAGGAGATGTCGATGAGGCCAGGATTCTGGCGGGTGAGCCTCGCTCGCAAGGTGAGAGACACCAGGCTAGGGAGAACTGGGCCCACCGTCCGGAGACGCACAGGTGAATCCTGGATGGGCTCCGAGGTGCAGACGTCAGGGGAGCAGAGGGTGAGGTGTGCAGCTCTCGGGACATCCCTGCCTGATCCCACAGACCTGCTGCGTCAGCATTATGGCCCCGCAGAGATGCCGCCGTCCCAGGCCCCGGAGCCTGCGCGTGTGTTCCCGGTGGGGACTTTGCGAGCCCCACATTCACGTGTTGGAAGCTCATCTTCAATATGACGGTGTCAGGAGCTGGGGCTTCGGGAAGTGTCTGGCTCACGAGGGTGGAGCCCCCACGATGGGCTCAGTGCCCGTATGAGAGAGACCCCACAGAGCCCCCTCCCCGCTTCAGCCGCTGGGGACACAGAGAGAGGCTGCCGTCAGTGGACCGGGAAGCGGGTCCCCACCAGACGCCAAAGCTGCCCGCACCTCGTTCTCGCACTTTCGGCCTCCAGAGCCACCGGGCTATTTATGCGGCCCGTTCTGGGGCCTGTTGTGGTGGCCTGAGCTTACGCGGCAGAAGGAAGGGACTCTGCAGATGTGACTACAATCTTGAGATGGAGACATTATCCCGGATCCCCTGGGTGGGTCCAGCGGACTCACGAAGGTCTTTATCACAGGAAAGTAGGACGGCCAGAGGCAGAAAGAGGACCCATCAGAAGCCAAGGCTGCGGTTCTGGGTCCGGGCGTGGAGGCGGGGCCCCAGCCAGGCTGCAGGTGCAGCTGGAAGCCGGACTTTGTCCGGGAAACGCACCCTCCCCTGCAGCCTCCAGGCCACCACCTTGGTTTGAACCCGCTGAGACCCGCTTCAGAACTCTGACCTCCAGAGCAGCAGGGTAGTAAGTGCGGGTTGTTTTAGGCCCCCCCGCACACTTGTGGTGATTGTTTTAAACAGCACTTTGCTGTGGCAGAGGGAGGAAATGCATCCACCTCCCAGTGAGTAAATCCGGATGGAACCGGATGGAACCGTGCCCGCGGCTCCCACCTGCGCGCACCGACCTCGTTCTGTCTCTGAGAAGCTACCCCACCCCCAGGAGGGCACGCCTACCTCGCCAGCCCCGAGCTGCCTCCTTCCACAGGACAGGACCAGAAGCCTCCAATTCACTTAGGGCACCGTCACTCGGCAGGCGGACCCAGTCCCGACCGGGACATTCGGGCACCGAACTTTCCCCCCCAGTATCACAGGTGGAAACGCGTTCCGGAATGTAATCAGGAGACGTTTGGAGCATCTTGTGGTGGGCTCCATCCTTGGGGACAGAACACACAGCGGCTCCAGGGTCAAGGCCACCTCCTTGCCAAGTGTGGAAACAGACCTCGAGGGCGAGCTGGGGGCGCGCGCTAGGGGTGCAGTGGGCGGCCTGCTCGGGGGCAGGGCTGTCGGCACCGGGTGCCTGTGCCCACCTGTGCTCCCCAGAGGGCCGGCTGTGTGTCTGAGTTAGGTCACTGTCCTCGGTAAACAGCTGGACACTGTCCCCACCTCCAGGCTGTGAGCTGACCCCCTGAGGTCCTGGGAAGGAAGCCGAGAGAGGGGGCCAGGAAGAAGCCATGGTGAGGCCCCAGGACCGAGCCTGCGTGTGGGGGTCACCGACACCGGTCCCCGGCTCTTCGTACGCAGGTGCGCCCACACCGGACAGGGATGGACCTCCACGTGCACACGGGCTCAGGATTCCCACGGCAGGTGCGTACAGCACGTCATTTACCCCCTGGCACAGGTTTATCTGATTCTCAGGTCACTGAGCCCAAGACTCATGTTACGGTGTGGAAACCACAGCTGAGGACCCTGGAAGAGCCGCCCATGCCCTCAGGCCCCGGTTCCCCGTAGGGGTCACTGCAGGCTCACTTCCAGCCCCTGCAGCTTCAGGATGCTCAAGACCCCTCCCTCCCAAGGAAAACTCGGGAAAGCCTGGCCGGTGCAGAGAAGCCGGGAGAAGGCATGGGTGGCTGCCCCCACCTCCAGGGTGGGACCTTTCCCAGTTCAAGGGCTCTCTGTCCTCCTAGGACTGAATGACAGGCACTGGGGAGCCAAGGAGAGGTGGGTTGGGGGGGCAGAGCTAGAGGACCCTCCCGAGGTCCCCAGAGTCACAAACCCTCAGCTGCCCCCTCTTCCTACCAAGCAGCCTGATGACCCCAGCCCAGCCTCTGCACCAAGCCGTTAACTTTTCCTTGTGAAACTGAACATGGGGGGAGGTGGGGAGGTGACTTTGTCAAGCTCCCTGATCTTAGTTTGGATTCACTTCCTAGCCAGGAACGAAGGAAGGCAGCAGAAGTGGGGGGCCTGGGGTCTCGGGGACGGAGCCCAGGGGGCAGGGGCTCTGGGCGTGCAGGGGACTGCCCTGGGGAGGCACCAAGGCTATCGGCCCTAAATAGGAGCGTTGACACCTTCTCGTTTTGTCTTGGGTGGCACGGCCAGCCACAGTCTCACGACCAGCACCACAGGAGAGGAGAGAGACTGTGTCAACCAGGCCACAGTGGGGTGCATGTGCGTGCGTGTGTTCCCTCATACGCCCACCAAGTCTGTCGGGAGGAGTTACTAGCTTGTTTGTGAAAAACAAAATTGAACGAAACCAAAAGGACCGTGGTGTTTCTCAATGACCCCTAGGTGACAGGGAGGTGTTAGGCCGCCCGTTGGCCAGCCACCTTACCCAGGGAGTCCCTGGGAATACCGCGCCATGTCCCTGGCAGCCAGCCCCTAGGGGTTAGGGTGTGACAGGTCCCGGGGAGTCTCGGAAAGTCAGTATTCATCAGCTCCTATGATTACAAACAGCTCCGGTTGTTACAAACGAGCCCACAGCATCTTCCCGCCCGTAGGCCCGTGGAAAGCCAACCCTCGCGGGTGCACAGAAAAACACCTGTGCCAGTTGAGGTGACCCTGCGTCCAAAGCCAGGCCCTGCGAGCTCAAAACCCTGCTCAAAACAAACACTGATTGAGCAAAGTGTATGCTCCGATGCGTCCGTCTCGTCAGTCCCCGTGAGGCTTCCCGGTGAGGGCCATCACCAGGAGGGCTTTTCCCGAGAACAAGAGCCCGAGATGAAACCCCAGCAACCAGGGCCGAGCCCACCCGTCCCCTCGGCCCGGCCCTCTGAGGCCACAGCCAGACGGGGAGCTGCCCTGGGAAGCAATCTCAGATCTCATAAAGCGTCCGCTGGAGACCACGGGTCAAGGCCGCCTCTCCTGTTCCAGCCCCCTCCCCAATACCCAGTGTGGACACACATACACAGGGGCCGCTCTGGAGGTATTTTGTGGATGTGGTTACTACCTACAATCAGTTGGCTTGAAGGAAAGGAGATCACCCTCTGCAGTGAGGTGGGCCTCGTCCAACCAGCTGCAGGCCTTCAGAGCAGAAACGGAGGTGTTCAGAGCATGAGGAAGGAATCCTTTCTCAAGACGAGCATCAGCTCCCGCCCAAGCACCCACCCGCCAGCCTGCGGGATTTTAGGTGTGCTCGACCACCGTCTCGGGAGCCAGTTCTGTAAAACCGGTCCCCTGTTGGCCGCTGGCGAGCCCTGGCTGGTACAAGAGCCCACAGGGATGCTGTGCTTTTGGATGGATCCTTCCACGTGAAGGTTCCAGAAGGATGCCCAGGACACAACAATCATTCAATAGACGTGACCTGCCGTGGCTGCTCTGGGCCAGGGACAAGATACCACGCTCCCTGCCCTTGGGGACTCTCCCTCACACGCCCCGTACTCTCTCCCCAGAGACAGGGTCCGACCACTAGGCCACCCCCAGCCCTCCCCCCTCCCCTGGACCGGGGCCACCGCCCTTCTGCCCACTGGCCCTTCTGTGGGCTTAGCTCCACTAAGTCCCCAGTGCGCTCTTGCTCTCTGTCTGCTCGGCCCTGCCCCGGGTCGCGGCCTCCGCCGCTGCGGAGCGCAATTCTAGACCCGTCCCCCAAGCTGTCCCCACCCCGTGCTCCCACACCCCTCCCCCAACAAAGCCAGCTAGACCGAGGCAGAGGCACCGAGGCACAGCCTACCCGCCACCCAGCTCTCCTGGGGCCTCACCTCCAGGAACCGTGAGGTTGGGTCTGCCTCTCTCCCTCTCGCCAGACAATGGTGCGCGTTGGCGAGGACGTGGAGAAATTGGGACCCTGCACATGCGGGTGGGGATGCACAAGGTGCAGCCACTGCAGAAAACAGTGCGACAGTTCCTCCAAACAATGTCAAATAGGGGCACCTGGGTGCCATATATATGTGAGTGTGACCCTCGGGTGGGTATTCATGTTCGAAGGTAGCTTGATTAGTTAAGAGCGGGAAGGGTCCCTGTGCACTTGAATGCCTACAAAACAGTATTTCTGTCCTATGTCACTTTTACTTCTGGACAAGTAGATCGTCATAGAAATCATTTCTCTTTAACAGGCATTATATCCTCTCCCTCAGTCCACCCAGCTCACTCCAGAGTGAAGGGTGAATTAAGAAATGTGTTCAGGGGCCCCCGGGGGGCTCAGCCCGTTGGTTAAGCGTCCGACTTCGGCTCAGGTCACGATCTCGTGGTTCATGAGTTCCAGCCCCTCGTCGGCCCCCGGACAGCTCAGGGTCTGGAGCCTGCTTCGGATTCGGTGCCTCCCTCTCTATGCCCCTCCCCCATTCGCATTCTGTTTCTCTCTCTCAAAAATAAATAAACATTAAAAAAAAGCGGTTTTATTAAACCTTGGCCCTTGGGCACATACGTATCGTTTTACCGTTCTGGGTGGAGAAGTGGCCACATCCAGCAGGGAGGCTCTTGCCGGCCGAGCTGCGAGCCAAGCGGGCCTCTATTCCTGGGACTCCATTCTGCACAAAACGACGGCTGCCGGACAAACCACGGTTATCCGGACTTGGGTATCTGACTGACGTTTTTGCAAGAATAAAAGAACCAAGGCTGGCGTGTCCAGGAAAACCAGAGCTGTTGCCAAGAATCAAATTTGAGTTTCCAAGTGAAAAACAAAATTTTAGAGACCCTGTGTCCAATACCCCGAGCCAGACCACATCCCAGTATTTCAAGCCGTTTCTGATGAATTCGACGGTGACAATAACAAATGTGACCGTGTGGTCCTGGGTGACGAAAGCATCCGCGTCTGGAAGAGCTGACCCGTGAATGGTGGTGCAAAATCTTTCATGGCTCCAAGGTCCTTTCAAATTCAAGGGGGTTCAGGAGAGTAGGAAATGTTCGTGGATGTGGTTTCTGGTCCCATGGTGCAACTAACCTTCCCGTAACTACCACTTGTTGAATTTTGGTGTAATATTATGGGGAAAACTATCCACGATTATCTGACAAAAAAAAAACTAACAAAACACTCCTTCCTCTTCCAACTCCCCGTGCCCGTGAAAGGAGGGGTTTTCTTCATATACCTGGACCAAAGTAAAGGCTTGCGCAGCAGAGGTGCGGAGGCAGCAATCTTCACTCTGAAGCCAGACGATTAAGCGTGTAAACGTGTAAAACGCTACTCTTCTGACTAACTTTGTCTTTTTTGAGGGGATACAGTAAACGTTCATTGAAACATATTATTTAAGAAAACATGAGGAGGGTTTTTATTGTCATTGTAAGTGAATCAACAAATACGTTCACAACGTTGGTCTTAATTTCTAATATAATAAATATCAGTAGCGGGGCGCTTTGGTGGCTGAGTCCTTGAAACATCCGACTTCAGGGGCGCCTGGGTGGCTCAGTCGGTTGAGCGTCCGGCTTCAGCTCAGGTCATGATCTCGCAGTTCATGGGTTCGAGCCCCGCGTCGGGCTCTGTGCTGACAGCTCGGAGCCTGGAGCCTGTTTCGGAGCCTGTGTCTCCCTCTCTCTGCCCCTCCCTCCCTCACTGTGTCTCAAAATGAATAAACATTAAAAACTAAAACTAAACTAAATATCAGCAGGTATAATCCAAATAAAGAAAGGTCTTTGGTGGGGGGGGGGGGCACCCGGGTGGCTCAGTTGGTTAAACATCAGAGTCTTGATTCCAGCCCAGCCCAGGTCTGCACTGAGTACGGAGCCTGCTTGGGATTCTCTCTCTCTGTCTCTCTCTCTGCCCCACCACTCTCAAAAACAAGAAATAAACATAAAATAGAAGACAGGTCTTTGGGACCCTCAATAATTTTTAAGACTACTAAGGGGCTCAAGACCAAAGCTTGAGGGTGCTGGCTGGGTGTAGCAGTGTTCTAGCTCCTCTTGTAGGACGGGGCTTGAAGCCACAAGGGATGGGGCCCCGCCCACCCCACGTGCGTGTCCCAGCACAGCCCAACTGCACCCACACTGACACAACCTCAGGAAGCCAAAAGTGCCATGAAGAACGCACGCCTGGGTCAGGCACGGTTTTAGACAGCATGGCCTCGTGTTGGCTGTCTGTATCCAAGGATCCGCAGGAAGGATGTTCCAGACAGCGGGGACAGAACCCCCTGAGGTGGGGGTGGCTTGCATGGAGAGGGAGAGTGCCTGGGCCTGCAGAGGGAGGCCAGTGGCATCTCGTGTCAGGCAGGGTCCTGAAGGACGCTTACAGGGTTGCCTCTCATTCTCCGCATTCTTGGAAACCGCCTGTGTAGACGAAGGACCTGAGGGCGTCTGACCTGCACTCACTCAGGCTTACTCAGACTGCAGGGACCGGCAGGGGTAGGAAGCTATTCGGAGGGATACTGCAGCCGTCCCGGTGGGGCAAGAGACGGCAGCAGAGGGAGAGGGAGACAGAGAAGCGGGGTAATCAGGGCCTAGCGAGGGTGGCCTGGAGGCTTCGACAGAGAAACTGGGTGTTTGGGGGAAACCTAGAAGGAGCAGACTGGGGAACAAGGAAGGCAGGACCCGAGCTTGTAGACTTCAGAGTGGAGGTGGCCAGGAGGCAGTCAAAGCAGGAGTCTCGCGCTCAGAGGCGGAGAGAAATCTGGATTGCTCACATCTCTTCCGAGCTGCCGGGAAATGGGGGTGGGGGTAATCACAGGCAGCCGGGTGCTGGGGGTGGGGGGGACCCAGGTGGAGAAGGACATACCGGGCTCAGGTTTTCTTTGTACTCCTGACTGCCACAGCTCCCAGAAAATGTCAGAGCCCCTCTTGTGGCTGGGGGCGGCTGGTCCCCCTTGGGGGGGGGGCGGGATTTATCCTCGGGAATCTGAGGAAGGGGAAAAGCCAGAAGGGCTTTCCCAGGAGATGGGAGGGAGCGGGGAGGCCGAGGCCCGGCTTGGGGAGTCTGGGAGTCTGGCCCAGGAATCCGAGGCTCTGCTTCTGCAGGGCGGCCAAGGAGAAAATGCATCTTCCCACCCGCTGCTGCTGAGGGGGGTGGGGGCCTCACCGGGGGTGCCCTGGTCACCGAGGGACAGAGAATCATCAGAGGCGTAGGTGGCAATGGGCACCGTCGTCGTCGGTGTCCAGAAATGGTTGATGCGGCCGCATTGAGACACAGGGTATGTTTGCAGACACAGCGCGCTTGCGGCGGCCTTGGCCTCTTCTGCCGGGCTCCTGGAGCAGAGGAAGTAACGAAAGACTTCTAGACTTCCTGCTCTTTCCTGGACCAACGCTGCCCACCCCCCGCCGCAACTGGGCTTTTTAAAAACATGTCCGGACCCTCTGCTTCAGTGATCCCCTCCCGGGGCCACTGAGGATGAGAGGGGTCGCCGAGCCGTAATCCTTTCTAACCTCTGACCTCGCTCTCCTTCCCTCCAAGCAAGTGCCCCACCCCGCCCCCCGCACCCCTGCCTCCCTTCCCGCTTCTCGGCCGCTCCCTCACTTAAATGCAGGTGGGGGGCCGCTTCGGAGGCCAGGCCGGGACCGCCTCGGAGACTCAGCGAGACCCACATTGCGGAGAAGGGGAGCCCGGCGGCGGGCGCGCGGACGGGTCTCCCTCCCGAGGGGGCTCTCCTGGGCCCGGCCCCCGGGGTGCCTGCGCCCCCACCCCCGACAACGGGGAACACCGGCGAGGCCACGACAGGCCTCGATTGCAAGCTGGGAGGAGCAGTGGGGGAGGCGTTTGAAAACACAGCTCCTTGGGGAAGCCCCGCGCGCGCGGACCGGACGGGGTGAGGGTTTAGGTGAGCGCGCCCGGTGGCCCCGGGGGGTCGGCGAAGGGCGCGCGCGCGGTGGGTCAGAGGCGGCCGCGATCCCAGGGTCGCTGCGGGCAGGAAGCGGGAGGGTCGGGGATGGGGGTGAGGGACACGCAGCTCCAGGCCGCGCCTCCGCTGCGAGCGCCACCCTTTCACTGAGGCCGGGCGAGTGGCTTTGAAGTCGCGGCCTCCGCGCGCCCCCCGCCCCCCGCGGTCCCGCCCCGCGCCGCGCGGAACCGCCAAGTCCGGGCCGTGCCTGCTTTGTCGCTAAGCGCTCTTTGCAGCGGCTCATTGGACCACGTCGGTGGGGCGATCGCAGCCCTCTGATCTGTGAGCTGCGGAGAGCTCGGCGGCTGGTTCACAAATCCGCGCCCGGGGCCGCCCTCGCTGCGCCGGAGCCTGGGGCCCCGCGCCTCCCCGCCTACCGGGGAGGGGGGGGGAGGGGCGGCCTTCACCTCGAAGGGAAAGCCGGAGGCTGAGAAGTCTGCCCCGGGGATCCGGCCCCCGACCCCCGGGCCCCCGCTGTCGAGCCGAGACCCTCTCAACTGGGCCCGGGTCCCCTCCTCGCCCGGAGGCAGGAGCCCTGCTGGGGCGCATCCCTAAGGGCCTACTCTGAGCCTCAGGCGCGAGTGTAGACCTCTATGCCACCCGGGCAGGGCCGGCGCCGGAGCCACAGCGCCCCCTCCCTCCCTCTCGGGGCGTGGCGGGGCACCTGGCAAGTCACGAGGAATCGCCCCGAAAACCCCGCCTGCCCGGGCTTCGCAGCTCACCCTGATGCTCAAGGGTGGGGGTGGGGGAGGGCACCCGCGGAGGAAACTTGCCCGGGGGCCTCCTGGGGGTCTCGCAGTCGGAGCTCAGCGAGGGACCCCCCTCACCCAACCCCGCGCAGCCGCGAGGTGGGGAGGGCAGTTCCGGGGGAGGTAGAGGAGCCGCGCCCCCGACCGAGGCAGCCACCCCTGGAAGGAAGGGCCCGGGTCACACACGAGCGAGCAAAGGCCCGCGCCCCCGCCCACCCCCGCGCGCGCACGGCCGGCCCCTGCCCCGCGTGCCCGCTCCGCCTGTCGGGCGCACGACGGGAGGACCCGGCGCGGGGCGTCCCACCCCCGCCGCCGCCGCGGCAGAGACCGCAGCCCCTGGGCGCAGAGGCCTGTGTGCCCGCCCGAGACACCTCCGGGCCCTTCCGGGGCGCTGCGGGTGCGCGGGCAACTCCCCGATCCCGCTCGGCGGAGCAGACGGGAGCGCGGCGGGCGCCCGTGGGCTGCCGGGGGTGGGGGGGGGGCACCCGCCCGGAGCACGGCCCCCCGCCCCCACCCCGCCCCGGGGCCTGCGAGGGCGAGGCGCCCTGGCTCCCGGAGAGGGAGCTCTCCTAGAGCCCCGGCCCAGCCTGGCCTCGCTGCTTTCCTGCTCGCTCGATTTTCTGTTTTCCGGGAGTTGTTCTTACGGCGGAAGGGAGGTTCCCACCCCGGGGCAGAGGGCTTGCGAGCCTGCGTTCGGCCCGGTCTCCAACCCGGGGAGACGCTTCCCTCTGCGGACCTTCCCGATCCTAAACCCGTTCCGGGCTTCGACTGCGGGGAATGCACCCGAGCGAGGTTCCCAGCAGATCCCCACTTGGTCTCGCCTTCTGTTTTCAAGGCTGAGCTTTCCGGGGCCGCTTGGCACGAGGAGCCGCTGAACTCGTGTCTGCAAATAAGACAGAAAACCTAATTGTCACCCAGAGAGTGTCGTCTGTTTGGGGGGAGGGGTGGGGGGAACCCGCGCTTCGCCCTCCCAGCGCGTGTGCCTGGCGCTGGCACCAAATCTAGGCCCGGCCGGCCGGCCGGCCGCCTCGGACCGCTCGCTCCCCCCGGGCGCCCAGGGCCCCCAACGTCTGTAACCCAGAAGCGGCGGCGCCGCCGAGGCATCCCTGGCGATGCCGACCGAGAACTAACGTCGGCGGTTAATTAGAACAGCTCGCGTTTCCCGCTCCCGGTACATGGGGAGGTGTAAATCCCGAGGAATTTAAGGGCATTAGCTACATACGTGGGAAATCCTCGCTCATATCCCATTTCTCTCTCGGAGCCTGCGCTAATACTCCAAATGGCATAGAGTCCCAGCACTCTGCCGGCCTCGCAGAGGCTGTTGTGTCTTAAGGGATTACTGACATGAGACACGCAGAAAACGCTGGAAGTCCATAACGTAAAACGCAACACAAAGAGGCTGCCTGCGGAGGGATGGGGTAGTTTTGTTAGAGGAACTGAGGGGAGGGAAGAGTTTCGCAGGAGAAAGAATGTTCTGCAGTGTGGCCTCGCTCTAAAACATCGCGCCCCGGGTTTTTTCCTGGAGGGGAGGAGGAGGGTGGAGGGAGGTTCTGAGGGTGTCCCCGGCCCTAACAGCCCTCTGAAAAGCCCGGGGAAGGGCAGCCGGGGCCCTGGTGAGGACTCCCAGAGTGAGTTGCTAAGGCAGGCACCCACTGGGCACCCCCGCCTGGTGCCCGGCCCCCCTTGCAGGTTCACCAGGCTGGTGCATGGAGCCTTTGTCCCCGTCAAGGGCAACCACCCTTCCCACGAGTGCCCTTCGGTACTTAGCACAGGAATTTGCCAGGTTGGGACGTACCCAGCTCCCATACACCGTTCGTTTGAGAACGTTCTCCAGTTAGATCGTCATGCTGAAGAGGTGACCGACTTTTTTGAAGTCCCTGAAATTGATCCATAACTCGACCAAGTACAGGGAATGTTTGGATTTAAACCACAAGGTAGTTTCACCCTTTTATATCCAAGTATCCAGTTCTATTTGCTAAAGGGACAAAGAAATCACCTTGAACATAGGTTTTTGAAAAATCCTCCCTCCCCCAGCTGAACCAGGGGCATAACTCTACTGAGCGCCCCCCCCCCCCCAGTGAGGCACTGTTCAGTCGTGGACGTGTGAGAGTGACGGTGGAAATCTAGACGAAGGCGCGGTTTGTCTCGGGAGCTGGGCTGGGTCCAGGGACTTGAGTTGAGCCTGAACTTGTCGAAAGTTCTGAAGACCTGTAGCTCCTCAAACACACTTCCAAACACAGCGTAAAGTCAGCACACGTGGGTAGCCTCTCCACGGTTACCTGTGTCTTTGAGGGAAAAGAAAGAGAGGAAAAGAAACCTCGTGCTCTGCGAGGTGAAGCAGGTGTTTGGGGAGGTTCCTTTCGAAGATCTCGTTCTCCTTCCAAAGACCCAAAGGAAGACAGTGGCTGGACATGCAAAGTTCTTCCACTATTCGTAAGTAATCATAAGATCGGAGAGGGGGGCTCGTTCTCTCCCCAGCTCCGTTCCCCTTTGCTGTGTCGTCTCACTCTGTTCCTGCTCTCAGCTCGGACTCTAAGTGCCGCTCTTCAAAATGCCTTTGCCAAACCAACTTTGCCTATTTTCCTCTGGATTATTTGGAATGCGTTGCTTTCCTCTGGGGACATTTTCTTTACAGTAGAGGCGTTTGGTCCTGGAACAGTCCGTGCGGCCCCGCCCATGACTCTTTTTGTACAGGCTGCTCTGGGAAAACATCCATGCCAGACCCCAGAGCCTGTGGTCCGTCCGGAGAGCAAGTGGGCCCAACCTCCAAAGGGGTCCGGGTTTGACTGGGATTAAGAACGGCAGTGAAACAGGGTGAGAGAGCAGGAAAGGGCCCCTCCCCTCCCGCACCGGGGCGCAAAGGGATTCCCAGAGACTCCTTCCTGAATCTGCTCGCCAGAGTCCTCTGGCCCTGGAGAAAGTCAAGGGAGGGTGAGCTTGGGGCCAAGACCGAGGAGAGAGTTCAGGGGTGAGTTCACAAGCACAAGTACGGCTGGCCTACATATCCCCCGTTAGAAGCTTCTGTTTGCAGGAGAAACCAGGTTAGGGGTGGTTTCCGCAGGCCAGTCTCCCAGCTCCGGAAATCTGCCCACACTCCACACTTGCCCCAGCTCTCCCAGGCTAGCGCTAGAGCTAAGCGGCCCAATGAGGACCTCTCCCTGTGGCCTGGACAGGAGGGCAGTCTCCAGGGGTGCCTCACCCACATGGTGCCCCCTGCCACCCAGGAGCTTTGCCTAAGCACAAGCTGCTGCTTCTCCGGCTGCCCCCACCGGAGCCCAGACAGGCAAGGCTCGCTTGCTGCCCAAATACCCTCCTCAGCTGAGCCTGCCTGGGCACCCACCCGCCCAGGAGGCTCTCTGCAGCACCTCAGGCACCTCTGGGGAGCTGGGGGACCACTGCCGGCCTGGGACAGGAGAGGCATGAGGCCTGGAGCCCAGGAGTGGAGGCACCTCAGCTCCCGCACAGGCTTCGGCCTTCCCCCGGCTGGCCACTGCGGTGTTTCACCCCTTCCTTCCTGGGGTCACCGGGCTGAGGCCCCAGACCCCAGGCCCAGCCTCCAGGACCCTGGGCCCCAAGTCACCCCGCTGGGTGTGTAGGCCCCTGCTTCCCTTGGAGGTGGGCACAGACGTGCACCCTCCCTCCTGGCCCACCGGATCCTTCCCCTGTTACTCGAGCCCCTTCAGTGCGGCCTTTGTCTGCAGGCTCAGGGCGGGCGGCTCAGCCAGGCTGGAGGCGGTTCTGCTCGGCCTCGCTTCCCCATCCAGGCCCAGCGCCCAGGGCCAGGCCGCTCGGAGCCGGGCTCCCAGCCAGGGGCGCAGGGCTTCCCAGCTTGATTGTGCCGGGGTTGAGATTTCGCTCTCTAAAACTGTGGGGCGTCTCTACCAGCCGAGTGGCAGGGACCCCTCGGGGAGAACGCCGCTCTCACTGCCTCCGTTTTTTCCTTCCTGCGTGTCCCCACGCCCACCTACCCAAGTGTGGAGACTGAGGGGACCACGGAGCTGCCACGGAAATGTCACCCTCCTCCAGCCTCGTTTTAAGAGAAAAAAAGGAGGCTGAACCTGCAGCCAGGCACCCAACGTCCCCAGGAGCTCCCCTGCCATCCACAGCCCTGCAGGTTTTATTTGCAATGCTAGTGTCGCTGTTATAAACCCACGTGTCCAGCAGCGGTCTTTCCTTTTGACACACTTCCAGGTCCCTCTTTGTGCAGCTAGCCCGGGAAGGACGGAGGTGCTTCTCCGAAAGCGGGTGGCTTGCTGAGGCTCTCCCGCACCTGGGAGAGTAGCAACGTTCGAGGTTCCCGGGCCGCGGCCTCCTTGTATGCTAAGGAGAAACACGGGTCCGGCGGTGGTCCGCTCGATCGCGCAGCGACCGAGAAACCGACCTTGAGCGCGGCCGCAGCCGGCAGGGTCCGGCGAGAGGGGGAGCGCCGCTCGCCCGGCGCAGGGGCGCGGGCCGCGGGGCCGGCCGAGCGGCGGCAGGGCTGACATCTCCGGGACCGCGCCAGAATCTTACAAACGCCCACTCCCCGCACTCCGCAAAAGCGCGGCCAGGGCAGAGTCCCGGATTCCGCGGGAGGCCGGGGCTGGGCCTCAAGCGCGTCTTGCAAGCTTCCTGCAACAGCTTGTTCGCATGTCTGTGTCGCAAGATTTAGAATCCCCTCCGCTTGTGCAGCTTCGGCCTGGATTCACTGGCCCTCCCCGCTGGCCCTTTGGATGCTGCTCCCTCTCTAGGGGTGCTCTTTTGGGGAACTATTGCCACGTGTATTGACCCGGTGTCTTCAGGTTACTGCCCACAAACAGTCTAGGTTTGCCTGGAGATCATGTGCTGCTTTGCAGAGTTCCTGCTGCAGCTATGACTCCGAGCCTGGGTTGCAGGAGAGAACACAGCAGAAGTCCAGCACCCGGGCTCACTTAGTGCTAAGGCAATCGGAGGCCAAGTTTCCCAAGAAATTAGAAAATATTTCTCGGAGCCGGCCTAATTGATTTTTCATGGGACAGGTGGGGAAATTAACCTGGGATGCCTTTGCAGGAAGCAAACCAGCCCTGGGCCTTCCCTCCGCTCCCTGCGAGTTCTGGAGCCCGAAGTAATTGGACATTCACTGGCTGGTGATGACTAGGGCTCTCAGAGGTGCAGGAAAATTTCCCAGAAGACCATAGGCATGTGTCGAAAGGGTGCTCCCGCAAACCTTACCAGCCCCATTCTCCTAGGGGCAGGCAGACTGGGAGGTTTGAGTTTCTGGGACGCAGGGAGGGCCCCTGGCAGGTGTGTGCCCAGCCGGATCATTTGGCAAGCACCCCTCCAAGGGGAGGAAAACGGAGGAGGAGATGTGGGTCACCCCAAGTGAGAAGTGCCTTCCCCACCCTGTCTGAGCCCTACAGAAGATCAAGGAGCCTCCCCATCTGCCATTAGAGCCTACCAGCCCTCAGTCCGCGTTAGTGGCCAGGCGACCCAGGCCAGCACCTTCGCCTGTCCCCATCCAGGCCCCCCCTCTGAGGGTTGATCTTCTGGGGAGCAGAACCCTTGTAACTGTTGCTCCTTGTCCCACACTGTCCCATGCTGTCCCACACTGCACCCTGGAGCCTGCAGCGGGTAGACAGAGCTGGCTTAGAGAGAGGACAGGCCCCAGGTGCCACCAACCGGAAGAGAGCTGAGCCAGACTAGGATGAAGCCTTCAATCCTCAAGGTGGCCCGGGGGTCACCGTCCTGGGAAGGCTGCTCACCCAGGCCCCATCCCACCTCGCCCAGCCTGGCAGTGCCCCCTGGCAGCCCCAGGCCCAGAGCCGCTCCGCAGTGGGTCTCAGCTGCCTGCACCCTGAAATGGCCTGGGCTGGCCAGAGCCCCAGCTCTCCCTCCTCTCCCTCTTCCCACCCCTCGTTCGGTGGAGGGTACTTTTACTGTGTGAGTGCTCCCGAACCCTCCGAGCTGTCCTTTAGGATGCTTCCCGAAGTTTGCAAATTTCCATAAAAATGCATTTTAAGTGATCGACAGGCAAGCCCAGGGAACGACAACCGCCTTCGGTGGGGTGTCTGCAGCTGGGGGCAAGGAGGAGAGAAGGGCAAACAGGAAGGAGCCTCGGGGAGGAGGGGGAAGAGAAGAGGAAACAGAAGTTCAAGTTGGACGTTCTGACAGCAACTGGAAAGGAAGTTTAGAAAGGGATAGAAAAAAAAGTGGAGGAAGTGGGGAGACCCAAAAGGACCCCCCACCCCGCCGCTCCTTTTAGATGGTCTCTGCTCTCCTAAGGAGCTCGTTTAAAAGGTTTTAAGACAAAGAAAAGGAGGTGGATGGCCTGGTAGCCCCTCAGTGGGGGCGGAGATGTGGGGGAGGAGGAAGGGTTGTCTGAGAACTGGGGGGGGGGAGGCGGCTGATCTGGGTATTTTCTCTCCGGCCGGTTTTTAAGGTTTGGCTGAGCCGTCGGCCGGGCTCTCCTTTCCGAAACAGGCTTCGGTTATAACCCGCCACGCTCCTTTATTCCTCTTTCCCCGCACGGAGCCCCAAATCCCATTCCCGCGCTCTTCGGGGTCTACATGCATGTTTCATGAGGACCGGTGTCCCCGGGTGGGATCCTACCGTATGCACGCGCCTCCCTGCTCACGCACACGCACACACATGCACACTTACAATGAGTGTCTACGGGAGGAGGGTCCTGCGCGCCAGCTCTGCGTTAAAGACAGGAATCTGCCGGGTTACCAAAGTCAAGTGTAAGTGACAATTTCCCTCTCCGCCAGCAAGGAAAGGAGACCACAAAAGTCCCTTTGTATCTCGGCGGCTCGTTTAATATTATTTATGCATTTTTGTGCAAGGAATTGTGGGATTTTTTTCCCCACGGTAAACAATATGGAAATGTTAAAAATAGCCGTCTCGCAGCGCGCGTCCACGGAGGCACACCGGGGGGGGGGGACCCGGCGGGGCTGTGGCGGGGGCTCCTCGGGTCCCCGGACCGAGAGGCGGCCGGGAAAAGCGCGAGCGAGCGCGGGGAGCGCGGTCGCGGGCTCGCTGGGGCCGGGGCTCCGGCACGCGGAGCCCGGGGACGCGGCCGCTTTAAGGGGGGGAGGGGCGGCGGCGGCGGGGGAGGGGCGGCGGGCGGCCCCCGTCACCCAGCGGCCGCCGGCTCGTCACGTGGGCGCGCGGCGCCGCGGCCATTGGCCCGAGGCACGTGTCCAGGAGACCGGCCCGCGACGTCACTAGAGGGGGCTCTGTTAAAAATAAGAACAAAAATCCAGAGTGAAAGTGTCTCAGGTTGCGCTAAGTGGCCTGGAAACCGCCCGAGCCCGCGCCGAGGCCGAGGCGGCGAGGGCGCGCAGACGGCGAGGGAGCGCGGGCGGCCCAGCCCGGCCCGGCCCGGCCCGCGCCTCCCGCCGCTCACCCATGCGCCTCGGGCCGCGGGGCTCGGCGGGGCTCGGCGGGGGCGCGGCCGCACGCCGGTGGGGCGCCCGGGCCCGCGGCGGGGCGGCGGCCGAGCGCAGCGCGGGCCCGCGGGCCTCCATGTGCGTGCTGGCGGCGGCGGCGGGCGCGCTGACCGCTCGCGCCCCGCACCCTCGAGGGCCGGCCGGGGCGCGCGGGCGGGGGCGGCCGGGCGGCGGCGGCGGCGGCGGCGGCGGCCCGAGCGGGCCCGGGCGGGCGTGAGCGCGGGGGAGCGCGCTGCCTGCATGCGCGCAGCTCCGGCCCCAGCCCCGGGCGGCCGCGGCGGCAGCGCGGGAGCCGGAGGCAGCCGGCCGCGGAGAGGAGCGCGGGTCCCCGCCGGACCTCTGTGACTGTCTAGCGCCCGGGTGCGCTGCAGAGACGAGGACCCGACTCTTTTGAATCTCCCGGCGTCTGGGCGCGGGGCGACTCTTGCTATTTTTCTAAACTCAACTCGTGGATTGGAACGTGGCTCCGCTCCGAACGCGGCCGGTGACTCCTACGACCCCGGCCCTGGCCGCGGCCGCCGCGCACGCCCTCGGAAGACTCGGCGGGGTAGGGGCGCGAGCCGGCCGCGAGTGTCTCCGTGCTCATCACCGGCGGGCCGAGGGTTGCTTGGAGCGGGCGGGGGGAGGAGTCGCCGGAGAACCAATTTGGGATTTGTCGTGAACAGCATGGAGGAGAATGACCCCAAGCCCATCGAAGCGGCGGCGGCGGCGGCGGAGGGGCAGCGGCAGCCGGAATCCAGCCCCGGCGGCGGCTCCGGTGGTGGCGGCGGCGGCGGCGGTGGCAGCCCGGGCGACGCGGACACTGGCCGCCGGCGGGCTCTGATGCTGCCCGCGGTCCTGCAGGCGCCGGGCAACCACCAGCACCCGCACCGCATCACCAACTTCTTCATCGACAACATCCTGCGGCCCGAGTTCGGCCGCAGAAAGGACGCGGGGACGTGCTGTGCCGGCGCGGGAGGAGGAAGAGGCGGTGGAGCCGGCGGCGAAGGCGGCGCGGGCGGCGCGGAAGGAGGAGGCGGTGGCGCGGGCGGCGCCGAGCAGCTCCTGGGGTCGGGCCGGGAGGCCCGGCAGAACGCGCCAGGGGCGCCCGGGGCGGGCGGGCCGCTTCCCGGCGGCGGCGGCGACTCTCCGGGCGACGGGGAAGGCGGCTCCAAGGCGCTCTCGCTGCACGGCGGCGCCAAGAAAGGCGGCGACGCCGGGGGCCCCCTGGACGGGGCGCTCAAGGCCCGCGGCTTGGGCGGCGGCGACCTGTCGGTGAGCTCGGACTCGGACAGCTCGCAGGCCAGCGCCAACCTGGGCGCGCAGCCCATGCTTTGGCCGGCCTGGGTCTACTGCACGCGCTACTCCGACCGGCCGTCTTCAGGTGAGCCCGCCGCGGGGAGGCCCGCGGGGTTGCGGGGCGGCGCTGGCGCGGGAACTTCCCCAGGGGGAGAAGACACCGGGACACCCCCCCCCCCCCGTCCCCGACACACACAAAGACGCACAAGCGGGGACATTGTGCGTGGCTGACGCCGGACCGGGCAGCGGCCGGGAGAAGGGGCACGATCGATTTCTTAGACAAGCGGAGGAGACAGGACCTTTCTCCCTCTCTCTCTCTCTCTCTCTCTCTCTCTCCTTGGGGCCACTCCTCGGAGTCCCTACCCACCCCTCCCCGGCTGGAGTTTATTCGGGAAGACTAGGGGTGGCCGCAGGGCTGGCCTAGAAGCTTGCACTCTTAACCCCTTCTCCGTCCTTCCAACTCAGTCCAGACCCAGGACCCATGTGCAGCCCACCTCAGACCTAGACTCGCCCTGCGACCCAGTTATCCCAGACGAAGCCAGGGAAGAAAGAGCAAGGCTCCCGGCTCTTCCTTCCACCCTTGGGCCTGGGCTGAGGAGGGAGGAGCGGGGGACAGAGACCGGGACGGACACAGAGGCGCTCTTCGCCCGGTTTCAGTTGCCCGAGCACACGGTGAGGGAGCTCGGCACCCATCTTGATCGCTGCCTGGAGACGGAGGGAGGCCTGCAGTCCCCCAAATAAAGGACCTGCTCCCAGAGGTTTCGTGGGGCAGCTCCCAGGCAGGAAAGAAGCAGATTTCGGCGGGGAGTGCGGTGGAGGGGCCCGCGGGTGTGTGCAGAGGTGCTGAGTGTATTTTTCATAGATCTGGATTTTGAAAAGCTACATCCGCGTCCTTGTGGAAATCATCAGTTGCATGAAATGCGGTGCTCGGCTTGCAAACCGCCATTAGGACGGACTCCATTTGTCCCTGAGCTGGTAGCCCAGACAGGACCCCTCTGCCCCCCTCACCCTCAACTGTTTTTGAGGGGGGTGGTTTACCCAGATCACCGCACAACCGAGTCACCCCTTGGCCGCCTTCCCGCAGAAATGTGTGTGCCTATTTCTGATGAAATCCAAATTTCTCTGGCTAGACCTGAAATTTGCTCCATTGTTCTCGCCTCCCTCCTTTGTTAATATTTAATTAACATATAGGCTCACAAAGCGGCCGGCGAGGTGTCTCGGCCCCGCTTTGTGCAGCGACCGAGTCGCGGCCGCCCCAGGCCCCGCTGGCCCGCGGGAGCCCCGCAGCCCTGCCGGGCCCCAGTCGCTGGTCGTCTTGCACTCAAAACAAAACAAAACGAAACAACAACAACAAAACCCATAAGGTAGCATTGGTGTTTCTTGGCCTTTTACAAAGAAGCAACGCAGAGAGTTTTCTTGCCGAGCTTTGGTTCTGTCTCTGCGACTCTTTAAAGTGTTTACGTTTTGAAAGAAAATCAAAGAGAGAACGAAACATTCTGATTTTAGGGAGATTTCCTTCCCGCACAATGGTGTGTATGTTTTTACCGGCTGGTTCGCGTGTACAAGATCCCCAGCACCGGAGGAGTTTGGAGGGTGGGGGGCGTGCTTCCCTGGGACGGTGGAGACGGACAACCGCCGGCTCCTGGCGCAGGGGGCCGCGGTCGGCCCCAGCAGGTGAGGGGCCTCGCGAGGCCTCTCCGAGCCTTCGCCGAGCCCCTCGCGGGCGCCCCCGCAGCCTCCCGATCAAAGCCCGGCGGCCCGCGCGGAACCGGCGTCCTGGGCGAGCGCGCGGCGGCCACGGTGGGTGTGCGCGCGCTGGACGCGGGCGGGGGCGCGGGGGTGAGTGTGGGTTTGCTCTAGATTCTAGAAGGCCGGGGCTTTGAGCCGAACGGCCCTTGGCGCCCCCTCTCCCGCGCCGCGGCGGCCTCTGTCCGAGTTTGCCTCTCCCGGAGCGCACGGCCGCGTCCTCGGGCCTCGGCGCCGCTGCTCTCTGGGGCCCGGGCGCGCTCTCCACCCTCCGGGGTCGGGACTGTGCGATCGGAAACCTCCCGGCGGGATCCCTCCGCCGCCGCCGCGGCGCGGGGTGGCAGGGCTGTCCCCTGGCCCCGCGGGACGGGCATGTGGGCGCAGGCGGGGACCCGGGGGTTCCGGCGGCTCGAGGGAGCCGGCAGGGCGTCCAGCCTCCCGCCGCGGGCGTCTGGGAAGGGGCCGCGGCTGGTGCTCCCCAAAGGTAGTTCCCTTCACGCACCAAGAAGCCCATACGTGCGGCCCGGACCCTCTCCCCAACAGCCTTTGCGGCCTCGGCCTTCAAGCACACCCTCGTGGGGCCGAACTTCTTGAACAGAAACAAAAAGAAAGCGCTGGGTCCTCCTTGTGAGCGCTCCCCTCACAAGGGCCTTTTCAGATGGCCGGTCCGAGAAACCTTGCACTGCCCCAAACCAACCTCAAGTGGTGCGGGGAGGGGGTCCCAGCGGCAGGAGACCCGCGTGGCGGTCAGAAGCCCGAACCCTCTGCACGAGGTCGGCTGGGCTCCCCTGTGGCCTCCAGTGAGGCAGCCCCAGTCTGGGGGAGCCGGGTCCCCTCTCCTGCACTGGGAGACTTGAGCGGTGGGGGGGGGGGGGTCGAGTGGCTCAGTGCGTGTGCCCCCTCTCTTCCAGAAAAGAAACAATGAACTTGGGCCCACAGGCCCAGTTAGGGGTGACCGAAAGGGGGCTAAGGTGGAGGCAGCCCGGGGGTTCCTCCTGTTCTCCAGACTCTGTGGCCTCCTGGCTTCTCAGGCCCCTAGCACCTCAGGGGTACCCCCTGTGGGCATCTCGTGGGAATCCTGTCACTGTCCCCTGGGCTCCTCTTCCTGCTGCTCTGACTGCCCCTCCCCCAGCCTTTCTTCGTGGCCCCTCTCTTGGCACCTGCCTGCACTCTGTCCTCACTCCTGGATAGAACCTCAGAAAGGGATAGAAAAAGTCGTGCTAGGAAGTTTTGGATTTTTGCTTTCTTGCAGGAGTTTTCCTTGGAGACCTTTTTGTTTGTTTGTTTGTTTGTTTGTTTTTAAGTAAACTCTATGCCACATATGGGGTTGAACTCAGGACCCAGGGATCAAGAGTCACGTGCACCCCCGGCTGAGCCAGCTGAGCGCCCCTGGCGACCCTTCCACTAAGCCTGTCCTTTACCCCCACTCCCTCCCTCACACTTACACTTTTTTCAGCCTATCTTCTCACTTTGTCGGGGGGGGGGGGGGGGGGGGGGGGGGGGGGCGGGTCCTGGAGGCTGTGTGGGTCCGAGCCCGGTCCCCAAGTCCCTCTGGGACTGGGTACTTTCGTCCCTCATCTCTTTGTCCCTCTGGCTCACTGAGGGGGCAGACAGGCCCCGAGACGTCCTAACCCTGTTCTCTGTCCACCGTGCCTGCCCAGGTCCCAGGTCTCGCAAACCAAAGAAGAAGAACCCCAACAAAGAGGACAAGAGGCCGCGCACGGCCTTCACGGCCGAGCAGCTGCAGAGGCTCAAGGCCGAGTTCCAGACCAACAGGTACCTGACGGAGCAGCGACGCCAGAGCCTGGCGCAGGAGCTCAGCCTCAACGAGTCGCAGATCAAGATTTGGTTCCAGAACAAGCGCGCCAAGATCAAGAAGGCCACGGGCAACAAGAACACGCTGGCCGTGCACCTCATGGCACAGGGCCTGTACAACCACTCGACCACGGCCAAGGAGGGCAAGTCGGACAGCGAGTAGGGTGGGCGGGCGCGAGTCCAGTCTCAGTCCACGCTAAACAATGCAATAATTTAAAATCATAAAGGGCCAGTGTATAAAGATTATACCAGCATTAATAGTGAAAATATTGTGTATTCGCTACGGTTCTGCAATATTCTATGTATATATAATTTACAGGTGGTGTAAAATCCAAAATATCTGACTATAAAATATTTTTTTGAGTTTTTCTGTGTTTATGAGATTATGCTAATTTTATGATTTTTTTTTTTTTTGCGAAGGGGGGCTGCTTAGGGTTTCATCTTTTTTAATCCCCTAAGCTCCATGGTGGGACATCGGACACTTTTATTTTTTAATTTCAGAAGAAGAAAAAAAAAATTAAAACAACTTGCTAAAGTCCAAAGATTTTTATTGCTGCATTTCACACGACTGTGAACCGAATAAATAGCTCCTACTTGGTCTGTGAGTTCTGCCACTTTGTTTGTGTGGGCTTGGTGAGGACAGCAGGAGGGTATGTAGCCCCCCTTGCCCTGCCCCGGGCTGGGGGGAGCACAGGGGCCCCCCCGCAGGAGCGCCCTGGGAAGCGGGCCCTTGGTGATGGGCAGCCCAGGCCCCAGCCTCACCAGGCTCCCCTCCTCCTGCCTTCCCTCCTTTTCCCCCTCCTCCTCTTCCTCCTCCTTCCCCTTCTCCTCCCCCTCCACCCCCTCCTCTCCCTCCTCATCTTCCCCCCTTCCTCCTCCTCCCCCTCCTCCTCCTCCTCCTCCTCCTCCCCCTCCCCCTCCTCGCCAAGGCCTGGCCAGCACCTCTGTGTATGCTTCATCTCTGTCGTGTCGCTGTCCCCTATCCAGCCGCCCACTGCCAGAGCCAGCTCTCTCGCCTCCAGGCACCACTTTGGGGACCCCTGGCCCAGCCTCTGGCCAGAGGCCCCTCGTCCCTCCAGGCCCAGGGAGTCTCCTGTGGCTCCATCAGCCACGCCAGGCGCTCGCTCACGTGGGCCCCAGAAATGGCAGAGGTCTGCTGCCTCTGGGCGGGCACAGGGCTCCCGAGAGGGGAGTTGGTATTTTCTTCCTTTCTGTTTGTTTTTTTCTTCCTTTCCTTTTCTTTTTTTTTTTTTTTAAGTGGCTGCTTCTGCTACGGAGAGCATTCTTTCAAGGTGCATATGCGCGTGTACATATCTATGCATTGCGTGTACATGTGCACAAGCGGGCCTGTGAGAGTCCAGTTTCCGAACACGTGGCTAGCTTGACTTTCAAAGGAACTCAGAATCCTCCAGGATCTAGAGGAAGGAAGAAAAATGTGTAAATAATCATTTCTTATCGCTTTTTGTCTTTTCTTTTTTTTTTTAATATACATTTTATTTTTTGACAGTGTGGTACAGTGTAAATTAAATATATTCAATATATCCCCACCAAGTACATATATATAAACAAACACAGTATCTATATATATAACTCTGCACTGTCTTCTGTTTGGTGTATGGAAAAAGAATCGTGTCCAAATGTCCATGTGCAGCCGGGACGGCCCCGGGGGTGTGCCCGTGGCTGAGGCAGGCCCACGGCTGGACCCCTGAGGACTGAGGGTGAACTTCTCTCTTTGCCTTAAACCTCTATTTCCCTGCGATACCACTTTTATTTTGTACATACTCGTGCAAACCTTTTTAAAAAGGAAACTATAAAAAGAAAAGCTGTAATTTAAAATTCTGTGAAATAACCAACTGCTGCTTAGGAAACTTCAATGAAATGATAATGCCTTTTTAGCAGGAAGCAAAGTTTTGGGGTTTTTATTTTTTTATTTCTTTTTTTTTTTCGTTTCTAAAACGTGCATTTTACAGTTCCAATATCAAATATTTATAATCTTATGAGAAATGAATGTTTCTATTTACAACTGTGGTTATCAGCATTGTGAACATTCCCCTTGCATTTTTTGTGTGTTCCAATTCTTGAAAGTTACATTAAATAAAAAAAACCTGCTTTATTGTAAAACATTGGATGTCCAAGGTGGAATGACTAGTTTTTCTAAGCCTGTTTCTAAGTCCAGCCCCACTGCCCTGGGCAACCTCCCCATCACTCAGGTACTCCTGGCCTTGGCCTCCATCGAGCAGGGGGTACACATGCTGTCTTTGTAGCCAGAGGTATGATTTTTTTTTTTAAACAATGAAGACACTTGGAATATCTCCTGTGTGGGCACAGAACCACCGATGTCCTCTGAGTATGTTGAAGAATTGTTGAAAACCCCACAGAATGCGAATCCCATGAAAGGGACAGAGACGCTGGGCCCGTGGGGAGGGCTCTCCTCTTTTGTGTTTTGTTATTTTTACTCCTGCCCCCTCCAAAGCAAAGGTCATGGACAACATCTCAGGACAGATGGGCGGGGGGGGGTGGAGAAGGACAGGCTTTGCCCAAGCTGACCAGAGAGGTATCTGTCTGGGGTAGTGTTTTGCGGGGGTTGACATCCAGGGCAGCCGGGCAGGGGAGCGCTCCCTGTGAGCCCGGTTGATCTATGTCCAAACTATCCTGGCTTGAAAAAGATGATTCTCCCAGTAAAAGAAGCTCAGAGACTAGCGAGAACCGTCTGTTGCCAAAGGAGACTGGTTAGGCGATTTACGTTCACGTTGGCTTCCCAAGCAGAAGCTGGGCCTCCAGGCAGGAGAGTGGCCACTCCCGGGATTTGCACAGACACGCTGAGTGAGAGAGAGCTGGGGTCTCACCACAAAGCTCTGGAGCCCTAGCTGCCTCGTCCCAGGAGTGCCCCAGGGTCATCGCCAGTAGGGCCCCATCACTCAGGCCATTCCAAGTGTCTCCCCCCTCCACTGCACAGTTCTGAGGAGTCTTTAGACTAAAAACTAAACAAAAAGCATGGGCACAACTTCTGTTACCCGATTGGCTTCTCTCTCTTTTTAATAAAAAGACGGTACAACAACTTTAAGCAATCATTCTTGTTTTTTAATTTATTCACAAATCATAACGTTGTTGAGGGGCAATGTATAGTTTTGTAAGGTAATGAGTTCCCCGTCGTCAGGGGAGTGCAAGCAAACATCAAGCCAGCAGTGGCATGAGGAGTTTTTCTTTTTTGTCTCTGATAGGGGATTGGACCGGATGAACCCCAGACCCTCGAAATGCTGAGATTCTGGTTTTGCTCCTATATTTATTACTTTTTTTAAAAAAAATTCAACATGCAATCTAAGTTCGAGACTCGCGGAGAGCCACTGTTGCACCAGCCAGCCCTCTCTCAGTGGCAAGTGGAGACCAGAGCCAGGCCTGCAGGCGAGGCAGTGCTCCTTTATGAACCCAGAGCCTGCGGGACTCCGGGCCCAGCGTGCCTTGCATCTGGACCGGGACCGAAGCCCCAGGAGTTGATGGAGCTGGACCGCTGCCAGACCGTCGCCCCTCCGGGGAGGCCGGTTCCTTAAACGTTCTCCGGAGGAACGCCCGCCCGTTTATAAGGGAAGTCCTTGCTCCTTCCAGCCAATCGGCAGCCACCCCCCAGACCTGGCTGCCCGGCAGAGTCCAGGCAGGGGCCCGGGGGCCTCGCTGGGGGTGGGGATCGCTGCCTGCCGCACCCCCCCACACCCCAGCCCTGCCCGAGCAGAGGCTCCGGCGAGGGGTGCCCGACCGAGGGGCCTAGCAGGGCTCCCTGGGGCCCAGAGGGCCTTCCTCCTCCCGCTGCCAAAGGTGGTCAGATGAATAGGGTCGGACCCTCGGGTCTGCACGGGCCTGAGCGTCACGCAGGGTGGACCCGCCAAGTGCTTTCTTCGGCGCAGACCGGGACGGAGCCACGCGGCTGTCGCCCGTCTAATCTCCAGGAGGACTCCGACTGTGGTTTTTGTCTTTTTCCTTGAGGGCAAAGGTGGAGCGGGCGGGGGCGTCTGGACCGCGCGGCGCAGGGGCGCTCACCACCGACGGCAGACCCTGGACGCGCCCAGGCGCTCACGGCCGCGGGTTTGCGGGCTCTTGCTCCGCTACGAGCCGTCCTGCGTCCGCAGGAGTAACATCCGAACCTCCGCGGTCACGGCCCGCCCCGGCAGCTCCCCAGGTGTCCCCCGCCCCCATCCCGGCTCGGCCGAAACCCGCAGCCTGCCGGGAGGAGGCGCGGCGCCCTGGGAGGTCAACGGAGACTGGCGACCTGGAGCTGTGTCGCGGCGCCACGCCCGCACCCCGACACGCGCTCCGCGCTCGCACGGCACCGCCACCCCCTCCCCCCGGGCCGGGACCCGCCTTTCCGCGCGTCTCCGGCCCAGGCGGGCGGAGCGCGAGGCTTTCTGCAGGCCTGGGCCGGGCGGCGTACGGCGGCACGGAGCGTCGCGTCCCCCGGACCCCGCGGGCTGGCAGGACGCGGGCGGGGGCGACCCCTCGCGGGCCCAGCCTGGCGCGCGCGCACGCGCGGGTGCGGGCGGCGGGAGCCCCTGGGCGCACGCAGGCCCGTGAACCCGGGCGCGTGAGCCCCGCGTCCGCTGCTCTTGGCGTTGTTAATGTCAGACACCCACGGAAAATAAAGGCCATTCTTGAAATCGCCCGAAATGTAATAATATTCATCAAAGTGGTTCCTAATTATGAGATTTAATCAAGCGTGGTCCGCCGCGCGGGCTTCGGCTGGTGAGGCTGATGACGGCGACAGAGTTACTAATATTGCTGTTGTTAGCAGCCCGGGTCTCAGCCCCCAGAGTGCCGCTTGCTTCTTCAGTTTGGGGGTTGGGGGAGCCCCACGATGGAGGAAGCGGGGCGGAACGACTCCGGAACGGGTGTGGCCCAAGCTCTCTGCCCTTGCCTACCGGCCCCAGGCCCGTGCAAGGCCTGCGCAACAGCTCGGGGAGGAGGTAGGGGGTCCCCTGGCTCCTAGGCCCCCCGTGTCCCCGAGGGACGCCAGGGCAAGTTTTCTGGGAAGGGGAACGTTAGGTCCGGGACCCGGGACACCTCCCCCCCTCCCCCCCCCGTTGGCTGCTCCCTTTTCGGGACTGAGCCCCGCGCTTTGCTCGGAGCAGAAACAAAGAGTAGCCAGATCTGCCTCCCGGGCCGCCTTTTCGCCCCCTCTGCCTGGAAGGCGTCCCAGTAGAGGCTCCCCCCCCCCCCCCGCCCCGTCCCGGGCCCCCGGAGACCCGGCAGGGCAGGGCAGGAGGGCCTAGGGCCTCGTGCGTTGCGCCGCTGCCCGGGCCTGCGGGGCGTCTTCTCCTGCGCGGAGGGACCCTGGCGCGGCCGGGGGTGCTCCGTGCGGCGAGGAGCGGTGGGGATCACCGCGTGCACGGACCGTCTGGAAGAGTCGGGGCCGGCCGCCGCTCATCCCCATCTGTCTTGGCCGCGCGGTCCGAGCGCGCGCTGCCTGCGGAAGGGGCCGCCCAGCGCCTTTCAGCCGCGCCTTCGGGGTTCTCTCCTCCCGCCAAGTCCTTTGTCTGGAAGGGGACTGTCAGCTCCGCCGCCTCCTCCTTCCCCCAACCTCTACCCCCTCCGCTAACTGCCCTTTCTTCCCTCCGCTTTTCTCTCCTCCTTGGATGGTTAATCACAGGCTCCAGCTGCCAAGCGCGGCGAGCAGTCGCTGCCCTGTTTCTGTGTCTGCGGCCCCTCCCAGCGCAGACCGGCCGCTTCCCTCCAACCTCGCGGGGACCCCAGGCCCCTGCCCTCTGGCGTCATTTGGTGGCCCCGGGGGGGGGGGGGCGCTGCCTCTGACTTTTCCCCTTTAGGCCAAAACTTTAGGTCCTCAGGTTTTTGGCAGCTTTACTCTCCATCAACTGATGTGGGCCCCCCCCCGGAATCTGGCATTTCTTTGGGTTCAGGCAGTAGGCGACACGGCAGAATCCCGGTGCCCTTGGCAGCATCCGACTCCTGCCAGGGCCAGCACCCTTTCTCTGCCGCTGCCAGTAAGGTGCCCCCGCTGAACCGCTTCCGTCATGACCCACAAGTCTCAGATTGTATCTTCTGATGCTCGAACATCTGGATCAAAGATGGGAGACCTCAGCTCCTCCTCGAATGAGTGATGCCTATGCTGGCTTCCAAACCCCTGCCGGTTGGGGGAGAGGAGAACGTGTACAGGGCAGCAGGCCCGGCTGGCTGTCAGGTGCCCCAGGCCTGTGCACCTCGGCTCAGGCAGTCCAGGGTGCACGGGTTTGTTTTTAATTTTTTTTTCTTGCGAACGCATAATATCACTCAGCACTGAAAGAAGTGCCCTACAGTGAAGGGAATTTTCCCAACTGCTCCCCGCCCCCCCCAACCCCAGCCCATCCATTCATCTCTTCAATAGAAAGAAAATCTATCTAATGGGCTTCCCCATAGGGTTTCCCATGTGGGAAAATGAGCATAAAAGCCCCTGGCACGGAACGGGGCAGGGTGAGCGAGAGGGTGACTCATCACGGGGCAGGGACTCTGGCGCTGGGCTCGGGCTGTGCCCTCCAAGCTCAGTGCCCGTTGTTGGTAGAGCGCCTCGCCTTCCTGGCTGCTACCACCCAATGCGGCCTCGCTTTAGTTGTCCGGGGAAAGGAAAAAAGGAGGAGGTCACGACTAGGACAGACAGTGTTCACACGGCTATACAAAGAGGGACCACGAGAGGAGCTGAGAACGACAGAGGAAATTCAGGATGCTGGTCCGCACTCCCCAGAAACACTACCCCCTTCTCTGGAGTACTGCTGTGTGTGCTTTGTTCCCCGCCCGGCTGGGACACAGGCACACCCCTTCCCATCAGGATTTACCCCCACATGTTTCTTGACCGCAAAGTAGGGAAGATGCTCCGGTTTCCATAGAAGCCCGGTGACTTCACACGCCACGCGGCTCTCCGCTCCGATCCCGTAGTCACTGCGTTCAGCAGCATAGTCCCATCACCCTGACTCAGACTTGACTCCATGCACAGGACGCAGGCACCCCCTGGACAGTGAGGGAGGCCAGAAGTCAGGCTGCACCTCGCACGCACGCACGTGGGGCCCAGCCTGTGGTCAGGAGCCTCCCTGTGCCCCCCCCGCCCGCGCGCCCCCGCGCACCCCCCCTCCCCGTGGCTCTTCCTCCAAGAGTGAGGGGGCGTCCTGATGGCCTGATGAGCTATTTGGTCTAAAGCAACCCCTTTAAATTAATTGCTGTTCCTATAGCTAAAAGCATAACAGGCTTTGATTACATGCTAACCAGAATGAAACATAATCCTGAGTTAATTATGTGGGGATAATTTTATAATTATATCATTCAATTTGAGAAGCAATGTGTTGTTAACCTCTCGTTTTGACAAGAGTGTTGATTCGAAGCGAAAACGGCCATAAATCTGGACCTTGTAAAAGACCTCTCAGGGCTCCCCGTTTTCCCCACATGGCGAAAGTGACTGTCAGCTCAACCCACCTCCAGTCCCTCCACCTGCGCCACGTCCCCCCAAGAAAGTGGAAAGCCCTGGCAAAGCTCAGACAAAGGGCCAGTCGGAGCCGAGCGTTTCCCAGCGCTGACCTGCTCTCGAATGCTAAGGAAGTCCGTCCGCATTTCTATTCTGCCCAGCTTGTTTGTGGAAATAACACCCAACGTCCCTCACGTAGAACCCCCCCCCCCCCAAACCGAGAATGACCAGCTCTGAGACGCTCCAGCTGGGAGTGAATGGAGCCTGGAGCCCGGGGCTGGGGGCTGAGGTGAAGGTCAGACCCCAGCCGCCCCTGCAGTTGGCTCACTTCCTCTCCCAAACACTAGTGCTCTGGGAGGGGTGGCCCGTGTGGGGCCGGCGGGACCAGGGCTGGCTGTCACCGTCTCCCCTTCCTCCCCCTCCCTCCCCTCCCCCACCCCTAAGCCACCCGAAGGCGGCTCCGGTGGCGGTGGCTTGGGAGGCGAGGTCGTTTAAGAGGTCCCCCGCTGGGATCTCCTCTCCAGGCCTGTTCTGCCAGCAGGCTGGCCTCTCCCGGGGCAGTTCGGGGAATCTGCGGAGGGCCGGAGGGCCCGAATCTCGGGTCTGGGTGGGGAGTGAAAGGGCCTGATACTTCTGGGGCCATCAAAGGTCAGCGAGACACATTCCCTCTGGGCATGGGGTGTGCCCTAGGATTCATTCGCAGCCGACTGATGGGCGAGTCACTGGTGACTCATCACCTGGAAGGGGGAAGGGCAGCTTTTCAGCCATGGCGGGAGCGCGCTGGTGGGTTGGAGGTCCTCGGGAGACAGAACCAGCGCGTCGGGAGGATAAATACGGTACAAACCACTGGAGGCACAAGCCAAACGGCCCCCGAACCCAGCGCGGGCGTGACCATGGCCTTTGTGCGGGGAGCCGCGCAGAGCCGGCCCGCGTGGGGCACACGTTTGCACGCAGGTAGGCCCGTCTAGGGGGCACACAACCCAGGGGCGCGAGGGGCCGGGCAGCCCCTCCCTCCCCCCTACGGGGCTATTTCATCCCTACCTTTTTTTTTTTTTTTTTTAAATGCTTCCTGGTCTAACTTGAATATGCAATGAGGCGCCAGACCTTTGTGGCGGAAATATAATTAAACTGGTGGAAGATGTAAACGAGGAAGAATGATGATGACACCAGGCCGATTTCACACTTGGCAGTCGGATGGCTGGGCCCAAGCCGCGCTCTCTCCACGCAAGGCAGATCAAAGTGCCCTGCCACTGCTAAAAAGGCAAAAGGGGACTTAGTATGCTAATCCCCAGGACAAATATATTTTAATCTTGTTAGAATACAAGTTAACGCTGCAGCTCAGTGGCTGAACTTGGTCAGACTGTAGAGATCCATTTTTATTTTAGCTGTGAATGAGGGGCAGACCGCCTGGCTTATTCATAGGTGGTGAAAGTAAATTTGCAAAACGAACCCCTCTTTGGGCTGCGGAGGGCATCCCCCTCACCTAGACCTTTCTCCACTGGGTTGGGGGGGGGGCGGGATTCAGGACGCTCCCGGGATGGGCTGGTCCCCAGGCCTCCCTCTCTCTGCACAGGATCCTGCCGGCCGAGAAAGGAACGCAGCTCATTTGGTGGAGAAGAAACAGGAAAACTCTGAAATTAATTAAAAGATTCTCCAAAGCAATCCGTTTCCCTTTAGGCCCGAGGTATGACAACCAACCCAATCCCTCCCTATCAGCCCCCTCACTTTAATTTTTACGATGTCAATTTTCATTACTATTAATTATTTGCTGAGCTCCAACTGTACATCCGGTGTTGCCCTGATTAACAAGAAGCTTGCGGGTGCTTGTGCCTCAGAGTTTCAGTCCCTGCTAGATGTGAACGTGTAAGGGAGGCTTGCATGCATTCGCAGGCAGGCAGTTATGCACCGAAGGAGAGAGACTAAGTCTGCAGAGCTCCCCCTCAAAGCAAACCATCAAGGTAAAATACCGTGGAGGCGTGTGGGAGTGAGAGAGAGAGAGGGAGCGGAGCGAGCACTCAACTGTAAGGTTACAGAAGGTTAAACTACCCTGCAGAACCTACCTGCTAAATATTGCTGATGGCAGCCATCTAAAAGGCAATTTCTGTCTTGCTGTTCTAGCCTGTGTTAGAATTCCCTCTGCCTCAGGCATAAAACCTGACTCCCGCTAAGGCCGGCATCGCGTCCCTGCATTCCAAAGACCCGCCTTGGCTGTCCGGATCCAGCTGACCCATAGCCCCCGCCCCCGGAACGCCCCGGTTTCCAGGACTTGGGAATGTCCGCGGCCATAATCCACCCCCCCCCCCCCAGTTTCCCTCCCGTGCACTGTAATTACTGTAAACAGCCCATGGGTCCCAGCTCTCACCACCAGGGGAAGGGGGGCCAGGGGAAGCTCACTGTTCCGAGGCCAGAGACTCCAGAACAGGAATGTCCCGGGATGCTCTCTTCTTTCTCCGGCTAGGTCTCTCCTTCCCTCTCTGTTGTGTCCCTTAGCTAGTGGCCACCTTAGAAGGCAGTCTAGAACTTCCTTTGTGTTTCTTGCCCCAGCGGCCCTGCTTCCCAGACGTTCAGTCTGTTGTATCCCTTCGGCCTTAAATAGGAACACCAGCCAACCCTGACGGGGCTCCTAGTATGCGCCCCTGGCTCAGTTTCCCAAGGCCACCATAGCAGAGAGCCACGCGCTGGGGGCTTAAAACAGCAGGAAGTTGTCGTCTCAGCTCTGGAGCCCGGAAGTCAGACACCAAGGCACCAGCAGGTCAGGTGGGCTCCTCCCGGGGCTCCGAGGGCAGAGCTGTCCCAGACCTCCTCCGGCCTCCCGTCCCACCTCTGTCTTCACAAATCTCTCCCCCTTCTAAGACACGGGTCACAGAGAACTTAGGGCCCACCCTTCCCTCGACTGCATCTGGAGAGGGTCTGTTTCCAAACAAGGCCACAGTCACAGGTTCGTGCACGGACGTGGACGCAACCGGTACAGCCAGGACGTGGCATTCGACGTAGATGGTCCTAAACTCTTGTGACATCACGCCTTGCGCCCTGGACCCTGCTCTTACCAGCACTTAGCAGTGAGGACCCCGGAGGTGAGACCCTCCCGGAGGGTGAGCGTGCTTTTGTTCTCCGCGTGACGCAGCCCTCCGGCTTCCTCTGCTGGTCTGTGGCACCGGTGACACGAGCCCTGACTTGGGTTGGGGCCTGGCCAGCCCGCATCCGTGTGACCCAGTGAGACACTGTCCCTCCCATGACACAATCATGAGAATGGCCTTCATCTGCTTGGCCAGATGCAGGGCACAAGGCAGCTACGTGGTGATGCTCCCCCTCGCCCTCCGTGCCTTGACTTCCTCGTGTGAAACCGGGAGAGAGGGGGCGACAGAAGCCATCGCAGGGGCTGGCTGGGGGGTGGTGGTGACCGGCAGGGCAGGCGGGAGGCCTTTCGACCGCCAGCCTGGCACCTCGGGCAGCTCTCAGGAGGCGTCAGCGGAGGAGATTACGACTCAGGCTTCCCACTCCTCTTTGCCAAGGTTACCTTCAATTTTTTCATCCTAAGAGTCCAACTACAAAGTCCTGTGTGCCGCCCTCTGGGTTTTTCAGGTTCAGGTGAGTCGCAAGCGGTCCTCTAGGGTCCCCGGCTCTGTGAGCAACAAGTGGAAGGGACCCGGGCTTCGGGACCAGCCGGGCCCGTCTGGGAACTCCAGCAGATCCAGGCAAGTCCGTGGTCTCTGGGTGGCTTTCCGCACGTATGGGCCCGGGGCTGACGAGGACTCCGCCACAGCCACCGCCTGGCCTCCCGGGGGCCCTGCCGGGTGCTCCAGAGCAAACCCCAGACCCTCGTTTGCCCGTCCTGTGTGATGCGAGTCCCGTTCCCGCAGAGCGGACAGAGAAGTGTGGGGCTGGCATGCTCAGAATGGCAGACGGCCGAGCGCCCGGGCGCAAGGCCCCCGACCGGATGCCTGTGGTTGGAGATCCTATTTCAGGCAGGGAGGGACGGGCGGCCGTTGTCCGGTCGGAGCCCTTGGGGACAAGCGTCAGGTGGAGACCTGCTGTCGCACCTTCTCAGGGGCCTGGCGGCACACCAGCCGCAAACGCACGTTGAAGGTACTGTCCCGGTCGTCCGGCCTCCGTCCGCTCAGGGCCTGCCATTGCCCGCGGCGGGAAGGGCATGTCACCACTGTGGCAGACACGTGGTGCTCCCCGAACATTCCACGTGCACCCGCGTGCTCCCCAGCCTCCCCGGCAGGTAGGCTGGGGACACCAGATTGGCACTGACCAATGATCTTGGGGCAAAGCGGCCCACTTGGGCCCTTGGGTACGAGGCCACTAAAAGCGGGCCTGGGTCCCCCCACATTCTTTCTGTTCTGCCTTCAGGGCTCTGGGCACCCAGGTTAGACCGTGATGTCACGGCGCGGTGAGGCCCGCGTCCGCCTGGGTCCCTAAATGGCCGTGTGGGACAGAGCTGCTGGCTCACCCTGGACGTGTACGTCACGACGTGACTCCAAAGCCCGCCGGTCCTGATGGAGGCGAGCCAGTCCCCCTGCCCTGGCCCTTCCACCCCCACTCTCGTCCTTTCTCACTTCAACCTCCAGGGGCCTAGACCCAGAGCAAGGAGGCAGACTGAGGCTCACACATGGGGCCCAGGGGGTCCCTGGGACGAGAAAGGGCACGCCCCTGTTGCTGTAACTACTTACTGCGTCTTTATGAAAGGGGAAGAGGGCCCGTCTGAACATTTGCCGAGAAAGGAAGGAGCGGGGTGAAGGGGTGTGTTCAAAGCCGCCGAGCGGCACCACAGGCCTCCCGCCGTCCAGGACCCCATACAACACGATGGGATATGTTGATAGTCGCACTATTCCTGGGGTCTCCTCGGGATGATGAAAATTCAAGACTGACGTCGTCAGTATTATTCCTACGCCCAGCCCTCTTTTATGACGGTTCTGGGTGACACTCGCCTAACTCAAATAAATGTACATGTTCTTTCTTTTTTTTATGTTTACATTTACTTATTTTTGAGAGACAGAGCACAAGCGGGGGAGGGGCAGAGAGAGAAGGAGACAGAGAATCGGAAGCAGGCTCCAGGCTCTGAGCTGTCAGCACAGAGCCTGACACAGGGCTCGAACCCACGAACCGCGACATCATGACCCGAGCCCAAGTCGGTCACTTAACCATGTGAGCCACCCAGGCGCCCCTAAATTTACATTTTCATCTCCTCTAGCTTCATAGGAGAAAATCCTACCTTTAAAACCACATGTTCGGGGCGCCTGGGTGGCTCAGTTGGTTCAAGCTCCGCCTCTTGATTTCAGCTCAGGTCATGATCACATAGGTTTGTGGGTTCGAGCCCCGCATCGGGCTCTGTGCTGACAAGAGATTTTCTCTCTCCCTCTCTCTCTTTCTCTCCCCTGCTCATGTTCTCTCTCTCAAAATAAATAAACATTAAGAAAACCAAAATCATGTGTTTAACCATATGCAATTGGTTGTTTGTCTTGTATGACCCCTTCACCCCAAAACACAGTGCTTGTTCTCTACCGAGCAGCGAATGCAGTGAGGGGTTTGTCTTCTCTTGCTTTTCAGGGAGCATCCACTGACCTACATTGGAGTTTCCTGTTATTTGCTAGTCCAGAGACAGAAGTGGTACACAGACAGGCCGCCACACACAGCCGAACAGGTTGTTCACTGTGCAAGGGCAGCCCCCTGAGATGGTTGAGCCGTTTGCCAGGCCCCATGTCCTGGCGCAGGGCTGTATCCACCTCGAGGGAGGGGTGCATTTTTTAATTTTTTAAATGTTAATTTATTTTGAAAGAGAGAGAGAGAGAGAGAGAGACCCAAGCAGGATCCATGCCACTGGTACAGAGCCCGATGTGGGGCTCAACCCCACAACCGTGAGAGCACGACCTGAGCCGAAACCAGGAGTCAGACGCTTGGCGGACTGAGCCCCCCAGGCGCCCCTGTTTCTCGTTAGGTTGCCTGAACGTGCTGCCCGCTCACCGGGGTTCGGGCTCGACTGTCCACGGCGGCTCCCAGAGCAGAGGCTTTCTCACACTTGCACACAGACCGCAGAAGCAGCCCCGCCAGAAAGGTTTGGGGCTACCCAAGGAGCGGCCACCCACACGTCACCAAGACGTGAGCACCCAGCGTGGACAAGACAGAACTCAGAAACAAAAGCCACAGCAACCCAAAGCCCTGCCGGGTACCTTGACCGTGGGGATCTCGTTCAGCGAGGCTCCACTCCCCTCTCCCAGCCTCCGCTCCTTGCATGGAGTGCTGTCCCCACCGCCTCCCACGTGCAACTCTGCTCAGGAATGAGTTTGCAGACGTCTTCGGCTTCCCTGTGTGCCCTGCTGATTGGCCGTGAGGAGACGTGGCCGCGGGCAGCCCGGACTCCAGATGCACCCCTGCGCCCGTCCTGAAGCACGGGGCCAGGGCCCATTCCTGCTCAGCCCAACAAGGGTTGTCCTATAGACCCGTGAGCGGAAGGGATCTCAACCCTGCAAGCCGCCCGGGGCTCCGCAGTGCCCAGCAGTGGTCCGCGCACTACGTGGGGAACTAACACTATTCTTTCTTTTTCTTTCTTTCTTTCTTTTTAATGTTTCTTTTTGAGAGAGAGAGAGAGAACGTGAGCAGGGGAGGGGCAGAGAGAGAGGGAGACAGAATCAGAAGCGGGCCCAGTCTCAGCTGTCTGCACAGAGCCCGACGTGGGGCTCGAACCCACGGACCGCGAGATCATGACCTGAGCCGAAGTCGGATGCTTCACCGACTGAGCCCCCCAGGCTATCCTTTCAAATGCCTTCTTTGCCCACATCTAGAATTTGGGGCTGGTTTTTTTGTTTTTTGTTTTGTTTTTGAGGGTTTTAAACACATTTCAGTGCAATCCCACTTAAACAGGCCCCGTGTGTGACCCGGGCTGGCATCGGACAGGGCGGCCCCAGGCGCTCTCAAGGGGCAGGTGGTTCACAGGCAGGTCTGGACTGAGCGTCCAGCAAGCACCAGGCCCTGTGCTTGCTCCTCGCTCAGCGAGACCCGCGTCCCCGGAGGAGGTGACTTGCATTGCGTCGTACGTTGGCCACTACGATGGCTGGGCTGATAGTGGGGACGCCCCAGGACGGAACAGGCGGACTTTGGGCTACACAGGGCCATCCTGAATCTCTGTGTTTGCTCTGTTTCTTGGACGCCCAGACCGGAGAGGTGGGAATACGTCTCCCTCTCACGTCTCTGCCTGCGTAGTCCTGCCAGCAGGCCCTCCCAGCCATGCCCCTGTCTCTCTCTTGCTCTCCCCTCCCTCCCGATTCCTGGGCACCAGGCCCTCTCGCCAAGCTGTACCTGGCCTTTCCCCTCCAGCATGGGCTCCTGGGCCCCCCGGCCTTCACCGCAGGGAGAAGGGCTGGTGGTGGGATCTGGGGCACCGAGGCAGAGGCGAGAGGCGGGGCCCCCAGGTAGAGCCGGGCCGGGGACATGGGGACCCTCATGTGCCCGTGCACGGACTCCTCCCTCTCGGAGAGGCACGGGGTGCCCGGCAGTGCCAAGGACAGCAGGGCCTCCTACAGGGTCATAAAGGCAACTCTCCTGCTCGGTGCGAAGGGTTCCAGGGCTCATCTCGCGGCTTCTGGCGGTCAAAGCCCCGCCCCGGGGAGGAGCCTCCTCCTGACGGAGGGAAAGGACCAGAATGCTGAGAACCCACCCGCCTGGCGCTGCAGGTAGGAGGCCCCGACTGTGACGTGAACTCTGTCCTTGTTTAGAGAAGTTCTGGTCCTACTGGAGAGGCTACCCGGAGGCTGCTCTCTGACCCAGGAAATGGCAGACAGTGCTGGGGACGCTGGGGCCTCCTTCCTGCCATGCCTGGACCTGGCCATCTGAGGGGACAGTTCACATGGCGGTCTCCTCCTGTCCTCTGGCTGTGTCCCTCACACCCTGTTCGGGGCGGAAGGGTGTGCGTGTGGGCTCTGGGGAGAGCATGGTCTGTGTCTGAGCCAGCCGCTGGGGACGGGCCCCCGGCACCCCGACTATCTCAGGGGTGGGAGGGGCCGGGGAGGGTGCAGGGGCAGAGGTCGCCCTCCCAGACCTGAGCGCGGGAAGCCAGCCTGAAGCTTCCCTCCTGGAGGGGCAGGCAGACGGGGCCCAGGCCTTTGGGTCACATCCCGGGGGGTGGAGGTCCACGGGGGCCACGAAAGAGGCTGTTGCCCGAGTGTGCGAGGTCGGGTCGGGAGGTGGGAGGTGTGTGCGTGCGGGCGTGCTCAGCAGACGCAGTTCACGCAGGAACGGGCGCGCGGAGGCTGGTTTCGGGTCGAATCAAGAACAGGCACGAAGGGATAGCGTTCCTACCCACTGAACTGCAGAGCCCTTGTGCAAGGGTGCGATGCAGAAGGGGCCACGGCGGGGGCGGGCCGGGGTGAGAAGGCCGAGGGCCTCTGTAGAGTCTTGGGGGCCAGACCCCAGCCGAGGGCCGGGCAGGCGGGCCAGGGAGGACAGCCTCAGCCCGCCGGTGGAGGGGGGTGAGCAGAGACCCCGACTCAAGGAGCCAGGTGAGCCGAGGGTCCCCAGAGTAGAGTGAGGGGGGCCCCAGACCCTGCGAAGGGCAGACCGGGCCCGTTTCCCCAGCGGCTTAGGCCTCCCGTGAGCACAGGGCAGGAGAGGACTGGCCGTGTGCCCGGGGAAAGCTCATGTTCCCTGAGAGCCATCGGTGCACGCTGACCTGGGGGGCAGGTGTGCCTACGTGTGGGTGAGTGTGCATGTCTGTGTGATGTCCGTGCGTGCCCATGTGTGAGTGTGCAGGCTGTGTGTGCATGTGCACGAGTGTGCCTGTGTGTACCCGCATGTGGGTGTGCACGCATGTGCGTGTGATCCCGTGTGTGCCCACATGTGTGCATTGTGGGTGTGCACGCATGCAAGCGTGTGTGATCCGGTGTGTACCTATGTGTGTGTGTGCATCGTGGGTGCTCACGTGTACATGTGTGTGTGATCCTGTGCATACCCACGTGTGCGTGTGCCTGTGAGTGCGCACACGTGTGTGCATGTGCGTTCACACGTGTACTCTACAAGTCTACGTGTGTGCGTGTACACCCGCATGTCAGGTGCGTAAGGTGTATGTGAGGAGCGGTTTCTGTCTGTTGCTGGGTTTGGGACCATATGCTATTGCTTTGGGGACCTGAAATCAAACCACGATATAGTAAACGGGAGAACAGAACCTCTTTCCACACTAGATTTTTGGGGACTCATCGGGCGGCTGCTCAGAGCACCTGAGGTTAGATCCCCGCTGTCAGCCGGGTGTCAGGAGCACCTTGTTTCTGGGGGGGACCTATGACCCTCAGCCAGCAGGGCTGGGACGTTGGGATTGCTAACAGGGACCCGGGCATCCGAGGCGGGACGGCTGAGTGATCGCTGGCCAGGCTGGTGCCCCTGCCTGGCAGCCTGAAAGGGGACACCCACCTCTGAAGGAGAATCGGCAGCCCCACCCCCAGCTATGCCCACAGGGCATCCAACCTTGGGCAGGACAGACAAAATCAAACGCGGAAACGATCCTGAAAAGTAGAGAGAGTTCTGTTTTTTCCTCCAGCCCAAATTTGAATTGTCTCTAGTGGTCTGGTTGATTCCCATCAGCAGGAGGCCTTTTTAAACATCCAGAACATGCAGGACGCAGCACGACGGCTGCCGTCCTGTACCATCCGCTCGCGGAGAAATTAAACAATGGGAAGGCACGATGACGAATTAAGTAATGCCTTTAAATGCGGCGATCACAACCGCATCTACAGATATCCACTTGTATAAACAGGAAACACTTCATTTCTCCAGCCTGTCGGAATTGCTCAACATAAAATGAATTAATAGTTGTGTCAGTTAAGACGCTTTCAGTCACAAGGAACAGTAAAAGCCAACTCAACCCGGCTTAGACAGGCCCCACGGTTCCCAGGACGGTGGCATCAGGTAAGGCTTGACCAAGGCTTGTCAAAGTCATCGGGGCTGGTTTCCTTTGCCCTTCCCTTTACCGTGGAAGGTGTCAGCTTCATTCCAAGCCTTCCTCCCTGCACGGCTACAAGTGGGCTTCCCGCAAAGACGGGGGACATGACCTTCCTCCTGCACGTTCATAAGGAAACTAAGCCCGGGTCCGCCGTCCCATCCGAGAGAGAAGGGCGGAGAGGCCCAGGAAACGCGTCTCTGTTGGAGCCTCGCCGAGCCATGTGATTTTCCTGAGCCAATGAGCAGGTGCTGTGCTGACTGGCCCGCCCAATCAGGGCCCTTCCTAGAGCTGGGGGCGGAGCCAATACTTCCCGGGGCGGGGGACCCAGTCGGGGTGGAGGCAGGAAGGCGGGGGTAGCGCTGGATGGGTCCCACGTTAGGTGGGCGTCCTCCCTCCGCACCCCTCTCGCTCTGTAAACGGGCCTCGCCCCGCCCCAGGGAGACACAGCACCTGCCCCAGGGGCGGGGTCCCGCCACTTTCCAGACCCCTTGGTTCTCGCTGCGCCCCTGCCCTGACCCTCGGCTGAGACCTGTTGGTTATTCTCCACTTGGGACATGTTAGTCTCCAAATAACTCCTCTGGGGCTTCCGCTGTCACCCTTTCCCCTCTGGTCCGTCCCTTCCCTCCTCCTCCAAGGCGAGCCCACACGTAGGGCCAGGGCCAGGCCCCAGCACCGTCTACAAGAGGTGACTTTCAGGGGCTCCGCTGTCTTTTTGTCCAGCCACCCGCCCCTCCTTGAGCGGTGACCCAAGGATTCATGTCCCTAAGGCCCCATTTTCGTCCCAGGAAGAGAAAAGCCCCTTTACCGCCTGGGCTCCAGGTCGCTACCTGCCCAACGCCAGCCTTTGGGCACAGATGGAGTGAAAACGTGCTGACCTGTGAGATGTATCTGGTCAGGGCCTCATCCTCTGAGACGGACTGGGCCTTCCTTGGCTTTAGGAAGCCACCAGAACTTAACCATCCCCGTGGCCAGCTGGCCCACGTGAGCAGGACACCCAGGCTTCTCGCCGACCCCTCTCCCATCCTGGGTCTGACACTGTCCCTGCCGACTGGCCCACAGCACATTCTTCAGCTCCTTCTCCCACCATGGCCCCTCCCGCCGGTGGGGGGCGTCCCAGGCCGCTGTCTGCTTCGGCCACACGTCAGCTTGGATGGAAAGGTGAACAGGGGCTCAAGGAGGGGTCTTCCTGGGAGAGTTCCTCCAGCACTGCAGGTCACCCACCAGGTCCCCTGACCAAACAGGCTAACCTCAGGGCCGCGGGAGGGGGAGGCATGCATATGTGACATCATGCCAAGCAGACGTGTCCTTGTCACTGAGGCACAGGGAGGACGGAGAATTTGTCATCATTCAGCAAAAAGTGTTGGGTGACCAGTACAAAAGTAATTTCTTGGCTGTCGTATGAATTCCCAGGGGACATATTCACACAGTTGCTTGTAATGTGACAGCCTCAACACGGGCCAGTGGGAAGATAGCAAGACAGCCAGAGGGGCGGCGGGGGGGGGGGGGGGAGGGGGGGTGGTGGCCTCCTGGTGGCGAGGGAGGGGAGGGGCGAGGGTGTCCTGTCCTGTCGCCTCTCCAAACTCTCCCTCCATTGGCTGCCTCTGGGGAAGCTGCACAGCAGGGTGGCCGGGAGCAGGACTCTGCACTTGGATCCCCAGTTGACCACTGCCCAGCTGTGTGAGCATGAGAAAGTCTCTCAGCCTATCTGTGCCTCAGTTTCCCTGTCTCTGGTGCTCCCCGCATTAGGCTGTCAGAAGATCATCTCCACCCCCAGGTCACACGCCTGGACACTCCTGCTTGCCTTGCCTGTTCGAGTCACCCACGCTGAGAGCCCGGTCCGGGACCTCTCGCCTGCGACCAAGGGTCAGCGGTCGAAGCCCCCTGTGCCCCCCACAACGTCCTCACAGCAGCGTGCAGACCTCAGGCTGGGCAGCTGTCCATCTGGTCCTCTGCTCTGGCCAGGCTGGTCTTCTGGCTGTGGCAGTGACTCTCCACCTTTTCAGGTAAAGGCTTTCTTTTTAACATCTAAAAATGGACTTGGAGGGGCACCTGGGTGGCTCATTTGGTTGAGCGTCCGACTTCGGCTCAGGTCATGATCTCACGGCTCGTGAGTTCGAGCCCCGTAGTGGGCTCTGTGCTGACAGCTCAGAGCCTGGAGCCTGCTTTGGATTCTGTATCTCCCTCTCTCTGCCCCTTCCCTGCTCACACTCTGTCTCTGTCTCTCTCTCTGTCAAAAATAAATAAACATCAAAAATGGGCTTGGAGATCCATGACCCGATGGCAATTACGGCTTTAGCACTTTCTGAGAAAACATACAAAACCCCCAAAACTTTGCATCTGTCGGTCACATTAGCACCCACACATGTCTGAGGCATAATCTATGTATATGTGTATGTGTGTATACACACACATACACACATTCAAAAATACGGATACCTGCAAATGTATCTTTATGTAAATATGCATACCCCCAAGTATGTATTTATAAACACAGAAACACCCACAAATACATATTTATGCAAATGCATACACATACAACTATTTACATAAACATATACACCCACAAATATTTACACAAACACACACACCCACGCATATTTTCATAAACAGATACACCCACAAACATTTACATAAACACATACACCCACACATATTTACATAAGCATATACACCCACCCATATTTACATCAGCATATACTCCCACAAGTATACACGTAAAGGTAGGTTGCTGTAACAAAGAGGCCCCAAATACAGTGCATTCTGCTGAGAAGACAGAAGTTTACGTTTCTCCGACTGGTACGCTTCTGCGGTGAGCAGGCCCGGCCGGTGGGGCGGCTCTGTGCCAAGGGATCATCTGGAAACCCACGATCCTCCCGGCTGCCGTCCTCCAGAACTCTCCACGGTGGCGAAAACGTTCTGCTCGTGCACCTTCCCACTAGTACGGCAGCCACTAGCCCACGTGGCCGTCGCGCTCTCGCGACGCGGCCGGTGCAGCTGGGAAGTGGAACGCAGTTTCCCTGAATCTCGGCTCGCTTAGATGAGGTGCCGCGGCAGCCGCGAGGCGGGGCCTGCGGGACAAGGTGGGGTTGTCGCAAGGCACACGGTGTGAGGGCTGGTACGTGGGTGGGGAGACAAACACGGAAACAAATACTCCGAGGACAACACGCAGCTTTCCGGCCGTCACCGATGGGTATGGATGCCCCTGAGAGGAACGCCGAGAGCACATTTGGGGATGTGGATGGAAACGTGGTGCCCCCCCTCAGATGGCATCGGGGGCTCCGTGCTCTGTGACCGATGGCGCCCCAACCACCAAACCGCAAACTCATCTGGACAGACCGTGCGTTCAGTGTGAGTGGCGCTCCAGACGATATGTGCCTCCAATTCTGCCATTAGAAGATTCAAAGGTGGGTCCCACCTGCAATGCCTCACAAGCGAAGACAGTGGAAAATAATTTAAGCATGTAAAGTACGGGGCTCTTCAGGTAACTGCACTTTTACTGTTTGCTATTAACTTGATTAAAATTGTTTGATTAAGCCAAAAAAAAAAAAAAAAAAGCTGCCGAGGGGGCTGGCGGCCACTGTGATGGACAGCGTAGCTCCCCCAGCCTGGCCCGGTCCCCACTGGGAGACCTGCTTGGAGGAGGCAGTCCCAGCAGGAGGACTATGTCGACTCACGCTCGAGAGAATCAGTCCAGGGCCACTCCTCCCGGCAAGGGGCCGGGGAAGGGACTGGCCGAGGGCAGCAGCATCTGGGCGCCCCGAGTTACCGTGAAAGGGGCATGGAGGACAGCTGTCAGTCTGAGCCAGGCCACCTCAACCCGACACACGCTGTTTCTTCTGTCCGTAGAACTCACCGGTGAGCCTAGGGGCCCCTGGCAGTCACTGCACACTCAGGGGTCTGTGACCAGGGGTGGGCCCCCCGTGGGCCGCCCCCCTCGCTCAGCTCCCACTCAGCCCTTCCTCGTCTGACGCTGGAACCCCTCGCAAGCCGGGTGCCCTGCCTTCCGGACACCGATCTTTCTCTGATCCCCTTGGACAGGGCTCCCTGCCTCTTGGGGCCCGGCTGCGGTGGGGGGGGCCCTTGAGACACCTCGCCCCAGCCCCGGACTCAGGGCCGCCTGAGAGCCTCCCATTTCATTGTCAGAGGACCTGGATGGCTCCTGGCTCATTCCGTCTCCCCAGCAACCCTCAGAGGGAAGGGGGGGGGGAATCCCCACTCCCTGATGAGCCAGCTCAGCCCGGCGCCCTCCCCTAAGCCCCCTTCCCTCCGACACAGCCCCACGTCCATCCCTCGTGTCCCCAGAGCGATGCTGGGTCTATCAGACCATCCCCCTTTCTCTCCCACTTTGTCTAATGGGAAATCTGATCACTTAAAACTTGACCAGCCCATAGGTATTTACTAACTGTCTGTAATAGTGGGAGCTGGAGGCCCACACCCCCGTGTGCTCTGCTCACGCCCCGGCCCCAGTCAGCCGCTCCGAGCCCTCCCTGCTCCGGGGTCTCAGGTCAGAGGACAGACTCTGCGGTTGCCTTATAAGTAGTGTGACTGTTTACACACGCGCTTGAAAGTCCTCTCCTCGACTCCTCACAACAGGGCTGTGTGGTGGATACGGTTCCCCGCCCATTTTACAGGCGGGCAAACTGAGGCTCAGAGGGCAGAGCTTAGATTTCAGGCTGAACAATTTCCTCCCCGATGCGCCGAGCACCGAGGGGTGGACAGACCCGTCCGGCGGTCAGGCAACCGGATTGCATGCGCAGGCGAACCTGGGTGGGACGCCTGGATCTGAGCCCCGGGCGGGGGCCGGTCGATGCTTCCCTTGAGCTGCGTCCCGTCCTGCCCCTGAGCCAGTGTGCAACAGCAGGGAAGGGTCTTGGCGGCCATTGGGTCCCAGAACCAAATGGCACAAATGCCAAGCGAGGCTTGGGACGGGGGAAGGCACGCCCGAGGGACGACGGGATCATTCCCCGGCTGCAGGCCTGGGCACAGAAAGGATGTGGAGGAAAAAGAAGGCTGAGAGCCAGTGAGGGAGCCCGGCCTCTGCGGATGATGGAAGGCCGTGCAGGGCAGTGTGGCCGGGCCCAACCACCAGAGGCTTATCCGGTGGCCCCTGAAGGGTGGCTGGAGGGAGGCCAGGAGAGAAGGGCTGAGGGCCCGCATGGGACAGGAAGGCAATGGCGGATGAACCCCAAGAAGCGCAGGCTGGTGGGGGGGGGGGGCAGAGGCAGGCGGGCAAAGTGGTGCGTGGGGCTGGCAGGGCAGGCTTGCTCCCGCTAAGGGTCCCCGCTGGGCCCAGACCACCTTCTCCCTGGTCCAGGGCGAGCGAGGCCCCATCCGGGCACCCCATCCCTCCACACAGTGCCGGCTGGGGTGACCGAGGCGCGTGGCAACCCGCCAGGAGCGAAGGGCGACTCTTTGCCACTAAGTGTCGTCGGGCGTTCTCATCAGGTGCCTCCTGTCCCAACCTGGGGTCGGCCGAGAACGAGGGATCCTTGGATCAGGAAACGCCCTCCTGGGGAGCTCCTCCCAGGGCCCCGGCCCCCCGGCCTGCCCCCTGCTCCCGGGGATTGTCCTGAGCGCCACTGCCCAGGACGTCATGGTTCAGAAGCCACCAGAAGGCAAAGGGTGAATGGTGGCGGTTCCCAGACTCTGCGAGGGCCCCGGAAGGGGCCGTTCCGGGCTGCACGCTTGGCTGCGCTTTCTGTGTGCTGCGCGTCTTTAAAAGTGGGAAGAGCTGAGGCCCGAAGAGAAAAGGAGGAACATCCCGGGAAGTGATGGGGTATCTGCTCTCACCAGAGAGACTCTTTTAAATTTCTAATCAGGAGCCAGGCCTGGGCCGGGCAGGACTTGGCGGGGACAATGAGGCCAGGAGGCACTGGCCCGGGCCGCGGGCAGACAGGCAGGGAAGGGCTTGACTTCGGGGCGCTGGCTTTCCAGGGAGGGAAAAGGTCAGAGAGAGAAGGTCTCGGCGGGCAGCGGCTCTGGGGCCCCTCGGCCAGGTGCAAATTCGTCGTCAGGGCCAGGACGGCTGCAGGATGGCGTTCTTCTCCATCGGGGCGTTAATGTGCGATTTTTACACACTCAGAATTCCCTGGTAGTTGCTAGCAACGCGTGCCACCCGTGAGCAGGGCGCTGTTTCCCCGCCGGGCCGCTCAGCCTCCAAACGTCCTAGGCCCGAGCGGCCTAGACACCTGGACTCCGGGCTCGGGGTCCAGAACCTTCTCCCTTTATCCCCTGCGAGGCCCGGGCCGCCCCTTCTGGCGCTTTCCGCCCGGGGAAGGTGAGGCCGGGCGCAGGCCGGCGGTTGCCATGGTGGCTCCAGGCATCCGGGGGGCCTCCGGGAAACGCCAGCCGGGCCTCGGTGCGGAGAGAATGGGCTCACGGGGAAGACGGAAATTTTTCTAAAAGTGTGCAAACAGTTGAGTGAGCCCCACAGACACAAAAGGAAAAGGAGGGAAGACAAAGCGACAAAGGCCGCAGCAAAGCCGGCTGGGCCGCAAGATGAGGCTGATGGGGGGAGGGGCGGGAGGGGGCGGGGCGGGCGCAGGTGCACCCACCGGAAGGGGCGGGGGGCGGAAGCCGCGCTGGGGCACGTGCAGGGGCCAGTTGAGGAAGTCGACCCGAAGGCCACGGCAGAGTAGGTGTGGGGCGCTCTGTGTCGCTATGGTGTGTCACTGAGGAGCCGCACAATCCGGGAGGGGCCGGAGGGGCTTGGCGGCCGCCCAGCGGAGCCCCTTTCTTCCCAGGGACGACAGAAGCTGGAAGCCAAGGGTGAGGGGTGGCCCAAGGTCACACCACGGGGTCCGGGAGGGGGCACTCCGGTGCAAGCTCTTTCCCTGGCGCCACGCAGCCTGCTTTTCCTTGTTTGTTTACAACCCTCCCCCCCCCCCAGTCTCTCTCGTTCCTCTTATTGAGGTGCTACGGCGCGATGACTCCGTACCTGTAGGTCTCGTGTGCGACAGGGTGACGGCGGTTAGCAGCGCCGCATTCCGAGTTTGGACTGTTGCTAAGAGAGCGAATCTCACGAGTTCTCACCACACACACGCAGCCGGTAACTACACTTGTTGTGGTGATGCTTTCGGGACATACTCAGCCTGCTGCTTAAACGTTCCGTCACACTTGAGCTCTGGACGCAGAGGCCTGGAAGGAGCGAGAACAGTGTTGCGAGGGCGGGAAGAAGCAAACAGACGGGAAGCGGGAAGGGCAGATCTCAGGCTGTGAGGACTGAGCGGAGCAGCACAAGGAGGCACGGGGTGGGGGCACCTGGGGAGGGCAGCTGGAGGAGGCGGAGGAGCAGCTGGAAGAGGAGGAGCAGCTGGAGGAGGAGGGGGAGCAGCTGGAGGAGGAGGAGCAGCTGGAGGAGGGGGAGCAGCTGGAGGAAGGGGAGCAGCTGGAGGAGGAAGAGGAGCAGCTGGAGGAGGGGGAGCAGCTGGAGGAGGGGGAGCAGCTGGAAGAGGAGGAGCAGCTGGAGGAGGAGGGGGAGCAGCTGGAGGAGGAGGAGGAGCAGCTGGAGGAGGAGGGGGAGCAGCTGGAGGAGGAGGAGCAGTTAGAGGAGGGGGAGGAGCAGCTAGAGGAGGAGGAGCAGCTGGAGGAGGGGGGAAGCAGCTGGAGGAGGAGGAGCAGCTGGAGGAGGGGGAGCAGCTGGAGGAGGGGGAGCAGCTGGAAGAGGAGGAGCAGCTGGAGGAGGAGGGGGAGCAGCTGGAGGAGGAGGAGGAGCAGCTGGAAGAGGAGGAGCAGCTGGAGGAGGAGGGGGAGCAGCTGGAGGAGGAGGAGCAGCTGGAGGAGGGGGGAAGCAGCTGGAGGAGGAGGAGCAGCTGGAGGAGGGGGGGCAGCTGGAGGAGGGGGAGCAGCTGGAGGAGCTGGAGGAGGAAGGGGAGCAGCTGGAGGGTGGGGAGTTGCCGGAGGAGCATCTTGGCCCACGGCACCCGGGTGAGCCCAGGGCGGGAGCTGACGTGACGGGAGGCTGATTTGGGGTGGGGGCCGTAAGGTGGGAAGCAGTACAGCAGAGATGCCGTCCCCAGGGAAACATGAGGACCACACAGAGGGAGTGTGGGCTCGCTGCCCCGGGTGAAGTCTCCCCACGGCTGCCTGAGAGCGTCTTTGGGAGAGGACGGCGACCCTGTGCCTGTGGCGCGGTGATCCTGACCGCCACAGGATGTACAAACAAACGCGAGGAAGGGAGGGATTTAGGAAGAGTCAGACCTTTGGTTTATGGAAATGGTGCAAGGGTCCCAAGTGACTATTTCATTCAGACTATTTGCTCAATCAATAAATAACCACGTACTATTCCATTCTTTGGGGTGTTATTTTCCATATATTTCTGGAAACGTCTGACATTGGTCTGTACTTTCGGGGGCTTCTTGCCTCCAGAGCGCTTCATTTTGTGCAGAATTTCGGCAACACGGGACCTCAAGACCCATTGGCCATGTCCTCCATTGCAACCACAACGTAGTAAGTGAAGCTTACGGTTAACTTATATATATAGGTATTTATTTCTTTTAAATCCGAACTTGGTCTGAAGGATTTCTTCAAGCAGTCTTATTACTAATTTTATAGCGCTCCCCAGAACGAGGGCCACGAACTGGAAGTTTGAGATTTTTCTCTAGCGAAATGAATCTTCTCATTCCCCCTCGAACCGAGCAAGTCTGTGTGTGTGGTTCAGGTGTGGGTTTTAGATGATCAGTAACTCTTTCCTGAGAGACTCTTTTCAGCGTCTTAAAATTCTGTCCATAGCCGTCTTCAGTGAATAGCAAATGTGGTCAAGTGATCTTCGTGGAAGCTCATCAGGATGAAATCTCTAGAACGCTCCTGAGGAGGACATCTGAGCCAGCACTGAAGGTCAGTGCCTTCAGCAGAAGGTCCCGTGTGGGGCTCTGACCTGCTGTGTTGCCTTGGACCAAACAGCGAGCCTCTCTGTGCCTCGGTCTCTTCTCTGAACAGGTTGACCCATTCCTGTTTACTTTAAGGCAGGAGCTCTTACTCTGGATTCCGTGAACTTGGGCCGGGAACATGCATGCTCGTTGTTGTCGCGAATTGGTGCCTACCAGCCCCCTCCCCGTTCTTTTCCTTACGAGACAGACATGATGTCGCGGCAGGAGTCAACCCTGCCCCAGCCCCTGTTGGCAACTTTTTAAAGGTTTCACTTTCGTTCCCGTCAGCGGCCACGGTGTTATATTCGTCTCAGGTGTGCGACGTAGTGACCCAGCACTCGGTGTCCACCCAGCGCTCCTGGCCAGCGCATCCTTAGTCCCCGTCGCCTGCCTCCCCCTCCCCCCCGCCCACCTCCCCTCCGGTGACCGTCAGTGTGTGCTCTGTAGTGAAGAGTCTGTGTCCTGGTTTGTCTGCCTCTCTTTTGTCTCCCTGCTCATTTGCTTTGTTCCTCCAATTCCAAATATAAGGGAAATGCTGTGGCATTGGTCCTTCTCTGACTCTTTTCGCTCAGCCTTATCCTCTCTAGCTGCCTTTTTGCCAACCGAAACCACAGATATTTTCATATCTGCTATAGTCATCGCAGATATGGCAGATCGTCATTTCGGCCCGTCGCTACTTAATTTTTTTTTTAACGTTTGCTTATTTATTTTGAGAGAGAGAGAGAGAGAGCATGAGCAACGGAGGGACAGAAAGAGAGGGGAAGAGTGAGAATCCTAAGCAGGCTTCTTCCCTGTCAGCTCAGAGTGCAACTCGAGGCTCAAATCCACAAACTGAGATCGTGCCCTCAGCCAAAATCAAGAGTTGGACTTGAAAAAAATGTTTTAAATGTTTATGTATTTATTTTGAGAGAAAGAGAGAGCATGAGCGAGGGAGGGGCAGAGAAAGAGAGAGAGAGAGAGACAGAATCCCAAGCAGGCTCCGCGCCATCAGCACAGAGCGCGATGTGGGGCTCAAACCCACAAACCATGAGCCCATGGCCCGAGCCAAAATCAAGAGTTGGAGGCCTAACCCACTGAGCCACCCAGGTGCCCTTGAGAGACAGACACTTAGCTGACGGAGCCACCCGCGCGCCCTCGCCCATCACTATTCTAAAATCATTGATTCAACCTGTGACTACGTCGTCTTATCTAACACGTTAGTACAGAAACACATCACAGTTAAAATATATTTTGTAAGTATTTTAATCCAATTGTGTTTCTTGTCACCTTGCACATTTTATTTTGTGCATGGATCTATCTATACACACACACACACACACACATACGTATCCGTCTAAGAAGGGCGTTGCCAAAGGCTTCCCAAGGCTGCCCGAAAGCTCCATGCCATGCAAAGAGGTTAGGAAGCCCTGCTTTAGAGAGACGTTGAGGCGAAACGAACGTTTACCAAAGGGCCAGCAGAACAGTGTCATTACCATGGGGAACAATCAATGAAGTAGCTCCGAGGAGAGGAGGCTGACCTTGGGGCATCACCTCAATTATTAGTATTCAGGGCAGACAGTCCCTCAGGATGGTTTTGGGGCCACACCACCTGGCCGAGCCTGGCCTCCGTGACCCCGCAAGTGGATGTCAGCGCCCCCGGCCCCGAGCTCAGCCCCGCATGTTGGGGCCACGTGCTCTGCCCCTCCTGGACACATATTTCCCCGTCCCGATCTCCAGGGGAGATGTCACCGTGGACAAGCGCGCGTCCGAGCAGCAGCTGGGCTGACGCTGGGGCCCTGTTCCCCGTGCAGCAAATTTCCGTCCCGATGCTCCGTGCACAGGGCTTCTGGGGGCCCTCGAGGCACCGAGCCCAGAAGCCCCGTCCTCCCGCCGTCATGCTCTCACGTCAGCACCCGCGGGACCGCGGGGACTCTCCTGTCCAACCAGTCCATCTCGGGGGCCTCCTTCACCGTGTCGGAGGGGGGCCCCCCGCCGGAGGCGGGCCGGTGCTGCAGTCGGGACACCGGGGACTTTGAACCCGGTCACCCGTGTTTCTCCAGACCCCGGCTTCCTCATCTGCACGGTGGAGACGAGATTGTATTTCCACACGCGGCGGTGGGAGGGTGATGTGAAACGGTACCCGTGGAAGGGACTAAAGGCACGCTCACGTGCGTCGCCGGCACAGCTGTTACTGGAGCCGTGGAGGGCTCCCGAGGGCCCCGACGACCGGGCGGCTCACCCTGTGGCTTGGGCACCACGCCAGGGACGTCTGCCGGGCGGGCTCCGCGCTGCTCCAGGGTCTCCTGTCCTTGCACCGAAGACGGGGAGTTTCCCAAACAGGAGAGGACCGTTTGGACTCCTCACCCAGGGGGGGTGCCCAGTCGGGAGGGCAGGCGCTGTTCTCGGCTCTGATGGCACCGCTGGGGACGTGGGGCCACGGGCCACCGAGACCTCCCTGCGGCAGCGAGAAACCCAGCCGAGGCCGGCGGCAGCCAGGGAAAATCCGCCGAAGATCCGGCTACCGAGATTCACCTCCGCCTCGTTCCCAGTAGTCAAACACTGAAAATGGTCTAAATGGTCCTAACATAGGAGGCCCGTTAAATACAAGTAGACATTCTGCAGCCGCGACAACTTATGTGGCAGAGGACATTGAACAGCAGCAGAAGAAACTCCTAGCGCTTTGAGGGGAAAGGCCGGGTCAGAGAACACAGGTTACACACTCAACTCCCCCCCACTCCCCCACACACGTGTGTGCACACACATATTTGATGCAAACAGTTATCTTGGTGATGGGACTTGAGGACTTTTAAAAACTGATTTTTTTTTTTTAATGTTTGTTTTTGAGAGAGAGAGCACAGGCAGGGGTGGGGCAGGGAGGGAGGGAGACACAGAATCGGAAGCAGGCTCCAGGCTCTGAGCTGTCCGCACAGAGCCCGACGCGGGGCTGGAACTCACAGACCCCGAGATCATGACCGGAGCCAGTCGGACGCTTAACCGACTGAGCCACCCAGGCGCCCCTAATTAATTTTTGGAGGAGGGGGAGGGGGAGAGGGAGAGGTAGGGAGGGGGAGAGAGAGAGAGAGAGAGAGAGAGAGAGAGAGAGAGAGAGAATCTCATCTCAAGTAGGCTCCACAGTCAGTGCAGAGCCTGGGGCTCGATCCCATAACTCTGGGATTGTGACTTTAACCAAAATCAAGAGTCAGACGCACAACTACCTGAGCCACCCAGGTGCCCCGAGAACATTGTCATATTCTTCTTTTTGAAGAAGTACATGTATTTCTTCTTACCCATAAGGAAAAACATGTAGGGTTTTTGCGTGTGTGTTTTTCATTTTGCTTTGTCTGGTGTTAAAGAAGGGAATCCAAGCTGCAGAGACTGGGGTGCCTCGTGTGCGGTCCTGCAGACTGAAGGGACCCTGGCCACCCGCCCGTCCAGGGCCCAGCTTGCTCTGCCCTGAGCGGCACCTGCCGAGTGTTTGGAGGACCAAGGGATCCCCCAGTGTTGCGCCTGAGCCCCCGACTTGCCTCCCGGAGGAACAGGGCCCGGGCACTTGGCGACCTGGAACGGGGTCTTCGGAGGACAGTGGGGGAGAAAGACCAGTGAGGGCCACTCAGTGGACTGGAGCCTGAGCGGGGCGGCCGGCGGATAAACCCACAGAAGTCGCACGGTCACCTCGACAAACGGACCCCAGCCGAGCAGGGTCCCTCAGTTCCTACCTCGCTTTGGAGACGCCCTGCGCCAGGCTTTCAGAGGGAAGGTGACCAGGAGGCAAACCGATCACAGGCACTTAAATAAATGAAAACTCTATAGAGAGATCCAAGGGATTCCTTCTGCTCTCCACCGCCCTGACCGCCCGCTCCCCTTACTGTGAGAGCCAATAAAAATTAAATGCTTTCCACTCTACTGAAAATGAGCAAAAGTAGATGAACTACGTTTACAACACAAGTTTGTGTTTAGCTTGAAGTTCAGGTAACGTCCACGCTCCGAGCCGGCCCTGGCAGGTGACCCAGTGACACAGGTCCTGCAGGAGGGGGGCTCCGGGTGCGGCCGGCCGGGCACGGTGGAGGCGGGGTGGGGGGGGCACACATGGCCCACCGTTCTTGCCAGTGAGCCTGCAGAACCGCGAGCTGACCCAGGGCGGTCATCCTCTGTCTTGGCTGGGATCACAGCGACCTGGGAGACACCCCCCTACCCCACCGAGGTGCCCTCTAGGGGCGCAGAGGGACCACCCAGCCGCTCTGACCCCCACGGTCTCTGTGCCTCTCCCCTTTCAGCACAGAAGACCCTGGGAGCCTCTGAACTCCTCTCCCCGCTGACTCCTTCCTCCCCCCAGCAGGGAACACATCCCCCCGTCCCTGTCCTCTCCTCCATAGCGTCCACGTTAGTGTTTCTTCCCACCACCTGCCCCTGCGGGGGTCTTTTCTGGGTCTGCTTGTCCCACCACTGACCTGGAAAGCAGTGGTGGCCCCCGGAGGAGGTGGCCCTTTTGAGACGAAGACGAGGACCCCGGTCCCTGTCCAGCACGCAGAGGGCACCAGCATTCACGTCGAGGCCTCCGGCAAGGTCTCCCCATGGCCCCCTTCCCGCGGAAAAGTCCCAAATTGAATGTAGAGGGGGCCCCGGCCACCGCCCCTCCGCCTCTCACCATGGGGCCTTACAACGCACAGGCGTCTGCTGAAACGTGGGCCAGCAAGAGTAGTCGTCAAGGGGGGACAGTTACTGTGGGGGTGCGGGCTTTCGGGGGCACCCTCGGCCCCACGCGGGCAGTGCCGAAGCTGCGTGACGTCGTTCAGCGCTTTCCCGGGGGGCCTGCCAGGAAGGGGCTCTGGCTGAGAAGTTTCTCCGGTTTGGGCCCACGGCTGGCTCTGAGCTATGACACGCGGCCGGACTCAGGGGCCCCCTGAGGGAGGAGCTGTGCGCTGGGCCGGTGCTGCCCGGGTTCCCCTCAGCGAGACCACAAACGGGAGGCAGCCAGTGCTTTGTCTGAGCCTGACGGGCTGACCGTGGTGTTTGGGCCTCTGGGATCCAGGACGAGGGCGGCCGGGCTCAAGGGCACTGGCTGTCAGAGCAAGGCCGCAGGACGGACCTGGACAAAGGGCTCCCCACCTGGGCCGGCGTCCCTCACCTGCCCCGAGGGGCTCGGCCCGGGGTGGGAGGTGTGAGCCGCAGGTGTGGGTCACCCAGCTGCACCCCCAGGGGCTGGGGTGGGGGGGGGCTCTGGCCCTGAGTCATCGGGTCACCGTGTGGTTACTTAACCCTGGGTCCGTGCGTGAGAGAACACTTCCCTCTTTGGGGATGGGCCGTACGAACTAGAAGAACAAAGGCTTTGCTAGGCTTAGACACTCAGTCATCGAGGGGAAGGAAAAGCATTTAATATATATATATATGTATGTATGAACGTATTCCTTTCCTTCTGTGGTATTCAAAGCACCACACCCAACAGGTGGACAGTCAGCCCTGACCAGCGCTGCTCCAAACGGACTCCATCTTTCTGCAGAAGGCACCCGCGACAGCCCTGGTCCACGGACACAGGGCCACGGAGCTCCCTGCAGCGCCGTGAGAAAGAATCTCAGCACGACTGTAGACCGCGCAGGGCGGGGGCTCAGCCAGGCCAGAGCAGAGCCCCCAGCCTGGCGCTTTGCAGTCTGGAAGTTGTCCAGGTTTCAGTGTCCACAAAGTATGCAAAATGTAGCTAATTCCCACCATTTGGGGGTATTGCTAAAAAAAAAAAAAAAAAAATCCACTCAAGTGACCCTTTAATCTTAGGGCATTAATATTTAATCACAGCTCTGATTGCATATAAGGGCAGTTCAAGGGTATATTTTCACCTTAAGGTCTAATAATTTAATAACACTTATTGAACCTGCATTTGTATTAGACCTCACTCTCTTTTAATACCGTGTTGCTTTAAATAGGGTCCATTTTTAATGGGGACCGAATAGTCTATTTTTTGGTTCTGTGCTTTCTTCTACAAACCACAGGGCATGAAGGTGCTTAATCAGTGCGCTTTGATGAAGAACAACAAAGCCATAAAGATCGTTTCTATCAGACAATGAAAACCACCTGATTGAAATCTTCTCTCCCTCTGTTGACAGTGGTGTCACTTCAAGGATTGTCATCGCCCTTCCTCGGCCGGTATCAGAGAATACGCTGTAGAGAAAGTCCCACTTGTTCGGAAAGCGGCTTTGAGGCGAACCCTTAACCTAAAACGTCAGGAGTACATTCTCTCCCTTCAGGTACCAGCCTCGCTCGTCGTGCAGTTCGAAATCGGGATTAATATTTTAACTTCTCACTTAGAGGATCTTTCCAAGTCAGAGCCGGGCTTAATTAGCCGACATCGGGCATCCGGCGTCCCATTATGGAACTTGCATTCCTTAGATATTGGTTCGTTTATGCTCCCGGAGGAGGAGGCAGCTCCTCTCTGTCCGCTCCGAGGAAGGCGTGTGCGCCTCGAGTGGTATCTTAGCTCAGCCAAGTGCGCGGTGCAGCTTCCACGGTGGTTTGGGGGCACGCGGCGCTCTCTCTCCTATTTAATCGCTCGCCTCGCTGTCCCGGCCTCCACTCTGTGCCGTTACGTTTTGGGGGATACGATGTTGACCCGCGGGTGGTCCAATAAAATGCGTGTTCCGTACTAATGAGCCATATTGCAGTTCTGACATATTTCCGGTGTAACCTCATAGCTTGTTTCCCAAGCTTCTTAACAGATGGCATGTGTTTTGTAAATATCTCGCTGTCGTGAGACAGGATATTTTTGTCAGCTGACTTCCCCCTGCCCAGACGACAGGCCCACCTTTGAGCGTGGGACGGTATGCCTGCACCTAAGTTTCCACTCTGAACCCTCAGAGAACCCAGAAGGGCACGCACCTGTGGCTGATGCCACAGACTCGTCTACAAACCGTCCCCAGGAAGCCAAGCCGGATTTTCAGGTGACGTCCCTACAGACAGATGAGTTGCTATTACGGTCACTGTAAGCACCATCTCTGTGGAGAAGGGCAGATCCTGAAAATGGACAGAACGAGTGGGTCACTCCTCCTCAGCAAACCCATGTTCGGGGGCCAAGGGCGGGAAGGACAAGTCCGGAGACGACATCATTATCTGTCCGTTGCACCTCTTCTGAGGTGACTTATGGGCGATGTAGGTCTACGATTCCATATTTCAATTTTATGTACCTCATTCGGTCTTTTGTCTGTGTAGTTCCTTGCCCTGGAACAGTGACTCCGCGGACTGTAAGGAATGTAGCAGGGGGCATTAAGACCTGGGCAGAAAATCATAACAAAACACACACTCGTATGTAACAGGTATCGTGACAATTTGCTACCAGTGCATTGTGGGATAGAACGACGCAAAATGCCATTGAGTGGGTTTCCAGATTTGAGATGAGCTCATAGTTTTGTATCAGATTTTAACACAGGCCACAAAATCACATCAAAGAATGGCTTTTTCCCATATGCCATTGCAACCTGAATTTTAAGGTTGAAAGCTTCAACTTTTTTATGTAGCTAACGCTACCACCTACGTGGATAAATATCAACCTGAGCAGAGAAACAGGTAGAACAAATAACAATTATAAACAGCAACTGACTCTATTTTTTAGGGCTTGTCTTCGTAAATAAAGTATTGATCCCTCCCATTTGGGACTCTGGCTCAATTCCACTTTTCAGTCCTCAGTGAAATGGATTCAGTGGCCTGGGCTGCTGCTTAGCAAATGGGAATCCACATAACAGAATATAAACCGCTCATCTTGGCCAACCTGGTTTCTCTCCAAGAGAACAGGTGCGCAGGATCTTCTGCAGAGACCCAAAGAGCCGGCCTCACAAAAACACAACTCGAAACCCCTGCCTCCAACATGTCTACTCTCCGCAGTATTTTCATGAGCATCACGCGCCCCCCCCCACCTTTTTTTCCCCTCCAGGAATTTCCCTGACCTAGAATTTGGTTGCTTTTCACGGACTCTAAGAAACTTTTGTGCCACGCTCTGGGTGCTGACTCTTTTTCCCCCCCCAGGCTTTTTGCTGTCTTTGGTTTTGGTCAATCAACGTCACTAAAAAGGCAGGAGTGTGGTTCAGAGGGTCGCTAAAGCAACCCACTGCTGTCTCATTATTGCTCATTAGCAAACGCAGCACAACTTGACCGTGCCCCACAGGGAACCCCAGAATATCCTCAGCCCAAAGATGCAGGGGGTTCGCGTCTACCCCTCAAGCGGACGTTTAATCGGTAACTTCGCAAAGCCAAAATATTTACACGGGTTTAGCAAGTTGGATCCGGAAAAAAACTTTCTGGAAGGAAAAAGTACATAGAAGTCGTGGGGCATCAAAAGTCTTGTAAGAGACGAGCCTATTTTTTACCGGGAAATAAGAAAAAACTGAAAAGCCGTATTCGGCGGAACCTTAGATGTGCGCCATCAGAGACAAGAAGGGTGGTTCGCGCCAGTCAAAGCAAAAGCATCCACACCCACGAGGGACACCGATCGGGGACAGAAGGCACACCTCTTGTGTTCGTGCGGGTTGGAAACGGGAGCCCCAATTCTCCTGAGCGGCGCCATCAGCACTGGCCGCGTCTGTCTCTGAGAATTTGTAGCGACCGCCAGGGAGGTGGAGACAATGCCACACGATTCCAGAGTTCCCGTTTCACTGGGCACTTCCTGCCAGGGCCTCTGCCATGTGCTCAGCAAGGAATCGAGTCCCCGGGCAGCACACTTACCAACAAGGCCCACGTTAGGGAAACGTTTATGACTATGTGAGATGCTGAACGAATCTTAAATAGGTAGGTTTACACACGGATGTACGGGCTGCGTTTTAAACACTTTCGCTACCTGACTGCAATACGGTGCTAATTATCCTGAAATCCTTTTTCCGTGTTGTGTCAGCTGTGGTGCAGGCTCGCTGGGCTACACTGGGCAGGGTCTAGACTCGCAGCCAGCTGCCGACACGTCCAAAAGCCACGTGCCTTTCCGCTTCCCCCAGTAAATAAGTGGTGTGAACTTACGACAAGAAGTGGGGAGGGAGAAGGAAAAAAGCGGAAACCGTTTCTCCTGAATTTTGGTAAATTCTCCTAAGTTCCAGAATTGTCTCTTCCCAAAGCATCAGCTGAGCGGTTTAAACAGCGTGATTTCCAGGCAATGACGTAACACACGGCGGACGGTTTTTGCTCTCTGGGGGCAGACTTTATATCACCCTGCCTAGTAAATTCTCACCACCAACAATGAGCATCTCTTCTTCAGAATAAGTTACAGAATATGCCCCGGCATCGGCAACGATTACAGTCAGATGTCACTGACTGTAAGTTTAACGAAGACAATGAAATATCCAAGCCTAGCACTAGGACGACTACGTTCTGGTATTAAGTGGGGTCAAAAGTAATTTTTCATCCGGTCCCACCTCCCCTCTGTCTCCACACCTACAAACACACCCAAATGGGAGGACAATAGATTAGTTAGTGGTAAAATACACACACTAAGCGTTAGCTGGAAGTCTTTTCAGAGACGCACATGCACAACAGAGTTTGCGGCAAAACAAAACGCGGTCACTGGTGCCATCTTTGAAGAACACACAAGATAACAGTACAGTGACTTTCTGACTCATCTGGATTAACAAGGTATGCGGAAGAAAGGCCACCATATTACTTGCGAGAAAAGCGTTCATTATTTTTTCACACATTCCGTTACATTTTAGAGATTAATACGTTTTTAAACTGAAGGTTTCTGGAACTTCGTATCTCCTTCCTGATGGAAAGAAAGTTTGTGTCTTTAATCGATCACTGTATAGAACCCAGAAGACATAATCTGGAATTTGTGGCAATATATTTTCTTACCTTCATGACCAATCAAGCATTTAAGAACTCAAATCATGCTCTTTCTCATCAACTAGAACATTATACTTGTAGACGCGCATAAGATATTGTGTATGTTATCAAATCCTTATTTCATTTATGAAATGCCTTCCGTTTTTTCTTCCTGGGCACTTAAACGCTTCACTCCTGACCCTGTCTGTATCCGAATCCACAAGGGTAATTTGTTTTATGCAGTCCTCAACTTCCCCTATCCAAAGAATCGGGTCTGTCGCGACACCAAACAACAGATTTTCAACACAATGTCATATGTGCGACAACACCGTATAAACGAGACACGTGAACTTTGTTTTCGTGAGGAAACGTGAAGATAGGAACACGGACGTTGACCTGTGGGCTGTGACTTTCCTCCTCAGTAACCGGTAGAGGTGCCATCCAGGAGCTCCGCGAGGTTAGCAGAGGCTCCACAGAGATCTGGAAAAAAAAAAAACAAACCAAGAAAAGTCACATAGCATCACTAACCCATCTCACACCAGCGCGTGAGTCACGGACTTTCTGCAAGAAACACAGTTTTGAGGGAAGCACGTTTTAAAAACTTTTTTATCGTGGAAATTTTCAAACACACACACCTCCTCCCCGGTACCCCAAACGTGGCCTCCACACCTGCCAAGGCTCTGTTATCTTTGCTGCCGTCCTCCAGAATTTTTTCCGGAGTATTTTAAAACCAAAGCCCAGGGAGCGTGTCACTTTGCCCATGGCCTTGGGGGTGTTTAAGAAATGCCTTAAATAGAGGCGCAGCACGCTTGGCATTTAACCCAAGGAGCAGAGAGGCAAGGAGGGGGCTCTGAGACGCTCCACTTTGCCAACTGGAAGCAATTAACATCCGCCCTCTCCAGAAAGGCTACGATTCTTTTTACTCCATAATTTATCAAAAACAGGAAAAAGACGAGGTTTTGAAAGTAATTATTTTGTGTAATATAATTCAACACCTCCGTTTGCGTAGGGAAGTCTGCACGAAGAGGTAAAAATGCTTTTTCTTTAGACGGAAGCCGAACATCTCAAGATACCTGGTCCTTTACTCCATAGGTCGCATTCACAAGGATCACGCGTCAGATTCCTCAGTCTCACGTTTTCAGGGTTAAGATTTAGGAGCGGAGCAGAAGTGACACGTACCCAGAATATATTCGTGTATTTACATTTAGGCCCTCACACTCCAGCTAATGAACGCCTCCACAAAAGTGAGAGGATCCATCCATTCCCAACCCAGAGTGGTACACCCTCCACCATCTGTGGGACACAGCTACCCTTTTAATCATGACCTTCTATCTTATTCAGATTTTAAAGCATCGTTTGGACTTCAAGACGTTAAACTGACAGTGTGGCCGGGGTAAGTGCCACAAAATATTCCACCAGGAAGATCGAATACACTCACTTCTCTTTTTTTGCCTGGGGACAAACGACGACGACGACAGATTGTCTATCAGGTAGTCCCATTGCTCCGTCTCACACCCCAAGAGCAGGATGTATTTGACGCCTTTTCTTTTATGCAGTGCAGAGCGGTGAAGAGGTATCCACAGACCCGTCTGCGATGCTATCGTCTTTCACCGAGGTTTTCTTTATGCGTTCAAGGCAGGGTGCATACGTTCACGAAAACCTCACTGATGGGGCCTTTTTAAATCCAGATGGTCATCGCGAATGTAATATGCGTTTTCTCCATGGTCCCCCACGTACTGGTCTGCGCACGGGGAGTAAACTGGACAGTCCTGTTAGGGTCCAGCGTCAATGAACTAGATGGGAAGAAGGTTTCACAACGTACACACGTATCAGATCGCCATGGTGCACATGTGAAACGCCTTACAGTTTATACGTCCATCAAAGCCCAATAAAGCCGAGGCTTTAAAATCCGCGAACGTGCTTTCATGTGCTCCTACGTAATTACCGAGAAGAGGGTGAAACGATCTACCCTCAAGAGAGAGAAAAGCAAAATTCATATATATACACATATAACACACACGTGTGCACACAGGCACACGCACGTATAGGTGAAGTGTACACAAAGTGTAAAAAGGAGCCGCCCTTCCGATTAAACGTCTAGTTCTAGAACCATCTATTTAAAAAAAACCGATCCCCCTAAAAGCAGAACGTACACACTCCAGCAGCCGTCAGTGCAGCGCCTTGGACACAGCACGCTCTGCCTTGGGGGATGGTCACCGGTGAATGCGGCCTCGCGGCCTCCAGCACACAAGACACACACACACACACACACACACACACACACACACACACGGCCCTGTCTTTAAAACGTTTTAAATCACGGAGCTCAATCGTAGCAAAGTTTCGGACAACAGCGTGGGAGTTTTTCTACAACACGAGAGTGTCACCTTTTCCACAGGAATCCGAAAGCCTTCCAACCTGTGAAAACACATGCTTCTTTGTCGCCGTGGTCACCGAGGGCGAGTGTCCTCACTGACGCGTGGCTTTCGGTTTTCTGGCGATAATTTTTAAGTGTGAAAAAGGCGACCTCGTTGAGTGGCGCTAACTTACTTCGATGGCGGGGACTTTGGGCTGGGAGGGAGTCTAGCCTCTTTGTAAGGTGACCGTGTTCTCACTTTTTAATTTACGGATGGTTTACAACAGCCACGAGGATGCTTCACGGGGAAACACGACCCTGAAAAGGCTCGCTAGGTTGCGGCCACGAGGCGGTGGCCCACCTTGTACTCTCAGCAGCTCGGAGGGGCCGACGCTTTACAGTGGAAATACTTCAGTTTTTAAACAACCAAATGCTATTAAGACTCCGTAAGCTGAGGTTTTCTTTCCTGCGTAAATCTTAGGGTTTTGCCTTACACTCACGCTTTCTCGGGGCTAACGTTAATGCTCAGTTCCAGGGACCAATATGCAGAAGCAATGAAAAGGCAGTCACTATTACTAAAATTAAGTCAAACTGCTGCATTTAGGAAGAGGGTCTCTCCCCAGAATCTTGTCATTATTTGGGGCCACCGCTGCCCGGAAGAGTTGGTGAAACTTTCTCAGGCCCTTCTGTGAGGTCCGAACAGGTGTTTAGAGAGCAAACCAGTGGCCCTTGCCATAGGTGATTGTGACAAGCCCAGACCCTCTGTGACAGAAAAATAGGAAAAGAGGTATTTCCAATAGCGCGCATCCCATTTTTGCTCGTATCTTCAAGCACGTGCCCATCTCTGAATCGTTCGCAAAACTTCGAAAATATCGAGCCTACTTTCTTTGGAAAATCGTGGCTACGCACTTATTGATGGGAGGCTCACGAAAGCAACCTTTCGTGTCTGAGCTCAGTGAGATGGCTCTCCGGGCCCTGAGCAGTCCCGAGTGTCTCCTTCTACGGTGCTCTTCAAACCCCCAACCAAACTGGATCATCTTTATTATTATTTTTTTTCAAACTGGATTTTAAAAAGAAAACAACCCCATTATCTACTCAGAGGAAGAAAACTTCTTCCTGTTGATGTGGCTTTGTCACTTTCTCGTTTAATAACCTTTGATGACAGAAAAACGTTTCTCCACAGATGGGCAGTAACTCTTATTTCAAGGACTGGGGCACTAAAGTGGATACTGTGGAGGAAGGTACGTTACGCTTTATTAGAAACAAAAAAATTTTTTTTAAGATATCCCGGGAAAGAAACTTGAAAAAAAAATACCCAGCACCCCTCGCAAATCGGCAAAGAAAAAAAGCTTTTAAAATCTCGTACTAAATAAAGATCCCGCCTGCTATCAGTTTAGGTTCCAGGCGAGTCATAAAGAGATTCTCCATCCTGGTCCAGGAGGGAGAGAGAACCCAACCTCTCCGAGTTTGCAAACTGGAAAGAGAAAGTGCTTTGGACCCCGCCGGTGCTGATGGGCCTGGGCCCCCTTTACCGTCTTTAGACTTCCTGGCAAAGGCAGAAGAAAGCCAGCGCCCACGGAAGAGCCACCCAGCCCCGTGGTTTTGTTTATTTGTCTTCTCTCACATGGGGTCTTTCTGACTCAGTGCGGAGCCGGTGGTGGTGGTGGTGGTGGCGGGGAGGCAGCGAGGGCGGTTTGAAAAAAAGATGCTGCCGCGCCGGGTGAGGGGGGTGGGCGAGCGGAAGACACATGTTACATCAGACACAGTACCTGCTTTCTCACTGCACAGCTTGTCAGCGAGGTCGTGTGCCTCCTGGGCGATAAGTGAGAATATCTCGTCTTCATGCTCCTCTATAATAGCTTCGCACTGCGGAAACGTAATAACAACATATGTGGATAGATCCGCGCGCACAGGGCTCTCGTGAGAAGGTCGCACCAACATTTTATTAGCTAAAAACAGAAAACCGTGTTACCACCGTGGCCCGTTTTCATCAACCCCTTTGCTTTCGGGACCTCACTGCCTGGGATGGAGCCTCATCCCCAAACGTTAATTGCGTCATTTTCCTGGGACTTAACTAACCGATTAGTCGTGTTGAAAGACGAGGGTGAGGAGGAAAGCAGTTCTTTGTATCTGTGCCTCTTCGTTACATTGGAATGCGAAGAAAAGGAAGAAAGGGGTCTCCTAGGTAGAGCTGGGGAGTCTTAGCTTTCTGGTTTTGTTTGGGTTTTCTAGACTCCTTCAAAGAACCCGGCTCCTGGAGACGCTTAAACCAGTTTCCCTCAGATTTAACATAACAATCCATTTTGTGGTTTTAAAACAGAGTCTGAAGTGTGAAAACAATTAAGCTTTCTCAGCAATCAAAACAAACCTCGTCGGTTTCACTGTGGGTAACATGCTTGGCAGTGACTTGGCCAAGTTTCTTTTCAAACCATCTAGCGCTCCGTTGATAATTTCACTTTGCTTCTAGCCCCAAATCTCACTTTTCAGAGAAGAGGGAGCCCAAAGGCGCCCGGGGCATTAAAAAAATCTTAAATTCTACCTGAAGGACGCGTCTGTGCTCAAGACCCACAGGGTTACAGCTCCTGGAACCGTGAAGCTACAGGAGGGCATTCGCTTGAGACTTGGCAAAGCACAGTCCTAGTTCATTCAGCAAGACTTTAAAATTTTTCAATGGCATTTAAAAATATGCAAATTCCACCATAACGTGTTTATTTAAAACCTGTGAAATACAAGCACACGTACTCATCGGAATTCCTGTTCCAGGGTACTTTTACCTTGGAGTTATTGCCTTTACTTTGTAATTAAAATGAAATCTTCAGAAGTCAGCTAAAGCCCCTGTTTCGGGGCGTCAGCATGCCTGACATTTCGGCCAGTGTGTGAACTTAATACATTTTTTAAACAGGCTTTGCCATCACTCGGTCTGATTCAACAGCGTTAAGTAAAGCGAAATATATTGGAATCTATTTTGCCAGGCACATTCTAGCAAGCCAGAGGCCAGCATTCACTTAAAATAAACACCATACCGGACGGGAGTTTGGCATTAAGCCAACTATCATACCTAAGCCTTTGTTTAACTTAGTTTGTGCTAAAATACTTGAATTAACTCGGGAAGGAAATTCTCTGTCTTCTGTGAAGCCTGAAGGGGGAGAAGGAAAAAAAAAAAAAGATGTTTGTCACTCTTCCTCTATCATTTGGCTATAAATATTTGAAAACGACATTCATTCTAATTTGGATTTTAACCTAGGAGCCACCACCCCTGATTCCTTCTGTGGGAACCTGGAAGAGACCTGCCTCGGCAAGGGGGGCCACTGAGACCCCTCTCTGAGCCCCACAGGGGCAGAGCAGGCGCGACCCTCGGCTTCAAGTCGCTGGGAGCCACAACAGCACTTTCTGCGAAACACCGCCTGTCTGCACAGCCCCGTGAGGTGTCTCAAAGGCAACTTCCCAAATGCATGGTCAACACTGACGCCGCCGCGGGACCACAGAGCAGCCAGATAACCTTTTAATGTTCAAGGTCTGGAAACTCAACCACAACCCAAGCAAACGGCCAAAAAGAATACCCCAAATGGTGTTCCTGGCGCGTGGGATTCACCTGCGAAGAATGGGAGCTTACCGCGAATTTCAAAGGTCTGTAAGCATCAGAATAAAAATGGAATTTTTTAAATTCTTTGTATATTCTGTCTCCTTTCCTTGGAGCAAACCTCTTAAACTTCTTCTCCCGAGTCACGGAATCTTCTTCCAGCTGGTAGTGGTTCATCCGCTCGCACACTTGGTCCAACAGGTCTGTTAGGAAAACCTCCGAGTGGGCTAGGGGGGTCTGTGGAGACAAACGGGGCAGGAGACCTGCCTTAACGTTCACGCGGTCTTAGCAGATCGTGCGCCGGACGCGTCCGGGGCCGCGCGCCACCCCCAGGAGCGCCGGGAGGCATGACCTTCCTCGCACAATGTGCTTGCGGTTGGGTTACTTACAGAACGTGGGAAGTTCGCTTACACTGTGCTTTTGGAAAGGGGCGGGTGTTTGAAAGTGGACGTGAAGGAAACCCCTAGATTGGAACTGGAAAGTGCGCTTACACAGGTAGTCCTTTTTCAAAGTCATTGCACATGCAGAATACGGCACCGAGGACAGAAAATGGCTGTGATTATTTACTAGCCGGAAAGAGGGAGGGGGGGGAGGGGCGGAGGGGGAGGGGGAGGGGCGGAGGGGGAGCACAAGAGGGGGACCGGGAGCGAGGCAGAGACCGCGGGCCAGCGCGCCGCGTCCTTCTGGACCGGTCGGGCCGAGCCGACAGTGGCGCCCGCGGGCGCCGGTGGGGGGGGGGGGGACAGGGGTGCGCGGGACGGCCACGGGCGCGGGCTCGGGGAACAGCTGGCGCCCGTCTCCCCGCGCCCCTGTCCCTCCGGAATGCGGCGAGGATTCAGGGGACGCCCCCCCCACCCCGCCCCGGCCACCACCTCCGCCCCGCGCGGGGGTCAAAGAGCACCCCTCGCCCCTGGTAACCGACACAAAACCTCGGGGCCCGTCTAGACGGGTCAAGGTGCAGGATGCCGCGTCCCCGCGGCTCCTTCCGGAAGGGGGCGGGGACCCGCCAAGGGCGCCGCGGACGCGCCGCGCCCGGGCCTCCGCGGGCTTTCTCCCTCTCCATCCTCCGCTGATCAAAGTAGGAAGTTTGCGTGACAACCGTGGTGAAAGGGGCTGAATCGCAAATGAACTCGATTTCGGCGATGTTGATCTAGCCGGCCTCCATTGTCCCCTTTCAGGCGCAGTGTGAACCCTTCCGGTGCCGGCGACCGCGCGGCGGCGAGGCGCGCGCTCTGGGCGCACAAAGGGTCCCCGCGCCTCCCGCCCCCGGGCCGGCGTCCCCGCCGCCCCCGGGGTCCGCGAGCAGTGCGCGCGGTGGGACACAGGCCTGCAGGAGCCGGGGCAGCAAGAGAGCCGAAGACGACCGCCGCCGATGGGCGCCCAGCTGCCCCCGCCGTGTGCGCGGTAACGGAGTCCCCGCCTCTCCCCGCAAAACCCGGTTCCAGGCGCATTCTCTCCAGGCCCGGGCGCTCCCTTTTGCAACGAAACCGTTTACTCAACTGGATTAAACCACAACGCTTATCCATTCACTACAATAGCCAGTTTTTAAAAACTCGCGAGTGTGGTTTGTTGTTGTTTTCGGGTCTACAGTGAAATGACCCTAAAGGTAGTGGCTTGAAGTGTATTCCAAATACAAGCTGCATTTCACTTACACTTTTAAGTATGCCAATCAAGCCCTGTAAGTTGTAAAAACAAAACAAAACAAAAAGCACAGCAATGCGTGGGTTAGGGAACAAACTGAAAATCCGTTTTATTAACCACAGGCGCTGAGGATTAAATCTGTATTGGGTCTGTACGTTATAAAACACAGAGGTAAATTCTTAATTACAGTTAATCAAGCAGATCATTAGCTGCATGATTATGGGGTGGGTTTTTTTGCCTGCCATGCGTGTGGTTTAAGTGTATTTCCTTATCTGATACGTTTGAGATGCCTTCATGGTACTTTCTGGATGTTAGCAAAGCAGGTTTTCACTTTACAGTGATGAATACACGCTTTCACTTAAAAAAGCTAACTGAAACCCGGAAAGGCACTCTCTGTCCCCTCCGGCCCCCACCTTCCCCAGCGGAAAAGTAAACAGGGTGGGGGTGGTCGTCACCGGAGGGCAGGGGTTCAAGTCTGGAAGAGTTTGGGGGAACACTCAGCGCTGCCTTGACGGATCCCAGTACTTTCCGCTGACTGGGGACGCTCTCGAAAATGTTTTTTAAATCTGACCTCACCCACCCAGCCATGTGCAGAAACTGCCCACCGTCTCTCGTGAGCAGATCAGACGCTAGCGACCGAAAGGCCTCCTCAACTTACTTTGGAGGGGTTTTTGATTTGTTTCCCGGGGCTGGCACTATTTTAGAACAGTCCCCACTTTACAACTTTCCCCAAAACGGGATTTTTTTTCCCAGTTTTCAAAGTGTCATGCTATACGTTTGAATATACTAGTATGGTACTGTTTTAACACACATATGTTATATCAAGAGATCAACACGTGAATTTTGTTGATTTTATGAGTCTGAAGGCAAACGGGTTTGTGTGCGTGTGTGTGTGTGTGTGTTTTCCCGTCATTAGCTGGCTCTTTTGAGTAAACATTCCTTAATAGGAGGAAGTGTTTGCCTGCAGATAGCTCAGAAAATGCTTCCTCACAATCTCCGCTAAAAACAGGTAAAGGAAAAACACCCAACGTGAACTTACTAGATCTGTTTTCAGAAGACTAAGAAAAAAAAAAGGATTTTAAAATCTCAGTCAAAGCATCCGGCTTTGTGAGAAAATGCTAAAGATGTCTAAGCATCGCCGCTCTTTGCACATTGACGACGACGCACACGATTGGAGTTTAAAATGATTCCATTTAGCTGAACTGCCTTCAGTAAATTTAAAGACTGTTCACAGAATAATTGGGCCTTTTTCTCCCCCCTCAGAGTGTTTTGATTATAAGAGTGCAATAAGTATTGAGACGAGTGGAATAAAACAAAGTCTGTCTTTCTATACTATGAAGATTTTGAATAGTACTTGTCAATAAAGCAATTCCTATTGTAATCTTAGGGGAGGGTGGCCTCCACCCCGGAAGGACTGTCTCAGAGATAGTAACCTCATTACAATATGAATGAAAAAGGCCGCCAGCATTGTATCGGGAGAAAACCGATTCACGGGCACCCGGTTTTCTTATCAGCCGTTACTTTTGCGCAGGCACTCACTTGGGATACGTTATACATATAAAAGCGATCCGTTATAACTTCATCGCTATCTCAGAGCGCTGAAACCTACCTGCCACTCTGAATCCTGCTACATAGTGTCGACTTTTCTTTTTTCCCCTCAAGGCTTATTCTGACCATGTGCTTATTCTGTGAGCAATGAAACGGAGCAATGAAGCGGAGGGAAGTACCCATATCCCAATGTGAAAGCGGGGAAAAAAGTCTCTGGAAGTTTTGGCTCTGGAAGGCCGGAGGGTGGGGTTCATTCCAGACCCCGTGAGCCACATTCCTAACGGTTCCAGGGCGCCTCCGTGCGCGTTCATTACTGTGTCTCTGTTAATCTTGTAGCAAATTTCTTGCTTGATAGCTATCACAATTAGGCAGGAACACAATTATGTTACGACGCACGATTGGACGCGGAAATGCCCTTGTGCTCTGTCTGTGGTTTTCATAACAGTCTGGCAATCTCAAATAAATCTCACTTATCTTTATCGTTATCTTGAGTGTTCCTCAGATAGGAACCCAGGACTTAACCTGCTTAGCGACTGATAATTGATTTCACATTGTTGCAAAGATTCCCCTTCTGGAGGTTTAGTTAATGTCGAGATTGTAATTGCACTCTGGCAAATATTGCATCTGGCTTAATCACTAACTTTCCATCCATAAAAATATTGAAATCGCTTCTGATATTAGTTAAAAGTCAATATTTAGAAGTGAAAATTCAAGCCTCCTTTGCTCTAGGCGACAACAGGGTAAGCATACATTCGGAAACTTGTAAGATGGTGAGATATATAATTAGCTTTTATGTTAATTGACTGTTATGAGTTTGTTGTAGGACAATTCTTCATATAATATGCAGATAGCATTGGCTGTTTAGTTTTATTAGACAATATAATTAGAAAGCTAAAGGAGCTCATTTCGATGAGAAGTAATAGAAGCTGATAAATTTCCCAGTGTTCTGTGTATCAGAAGTGAATTCCATCTGGATTTAGTCAATAACAGAGATTTCAAGTAGCCTTTGTTTAGAGAACTGAAGGCAGCCCACAGATAACAGAACTAATATAGTTTTTCCAGTTACCATCAATTCAGTGTGAAAACAGGTGAATTTCTACAATCAATAAAACCTTGGGGACAAAACTACAAAGATTTCGGCACAGTTTGTCACAAAGACACAGGAAATTTACGTACATAACATCACACTTTCACCTTCCGCAACTGGAATAAGGAAAAGAGTCTTTCCTCTTCTTACTTATGGACATGTTGCGTTATATCAAGTGTATGTTCAGGTTGGCAGGAAAACCGAAAGAATGAAATAAGAACATTTTGATTTGGGGGTAAATTTTCCTACAATTCAAAACTGCGTGAGTTTCGATCACATTTTTTTTTTTTTTAATTCTGGAGCCTTTTTCCAACTTACCAGGGATAAAACAGAATCAGAGAAAAATTGCGTAATGCACCATCACTGATGAGCTCCAAATGGGGTCATCAAACACAATTTGACCTTTTCCTGAAGTTTAAAAAAGCTCTGCTTTCATTGGCAAATGCAAAATTGGCCCTGCCGCTTGGTTTCCTACCCTAAAAAAGTCTTCCACCAAAAACTTTAATTTGCAAACATTTTAGGTAAAGTGAAAACAAAATGCACTTATCCATATGAAAACGTCGCGACTTTTCCATCTTTTAAACGAATCAGCCCTTCCCACAGTGGAGCCGTGCCCTCCACCGGCGTGCCCCGGAAGGATTCTGCAGATTAAAAAACAACAACAAAAAAAAGTGAATGGAAAAGTGCATGAAAGGAGACGAGAGCACCGTGGCGTTCCTAGAGTAAGATGCGAATCTGTCCATTCATGCCACGAATTCCGGTCCGTCTCCGTGCCAGGTCATTCTTGAGGCTTGGGGGGGGCCTCCTCTGTGGTTCTGAATAAAAACGAAGGTACTTGGGGGAGCCTGTGTGCCCGGGAGAGGCCCAGCGAACGCTAGCGAACTGTGATGTGACTCCTGGTCTGTCGGCAGAGCTGAAGGTCACATAAGTGCAGAATCGGTGCTCCTGGTTCACAGTTTTCCGCCCTCCCCCCAAGTCTGCATCCCTCGCTACCTTGTCACGGAAAACAGGAAGGGATTGAGTGGTTGTGTTTCTGGGCACCGTCACGCAAGGGAAAAGGTGAGACCCCACGTTTGTGGGATGTGGGGCGGCATTTCCCAGCTTTGTGGGCAAACGGTACCAGTTCCTTAGAAAGCGTTGGCGGGCTCAGGGGAGGAGGGACGGAGAAATGGGACCACAAGAACCTGAGTTGTTCCGTGTCCACGGATGTGGACACGCCCACGCACACACAGTGGTTTCCACGGACCAGAAAGACAGCGCTGTTTTTCTTTAAAACCATTTTTAATAGGAAAAGTAACATAGTCATTTGATTGGAAAAAAAAAAAAAACATTCAAAAGGAACAAAAGGGCAGAGTAAAAAGTGAGGCTGATACCCGGGACCCTATGGCCCAGCTCTCCCCCAGGGCCAGGAACCTTCCCCCTGCACATCCATGTGAATGTGTGTCTGCACGTGTGTGTGTGTGTGTCACGAGCATTTGTGAGCACCCTGTCCCCTTGGTACCCAGGCTAGGGCACAGCACTGGGCCTTGGTGACCCCATCCCCCCGCTCCTGGACTTGAGGGCACTGGAGCTTGGAGACCTCGCAGCCAACCCCCTTCTCGCCAGGGGAGGGGGCAGGCACAGAGTGGGGGGGACGGAGCCAGGGTCAGAACCCAGCCACGGGACGTGGTCGGCCAGGCCTCAGGGAAGCCTGTTTCCTAACCACCTTCAGCCGAAGCCACATGCCATATCCTCCCCAGGTGACCAGGTAGGGGCACTCTTTGGGGCTGAGTTGTGTCCCCTAAATTCCTACGTTGAAGCCCCGACCCTCAGGACCTCACAACGTGGCCTTATTTGGAGACAGGACCTTCACAGAAGTCGTTAAGGTAAAATGAGGTCACCAGGGTGGCCCCGATCCAGTGTGACCGGTGTCCCTATAAGAAGAAGAGGTCAGGACACAGACACACAGAGGGACGGCCACGTGAGGACACAAGACAGCCGTCCACACGATGGCGGGAGAGGCCTCGGGAGGAACTGGCCCTGCCCACACCTCGGTCTTGGAATTTCCAGCCTCTAGAACTGTGAGACGCTACCCCGCAAATACATCTTCGGTACCTTGTGGTGGCGGCCGGACCCGCAAATACAGTCACAGACCATGAGGTCCCCACCCTGAAGTCCTGCTACAACAGCCCAAGCCCATCAAACCGAAGATTTGCAGAGAGCTCGACGGGCTGGCTACCGCAAGGAGGCCCTGGCTCTGAACAGCACGAGGTGCGCGCCCGGCGACCCCATCCCCCTCTGTCACGTCGCCGCGCTGAGTGGGCAGGGCCCCCGCACATCTCCCCTGCGTGGCCCGGCCAGCCGCTGGCTTCTCCATTCTTCCAGGGTCTTGGCCTGTAAGGCTGGGACGAAAGTGACACCCCGGCGGTGTCTCTGATCAGGTCAAGCGACTGGAGTGACATCCTCCCAGAGCCCAACGAATAAACGTAAAGAGCTGTGATTACTCTCCCTTCGACGGGTGCTGTTTGAGTCCGTCGACGTCTTGAGCGGGACGCCAACTTCAGGAGCGGAGACTGATTTCTGTGCTCTCCTTACTGTTGGGCTGGAGGGAGGGGGCCGAGTCCTTTAGGTGCGGAGGACGGGTGGGTGACCTCCCCGGCGGTGCGGACCTCTGCGAAGCTCTCCTTGCCGCTTCCCCTCCTGTCCACTCAGAATGTGAGGGCCGCCAGGATGGGCACCTAGACCCTTGGCGCTCAAGGCGTGGTCCAGCAGCACTGGTGTCCGGGGCCCCGTTCCCACCCGGAACTGCTGGGTCCCGCTCTGCCTGGGAAGGGCGTCTAGACCCTTGGCACTCAAGGCGTGGTCCTGGACCAGCAGCACAGGGAAGTTGAGGCCTCGCGGCTCAGAGTCCTGAGCACGGTGCCTGCGGTGGAGACAAGCGTGTAGAGAGCTGCCCGAGCTGGCGTCAGAGAAGCCGGGCTTTTATTCACCGCTGCTGCGCTCCCCCTGGAGACTGGAGGGCGGGCCACGCGGTCAGCGGTCTGGCTACAAGGCGAGTCTTCAGAAACGCGGTGTGGGACGGCCTGAAAAAGGTGCCTCTGTCCTCAGACCCAAACCGCACGCGGACAGCACCTCCGGGAGAGCCAAATGCGCCCATTCTCCCGGCGAGGGCTGAATGTGATGAGGCACCGTCTTGCGGATTCGAAAACACGCTTCCAGACCCGAGCTCTTTCGCCAAGAAACCGTGAGCGGCAAAAGGCGATGAAGGGTATCACCGATCCTTGGCGCCTGTGGTCCCGGCAGGACCTTTCACTATGTCACGGGGCTGAACGTTCTCCGGAACATCGCAGAGCTCGTTCTCTGAGCTCACGTGGCATGCTCTTTCTCTCACGCATTTCCAATCTTCCCTCTGTTCTCCAGACCCACCCCAGGCGGGTGAGCCATGTGCCAAGACGGGCTCTGCTCCCGGGGGCTGGGAGCCGGAACGCACGACCTCCCGCGGGCCCGGGGGGGGGGGGGCGCAGGAGGAAGGACGGCGGCAGGAGAGAAGGCGCCGTTTTCTCTGGCGCCCCCAGTGCGAGTCATCCGATGCCAGCGGCTTGGAAACACTGAGGGTGCTGCTCCCCACCCCACCCCCCCCACCGGACGCAGAAAGTTCGGTCTCCGAAACACCTGGTCTCTCCAGCAGCCATGCAGGGGGAGGTGACCGCCCGTGGTCTAGCCTAGACGCGAACCAGGGGGTCAAGAGGAAACCCCCAAGGGTTTGAGGACACCACCAGGCCTCAGGGCCAGAAGGGATTCCCGTGTGTCCTTGCCGATCTGGCGGCTCTCGGACGCCAGTCGTCTGCCATGTCTCTGGCCTGGAAAGAACGGGGCCAGCGTGGGAGACCAAACCCAGCCCGCCCCTGTGGCAGCGAAATGGAGACGACTAGTGAATCCACTTGGTTCTCGTTAAAGAAGCGCTTTTGTTGGCTTCGCTTGCTTTTCCCTCCTTCGGCGATCCCCGAGCCTTCGTCAGTCCGCGTGCCCGCAAGGTAGATGTTCAGCAACGCGCTGCTTTTACTCGCGCCACGGGACCCACGCGTGGCCGCAAACCCTGTCCCCCTCCAGCGCACGCCAGCCCTGGCCGTAGCCCCGCTCTTGTGTCCCCGCTCGGGGACGGCAGAGGCAGAGCATCCCTGAGACCTTCCGGCCCGTCTCACGGCCCCTTGACCTTGGGACACTGAGGGAACCACCAGCACTTGAAACATTATGGGTAACTCCTCCGCTCTGTGCTCCTGGATCCTTTTCTCAGGACGGGGTCCCAAACGTCAGGTAACGACGTCATCCTTGATACGCGTTTCCACGTGTTTCGGTCTCAACCCGGCCGCGTGTGCTCAGCACACTGAACCCAGCCCGGCTAATCACAGAAAGACATCTCTAGAAATAAACTCTGAGCCAACTCGCTGGACTTCTCTGATGGCTTCCCTGAGGAGAGACGGCGCCACAGGCTGCCCGCGTCCTGAGGGTCCTCCGGTCTCCCCTCTTCAGTCCAGCTTGAGAGCAGATGGTGGGGGACCCAGAGCTCAGATCCCTCGCCTCGCGGCAGGAGGCACGGACCCACGCTAGAGGCGGCCCTCAGAGCCACAGTGACCGCCAGCTTCCGCACGACTTCTCGCGGCCACGGTGGCCTCTGCTTTCTGACGTCCATAGACAGGAGATTCTTTTGCTCCGTTGCAACTGAATTGGTTTTTCACTTCTTAAAAATTACTAATCCCAAGAGATAATGTGAAATCTGTGCCTTCCTGAGTCTCCTGGATTGGGGTAAATATTATCTTTCTGCTAGTTAGTACTCGGACCGGAGAAGAAGGTTATGCTTCTGTTTTTTTAAACAAGCATGAGATTAAAAAAATTTTTTTTTCTTTCATGTTTATTTATACTTGAGAGAGAGACAGAATGCGAGCGGAGGTCGGGGTGGGGGGGAGGGCAGAGAGAGAGGGAGACACAGAATCCAAAGCAGGCTCCAGGCTCTGAGCTGTCAGCACAGAGCTTGACGCGGGGCTCGAACCCACAGACCGCGAGATCATGACCCGAGCCGGTTGGACGCCCAACCGCCTGAGCCACCCAGGCCCCCCGAAAGGTTATGTTTCTAAATTGAGGGTATGAAATACTCCCCCTGGAGCTCCTGGAGAGAAGAAAGCGTGGTCGGCCATTCTTCCGGGCCCCGGGGCCCCTGCTGTGGGCGCACCAGCCTTCCAGGGGGGCTTGCCAGCTGGGCCTCCGATTGCAGAGGCCGCGGGCATTTGCTGAGCCCTGGGCACTGAGCGCTGTGCTGCGGGCTGATGGCAAGGAGAGTAAGCGTGTCTCCGAACGGGCGAGGTGCCTCGCCTGCAGGAGCCCCGGGAGAGGCTGGGCGAAGAGACACCTGCCCGAGAGAGTCTAGGGCAAGTCACATACCTCCGCGGTGAAAGTGAGTCACTCGGCCGCTGTTTGTTGAACGTCTACTTCATGCCGGGTTGTGCCAGACATGAGGAGGCCACGGTGAACAAAATTAAGGTGGTCCTCGTCGTCCGGTGCCGGCGGCCTGGGCCCCCGCCTGAGGTCACACGGCGGCCGTATCGGCCTTGAGAGGAGCCCTCCCTTGGAGCTGGGGACCCCAGGCCACCACCGTCTGTTTGTGCACAGCCTGGGAGCCAAGACCGGTTCTTGCATTTATAAGTGGCAAAAAATCAAATCAAATCAAAATCAAAAGAATAGCATTTTGAGACGTGTGAAAATGATAGGAAATTCAAATTCCAGCGTCCACAATAAAGCTTCCTGGGATGCAGCCACACCCGTCCGTACACATCTCGCCCGTGGCTGCCATCCGGCCGCTGTGGCAGGGGTGAGTCGTGGCCACGGGGCCCCACAGATCCTCAAGTACTCACTGTCTGGCTCTTTCCAGAAGCCACTTGCCCAGCCCTGCTCTGCGGCCCCGCCCCTCTGCGCAGGTGGTGTTGTTCCTGCTGTTCCCTGGCCCCCTGCCTGCAGGGCATGGTCCTGTCCCCACTGCCCTGCCTGTGTCCCTCCTCCCTTCTCTGTCAACAGCCTTCCTCTCCTGCCGGACGCAGCAATAGTTCTTCTAAACAGGCTTCAGACACACGTGTGTGCACCCACACACGCGCATACTCCCGGGTGCACACGGGTGCTCACACACACGCACGCACACGTGTACTCACACACATGCACGTACTCGCGCTGCACACGTGTGCTCACACACACACGCGCACACGTGTGCTCACGCACGCATTACTCACGTGTGCACACATGCATACACATGTATACTCACACGCACACGCGCGTGCTCATGTACATGCACACACGTGTGCTCACACACATGTGTGGTCGTGCTGCACATGTGCAATCACATAACACACATGTGTGTACTCACACGCGCGCACACGTGTGTGCCCACACACGCATGTACTCGCGTGTGCACACGCGTGCACACATGAATAGACTGTGTACTCACACGCACACACGCGTGCTCACGCACGCACACGTGTGTACACACACACGTGTGTACTCACACGCACACATGCATGCACTCGTGTGCGCACACGTGTGCTCACACACACACACACACACACACACACACAGTGAGCAAGCTGCATCGCCCCGAATGGAGAGGAAAGCCATTTTTACCCAGGGCATGATGACAATGTCAGAGCAAACCCCTCCCCCCTGCCCCCAGAGCACGCTCGGTCCCCACTCGTGTCCCCCCGGGGCGGCGGCCCCGTGCCACTGAGCGGAGCCAACGCAGCGCGTGAGGGAGGGCCCTGGCCCGAGATCACAAACTAGTCTCTTCGCTGAAGCCAGAAGACGAGCAGGTCTATCTGATGCTAAAGTCCTTCTCCGAGTGTCGGGGGCCAGAGGGAGTGGCGGCTTCCCAGCCCTCACGGAATGTTCCGGGTTCTCTGCCGTCCTCCCGAGAGCTGTGCGCGTGTGTCTCTACCGCCCGGCGCACCCCCCGTGCAGCGCGTCTGGCTCCTGTAGCGTCAAGCACGTGCCCCCCAGGTCGCCGTTTCCAGGAGAGTTAGTGTCACAGACTCAGTCTCCCGTCCTGGCGATCTTTCTCGAAGGCAACCGGGGCCTCGCTTTCCCTCCGACGGCTCCCTGGAAAGAACGTTCGAAACCCGCCCGACTCCAAGCTGCCGCGCAGGAAACCCGGCCTCCCTGCGCGCAGGGCTGCGCGGCGCCCACCTGGGTCCCCACCCCTGTGTCCCGGGGGAGAAGCAGCAGCAGGCCTCTAAACGCTTCCCGTCCCCCGTCCCTTCTTCACCCGATTTGCGGATTCCAACAACCCTGATTCAGTGGAATCAGGAGCAATTAACGGGACTAGGGATTTATTAAGGATAAGTCATGCAGACAGTTTTGACAGCTTGTTTTGAGTGTGACCGAATTACAGGATGCATTATGTATTTAGGCTTTTGTGCAGCGTCTAATACCAGGCTTGCGAAATTATTCTTGCCAAATGGTCTGAACCAGCCTGGATGAGAAACGGTCTCACGTACCGGAAATGAACTCGAACATCAGAGACAAAGGGTAAATGGCAGTGAGCCGCACACCCAGACGGGGGTCAGGAGCCATGGGGGGAGGGGGGGCGTGGCGTTTCCTGAGGGGCCGTGGAGGCCAGCGGTAGGGTCTGTTGCCCTTAACACCTTTATTGCTGATCTGCAGGGAGGGGGGCGGTCCCCGCCACGGGGCCACATGAGGGGTGGGAAGCGCCAGCCCCGACCAGGTGGCCCCCCGGCCTGGCAGCTGGAGGGGGGGCTGCGAGGGGGATGCCGGCCCAGCCTTCCAGCACCCCCATCGCTCGACAGTGCCCGGGAGACACCGAGGCAGAGAAAAGAACCCACTCAGCCTCATGGGATCAGACAGACAGCCGGAAGGCTCCAGGTTGCCAACTCGAAAGCCTGTGGTGGGTGAGATTGTGTCCCCCCAGAACACGTGCTCCAGTCCAAACCCTTGGTCCCTGTGAATGCAGCCTTATTTGTCAACAGGGTCTCTGCAGACGTAATGAGCGCAGACGAGGTCACATTCGGTTAGGATGGGTTCTGACCCGATGTGACCGGGGTCACGGACCCCCGGAGAGGGGTGCCGTGTGCTCACGAGGCAGACACTGGGGGTACAGCTCCAAGCCAGGGAGCTCCAGGACTGCCAGCCACCCGCAGAAGCGGGTGAGACAGGGGACCCGCTTTTCCTGAGCACTCGAGAAGGAGCCCAGCCTGCCCACACCTCGCGCCTCCTGACCTCTGAGAAACTCAGCCTCTGTTCCAGCCTCTGTTCCGGCCGCCCAGTCTGTGGCATCTGGTCGGGCAACCCCAGGACACACACCAGTCTGGTTTCAGGCACGAAGAACTAATGAGGAGGCTCCGATGGCCCCGCCCCCCCCCCCCCCGGGCGAGAGGAGGAGCGTCCCCCCCCCCCCCCCCCGCCAGGGGAAAGTGGCCAGAGGAGGGGTCTCCGTCCCCCGGGAGGCCCAGGGAAGATTTCAGTCGGGGGGGGGGGGGGCGCCTGGCCCATCCTGTCACACCTCCTGTTTGTAGTGATGAAAAGAAACACGCGTGGCCAGCAGCTGGTTAATTAACCCTGTGCCGTGCTAAGCCGCTACAGCCTTTAATTCTCTCCCATCACTTTATGCCCTCTGATAATTATTATTTTTATTCTGCTCAGGGGTACTGAATCATCTGTTTTATTTCTTCCCCCTGAGGGTGGTATAGCATTTAATCCTCCTACACGGCCAAGCGCTAAGGCTGCTGTTTTCTCCCTGCACCAGGATATTTGATTAAGCAGAAAACACTGCGCCTCTGCCCCTGAGATGCGTCATGTCACCAACTTTCACGTCAGTCCCGGCCGGCGGCCGGCGTTGCTGCCCGCGGGGCCCCGGGGCGGGCCGTGGGGGAGCAGTGCAGGGAAGAAGGCGGTGCCGGGGACGCAGGGACCTGTCACAGGCTCACCGCCTGGACCGAAGGCTGGCTGTGCGAAGCCGCCCTCTGGGTACGCAGCGCCGACCCGAGCACAAAGCCACAGCTCCCGAGTCTTGTCTAGAAACTCCAACCTGATCCATAGACTCTTGTCATATCGCACTGGGCTTAATCAGCACCTGGTGCCACAGACACTTATCATCAAACTAAATCCTCAGGAGGTTAGCAGGTGGAGGATCCCCTTTTTTCCTTGACATTCTATCACTTTTCTGAAGTCTTCACAAGGTAATGGCAATAGTCCCCAAACACCTCACAGAACCAAGAGAGAAGTGATACATTAATCGAGCAAACATTTATTCTTTTCCTCTTGCATTTCACGGAAATTCAGAACCGGGGCGCCTGGGTGGCTCAGTTGAGCGTCCGACTTCGGCTCCGGTCAGGATCTCACGGTCCGTGAGTTCGAGCCCCGCGTCGGGCTCTGTGCCGACAGCTCGGAGCCTGGAGCCTGCTTCGGAGTCTGTGTCTCCCTCTCTCTCTCTGCCCCTGCCCTGCTCATGTGCTGTGTCTCTCTCTGTCTCAAAAATAAATAAAAACTTTAAAAAGCAATTTTAAAAAAATTAAAACAAAAAGAAATTGAGAGCACACTAGAAGCAAATACCGTGCTGTGCGCATACGGAGGGGGCGGTGCCAGAAAGAGACGTAGTTCAGGACAGAGATGTATTACGCCATACACATAACTAGAATGAAATGTAGAAATCAGCAAGTGCTCTGAAAAAGCTACAAAAATACATCCGATGTTAGGAATGTGTATTTAGGAGTATCTGTATTTCAGTTTCTAACGAACTCCTCTTCATAAAAAGCTGACGATGCATCACCCTGATTCAGTGAGGAGGGGTGTGGTTTCCTTAGTAGCGAGGGCTGATACATGTCACCGGAAGGAGAGGAGCCGGACCGTACCTCACGCCGTATCCAAAACCACATTCCATATGGATGCCATGTCCACACACCAAAGCACAAGCTCTTGGGGGAAAATTCAGAAAGCCGTCAATATGACAAAGAGGAGGGAGGCGTCCCTGAACAGGACGAGAAACCCACAGCCATCAAGAACAAAGACCGTCCGGGCGCCGAAGGGGGCAAGGCCACTGACAAACCACGCGTGGAGACTCCTGTGCGGCCGGCGAGGCACAGTGTCCCCGTCTGCTGGATTGTCAAATAACAACGACACGAGGGACGAGCCAACAGAAAATGGGTAAGGACACAAATAAACAACTGGAAACATAGGTAATCTAAGTGAACGGTGCCCTTGTGAAAATATGCTTCATTCACTCAGAGCCCATGAAAGGGAAATGAGGACAAGAATGAGATACCATCCCGGGCGCCTGGCGGGGCTCAGCCGGCTAAGTGTCCAACCTCGGCTCAGGTCATGATCTCGTGGTTTGTGGGTTCGAGCCCCGCGTCAGGCTCTGCGCTGACAGTGCGGAGCCCGCTTGGGATTCTCTCTCCCTCTCTCTCTGCCCGTTCTCCACTGTGCTCGCTCGCTCTCAAAATAAGTAAATAAACATTAAAGAAACAGAGAGACAATGAAATAACCGTCTTCCACTTACGAGATTCCCAAACATCGAAGAATGATATGATCCAATGCCGGCCGCAAGGCAAGAAAGCTGGTGAGGATCTAAAACCCAACAGCCTTTGGGGAAAGTGATCTGGCAACACCGGTTCCAAAGAAAATGCGCACGTCCTCTGAGCCCCGCCCTTCCGGGGGTCTGTGCCCTGGAAAGCAATTCGACACCAGGACGTACCGTCCAGGGGGCTTGCTGAAGCCCTGATGGGTTGTGATAACACATTGGCCACAGCCAGTACGTCCGTCGCTGGGGCGGTCACCAGGGTGCAGACATGGACAGAGACGGGTTGGATCTCTGTCCATTGGTTGACAGTGGGGGGTGTCCTCATCCGCTCTGGCAGCCATAACAAATAGCACCGTCCGGGGGGCTTAGGCATCAGGAGTGTATCCCTCACACTTCTGGAGGCTGGAGTCCAAGATCGCACTGCCGGAAGGTTCCGTTCCCGGCGAGAGCCCTCCTGCTGGCTTGTGGCGGCCACCGCCCCCTCTGTCCTCACACGCGGCACAGAGAGAGATGCCTCCTTCTCTGTTCACGAGGATCCCAGTCCTACCCGAGTGGGGCCCCACCCTCATGGCCTCATTTAACCCCGAATCACCTCCTTATGAGCGACCCGTGCCCAGTGTGGCCACGTGGGGGGTTAGGGCTTCGACATATGGATGGGGTTGCACACGCCAGTCGAGAGCGTGGAGTCTAGACTGAACACTTAGGTTTATTTCACATTTCCACATTCTTCAGAGGAATATAGAGAGGCTATTAATTTATAATGACAAACAAAAACGAAAACAAAAAATACTGAACGTGTGGACGTGTGCGAGAGTTTGAGTGCGCGTGGAGAAAGCTGGGGGCTGGTCTCCTACCGCTGATCATCTGAGTCTCTGGGAAGGGTGGATTTCAAAAGCTCCTGTATCCCTCCAGCTAAAATCACCATGTGTTACTTTCATAATGTAACGTTTTTGATGAAAAGAACTTAGAAAACCCAAAGTGGGGGCATCGGACACAAGCGTCCCTACTCTGCCCGCCTCCTGCCTGGGGGCCGCTCATCGCCCAGCAGGAGCCCCAGCCCACAGTCGGCGCACTGCTTGGGGGACCCCGGGAGCCCACAGAGACCCAGCCCCTGGGTGGCATCACTGACCCCTTCACTCAAAAGGCGACGCCTTCCCCGAAACGTGGGGGCAGCTTGAGAGCTGACTAAATAGAGGATCTTATCAGCGAAAGCTACTGGCCTCCACAATATTAGAGACGACTCTTAACTCCGCGTTTTCGTACAGAAGGGAGAGCAGAGCTCTCCAGGCAGCCCCCTCCACACGGTCAAACAATTCAACGTGGCTGGAGAGGCTCTCTCCCTCTGGTGTTTCCAGAAAGTTCACAGACCAAGACTTGAGAAGGGGCCCAAAGAGCCTAATTATTTCTGCACTTGACTTAAACAATGGGCCAGAAAATAAGACCCTGTTCATATAAAATTTAAAGTCTCTCCATTGGAGCTGGGCCCACAGCAACGCCTCCCTCCACAGCTTTCCGTGCCTCTTACCGGCGGGACGGCAGGGAGGACTGGCCGGTCCCCGAGCCAGGCCGGCCAGGTCTCCGGCAGCTGGGCATGGCGGCCCTTCTGGTCACAGGTCACCTTGCCTTCTCCGTCCCACGTTAACCTCTGCTGGAGGGATGGGCCGCTGTCACCACCGTGCGGGTCACGTTGGCACCGGAGAGAAGGGATGTTCACGTCGGGCACGGGGAGTGGAGCCCCCTCATGGCGCTGGGCCGTACCAGCCACGGCAGTCCCTCGTCTAGAGCCAAACTCCAATGAAGGGGAGCTTGTCTAACTCCTTCCACAGGGCAGCCCGGGCTCCCATTTCTCTCCAAACCTGTGACATCTTGGCCATTTAGGTCTGCTATGGTTAGAGACCGGGCTGTGGACCCAGACCCTGCACCTGTAAGGAAAGCACTGGGCCAGCAGTGAGCACTGGGCTGGGTGGCCTGGGAGGCCACCAGAGGGGCTGTGGACACCGCAGGGAACACGCCAGATGGGGGGGATGACTGAGACCCGAGGGGCGGGTCCCCGGATGC